>NC_059353.1:12750000-14195000 GCF_019703515.2 Myxocyprinus asiaticus
ATAGTCCAAAGCACGGTAAAACAAGAGTTTCAGGCTGCACCGAGGTGCACATTGCTGGAAACGCATCAAAACAGTCAAAGACGTCCGTCTAGTTCATGTTTACATATACAAACAATTAAAAATAGCTCAGATGGGCGAAAGATCATGACCAGGACGTGTTTCTGCTCAAAACAGCAAGACCCAGAGCAGCTGATGAAACAAAATGGGGTCTCCTTTTCAGAGTTGTAACTTGACACTGCATCATTTAAAAGTGGCGAGAGTTCATAAAAAAATAAAAATAAATAAATAAATAAAAATTCAAAATAGGCCAGATGGGTCCCCTTTGTTGTTCAGGAATTGTTAGGCCACACTAGGCCTGTTTGTCCTGCTCTCTCTCTCTCTCTCTCTCTCTGAGTACGAACAGAGTGCCAGTGGGTGTGGCTGAGGGTGCAATGATGTAAAGTAGGAGTTGATGTTTTTTCACTGTAGAGTCGGTTATGAAGTAATGGGCCCCCTAGTGACGTAGGAAAGTTGCGGAAGTAGAGAACGTGGTGTTTTTGCAGCTTGGTTTCAATGTGGCTTTATCACATTGGGGATTTAGCTTTGAGTTCTGGATTGACAGTATTTTTATTTATTGTTTTAGAGTAGAATGACCTCTTGTATGTCAAAATATCAAGGAAAATTTGATTCCTCATGACTTGACCCCTTTAAGGATGCCTAGATATCTTTATGGCCATCAGATATTTAAGAACTATTAATGGAACCAAACGTCAAAAAAATAATTCAGCTTGAGTATTTTTTACTCAAACCCTAACATGACCCTAACGCGTTTTTTAAGTTCTAGATTCCCAACCCCACTAGTCAGAGAAAGATACTGTACAGAGAAGGAGAGACAGATAATGTTAGTGAAGCAGAAAGCTCTCGGTGTCCCCTCATTCATTTTAATGGTTTGTGAGGGTTACCCTGCTTGAGAAGCACAGAGGACACACAGTGATCATTTCAACCTCTTCCCACATAGCATCCACAGCTGAGGAAAGCTGGGACAGAGCACCACCTCTCTCTCTCTCTCTCTCTCTCTCTCTAATGGACCTCTGAATACGATCTCCAGATAAGCCTCCATGCTTTTCATTTGGCAGAGTGCTGAGTCTGGACTGACATGGAACCCGCTCTCACTTGCATTACCCATGATTACATCTGCCATTTGGGGTCACGGGAGACCTGCTCCCCTCGGAAGAGAGGATGACAGATGCTTTAAGAGAATGTGTACATATGTGCATGTTTGTGTGAGCTGTGTACATGCTTCACCTGAGTGTGATGGCTGTCCATGTGCCTATGTAACGTCGAGGTACTGGATGGGTTTGACTTTGGATGTCCCTCATCTTCCAGCATCCCTGTTTAGAGAGAAATTACCAGATCTGAAATGTAACATTCACACAGTGTTCAAAATTTAATTTTTTAATTCTAGTTCTAGTAAAAATTGGCTTTGGCGAGTAAATAAAAGTGTTGGTTGTCAAACAGTGCTTGCCCACTTTTTCAGCTGTCTTGGTTTTGGAAGTATTTTTCCCATTAATTTTTTACTTTTTAAAGTTTTCATAAATATCTTTACAAGAGTTATAAGTCATGAACCAAACCAACCAGCTCCGAGGTGAATCACATTACAAATTTTGGTTTGAAGCAAAAAAGCATTTAAAAATCAGACAAAAAGACAAAGTTACAAGACTCTGTTAAACATTTTTATGAGGTATTGAACTACAATCCCATGCACCATTGTGAATGGCTTAATAAAAATAAAAATAATAATAAATAAAACTCCTAATTCAAAGTTGTCGATTATAAGTATAGAATCAATACACTCACTGAGCACTTTCTTAGGAACACCTACATATTCATGCAATTATCTAATCAGCCAATCGTGTGTCAGCAGTGAAATGCATAAAATCATTCAGATACGGGTCAGGAGCTTCAGTTAATGTTCACATCATCCATCAGAATGGGGAATAAATGTGATCTCAGTGATTTTGACCGTGGCATGGTTGTTGGTGCCAGACGGGCTGGTTTGAGTATTTCTGTAACTGCTGATCTCCTGGGATTTTTACACACAATAGCCTCTAGAGTTTACTCAGAATGGTGCCAAAAATAAAAAACATCCAGTGAGCACCAGTTCTGCAGATGGAAACACCTTGTTGATGAGAGAGGTCAACGGAGAATGGCCAGACTGGTTTCAGCTGACAGAAAGGCTAGAGTAACTCAGATAACCACTCTGTAAAATTGTAGTGAGCAGAACAGCATCTCAGAATGCACAGCATGTTGAACCTTGAGGCGGATGGGCTACAACAGCAGAAGACCACGTCAGACACTTTATTAAGACCATAGTGTTCCTAATAAAGTTCTCAGTGAGTGTATATTTAAAGCATATTGCAAAATATTCTGATATATATACACAAATATAAGTAGTTTGAAAGTGTAGAGAGACTGGCCGCGATACTCTGACTAGTGGATTTCCCCTCTCAGGATCACTGGTAGTGCAGTTCTTCACCTAAAATTCCACTATTAAATGTGTTTTTTATAAAATTAAGTTCAAATAATGCAGACAGATGGCTTCAGCAGAAGCATATGCCATCTTTTAACAACCTCATAGCTCACAGTAGATCTGCCTTTAAAAGTTCATATGTTATCATTAATAATCAAATCCCCTATGGGAAACAAACAAGCAAAATAAATAAATAAAATAAAATAAAATAAAATAAATGTGATTTTTACTTGCGGAAACAAGCTGTGCACTCTATTAGGAACTAAAACATAGTACAGGGCCTAAACTGAATTAGAATGATGGTCTGACCCTTACATCAGTGACTCAAAGACATACAAACTGTCTACTAAATTAAACATCTGTTGCTAGATAATTCTAATGTCATATGGGTAAAAAAATAACAAATAATAATGCTAAATATTAGAAACGTGGCCTGGTGGGTAGTAAATTTGTTTTTGACACCAACTCCCCATCTTGTCCCTAGCATTTCTTCTTACCTCTCCACTATTCCAATAATAAAAAAAATTGCAAAAATAATTTTGAAGAAGGATCCAAAATAAATAAATAAATAAATAATAACATACAGTAATGGCTAGTAAATTTCCTCAATTCATCTGCAATTGGCAGGACCCTGCATGCACATACAGGAATATGCGGCTTTGATGTGCATCACAATCATAAACTGTACTAATTATTCGTATTGCATTATCTTGAAGATGCAGGCATACTGTATAATGTCTGAGTGTTTTGGTCAATACTTTATCTGAGCTGCATGTCTCAAACTTCTGCCCACTTTCTGCTACATCCCCTCATGTGGCATGTGGTAGTTTACACAGATACACACAGATATTAGCCTCACTGAGGGCACAAAAGGCCAAGCGAGTGTGTGTATATGAGTGTTTATGTGAGGGAGGCAGAGCACTTTATCAATCGCAGTGTCTTTCACTTTAATCATGGACTGCCTGGGTCAGCTAACTTCATCTTCTCTTGTCCATTTCTCCATTTCCCCTTCTATGGATCTCATCAACATCCTCCACCAACTGCCCTCATTCTGCCATTCTTTCATTCCCTTTTATCTCTCGCTTTATTTCCAATATTTTCTCACGCATGCAAACTCCATTGTCTCTGTGCTGCATGTCACACTCACATTCTGTGGTAAACAAACCTTGGGGCAAGGCTGGGCCTGCTAATGACATGTGATTGAGCTTTCCCTCCATTATTAATGGAAATAAATAACAGGATTAATGTACATTAGGCCAGTGGTTCCTGGTGAGTAATGACCCCAAATTGGGTCTTCGCAGGTCTGCTCTGATTGGATCATGCAAGGGAAAACCAATGCTAAATGCAAATAATAAAATGCAACTATAAACATGCATAGTTAGGATAGCAAAATAAGGCCTAACAACTTTTAAAAGGGAGAATAAACTGATTCCAATATTTTTTGTTGTTGACATCAAAGGTAATGCATCAAATCAAACTCTAAGGTATTTTGGAACAAATTCATTGGTCACTTGGTAAAAGCTATTCAAATTAGGCAGATGCTAACATGGACAGGTTGCGTGACATGCCCTCATCCTTGAAAACCATGCACAAAGCTCTGAATGGAAAAATAAAATATGACCCAGGCTACATTAAATATGAGTTGCAGTGAGGATAAACATGGCTTGAGCCAACCATAATGTATTTTGTGGCTGCTGAAAAATAATAGAAATTCAAGAGACATTTCGAGAACCATACAATTAAACTATCAAAAAAGCCTGTTTTTCATGGTAAATAAATATATAAATACATTTCAATGTTCTGAAGCAAAATCAGTTGAGATCCATGGCACTAGGCCATGCACATTTTAGCACCTTTGTGCTTATTAACAATGATGAAGCCTTGAAAAGAGGGCCAGCCTAACACTTTTTTTTTTTTTTAATGATATTTGGTCTTAACTGATAAGTTTCATCAACCCTTACATCTTATAATATTACCATTGGAGATCTGGTTGCCATTCTCAACGGGGGCGGGGCTGGAAGTGTTGGGAGAGGTGTGGTTGTTGGCATTTTTGTCCTGCAACTGTGGCGATGGGGAGGTGGGGCCTTGATCCTCTCGACCTGGTAGGTTTATGTTGGAATTTGAGAGTCCTACGCCAAAAAAGAAGAAGCATTTATTAATTTAACGGTCAAGTCTTATTTCTGTCCTTGCAAAAATAATCTCCCAAACACTACCCTCGTCAGCAAACAGATAGTCCTGCCCCAAACTCACACCACTGGTTAAGCCAATGTTGTTTGTCGGGCTGGTTGGGATACTCAAAGAAACACAGTCTTTTTGATAGCACTACAGAGACAAAGTGTTTACAATTTTGGGGGAAATCAACCAACTAATGGATTTCTTATAGTTGTCTCTGCATATTTAGCTGGGATGGGACAAAGTATTTTAACACTGAAAAAATGTCACACTTTGAAGAACCTTTTGAGAAGCACTATGTAAGGTCCTACAGCAGTATAGAGGCCTAACTGTGACCTTTGAACTATACTTTCCAGGTTTATGAGAAATAAGGGTGACGATGTGACATGTGAGTTTACACCTGCCACCTTGAGTCACTAATATTTCTGCTGGGACCTCTGCAGCTGTCCCGGTCAGGCATAGTGGGAATGATGGGGTCTTGTGATGACGTTAATGGGAGAGAGAACGGAAGCACGAGGGGAGGATGTTTAAGCCTCACGGCATGCAGGTCTGCTTGGATCTGACCGCCACAGAGATTAATATAGCACAGGGGTCAGCTGGTCTTTTAAAGCACTATTAGAAGCCTTGTTTCCATTACAGCATGCTTTCACTTGTGTCATGGGCATCTGACTGTCACAACAGCCGTATCTGGGGTTATCACAGATTCATTGACTGCACATTTGTGTCTGGGACCCCTACTGGTAGTGCTTTATGTATTCACATGAGGAAACTAGTCACATAACATTACACTCCACATCTGCTACTTTGATTCTGTGTATCTAAGCATTTATGTGGAAATGGCTTTGTCTTTAGAAATATTTAATTCTGATCTCATTCTCTCAGTATTTTAAGGTCAGATACAGTATATACTGTAAAGAGGGGTCCAAAAGTTTATTTAATTATTTATTTTTCTAACAAATTGTCCACATAACAATTTAAGTGAAATGTACAATTGAACCATTTAAATGAATTTCAGAATTCCATGCACTCAAGCTGGCATGGAGTCCACAAGTCTATGCAAATTCTAATGATCCATGTTATCCAGGATGATTTCAGAATGTTTAAAAGAGCCTATCTAATGGTTTTATTGTTAATGTGCTTTAATGGAAGCGATCAAAATTGGACCTTTTACGCAAAAGAGTTAACATGGTCAAGGTCACAAACTTGCTTACATTTGTTTAGTGACCTAGAGTGCAGCATCTTACATATTTCAATATAATCTGTCATTTATTTATTTTATTTTTTTGCATCATAACAGTATTTGTTTTACATTTTTCTAAATCCTAAAACTTTGTTTAGTTCCAGTTTTTTAAAAAAATCCAAGATTTTCAATGTGATCTCAGACTTCTGGACCCCACTGTATACTTAAAGTAAACTTGCTGTTATGTCAACAGCTATGAACTAGATAGATCAAACATGGAAAAGAAAATTACACCCCAGAGGACAGACCTGTCACTCCAGATGATTGACAGACTGACAGACCATGTCACTAATGCAGTAAGAGTTGAATCCGCCTCGTCCTATCCCTCCACAACATGACTGACAGATTACCAATTATAGTTTACCCAATACACTCAAAATAAAATTAGGCAAGCAAAAGAGACATGCTGTTCACATTATAAAGAATATCTAAGTTAATTAACTAGGTTAGGATTTTATTACCTTAATCTTTTTTTAAAGACAACATGAAATCGCTTGATGAGTACTGTTTCCTGTCCTGTGTATTTTTTTCTGAAACAGGAAGTTTCGCCAGGACATACTGAAGAGCTTACCTCCCTTTTTTAAACAGCCAATAGGGTTATGTCAGTCGTGGAAATGATTTGCAACTTGCTAGTTAGTGGCAGGATTATGGGGTGGGACATTTTCATTCTAGAGAATATATCATTGGACAAAAATCTGTCTTCAATATTTTTGGTCCATTTTCCCATAAGAGAAAGACTGTACATTTTAAATGCGTATATCTGTTAATTTTGTCACATTTTAGTACCAGCATATATGTAGAGTAGATACCCTCAAAGCTTGGGACTAAATCCACAAAACACCAATTTGTATTTATTTTTTTACCTCTAGATTATTTGTCTTTTTTTTTTTCTTGAATTGTAAAGCGACATTGAGTTGTCACAGAAAGGTGCTATATAAAATAAATATATTATTATATTATTATTACAATGTGATTTAAGAGCAGATCCTTTCTGTCTGTAGTATATTACAAATACTCGCATGCATGAGACTTATGATAGTTTTTTTAGAGCATTTCTGTGCTTGATACACACAAGTTCCCTCTCGTGCAGAGAGTTAACAGGTGTGAACGAGTTCGGTTCAGTGTGCTAACGTATGCTGAGTGTGTTATATTTACAGTGCTCTAGATTCACTAATTGCACATTTGCATAATTCCAAATAAGCTTGGCTGCTAAAAGTTACTATGAAAATCTAAAGTACCTTACAAATGATAACTTACTATTGGGTACCAAATAAATAATGAATAATGATGACAAGTAGACTGAGACTCACAAGTCAAGTGGACAAATACAGGTACAAAGTGCATAGGTACAAAGTAAAAGCGATGTGTATGTAAATCGGTCTCTTATAAGACTCCGTTTCAGTTAGGATGCCGCTATAGAAGACAGCTGCCTATGTAGGCAGTAGAGCATGTTTGATTTTGGTCAAAAGGAATCAGTTACTTGTTATTTTTTAATGTTAATCATATTGCAGTTCAAATCGCAATCCCAATATTTGTCAAAAAAATCCCAATTCAATTTTTGGTCCATTCATTCAGCCCTAATATCCAGGGTTGTTGAGATGATAACACTTAACTGTAAAAGTATAATACTGTGTGAGAACAGGTGTATTTGAGACATGTGTTTAAATATTCCTCAAGCATGCCTTTTACACAAATGTTATGACAGTTTAATGTTTGTTCATTACATACTCACTCACACATACAGTAATCCAGGTAGTTATTTCCTCTCCTGTGGAGTCACACTGAGCAAGTCATAACACACACACACACTTTCCTCTGGGGATACACACACATCGGAATGATTCACAATCATCGGAATGATTCACAATCGTCAGCAGACCTGGAGACTTTGATATTTAATATTTCATGTGTACATCATCTCTTGTCCATGTAATATTTATGTGACTGGGGCTAATACACCCATGCCTGTCTTTCCCCACATGAACCAAGAGAAACTTGGAAAGAGAGAGGTGTGTGTGTGTGTGTGTGTGTGTGTGTGTGTGTGTGTGTGTGTGTGAGATAGAGGGAGAGAGAGAGAGAGATTTCAAAACAACTTCTGGCTCAACCAATGCCGTGGCTAATGGAAAACAGGGGAAGTATTCAGGAAACCTGCTTAAAAATAATAATTATTTTTGCAATTCAGTTGAATGACATGGAAATCACACATTTCACCATAATGTTATTAAATGCAAAAAACAAATCAGTTTTGTGCTGTATTCCCTCATACAACATTTAAAACTATTACATTCTGATTAAACTAATGTCACAGTGCAACAAATCATAATGGTCCTTTAAACTGGCTTCAAGTTTTCAAGCAAACTATTTCTTTCTTTCTTCTTTCTTTAGATTTGGGGTGAAATATGACCAGGAAATGT
This sequence comes from Myxocyprinus asiaticus, assembly GCF_019703515.2. Taxonomy (NCBI): domain Eukaryota; kingdom Metazoa; phylum Chordata; class Actinopteri; order Cypriniformes; family Catostomidae; genus Myxocyprinus; species Myxocyprinus asiaticus. The sequence continues at coordinate 12,758,336 of NC_059353.1, forward strand.
TCATGACAGGATTCACTTATGGGTGAAGTTCACCCATTAGTGTGTTCCATAGGAACTTAAAGCAGGGGTGTTCAGTTCTGCTGCTAGACATCTACTGTCCTTGAGAGTTTAGTTCTAATTCTAATCACACTTGAAGCAGTTTATCAAAGACTTCATTTGAAAAGTTCAGACAGGTTCGAATTGAGCAGAATTACAACAAAACTTTGCAGTAAGATAGATCTCCAGGAACAAGAAGGTAGATCTCTAAGATCTAAGATTGAGCACCCTTGGCCTAGAAGAACAGCCAGTACAGGCCAAGAACTAAGAAAGTAGCACAGTATGCCTGCGTGTGTTATCTAAGACAGGGGTTTTCAAACTGGGGTTCAGAGACCCACATGAGGTCGCAAGGGGGTGCCAGGGGGTCCGCGTAAAATATCAGTGAGAAAAAAAGTGTAAAAAAATGTATTCTTTTTTTTTTATTATTATTATTATTATTATTATTTTTTTGGCAGTATTCCTGTTTCAATCTCCCTTCTAAAGACTGGTCATAAATCATGAGATTAATCGCAGTTATTTTATTTTATTGACAGCAGTCATTTCTCTTCATCATTGTTGCATTTAGATAGCTTTCTAGGGGTTGTACGACAACATTTTCTGTAAAACATGCTCTGGAATAATATTTGTTGTGTAATCTGAATTTAATTGAAATGTTTCTCTTCAGGTTTATACATCTAACATTACTCTTATAGTGGGTAGAAAAAATTATACACTGTCAACTGAATAACATAACATTTTTATTATTATTATTATTATTATTATATTTTTACATTAATCCATTGACAGTATATCATTATAATACCACACTTACTTTTTCCTACACAGTGTAAATGGGGTTTTAAACATTAAAATATATAGCTGCCTTTTTATTTTAGGAAGATGGTCCCTTACAATGGAATCATCATATTTGGGGGGTCTTGGCATCAAAAGGTTTGAAAACCCCTGCTCTGAGATCAACAGCACACATCCTAAGGCAGCAAGTCATATAAAACACACATTTTTGACTTCCTCATTTCAAAGGAAGAAACCTGATTTCAGGATAAACAGCCACCTTACACATGTATGAATAAAGCTCACCGATTATGTCTTTATAACATCTCAACTGAACACACTATTCCTACCTATGAACTTGGAGTCCTAATGGTAGATGCAACCAGTTATGCAAGTGGACTCAGATGTTTAGACTTGACTTGTCATTTGCTTATTAGAGTAACCTCATGCAGGTTCTCGCTCCATTTATCATACTTGTTTGCACTCAAACATGCATGGGTGGGGGTCACATGGAATCAACCAATATAAATCTATATAATGGGAGAGGAACTACACTAAAGCATCTTTAATTAAACACAAAGGTTGAGAGGGGGAAGCAAGTGAGACTGTGTTAGGCACAGCATGTGAACCAACTGAGCCATACACACCCAACATCCTCCCTTTGAATCTCCCTTCAACCCTACAGGTTTCTGTTCCTTGCAAGAGATAAATGGTCCTGGTTTAAATAAATAGTTTACAAAAAATGAAAATTCTGTAATTTATTCAACCTCTTAACCTTGTTCCAAACCTGTGTGACTTACTTTCATATGGGAATATACACAAAGGATATATTTGAAAAATGGTGTAAATGATGATTTCCATTCAATAGCAGTTTGATAGTGACTCACTTTAAAATGTAAAAAAGCACCTTAAAGCTTCATAAAATGAGTCCATGTGACTTGTGCATCATATTCCAATACACTAAGTACATACTTTGTTTGATAAACAGACTGAAATCTAAGTTGTTATTCACTCTCAAATTAAATCACATGAATGATCAACTCATATACAGAGCTCAATTTAAACATGGCGACATGTCAATAACATCAAACCTCATTGACTGATAAGGCTTGATGTTCTTGACGTGCAGCCATATTTGATTTGGTCTCTGTAAACATGAGTTAATCAATAATTTGATTTGAGTAAATAATGACAGAATTTTCTGATAAAATTCTTCAGAAATTTCCCTTTTTGTGTTCCATGGAAAAAAGAAAGTCATTTAGGTTTAGAACAACATTAGAGACAGTAAATTATGACAAAATGTCCATTCATGAGTGATTTAAGGGCATTTGTTGGATAAGGCTGCTGCGGTATAGTAACAAAACAGATCAGCACACACATCCAGGCCTAAAACTCAATCTTACATAAACAATCTGCCTTCAGTACAATGAGTTTATGAGAGAGTGCTGTGGCTTTTATGGTAAATGTCTGTTTTATGAGCGCTGACCTCACTGTTTTCGACAAACACAATCCTGGCACTGAATGAGTCAAGAAAAACCATATACTAAATACTAAACAAGATGTGCCTTACAACAACCGCAGACTATTGTCATCCTCCTGCAGCAAATTAAGCATGACCATGTGGCAAACTCCTTTGATGGGCTATACAGATTGTTATTTCTGGATAAATTGGTTAAACTTTGATTCAAGTGACTGTAGGATGTAATGTAACAGCTTAGAATTCATGTGTATTTTCCCACATTAAAACACTTTTTCCTATTCTTGTTTAACATGCAGAAAACTTTAATTAAGCCATTATTACGTTGACTTCTCTAAAATATGTATAAATGCTGTGGCTCTGTGGCACTTTCAGAATAGTTTGTCTGAGTGGCCTGACATAGGCCGAGTTTAGGGCGGCACTACCTGTTTTCTGAACAATGTAAGACACGATGAGTGTTTGAAACAACATCATTATTTTGCAATTCCATTTGGTGTCACTGATGGTACAAACTGCTTCTTTGAAATGCATTTACCTTACACAAAGAAAAACTCACCGCTGTCTCGCATTTTTCTTCCTGTGGTAGACTTGCGGAGCAGGCTGCGCCCTGAGCTGAAGATAGTGTTGAGCTCATCTAGGGGGCTGGTGAGGGCTCTCCCATTGGCAGGGTTAAAAAGCAGAGGAGAGGAGGAACAGGAGTGAGCTCTGCGTGGTTCTGGCCGTGAGGACTTCACTGGGGAGAAGGGAGGCTTAGCGCTGCTTGGAGGCGTCTCTGCCAGACCGTGCCCCGTTTTATGAGTAACTTTGGAGGAATCAGTGCTAGCTACAGATGCTGCACGGTTCAGGGCCAGGAAGTTTGGCTCTGGGGGGAAGGGGAAGTGAGAAGGGGGGCGGTAGGGAGGTGGGAGTTCTGCCAGAGGGGGTGGAGGGGGAGGAGTCAAGGGCAGTGTAGACTTGTCTGGCATTAAGACGGACAGACTGGGGGAGGAGTCGGCCCTTTGGCGGGCATACTGGGGCGAGAGTGGACTACCTCCATCCTGGCTGCTGTAGTTGAGGTTGGTCTCAAACACCGGGAGCTTTTTCACCTCCAGAGGGGTGAGCGGGGACTCGTCCGAGGCAGGCGAGCATGTTACAGGGGATGGAGGGAAGACCAGAAGTGGAGGTCGGTGTGAAAGGAGGTTGGGGAAAGGAGCTGGAATGTCGCATGTTGTCCCATCCTTGCAGTGCTGTTTGCCTCCGAGTGTGCTAGGGTGGTCCATCAAGGTCACAGGCCTCTTGGGTTCCAGTACTGGGACAGGTCCAGGAGTTGAATGGGCAGCTTCAGGTTTGACGACCGGAGCTGAGCCCACCTCGTCAGGTGGGAAGTATTTCATTTCCTCGTATACAGCCTCACCCAGGTCTGGGCTGGCTGAGTCAGCCAGGCAGAGGGCCCGAGAGGCCCCCACCATCTCAATATACACATCCTCCTCATCCTGGCAGGGGTAAAAGCTTAGTACAGAAGAGTGGGGGCCGTCCACAGATGCTGCACGCTGGATGAGGCCTAAGCAGTGGCCCCCTCGTGCCAGGCTGAACAGCTTCATGTCTGTGGGGCGTACAGGGGAGGGTACTGAGATCTCCTCGTAGGAGCCTGTCAGCTTGGTATTAGGGCTGCGTTTGGGCTTAGGGGGCGGGATTTTCTTCATGGTGCTGTAGTCATCACTGTGAGGGCGTGGCTTGGAGAGAGCTAAAGGCGTAGTTGTACAGGATGATGGATGGGTTGGGAGGGAAAGAAAAAAAACATTAACCAGAGGACCAGGTTCAATTTTCATTGCAACATTGAAATAGATGAATAGTTTACGAAGCTGTATATAGAATATGCACTACATGTGTAAAAGTATGTGAACACCCAAACACTACCATTGACATTTATATAGAGTTGGTCATCTAGTTTGCAGCTATAACAGCTTCCACTTTTTTTGGAAAGGTTTTCCACTAGATGTTGAAACATGGCTGCAACATTTTGCTTCCATTAAGGTACTGATGTTGGGTGATGGGACCTGGCTCACAATCAGCCACAATTAATATCAGACTGTGTAAACCATTTTTTTATGGACCTCACTTTAAACCAAAACGTACTCCCATTATATGCTTGATTATTGATTAATTATAAGGGGGTGTCCACCTACTTTTGGTCAATGTAGTGTATTTTTGAGGCATTTATGCATGTGACTGATATGATATTTATACGTACGATCAGAAGGCGAGACCTGGGTTTTAGGTGGACTTCCAGAGGGAGAGGCCTGACCCTCAGCAGGGCTGTCCTTGGGAGCGATACTCAGCCCTGCACTTACTGCCTCATACGACGCGCTCAGACGAGTATTGGGGTCTCGTTTGGGTTTGGGAGGAGGTTGTTTTCGTGGGGAGGAAAGGCTTCCCCCACTACCCTCCTCAGTGGAGTGTGGCATGGGCTGAAGGGCTGCTTTGATTGATGCCCCAATGCTGGAATGTACCAAGCTGTCCATTACCAGGGGGAGAGGCACAGAACTGGAGCGGAAATGCCGGATTGGTCGGTTCCCCCCATGGCCTGCCACGTCGCTAACCCTCCCACTTTTTTCAACAACCCTACACAACAGGACAAATGGATGAATAATTAAAAAAATTCTTTTTTTTTAAATTGCTAGTGCTATCCCCCTCACTCGTCACGACAGGTATCTGTCACTGTTTTCCCCTTGCCTACTCAGGCAAATCATTATTCATTCATTCATTCATTCATTTATACATTCATTCTTTCAATCATTCACTCACCATTACACTTGAAGCAAGCATACTTGTATGTCCTGTCTCAGTGTATGACCGGTGGTAGTGAAGGTGCTAAGCAACTGTCAAATGTGAGAGGATCAGCATCAAACATCATAAAATCAATACACTGATGTCAATCTGTCTGCTCATATCTGGGCCAAGATTTCATTGCACTACACAAACTGGAATGGGTGGTTCCCTAACAATGAAAATAAATTAATAAAAATAATACAAGAACTGCAAACTTGCTTTATAATTCAAGCAACTTGGATAATTCAAGCAAAACAATTAATCACCCCTATGTTGTTCTAAACCCATCTGTATTTATTTTTTTATGTTTTTTGTGGAACACAATGTAGATTGATTTTTATGAATAGTCTTCACACAGCACTTCCAGTTTATAGTGACCACATCTATCAAGCTCCAGAAAGGATAAACAATAATAATAATAATAATAATAATAATAATAACAATAATAATAATAATAATAATAATAATAAAAATAAAACATAAAAATAAAAACATTTACAACTCCTGCCTATATTCTTCTGAAATCACAAGGTAGCTTTGTGTAAAGGCCAGATCAACATTTAATTCATAAATCACTGACAATTTTCCCCCGTCAACACAGTAAAAAATAAAATAAAATAAAATAATCAATGGTTCTCACTTGTGTCATAATCAACTGTGAAACAGCATTTTTGAATCTGAAAACAGATGTGGGCTAGACGCAGACTTCGGCAGTGGGAGATTACCAGTGAATTACAAATTTTGGTCTGTTGCTCAAACAAATCTATCGCATTGCTTCCAAACACTTAGTATAGAACGAACAAGTCATTTGTACTACTTTTAACATGCTTCTATGGTATTTTTGTCCTTTTTAGAGCTTTACAGTCATTATCACTATTTACTGTTGTTGTATGAGAACAGCTATAATTAGATTTTTTTAAAATGTGTTCCACAAAAAAAAAAAAATAAATAAATAAATAAATAAATAAAATAAAAATAATAACATATGGGTTTGGAATGTCATAAGGGGTGAGTAAATTACAGAATTGTCCATTTTAAAGGCTCAAAGACAATGCAAAATGTCAGAGCACAATTTTTTTCCATGATACTAGAAAACGCTCAACAACAAATTAGCTTTACACTATGAATATTAATGGGATGATACATAGAACTAAAGCCGGAAAGGATGATTTTCATTGTTGACTGTTTTAGTCTAAGCAGCTTCCTGTAATACTCTAATGTGACATGCACACTCTTGTCTGATATTTCACTTTAATCTGAGCCTACCATCTGTTGTTCTTACAGGAGAGCCATTGGAGTGTGTGTTGGGGTGGATGGTGTTCGGTGGAACAGGGGGTGATGGTAAGGGGTTACAGCGATGTAACACCCTACGGAGATTTCACCAGCCCAGAGTGGGGGAGGGTCTTATCTCTCTCTGATTAACAGCATGACACTCCTCTTCATTTACTGATTGAGTGTGCCACATCTAGATTAGCTATGAAACCCCCATCATTCACCCCCCACCACTATTAGTGATGCTAAAAGATCTGAATGTACTGTATGTGATGAATGTGTTTGCATGTTTTGAAGAACAAGAAGCCAATCCCTTCATAAGAGCAGATGGTATATGTTTAACGCTCAAGACCCTGATAATGTCAAGCGCCACTTAAATGCACATGTTTGTATGTCCTGTGTATTTGGATAGTTTTAATAAAGCAATAAACCCAACATGACTACATGACTATAGGATTGATACATTAAAACTGATTGGTTTTACCATAGGTTAGGAATGTTCTTAGGCACAATGCAAAGTAATGTGCCAAAATATCCTTAACCATGGTAAAATTACTGTAATGCATGCACTTGAGAAGCTTATTGCTTTTATAAAATGGCGTCAACAGCAATATGATACAAGACACCAAGGTTTAATAATATTAATCATTCTGCTAATAATCAGAATAATGAATTCTTCCAAGTAATATAGATCATTAGTCTTACTGTAGGCTGTTTACGGTTTCCAATCAATGGCACATTACTATACTGTAAAATGTCTGGTCACAGGCGTACATTTAACATAATTTTACAATGGCATCAAATGCGCCTCATCCTATCAGAAATTATAGCTGGAATTTTATAAATGCAATTGTAGAATAAATTCTCCTAAAAGTACCATAAAACTTTGTTGCTGTCTAAAGGGGGTCGCACACCAGACGCGTCTGGCGGATGACATAGCGCGTTCTGAAATTAGCTTACACAATGTGTTTTCAGTTACAAGTATGTATTTTGTGGTTTGAAAGCTTGAATGAAGCCCATTCAATGTTACAGATGGAGAAATTGCATAATTGACTTTGCCATATCTAATCGTTTTAAAAGTTCAGATTGCACAGTTACATCAGTTTCATACACCAACCTACAAACTTATCAATGTCACTTTGTGCATTCTTGAAGAAGGGAAAAACCTCTGTGTGTACTGTCTGCCACCTGAACCACATCGACGTGCCCTGTGTTTGATACCCGTGTAGTGTCCTAGCCACGATGTGGCATGGTGCTTCTCACCTGGTGTGCGACGGCCTTAATAGTGCTTTGTACCTTCCAGGTTCAAGTGGTACATTTTGTTTTGCATCATTGTTAATGATCAAAATAACACTTAAATTTCATCACATCTAGGAGTATCAAGAATTATTATTTTGGGGAATGAAAATCAATCAAAAGGGTCACCCAGATCTGCAGAGTTGTGCCTTTAATCTGCTTAGTGCAGCAGAGCTGCTCCGTTTCCACTACGCTACACTCACATACTCTGTAGGGCAAATGGTATATGCCACTCTAATGGTATCTACCACTGATTTTAGATCAGTTTTCCCTTTTGAGTCCCCACAACACTAACAACATCAGACAAAGTACAAGTGCTTCTGACATCTGTGGCACACTAAGACTCATTCTGTTCTCATTATGTTTGCACTGCAAAGAACAAGGAGAACTAATAAAACCAGCTATGAATGTTTATAGCTTCCTTAAACTCAAGTGGGAAAGGCACATTTTAGAGTATCTAATATAATTAGGCCCTGCAATATAATTTAGACTGTTAGAGTGTATAATATAATCGTTTAAGAGAAAGTCTCTGTACTGCAGACAGATCTGGACAGACCTATCTGATTGAATTCCGCAGACAAAACAAGATTTCTTGTTGGAGATCCTCTAAGGGAAACTATCTGAATAGAATTATTGTCTCGTTATTTATGTTATTTCAGAACCAATTAAACAATAAATACAGGCATGCACAAGTTGCAAACCTTATTACTCCACATACTGTATAGCCAAATTATACATTGTTCATGGTTACTAGTGTTTAGGGCTTAACTTTGTGTTGGAATAAGCCAGATCCGGGTCAGCCACCTCCGGAACTGGATCCAGCACCTATATTAATGGATCCAACAGCTCATACACCTTTGAAATATATTTCTACTATGATATATTTAAAGAAAAAATAAGTATAATAACAACAATGCTGTCAGTAACTTGGAATGTCCCCTTCACAAATGAAAAAAGAAGTAATGCACATTTTTCACTAGTTTTAAGCATAAACATGCAGTTTTTATCTTGTTTTAAAGATATTTAAATATTTGACTGGAAAAAGACAGAGATATTTATTAAGAATATGATATTTTTTGCAATGTATGTGGAGTCTATGTCACGTCATGTCATGGCATATATGCTATATGGCATTTTTTATTTATTTTTTTATTCGTAAAGGAGCAAATCCATTTTCCTAGCAAACTTATCTTATTTACACATTCATCAATTCTAATGCAAGTTATTGTGAAACTCACCACCAATGGAATGCCATGCCATTGTGTGATTGCTAGATCACTCCCACGATAATTAAAAAAAGCTATCTACACTCCAAAAGCCCAACATCAGGCTATTTGCAAAGTAGAGAGCTCATTTTATTCGGAATTATGTAATTTTGTGGCTTTGTGCTTCCTAATTCCAGTGTCCATTTTGTGCTAAATTCACTCTTTTTCATATATTTTCCTTGAGACCCCTCAACCAGAGCCACCCCCCACCATCCCCCAAACCAGTCTTCAGTCCCCGTTTTGGGACCTCATAATGCACAAAGGTCAGTGGTCCTGAATCTTTATGAATTTCACCTCTTAGGCGAGTCCTCCTCTTTGCCCACAGGCTCTGGCCGCTCGCCCAGCGGTGGAGCACTGATGTGACCCCGGAGGCGGTCATTCTCTCGTGCAATATCGGCTGCGTTCTGGATGACCATGCTGTCGTAAGCGCACATACCCAAGTCCTCTGCCCCCTGTAGGAAGCGCTGAACGCCGCAGTGATCCTGCTGCTGAGATGCAAGTCTGCGCCGCGCATGCTGTCTGGCCAACCAACCGCGCACCACTGAATCACGAACACAGAACAAAGAATAAATATGTGTCCATTGATCACTTCATCACATACTCTCTGGCGGTTACTTTACCTTTCTGACAGATAATGATCTTCCTGTGCAGTTGATGGCAGCGGTCATTAAGGTGATCAGCCTGCCAGTATCGCAAGAACACCTTACTGTTGCCCATCTTAACATGTGAGAAAGAGTAAGAGGAAAAGACAAAGAAAACAGATGAAGAAAATAGCTCATCTCACCTTGTTACATTCTAAGATATTTTAAATTCTTTAAAATAAATTCTTATGTAGGATCACATGTATGAGAGAAGACATAATTCATTGCATCAAACAATATTGACAAAACTTATTGATAAAATGCTCACTCTACTTAAAAACTGAGGGGGGAATTTAATAAGGCAATTTTTGTGAATGAAGTGCAATCTATAATGAGCCTAGTTTACATCGAAAGGAGGAGTGTTTTGTGTGGAAAGGAATGACAATTACTTTATTTTCATACTCAAGATGCAGCACAATTTCAGAGCTGACTGCATCTGCTTAAACTAGTTTGCAGGTGGTTAGTGAATATGATACAGGTTTTTGGGCTGAATTACCATGCGCAAAAGTGGCGCAACTGTTAAGTGAATTTTCCCCTGACTATTTTGCCCACAACTTGTGTGTGCTGTGTATTTTTATGCTTATTTAAGTATTGCATCGTTAGCTTGACAACATGCTAAGCTAACTCTATTGTTCATTTCAAACTCTATTGAAATTAATTAGTATGATGAAATGAAATTTATTTGTATGACAAATTGTCTGGCTATGTAAAGTCTTCCAAATCTGTCATTTATGAGGTTCCATTTGGAAACCCTGCAGGAAAATCCAGTTTAAGCTGGTAGTTGTATTTCGGAACATGGGAGCTGGTCCAAGCTGATCATGAGCTGGTCCAAGCTGGTCTTGAGCTGGCCCAAGCTGGTTCGTAGCTGGTCAACCAGCCACCATGTTCCAAAAACCAGCTTGACCACCTTGAGCTTGTATTACCAGCTGGTAGCTGGTTCAAGGTGGTCCTCCAGCTTAAACCAGCTAAAGGCCAGCTTGGGCCAGCTAATGAGCAGCTTGAACCAGCTAGAAACCATCTAACATGTTCCAAAACACAGCTACCAGCTTAAGCTGGATTTTCCAGCAGGGTTAGGATGCTACCTTAGGAGACAGCTCCCTATGTAGGCAGTAGTCAGCAAAGCAGCTCACTAGTTTTTGAAACAGAGCACTTAAGAACATTTTCCTAAAGCTCTGAAGATGTCTTTGGTAACTCACCTGCCAGCCCTGGAGTTTGCAATGCTGCAGAATGAGGCAGCATTTCTCCTCTGCGGACACCTTTTTCCTGTCGGTGAGGATGGTGTCCACCAGCTCTCTATATCTGCACCACAAACCCACAGAATAACATAATCATCCATATATTGAACAACAGATAATCTCAGTGCCCCATTATTGCTGCGTGATTGATTTGTTATAGCATGATGCCCACTAATGTCTATATGTTGGAATGTTGCCTGTATAAACCACAACGACAAGCCATTTCTGTTGGCCTGTTTAATCGTGTTGGTTATGAGATTTTCAAATGCAGTAACCATTTAAGACCCCTGAATTGAATCACATGCACCCAGCTACAAAGACGCTTTAGGATGATAATGTTTGAGCAAATGTCCATGGCTCAATCTGTTTCCCTCTATGGTTAGGGAAACTCAATGAGAGATGCAATTCAGGGGTCAAAGGGTTTGAGAGTCTGGGTGACATCTCAGCATCTGCTGCGGTGGGTGTTGGCAAGGCAACCATTCACAGAGAAAGGTCAGACTTGGAGAACTTTACAGCATTATTCTGGAGTAGAGGGATCAAGCATCGGTGGCTGTAGGGTAAGCCATAGACACGCCCCTCAAACACGTGTATGTGTTTGTGCATTTGGATTATGCATTACGAACATCTGCTGTGAGGGAATGGTAATTAATAGCTGGCGATATTGAAGGAATTCACAAAGGAAGAACTAGGGCATGAATGATGAACGAATCATTGGTCATCCTCAAACTCGAGTTCACCCATCATATTAATCTGTCACTACTTTTCACAAAAACAATAATACAATAATATTTTAGAAATCACTCTAAAAGTGATTTTTTTTTTTGTTTTTTTTTGACTGCTAACAGTCTAGTAACAATATGAATTATGAACCATTAATGTGTTATGCTCGTAATGGAGTTCTCTGTGGTTTCTGAGTAAACTTGGAGCAAGAGAGAACACAGAGGTTCCGACTTTCAAAAAATGTTTCATACTCTAAGCAAAGTCATGCAACTCTGCTCAGTGTTATTATTAATGAAAACTAAAACTGAACTAAAATGATAATATTTAGCTTAGTTCACTGAAATAAATTAAATCCTAACATTATTGAAAAAAAAAATGAAACTACAATAAAATAACACAGATTCAGTTTAATTTGAGCTTTTAATACATAAGAAATTAGAATTTTTTTGTTCTTCATGAAACATAAAAATGCCACTTGATAGCGATAACACTCGACAGCTCTGAGAAATTAGGAGTGTTTAAAAATATTTACATTTTATCAATTAATGCATTTACTTTGGCATCTCCCGAATATAAAACAGTTAGTTCCGATCCTAGAATCTGATTGGACGAGAGACGTTCCATGAGCACTGATGGTCTGACACCATCAGCACTCGGACGTTTCACTGTGTTTGCATCACTCCGCTTGTGTTTGTGCCATTCTCAACTAAAGTGTAAGAGCAGTGCAGATGTGTTAAGAGCTACTGTTTGTCTTTTTTGTTTTTTTTTGTTTACATTACATATGTTAGCCAGCAGGTGGTGGCAAAAGAACATTTTTGTGTGTAATATGAGCCAGTTGGTGACGTGAAGTGAATCCGCGTCAGCCACTGTTTACATACAACAGCGCTCCGTGATCGGTACTACACTGCTAATGCTAGGAAATAGCTTTAAACAGCTTTAAATGAACAACTTCAACATTATGGCTTATCACAGCTGAGAGACACAACAGACTGATTGGTTACAGAACTCAAGGCGCTTACCTCTTACTGGAGTTTCCACATTGGATACACACTGTTTAAAATGGCTGAGGACATTGCGGTTTCTATAGTGATTGACTCTTGCGCACCGGCTACCGCGAAATAGAGAGGAATACCCCCCGCTTGGATGGCTATTTTCCCACTGAGAAAGCTGATCTTTAGAAAGCTGACAACTTCTCTGCTTGGGAGTGGCAACAGGTGATCGCACATGCTCCGTCTCTCTCTCTCTCTCTCTCTCTCTCTCTCTCACACACACACACACACACACACACACACACACATCCATCCTTGTTTATCCAATAACTTGTTAGAAACAGCAGAAGCCGTGATACTATTTCTGAAGAGACATTTTTGAATTATTAACGGAGGCTTAGACACATCCTTTGGTTTTAACCAGCAACGGCAGGTTCTGATCCGTCGTGTAAGAAAGTAGTTCCATGCACAAATGTGTTTTTATGACCGTACCGTTTTTCCTATTTTTTTTTAATTTACTTGTTCATTGAACTGTTGTATATAAGCAATATCACACTCGCAATCATGTTTTATGGCCCTAAATCAGCACTGCTGTGATTACCTACAGCACTCGGCCTGCGGCAGCAGTGCTGATGTAGGGCCATATCGCACTCTTGCTCGTGTGATATTGCTTATATATATATATATATATAAACTGAAACTAAAACTAGAAAACACTGAAAAAACTAAACTTAACTAACAATCATAGAGTGAAAACTAATAAAATGGAAACTTATTAAAAGAACAAACTGAACATAAAATAGAAATAAAAACTAAATAAAACATTCCGCTTCCACTCCATGCTGCTCACATACTCTGGTGGGGTGATGCAGATGCAGAGGCACATGGTGAACAGATGGCTGGGTGGGAGTAACCAGGATGGATCTTAAGCAGTGTGTTGGGGGGACTGGAGTAGGCCTCTTCATGGGCTCAGTAAAACACTGGCTTAAACCTTAAGCCAAATTAACTCAGAATCTCCCTTTCAGTGTGATTTACAGCAGCTCTGTGCTTCTGAACTTCCCCTAACCCTCCCTTTATATGGTAATGCCAGCTGACCAATACCTACGGCATCCCACAGGAGTTATAAACCATAAAAGGAGCCAAGGGAAACCAAAGACCTATTGTATATGAATATGAAAATTATCGATGCCCTCAGAGTTTGTGGGGCCTTAGGGGATTGAATCATCTGAACTCAAAATGGTTGAACTGCCTGCTAGTTAAGCTCTAAATTGGGGTTATGGGAGGGGAAATCACCAAAGGTCCCCTCTACCTTAATATCCCTAGAAATAGCCACAATTAAACAGAAGATGACAACAGACCATCATATCTTATTTTGAATAACATTACGGCTTTAAGAACAGCTGAAGGCATTTTTGCTGCCGACAAACAGGCAAAATATAAACTGTGTTTACTTACAGTTTTGTGCAATAAAAATATTTAATATTATCTATGCTTTATATTTAGCCTATTTATTAACATATTTCAGTTACAGAATAACATCTATCAGTTACCCTGTTGAAAGGCTGTGCATTTTTCAGTCAGGCTTTTTAAAAATAAAATTATGTTGTTCTATACTTAGATGGTCCACATTTGGCCGTTGCAAAATATATCAATGTTTTTGTCTCGTACAATGAGTGTTGCATTTTAAGATGGTGTATCAAGTTAAAAACAGATTAAAAACACCTTTTAAAAGGCATTTCAAGACCACTGCATTCTGTTTCATTCTGTGCTCCGTTTAGCTGTTTTTGAACCCAAGAACCTGCATTATATAAATCAGATGAAACCTAAATATGACTAATTATACAAAGCTTTCTTAAAGGAATAGTTCACCCAAAAATTGCTTCAGAAGGCATCAATTAAATCATTGAGTCATATGGATTACCTTTATGCTGCCTTAATGTCCTTTTTTGGAGCTTGGAAGTGATGGACCCCATTATCTTGCATTGCATGGATGTAATCACATCATACCTCTATCAAAATATCTTCATTTGTGTTCCACAAAAGAAAAAAAAGTAATATGAATTTGAGACGGCATACAGTAAGGTGAGCTAGTTATCATCATTTTATTCTTGTAAGACCGACTAATTCAAACCAGCGACTTGTTGTTAATGAAAATATGCAGTTTTGCATGACCCAGATTAAAGTCAAGTTGCTACTAAAGCTGTACAACAGTGCATACTAAAGCAAGGTAAAGGAGAGAGAGGATATGGTCTTACATAAATCAGTGTATTATTGCAGGGTTTCCTGTTCTCAGCTGTGTTCCATTAAGCAATTCGCTAGGTTAAAGAAAATAAATATCACAAGTGTTTATGCAGAACAAATAAGCCTGGTGAAATGGGGAGCTAACTGACCTTTCGTTAAGCCCTGCCCCTCTTGGTTACTGCTACTCGCTCTGTCAAGCTTTGCAGAACTTCCCATTGGAATGAATGGGAGATTGCCTTGATCAGTGTGGTTTTTGGCTAAATAATCTCATAAACAAAATCTATAATATTCTTACGTGGAATGGAATGAAGGGTGATATTTTAAAGCATACATATCTGACTTTTTTTTATAAAAGAAATTGCTAAATTACACAGTAATTTGATTGAAAAGCTTCATTTGATGTCGATTACACACCTGATAACATCTGTGTAAGTGCACAGAACGGTAATTTTTGTTTGCTTCAAATTAAAGTTGGCATCAACTCCAAGAGTTAGCCCCTGATGGTAGATGCCATAACAACACAATTATGGGGTCAAAACATCTTTCTCCATTGACAACAATTCAAAAGTAGCAGTGTATTTTGATTAAATACATTTTTGCAAGCAACATATACATCACGCATATTTCATATTTATATTAAAGTAGATGTTTAGCATTTAGACATTTTTGTTTTTGCTTATAAGTGTGAAATGGACTTTCTATTATATTTTCTTTGTCTGCAACCTTTGATGTCACAGCTCAGGATTGAGGAAGGCTTGGGATTGTGCGAATTCTTGTGGTGCAATCAGCCAATCATCAATGTCATGATGTAATTTTCCCGCGGCTCCAGAGTGGTTAGTCACACTGCATTTATGTCTCAGGTGATTGGCTCCAAAAAACCTGTATGCGGAACTGTGTGTGAAAGAGCAAAGATGGCAGCAAGCAGGTCATGCACATCTGCATAAATCAAACAGCAGCATAGCATCTGCCTTTAAGATGAACGGTAATGTTAACATACAACTTTTTCCAGTTATAATAGACCTCCTTGGTCTACACCGACAGGTCAATAGTATTTGTTTCGAATTCTCTTTGCTGAAGTGTGTAACAACAGTGAGGATGTTCCATTGGTTAAAGTTGGATGAGCAGTTTGTCCTGAGGGCTTTGATCTAAACTGTAATAAATAAGCCTGTCATATTCATTAGTGCTGGGCCAGAGAGAACCAGGCACCTCAGGCAACACACCAAACTTCATTCATAAAGAGCGAGGGAGAGAGAGAGAGAATGACATGATGATGGAGAGTCAAGTCTTCCAAGAACTTCTTGTCCACATGTCACACACGTTCAAAACCAACATCCATTCAAAAAAATAATAGCTTTCTCTTCACTCTCACACCCGCTCATGAATGGCTCGATGGAGGCACTGGAGGCTGTGAATGAGTTCTTTGTGACTCGTAAGCTCTTCTCTGCCTGAGGAAGTCAAGGCACCCTTGGAAGTACGTGCTCTTTGGTGGGTACACATGACTTCACATCATAAGCAAACACAAAGCTGCATTTATCCAAGGCCTTCACTTCTTTATTTATCTACAATTCAACAGAAAACAACGTGCGCTTGGACAAAGCCAGGCACACGGCGCCGGGGGAAAAGAGAGGAAAATTACTTGTACCACCGTACTGGTCAATGCAAAATAAATATATATTGAATATTGATGGTATATTCCGGATTGATTTTTCCTTGTAAATAAAATTAAGCAACATCGTAATTATTGCAATGCTTTTAAGGTGCTTTAAATTTTGCAATAAATACTGTCACTAGACTAGTGTCACAATCATTCCTTGTCCTGCTATTTGCGATTATGAGAGTGTTAATACAGATGTTTTAATAGCATCTCTTAAGTTCTGAAGCAAAAATGGTGTCATATTTAGGATTGTGTACGTAGATAGTATAATTACAATAAATATGCAACTGCCAGACATTTAGAATAAATGCTAATGTTCTTATTTAAAAACAATATTATTCTGTCTGTGTCGTGTTGCACTCTTGTTCAGATGGACATGATTAAGGCAAAACAAATCAAATGCAAATCAAATATTCATTTGAATCGTTCAAACTGTTTCAGTGAATTGATTCAAAACTGATTGAACAATCCATTGCATTCATTGTGATATTTTTTCATATATTAAAATTAGGGCTGTCGATTTAACACATTAATTCAGTGCAATTAATTATGTAAAAAATAACATGTTATTTAAATTACTCGGTCCCTGGGCCATATAAGGAATATTGCTTTCATGTAAGCAATTCAAGCTTGGAGTACCACCTGTTTTCTCCAGGGGGCAGTAAGGGGAACTCACTGTATAGGCACCGCGCAACTCAAACAGACACAGAATAGCGAACAAACCACACTTACCAAGAGCAGACAACACAAGATGAGAACAAATTATTGTACACACACACACACACACACACACACACACACACACACACACACACACACACACACACACAGCTTGATGGAGCGTACATTCGAAGGCAGGGATCTTAAGATGTGTTTTTCTAAGTTTTAAACTTTGTTTAACTTGAAACAGCGATCTAAAAATGGCATGTTGATGACGCGCTGCAACCGAGACGCTCCAAAAGTGTCTGTCGATGCAGGTGTACGTCGACGTGTCCTTAGACAAGCCCTTATAATAAATCTCATACTGACTGATGAATTCAACTGGAAAATGGATTGCTGTGAACTGTAGGCCAATGATAGGCTTATGTTCAATAATATGAAAATAAACAATATATTGCATTCTAAAGCCACTTTTTGTATTGTCTTCCTAAATAATGTAATGCATTTAAATTTTCTGTTTTATTTTTTATTTTATTTTTTATATAAACAGTATATATATTTTATTTATAATTATTTAAATATAACTATTTAAAGGGGTCATGTCATGAGGAATACAATTTTCCTTGATATTTTGGCATATAAGAGGTTATTCTACTATAAAAACATTCTGTAAATTCCAGAACTCAAAACTTAATCCCCAATGCAATAAAATTATTTATTGAAACCAAGCTTCCAAAACGCCCCATTCCCTACTTCCACGACTTCCCTACGTTACTTGGGGGTACTCATTAATTCAAGACGGCCTCTACAGCATCAACATCAACACTTATTTTAAAATCATCGCACCCATGGCCCCGCCCACTGGTGCTCACTTGGCTCGTAAACAGAGACAGAGAGAAGGACAACAGGCCTACTGTCTGTGGCCTAACTACTCCTGAACATGAAAGGTGACACATCTGGACTATTTTGAATTATTTTTGTATACCATCATGTACTATACATACGTTTTTGACTGTTGTCATCTCTCTGGCACGCTTTTTAAAGACGCGGTGTTAAGTTTCAACTCTGAAGAGAAGATGTGGCTCCTGTTGTTTTGTTGCTTTAACTGCTCAACAAACTGTTCATTCGCCTATCATTGCTATTTTAAATTGTTTCTCTATGTAAACACGCACTAGATGGACGTCTTTAACCGTTTTGATTTGTTTCCGGCGATGTGCACCTCAGTGCAGGACGATAAACTGAATGTGTTTCTTGTGAAACAGTCATAAAATGAAGGAATTGTCACTGAAGGATATGTGGCAGTTAAAAACACTATTGGACCCGATCAAAAACGTAAGTAAACAGTTCAATTCATTAATATTTCAAATGTCATGATTGTATATAATGCTGACACACTGTCTACTGTACATCAGGTGAGTACGTTGACGCAACGGCTTGAGGCTGTCTACGCCAGGCGCGTTGACAAACTTTCTGAAACATCTCTTTGTGTTGTTGGCAGTAGCAGTAACAAATGGAACGGGACTTCTTTTTGTTTACTGTTGGAGTGACACGCCACAACGGATGCTTCCATGGTAGACAGCATCATTGATTATTGCATCCAGTGTAGATAGGGTGTGTGCTAACAGTTGTGCTCGAGATGAATAGTGTAATATATTCGGATGCAATGTGTTGGATGTGCATTATGTGTAAACCATGAAATGTATATTTTTAATGTTTTGGTGCTTGTTTATTCTCTTCCGATTGAGCTTCAAAAATGGCTACATTTGAGGTATGCTGTTAGCCAATCATAACAGAGGGCATTTACACTGAAGTTTAAAGGAGGAGCTGAGGCAAAAATTGAGCTTTTCAGAAAGATGGTCAGAGACAGGGTGGAAAATTGTAATATATAAAAAAATTATGACTGTTTTGGTAAAAAAAAAAAAAAAAAAACTATAAAAAACTATAACTAACATTATCTGTGGACCTCAGGAAAGATAATGAAACTATAAAAAAAGAGCATTTCATGGCCCCTTTAATAATTATATTTTTAATTATTGTTGAGGGGTTTCTCAGCAAATATTTATGTATGTGATTAATTCAATTAATTAATCAGCATACCATGTAATTAATTTGTTTAAAAATTAAATTAAACAGCCCTAATTAAAATGTATAATGAAATATTTGTAGGTAAATAATGCTATTTATAACTATTTATCATTATATTTGTATATATAAATGAAATTTATTAAATATCATTCTTTTGTTCAATTACTGGAAAAAGTGTGAGACACATGCCTTGATTAAATTTTGAATGTGTTTTAGAGCTTACATTAATGAATTTATTTGGCAACAACAGCTATATACTGTACGAATGAGTTGATATATATATATATATATATATATATATATATATATATATATATATATATATATATATATATATATATATCACCAAACAACTGGAAAATATCAAGATCTATTTGTTTTTAACTATATCGCCTAGTCCTAATGGCTAATAGACAGATGACTTCACATACTGTAGATAGGTGCTTTCAATTCTGCCTTGTTTTTGAGGCAGTCAATTGACAGACAGCATAAATGCTTGCTGATTATAAGAGAGGGCTTGAAATTTAATAAAGCAGCCTTTTGTAAAAACAGTATGTGACTGGGACATAAATAAATCCTAACAAAGAACAATAAGCAATCAGATTTCATTGCAGGGTTATTTTGATACAGATATACGTGCTTGCAAGCACGCAAGCTCGCACATCCCCCCCCCCCAACACACAGATATGAACAGCCTGAATGTCATAAAGCACACACAATGTTGGCAGAGCGTCCCCCAGGAAAGGCCATGAAAATTGACCTCTGCATCAGACAACCTCCCGCTCGAAGAGCCTGAAATTTCCATCACAATCGTCTGGCCTCTCTGACTCCGTCTGCGTGCCTCCCCTCGGCAGCCTCTCACCCTGTCTGGCCTGATGCAGCTTTATTGTGATGCTAACACACATGCACACACTCAAACAAAAACAAACCCTGCACATGGCACCATGTCACCCAGTGAGATGCTCGCAGAAAAACAGAACACATCATGGGAATGTGTTTGTCTCTTAGGCTGGATAATGTTGATTAACAAAAATACATAAAATGCATATGTCTCTGTGGCAGAGGGGGTGTGGTCATGCGTCCGTCCGGAGAGAGAGAAAGCGGTAAGGATGATAACCTGAGCTAGATTATGTTTAACACCTGTTTCTAATTCCAGTGAGCATGGAGAGAGTCTGGCACAAGGAAGGCCATGGTGCTCCTGAAGCTGTTACATTTATTCTGTTATGTTTATGAAGCTAATGAGTTGAAGTTACTACGTGCCTGTGAAGCTGATGTGTTTAAGTTACTACGTGCCTGTGAAGCTAATGAGTTTGTGAAGTTGTAAAGCACTGAAGTGGCTGATTAAAAGTCTTACCTGAGCCTGGAAAACCCGCTTCCCTGTGTTTAACTCCCTTACACTGGTGCCAAAACCCGGGAAGTCGAAGTACGTCCCATGGAGCCCTCCCAGCTGAGCGAGATCCTCCAGTCCCTCGCTAGCCTGCATCAAAACCATCAGCAAGTCTTGCTTGAGCTCCGCCAGGACCAGAATCGCTGTTTTTTTTTTAATCTTGCGTGCTCAAGCGGAGGACCGGCATGCAATCCGGAGCCTCCTCAGCCAGGAGAAAGCCCCGGCCACGACCCCAGACAGCCGCAGCTCCCTGCCCCCACCCCCGCTTCTGAAGATGGGGGCGGATGACGAAGCCGAAGCCTTCATTGACCTGTTTGACAGGACCTCAAGGATTTGGGGCTGGTTGCGTGACCAGTGGGCAGCCAGGCTCCTCCCGTTGCTGTCCGGGGAAGCCCAGCTCACTGCCCAACAACTGCCGGCAGCTAACCTCCTGGCCTACAACGACTTGAAGAGGGCCATCCTGCAGTGGGAGGGTCAGAGTCCAGAGCAGTACCAGCAGCTCTTTCGAACCCTGAAGCTGGAGAAGACCGACCGCCCGTTTGCGTTCTCCCAACAGCTCCGGGACACGTGCCGGAAGTGGCAACTGGCGGGGAGGTGCGATGTCGAGGGATTGATAGATCAAGTGGTGCTGGAACAGTTGGTCCATCGACTGCCCAGTGGGATGGCAGAGTGGGTCCAGTGCCACCGCCCAGTGTCACTGGAGGAAGCTGTTCAGCTCCCGGAAGACCATTTGGTGGCGTACACGAGAGCGGAAAAGCCCTCCTCTTACTCTCTCTCACCTCCCCTTGTGTGTTCTCTGGTCTCTTCCCCCTCCCCTCTTCTCTTTCACTCTGCTCTCTTCCCAGCGCCCGTTCCTGCCCCGTGGAGATGAGGAGCTCCACTGCAGAGGCCGGTTCCCCGCGTGTGGGGATTTGCACCACCGTCAGCCCCTACAGTGCCCCGCCGCTCTCCCCCTCAGGTGGAAGTGTCTGCCGATGTAAGTGCGGGCGTGGTGCCTGGGCCGGCCTGCTGGAGTTGCTGGGATCCGGGTAACTTCTGGGATCAATGCCCTGTGATGGAGCTGGGAACGGTGGTCCAGATCCCCGATACTCCGCAGGCTTTCCCTGATCAGGCCGGAGCGTACCAGATACCGGTAAGAGTCAAGGGGGTACTCACCAAGCCTTGGTGGACACGGGTTGTAATCAAACCACTATCCACCAATGCTTGGTTCAACAAGGGTCTTTGGGCACAACTAAAACAATGAGGGTGAAGTGTGTGCATGGGGATATTCACAACTACCCTGTGGTGACCCTTGTGATTAAATTCCGGGGAACAATGCATAGAGTGGAGGCTGCAGTTAGTTCCCGCCTCACTCATCCACTGATTTTGGGGACTAATTGGCCTGAATTTAGAAAAGTTTTAAAGGGAATATGTGTGGATGGGTCCTGCCCTAAAGTGATGAGATATGAAGCGCGCGATGCTCTGGCAGGGGAGGCGGAGCCGTTTTCGTCAGCTCCACATCAGGATGACGTGAGGGGGGAGAGGCTGCAGCCCCTCCCATCCTCAGGGGATTTCCCTTTGGAGCAGTCACGAGACAAAACCCTCAAGCATGCCTTTGACCAAGTGAGAATGATCGATGTTCAACAACTCCAGGTGAATGTCGCACTTTCATATCCATATTTCACAGTTATAAATGAGCGGTTGTATAGAGTGACGCAGGATGCTCAAACAAAGGAAGATACAACCCAGCTCTTAATACTGCGGAGCTGTCGGGAAATGGTTTTCCAGGCGGCTCATTATAATCCCATGGCAGGACATCTAGGGGAAAGGAAAACACTGAACCGTCTAATAGCCCGTTTTTATTGGCCGGGCATTGGCGGCGATGTCCGCAGGTGGTGTGCGGCATGCCACATGCCCAAAAGCGCCATTGTGCCCTCTTCCACTGATCGAGGTCCCCTTTGAGAGAATTGGAATTGACCTTGTCGGGTCATTAGAGCGGTCAACACGTGGACATCATTTTGTATTAGTCCTAGTGGACTATGCAACGCGATATCCGTAAGCAGTGCCTCTACACAGCATCTCAGTACATAGTGTTGCAGAGGCACTCTTCAAAATAATCTGCCGGGTGGGGATTCCGAAAGAAATCCTCACCGATCAGGGAACAACATTTATGTCATGAACACTACACGAGCTTTATGAATTATTGGGCATTAAGTCAATTTGCACCAGCGTTTACCATCCACAAACAGATGGCCTGGTGGAGCGATTTAATAAAACCCTTAAAAATATGATTTGTAAGTTCATGCACGAGGAAATTGGGACAAATGGCTCGATCCCCTGTTATCTGCAGTATGAGAGGTCCCGCAAGCCTCCACGTGATTTACCCATTCGAGCTGCTGTATGGGCAGCGCCCGCACGGCGTGCTTGATGTCATACGCAAAGCTTGGGAGGAGGGACCTTCAAACTGTAAGAATGAAATTCAATACGTTCTTGATCTTAAAGCAAAACTCCACACCTTGGGGAAACTAACACAGGAGAATTTGCTCCAAGCTCAAGAATACAGCGGCAGCTGTATGACAGGGGAACTCGGCTGCGGGAACATGCACCGGAAGATAAGGTACTCGTATTACTCCCCACATCGAGCTCCAAATTACTCGCCAAGTGGCAAGGACCCTATGAGGTAAAGTGAACCGATAGAGGGGGCACACGTCAAATTTATCACCTTAACCTCCTGAAATTATGGAGGGAGGCGGTCCCTGTGATGCTGGCTACGGTAGTTCCAGAGAGGGTGGAGCTCGGGCCGGAGGTGAATACGAAACACAATCATTTCACTTGCAGAGTCCACCTCTCAACGTACCAACTCGCAGAGGTTGCCAAACTACAACAAGAATTTGCAGATGTATTTTCCCCTCTACCGGGTCACACCAACCTCATCCAACACCACATCGAGACCGAGCCAGGGGTGGTGGTATGTAGCGGTCCCTTCCCATTGCCCAAGCACAAAAAGAAAATTGTCCAGTATGAATTGGATGCAATGCTTGATATGGGGTTAATAGAGGAATCCCACAGTGATTGGTCCAGCCTGGTTGTTCTTGTTCCTAAGAGCAACAGGCCTGTATGGTTCTGTGTGGCTGATTAAAAGTCTTACCTGAGCCTGGAAAACCCGCTTCCCTGTGTTCTCCTTTTCCTTAAACTCCCTTACAGTCTCAACCTGGCTGCTTCTGACACAGAGGTAATAGCTCTTTCCAGAGGCCATACTCTCATGCACAGCTGAATTCTACTCTTATATGCTCAGTATACAGTATTTGGACTCTTAAAGGAATAGTTCACCCAAAAATGAAAATTTGCTGATAATTTACTCACCCTCAGGTCATCCAAGATGTATCTGAGTTTCTTTCTTCATCAAAACAGAATTTAAGACTTTTAGGAATTCATTTCAGGCCTCCTCCTCTAAACAATGCAAGTGAATGTCCTCCATTTTTTGATGGTCCAAAATGCATATTTAGGGTGCATCACAATAACCCACACAACTCCAGTCGACAAATACATTTCTTCTGAATGCAAATGACTGATTATTTTGAGAAACAAAACAATACTTATATACTTTTTAACAACAAATGTTCGCTTCCGTAAATCTCTGTGACGTGCGCTCATGAGAGGTATGACGTAAGCTTGTTGGTAAGGTCACGTGTCACGTGGAGGAGGAGTCAGGAAGCATGTCATTGTTTACATATTTACATTGTTTTTAATTATTATTTGGAAATTATTTTTTTCTTTTATTTTATATTGTTTTGAAATTGTTTTGGACTGTTTTGGTTTGTGAACGGCACAAGTTTCTCTTGTAAATAATGAAGCGCTTCCTGACTCCTCCACATGATGCGTGACCTTACCAACGAGCTTATGTCAACCCTCTCATGAGCGCGCATCACAGAGATGTACGGAAGCAAACATTTGTTGTTAAAAAGTATATAAGTATTGTTTTATTTCTCAAAATATCAATCATATGCGTTCAGAAGAACTTTATTTGTCAGTTGGAGTCATGTGGATTATTTTGATGCACCCTAAATATGCATTTTGGACCATCAAAAAATTTCATTTGAGTACATTCACTTGCATTGTTTAGGGGAGAAGGCCTGAAATGAAATCCTAAAAGTCTTAAATTCTGTTTTGATAAAGAAGGAATCTCAGATACATCTTGGATGGCCTGAGGGTGAGTAAATTATCAGCAAATTTTCATTTTTGGGTGAACTATTCCTTTAAGCCATACTTAAAAATCTGTGAATTCCTTTGCATTATCTAACAAAATATAAAACTAAGAGGCATTTATTAAAAAGAAATGGTATAGCACCAACAATTTTTAAACAAAACTTTTCAGCACTTCCGCAATTTCTTCACCGGTCTACTCTGCCAGCCCGTGGTCAATTCAGCACCCTTCTCAGGATTGGAGGAGGACTGCAGTGGTTTCCTACTCCAATGTTCACTCGCCCTTGAGATGCAGCTGCATCGATTCCCCACTGAGCGGTTGAAGGTGGCCTACATCACCTCCTTGCTGTCTGGAAGAGCACTTCAATGGGCCAATTCACTCTGGGAACAGAAAAGTCCAGTAATACAGTCTCTTGATAGCTTCGTTCAGCACTTTAAGGAGGTGTTTGGAAGTTCTGAGGGTGACACATAAGCTGCTGAACAACTTCTCAAACTTCGTCAAGGCTCTAAAGTTCCGTACTCTGGCAGCATCTAGTGGCTGGAATGAGTCCGCTCTACTGACCACTTATCGCCATGGACTCGATCCCAAGCTGCAGCTGCATCTCTCATCATACGACAACACCATGGGGCTGGAGCGCTTCATTCAATTCTCCATCAGAGTAGCCAACCGGATGAAGAGCTGCCTCAATGAATTACCCACCTTGCAGTCCCCGCCTTTCCCTTCACTGAGGTCCCCTCTCCACTCTACAGAAACTAGCAGCGAGCCCATGCAGATGGATGCTTTTCGTCTTTCCACTGTAGAGTGCCAACGCCGGCTGAGCCAGGGTCTGTGCCTGTACTGTGGTGGTAAAGGACACGTAACCTCTGCGTGTCCCACTCGATCTCCCCGTCCTCAGGTGAGCCATCTGACCACAACTATGGTCAGTACGTCTCCTTTAGTAACCTGTGTAATGCTTACAACTCTTGATATCTCTCTTTCAGTATCCGCACTACTCAACTCTGGCTCAGCCAGCAATTTCATCTCGGATGTGCTCTGTCACCAATGCCAGCTTCAAAAACGACCCTGCGAACACAAGCTTCAAATCCACTCCATAATTGGCAAGCCCATAGGAAGAGGTTTTATTCGTCGCTGTGATCCATTCCTGAGCAGAAGGCCATGGAGGATTATATCAAGGAGGCTCTCAGCCAAGGTTACATCCAAACTTCCACTTCCCCTGCTGCTTTGAGTTTCTTCTTCGTGGCTAAGAAGGATGGAGGCCTATGCCCTTGTATTGATTACTGCTCCCTCAACAGGATTATGGTTAAGTTCCAGTATCCACTTCCCCTCATCCCAGCTGCCTTGGAACTGTTGAGAGGAGCCACTGTTTTCACCAAGCTGGACCTTTGCAGCACTTACAACCTCATTCAAATACGGAGTGGAGACGAGTGGAAGACAGACTTCATGACTCCTACAGGCCACTTTGAGTACCGGGTGATGCCGTATGGCCTGGTCAACGCCCCCTCCGTGTTCCAAGGCTTCATGAATGAGGTGTTCCATGAGTATCTCCAACGATTCGTCCTCGTCTACATTGATGACATACTGGTGTACTCTCGGAACATGACCGACCATTGTCATCATGTAGCGCTCGTGTTGGAAAAGCTGAGGGAATACCACCTGTACCTCAAGGCTGAGAAGTGTTCTTTCCACCAGACATCCCTCCAGTTCCTTGGCTACATCATCAGCCCGGAAGGCATTCGGATGGACGAGGGGAAGGTAACAGCGGTGCAATCCTGGCCCACTCCAACCACCATCAAGGAACTCCAGCGATTCCTAGGATTTGCCAACTTCTACCGCCACTTCATCATGAACTACAGTACCCTCACATCCCCGCTGACCTCTCTTCTCCGATCCAAACCCAAATCTCTCTCCTTGACCTCCGAAGCTTCACACGCCTTCCAACTCCTGAAGGATGCCTTCACCTCCGCTCCACTCCTTGTACACCCTGATCCAAATAAGCCATTTATTGTTGAGGTAGACGCCTCCACCAGTGGCATAGGAGCAGTCTTGTCTCAGCAGCAGGGGAAACCACCGCTACTTCATCCATGTGCCTTCTCCAGGAAACTCTCCCCGACGGAGCAGAACTATGACATTGGGAACCGAGAGCTGTTGGCAATTAAACTGGCCTTGGAGGAGTGGCAGCATTGGCTGGTGAGAGCGCAACATCCATTCCTGGTGTTCACAGACCACAAGAACCTCGAGTATCTCAGAGAGGCTCGTCGCTTAAACCCCCGCCAGGTGAGATGGGCCCTCTTCACTTGCTTTAACTTTCCCATCTCCTATTGTCCAGGTGACAAGAACTCCAAGGCAGATGCACTTTCCCGCCTTTACGCTCCAGAGGAAGGCTCAGAGGAACCGCATATCATTTTACCCCCATATGTCATAGTAAGTCCCATTCAATGGTCCCTGGAAGATAGCATACGCGAAGCCTCCACCACTGAACCAGCTCCGTCGGGATGCCCTACCAACAAAACCTATGTACCCTCCTCTCAACGTCTCACACTCATCGACTCCGTACACTCCTCCTTGGACACTGGCCACCCTGGGACCAATAGGACCCTCTCGCTTATCCAGGACCAGTTCTGGTGGCCCCACATGGTTAGAGATGTCAGAAGGTTCGTCCAAGGATGCCCAGAATGTGCTATATCCAGAACACCATGACAACTACCTGCTGGAAAACTCCTTCCGTTGCCCGTTCCTTGCGACCCTGGTCACTTCTAGTGGTCGACTATATCACTGACCTTCCTCCCCCTGAGGGTTATACCTGCGTGCTGGTAGCTATACACCATTTCTCCAAAGCCTGCAAACTGATCCCCCTCAAGGGTCTGCCCACCACTCTGGAGACTGCAGAGTACCTCTTCAACCATGTGTTTCAGAACTATGGGATCCCTGAAGACATAGTTTCCAACCGTGGTCCCCAATTCATCTCCAGAATCTGGAGAGCTTTCTTCTCTCTCTTGGGAGTGTCCATCAGCCTCTCATGGTTACCACCCGCAGAGTAATGGGCAGACAGAAAGGAAGATTCAGGAGGTAAGCCATTTCCTTAGAAGCTTCTATCATCGCTGCCAGAACCGCTGGAGTCCCTTCCTGTCCTGGGTCAAATATGCACAGAACTCCCTTCGTCACACCTCCACCAACCTCACACCCTTCCAGTGCATACACGGTTACCAACTGCCTCTCTTTCCCTGGTCCGGCAAACCATCTGACGTCCCAGCAGTTGACCATTGGTTCAGAGAAAGCGAGAGGGTCTGGGACTTAACTTAACTGCGCCACCAGAGATTCCACGCCGATGCCTGAAGATCTTCTCCTCCCACCTACCAACCTGGGCAGAAGGTGTGGCTCTCCACAAGGGACATCAGGCTGCATTTGCCCTGCAAAAAGCTAAGTCCCCGTTACATTGGTCCCTTCACAATCACCAGACAGATCAACCCAGTCACTTACCAGCTCCAACTCCCTCCCCAATATCGCATACATCCCATCTTCCACGTCTCACTGTTAAAACCTTACCACCCCTCTCTCTCTCCTCACTCCTCAGAACCTGATCCTGTTGACGACCCCCCAGCCACTTGTCTTGGAGGACGGACCGATCTACGCAGTCCGAGACATTCTGGACTCCCGGCGCCACAGGGGTCGTCTCAAATACTTCATAGATTGGGAAGGTTATGGTCCAGAGGAGAGATCTTGGATTCCTCGAGATGACATCCTGGACCCAACCCTACTCTCCAACTTCCACGATGCACATCCTGATAGTCCAGATCCGCGTGGACGGGGTCGGCCACGGCGTTGGGAAGCACATCCCACTGGAGCGCTCCGTGGAGGGGGGTAATGTCACGGATCCTTCTGACATACCTACCAATTTCACTCAACCCTCTCACTCTCCTGAGTACTGATCACCCACACCTGCCTCCAATCATTGCATCAATCAACCCCTCTATATAAACCTCACTCCCCTTCCATTCTGTGTCTGGTCTCAACTTCGTGTACAGACTCACTTACCTGTATCTCGAGTGTTAAACACCATCACGATTCCTCTCCAGCGACTCTTCTACTCCAAATGTTTCCTCTCCAGTGACTCCAGTGTCCATCTCCTCAATGCAAGCTTTGTTGTTGCACACCCTCCACCACAAGGAAAGTCACCATCTCTATCAGTATTAGTCTTCATCACGTAAACTATCACCACTGCAACCCAGTACTGTCACGTCATCACTTACCTGCTGTCTTTGTTTGTGTATCAATAAATACTGCTTGGGTTCAAACATCATCCTCGAGTCTGAGTATATGTTACAGGTAGTTAGTGAATTTGTTTATTTTATATGAAATATTATGAAATCCATACACTTAAGTGTGACTTAATTACCAAAATACTTTTTGGGGCCACAGTACATCTGTCATTTTGCATTAAAAATGGCTCTAGAATTCCATGCTGGTTCCAGGTCAGGTCATGCTTAATATATTGAGGTGAATGTCAAATCCACATTTTTAAAAAGGGGCATCACTAGCAAAAACAGCAACGTTACGCCTGTCGGGAAGCTATCTGCTCCATTTCATA
Organism: Myxocyprinus asiaticus; assembly: GCF_019703515.2. NCBI lineage: Eukaryota > Metazoa > Chordata > Actinopteri > Cypriniformes > Catostomidae > Myxocyprinus > Myxocyprinus asiaticus. Next base: position 12,787,641 of record NC_059353.1, read on the forward strand.
TAGTCAAAACAATATTCAATATCACAAGAGAATCTGAGCTATTTTATCCCCAGTCTAAACACAACCAATGTCACAAACTGTCTGTGCCATTTAATCCATGTCAACACACGAGCTGCGGTCTACAGTATGAACTAAAATGTTCTATGAAGATAAAGTGTCCGTATTCCTCTCTCTCTCTCATTCATGCTCTCTCTTTCTGAAAGATTCATGATGTTGCGAGTAGTGGAAACTTTCAGTGTCATTTGACCAGCAGTGTCCCATTCGTTATCACACTGGAATGTTACCGTAATCCTTTTATCCTTTACAGAGAGAGTGGGAGAGAGAAAGAAAACTGTTGGCTCTAATGAAAGTGCACTGAATTATCCTGCAAATTAACAGCGGAAAGGAGATTGGAAAATCAGACACCATAGTAAATCTAAAATTTTAAAACACTGAGAACGACATTCAGGAGAAAAGGGGAGCGACAAAAGAGGGGGAAAACCAAGAGATGACTTCAGGCCATTCAGACCATACGCATTCTTGCAACAAAAAGCTAGATGCAGCGCAACATTTAGAACAAAATGCATGTGTTTAAAGAAGTGTTTTTAACAGCTGAAGTTCCTTTTAACTTGGCACAGCATCTAAAAAACATGGCACTCCAATGCAAGACACTGAAAAACAGTGTGACATGGAGCAATGGTCAAAAGTGTCCCATCTAGTGCAATTTTACATTGAAAAACAATTGAAAAACAGTACAGACATACTCAAAAACATATATTTAGTGTGAACAACCCTCTTAGGACTGTGAACTAGGGTCACTAGGGTAGAAAATTAACTCTTTGTCCAGCAGTCAGAGTGGTTGGTGATTTATATGGTAAATGGTGGAAATAGACACAGCTAGAAATAATTTATTCTCAAACATAATAAACAGCAACATAAACAACACTCACACTCATTTTTTGGTACTGTAGAGAAACTAACTAACCCCCCAACACAGGGGGGTTACATGTACTTAAGCATTTGATGCAATGTACTTATTTCATATTGCTGCATTGTACTTACATTTAAAGTACCTGTATTTAATTCCATCTGTAGTTACACTGTTAACCATACCCCTAATCCTAACCCTAACCCTAATACAACCTTTACCCTAAACCACAACCCTAACCTAAACCCTAACCCTAAACCTACACATATCTCAACTCAGTAGCAGCTAATGTAAATCTTGTGAGAATTTAGCAAAACAACATTGTGGCATGGGGGGGCGTGGTCATGTGTCTGTCTGCGGGAGAGCAGTAAGGCTCGTCACCTGGCTTGTGATTAACACCTGTCCTTCATTATAGTGATGGCGGAGGGAGACCTGATAAGGCACACCAAAGTGTCATTGTGAGAGAAAGCGAGACAAGGAAGCATGATAGCAACGAGCTCAGAGAATGTTTCTTATTTAAGAGTGCTTCCTTTACCCTAAGAATTTTTATGTTTTTGTTACTGACGGTTACCGTCGACTGTGGATCACAAAAACAGAGACTGACCTTGAACCTGTTTCATTGTCTCGTGACTCCTCCATTGCCCTCGAACCTAAACATATCACAGTGGTGCTGAAACCCGGCTATGGAGCACTACTCCGTTATGGAGTCTTCAATGCTGGGCGAAGTTTTCAAGTCCCTTGCCAGCATCCAGGAAAACCAGCATCGAGCCCTGATAGATTTACGCCTGAAGCAGGAACAGCATTTCCAAGTCCTGCTCCAGGCACATGCAGAGGACCGGCAGGTGTTCTGGAGCCTGATCGCCAATCAGGGGGCTACCTCTGCAACCTCCCCGGAGCCCACCCTACCCGTGATCCTGATAAAAATGGGGCCAAATGATGATCCGGAGGCCTTCCTCAACATGTTCGAGAAAACAGCTGAGGTATGGAAGTGGCCTCCTGACCAGTGGGCGGCCCTCTTATTGCCCTTACTCTCTGGGGAGGCACAGCTAGCAGCACAGCAACTTCCTGCTGCCAGCCTTCTGAACTACCAACATCTGAACAAATTCATCCAGCAACGGGTTGGTCATAGCCCCGAGCAGAGTAGACAGACACATGACCACCCCCCCCCTCCCCCGCCACAAACATGTAGTTACACAACAGGTACATTGTATTGTATGAATTTAATGTTAATACATAGTAGTTAGGGTTCTCCGTGCACCAAGCGGACAGAGCGAAAGACCTCTCAGGTAAAAGCAGGGGTGGTGGTGTATGTTTTATGATGAACAAATCCTGGTGTGATCAGAGGAACATAAATTCTATCAAGTCTTTCTGCTCTCCTGATCTGGAATTTCTCATGCTTCGGTGTCGACCATTCTGGCTACTGAGGGAATTCACAGCGGTCATTATCACTGCTGTGTACATCCTGCCACAAGCCGACACAGATCGGGCATTCAAGGAACTGTACCGCGCACCCTGAGGCCGCGTCCATTGTGACCGCAGACTTTAACAAAGCCAATCTCAAATCAGTCGCGCCAAAATACCACCAACACATTAGTTTTAACACACGAGGGGACCGGGTTTTGGACCATTGCTACTCTCCCTTCCGAGATGGCTACAAATCCCTCCCCCGCCCACCATTTGGCAAATCGGACCACTCTTCCATTCTGCTTCTGCCCGCTTACAGGCAGAAACTGAAACAGGAAGCACCCACCCTCAGAATGATCCAGTGCTGGTCAGACCAATCAGACTCTATGCTACAAGACTGTTTTGATCACGCGGACTGGGAGATGTTCCGGTCCGCCTCTGATGACGACATCGAGCTTTACGCTGATAGCATAACGTGTTTCATCAGAAAGTGCGTAGAGGATGTTGTTCCAACCAAAACAATACGGATCTACCCGAACCAGAAACCTTGGATTAATAGCGATGTTCGCACGGCACTTGATGCGCAGACCTCCGCTTTTAATTCCGGGAACGCGGAGGAGCATAAACAAGCCAGTTATGCCCTCCGAAAACAGCAAATCAGAACAGCAAAATGTCAGTACAGGAACAAGTTTGAAGGACAGTTTAACACCACCAACTCTAGAAGCATGTGGCAGGGAATTAACATCATCACGGACTTTAAAGGGAATAAAAACTCCGCTGTGAACACTGCTGCCTCTCTCCCGGATGAGCTAAATACATTTTATGCTCGTTTTGAGGGAAATAACACCGCCCTCGCGGAGAGAGCTCTCGCGGCCGAAGCTACAGAGGTTAGTTCACTCTCCGTCTCTGTAGCGCATGTAACCCGATCCTTCCAACGGGTGAATATTCACAAAGCCGCGGGTCCAGACAGCATTCCGGGCCGCGTCATCAGAGCGTGTGTGAACCAAATGGCTGGTATTTTTACGGACATTTTCAACCTTTCTCTCTCCTTGTCTGTGGTCCCCACATGCTTTAAAATGTCCACCATTGTGCCTGTTCCAAAGCAATCCAAAATCACTTGCTTAAATGACTGGTGTCCTGTTGCTCTGACCCCCATCATCAGCAAATACTTTGAGAGACTAATCAGAGATTACATCTGCTCTGTGCTGCCTCCATCACTGGACCCATTGCAGTTTGCTTACCGCAACAACCACTCCACTGATGATGCCATTGCATCCACAATACACACTGCTCTCTCCCACCTGGAAAAAAGAATACTTACATGAGAATGTTGTTTGTAGACTACAGCTCAGCATTCAACACCATAGTGCAATCTAAGCTTTATGTGAAACTCCGGGCTCTGGGCTTAAACAGCTCACTGTGCAGCTGGATCCTGGACTTTCTGTCAAGCAGATGCCAGGTGGTTAGAATGGGCAGCAACATCTCTTCATCACTGACCCTCAACACTGGAGCCCCGCAGGGCTGTGTTCTCAGCCCACTCCTGTATTCTCTGTACAAACATGACTGTGTGGCAACACACAGCTCCAATGCCATCATTACATTTCCTGATGATACGATGGTGGTAGGTCTGATCACTGACAATGATGAAACAGCCTACAGAGAGGAGGTGCACACTCTGACACACTGGTGTCAGGAGCACAACCTCTCCCTCAATGTCAGTAAGACAAAGGAGCTTGTGGTGGACTTCAGGAGAAGAAAAAGGGAACACAGCCCCAACACCATCAATGGAGCACCAGTGGAGAGAGTCAGCAGCTTCAAGTTCCTGGGTATCCACATCACTGAGGAACTCACATGGTCGGTCCACACTGAGGCCATTGTGAAGAAGGCTCATCAGTGCCTCTTCTTCCTGTGACAGCTGAGGAAGTTTGGAATGAACCGCCACATCCTCACACAGTTCTACACCTGCACTGTAGAGAGCATCCTGACTGGCTGCATCTCCGCTTGGTACGGCAATAGCACTGCCCACAACCGCAAAGCCCTGCAAAGGGTGGTGCGAACTGCCAGACACATCATCGGAGGTGAGCTTCCCTCCCTCCAGGACATATATACCGGGCGGTGTGTGAAAAAAGCTCGGAGGATCATCAGAGTCTCCAGCCACCCGAGCCATGGGCTGTTCTCACTGCTACCATCAGGCAGGCGGTATCACAGCATCAGGACCCGCCCAGCCGACTACATGACAGCTTCTTCCCCCCAGCAATCAGACTTTTGAACTCTTGATCTCTCACGATCAAATACATCAGCACTGCACTTTATTACTCTTATTATCTCACACCGGACTGTCATAAATTATATTCTCTCTTATCAACTTACTATCAACCGACAGCCTGAATGTCAATAAAGTACAATACAACCTACTGTATATTTTATATATACTATATACTATTTTTATTGTATAATGTGTATTCTATATTGTGTGTATTGTATACTGTACATTGTATGTTATTATTTGTATATTGTGTTGTGTGTAATAATGTGTATATTAGATTTTAAATTGTGTTGTGTAAATCTGATGTTTATTGTAAATTGGTATATATCTCATCCCTGTCACAACTACTATGTTGCTCGGAACTGCACCCAAGAATTTCACACACTATTGCACTTGTGCATATGGTTGTGTGACAATAAAAGTGATTTGATTTGAGTTAGAGACACCTAATATAAAGTGGGACCCACAGGTTCCCTGTTAAATGCTCTCTGACAGCAAATGCAACACGTTGATGATCAAGATGATCAATGATATTAGAATGGTGATCAGCTCATCCTCATGTTGCACTAAGATTAGACAGCACCCACCACAAAAACTTCAGAAATTAGTCACTATGTCTGATTTTGAGACAACTGATTATGAAACCCTGGAAGAAACAGTACAGCATCTTAAAATGTCAATCTGCTATCTTGACACACTCCCCACATCATTTTTTCAAAAATGTGTTTAACTGCCTAGAAAACGACCTCTTAGAGATAGTAAATGCCTCCTCCTTTTAGGCACTTTTCTGAAGTCCCAGAAAACTGCAGTTGTTAAGCTCCTCCTAAAAAAAGAGCAATCTTGATAACTCCATATTAAACAACTACAGACCAACAGACTTCCTTTCATAGGCAAGATCATTGAAAAGATTGTTTTCAATCAGCTGTACAAATTCTTAAACTCGAATCGCTACATTCCGACCGCATCACAGCACAGAGATGATGCTCATAAAGATACTTAATGATATTCACCTTAATACTGATTCAGGCAAAATATCAGTGCTGGTTTTACTAGATCCCAGTGCTGCCTTTGACACTGTTGACCACAACATACTCCCGGACAGACTGGAAACTGGGTAGGGCTCTCTGGGTCGGTCCTCAGATGGTTCAGGTCATATCTAGAAGTGAGGGTGTAACTATGTGAACATAGAAAACAATGAATCTGAGTGGACATCCATGATGTGTGGAGTCCCACAAGGCTCAATTCTTGCACCGCTCCTCTTCAACCTGTATATGCTCCCACTAGGTCAAATGATGAAAAAGAACCAAATTCCATACTATAGCTATGTTGTCGACACTCAGATCTACCTAGCCTTATCACCAAATGATTACAGCCTCATAGACACCCTGTGCCTGTGCACTGACAAAATTAACAGTTTGATGTGCCAAAACTTCCTTCAAGACAGAGATAACTGAATTTGACAAAAAAGGTGAAATTCTCAAGGTGAACACATACCTTGACTCCAGAGGTCTAAAGACAGAAATCAAGTCAGAAATATTGGTACAATTTTGGAGTCAGACCTTAGTTTCAGTAGTCATATCAGAGCAATAACTAAATCAGCCTACTATCATCTCAAAAATATAGCAATAATTAAATATTTTGTGTCTAGTCAAGACTTGTTCATGCATTCATCACCAGACAGGTCGACTATTGCATTGGACTCCTCACCAGCCTTCCTAAAAAGACCATTAGACAGCTGCAGCTCACTCAGCTGCTGGGATTTTCACCCGAACCAAAAAATCTGATCATATTATTCCAGTCCTTATGTCTTTACACTGGCTTCCAGTTACATTTAGAATTATTTTTAAAATACTATTACTCATTTATAAATCACTAAATGGCCTAGGACCTAAATATATTGCAGATATGCTTATTTAATATAAACCTAAAGGACCTCTCAGATCATTAGGATCAAGTCGGTTAGAAATACCAAGAGTTTTCTAAAAACATTGTATTTTCTTTAGCAATTATGTAAAGCACTTAGAATTACTATTGTGTGTGAAATGTGCTATATAAATAAACTTGCCTTGCCTATATATATATATATATATATATATATATATATATATATATATATATATATATACACACACACACAGTGCATTCAGAAAATATTCAGACCCCTTCATTTGTTTCAAATTTTGTTATGTTGCAGCCTTATTCTAAAATGCTTTAAATTATTTTTCTTCACATCAATCTATACTCCATACCCCATAATGACAAAGCAAAATATTTTGATAACTTTGCAAATATATTTAAAATAAAAAACTGAAATATCACATTGACATAAGTATTCAGACTCTTTGCTATGACACTTAAAATTTAGCTCAGGTTCATCCCATTTCTCTGGATCATCTTTGAAATGTTTCTTCACTTTAATTAGAGACCACCTGTGGCAAATTCAATTGATTGGACATGATTTTGAAGGGCACACCCCTGTCTATATAAGGTCTCACAGCTGAAAATGCATATCAGAGCAAAAACCAAGCCATGAGGTCAAAAGAACTGCCTGCAGAGCTCAGAGACAGGATTGTGTGGAGGCACAGATGGTCACTTTGGTTGAGCTCCAGAGATCATGTGTGGAGATGGGAGAAACTTACAAGTACAAGGACAATCATCACTGCAACACTCCACTTATCTGGGCGTTATGGCAGAGCGGCCAGACACATAAAAAAGCACATAAAGGGCTCAAGATTCTCTGGTCTGATGAAATGAAGATTGAACTGTTCGGCCTCAATTCGAAGCATCATGTCTGGAGGAAACCAGGCACCGCTCATCACTTGCGCAACACCATCTCGACGGTGAATCATGGTGGTAGCATAATGTTGTGTGGGTGTTTTTCAGCGGTAGGGACTGGGGGACTGGTCATGGTTGAAGGAATGGAACGCAGAAAAATACAGAGATATCCTTAATGAAAACCTGGTCCAGAGTGCTCAGGACCTCAGACTGGGCTGAAGGTTCACCTTCCAACAGGACAATGTCCCTAAGCCACTCTTGCATTGTCTTGGCTGTGCGCTTAGGGTCATTGTACTGTTGGAAGGTGAACAACTCTGTGAATGTCCTTGAGTGGCCCAGCCAGAGCACAGACTTAAACCCAATTGAACATCTCTGGAGAGACCTGAAAATGGCTGTCCACCAATGGTCTCCATCCAGCCTGACAGAGCTTGAGGATCTGCAGAGAAGAATGGCAGAAAATCCCCAAATACAGGTGTTCAAAGCTCCTCGCATCATACCCAAAAAAGACTTGAGGCTGTTATTGCTGCCAAAGGTGCTTCAAATAAGTACTTATGAATACCTCTGTCAATGTGATATTATTATTTTTTTATTTTTTATTTTAAATACATTTGAAAAGTTATCAATTTGGTGTTTGCTTTGACAGGGGTCTAAATATTTTCTGAATGCACTGTATATATATATATATATATATATATATATATATATATATATATATATATATATATATATATATATATATATACAGCTGTGCTCAAAAGTTTGCATACCCTGGCAGAAATTGTGAAATTTTTTATCCTTTTATTTAAGGATAGTGATCATATGAAGCCATTTATCATCACAGAGTTGTTTGGCTCCTTTTTAAATCATAATGATAACAGAAATCACCCAAATGGCCCTGATCAAAAGTTTACATACCCTTGAATGTTTGGCCTTGTTACAGACACACAAGGTGACACACACAGGTTTAGATGGCAATTAAAGGTTAATTTCTCACACCTGTGGCTTTTTAAATTGCAATTAGTGTCTGTGTATAAATAGTCAATGAGTTTGTTAGCTCTCACGTGGATGCTCTGAGCAGGCTAGATACTGAGCCATGGGGAGCAGAAAAGAACTGTCAAAAGACCTGCGTACAAGATAATGGAACTGTATAAAGATGGAAAAGGATTTAAAAAGATATCCAAAGCCTTGAAAATGCCAGTCAGTACTGTTCAATCACTTATTAAGAAGTGGAAAATTTGGGAATCTCTTGATACCAAGCCAAGGTCAGGTAGACCAAGAAAGATTTCAGCCACAACTGCCAGAAGAATTGTTCGGGATACAAAGAAAAACCCACAGGTAACCTCAAGAGAAATACAGGCTGCTCTGGAAAAAGACGATGTGGTTGTTTCAAGAAGCACAATACGACAATACTTGAACAAAAATTAGCTGCATGGTCGAGTTGCCAGAAAGAAGCCTTTACTGTGCCAATGACACAAATGACAACACCTTGACATGCCTCAAAGCTTCTGGCACACTGTAATTTGGAGTGACGAGACCAAATAGAGCTTTATGGTCACATCCATAAGCACTATGTTTGGAGAGGGGTCAACAAGGCCTATAGTGAAAAGAATGTGTGAGCTCTAAAGGCACATGGAATCTTGTGAAAATTGATGGCAAGATGAATGCAGCATGTTATCAGAAAATACTGGCAGACAATTTGCATTCTTCTGCATGAAAGCTGCGCATGGGACGCTCTTGGACTTTCCAGCATGACAATGACCCTAAGCACAAGGCCAAGTTGACCCTCCAGTGGTTACAGCAGAAAAAGGGGAAGGTTCTGGAGTGGCCAACACAGTCTCCTGACCTTAATATCATCAAGCCACTCTGGGGAGATCTCAAGCGTGCGGTTCATGCAAGACAACCAAAGACTTTGCATGACCTAGAGGCATTTTGCCAAGATGAATGGGCAGCTATACCACCTGCAAGAATTTGGGGTCTCATAGACAACTATTACAAAAGATTGCACGCTGTCATTGATGCTAAAGGGGGCAATACACAGTATTAAGAACTAAGGGTATGCAGACTTTTGAACAGGGGTCATTTCATTTTTTTCTTTGTTGCCATGTTTTGTTTTATGATTGTGCCATTCTGTTATAACCTACAGTTGAATATGAATCCCCTAAGAAATAAAAGAAATGTGTTTTGCCTGCTCACTCATGTTTTCTTTAAAAATGGTACATATATTACCAATTCTCCAAGGGTATGCAAACTTTTGAGCACAATTGTATATATATTGAAGAGTTGACAAGCATACAAGCAAAACTTCTTGTTTAAACACTATTTCTGAGGCTGTACTGAAATATGATGACACACATCTTTGTGTCTAATGACATTTCTTGTCATTTGTCACTCTGAGACATCTTATATATATATATATATATATATATATATATATATATATATATATATATAAACTACAAAATTACTCAAAAATGCCCATTGCTGAGCAAACTGTTTCTTTGTGCAGCTATTTTTTCTGATGGGGTGATAATGGGGCAGTTTTGGAAAGGATGAAGTGCTCTCGTTTGGGTCACCCTGTTCTCAACTCAACTCCACACGAGTGGAAGAAAGAGAAATGGGATAAAGCATCAAGGAGACAATGGGGCTGGAAATATTTTATATTGGATTGTAAGGGGGTGCAGGATGCAATTTTATGATATCTCCCCCCCACTTTTCAGAAAGTGTGAGAGGAAGATAAAAGCCTGAGAGAGAATGAAAGAGGAGCAGGCTGTTCCTTGTGTCAGGGAAAAAGGGTTCCATGTAACTTTGGCTTCATCTTCCTCAGGAACACTGTGCCTCAACATTATGTCACACTGACACTCCCAGAATAGGTTCTCAGCTCAGTGTCCATGCTCTTTTTACAGAGCAGACTTTATTTCAGCACATGAGAGGCTCAAAGTTTACACTCCATCTCTGACACTTTCTTTTCATTTCTCTATAACTCCCTCCCCAACTGTATACATATACTGTATACATACATATTATATATATATATATATATATATATATATATATATATATATATATATATATATATATGAAGTTGGAGACACAATGTATGTGATGATGGGGCACGTTTCAATATTGTCACATTTCTTTGCATGCCTTTGCTTTAATTTAGAACAATTGATTTATCTAATCAGAATAAATAAATATGCATTGAAGGATAAAAATGTGTATGAATATTGTCAATGATTTAGATACAGCAAATCCCTACAAGGTGTCAGTTACTGTATTTACTTCACCTCTAGAGGTCACTAACTATAGAATACTATGGAAGAGGAACACGGAGGAATAGAAGAAAAAAATATAGCTGAGTTCAGAATTGAATACTACCATCCTACTTTTACTATTTCTGCCACAGACAGATATGGCAGAAGTAGTATGAGTAGTATGGTTAGTATGCAGTTCCGAGCTCAGCCTATCGGCATAGATTTTTGCCAATGACCGATAGTTCCAAAATGCAACTACCTGCACATATTAATCAGTAAAACCGATATATCGGTCTACCTCTAGTGACGGGTGTTAATTTCATACCCTGGCTACTATCGTATACTAAATTAAGACTGCAACTACTGATTAAAAACATTTAAGCAAATTTATACTGTATACTTGAAATATAATAGAGAGCATTTGACTGGACAAAAAACTTCTAATGCAACACGAGTCATCAATATTTTTGGTCCATTTTCCCTAGAAGAAAAATACAAATTCTAAAAGCATATATCTGCTGAAACTTGACTTTATCAATTTTTAGTAGTAAAACAGATCAGCATATAGATTGCCTCAAAGCTAAAAGACATGGACTACATTTTGATTTAATGGGGTCTTAACTATACAAAAATATAACATAAACATAAACTAACAAAACCATTACTAAAACTAAACTGAAATTTAAGGTAAATTTGAAGATAGTATTAAAATAAAAAAGTAACATTTAAAAATTAAAAACTACAATAACCTCGGTGTGAACATCTGACAGAAATGAAGCTGGAAAGTTGGGGAGGGTGTTATAGAGAAATGAAAAGAAAGTTTCAAAGATGGAGTATGAACTGTATGAGCCTCTCATATGCTGAAATAAAATCCGCTTTGTAAAAAGAGCAGGGACACTGAGCTGAGAACCTATTCTGGGAGTGTCAGTGTGACATAAAGTTGAGGCACAGTGTTCCCGAGGAAGATGAAGCCAAAGTCACACTGAACCCTTTTTCCCTGACACAAGGAACAGCCTGCTCCTCTTTCATTCTCTCTCAGGATTTTATGTTCCTCTTTCACATTCTGAAAAGCGGGGGGAAGATATCGTAAAATTACATCCTGCACCCCCTTACAATCCAATATCCAATATTTCCAGCCCCATCATCTCCTTGATGCTTTATCCCATTTCTCTTTCTTCCACTCGTGTGGAGTTGAGCTGAGAACAGGGTGACCCAAGCGAGAGCACTTCATCCTTTCCAAAACTGCCCCATTATCACCCCATCAAAAAAAAAATAGCTGCACAAAGAAACCGTTTGCTCTAGAAATGGGCATTTCGAGTAATTTTGTAACCGAGTGCTCTAACCCCTCAAAAATTAGTAATCGATTACTCATAAATTAAAAAGTTAAAAATAATATGTATGACATAGGTGTGAAATTTGTATGTTGTTTAATTCACAAACGGCAGGCACAAACGTTTCTCACAGCAGTCAAATGTGCAAAGAAAAGTCAGTTTGCGATATTCTAGTAGTGTTTTAATAGTCGACAAGCTGATGCAGACAGAGTACTTGATTAGTATACTACTCATGCACATTCCTAGTTTGCACTGAGGCCTATCACCATTAATCAAAGTGTGAGACCAGTGTCACACCCTAGACGTTGCTCTCAGCACGAACAGCACACTCACTCACAACATATAGACTGTTGTGCATCACCAGTTGAACTGAAAGCCATCTCAGGCCTACAGTCCAGACAGCTAGAGTCAGGCAGACACATTTCAGCATCTGAGAAAGTGCACTAACAATATATTTCCCTCAGAATACCTCTTTACTACAGCTGCTGATATGGATTGAAATGTTGCAGTGAAAACCTCTAGTGCTGAGCGTATAAAAAACATATAATATACATCCACAGTATTAGAGTTTAACAGATGACTCCACCTCACTTAGATACACTGTCTGTATTGGAAACTTACTTAGGATATGAAGTGCTTGACATTAAAACTTGATATGACACTTGAAAAAGTAAGACAATCACATAGCAAATGCTTTCTGTCCAAAGCAACATACAGTACAATGACGAAATCTGATTTTTTTAAAATATAAATATGATATGAGCTGACAGATATACAGTATACTGTTTATATACAGTATATATCTTATTTCTCCCTGTAGCAAATTGTGACACATATTCAAACAACTTTGTCTACTGTAAAGTCCCTTACTCCTTTTCTAATTCCTCTATGTAATAAATTATCATTGGCCTTTTGTCTAAGCAACATATATAGTATATGGCCTCAAAATAATAGGATGCTTAGTAGGAACTTTGTCAGGTTACAGATGTACACCTTTACTGTATAAATAGAAATAAAGGAATTCTCTCTCTTTCTGCTCTGCTTTCCTATGTGCCAACATCCTCTGTATTGATCACAATAATACTCTCTGCAATAAACATTTGAGATAAAGGCAAAACTCAGATAGTCAGACTCATGTTCCTCAGTCCATCGAAACATATTACAATGCTTTCGGCTAAGTGCCTTGCCCAGCAAAAAAAAAAAGGGTGATGTTGTATTAATAAGGTGACATATTAGGAATACATATTAGGAATACATAACACTTGGCAAACAAAAATTTTGAGCTTAATGAATGCAGTAAACACTAAAATTTGTGTAAAGGGGGCATTTAATGAGGAATCAAATTTCCCTTGATCTTTTGACATATAACAGTTCACTGAACTATAAAAACTGAGTCAGAACTCAAAACGTACCCCCTAGTCCAAAAAGAGCATTTATTGACACCGAGCGGCAAAAACAGCTCGTTCTCTACTTCCCTATGTCACTTGGGGGTATTTATTAATGCATGACCACCTCCACAGCAATATATCAACGCCTCTTTTACATCATCGCCTCATTGATCTGCCCACTGGTGTGCAGTCATAGTGAATGATGAGAGTTGGACAGGTACACAGCTATTGCTATACACCCAGAGGGAACATTGCTGAAGTTGTTATTTACCAAAAAAGAGACTGCGATTTCGGGGTAGATTCTAAAAAGTTGTGCCATTCCTGGCTGTGGAAATTTAGAGTCTCTGACTCTGCATAGCCTTCCGAATGATGAGAACATTAGGAAAGAGTGGCTGAAGTTTATTTTTAATAAAGTTTCTGATCGATCATTGTGGGATTATATGTTTTGTTCTGCACATTTCTCTAAGGATTCTTTTGAGAAATGAACGCGTAAGCATTTCAGTTCCAGTTTCTCATCCTATCACGATCTAGCCTATGTATCATAAGGCCCACAGCTGTCATCCTTTGCTTGTACGACACACTGCGTTCACCCACCTCCACCCCAACACTACCAGTTTAGGTCCCGTCCTGGTCTAAGGGTAAGCTCCTCTCCCCTGCCGTCTTTGCCTTCCGGCAGGATCTGATGGTTCGAGCGAGAATCCTGATGCTGAACCGTAGGACGGGACTTACGCCAAAGATAGTAATTATCACTAACTCATTTTATTCCATATTATTGAGTCCTCTGAGAGAACTATTATGACTGAGACTTTGAAAATAAACTTATGTTAAAAGATGGAGCACTGCCAACTATATTGGACACTACAGTAATGCCAATGAGTAACCAATTTAATACTATTGTTTCTGCCTCTGTTTGTTTGATATGTAAGAAATTGTATAGTCAGCTGGTTTTATCACAAAATAAACCATGATCAGGGCTCCAACGTGGAGTGGATTGTGCTGATAACATGGTTACTTACCAAAGAAATACATAATTTCTCATGAAATAATTATGTGAGATTAAATTATTTTATTATGTAAGAAGAAAGCGTAGCACACACAAAAGACAATGGTGTAGTACAAGCTAATGGCTACCATCTCATCTGTATTGTATTAGTCAGGACTTCCCGAATTTTGGCCGAAATGAATGAGTTGGGACGACCGTTTTCCTATATTTAAGCAGCAAATCAGTCTAGGGCATTTCCTCTCCTGGCCGACCGTCAAAATGATCGGGGGTGCGACTCACCACCCGGCAAACATCCTGTACATGGTTGCACTCAAAATGTGGGACACAGCATGTTTTTGATAGTAAAAATAAGTTCATATCAAACAAAAATATGTATTAAGTGGAATATTAATTTTAAAAAAAATTCAAAATTATGACATTATAGTATGATTTAAATTGTTGGATACAGTAAAGAAAGTCAAGACCACTGAGGTGAGACCGGCCAAAATCACCATTTTAACATGGCATGTGTTTAAATCTAGCTACTTTACATGCTATATTAATTTTGTGGTAGATAACAGTTACTATTAGCTATTAGAAATATTACCTAACATAGCTTATAGTTCTCTCTCCAAAGAACAATGTATTTTTGCCTTTATAACTTAAAAGTAATGGGGCAATTTACTCAATGCCTCATTGAGGGGTTGATGGAGGTTCTCACCTGCTCAGGAAGCTGATGAAAGACAGTCTGACTGGGTATCCATAGCGGATCATGCGGACCATCTCCAGAACCCCCACATATTGAAGCTGAGAGGACACATGAAAGCTGTCAAACACATCAGGCTTGCTAGTGCTGTTTGGCCTCACGCACTGAATGAAGTGGGGGGTGCACACTTGCAGCTTACTGATGATCTCAGACAGAGAGTTCTGAAAAGAGAAACACAGGCAGAAAAGGACAGGTGAGGTGTGTGTTTAAACTTGGTGAAATGTGTTTAACAGAGCTGAGAGCACTATACATGTATCGGTAGCATAAAGCTAAATTAAATATTCAATATAAAATATTTTGAGTTGAATTAATTTATTTGCATTGTTTATTTGCATACAGTCTGCACTGTTTTAGAATTCGATTCAAGATAGGAATTTTGCGAATCAGTTAACATTGCAAATTTGCCCAAAAATTTCGTGCTGTACACAATTTGCATGACACAATTATACTTCTCGCAGGCCAGTTCTGAGTGCTCGTTTTTGCAGGATGCAGTAGATGTCGACTATCTGGCATAATTTACTGGGAATGTACAGTATCACTCCACAACTCCGATCCAGCCAGTTCAGCTGTGCTGAACAACCCGAGTCTGGATAAATGTCTGGTTATAATGCTTTTTGCCATTACTTTATCATAATTTGATGAATTACTGCTAGCATGATCAATACAAATTTACAAACATCTCTTTTTTAATAAAATCCAGTTGTGGTGATGTGGGCGTGGCCGAGCGACATCTGTGGAGAGCAAGGCCGGGAGAAGGAGAATGGTAAGGATTGACACCTGTGGGAAATTATATCTAACAGCTGTTCTGTGTTTCAGTGAGAGCTGGATGGGGATAAAAAGGGTGTTCAGACTGCCGGAGGGGAGAGAGAGAAAGACGAATGATGCTGACTGTGTGCTCATGCATTTTATGTTGTGCTGAAAAGCAGTTTGTTGATTGACGCTGAAAAGTGTCGAAATAAAACTCACATTGAATTGTTTACCCGGCTCCCGCTTACAGTAAAGAACTCAAGTCAGAGACTTTGTTACACCAGTTTACAACTTGCTTTTTGCAGACAGTAATGGCACAATTTTAATTGCACAAAGCAAATAGAGCTGTGTTTTGTAAATAGAGTGCAATCTACAATACTATATACCTTATTTGCATATAAAGGAGGCATTTTTGCACTGAAAAGAATGACAGTGACTTCATTTAAATACGGCACAGCGCTATTTCAGTGCATTTAGCATCTGGTTAAACTGCATAGTGGGAGGTTAGTGAACAAGACACAGGTTTTTGCCTTGAAATACTATGTAGAAAAGTGGCAACTATTTAGAGAATTCATTCCTTAATAAGCGAATATGCAAAAGACGAGGGATGTATACAACTTTTTGGATGACGGTTGTTCTAGTTCTGTGGAAATCAATGTGTGGGCCTGCTTATGAGGCACAGAAAGAAAGGCTGGCAGCAGAGTGATGATGTTACTGGCCCATTAGCCTCTGCTCTTTCAGTGCTTACTCAGCACGGCTGAAGATGAGCCTGCCATCGTCATATGACATTTCTCTTGATGCCAGAAGTGAGACGGAGAGGCGGCTTCGAGCCATAACACACACAATCAGTTATTCAAAGGAAGAAACTAAAAAAAGATGCCAATTATGACTGTTCCATCTCTC
The DNA here is from genome assembly GCF_019703515.2 of Myxocyprinus asiaticus. Taxonomy (NCBI): domain Eukaryota; kingdom Metazoa; phylum Chordata; class Actinopteri; order Cypriniformes; family Catostomidae; genus Myxocyprinus; species Myxocyprinus asiaticus. The sequence goes on from NC_059353.1 coordinate 12,804,361, forward strand.
TGTGAGGACGAACACTAATGAAAAACACATTAGACTAGATGATATTTGTTATTATTGAAGGATTTCACTTCTTTTCTACTGCTCACCTGGGAGCTATTTAGCCATGAAAAAATAACAGGTGAGTTTGTGTGCAGGGTGCATTGAATGTTCTTTATGATGTAATCTGCATCATGCCCAGCACAGAGTGCACAGATTAGACAGGAACACAGTGTGCTTTTCACATAAAAAGCTCTACGCTTTTCATCTTCTTGAGCAAACACAGAAACAGGGTTTTGAAATCAGTTCATGTTGTGTTTGCATGTTTGTGCACATACTGTATGTACCTGCATACTACTGCAATGAGAATGAGGTCAAGATGAGAGTGAGAGCATGTCTGCATGCATGCAAGAATGTGACATTACTTAAATGGTGGGTGTGTTACAAAGTGCCATTTGGATTGGTAGAAAGGAGTGTGTACACTGTAAAAAAAAAATCGTAATTTTAATGGTAAAAGACTGTAAAAATGCTACAGTAAAAAAAATAAATATATATATATTAATTGGTTAACAGGTAGTTACCTTAAAATATACGGTAATTTTTTAAAATATATTTAAAAAGACAATACATGTAGTTTTACAGTAAAATTTTGGAAAAATCATTTTTATGTAAGAAGTGTGATTTTCTGTATAATTAAGAGTAAAAATGTATATTATGTTTAACAAGAGAGTACATGTACTTTTTACAGTAAATTATTGTTAAAATTACAGTTATCGGGCATTAAATTGAAAAGCAGATTTTTTGTCATGTGTATTCTGTTGATTCATGTCTTTTATTTTGAAATTCTAGTTCCTGTTTCATGTCATGTGTTCCTGTTTCCCTAGTCATGTGATTTCTGTTTTCCCTCCATGTTCTTGTGTCATGTTTTCATTGGGTTATTGTTTAATTAGCTTGTTATGAGTTCTGTTTGTTCATTGGTTTATGTTCTCCCATGTCTTGTATTAAAGCCCTCATGTTTGCATTGTCTGGTTGTCAAGGATTGTATGTGATGGTATGTGTTTGGTACGCTGTAGCCAAGCCAAGCCAAGCCAAGCCAAGCCAAGCCAAGCCAAGCCAAGCCAAGCCAAGCCAAGCCAAGCCAAGCCTAGTCCATGTTCATGTTCATGTTTTGTAGTCAGGGTTTTGGTTCACGTTTGTAAATAAACTGCACTTGGGTTCTTCATCTTCACGTCTTCGTCATTGCCATCATTGTCAACAGCCAACAACGTTACAGAATACTTGACCAACCATGAATCCAGCAGTTTTACTTCTGCGCCTACGTCAGGGGAATCATCCCCTGGAGGACTATGTTGAGGACTTCTGCAGTCTAGCCAGCCGGGTGGACTTTAATGAGGTTGCCCTCAAAGACTGTTTTAGATTTGGTCTGAATGAGTCCATTTCTTTTTTGATGCCTGGCGGTCGCAGTTCCCTCAGCCTGGCTCAATATATCGACCTCGCCCTACGGTTCATCGGTTCCCCGTTCACTGTGGGGGAGGTGGATGCCAAGCCAGAGTTCCACGTCATGGCCGCAGAGCCAGAGGTCCACGTCATGGCCGCCGCCGAGCCAGAGGTCCACGTCATGGCTGCCGCCGAACCAGAGGTCCACGACATGGCCGCCGCCGAGCAGAGGTCCACGACATGGCCGCCGCCGAGCCAGAGGTCCATGAATGGCCTCCGCCGAGCCAGAGTGCCACATCACAGCAACGCCTCAGCCTGCTCCATGCCACGTCACAGCAACGCCTCAGCCTGCTCCATGCCATGTCACAGCCACACCTGAGCAGTGGGACCTGGAGATGGTTCCCACCCTTATACCCACCCTTAGTTCTCCTGAGCAGGCAAGGGGAACTTTCGGTCCTCCGACCCCGTCTGGACCCTCCGAGCCCTGGACTTCACCTTGGCCTGTCGGTCTCTCGACATTGCCTCAGCTCGGCGTTCCCTCGGCTCCACTACGGTCCTTCAGCCTGTCGGCTGTGCCGGGGTCCCTCGTTCCTCCGGCTCCTCCTTGGTCTGTCAGTCACCTGGCTCCGCTTTGGCTCTCCGATCCTCTGGCTGCGCCTCGTCCCTCCGATCTGTCAGCTTCACCGGGGACCTCCTTCCCTACGGCTCCACCTTGGTCCTCAGTCCCACCGGCTCCACCTCAGTCTTCCGATCCCTCAGCTCCGCCTTGCTCCTCCGAGCCTCCAGCACCGCCTTGGTCCTCCCTGCCATCGGCTCCACCCTGGCCCTTCGAGTCTTCGGCTACTCTCTGGGCACCAAGTTCCATGGCTCCGCCCCTCGAGCCTCCCTCGGCGCCGCCTTCCATGGCTCCGCCCCTCGAGCCTCTCATGGCTCCACCCCCCACGGACTTTGCCTTGGTCCCATGCCCCTCGCCCTTTCTCGCTATGCTACGCCCCACACCTCAAGACACCCCCCCCCCCGCTCCCTACAGAACTTTGAATTTGTGTCATGTTTTACGTGTTTTGTTTATGTGTTGGGGTGTCAGGAGCCACCCCTTAGTGGGGGGATATGTCATGTGTATTCTGTTGATTCATGTCTTTTATTTTGAAATTCTAGTTCCTGTTTCATGTCATGTGTTCCTGTTTCCCTAGTCATGTGATTTCTGTTTTCCCTCCATGTTCTTGTGTCATGTTTTCATTGGGTTATTGTTTAATTAGCTTGTTATGAGTTCTGTTTGTTCATTGGTTTATGTTCTCCCATGTCTTGTATTTAAGCCCTCATGTTTGCATTGTCTGGTTGTCAAGTATTGTATGTGATGGTATGTGTTTGGTACGCTGTAGTCAAGTCAAGCCATAGTCAAGTCAAGTCAAGTCTAGTCTAGTCCATGTTCATGTTTTGTTTTGTAGTCAGGGTTTTGGTTCACGTTTGTAAATAAACTGCACTTGGGTTCTTCATCTTCACGTCTTCATCATTGCCATCATTGTCAGCAGCCAACAACGTTACATTTTTACAGTTTCAGAAGGTTAATATATCAAGTTTATTATTTAATAATATAAATGACGGCAATGCACCGTAAAATATATAAGCATCAGAATTACATCCCGTAAAGCCTGAAATGTGGTTACTGTATTTTTTACGGTGAATTTCTGGCAACCACAGCTGTCAGTTTTTTACCGTAAATTTAACAGGATTCTTTTTTACCGTACAAATTTCCCTACATGAATTTCATATGCAGTTCAAGTTTAACCAGTAGGAATTCGCCAACCCGATGTCATGAGAAATCGTACGAATTTGTATGAATTCTAGATGTGCAAATACCTGGATGTGTAATAGGGAAGTATGGAAAGTTACATGTGTCAGATGTTGTGTACATGCTAATTAATTTTATGCCCCAACCCAAACCCCATATCTAAACCTAACCATAGAGTAGAGTCTGTAAGGATGACTTAAAGCGTAAAGAGTATGTTTTGTCTGGCGGAAGAAAGTAATTGTTGTGTTTTAGGAGAAGAGGAAGAGTCATCTGTTTGGCTGTTGCAAAAGTCATACGAATCCATATAAACCAACTCATTTGATTTCATACGATTTAACCAACTCAACTATAAATTTGCAGCGTTGATGTCGACCAATAGGAATTTGCTTGCAGAGCAACCACTGTAGTTTGATTTCACAATTATATAACTTTTATGAACTGTTCTTTTCAATAAATCAGTCAAAATGACTCACAAATCAGCCTAGAACTCACAAGTTATCGGTTTATGTGTATTTAAGATTTGTGAGAGTTACACTGGCGGCCAAAGTTTTGGAATAATGTACAGATTTTGCTCTATGGAAAGAAATTGGTACTTTTATTCACCAAAGTGGCATTCAACTGATCACAATGTATAGTCAGGACACTAATAATGTGAAAAATTACTATTACAATTTGAAAAAAAAACTTCTTAAACTACTTCAAAGAGTTCTCATCAAAAAAATCCTCCACGTGCAGCAATGACAGCTTTGCAGATCCTTGGCATTCTAGCTGTCAGTTTGTCCAGATACAAAGGTAACATTTCACCCCACGCTTCCTGTAGCACTTGCCATAGATGTGGCTGTCTTGTCAGGCACTTCTCACGCACCTTACAGTCTAGCTGATCCCACAAAAGCTCAATGGGGTTAAGATCAATAATACTCTTTTCCAATTATCTGTTGTCCAGTGTCTGTGTTTATTTGCCCACTCTAACCTTTTCTTTTTTTTATTCTGTTTCAAAAGTGGCTTTTTCTTTGCAATTCTTCCCATAAGGCCTGCGCCCCTGAGTCTTCTCTTTACATGAAACTGGTGTTGAGCGGGTAGAATTCAATGAAGCTGTCAGCTGAAGACATGTGAGGCATCTATTTCTAACGAGACTCTGATGTACTTATCCTCTTGTTTAGTTGTACATCTGGCCTTACACATCTCTTTCTGTCCTTGTTAGAGCCAGTTGTCCTTTGTCTTTGAAGCTGTAGTGTACACCTTTGTATGAAATCTTCAGTTCCCTGTCTGTCACTCACTCAACGTTGTGTCGATGTAGTGACACTAGGGGTCACTCTTGGGAGCCCGAGACACCTCTGATCTTTGAAAAAGGGCCAATGGGAATTGGCGAGTGGTATTTGCATACCACTCCCCTGAATATAGGGGTACAAAAGGAGCTGGTATGCAACCACTCATTCAGATTTTCTCTTCGGAGCCGAACGGTCAATGCTCACTGAGCTGATTTCCCACGGCTGTCCATTCACCTCTGCTGGATCTGACGGTGCATTTCAGTGGCTTCTCCCCCTCTGCACTGTTGCACTGCAGAGAACGCCCCTGGGCACTTCGGCAGAAATAAAAGAGTAAATTCTAAAAAAGAGTATATTTCTCTAAAAGAGCGGCACACACGGAACGTCTTTTTAAAGATGCCCTTCCGTTTGTGTGTTATTCCTGGTTGTGGTCCTTATCTCTCGCCTTCTGACAGTCACGATTGCTGTCTTTCGTGTCTGGGTGCTACCCATGCGGAGACATCGTTCGTGGATGGATCATGTCCTCATTGCGAGAACATGACCATGGCAACATTGTGGTCGCGGCTTGCCTTCGTAAGAAAGTAAGCCACCCCAGCAGCTCCCTGCTTCGGTCCTTCTACCTACGGGTATGAGGCCAGTGCAGCTAGCACTGGGGGCAATTTGGGGACCTCAATGGGACCACCTCCGCTGGGTATCCCCCCACGGACCTCCCATGCCCCAGCATGCTTTTCTGCCCTGATCGGGCTTCTGGATGAGTCCGCCGGCTCATCTCAGGGCGAGTTCGACCTCTTGTTCGGAGCCTGTGAAGGTGATGAGCTCTCGAGCGCAGCATCGGAGAGCGGGCTCATCCAGTCAGACGTGGAAGCCTCAGCTGGGCTTCCCCCCTCGGGTATGGTCGCCCAGTCACAGGCTGATGCAGAGATGACGGACATGCTTTCCCGGGCAGCCACGAGCGTCGGGTTAGAGTGGAACACTCCGCTCTCCCCTGAACCCTCGTGGCTCGATAATTGGTTCCTGGGCCCGCGGCGCCTCTCACAGCCACGTCCCGCCCCAGTTCCTTTCTTCCCAGAAGTGCACGAGGAGCTGACAAGGTCATGGGAGGCACCTTTTACTGTCCGGTCCCGATCTTTCAGCTCCCCCGCCCTCACTACCCTCGATGGTGGGGCGGCCAAGGGGTATTCAGTGATCCCCCCGGTGGATAAGCGCTCACGGTGCACCTATGACCGCAGAGCACCGCCACCTGGCACGGGCGCCTGAAGCTCCCATCCATGGCCTGTAGGTTTACGTCGTCCCTGACCTCGGTGAATGGCGAGAAGGCCGCTACCTTGCACGCGGAAATCGCTACCCTCCTATGGAAGGGTGCGATAGAGCCTGTCCCTCCGGCCGAGATGAAGAAGGGGTTTTACAGCCCGTACTTCATTGTGCTGAAGAAAGGCGGTAGGTTGCAGCCAATCTTGGACCTGCGAGTATTGAACTGGGCTTTACACAGACTCCCATTCAAGATGCTGATGCAAAAACGCATTCTAGCGAGTGTCCGACATCAAAATGGATTTGCGCCGGTAGACCTGAAGGATGCGTACTTCCATGTCTCGATTCTACCTCAACACAGACCCTTCCTGCGGTTTGCGTTTGAGGGTCGGGCGTATCAATACAAGGTCCTCCCTTTCGGCCTGTCCTTGTCCCCTCGCGTCTTCACGAAGGTCGCAGAGGCAGCCCTTGCCCCATTAAGGGAAGTGGGCATTCGCATCCTCAACTATCTCGACGACTGGCTAATCCTAGCTCACTCTCGGGATGTGTTGTGTGCGCACAGGGACCTGGTGCTCACGCACCTCAGCTGACTAGGCCTTCGGGTCAACTGGGAAAAGAGCAAGCTCCTCCCGGTTCAGAGCATCTCTTTTCTCGGCTTGGAGTTGGACTCAGTCTTGATGACGGCGTGCCTCACAAATGAGTGCGCACAGTCGGTGTCGACCTATTTGATGGCGTTCAGACAGAAGACAGTGGTTCCACTGAAACTGTTTCAGAGGCTCCTGGGGCATATGGCATCATCAGCGGTGGCCACACCGCTCGGCTTGATACATATGAGACCGCTTCAGCACTGGCTCCAGACTCGAGTCCCGAGATGGGCATTGCGCCGTGGGACACATCGCGTGGCCATCACGCCGGACTGTTGCTGCCTCTTCAGCCCTTGGACTGACCTCACATTTCTACGGGCAGGCGTTCCCCTAGAGCAGGTCTCCAGGCACGTCGTGGTTATGACAGACGCCTCCAAAACGGGCTGGGGCGCTGTATGCAATGGGCATGCAGCTGCCGGCTCCTGGACTTGCCCGCAGCTACGTTGGCACATCAAGTGCCTCGAGTTGTTGGCAATTCTGCTCACCCTGCGGAGGTTTCGGCCGTTGATCCAGGGCAAGCATGTGTTAGTTCGGACAGACAACATGGCAACGGTGGATACATCAACCGAGAGCAAAAAGAGGATAAGAGGCCATGACTGGGCTAGCCTGTACCTATCTTTTGGGCAGTCAACTTGTCCCCGAAGGGCCGTTCGACGTTCATTACAGCATTGGGGGAGGTTACGTGTCGGCCTGGTGTGCTGGCTATGAGGCACATAGTGGTCTGCCCATCTCGCACCGCCAGTTCACGTAACAAAGTTCAGCTAGTTGTGGCGTTTTGTATAGGGACCCCTAGTGTCACTACATCGACACAACGTCGAGTGAGTGACAGATAGGGAATGTCCTGGTTACTTTCGTAACCTCCGTTCCCTGATGGAGGGAACGAGACGTTGTGTCCCTCCTGCCACAACGCTGGACTACCCGCTGAAATAGCCAGGACCTTGTCTTAGCTCCTCAGCACAAAACCTGAATGAGTGTTTGCATACCAGCTCCTTTTATACCCGTATGTCTGGGGGAGTGGTATGCAAATACCACTCGCCAATTCCCACTGGCCTTTTTTCAAAGACCAGAGGTGTTTTGGGCTCCCAAGAGTGACCCCTAGTGACACTACATCGACACAACTTCTCGTTCCCTCCATCAGGGAACGGAGGTTACGAAAGTAACCAGGACATTTTTTTTGGCAACTTCAAGCATTGTATAGCCTTCATTCCTCAAAACAATGATTGACTGATGAGTTTCTAGAGAAAGCCATTTCTTTTTTGCCATTTTTAACCTAATATTGACCCTAAGACATGTCAGTCTATTGCATACTGTGGCAACTCAAAAACAAAGACAAAGACAATGTTAAGCTTCATTTAATGAACCGAATAGCTTTCAACTGTGTTTGATATAATAGCAAGTGATTTTCTAGTACTAAATTAGCAATTTAGCATGATTACTCAAGGATAAGGTGTTGGAGCGATGGTTGCTGGAAATGGGGGCTGTCATGATTTGATCAAAAATGACTTTTTCCAAATATTGATGGTGATGTTTTTTTTACATCAGTAATGTCCTGACTATACTTTGTGATCAGCTGAATGCCACTTTGGTGAATTAAAATACCAATTTCCTTCCGAAACAGCAAAATCTGTATATACATTATTCCAAACTTTTGGCCACCGGTGTAACACAAAAGGAAATGTTTATATATGAATATTTTGGTCCGTCTTTTCAATACAATGGCAGTTGATAGTGACCCATTTTAAACCTTAAAAAAGCCCCCAAAATTATCATAAAAGTAGCCCATGCTACTCATGCATCATATTCCAAGTCAAACAACAACGCAAAATGTAATTTTTCAGTGAAAAATTTGATGTCCATTGTGCATGAGAAGCTCATTCACAGTGGCATGTGTTCACTCGAGAACTTGTGTTGTTTATAAGTAAAAAGTTCTCGCAGATAAGCCTCCTTCTTTGGAATAGGATAAGGAATAGAAGAAATAGAAGACAAAGAAAAAGAAGGAAAAGATGAAGAAGAAGAATAAGAAGGAGGAGAAGGAGAAGAAGAAGAAGAGCTGTTGCAAAAGCCATACGAATTCGTACAAATCAACTCTTTTGATTTCACACGATTTAGCCAACTCATAGCCAACTTGTCCGAATCTGTATGATCAGTAGTAGTAGAATAAGTAGAAGTAGTAGTAGTAGTAGAAGAAGAAGAAGAGGAAAAAGAAGAAGTAGAAGAATTAGAGGGAGAAGAAGGTGTAGAAAAAGAAGAGGAACTGTTGTTCGGTATACAGTATAGGTAGGACCAATTTGCTTCCGCAGAAGTACTTTAAGAATTGTTAAAATAATCATTAAGGCACCGGAATCTAAATGGTTAAGCTCCATACGGTTCCCATCAATAGCGATCAGATCAGTGATTGTGTATTAAATGTCAATGAGCTGTTCTCTCAAACGGTAACAATGAGACTGCTGTTCATTCTTCAATCATGCAGAATCTACTTCCACTTATTCTTTCACTCACCCTAATCACCGAAACACCAGCAGGCCAAACTCTTTGCTGCCCACAAACCACACACAAGAACACTTTTTTAAAGCCTGTTCATCAAACCATGGGTATATCTTAAGATGTCTTCCAGTTCTATAATGGCTGTTCTATAAAGTTAGGATTTCAGTGTTTCTGGTGCTGTGAACCTGCATGTCTTTTTAAGATTAAATGATGCCAAAAAGCAGCAAGTTAAAACCAAGGAGTCTGATGGCATCAGAGCATTTTGATGGGTCGGCTAAGATCAGGTTTTGGATCTTAAGTGTTTGTAAAGTGTCTGTAAACTCACCCTGAGCTGCACAGCCACAGTAACCGGTCCACAGCGCTCCAGTCTCTGCAGGAAGGACGTCGCTCCCTTTTTCTTCAGGATCTGCTAAATAAAAAAGACACTGTATGGCATTGCAGAATGTGGTGTTTCTTATTTTAAGTCATCCTGGCCACAGGTGTAGTGCATCACAATAACTACCATTTTGATTTTTTATGCAATAACATTCATACATTTTTAAGAGTGTCTTAAGTGTTCAAATACATTTTGGGGCCACTGTATATATGTAAAAAGTAGAGAGGACAAACAAGGAGATGTGCTGTAGATGTGACTATTCATTTCTTAATGCCCTTTAACCATGATGTTGCCATGGAAACTGAATTGTCAGTGAGCTATGAATGAATCATGCAAGTGCAAAAAAAAATAAATAAAAAATACAAAACACAATATGTGGGATATTTTACCTACACACTATTTTCTGTATTTTTATCAAACTTGGATATACTGGCCACACTATTTCTATTTATGGCAGACCGATTGTGTCTGGGCATTTCCTTACCAATGGATCACAATACAATGAGAAGAGGTCCTTACTAATAAACTTGATACATTAGGTCCTGTACTTTAGTTGGAATCATTCCCATTTCATTTGGGGAAATTAAGCTGAGGTAGCTTAATGGATCTATGCCACTTACACAAAGGCAGCAAATTTCATTTCAAATAAAGGTGACTCAGGAACTGGAAAGTTACTGTAATTATACTTCTGCTATAGCATCATTTTGCCCTTTAGCCCTAGAGAGGGGCTGTTCTGGGAAATAGAGTGCTGTACAGTAAGTCACTCTGGATTACAGTGACGACTAAATGACCAGTAACTTATCATTGTGCTCCTGCTCTTTTTTGTCCAACAAAACATTGTTACCATGCTCCATGTCCAAAAATTTGATATAACCATGGTACATGTAAAAAACATAATATGGTACTAAAAAAGTACCAGAAAGTATGATTTGCAAGGTGGACATCCACAAACATGGTATTACCATAGTACCATGTCCAACAAACATTGTACCATGGTATTATCTGTGCCCATTGCAGCTTATAAGAAGATCCTTAGGGTTTACAAAAAAGCACTGTGGCTGTACCATTGTTCAATGGTGGTGTCAGATGGTGATACCATGGTCTTTTGATATATACTATGGTGCAGAATGTCTACCATATTAATTTACCATGGTATTTACAAGGTACTACTAAACCATTTCCAGACATATAGTATTACCATGGTACATAACAAAAAATATAGTATTACCACAGTAAATATGCAAAATGTTATTACCATGGTACAATGTCCAAAAAACATGGCATTATCATGGTACCATGTCCACATAACATGTTATTACCACAGGAAATGACCAATAAATGTGGTATTACCACTGTATCATGTCCAACAACACTGCGTTACCATGATCAATAAAAAAAAATAATAAAATAAAATAAATAAAAAAAAAAAAATTTTAGCACAGCAAATGTAAAAAAAAATTTAAAAAAATGGTAATATCACAGTAGATGTTCAAAAAACATGTTATTACCATGGTACCATGTCCAAAAACATGGCATTACCAAGATAAATGTCCAGAAAAACAAGGTATTACCACACCAAACATTCAAAACACATGGTAATATAACAGTAAATGTTCAAAAAAACATGCTATTACCATGGTACTATGCTTAAACAAACATGGTATTACTACATTAAATGTCCAAAAAACTAGGTATTACTATGGTACCATGTCCAAAAACATGGCATTACCACAATTTACACTGATGAGCCAAAAAACCTGTCTAATATGCAGTTGGTCCTCCGCCTGCCGCCAAAACAGCACCGACCCGCCAAGGCATGGACTCTACAAGACTCCTGAAGGTGTCCTGTGGTATCTGACACCAAGACATTAACAGCAGATCCATCAAATCCTGTAAGCTGCGAGGTGGAGCCACCGTGGATTGGACTTGTTGGTCCCACAGATGCTAAATCAGATTGAGATCTGGACAATTTGGAGGCCAGGGCAACACCTTGAACTTTTCATCATGTTCAACAAACCATTCCCAAACAATGTGCAGTGTAGCAGGGAGCATTATCCTGCTGAAAGAGGCCACTGCCATCAGGGAATACCATTGCCATGAAGGGGTGTACCTGTTCTGCAATAATGTTTAGGTAGGTGGTACGTGTCAAATTGTCATCCACATGAATGGCTGAACTCAGGGTTTCCCAGCAGAACATTGCCCAGCTCATCACACTCCCTCCACCGGCTTGTCATCTTCCCACACTGCATCCTGGTTCCATCACTTCCCCAGGTAAACTGCACATATGTACATGGCCATCCACATGTTGTAAATGAAAATGGGGCTCATCGGACCAGGCCACCTTCTTCTACTGCTCCAAGATCCAGTTCCGATGCTTGCGTGCCCATTGTAGGTGCTTTCGACGGTGGACAGGGGTCATCATGGGCACTCTGATTGGTGTGCGGCTACGCAGCCCCATACACAGAAGGGTGCGATGCCCTGTGCTTTGTGACACATTCCTCCCATAAATGTCATTAAAATTTCTGGTGACTTGTGCCAAAGTAGACCTTCTATCAGTTCGGACCAGACGGGATAGCCTTCGTTGCCCTCGCGCATCGATAAGCCTTGGGCGCCCAACACCCTGGGTTGTCCCTCGGACCACTGTCGGTAGATACTCACCACTGCTGACCAGGAGCACCCCACAAGCCTTGCCATTTCAGAGATACTCTGACCCAGTCATCTGGCTATAACAATCTGGCCCTTGTCAAAGTCACTCGGGTCTTTACTCCAGCCCATTTCTCCTGCATTGAACACGTTGACTATGAGAACTGATTGTTCACTTATCATCTAATCTACTCACACCTTGTCATGTGGTCTTGTTAGGAGATGATAAAAGTTATTCGCTTCACCTGTGAGTGGTCATAATGTTTAGGCTCATTGGTGTAGATTCAAAGAAATATGGTATTACCGCAGCAAATGTTCAAAAAACATGTTAATATCACAGTAGATGTTCAAAAAATGTGGCATTACCACAGTAAAATGTGGTATTACCATGGCATGACAAATGTCCAGAAAAACAAGATTTTACCACAGCAGATGTTCAAAACACATGGTAATATAACAGTACATTTTATGTTATTACCATGATAACATGTCCAAAAACATGGTATTACCACAGTAAATGTCCAAGATAAAACATGACATTATCACGTTACCATGTTCGAAAAACATAGTACCGAAAAAGTACCACAGTGTTACCCATAGTAGATGTTGGCTTGTTTACCCAAAGAGTATTTTTGACCATCTTTACCCTATAATATTTATTTTCAATACTGTTGGTGTCAATATTAAAACATGTCTCCCCATGTGTCACATTAATGGTGATGTATTATTGTTTTAAAAATGAAAATGTAACACTGTGTTTTTCTTTAGTCAAACAGCTGTCCTGTTGAAAAAAGTAAAAACATTTCAGTTATTTAGCAACTCAGTAGGAAAGAAAATTATTATATTTCACAGGGAACTGCTGTTTTAAATAAAAATATCTTTGGGGTGCCCTAATTCCAAGAGAATAATTAGGCTACATTCCCTTCACCACCAGGACATACAATCAAAAAGAAAGTACCCAAATAAAATAAAATCAGCTCAAATTCAACTTATATCCCACTTCTCTCATCAAAGGTCAAACCAAACCAACCAGACCACTCATTTGTGTTTTTCTCTGTCAAACCACATTAGGATGTTATTATGATACTTCATATTACTATCCCAGTCACTCTATGGCAACCAAACTAGCGCTTATTATGTAAGTGTCGAACTGTAGGCCTGGTGCATAATGTGGGTAACCAGGGGTGACAGCAGCTCATGTTCTGGGTGGCTTACATAAGACTGAGCATGTTACACAGCAAACACACACACACACACACACACACACACACACACACACACACACACACACAGCAGCAGCAGCAGCAGCAGCCCTGACCTTGAAACAGACAGGAGGATAGATGGCAAATAAGATTGAAAGAAAAAGACAAGCACTGCGGAAGTAAAGATCGAGCAGAAGAAAGGTTTGGTCAAAGTTGACTGATAATGATGAACCATTAAAGGGTGAATCTCATTCTTGGAAACTGGTCAAGAATATGTCCAGGTAATATTTTACCTCATAATTAAAAGAAAGAAATAAGAAATAATATTTTACTATTTTTGAAACATTAAGATTTTTAGCAGTGTGGCATTATTTCCATGACAAGAAACCACAAGTAACAAATAATCCAGTTCATTTTTATATGGTTAGAAAAATATGCCCTCATAAGGGTAAAAAATGAAAATGCCCATAAAAATCAAATACAGGGATCAAATTTTGCCTCTTGATGGAAAAGTTAATTTCTGTAACTGACAATCACCATTGAGAAAAATGAAAAAAAAAAAAAAATAATAATAATAATAAAAGTAGCACGGTCAGTAGCATTACAGTATGAACATTTGGGGGTAAAATGTAATTTTAATGTCACAATGCAAAAAAAATAAAAAATGCTCATAAAAATAGTCTTTGTTTCTTTATGCAAAATAGAATTAGCTGACATTTTACCTAAACTTGTTTTCATGAGATTCACCCTAGAAGTCAGCTCAGAACTAACGGCTGCGTTTTGCTTAAGAAAAAGCCTCGACAGACAGCGAGAGAACAAAATTGACAGATAATCACTAGAATAGAAATTGAAGCAGGGAAAAAAAAAAAACAAAAGAAAGAGATTGTAAGGGGGGTGGATGTTGAAGATTGGCATGCCAGAGCTGTGTGGAGAGCAAACACTCACATCTGTGTGTATTTCTGTGTGGTGTGTGATGTTAAAGCTCTGTGTTTTCTCTGAATGGGACTGCTAGCTGTGGAGAGCGAATCAATGAAGAGAATATATTTGGCGTAACGGTGTCTAATTTAGGTCACTTCCCAGCACAAGCTCGATAAGTTAAAAATACTGCAGCTCAGTTTGTTCTGGCTAGTCTGATCACTGGCTACCACTAGCTTGTATGTGGCTGAGTTGTGTGTTGTACGATTGTTATCGTAATATCTGCGTCACTGCGGATGAAGGGAAGCACATGTAGACACATGATGCAGACATACACAACAACACAAAGTACAGAAAAATTATACAATTTAATCAAATCTGATGTGTTCAACAACACAAGATAATTGTTTGTTTGAGAATATTTTTGTAGCTGAACAAATCACACCAAATTCAATGTCGAATTTCTGGCATTCTCTGGAAAAAGTTTAGAAATAGTTTTTCTAATAGTCCCCCCCCCCCCCCCCCATCTGCTGCTGATTGAACAAACAGATAGTCCCGCCCCAAACTCATGCCATTGGTCGAGTGAAAGTTGTTTTTTCGGACTGGACAAGTCAAGGAATTTTTAGTGTTTACAGTTTTCAAGAAAATTAACCAACGAATGGCTTACTTATAGTTGTCTTTGCATATTAAGCTGTGACAGGAGAAAGCATTTTAAAACAAAAAGTTACACACTTCAGGTATAATACAAAATAAGTCAGTCTGTTAACTTTGGGCCTTTTCACACCAAGACCAATGCAACTAAATGACATGATTGCTAAAAATATTCAGAAATAAACAATCACACCTAAATTTGCTGTTCATATACCAACAAGTATTGTTAGTGAATATTTTTGTAGCCAAAAAAATTACAAGCATTCTGAGATGCTATTCTTCTCAACACAATTTTACAGAGCGGTTATCTGAGTTACCGTAGACTTTGTCAGTTTGAACTAGTCTGGCCATTCTCTGTTGACCTCTCTCGTCAACAAGGCATTTACATCCACAGAACTGCCGCTCACTGGATGTTTTTGGCACCATTCTGAGTAAATTCTAGAGACTGTAGTGTGTGAAAATCTCAGGAGATCAGCAGTTACAGAAATACTCAAACCAGACCATCTGGCACCAACAATCATGCCATGGTCCAAATCATTGTGATCACATTTTTTCCCTATTCTGATGGTTGATGTGAACATTAACTGAAGCTCCTGACCTGTATCTGCATGATGTTATGCACTGCACTTCTGCCACAGGATTGGCTGATTAGATAATCGCATGGATGATTGTTGGTGCCAGATGGGCTGGTGTGAGTATTTCTGTAACTGCTGATCTCCTGGGATTTTCACACAAAACAGTCTCTAGAACTTACTCCGAATGGTGCCAAAAACAAAAAAAAAAACATCCAGTGAGCGGCAGTTCTGCAGATGGAAACGCCTTGTTGATGAGAGGTCAACAGAGAATGGCCAGACTGTTTCAAACTGACAAAGTCTACGGTAACTCAGATAACCGCTCTCTACAATTGTGGTGAGAAGAATAGCATTTCAGAATGCTATTCTGAGATGCGGGTTGGCACTGTTTTGGCGGCAGGAGGGGGACCTACACAATATTAGGCAGGTGGTTTTAATGTTGTGGCTGATTGGTGTATATATATATATATATATATATATATATATATATAGTTGTGCTCAAAATTTTGCATACCCTTGGAGAATTGGTAATATATGTACCATTTTTAAAGAAAACATGAATGAGCAGGCAAAACACATTTCTTTTATTTCTTATGGAATTCATATTCAACTGTAGGTTATAACAGAATGGCACAATCATAAAACAAAACAAGGCAACAAAGAAAAAATTGAAATGACCCCTGTTCAGAAGTCTGCATACCCTTAGTTCTTAATACTGTGTATTGCCCTCTTTAGCATCAATGACAGCGTGCAGTCTTTTGTAATAGTTTTCTATGAGGCCCCAAATTCTTGCAGGTGGTATAGCTGCCCATTCGTCTTGGCAAAATGCCTCCAGGTCATGCAAAGTCTTTGGTTGTCTTGCATGAACCGCATGTTTGAGATCTCCCCAGAGTGGCTCGATGATATTAAGGTCAGCAGACTGTGATGGCCACTCCAGAACCTTCACCTTTTTCTGCTGTAACCACTGGAGGGTCAACTTAGCCTTGTGCTTAGGGTCATTGTCGTGCTGGAAAGTCCAAGAGTGTTCCATGCGCAGCTTTCGTGCAGAAGAATGCAAATTGTCTGCCAGTATTTTCTGATAACATGCTTCATTCAACTTGCCATCAGTTTTCACAAGATTCCCCGTGCCTTTAGAGCTCACACCCCCCAAAAACATCAGTGAGCCACCACCATGCTTCACAGTGGGGATGGTATTCTTTTCACTATAGGCCTTGTTGACCCCTCTCCAAACATAGCGCTTATGTTTGTGACCATAAAGCTCTATTTTGGTCTCGTCACTCCAAATAACAGTGTGCCAGAAGCTGTGAGGCATGTCAAGGTGTTGTCGGGCATATTGTAACCGGGCTCTTTTGTGGCATTGGTGCAGTAAAGGCTTCTTTCTGGCAACTCAACCATGCAGCTCATTTTTGTTCAAGTATCGTTGTATTGTGCTCCTTGAAACAACCACACCGTCTTTTAAAAAGAAGCCAAACAACTATGTGATAATAAATGGCTTCATATGATCACTATCCTTAAATAAAAGTTTTTTTTTGCATGATCAGTCAGATTTTCAAAATCAATGCCAAAATTTCACAATTTCCACCAGGGTATGCAAACTTTTGAGCACAACTGTGTATATATATATATATATATATATATATATATATATATATATATATATATATATATATATATATATATATATAATGTGTTAAAAAATAAAAGTTCATCACAGTACAATATTTCAGAATCAGTAAAAAGGGTTCACAGAGACACATTATTTTCAGTTTAAAAACGTACTTGGTGTGAATGGGCCTTAACAGTTCCACAGGTGTATTTGGGTACCTTGTTCAGTTCCACATATTTCTTGGCGTCTCTGGCAGGAGTTAGCGTGGTGCTCTTGTTAAGCATAGTGCCTTTGGGCCCACGGAGCCTCATCCGCTGGTGCTGGGGAACCAGGGAGCCCGTCTGAGACAGTTTACACTGGAACATTTGATGGATGAGCACGTTCTCACTAGCTGCTCAGGGGGGAAGAGAGAGAAAATAAACACAAGGCTACACACATTTAGAGCTTAATTATGGCAGGCGCCAGAGCTAATTGTCTCCCCTCATTTACACCCCCCCCCCCCCCCCCGCCGCCGAACACCCTCACAAACAAAATAACAGGACCCCATTCAAATCAGGCTGTGCAAACACACGCCTGCATCACGCCGACCTCTGACCTGCTCAAATGAGGGGAGAGAAGGAGGTGTATGGATAGAGGGGACGCTTATATTTACAGGAAATGTGTGTCAGCAGGGACAACTGTTAAGGTCACAGTGGACACATATCCTCTTTCTCTTTCACATGTAGTGCCGGCAAGTCTCATTCATTTTAGTGAAGTAGTTTATTTGCACCATTCATGTCAATATAAAAATGACTCCCCAATCAATTAAATGATTAACTGATTCATTTAAGACCCTTTTTTGTAGATAAATATCTTTTACACTCAGTAATATAAATTATGGTGTTGTCTAGTTTTATTTATTGTACATTTATGTTTTATTTAATGTTGTCAGACCAAGCAAGATCCTTATTGTTTTTTTTTTTTTTTTTTTTATGTTTTTGTGATTAAGCTCTGATTATAAATATAGCTGCAAGCAGCATTGATTGGGAACAAGCCCACAAAAGCCATTCCCTATTCACAACATTTATACCAGCTGAAACAGGTGTTGAACCATGGTTCACCAAGTCCTTTGAACTGAAGCCCAGAGCTCTAACCACTCCACCACACAATTGACAAGTCTGACTGATGTCAAAGAGACATTCTTGGTTGAGAGTATACAACTATTTAATTGAAGCAGAAATTACACAATAAAGTACAGTCCGCATTGTAGTAAACACATTTTGAAGACACAGAGAAGTACATATTTTAAAACTGCTTTTTCCTGGACTTGAACTCACAACCTTTTAACCTGTCTTCCAATGCTTTAACCACTGGGCCATTCAGTTGACACAGGCCAAAAGTGCCAAAGAGACATTCCAAGCTGAGAGCATCAGGTTTGAAATGTAAAAAAATAAAAATAATATAATAAATACATTTATACATTTTATCTCTGCCAATTTCAATATCTTATCTTGGCAAGTTAAGGTTTTATAGTAGCTTCACCAACATTGCATTTCCATAGACTATTATGAATACTAAAACATCAGAAAAAAAAGAGAAAAACAATATGTAGATGTATGTTCATTAGCACTGAGTAAAAAGAGCACAGAAAATGAATCTCTTTAACTAGAGAATCTTCATCAGTCAGGCTCTATATATCACACTGACAGGCCATTTAACATTTAATCAAAAACTCTAGAGTGTGTGTGTATCTTAGATAGACAGAACTGGAGAGAGCAATAGAAAGAGGCTGTTACTTATTGTGGTAACAAAAAATATGGCAACTATGGTGGTATTTTGGCAGAAACAATTATTTCCATTGTGAATTTTTGTTAGCGGAGAGTCAACTATAGTACAAAACACCAGTACTTACATTTCATAACAAACAAGATGTTTTGTGGCAGAACATCCCTGTTCTTGTCCAACGAGCCAGTCAGGTCATAGTTCATCTGCAATGAAGGACACACAAACACAAGAGATGAACACTAATAATAGCCTCACCCTCAGCATGATGTAGTGTATAGACTCTAGAGGATTTCTGTGAAGAGTGTGACTATGGGTTCTTGTTTGTGTGTGAACTAAGAGACCCTGGCTGAGCACATGATCGACAACTCAGTGTGAGCATGTGTGAACATGCAGTTCCCGTAACCTACCTTGCCAGCATAGTGAGTGACAGTAAATGAAGGCCCCTGGTCTTTGGGTGGGGGGTTCCCATTGCCATCTTTTGTTGAGAGGGAGACAGCATCCATGCAGGAGGAATCCAGCTGTGTCTGAAGCCGCTTATAAAGGTTCACTTCACATGGCCGGAGGGATTGACTCTCTTCATCAATGATACACAACACCCCCTGAGGCTTCTGTAACATACACACACAAAAAAACACAAACAGTTGCATGGAGGGCTTTTTGCAGTAAAACATGAAAGGGATAATGTACATTCAGTCTGTAATTATCATAAAATACACCCTCAACAGGGTGATCCGAAACCTGTATATGTTACGATAATGATTGGCTTACTGTACTTTATTCTGCTAATTACACAGCTAATCAATAAATAAACAAATAAATAAATAAATGGAAATGAAATATTGAAAGACATGAAACTAGCACAGCCATGTAGGAAATTGTTTGCCTGGGACAACGGTCCATTATACCGTTTAGCAGTTATTATACAAAAATACTGTGTAAAATAGCTTTTTTGTTAGTTTTAATATTTATAATACAGTTATAATCAGTGTTGTAGTACTCGAACCTGGACTCAGTCTTATGGACACTGGAGTATTTGGACTCATTCTTGACTCGAACAAGTATGGACTCGAGTCCCTTCAAAAATATTCCAAGAGCACTTTAATTTATCTGACAAACATTTTTCTGACTGACAATATCATTGATTATGACGTGAGTACCGAATTTCTGTTGGCTGTGTAGAATCAGAACTAGTGATGCCTGATTAACGAACCAATCATTCTTTTGAGGCCGTTCTTTTCTTTCCAGCCGCGCAACTGTGCTTATGATGCGGACACCCGAAGTATACTTTGGCCTTAAGTACATTATAAGTACATTTAAAATGGACATCTCTCTCTCTTTGTCCACCATCTTGGATATTTTTCACTGAGCTTGTTGCATTTGCATTCAGGGAATGCATTTTCCACAAATGAAACGTGTAATGCTGCCTTAGAAGAAATTTTAGTAGCTTAGTATCCAAGTAATCTTAAAAGTACACTGGATTACCATAAAAATACCATGGTATATGAATACTGTAATCATACAGTACAATTGTATTTATAACAAAATACTATACCATGGTACTACCACCTTTTTGTTAGGGGCAATAGATTATTTTCCTCTGAATCTTTTGAGACAAATTTTGGTAGTTGATGCATAATATGTCCACAAGCTTTTAGATTTTAGGTTAAAATGTATATAAATGCATGAGGGAAAGTGTATATTTTAGTTGCTTTTCCAGCCATGTTTTTTTTTTTTTTTTTTTTTACATTTATGGTCATGCAGTGTGTCAAATTAACTTTAAAAAGTATAAATATTCCATGTAGCCTTACACGCTAAAACTGCAAGAAAAACAATTCACAAAATGTTGTTTAAAATGGATTTAGATAGATTATAGTCACACCACAGGACATGTAAACTTACAAAAGTACTTTATGTCAACTACACTGTATACAGTTCACATATGACATAAAATTTGGCGTAGCTGCTTGTCAGTAAAGGACAAATGTGAACCCATGAAATGGGCTGCCATAAAACCCCTCAAATGTTAAAGAATATTTATAGTGAAGTGTAGCACAGTTGTGTTTGTGGGAAGAGAAAATTTTATTGTGAGTGTGTGTAAAAAATGCTGTGTCACTGTGTCTCGCCAAAGGCCGGAGTCATTTCATGACTCATAAAATGGTCACAACTGACAAACGTCTAATAGAGTCATAGCCTAAAAGATGGACTTTACCAGTTCTTAGGGACACCAAAGAGAATTCAACATGCCTTTGTGGATGTGAGTGATGAATGTGTTTCTTCATGTGTGCTTTTCTTGATAAAAGAGCAAGTGAGCACATTCATTACTGAGTGTGTAAATGAAGTGACTGCAGCACTTGAAATTAAAGAGGCGACAGCGGGACTCTTTCCCATCCCCTCCATCCCTTCCTGGCTCTCGGACAGCTGCTTTGACTGTGTACCTGGAAGAAGAAGTCCAGTACCGCTGGCTGGTTGCCGAGGGAGTGTAGCGTCTCCATGGCAACCCCCTCCTGCAGACATTCCTGCTGCTCTTGTTGGAAGAGCACCTCTGTGGTGTACTGCCTGATCCGTTCATTCACCATGTTAATGCACAACTAGAGAGACGAAAAAACAAACAAAAGCCTTTGTTAAACCTCTGCTCTCACAGTATATTTATATTTTACTCATACTGTAAATAGAATAACACACACTTTGCTGATGCTTTAATCAATTTGTTCATGTTCATAAGCCTTTGTAGACACATATGGTCACACACAAATGCTCCCTCTTAAACTCACAAAAGAAAGACAATGTGATTTAGGTGACCATAGTTAGGCCAAGTAGGACATGTCCTTGATCAACATTGTTGATTCCTTGAAACAACATTCCTCTCAACCAATCAGAATTCAGAGTTAGGTTTAGGGTTAGTGTTAGGCTTTGGGCTAGAGATTATCAAACCCCTTTTAAATCCCTCTGATTTTAGGGGTAGTGAATATTTAGGGTAGGGTAAAAACTAGGACTGTCAGTTTAACATGTTGATTTAGTGCGATTAATTATATAAAAAAATAACACATTCAAAAAGTTATGCAATTAATCATACCCCTGACAAGCACGTAAATGATGTGCTAAAAGTTCATATTTTCCTACCATCAGAGCAATTCAAGCTTGAAGTATGTTTTTACAAGCCATGTCAGGGCGCAGCGCGGCACAACAAACATCACATGTGGCGAAGCAGGTCACTTAGGAAGCATTCCTGACAGCCATATGAAGCACAACACAATGTGCATATCTCACGATTTTTAAACTACTTTTAACCTGACACAGCATTCTAAAAACATAGCTTTTATGATGCTGAAAACCAGCGAAACACTTGTATAGCATTTGTGTGACACATATGTACATAAATTGACAATCAAAATAAGTGCAGATGGATCGTAAGAGCACGTCTTGTAAGAACAGGACAGACTGACGAATTAAATCGCAAAATGGATTGCTGTCGAATGTAAGCTTATGTTTGTTAAATAATTATTTTGTGTATTGTCTAATAATTGTTTGTTCCACTACAGATTACAGAATACATGCTGTAAAATGTAATTTGTAACATATTCCGTTAGATTACTCAAGGTCAGTAACATATTCAAAATACTTTGGATTACTTCTTCAGCACTGGTAGATTTTTTCACTTGTTTTGACTATAAAAACTCTGCCAGTACAGTAAGACAAAATACACATATTAAAAATACATTCTCTGAAAAACCTAAATATCTTTTGCAGTGTTGTTTCTAAAACAAGTTAAATCAAATTGATCTTGTTTTAAGGATTTTTAGATATTTGTACAGGAAAACAATACAAAAAATATTATCAAGAATAAGATTTTTGCCCTAATATCAAAAGTCTTACTAGAAAAAAAGAAATTATGATCCAACGTGAATTTTCTTGATAAAAAAAATATGATCATGCCTGGTAACATGTGCATGTAAAATGGCTAGAAATAGCATTTTAGCTAAGCATAAAGCTGACAATTTACACAAGGTTTATTTCTATTTCTTCTGCTCCAAACTTACTTCAAACTTACTTCTCTGTCTGCTCGTTTGAATGTAACACATCATAAGAATGTTCAAATGCACTTTGGATCACATCATTTATATGTATAAATGTTTTCCATCTGAAAGGACTAAATATTAAATTAAACAAATGACAATAAAATGCAAAGTAATCTCTTCAGTAATCAAAGTACTTTTTGAATGTAACTGTATTCTAATTACCAATGATTTAAATTATAACTGTAGTGGAATACAGTTACTTATAAATATGATTTTAAATATGTAATCCTGTTACATGTATTCCGTTACTCCCCAACCCTGTATATATATATATATATATATATATATATAAGCCGAGCGCTTTAGCCGAAGCAGTGCGTGAGTCTGAGCTCCACCCTGTTAAGCCTTCAGAATTTCTACAGAATCCCTCAAAAGTGAATAGGCATCTAAAGTCAGACTGTCAGATTCATCAGCCAAACAAGAATGTTGTTTCAGGTCCAACAAAAGGATTCAGAAACATATAGTACTTGGCAAAATCACGGTCATCAGTATTTAAGAATGTTGTTCAAATGCCTAATCACTCTCCAAACCCTAAACCTGAAATCTTTTCATTGTCTACTGAAAATCTTGATATCCATTTTTGGTTGTCATCAAAACATTCAAAAGACTTGGAATATTATGCATGAGTCACATGGACTACTTTTATTATACTTTTGGGTGTTTTTTTTAAAGATTTAAATCATGTTCAGCAAAAATGTAAGATTGCGATGTATGGATTTGTAACTATATCAGATGTTATTAATACATAAAAAAACTAGTAACCCGTTGGTATCGGGGCATACTGTATTTTGTCCACATATTTTGAATTTGGGGGGAATCTTTGTCAATTTCAGGGCAGTTTTGCCACTCAAACGTTAATTTCCGACCCTTAGCAATTGTATTGAGAAGACGGATTGGGACATTAATTTAATTTTCTTCTTTTGTGTTCTGCATAAGAAAGACAGTCATGAGGGGGAGTAAATTAAGAATTTTCATTTTTGGGTGAACTATTCCTTTAATAAATATATGGGTACCCTGCTGGAATGAACAGCTAAAACCTGCATGAATTTCCATTCTGGTCCAAACTGGTTTAGGCTACTTAGGGCTGGATAACCAACATAGTCTTTCTGATGAAGCTGGTTGACCAAGGCAGACTTGCTGGTTGAGTTAAATAAGAAGCCTGGTAGGGACACCAGAACCCTATACTGGGGACCCACATCCAAAACACGGTATTGTTTTTTTGTTTTTTTTAAACAAAGTACTACAAAAAAAAGAAGAATTTTTTTTTTTTTAATAAACCATTAGAAGAAACATGTGCATATTGTATCCAGACAGCCACCACTGAAATAAAACTCGCACTAATGAAGTATATTAAGCATTACACATACTTTCCAAACAATAGCCATATGACAGGCGACATGATACACACTCTGTGCAATAAAACAAAAAGCTGGCATGCATGTTAATTACCTTTTTGTTGGGGCTTTTAATGAACATGGCTTTAATAAGCTTACCATGTTAACCCCTCACACTCAACATACACTCATAGCTCCACTCCACACACGCTTTAAGCCAGTTTATTCCTGGAATTCATACTAACCACCAAATTACCGGACATTGTTTCTCAGAGAATTACTGATTTATATCACCATCATCACTATAACCCTGCAGAGTTAAAAACAAGGAACAAAAGCTTGCAGAAAAGCCAAAGCAGAAACCATAGTGGGATTCCACAGTAAGCAGTATGGGTCAATGATGTCTACATGGTGTAACTGTCCACAAGTTGTAATAAAGGCAAAGGTGTCATTAAGTTTTAGAAATTCCTGGGTAAAACAAAAAAACAAAAAACAAAAGTATATTTCATTATTTTATATATATATATATATATATATATATATATATATATATATATATATATATATATATAAATAATAAAAAATATAAAACAGTGAGACACTTTTTACAAATTATCAATATCTGACATTGTCTGCCAAATTCCTAATGCAGGAATCAACATGCAGGGAACCTGTCATTTTCATGATTACAAAAAATAAAATAAATAATAATAAGTATATGAAAGTAAAGATTTTTGAGAAGAGTATCTTTACCTTAGTGTTTTCAAAATAGATAAGGTTTATATGATACAGCTACTTTGATACTGCCGCCCAGAATCCCTCAGATGGAAGTATACAGCACGGTTGTATCATCAGAGGTGCCTTCCAAGATTTATGTTGCAGCACACATTGGAAGAAGTACAAATTGCAATGGTGGAAGAAATTGATAGGAAAGAAAACAAACATTTCAGAAGAACTGGGTGCACCTCATCAAATTCTCATCAAGAAATTTAACAGCACTATAGTATGTTATTTGGATGCCTGCCCAAGAGCTGAGAGCTGACACAACTTCACTGTCAAGGGATCAAAGCTGAGATGAGGAGCTTGGAAAAGAGAGGGAGAATTCCAGAGCAGTGAAGTTGGAGTGCACAGACCAAAAATTCAACCGTTGAGAAAAATAAATGAATAAATAAATGAATAAATAAAAAATCTCACAGTAAAAGAAAACGGGACTCATCGGACCAGGCGACCTTCTTCCACTGCTCCAAGGTCCAGTTCCGATGTTCGCGTGCCCAATGTAAGTGCTTTTGACGGTGGACAGGGGCCATCATGGGCACTCTGACCGGTCTGCAGATACGCAGCCCCATACGCAGCAGGGTGCAATGTACTGTGTGCTGTGACACATTTTTCCCATAAACATCATTCAAATTTTCTGTGACTTGTGCCACAGTAGACCTGTTGGTTCGGACCAGATGGGATAGCCTTTGTTGCCCTCGCACATCGATGAGCCTTGGGCGCCCAACACCCTGTTGCCGGTTTGTGATTTATCCCTTCTTGGACCACTGTCGGTAGGTACTCACCACTCCTGACCAGGAGCACCCCACAAGTCTTGCCATTTCAGATATGCTCTGAATCTGGCCATAACAATTTGACCCTTGTCAAAGTCGCTCAGGTCTTTACTCCTGCCCATTTCTCCTGCATTCAGCACATTGACTTTGAGAACTGATTGTTCGCTTACCATCTAAATCTACCCAGATCTTGACATGTGGCCTTGTTAGGAGATGATTACTGCTATTTGCTTCACCTGTGAGTGGTCATAATGTTTTGGCTCATCATTGTATTTTGCCTTTACAAAGTACTTCATGCAACTAGTTTAAATATTCCATCCCACCATAACATTATTGTGCTAACAAACTCTAGACCACTGTCAAACGCAACTCTCACACGCCCACAAAATAACATTCCAGCACACTCATAGTAAAAACATTCAGTCAGTGAACCAGATAATTAGTGCATAGCAAAGAGGGTTGCAAATATCAGAAATATCCACAGACAGTCGCTAACGTTAATAAATCAATATAATACAACAGGCATATTGTTTTACTAACAGAGAAAGAGCTGTTTATTTGTATACAGCATAGAGTTACACATGTTATAAACAGATGTGGCTTATTGGTTGCATTTTTTTCAATTAAACATAATCAGAATATGAAAAATTGTTATACATGATTACTTAAAGCAGATGCATTCAGATTATTAAAACAAGCCCCAAAACACTGTGATACGATGTGTAGATTGGTAGATCTCTTCACAGAGGGCGTTTTGACATGTTGAGCGCAGGGAACAATGCCATTTTCACCAGGTGCAACTTATATTCAAGTATGACTTTACTTGGGGAAAATATGGAAGAGAGGAAGAGACCATCTGACAGATGGGTAAAACTACCAATCAATAATTGTTATGCTTAACTTTTATGTGCTGTTTATGGGCCTGTGAATCTAAAAAACACCCAGAATAAATAAAAAGGTGCAATGGTCTCCTTAAATGAATTTATGATCATGAATTCTGCCTGTCCAAAAGTACTAAGTACAGATTATTTCACTGACATAACTCAGAGCACAAAAAGCGGTTTTCCACCTTTGGGCCGAATGGTTCTGAGCACACTGAGTAATGGCTTAAACTTCAAAGAGTACTCATCAAAAAATCCTCCACATGCAGCAATGACATCTTTGCAGATCCTTGGCATTCTAGCTGTCAGTTTGTCCAGATACTCAGGTGACATTTCACCCCACGCTTCCTGTAGCACTTGCCATAGATGTGGCTGTCTTGTCGGGTACTTCTAACGCACCTTACAGTCTAGCTGATCCCACAAAATCTCAATGGGGTTAAGATCCATAACACTCTTTTTCCAATTATCTGTTGTCCAATGTCTGTGTTTCTTTGCCCACTCTAACCTTTTCTTTTTGTTTTTCTGTTTCAAAAGTGGCTTTTTCTTTGCAATTCTTCCCATAAGGCCTGCACCCCTGAGTCTTCTTTTTACTGTTGTACACGAAACTGGTGTTGAGTGGGTAGAATTCAATGAAGCTGTCAGCTGAGGACATGTGAGGCGTCTATTTCTCAAACTAGAGACTCTGATGTACTTATCCTCTTGTTTAGTTGTACATCGTACCTGCCACATCTCTTTATGTCCTTGTATATATATATATATATATATATATATATATATATATATATATATATATATATATATATATATATATAAAACAGTTAGTTCCGGTCCTCGAATCTGATTGGACGAGAGATGTTCCATGAGCACTGATAGTCTCACACCATCAGCACTCAGACGCTTCACTGTGTGTATCACTCCGAGTGCGGTTCTAAACTAAAGTGTAAGAGCAGTGCATATGTGTTAAGAGCTACTGTATGTGTCTCTTTTTACATGTATTTTATTTTTTTTACATTACATATGTTAGCCAGGAGGTGGTGGCAAAAGATCATTTTTTGTGTGTAATATGAGCCAGTTAGGTGACGTGAAGTGAATCCGCATCAGTCAGAGGTTACATACAACAGTGCTCTGTGATCGCTCGTATTACTACTACACTACTAAAGCTAGGAAATAGCTTTAAATGGCTTTAAACTAACAACTTCAACATTATGGCTTATCACAGCTGAGAGACACAACAGACTGATTAATTACAGAACTCAAGGCGCTTACCTCTTACCGGAGTTTCCACATTGGAGAGGACATGCTGTTTAAAATGGTGGAGGAGATTGCGGTTTCTATAGTGAATGACTCTACCATGAAATAGGGAGAAATAGCCCCGCTTGGACAGCTACTTTTCCACTGAGAAAGCTGATCTTCAGAAAGCTGACAGCATCTCTGCTTGGGTGTGGCAACAGGTGATCTACACACGCTCCGGCAGATTCTGATCCGTCACGTAAGAAAGTAGTTCCATGCGCAAATGCGTTTTTTATGACCGTACTCAGTTTTTCCTAATTTTTCACTCTATAGTGAAAGGCTCTAGCGCACCAGCTACCGCAAAATAGGGAGGAATACCCACGCTTGGACGGCTATTTTTCCACTGAGATAATAGGATGAATTTGACCAAAATGACATTATCTTCAGAAAGCTGACTAACAAACTACAGCATCATCAACAGGTGATCGCACACGCTCCATATCTCTCTCTCTCTCTCTCTCTCTCTCTCTCTCTCTCTCTCACACACACACACACACACACACACATCCTTGTTTCTCCAATATGTTAGAAACAGCCCAAGCTGTGATACTAGTAGTTCTGAAGTTATGTTTTTGAGAGGCTTGGATGCATCATTTGATTTGAACCAGCAACGGCAGATTCTGATCCGTCGCGTAAGAAAGTAGTTCCATGCACAAGTGCATTTTTTGTGACCATATTCAGTTTTTCCTATTATTTTTTTAAATGTACTTGTTCATTGAACTGTTGTATATAAGCAATATCACACTCGCAATCGTGCTATATAGCCCTAAATCACCACTGCTATGATTCAGCCACAGGGCCATATCGCACACTTGCTCGTGTAATATTGCTTAAATATATATATATATATATATATATATAAAAAAAGCACTAAACTGCTTTTGGGATTTTATTCAATTTTGACTCTTGTAGCCTCAATTTTTGTGCCTGTCATAGTAAGGAAAGACAAAGAAATGTTTCATCATTCTGTAAATCGATACTGGCCGATTAATCGGTTGTTGGCCTTTTCCACCACCTTGGTTATCGGTATCTGCAAAATCCACTATCGGTAGACATCTTGTAAATATAATTATAATAAAATGGCTAGACTCAGTTTAATACATAGTCTGTACTATTACAGTACAAAAGTATAAGTGTTGTATGTTTATTAACAGTGTAAGACAAAAGGTATTTCATATGACTTCCCATACAGATATCCCATATATGGCAATGAACTTTCATGTAAAAGTATGATTCATATATTTGGGCATACAGTATATGTAGGCAACAGGGCCTATTCAAATTCCACCATGACTTAGGAAAATATATGTTATACATGAAAACAGACATTTTATTAGTATTTTGAAATATATTTTGTTGCATATACAGTATCTGCAAGTACTGTATGTGACTTTATATCATATATTTTTATATAGGCCTATTATTATATCATATTATGACATTTCAGGTTTCTGTATGGGTTTAACCTGAAAGCTATGTAAATGTCAAATGGAACTAAAGTATGTATTAGACTTGAGTATGAGAAAATATGCAATATGCAATGTATCGGACCCGATTCTGATACCAGTAATGACACCGGTATCGATGCATCCCTAGTGGGCATAAAATATCTGGTTCCCTATCCTTAATCACTGTCACTCTCTCCTAATTTGTGTTCTCTCTCTATTCCGTGTGACCTTGAAAGGTCAGGACCATAAATCTCTTCATTCCATGTGTGGATTAAAGGTGCATACCATTTAGGAGACAAGCAATCAACATCTTGCTGTCTCTTAAGCATTCCCCAACAGTAACACACATACAACCTTCACAAGGGGGTCTCCCAGGGGATTGTGGGTATGCACTTATCTCGTCTAGTGCCAGCCCTGATTTACACCTCCTTGTCCAACACTGTCAATGAAGATATCCAGGAATGGCACACACACACACAAAAATACACAGAAACACAAACACCCACCTGCCGACCTCTCATTGGCTGTCAGGATAGATCTCTGGCACAGAGAGAACAGATCCACAGATGTACACATACAAAGACCCTCGTCTAGACTCAGGTGATAGAGAAAGACACTTGTGAGACCCTCATTTGAGGTCTAAGAGATTGTGAGAAGACGACCCTGCTGAAAAGACCATCATAGCTAGTCATCAACATCTGTTGTGTTCACAACAAAATATTAGGTTTGAGACCACCTTGAGTATGTAGTCTTGGCCCAATTTCAAACAAGCTCTGGAACGGTTTGCTTGTGATGATAATTTGACCCAGAGGACCAACAAACCAGCCAATATCCTTCTGATAACCATGAGCAGGGCTGCCGATTAGGGGGTACAACTGGACTTTTTGTCCCAGGCCCAGGCTTGAGGAGGGCCCGGAGTAGAGGGGGGGGTCCACAGAAAGACTATTCCATATTGTAGAGTGCATCTAAACACGTTCAGTGGGAGATGCAGATATAAACACGGAGACAGTGTGCAACTGCAAAAACCATCCGTGTAGAGCACGTTTAAGGAATAACTGTCCGTTAATAAAGAAATAACGCTAAATTAAATAATGACAGATAAAAATAACCATGGTGGAAATTTTACAGCTATCATCCGTTCGAGTGGTAGAATTGGAACATTCTGATTGGAACGCACATTCTGCACCATGCAGAGACGTTTTGCATAATGGAGATAGAAACGTTACTCAAAAGTTTGAATCGGTTGACATATTTCAACCTATATATAATTGTAACCGGTATTTTGGTATAGGAGCTAAACCCCTGAATAGTGCACAAACATTGTGACCAATGAGGGGAGAGTTTTCTCACATGTGATTTGTATTAACAAATTTTAGTCTGCCAAACTGAGACAAGAAGAATAATGCAACATTTTAGCCCCTGTTTCAGGTGTGGAAGGATCAGTCAACTGGTTTAGCAACTGGAAGGTACAACCCTCTCAGACAAGAGCTGATATGTTTTAACCATTACACCACAGTCCCCCAGATTTACCTCATACACCATCCCTATAGAGTCTAAGTCAACAATGACATTGACTGGTGCCAAATCCAGGCCAGTGTTTCAATGGTTCAACCCAACTGTGCACAGAGACTCCTTTGTGTCTGCAGCCAAGGGTTCAGCTGAGGAGAAAACATTCATCTGTCCAATACAAAAACACAGCTCGCACAGTAGACTGAGAATTCTGGGCAGGGGGTGGCGGTGTGCACATGTGGCGTCTTAGCCTTTAGACAAACATTCATCTCTCTCCAAAACACAAAAATAACACAACTCTGACAGCTGCTGCTTTATTTCATGCTGCTGTTGATTCTGAGAAAAAAGTAGACATATATAATGCATATGGCACACCCAGCTATGCGTCTGGGTATGGCTTCAGCCATGGCTTCTGTCCAAAATAACACAGCTCTGTGAAGTATGGCCGTGACAAATGCACTAATGGTTTTTCAATGAGCTGAATTGCCTCCCCACACACAATTCATCCTCGTTTGACCTTTCAGCTCAACCGACCTCTCTGAGGCTGTAAGGAAAGTATCTGAAGTTATATCTGGCATCCAATTTGAAAGTTCAGCTTGAGCGAACAATACCTTCGGTCCCACTGGTCTGCAGCTCCGCAGCAGCCCCACATCAAACCCAAAGCAGGGTAGCAGAGGGTTTAGCAGGTACAGACTCTACCCAGAACGAGAAGTTTGGGGCAGCTTGTGCTTTTTAAAGCTGGGTGAAGGACTCTGAATAGACTTAGAAAAGTCACCAGGGCCACTGCCTCAGTTTGCCATTAGTCAAAGACTCTTTCAAAAGGGCATATACAGATGTGCCACAATCAAAAGGGTAATCATATGCACATTTTTATAATAATCATCATTAATGTCATCATGTCTGGTCCTGCTGTCTCCTCTTACCTGTTCATAACCATTCCTTTGGAATTCCTCAAAGCCAGAGATGTCCAGGATGCTTATCTCAATGGCAGGATCTCTGTCAAAACAGACAAGAACACATTTCAACATTGTAGAGGGGTGGGAGAAGAACAAACATTACCATTTATCTCATTATTTGTGATCTGACGCCAGCAATTTGTCTTTGAAAGCATTTGAACTACCAGTATAGTTTAAATGCAAATAAACATTAAAAGGTCACTAACAACAAAAACAGCATTCATGCTCTTTTTCCAAGAAGTAAAGGTAGTGTCAAGTAGAGAACATGCAGTCAGATTTTACTGTTCTGATGTATTAAGACCATTTCCAGGTAAATGTAAAGGTACTGTTGTCTCTACATGCATAAAGTCATTCACACACACACACACACACACATCACACAAATGCATCACACATGTTGAGTTCCAACATGTGTCAGATCACAAATTAAAACACAACACAAAGTATGCGTTGAATTCTCAGCATTGTCGAAAGGGGGACTATAGCGAACATTACTGTAGCATATGTTTACTTCTAACTCATTGAATAATAACACACCCATTTTAATGATGCAGACATTAAAAGGTAACTCTTTCACCCCTTCAGTGCTGAGGTTTGTTACCGGTAGAGCAACACAAGAGTGCACATTAAGTATGTTTAACGGGATTGTGTACTTGCAATGCAATGGCCAAGCATTCACGTACTATGTACTGTGCTTGCGTAAGGTTTCTGTCCAAGTCACAATAAGCCTCTCCCCTGTACTGGTGCAGTCATCATGATGAAAGCTATTATGCCCTCACTGACCCATAATGAACATTTTCATGTGCAAGTCGATGTACATTAGCCTAATCCAAAACAGCTAACACTGAAGTGCTGACTAGGACAAACCAGGTACATTCTGCTTTGCCCGTTTATTGATCACACATCAGAATGTCCTCATCGAGAGCCATTTATGCGTGACACCTTCATTTCCTTATAATGCTAAACCTTTCGTAAATAGATTACAAATGGATTTTTCATTGTGTGGGTGTGTGATCATTTCTTGAGCACAATGGTTCACAACTGGTTTTGCTTCAGGACCCAGATTTTACATCAAGTGGAAACCCAACACAGTAACAAAATTGTTTAGCGTACAAAATACAATTTTGATTGTTCCATGCTCTCAGGAGCCAGTAATTAATCGCTCAAAACACATTGTGGTTGGCACGAACCATGTCCTTGTGACCATGAAGATATAAACCATGAAAAGTGACCACATGTTTAGTGTAGTCTGGGTTGTTTTTTGTTTTTTTTAACCTTGCACAGTTTTGTTCATGGATTTCAAGGATGAAGGGAGGTCAAGCCACATTATTCAGCTTCTACCATGTGACAGAAGAATTTGTGCAATAAAAAAAAAAAAAAAAAAAAAGAACATAGAGATTGGTTGGATGCACAACCTTTTAGTTCAACAACAAAATATATAGGAAGTATATATCCTAACTATGCACAATGACATGGCTACTAGCATTTTGTTATAATATGCATTTACCATTGTGTTTTCACTGAAAGACCTGCAATCCATTCTTTGGTCGCGACCCAACAGTTAAAACCACTGCTTCAGCTCACACCTTAAATTCAGTCCATACAGCTGTTAAAGAAGCTGCCAGTTTTAATGGTTTCTCAAAGTGCACATTTGCACATCTTCAAAGGTGAAAATATGCTCACTGTGTGTTCCTGTGTCTTTTAGAGCACAGCGAGACGTGTGAAAATGTGTGGAATGATGACTCACTCTGACTTATCCAAATGTGGATACGCACATTCTTCGAGTTCCATGAAAATCTCTCTTATTGCCACAAGATGTCTTTCTCACAATGCAATGACAGAGCAGTGGGTGTATCCTCCTGCTGGTACTCAAATGGCTGTGTCCCTTACTGCCAGATGCTCTATGGATGAAGTCTCATATATGCTATGTAAACTTTTCAAAAACTTTACCGTAACCCCTTGTTTTGATTGACGTTATCACAGGTCTTTCAGAAGGACTTGTTGGGAATGTCACTACTAGTCACAGATAAGTACGTTTAGTGAATTATTGATATGTATGATTCATACTAATCATTCGCAGGAAAACATCATTGAAATTATATGTACATTGAAATGGGACTGTAAGCATTCAATAATAATCTCCTTTATTCAGGTCTCTCATTCACGCTAAGACACTTACATACAGTACATGAAGGACAGCATGTTCACATAAAATCACATGCACGTTCACACCCTTGCAGTACAATCTTACCCATTGCTTTCTTCTTGACCTTGGAGGTAAAAGTTGATACTATTGACCAAGAAGCTGAAGAGTCGTCCATACAGAGCTTTGGCTAGGAGGTCTCTGTGATGGTTAGACATTTCCACCGTATGGCGTCTTGTTATGATATCACCTGAAGAAGATGTAAATTGCCAAGCTGTGAGTGACCGTTTTACAACTGAAGGAATAGTTCCCCAAAGAATGAAAATCTTTTATTCACCCTAATGTGAATCCACATCCAAATCCACATGACTTACTTTCTTCTGTGAAATGCAAAATGTGATTTTTTTTTTGAGAATATCATGGCCGTAATTTTGCATACAATGAAAGTGACTGGGGCTGACAAGGAGGACTGGGGCTGACAAGCTCTAAAATGACAAGAAAGCACCATAAAAGTATCGTAAAACTGGCCCGTACAACAAAATATATGCCATTATTCAATGAAAACCTTCAGCTCCACAGTAGCTCTCAAATCAAATAGAACGGGAAGTTTCTCAGTAAATAATTACTTACATTTCTGCCTGTTCCTCACATAAAGCTATTATATGGCTTAAGAAGACTTGAAATATTGTCCACAAGTTGTATGGACCACTTTAATGATACTCTTAAGGCCCCGATTTACTTCAAATGAAATCGAAGAACGAATGTCATTTAGAACAAAATCTGGCATTTTTGCATTCATTTCGGTGGTTCGTAACAGCTCGTCTAGCCGAACTTTTAGGAAAACTTCTTACCGGCTGCTAAACACCTTCGTACTTCTGTTGGTCCACGTCATCGGTAGGTGTGACCTGGAGCTCCACCTACCTTGAGACCGGCAGCTAATTCCCATTCATGGCATTCAGTCAGTTAAGATCAGTCAACATGAACACATCAGCGTGCAGTTATTAGCAAGCTGGTGCAAATGTACCTACATCTGTATGATCATTTGTGCAGAGACAATTTCCATGCGTTTTTTTTTTTTTGTTTTTTTTTGTCTACAAAAGGAATCAAATTTACTCAAATAGTCTTAAGTGCCCATTCACTCATTTGTTTTATATGCTGCTTCACTCATGTGCATTCTGCAGTGAAATTAATTCACACATCTGCCCATAATAAGATATGCCTCTCTTATCATCATTCTTTTGTCTGTATTTTTCCCATTAACACTCTTTTATACACTAATCATTGCAGTTGTGTCAATGTCATCTTAAATTACAATAACAGAGTGTAATCGGCACATATTATGGCCACATATAGCATGTTAGCGCTTCAGCGTCATGAATTCGGAATGTAAACAAGACAAGTTGCAAATTTTTTGCTGTATATCCAGTATATTACTTTAAATCATCATCGAGTGGAACAAAAAGCATCTTTTACTGATCTAGTGTGGATTCTACTCATAGAAAGAGGCATAAAGTTATTGATAACACATTTTTATGTCACGTTAGTTAAGGTTTTACTGAGCGTCCTTATATTTAAATGTACTTTTAAACGCCTCCCACAGCGGTGTGGCGGATGTCATACTGTTTTTTGGTTGTTTTTTTTTTGGCTGTTTCAAACTTCTTTTTAACCCTGAACGAAGAACTTCTCCAGAAGTATATCAGGCTCTTTTTTTTTTATTTTGGAGCTTGACAGACCCAATCTCCATTCACTTAAATTATATGGAAAAGAGAGGCCAGGATATTCTTCAAAAATTCACCTTTTGTTTTCCTCGGAAAAGAGAAAGTCATAGTGGTTTGGAATAACATGAGGATGACAGAATTTAAAATTCTGTTTGAACTACACTGGCAGCCAAAAGTTTGGAATAATGTACAGATTTTGTTCTTATGGAAAGAAATTGGTACTTTTATTCACCAAAGTGGCATTCAACTGATCACAATACAGTCAGGACATTAATAACATGAAAAATTACTATTACGATTTGATATAAATTGTCAGAACTTCTTAAACTACTTAAAAGATTTCTCATAAAAAAAATCCTCCATATGCAGCAATGACAGCTTTGCAGATCCTTGGCATTCTAGCTGTCAGTTTGTCCAGATACTCAGGTGACATTTCACCCCATGCTTCCTGTAGCACTTGTCATAGATGTGGCTGTCTTGTCAGGCACTTCTCACACACCTTACAGTCTAGCTGATCCCATAACAGCTCAATGGGGTTAAGATCCATAACACTCTTTTCCAATTATCTGTTGTCCAACATCTGTGTTTCTTTGGACACTCTAACCTTTTTCGTTTGTTTTTTTTGTTTTCTGTTTCAAAAATGGCTTTTTCTTTGTAATTCTTCCCATATGGCCTGCACCCCTGAGTCTTCTATTTACTGTTGCACATGAAACTGGTGTTGAGCGGGTAGAATTCAATGAAGCTGTCAGCTGAGGACATGTGAGGTGTCTATTTCTCAAACTAGAGACTCTGATGTACTCATTCTCTTGTTTAGTTGTACATCTGGTCTTCCACATCTCTTCAAGTCCTTGTTAGAGCCAGTTGTCCTTTGTCTTTGAAGACTGTAGTGTACACCTTTGTATGAAATCTTTTTTTTTTCCCAAGCATTGTATAGCCTTCCTTCCTCAAAACAATGACTGATGAGTTTCTAGAGAAAGCTGTTTCTTTTTTGACATTTTTTACCTAATACTGACCTTAAGACATGCCAGTCTATTGCATACTGTGGCAACTCAAAAACAAACACAAAGACAACGTTAAGCTTCATTTAATGAACCACATAGCTTTCAGCTGTGTTTGATATAATGGCAAATGATTTTCTAGTACCAAATTAGCAATTTAGCAAGATTACTCAAAGATAAGGTGTTGGAGTAATGGCTGCTAGAAATGAGGCCTGTCTAGATTTGATTAAAAAATGACTTTTTCCAAATAGTTATGGTGCTGTTTTTTACATCAGTAATGTCCTGACTATACTTTGTGATCAGTTGAATGCCACTTTGGTGAATTGAAGTACCAATTTCCTACCGAAACAGCAAAATCTGTACATTATTCCAAATATTTGGCCGCCAGTGCAATTCTCTAACTAGATTAACCAGCAAGGTCAACCTCACTCAGCCTTAGTTTTGATGGTGAACATTTAGACAATGCTAGACCAGCACTGAACCAGCATATGTCAGTCTGGATCAGCATTGAAATGCATGCTGGTCTATGTTGGTTTTTCCGCAGGGTTGCAGTAAAAACAGTAAACAGTAGTGACTGCAGTAATAAACATAAAAAAACAGCCGGTGTGTGCACAAAACAACAGGGGAACAGAACAAAGAGGAAAACAAACCGAAGACAGTGTCACATTTTGACTGAAATACAGCATATGTGGGTGGCTGAAAAACAAGCGGCCAATTGTTGGGCGTGCTGGCTGAGGGGACATCGTACATGCAAATGGGGAGGATGCACAGAGCCTGGGCTCCAATGATGTGACCTTTGATGATGTCAGACACTGAATCACTGCATTTGCTATGCCATTCATGGCGGCCACAGTGTGTCAACTCCCAGATGCAGACACTGACAGCACTCGGCAGTCAGTCAGTGCCCTGTGACTGATGCACATCAGAGATGGATTCATCTGCTGCATATGTTTGACTACACACACATATGCACACAAGTGTGGTATTGTAAGCACCAGATTTCCCTCTGGCTTGTTTACTTGTTTGATAGAGACAATAAACAAAACAATAAATAACTAGAAAGGAAAAGTTTGTGAAAAGAAATCTGTAATTTTGACTTGACAAAGCCTTGTCAGGTGTAAACAGAAGTCTTGAAATTAGAATGCCATTTAGGCCTTACAGACCCGGAGCTAAGAGGCTACTAGGGTGTTTCTTGGATGTTGCTAAATGTTGTGGGAGGTTACTTAGGCATTGCTAAGTTTTTGTGGGGATGGTTGCTAGGGCGCTCCTAGATGCTTTTCTAGAGTGTTGATGGGGTGTTGCTGGTTGGCTGCTAAGGCATTACTAGGGAGTTCTGGGTGGATGCTAGAGGGCTGTTAGGGTGTTGTGTGTGGTTGCAAGGGCATTGCTAGGTGGTTCTAATGACGTTGCTAGGTAGTTGTGGGGTGGTTGCTAGGTCATTACTAGTGAGTTTTGGGTGGTTGCTAGAGTGTTGCAAGGGTGTTGCTAAGTTATTGTGGGTGGTTGCTAGGGCATTACTAGGGAGTTCTAGGTGTAATATCTTGTATAAGGACGAGTTATAAAACATTAGGTGGTTGCTAGAGTGTTACCACTGTGTTGTGAGTGGTTACTGGGGAATTATTGAGAAGTTCTGGGTGGATGCTAGAGGGCTGTTAGGGTGTTGTGTGTGGTTGCAAGGGCATTGCTAGGTGGTTCTAATGACGTTGCTAGGTAATTGTGGGGTGGTTGCTAGGTCATTACTAGTGAGTTTTGGGTGGTTGCTAGAGTGTTGCAAGGGTGTTGCTAAGTTATTGTGGGGTGGTTGCTAGGGCATTACTAGGGAGTTCTAGGTGTAATATCTTGTATAAGGTCGAGTTATAAAACATTAGGTGGTTGCTAGAGTGTTACCACTGTGTTGTGAGTGGTTACTGGGGAATTGTTAAGAAGATCTGGGTGGTTGCTAGAGGGTTGGTAGGGTGTTATGATTGGTTACTAGGGCAATACTAGGGAGTTCTGGGTGGATCCAAGAGGGTTGCTAGGGTGTTGTGAGTGGATGTTAGGGCATTGCTAGGTGGTTGTAAGGGTGTTTCTGGGTTATTGTGGGGTGGCTGCTAAGGCATTACTAGGGAGTTCTGGGTGGCTGCTATAGTGTTGTGAGTGGTTACCAGGGAATTACTAGGGAGTTCTGGATGGTTGCTAGAGTGCTGCTAGGGTGTTGTGAGTTGTTGCTAGGGAATTGCAAGGTGGTTGTAAGGGTGTTTTTGGGTTACTGTGGGGTGGCTGCTTAGGCATTACTGGGGAGTACTGGGTGGTTGCTAGTGTGTTACTAGGATGTTGTGAGGTGGTTGTTAGGGTATTGCCAGGTGGTTGTTAGTGTGTTGTGAGTGGTTTCTAGGGCATTGTTAGGTCACCTAAAGGTCTGTGCCATCATCGTTTTTTCAAAATATAATGGAGAGTGTTTTTCGAAAATGCTCTGTTTAAACAACATTCCAGTGTGGATGAGAGCCATAAATATAGCATTATCAATGCATTTTCAAATATTCTTATTAGTGTGGATGTGGCCATAGCTTGAAAGTTCTGGAAGGAGTTACAGTCACAAATTTTCAATGGAAGTCAATGGAACTTTTGATCATCTGCTACTGGAAAACTGTAAGTCCGATCAGTTATAAAATACATAGCATTAAAATCATAACAGGCTGAATGTCTGCGGCGAGTTTAGTAGAAATGACTTGAAAGCTTTTGGAAGATTTATGAGTCAGAAATTTTGATCTCATGTTAGAGATTTTGAAAAATCCTAATGGCGGGGTCACATTTACCTTTGCACAGCAAAATTCCATGGGTGAAGAAGGTCTGGGTGGATATTGAGCTCGTGTGAAATCCAGCAAGAAAACAAATTGCCAGTAGCCTCTTTTTAACGCTGCACTATAAACTCTGAGAGAGAATGAAGTTATGATAACCTTGTCCATTGTGAATTGTCAGTGTATGTATATTAAGCATCGCCCACCAGAACTCACTGCCAAACCAAGCAACTTTCTATTGTTTAATGCTGCAAATTCACCTGTTAAAGTTCACCAAAGTTGAACTCCATGCAAAATGTGCGAGGGGAAATTCTTCGCCACCGGAAGTCCATCGCTCAAAATTCACGAATGAGTGGATTCCCATTGAGATGACTGTATTATCCCCGCAGAATTTTGAAGTGCAAAGGTAAATGTGACAGCACCTTAACCCAAATTTATGCAACAACAGAACTGTATGTTGGCTTTTGTCAAGTCAAAATAAGTAAGAAAGAGCAAGCATGCTTGAAAAAAGAGAGAAAGAACAAGAATGACAAATCACAGACAGACAGAGATACAAAACAATGACAAGTGTCCTAGTCAGAGTGTTCTCTGTGGCTGAATTAGGTTAAGATCCAGACACTCTACCATGTGATTCATACACACTTCACACTTGTTGTATAATGCCAAGCACACACATAAACATTCACACAGTCTAGACCTCACAACAGAACTGTGTGTTTATGTCTGAGTATTCTGAATGAGGAGGAAGTTGTCCAAATAAGCTCAAATTGGGCTCATCACTAAATGATTCAGAGGCCAAATGCCCAAGGCCACATTCATTGATGAGACTGTGACTGAGAAAAGGCCAGTGCATCTCAATGAACAGTATCAGCAGGCCTCCCAGCAGTAACATTTTACTCCATATATGGGGTTATGGTACAAAAAGATAACTTTGATTAACAGCATATAGTCTGTGTGTTGATCGAGTGCTTGGTAAGTGGAAATCGAAGGTCGTACCTGTGAAATATTGCACATCAGAGGTGAGGGCGGAGCCTAGATCCTCAGAGTTCACCTGCAACATTCCAGCGACTGCAGAAAAATACATTCAAATACAATTGACTGCTGAAACATTTACAAAATGGATAGTTCTGAATTGTGATTGGATGAGACAAGTTTGAAGCCTTTGTAAAATAGCCAATATGCGTAAA
Source organism: Myxocyprinus asiaticus (assembly GCF_019703515.2). NCBI lineage: Eukaryota > Metazoa > Chordata > Actinopteri > Cypriniformes > Catostomidae > Myxocyprinus > Myxocyprinus asiaticus. The sequence continues at coordinate 12,844,797 of NC_059353.1, forward strand.
GCCACGATCACACATCAGTTGAATTATCCATTAATGGGCTCTTCCTACATTGCTTGCTGTAACAGACTTATAAACTATATTACTTGGAGAAATTATCTGATCTGATTTAAATTAAATGATTATTATTAATAAATGAAACAATTAATCAGAAATGGTGTATTTTATGATATTGTTGTGGCTGCCATTTAAAACAAGCAATAAGCCACTTGAGGATGAGTGTTACAGTGATCTTACCATGCTTAAAGGGGTTTAAGAGTAAGAATATTCCTTATTTGTGGTCAAATCACTATAATGCACAGTATGGCAGTTTATGACAGACGTCACAGTTGTCTTGTGTTCAGTTTAAGATGATTTTTCACCACTCGCTTGCATTAAGTTGAGCTTTTCACAACTTTCTTTCTCTCACAGCTTTATCTGCTTAGCTGTAAACCCCACAGTCTAGCTCCCATACAGAATGAATTGGGAAGGCCGAACCCATTTTATATTAGGTATCCTTAACCACTATGCACGTAGATTAAAAAAATATAAAAGACTTAATACAAAATAAGTATTACGTGTAGTTGCATTGTCCTTAAATTGAATGTATCTGCATGTAATTGCATCTGATATTACACTGTTGACCAGGGACGTGCACAGGGGGGTGGCTACAGTGGCTCAAGCCATTGCCCCTTTGCCCACAAGAGGCTCAAGTGCCCCCCTGGGTAGCCTAAATAAATAGACATCTATTTATCAAACACTTAAAAAGACTTACACATCTGACATGTTTTATCTGTGATTGCTTTGCTGCGTTTAAGTTTATGTAAAATTTCACTATTTTTTTATGTTATTACAACAACTACGTTTGCTAATCGAGTCTTCAGACCTTCATAATCAAATAGGCAATAAACAGCAATATTTCTTCATAAACATTTCTCTGTTTGCACTTATGTAATTTAACATACAAAGTACAAATGCCATAACACATTAACAGTTATAATTACCTCTATTTCCTTAAAAACAAACATCAAATATTAAACACCTCTTTGAGCGATAGATCATTATGCGTGGCGGCACGGTCTTGCTCATATATGCACTAATTTGCGCTTTTAAGCTCAAACTAGATCAGATACTTGTCAAAGAGGGAAAGGACAGCTGGAATTTCCTTATTATTTGCTGTCTAGTATTGTGCATTATACAGTATAGATTTATTTTATTTATTTATTTATTTTTGGAGGAGGGGAAGGTGCCCTTTTTCTTGGCTTGCGCCACTGCCCCTCAAAATGTCTATGCACATCCCTGCTGTTGACCCTAAGTTTAGCTGGTGATCAGAAAGATTGTGTTGGACTACCAGCTAGACCAGCACTAACCAGCATAAACCAGCTTGGACCAGAATGGAAATTCAAACTGATCTGAGCTGGTCTTTGCAGCAGGGCAATTCTTCTGCCAAGTAATATGATACATTAGCCTAATTGCATGTGTTACAGTAGATATTTAGACTCAGCATATTAATATAGAACCACAAATGATGTGCACTCACACTGTACACAGTCCTGTTTTCTAATGCCAGTCCAACCCTTTGATTTATTTTCTGTTATGCACTTGTAAATCACAGTAGATGCCAAACACAGTAATACGTGCGTGTGTGGTGTGTGTGTGTGTGTGTGTGTGTGTGTGTGTGTCCATTAGTGTATAATGGGGCATGTTTATATAGACTGTGATGAGGCCCACTTTAAACTCTGATCTCACATATCCACAGTGACGGGAACCTCATATGGATGTGTATGAATCCACGTTTGTGCATGCTGACATCACTTGTTTACCCAGTCTCGGTATTATGTGTGTCATTATGTATCAGAGAGGGCAACGAGTGGCCATTCTGTTCCGCCACACTGCACTGCGGGGCTTAAGGAAACAGGTGACCCTGTGTTTGTATGTGGCTGGAGAGGGTGATTAGCACAAAAACAGTACGAGAACGTGTTTATGCGCTCGAGTGTGCTGTGTATTAGAGGCAGGAAGAGTTTTCCATTGTGTGGTGAGTGATTCTGCTATTACGCCACACTAGAATTGATGTAAACAACCCAGGATGGCGTGTGACACAATTCTTGCTGCGTAGTCACCTGCCCACTTTCCCTTTCCCTCCCTGAGTGTCTGAAAAAAGGCCTTCTGGTGGAGGAGATCGCCCCCTGCAGGCCACATCATGCAGCTGTACCACTGACCTCTATCTAGCAGCTGCAAGTCGGACACAAACGCAGTGTCAGCATCTGTCAGGGCAGTGAAGCGCAGATCTCCCAGGTGCAGAAGAGCAGAAAGAACCACAAAAAAATTCTCCACCTCCTGAACGAGACACAAACAAACAACTTTATGAGGGTCAGGCTGAACCTAGGACTTTTATAAAGCAGAAAACAGGCCTTCAGAGAAACAGGGCTGGTTCTGCCACAAATGTTTACTTGCATGTGTTGCTTGGTGAGTGTTGAATTTGGACCCTGTACACAAATGTAATTGTACTGTTAAATTTGTGTACAAATTTCCAAAGTTAACACTCACCAAGCACCACATGCAAGTAAAAAATTGTTTTGGCGAGTAAATAAAACATTCGTTTTTTTTTTCAATTAATATCTGTGTTTATGTTGTACCTAGCAGCGTAAATTCGGCATCACATAATAGAAAAATTTCTCAGTTATTGATGCCAGTGAACAAGTGTGGTATTTGCAGTCAGCCATGATTAATTTATTTTGCAAGTGAAAGTGTCCAATAACAGAGGATTATCGAGATAAAGTAAGTAATAAAAATGAGAAAAAGGCACTTCTAGTTCAAAAGTGAAAAAACCTTTATTGTTGTTTGTCTGGTCATGTGATCTCAACATGGCAGAACTTATTTTTTTATTTTTTTATCTTGATCACTGATATGACTAGTCTTCCTCTCGTGTGAGTGTACATAATTTTAAACATCATTTTCAAAAATACTATAATTCTTTTCAGTGAAAAATGTTTGGCAATTAGCGAAAAAATAAAAAGAAATAAAAATAAAAAAAAACAATTGCTGATAACTTTAAAAACAAACAGCTAATTAATCCCATTTTCATAAGAAAAAAATGCTATATTTTGTAATAAAACTAAACCAAAATACAACAATACAGCCAGTGAGAAATATTTTTGGTTGGTATATTATCTTAATTCACCCAGAACTTGCAGGTATTTTAATTTTATGCCCTGTTTGTGTGTAAGGGGGGTTATATAGATAATGAGTGTGCATCATTATAAAACAGTAGTAAATACAGTACATGCAGATAAAACAATCTGAGAGAGGCTGCCAAATTGTGTGTGTGTGTGTGTGTGTGTGTGTGTGTGTGTGTGTGTGTGTGTGTGTGTGTGTTTCATTGTGGTTCATGCTGCACTGATCGGATGAGAGAACATTAATTCTTTAATGAGGCAGATTTACAGGTTCCTGGTAGGATTAGAACACTCTGTCTGGCTGGAGGTCAGGTGTCTGTGAGTGTGTAGATGTGTGCATTTAAACTAAACACACCAATCTGAAAACATGGTGTAACTCTGGTATGCCCCCTATTATAACAAAATATACATTTAACTGATATTATACCCCGTTATAACTAAATATCCATGAATGATAACAGACAGACAGACAGACAGACAGACAGACAGATATATAGATAGATAGATAGATAGATAGATAGATAGATAGATAGATAGACCTACATAAATCAGAACAGCACATCTGAACAGCACATTTCATGACTATTTCTATAACTTGCAATGATTCCCATTGTTGGGATGCATTAAGACTTTTATTAACTTTATTCATTGTAAGATAAGCCTTGTAATGAAAAAGTAATAATGTCAATACTTGACATCAGTGGATCAATGAAAAAGCATCACAATATTACAATACATAAATGTTTCTTATCAGCTCATGTAAATACATCTCTGTATGTAAAGAATATCTTTATGTGGGGGACATCAGCACTATGTCCCCCAACTAAAAACAAGCATATGTCAGCACTGACAAATCCCTCACCTTATAATCTAGGATAGAGCCACTTTCCCTCTCTGTCTCACACACAGCCTTGCACATACAACTACTTAAAAACTACACGAGTAGATATTAAGTTGATTTGTATCTTTTCATTTGTATACATATGTGTGCATGAGGATGAATGTGATATTGAATATGTGTGTACCAGTCTGTTGAAGCTGAGAGCACGCAGAGCTTGTTTAAGGGCTGACAGCTTCTCTCTGCTCTGAGGACATGCAGTAGCTACTACAGGAGTTTCACCTGGAGTTGCTGTATTCAGACACCTGCAATATAACACACACACAGATAGATGAAATGAGACACACAGAAAATGAGTCAAGAGACATGGTTTCGATTTCAATAGGATTTAAACCAGTGGTTGTCAACTAGTGGGTTGCGACTTAAAAATGGGTTGCAAGTCTGTTCTGATATGGAAAAAAACAATTGTAAATTCATATATAAAATGTAACTAATAGAGATGTCATAAAATATTGATACCATTTATTGATCGGCACATTATTTTATTGATACATTTTTGTGGCATCGATACATTAACATCAGCCGACATTTAAATTAGAAGCCTAATTTGTGTGCTTTCAATTCACTGTCAGTTGACTTCCATTCAATGTAGTCTGACGTAATAGATTTGGGACACCACAAGGGGGCGACATAACATTTACTGAAGCTGGTTGTGGCATGGACAAAGGGCAGATCACACACACATTAAGAGCCTGATGGCAATTCAAAGTTACGAAGGTTTTTGTTCTTCTTCAAGAATGAACAGAGTGACATTGATGAGTTTGCAGGTGTGTATGAAAACTGGTGCAACAGTGCAAACTGAATAATTTGATATAGCTGTTTATTATGCAATTTCCCTGCACGTAGCATTGAATAGGTCTTTCATTTAAGCTGTCAAACCACAAAAAAACCTGTGTTTAGTAATATTTTTCCAGTCAGTTTTACCAGGGACGAACTGCTGAACATTCAGCAGCATATACCAGACAACCTTTTCCCGGTTTTTGAATATTCGGTTTTGCCGGACATTTTAGTCGGAGGCCCAGCTGTGTTGTTTAAACGTGCTAGGAGACGCAGGCGAGAGAGATGAGCGGGCGCGCTGGTCAGGCTCCGTCAGCACGGCTTTCGAACAGCGCTGTCGAGAATTCATCTAGCGAATCTCCACTCTCTTCCTAACAAAATGGACGAACTACATCTCCTCACCCGCACAAACAAGGACTTTTCAAACTCCTGGCTGAGTGAAGCCATTCCTGACAGCGCGTTACATCTGCCGGGCTTTCAACTGTTCAGAGTGGATCGCATCGCGGAGTTAACGGGGAAAACGAGAGGCGGCGGAACATGCTTTTACATCAATGAAAGTTGGTGTAACAGCGTCAAAGAGGACGTGCTGTCCTAATTTGGAAGCGCTCTTTATTAACTGTAAGCCGTTCTACTCGCCACGGGATTTTTCCTCGTTTATTCTGGTGAGTGTGTATATCGCGCCAAACGCGTGTGTGAACACAGCACTGCAACAGCTGACTGATCCAATCACAGACACAGAACAACAATACCCAGACTCAGTTATTATTATTCTTGGGGATTTTAACAAAGCAAATCTCACACGTGAACTGCCCAAATACAAACAGCACATTACATGCCCCACCAGAGGCAGGAACATACTGGATCATTGCTACACAACAATAAAGGATGCATATCGCTCTGTCCCTAGAGCAGCTTTGGGACTCTCTGATCACTGTCTGGTTCATCATCTTCCAACCTACAGGCAGAAATTAAAATCAACCAAGCCAGTAGTAAGGACTGTAAAGAGATGGACCAATGAATCAGAGCGGGAACTACAAGCACAGATTGGAGTGTTTTTGAGGCTGCAGACATCAATCTGAAAGAGCTCACAGATACTGTTACATCATATATCAGTTTCTGTGAGGATATGTGCATTCCTACTAGGACTTATTTAAAGTTCAACAACGACAAACTGTGGTTTACAGCAGAGCTCAGGCAGCTTTTTCAGGCCAAAGAGGATGCTTACAGGGGTGGGGATAAAGTCTTGTACAATCAGGCCAGGAATACACTGAACAAGGAAATCAGAGCGGCTAAAAGAAGATACTCTGATAAGCTGAAAAACAAGTTTTCAGCTAACGACCCTGCATCAGTGTGGAGTGGCACGAAACAACTCACAAATTATAGGACTCCTACCCCCAACCAACAACTGGCTGACGACCTAAATGTGTTCTACTGCAGATTTGAAAGGCCCAATCTCACACCCCACACCCACTCTGACCTTCATTTCACACAAACACCAACACCTCCTGCAACCCCCCTCCTCCCCCCTCCTGCTACTCAACCTGCACTTAAGATCTGTGAAGATGATGTGATCCGGTCTTTTGGAAACAAAAGGCGAGGAAAGTTTCAGGCCCAGATGGCATCTCACCAGTGTGACTTCGATCCTGTGCTAACCAGCTGGCCCCCATCTTCACACAGATCTTCAATAGATCACTGGAGCAGTGTGAAGTCCCATGCTGCTTCAAACGCTCAATCATTATTCCTGTCCCAAAGAAACCAAAAATCACAGGACTTAATGACTACAGACCTGTCGCCCTGACGTCTGTGGTCATGAAATCATTTGAGAGACTGGTGTTGGCCCACCTGAAGAACATTACTGGACCCTTTCTAGATCCCCTTCAATTTGCTTATCGAGTAAACAGGTCTGTGAATGATGCAGTAAACATGGGATTGCATCATATCCTCCAACATCTGGACAGACCAGGGACATACGCAAGGATCCTTTTTGTGGACTTCAGTTCGGCTTTCAACACCATCATCCCAGCTATACTCCAGAATAAATTACACCAATTCTCTGTTCCCATGTCTATCTGTCAGTGGATTACCAGCTATCTGACGGACAGGCAGCAGCTTGTGAGACAGGGAAACTCACTTCCAGCACCTGTACAATCAGCACTGGTGCCCCCCAGGGATGTGTGCTCTCCCCACTACTCTTCTCCCTCTACACCAATGACTGCATCGCCAAGGACCCCTCTGTCAAGCTCCTGAAGTTTGCAGATGACACCACTGTCATCGGCCTCATCCGAGATGACAATGTGTCTGCATACAGAAGGGAGGTTGAACAGCTGGCTGTCTGGTGCAGTCAAAACAACCCTGAGCTGAACACGCTCAAAACGGTGGAGATGATTGTGGACTTTAGGATGAACACCCCAACACTGACCCCCCTCACCATTCTAAACAGCACTGTGGCAGCAGTGGAGTCATTCAGGTTCCTGGGCACTACCATCTCACAGGACCTGAAGTGGGAGACACACATTGACTCCATTGTGAAAAAGGCCCAGCAGAGATTGTAATTCCTTCACCAGCTGAGGAAGTTCAACCTGCCACGGGCGCTGCTGATACAGTTCTACTCAGCAGTCATTGAGTTTGTCCTCTGCACTTCAGTAACTGTCTGGTTTGGTTCAGCTACGAAATCGGACATCAGAAGTCTACAAAGGACAGTTCGGACTGCTGAGAGGATTATTGGTTGCCCACTGCCCACCCTTCAAGAACTATACACTTCCAGAGTGAGGAAAAAGCTGGAAAAATCACCCTGGACCCCACTCACCATGCCCACTACCTTTTTGAACTGTTGCCTTCTGGCCGATACCTCAGAGCAATGAGCACCAGAACCGTCAGGCACAGGAACAGTTTTTTCCCTCAGGCTATCCATCTCATGAACAGTTAAATTGTCCCATTGTGCAATAACTATGTGCAATACACAGTTTAGTCTTTTTTATATTTATCCAACACATCCAACCTTTTCTTCCATTTCATTCCTCTGGAAAAAAAAAAAAAAAAAAAACATTTGCAATGTACATTACAGATTTAACAGATTTGTATTAGATTTACACTACATATGTGTATGTGTGTGTCTGTGTGTACGTATGTGTATAATTATTTTTTATTTTTTATTATTATCTATGTCTTGCTGCTGTTTTTGTATTGTTTTTGTATTGTTGTACACTGGAAGCTCCAGTCACCAAGACAAATTCCTTGTATGTGTAAACATACTTGGCAATAAATCTGATTCTGATTCTGATTCTGATGTTGTCTGCGTGACCCCCTTTACTTTACCATGCCGCTCACACTTTGCCAATGTTGTGTTGAGAAATATGTTTGAAAAGATAAAGACTAGTGTGCATTGAGCAGCCCTATTTATCTGAAAAATATCCTGATATATATATATATATATCTCAGTACTCATAGGGAAAATCTTCCAATTATTGATACGTGAAAACAGCATCAATCCTAAGCCAAGTAACAAACCATACATTCAGGCATACTTAGTAAAGCAAAATAAATCCACTTATCATAACATTTGCAATAGCTTTTGTCATTGAAATCAAAGGTTGTGCATCCAATCTATAAAATGTGTTGTTACTTGGCAGAATCTAGCCAAATTAGGCAAATGTCAACATGGACAGTTTGCATGACATGCCTCAAACCATAACCATAAACAAAACTGTGCAAGGTAAAAGAAAATATGACCCAGACTACATTAAATGCAGGTTCACTTGCAATAAGGATAAACAGTTTTGTGTGGTGAATTATTGGCTGCTAAGCATGAAACCATCGAATAATAAACCAATTTATACATTTCAACACATTTCAAATGTGTTTCAATGATTTTAAGATTTTACATTTTTGTTTTCTTTTGTACAATAAACAATTTTGGTATTGTGATGGGTCGCCACATTATGTTCAATATTAAATCTGGGCCCTCAGGTAAAACTAGTTGAGAACCTCTGATTTAGACATTATGTTGGCAATGCCACATTGTTAGCAAATTTGTTGGCAATGCCAACTTTATGTGAGCATTTAGTCTGGGTCTGCAGATCTGAGTCATGCTCAAAATATACAAACTCTCACCAACATACCCAAAAATTCAAATCAAACAGAGGTGAATGCTACATTTTTAACGACAAACTTCCACTGCCCCTCGTGCATGATTTGCTGAGGAACTTGGGGTCGCAAAGAGTTGAATTGTGTTAAACTAGTCAATAGCATCACTTGGGATTAACATGTTTTAACACACTGATGAATCCTGATAATATTAAAGGCTTACAACGCTTTTGTTTAGGGGTGTACAAAGGCATCAATGCATCAATCTGACAATGAAAATTCAGTGCATTTCAATAATCAATTTGAACTACTCTAATAATACCCAGGTGTAACTCATTTCTAAAGCAAAATAAGATTCTTGATGTAAATCCTGATCTGTTGTTTTTGTCAATATCCCATTACGGTGTAAATTTCCCCTTCAATTATATGTGTGTCTTCAATATATTTTTCAAAATAATTATGAATCATACCAAAATTTTAATTGAATTGAGGAGAACCACATTGTGACCAAATTTCAGATTTAATGAATTAAAAATGATACCATAATTTAATAATAATAAATAAATAAAATCACAATCAAATTAAATTGTTGTTGGATCAAATATTTACAACCCTATTTGTGTCTTAAAATTGGTTCAATTTGACCAGTAATACACTTAATGTCTATTACACGTTTTGTCTTTCTGTGTGTACGGTAGTTCCTTGGATTACTATGTATATATTATGGTACGTCAACATATTAAGGTGTTAATAAATCAGTTCCAGGTTAAACAGTATATCAAAAATACCATGGTTTTACCATCTTAAACAATCACTGTGCCATGGTAACCCTAATAATGGATGGTTAGAGAAATTGGTGTTTTCTCACAAAAGATTAACATTCATATCATCACTGTGTGTGTTACCTGTGGGCTAGGACATTGTTGAGATATAGATTACTCTTCTCCTCTACTGAAAGTCCCTCAGCCATCAGGTAGAAAATGTTAAAGTTCTGCTGATGTGGCGGCATAGAGATGACCCTTGACTTCTCCAGCATATAAGTGTACAGGCGGGCTGAAAACACACACAGTGACACAGTGAGAAAGGTACTGCTGGCTCATCATTGTACATTTCAATAGAACGTTATCACCCTCTATAGGTGATGGATAATAAAGCAGAAATCATCTCTACTGAGTGCATTCTGTGTATACTGTACCAAAACGCATGCTAGTAAAGGTACATCTCCTGCGTCTGAATTTGCATACTTCTCTGCTATACAGTATGTGTTAAATCAGTAGGATGTCAAGTAGGGGAACACTACTAGGATAATGTAGTGCATTTGCTGAGATGTGCAACAAATGGACACGCTGCTATCCCATAAGGCCGTCGAAGCTGAGAAGCCAGGTCATTCCTACAATTCGGTCCCTTTTTGAATTAAAAACTTTAGAGTAAATGAAACATAATTTTAGAAATATATTTATGTAATCATTAAATGGGCATTTGAAAGACTTTAACAGTCATACAGGTCAAGGTATATGATTTACAAATTTAGATGTCCATCCTGTTATGTGGGCTGGGTCACAATGGTTAATAACAGGGTGGATAAACAGTGGATAAAACCAGCCACTACATGGTCTGTATATCTAGCTAACATACACTCACTGACCACTTTATTAGGCACCCTTGAAAACCTACTTATTCATGCGATTATTTAAAAAGCCAATTGTATGCATAAATTCATGCAGATACGGGTCAGGAGCTTCAGTTATGTTCACATCAACCATCAGAATGGGGAAAAATTTGATCTCTTAGATAATCACATGAATAAGTAGGTGTACAGGTGTACCTAATAAAGTGGTAGGTGAGAGTATTTGTAAACCGATAATATATTTCTGTTAACATAAATATTGAAATTTTAAAATATAACTGATTTTCCCTATATCTTTACATAAAATTGTGGACATAGTAGACATCAAAAAAGTCAAAAGAGACACAAAAAAACTCCACTATCATTATTACAATTACACATTTACCACTAATGAATACATTTTAGTGAGAGAATGTGATACTAAACACTTAACTGCATGAAAAAAAAAAACAAAAAAAAACAAAAAAACAAATCTAATAATTTAGCACTTTTTTTTGTCAAAGATGTTTGACATGCAGCTCTGGGGACATGAAGAATAAATTAAATATTAAACAAATATTCAATAAATGTAAATTATTTCAGTTATTTAAAATGTAACTTTGGGCCCACAACATTACAAATAGTCTTTATTGTTTTTAACAAGCATAATAAAATTGCAATCAGTTAAAACTAAACGTTATTTATACCATAACGTGTAATAGGGATTTAATAGGCACCAAATTATACCATAATTTTTACTACCATTTACTACCATGGTTTTTCTACGAATATCAAGATTAAAATATGGTTACTTCAGTAAAACCATGGTAAATTTATTGCGAAGGAGCGCAAAACTATTTCAGAAAAAATAAAAATAAAAATCACTCCCTGTCCTCTAAGGTGCTCCATACATTCTGAAAGTAAAAAAAAAAAAAAAAAAAAAGGAAAACTTTGAGCCGTGCGGCATTACTCAAGTGTAAATTTTAGACTTAAAATTAGGTTAAGGGAGACTGAATAGATGTTGAACTCAATGTTGAAAGACTTTTCAGTGTTTTTGTTAACAACAGGCTGAGCTAATATTGAAGGACTTAATCAATACATCATCAGTTCACAGAAGAAAACCATCACCATCATATAAATGTTTCTGACAATGATGTTGCTACACTAATCTGTGCTTGGGCTCTTTAAATGGTCATGAAACACTACAACACATTTTTTTGAGATGTTAACAGGTATATACTGTATGTCTTGCACACAAGGGCAGAGAATGTCAACATTTTTTTTTAAATTATTATTATTTCAAGAGGAAAAGGGTTAATTTAGAGATTTTTTGGGCTATTTTCGTCTTCCAGGTTTGAAATGAACTTCAAGTCAACGTCACATGTCGTGACATATGTTGTTTAGGCTTTCCATTGAATTTCAGCAAATCTACGTCATGGGTGTTCTCGATATTATTCATGAGAAGGTGTGGCCTTTACCCTTTGACAAGCGAGTTGTTGCCATGCATGTGACCAGTGCTTCGAACTCAAGCGCCATCAGTCTGTTGATAGAGTTAATAGTACTGTGATGCAAGTCCCCCCTGCACTGCTAACAGAGGGACAGGACCAGGGGGTCAGGAACTGGCTGGTTAGCAGGTCCCTGTTAGCACCAGTTGGTAGATGCTGGAACTACATCAACCGATGGCAAAAAGCATGTTTCTCCATAGACAGCCATGCAAAAGTAGCCGTGTTTTATGACAAAATAGACATTTTTCTAAGAACCATTTCAATTAAAATTATTTCAATACTTTATAGCACATTGTCATCCTGTGACAGATTGCTTTTGAAGGGCTCTTAAAAGCGTGAAATTGATTTATATGTTTCCCTATCTATTCCCATTGACGAGTGATCAGTCACGTGACACCCAATCCCGGAACAGAGCGCCCATGTGCAAAGATGGCAGCCTCCATTTCACTAGCTGAGCACAATCATAGATGAATGGGTATGCTAACGGATAGTTCTCTCCAGGTATTTAATAGCTCCGTGGACAGGACAGGCTTTCATTCAAAAGGCAACACCTTTTAAATGTTCGCGCAGCACGTATTTATTAACGTGAGTGTTTTGAGATATGCCGTGATGTGCGGTGTCTCTGACTGGGACTCGTTAGAGATGTGGTTTACATTGATTGCCCTAGACACAAACGCTATGCATCCATCCATCCATCCATCCATCCATTCATCCATCCATCCAAGCATCCCTAATGTAAGTGTGTTAACCGTTCTAAGCACTTTCTGTATATTTGTAAATCATCATCTTGGAATAAGTCTCAAAAGTTATTAAAGTGTAAAAACATTAACATATTTTCAATACAGAGTACATGGCTTGGCATTTATTTGCATATTAAATTACAGATATAAATTACCAGCATGTGTAATGTATTGTGAGCTTACAAAACACTGTATAATTTATTTGTGCATTCTGTTATGAGCAACTGTGAGAATTTTTGATGCAGTTAACTGCATTATTAAAATAAAGCTGAGTGACTGGATCAGACAGTTGTTGGGTTCAATCCCCCTTCTCCCCTCACTCCCCTGCTGATCATGCCCACTTTGAGTGCATCATTTAAAAATGTAATGAGAGCTCAACTGTGCTGAAACAGGGGGGTGTTGTGACCCTTTAAAGTTTTCCCAGTTGTTAGTACAACAAAATGGCACTGCCAACATATCAAATGTATTATGTACAGGAATGTATTTCTACTACACACCTGCTTACCTACAAAACATACTTCAACGGTCAAGTACATCAAATTCAGTACACACTATAAAAGTTTGGGATTTTGAACACAGCCACAAGGTTTGGCTATCATTCTTTTCAGGAAGTATTGCATTTGATGAGACTTATTCAGAGTGAAAGGCAAACAGGAGCAAACCTCTGAGTAGAGTCTTTCTCTTTTCACAGTACTGCAGTGAGACAAGCTTTATAAAACGGTTTGCTGAGGAGTTCATCTGAGTTTTAGCATGGCCAAATGCTTCCAATATGGCATTCACCTGCAAACATGGAGAGAAGAAATTATAAATAATTAAGCAATAATCACAGAGAGATTCCCATGTAGACTGTTTCAAACACTAATTAATTGCCTACCTGTGCAGCATTTTAAGGTATCTTACATGCTCACTAGGTGATGGCTGTTCCAAACAGTGGGCAGCAAAAACCTCATTTCAGCCTAAAGCTGGCATTGCAAGTATCCATCACAGTATATGTAAATTCAGAATCCATTGCAATAAGTTCAGTATGGGGTCATATACAATGGGGTCCAAAAGTCTGAGACCACATTGGAAATATGTCTTGTTTTTTGTTGTTTGTTTTTTTGTCACAGCTATGCCACTATTCATGAGGATTTGTGTAATCAGAGCAGGTGACCCTTTTCCCCACCAGGTGGCAATAAGCTATCAATGATACACATTGGCTCCAGTATTAAGCTACTATGCCTGATGTGTATATTTAAACTAGTGCTGAGATCATACACACACAGATGTATTTCATGTGTCATAATGTCACCCATTGCTCATGGCCATACAATTACTATAGTCATTTCAGTATGTGGATCTGGAACTTTTAGCCAACAACAAATGGCTTTTTGAGATTCGACCATAAGAACAAACTGCCTGCCTGGGGCTTTCACATAATCATTCAAAGAATTTAATTCCCCTGTAAAGGAGAAAATAACAGCTGTTGGGGCTATTATGACTCTAAAGGATGACTGAAGTGACTGAAAGTGCATAAACACCTCCAGGGCTCCAGATTACAGAGCACATGTTAGGATCAGAGCTACAGTAAGACACGGACACTACTGAATGCTCAAGACAATGAATGATCTCAAACATAATCTCTACATATAACAGCATATATTATATGCTATATATATATTCTATATTCTATATATATATATATATATATATATATATATATATATATATATATATATATATATATATATATATACAGGGTTGGGAGGGTTACTTTTGAAATGTATTCCACTACAGATTACGGAATACATGCTGTAAAATGTAATTTGTAACATATTCTGTTAGATTACTCAAGGTCAGTAACATATTCAAAATATTTTGGATTACTTCTTCAGCACTGGTAGATTTTTTTCACTTGTTTTTACTATAAAAACTCTGCCAGTACAGGAAGACAAAATACACATGTTAAAAATACATTCTCTGAAAAACCTAAATATCTTATTCAGTGTTGTTTCTGAAACAAGATCAATCTAATCGATCTTGTTTTACAGATTTTTTAGATATTTTTACAGGAAAACAATACAAAAAAAATTATTATCAAGAATACAGTTTTTGCCCTGATGTCAAATGTCTTACTAGAAAAAAAAAAAAATTATGATCCAACGTGAATTTTCTTGATAAAAAAAAATATGATCATGCCTGGTAACGTGTGCATGTAAAATGGCTAGAAATAGCATTTTAGCTTAGCGTAAAGCTGACAATTTACACAAGGTTTATTTCTGTGTCTTCTGCTCCAAACTTACTTCAAACTTACTTTGTCTGCTCGTTTGAATGTAACACATCATAAGAATGTTCAAATGCATTTTGGATCGCATCATTTATATGTATAAATGTTTTCCATCTGAAAGGACTAAATATTAAATGAAACATATGACAATACAATGCAAAGTAATCTCTTCAGTAATCAAAATACTTTTTGAATGTAACTGTATTCTAATTACCAATGATTTAAACTGTAACTGTAGTGGAATAATATCATACCGCCGAATCACTAGAGGGTGACAATGAGGAGAAACGTGACAAAAATGAAAAAGAGTTGAAGCTGTACCACTGTGTGACTAGCAAGCTAATTGGCTAGCGGTTTGCTTGGCTAATAGTCTAACCAGTTAGCTTGTGAGCTAACTGGAGAAAACAGAACAGAGAAATGTTTAATTCCACCATTTATATTTTCAGTTTAATAATATATGTGACAAATAATTTAAAAGTCATATTTACAGAGTTGAGACAACATGAGTCATATAGCGATTGCACAAGACTTTAAAAGTTATTTTAGCCAATAGGGGACATTACTGGAGTGGGCATGTCTTGTGTCACACAGACAGATAAGCTTGGTCTATTCCGATGAAGAAATATATAAATCACAATTATTTCAATATTATACCAGATGGCTTACCAGGGTCTTTTTTTTTTTTTTTTTTTTTTTAAGAAAAAGACACAAGGATATTTTTCCCTCTGACGTCTGCTAACTTTGACATCACAGCTCATAAAACTGGTAGGATGGTCGCTAGTGCAAGGCTTGGGACTGTAGACATTCTTGTGGCCGCATCAGCCAATGTGTGTTGTTATGATTTAATCTTCCTGTGGGTAAGGTGACTGGCTCAAACAAACATGCTTACAGGACTGAGCATCCATTAGCAAAGCACCGGCACCAGCCAAGAAACTGCAATTGAGATGTATGGGAATGCTAACGGATCACTCTAGTTCTCTCTGGGTGTTTTTGACCTCCTTGGATTAAGCTAAATATTAAGTTGGAGCCTGATTGATTACAAGAGGCAGAATAATCAAAGATTTCAATATGTATTTCACATTTGGCTTTAGATGTTGTGTATTCTCAATTGTCAAACTGTAGAGGTATGTTTATGTTGGTGAGTTGGCATGTGAGTGATAGACAGACAGACAGACAGAGAGACTTACATGCTTCATCCGTGGCTCTAAAGCGAAGCTTTTGGGACTTGATCGAGCAGCCAGGTGTTTCAGGATGTGCTTACAGGCCACAGACTTCCCAGAACCACTCTCTCCACTAGAAAAAAAAAAAAAAAAAAGAGAGAAAGAGAGAGAGAGAGAAAAGTGGGGGTAAATTTCACTAAAAACATGTTATATTAAGATTTGCATTATCCTTGTGCAACCCCGCGTACACATGTGTGGACGTTGTATTTTGGCAACTCGTAATTTAAATGAATTTAAACCAGGTGATCTCAGTTCAGGAGACTCTGTCAGTAAAGGGTTAAACTTTCGACGCAAGGAGTCATGTGACAAAACAACATGGCGCAGACTACAGCAGAGTTTGTCTCTGGGAGAATCGCCAACAAACTTTATCTGGTAAGAAACCTATTTTTTTTTTTTTTTTTTTATTGAAACCTCTTATCAATAGATAAGTCACTAGTTTCATCCGATATGCCATTTAAATTTTTTTTTTTTGAGCTATTTATCACGAAATGCCACACTGATAAACACAATGTACATTAATGTGCACTTTAGCCCATTTTTTTCCTTAGAAATCCTACATTTACTGTGAATTATTACATTGAGAATTAATGGGTTCATCTAAAAGCTGAAAAAAAATTGCTTTCAGAGGCTTTATATTTAGTTAGGATGAAAATAGGGTGCATTTCAAACTGTTCTGAGACCAGTGCATACAGACAGCACACTGGAGGTAAAGTCTAAATAGGGAGCAAGGGAGCATCCTATAGCTCTCTATGCAGCTAAGTGCATTCAATCAAACTTCCCATCAAAAGTTCAGTTTGATGCTGTTTGGACCACTCAGCATTTTTGACACACATGGGACAATGGTAATCAGTACATAGATTCAGAATTTATAATGTATAATTTTATTTTAACATGTTTGGCGGTGATTGGATGATGCTGGCCATTACTTTGAATCAGAATTATTTATACTAATTTCTGAGGTAATGTCTGTAACGTCTCAAAAACTTAAATAACCAACACATGTGGAAACATAACAATTTGATACAAAAATAAATAAATAAATACAACTTTTTATAGCTTGGTGGTATTATTTAAAATTAGTCCTGCTGTCCACATATGTTGCCATAATTGTTTTGGATTTTTTTTCTCTAGAAATTCATTTATCTTTTGCATGTTTATTAGGTGCTACTACTTGAAAATCAAAAGGGGAAATGGAAAATGCACACAGCAGTCACGCTCGGGTCACACGAGGTTAAGGCATATTTTTATACCAAATAAGCACATTTCCATCCCAAATTCTTATTACTGCAAAGATGGTTTACATCTTGATTTTTGTTTTGTTTTTCGTAATGCTATTATTTTCCATGGTGATTCTCTTTAATGTAATAGAGGATCTTTTGGTGTAATACAATTATATTTTCAAATCAACTTAAATTAAAGGCAGTATAAAAAAATATAACCATAATGTACATTTTACAATTCTCCTATCAACCTCTTGTAAATTTAAAAGTGGGAGATCTTGTAGCAGGTCATTGAGCTGCATCATTCCTCTCCACATCACTATAGCACATGAGAGAGGACACACTCAGCCTACTACAGCATTACTCCATCAAAAGGCCAGACTAATGACTCCAGCAGTGGGAAGAAGGTGGTCAGAGGCTCAAGATTCCCCACCTCTTACCCTTCACCCTGGCTTACTGGTGTCTGTGTCTCCTCAGCAGGTACAGTATATGAGCAGAGTCATCCAGGAAGGGATGCCTGTCATATACATATTTGAATATCCAAATGCATAATTAACCTGTTCTTCTTGTTTATAGATTAATTTGTTACTTTTCTCCAACATTATACTTTATCTTGCATCCTCTTTCTATTTGTCTTCTCAGATATGTTTTTCATCATTTCAAATATCAGACCAATGGATTGTGCGATTGAATCAAGTATTCAAGAGAGCTGTATAATAAAATGGCTTATATATTGCTGTGACTGACTGTGCGATACCAATTGTTGTTTTGCTTGAAACCCAGTATATTTCCAGTGTGTTAATCCACACCAGAGCTTTACTACCGACAAGGACTTTTGTACACTTTCTTCAATAACAGGGCAAGATTTACACCCCACTTCATATTCTTTATGAAGTACAGTAACTTTGTTAATTACACCACTGATCCATGTTACAACCTCTTAATATGAGCCATAAAGCACAGTCAAACAGCTTGCAGCGGCTCTACCATCTCATAGGCAGGGTAGCCTGCTTCCTTCTAGAGAGAGTGAGGAGAATGGAAGAAAACCATTCAGAGCAGATGGTTTTTAAAGGTCATTTGGCCTCCCACTAATCATTTTCTGGAGGGTCTGATGCTTTTTCTCCCCACTTTTCCATTTCTTTTTGGAAATCTATTCTGGGTTGTAATTGAACTCAAGGGCACAATGCATTCCTGAGCAAGTAGGGTGAGTGTGTGTGTGTGTGTTTGCCCATATGTATATGTGTGTTTAAAAGCCCTTTGAACCGGCATTCCACCACTTCTGTTTCCATGGTTCTGAAGTCACTGGAGTATGGCAACAGTGATCTGTCTCCACCTGCAGGATGAGTGTGTGTGTGTGTGTGTGTGTGATGGATAACCCATGCAGAAAGGACATTAAAGTAGCTGCCAGATTCTCTCTGGCTCAGCGGAACACGGGGACCGGGCCAGCAGAGCAGCATCAGAATGTGAAACAGCATTTAATTGCAATCAGAGATGACCGGAGTACAGAACAGGACATGCAGCGGGCTACACCACTGCCCCCGAATCTATTAATCTCCCTGAGAGTGTTTAACAGGTTTGGATTTACACCGTCCCCGGCATATTTGTCTCTGTGACAGCATTTAACTGGGGTTGCTCCACCCATGCAGGAGTTGGTATACCCAAATATGGGGGCCAGTATCTCTAACTCATTTTTACCTCTCTACCAAAACAGGATTGCCTACTGAGCTGAGTGCAGATATGCATTACAACCTGCAAGCTGGTACATAAATGAGAGTAGGTAACAAAAGGGTTATAAAAGATACTCGAGAGCGTCTGGAGAAACATCTGGACATGTTTTTCTGCTTATGTATATATATTATAGAGATTGCACTCACAATTGTAAAAAAAAAAAAGAAAGAAAATTGAGCAGAGTATAACTTTTTAAACTATTTATATTTACAATAGACATGTATTAAACTCTTCATGACTTCAAATAAAATAAAAAAAAAATAATAATAATAATTCTATGACTTTTCCATGTTTGATGTTAAAACTATAAATTAAAATTAAATATATTGCAATAAAATAATATTTTAATAAAATATTATTAAATAAAAATATGTATAAATTATTATATATATATATATAATATATTATATATATATATACAGTGTATGTGTGTGTGTGTATATATATATATATATATATATATATATATACCAGCTAATATTAAATATTAAAACATTTCTAAAATATTAATAATAATTCCTGATATTTCAATGTCTTCCATAACCATGGGAACCCTGTATTTCAGATGTTTTACCACTCATCCAAGTGACTTCATTAGTCTTATATGGTTTTGGAGATTCCTCCAGATTTTAACTTCATATAACTCAGAATGGTGTCAAAAATGGAAGTGGAGCTGGCCACCCTGATGGTGAGAATGTGAAATTGCAACTGTGTAAACTTGGGCAGTGAAATCAAGTTATTGATTATTTAAATGTGCATGTGTAATGCATGTCTGAATAAGTAAGAAAAAGTGAGTAATGGCTGACAGGTGTAGCAATTGCATGTACTTCACAGAGGCAGTGTTATGCATATCAGTGTATGGCACCTGATGATGAAACACTGCGGCCGTCGCTCCTGCAGCATCACGTGATAAGCACGCTCAGCTGAAGAGAAGATGTGAGGCGGGAGAGACGAACAGAGACGACCACTGGAGCTCATATACAACTGACTCACCTGTGAGTAAGAGAGAGAGACAGAGAGACAGAGAGAAAGAGTACTTTAAAAGTATAAAACATTTACAGAACTCTCATAATTTCCCATGCTCTGTGTTCTTCATTATTTATGCAACACAAAACGTGTGTAACTTACTGGGCAGAACACTTATTGGCTAAAAGTGGCATAACCTGTGACAGGGCTCAACAGTAAGGATGGCCCAGGGCCAGTGTGAGTTTCTGGCCAGATGACCATATCAGACCTGTGCTGTCATCTTATATTTATTGTTTTTATATCTTGCAAACTTAAACATTTAGTTTTCTGTGATAAACATTCTTCTTGAAAATGATGCCAATTTAAACATAATACTGTATATGGTTTGAAAATCTTTTTTTTTTTTTTTTTGCATTGTGTGCAGTCCTATACCACAAAAACTGTTTTTACTGTATGATACCGGTCACAGAATTACATTGTAGCAATTGTTGTATAAAAAAAGGTGCATAGAAAAAGAAGGTTTTGTGTGTTAGTTTGTGAGTGTGTGTGTAAAGATGCATAGTAAGCTAAATTTTATCCCAGTTTAAGGGGGGAAAAGCTTACACTAAGATCTCATTACCCTTTACCGCTGAGACACAATATACACACACTCACACAAGCTGTATGACAGAGACACAGGACACAGGAAGGGCGGGGGGGGGGACATAGGCTGTGTTTTAAAACATATAATTTCTGCCTTCACTGGCAGTATACGGAAGTAGAAAGGCATCAATATACTGTATGTCTGAACTGAATTTGTGTGCAACATTTTGTATACTAATATTACTGACTTCATCTGTTCAGTTTCTGAAGGCAGCAGAGATGTGTGCTTCTCTGCATCCCATAATCATGCATGTCTGGTTCATAAAAATAAATAAATAAATAAATAAAGATTTGCCTGAAAGTATTTGAAAGAAGTAAATTCTATTTTTTTACTTATGATTACATTTCTACTGAGAAATAAGCATTGTAGTCATTGCATATTTGGTTAGTTATCTCTAAAGCTCACTTGAATTTGTTCTTGATCATTGGATGTGACATTATGCTGCCTTTAAAGCTGGTCTGAAAACAGTTTCCTTAAAAAGTGACTTCATAAAGAAACACTGTCAGTTAAATCATCAACTATCTGGTCAAAAATGCAGAAAAAGCAGCCTTCGTGTTCGGACACAGTTAGAGAATGATTACTGATTATTACTATTATTTATTTTTACAAAAAGAAGCTATATTTTGTAGGGGAAATAATATAATGCTGATCCATTAAAAAGGACAATGAGTGACATTTACAGATCATCCTCAGATATGAAACATAATTCTGACACTATTATGCACAACCGCCACGCTCCCACTTATTTTGTCAGAACAAGTTGCTGTCTTTGTAAATGGACGTTAAAGTTTGTAATAAAATGGGATTGGGTGATGCAACATGAGCATATCGGTCGTCTGGGGCCATCACAGATTAGAATGATGGGTTGAGAAAGAAGGACATATGTCCTTCTCTCTCAACCCATCATTCTGCTCTGAACACCATGGTGGGACACACACAGGAGAAACCATGCCTGAAATGAGTCTCTGATGCAGGGGGCTGACATAGGAAAAGGGCCCCATCAGATGCACTGCACCTCTTTGATGAAGGGTGTCTATGTGTGTGTGTTCCTCCTCACATGCCAATAAAGCGTTACAGCGGCCAGATGGCCATCTTGTCATCTTTTATTTTTTTTAGCAGTGGGTGGCACATGCTGTGGATCCCTGATGAGTTTACTCTCATCAACTCATGTCTTTCTGTGGACAGCCAGCTGTATCAGAGAGGACACCGGTCAGGGATGAACGTTAGAGAGATCACCCAAAAACATTCTGTCATCTTTTACTCATCCTCATGTCCTTCCAAACCTACATGAATTGCAATATGAATATGAATCTCTCGTGTGTGGAACAATAAATTAGATATTTAGCAGAATGTCCAAGCTGTCCTTTTCTATACAACAAAAGTAGATGGGGGACTGAAGCTATCAAGCTTCAAAAAGGACAAAAAAGTATCACAAAAGTAGTCCATATGACTTGTGTGTCATCTAAAGCCATACCATAAGCTTAGTGTGAGAAACAAATTTAAATTTAAGTCTTTATTCACTGAAATGTTGCTTGACAGCCATAATGCCTTTTGTGTTCCATTTAATAAAGTAGTCATACAGGTTTAAAAATACATGGGAGTGAGTAAATGATGAAAGATGATTCTTTTTCGGGTGAACTATCCCTTTAAACTTGAGAATCACTTACATCACTGAGGAGTAATAAATAAATAGAGATGATATGGGGGGGGGGGGGGGGCGGTCTGTGGCGGGAGATGAAGAGGGCATAGGAAGTGGATGCTGTATGTTGAGTAGGCTATCACTGTCAGGAAGCCCATGAAATATTTATCAAGAGATCAAGTCCCGAGTGAATGTGCTGCGTTGTGCTTACAGAGTGTGAACGACAGCAGTGGTTTTCAACTGGAGTGTCACAACACAAAATTGGGTCTGATAGGGTCATAGGATGCATATAAAAAACAAAAACACAACAATGTGTTTTGTGCAGTGAACAATTGCCTGCCAAGAGCAAAAACGAGATATTCAAAACTAAAATTGTCAGCCTATGTCATGTTAATAATTTTATGCAGTTCATGGTAATATAAATACACTTCTATTTTTGATTTTAAAGAACATTCTTGTTTACTTTTTTATGATAACCAATTTAAGTACTGTGTTGGATCACCACTTGATGAAAAAATCTGGGTCCTGAAGCAAAACCAGTTGAGAACCACTGGTGTAGGGAACCGCTTAAAATGACTAGACAGACAACGACACATGCTCTTAATCACATTTGTGATTAATATTCATCTGATAAAAATAAGCACCAACTACACAAAACCTAGGTCTGTACTTACGAGATTAGAGTAGACAGGCAGGTCCTTGTATGGGTTAATGAGAAGAAGAATGTGTCCAATGTAGGTCTGAAAAGCCAAAAAAAAAAAAAAAAAACAGTTACTCTTAGGTTCAGCCTTAGACTGCACATCTACTGATGATGTGTATTGCACATAAAAATGGGATGAGCAGGCCTAAAATTGTGTTTTGTTTTTTAGTTACAACTGTAAATCTATCAAATAATCTGTGCTTTTTTATTTAACCCAAACCTAAAGTGATACAGAAGTCATTTAGCAGAGTTTTTTGTAAAGGGACAAGAAGTAAAATCTGGCACAACTTTAAGTCCATCATCGGCCTGGAAGAAGGAACACCACCTTCAACCCAACCTGGCAAAGACCGAGCTCCTCCCTGCATTTGAGTACAATATCACTGTTCAGCTGGGTTCATCTACAATAACTTGAAAAAGAAACTTGGCGATAACCATCGACGACCAGCTCAACTTCACCGACCACATCTCAAAAACATCCCAAGTGTCTCTCTACACAGGCTGCCAGTTGCTGCACATCTCAAATTCAAGGCTCTGATGCTGGCATACAGAACAATCACTGTGTCTGCACCAGCTTACCTACAATCATTCCTGCATAGCTAAATTCCAACCAGAAGCCTGCGGTTTGCAAATGAGCGGTGCCTTGTGGTACCAACACAAAGAGGCACCAAATCAATATCCCGGATATTTGGCTTCACTGTACCTCGATGGTGGGATGGTGGAATATCTTGTTATCCCTGCAGCTACAATGGTGCTCATGTGTCCTGAGGACTTCAGCACAGGCCAACTGCTAATATATTTCCCATGAGAGTCAGCTGGAGAAAGATCTGTACTGCAGGGCACAACCACTCCTCCTGGTCAGAACACTAATAATGATCTATAACAGGTTTAGAAATTGGGAGGTGGCCTTGTTATCACTGCGACAGCAATGTCTCCTGGGAATCAAGGGCTACTATGTAACTGTTTTGTTCCACTAGTGTGCCATCAATTTCAGTCTAAAGGTCAATAACTTTTTAATCTCAGCTTCACACAGCATGCCCACTGCACATTAACAGATTGTTCACAGAACATCTAATGCATACTGCACACAATTTATTTATTTATTTATTTTTATCAGTTTATCAGGACAGAGTGGTAACTAGCAGCATAAAGAAAACTTGATTGTGAAAAGACTAAGACTTGAGACTTGATGTAGATTTGGCCCTTAAAGATTTGAGACTCGGCGTTGAGAGACAAAGACTTGACTTGGACTCATGACAAAAGGAAAATACTTGAGACTTGACAAAGACTCATTTGTAAGTCACTTTGTATAAAAGCATCTACTATATGTATAACTGTAGATGTAAATGTAGACTTGGCCCTGAAAGATTTGAGATTTGACTTGGACTTATGACAATAAAACAAAGACATAAGACTTGACTTGGACTTGGCCCTTAAAAACTTGATTCTTCAATTAGACTCTGCCTTCAGAGAAGAAGACTTGACTTGGACTCATACAAATGACAAATACTTGAGAGTTGACTTAGACTAATTTGTAAGTTGCTTTGGATAAAAGTGTCTGGTAAATAAATAAATGTAAATGTAGACTTGGCCTTGAAAGATGAAGACATGAGACTTCACTTAGACTTGACCCAGAAAGGGGCAGTGGTGGCTTGGCGGTTAAGGCTTAATTTAGATTTGGCCGTGAAAGACTTGAGACTTCACTTGGACTAGGTCCTGAAAGACTTGAGACTTAACTTGGACTTGGTGCTGAAAAACTAGAGACTTGAGACATTGCTTAGACTTGGCCCTGGAGGACTTGAGACTTGACCTGAACTTGGCCCTGAAAGACTTGAGACTTGACTTAGACTTGGCTCTGAAAAACTTGAGACTTGACTTGAACTTGGCCTTAAAAGACTTGAGACTTGACTTGGCCTTGAAAGACTAAGACTTGAAACTTTACTTAGACTTGGCCCTGAAAGACTTGAGAATTGATTTGGACTCTACATCAGAAACTTGTGAACACCTGTGCACCTATCGACTATAATAAGATATGCATAGGAGGTGTGTAGGCATTCCAGTCTATCTTGGAAAGGAATGTGTCTACATGTAGTAATGAATTACTTTACAAATCCTAACATTATTAGACAGTGCTTATCTTCTTTCAGGTCAGTTTAAAGAGTTACAGTATATGGTTCATTCCCCTATTATAAAGTGCAAGTCCAGCATACATACATATATATATATATATATATATATATATATATATATATATATATATATATATATATATATACAGGTGCATCTCAATAAATTAGAATGTCGTGGAAAAGTTCATTTGTTTCAGTAAACAACTCAAATTGTGAAACTCGTGTATTAAATAAATTCAATGCACACAGACTGAAGTAGTTTAAGTCTTTGGTTCTTTTAATTGTGATGATTTTGGCTCACATTTAACAAAAACCCACCAATTCACTATCTCAAAAAATTAGAATACATTATAAGACCAATAAAAAAAAAAAAACATTTTTAGTGAATTGTTGGCCTTCTGGAAAGTATGTTCATTTACTGTATATGTACTCAATACTTGGTAGGGGTTCCTTTTTGCTTTAATTACTGCCTCAATTCGGCGTGGCATGGAGGTGATCAGTTTGTGGCACTGCTGAGGTGGTATGGAAGCCCAGGTTTCTTTGACAGTGGGCTTCAGCTCATCTGCATATTTTGGTCTCTTGTTTCTCATTTTCCTCTTGACAATACCCCATAGATTCTCTATGGGGTTCAGGTCTGGTGAGTTTGCTGGCCAGTCAAGCACACCAACACCATGGTCATTTAACCAACTTTTGGTGCTTTTGGCAGTGTGGGCAGGTGCCAAATCCTGCTGGAAAATGAAATCAGCATCTTTAAAAAGCTGGTCAGCAGAAGGAAGCATGAAGTGCCCCAAAATTTCTTGGTAAACGGGTGCAGTGACTTTGGTTTTCAAAAAACACAATGGACCAACACCAGCAGATGACATTGCAACCCAAATCATCACAGACTGTGGAAACTTAACACTGGACTTCAAGCAGCTTGGGCTATGAGCTTCTCCACCCTTCCTCCAGACTCTAGGACCTTGGTTTCCAAATGAAATACAAAACTTGCTCTCATCTGAAAAGAGGACTTTGGACCACTGGGCAACAGTCCAGTTCTTCTTCTCCTTAGCCCAGGTAAGACGCCTCTGACGTTGTCTGTAGTTCAGGAGTGGCTTAACAAGAGGAATATGACAACTGTAGCCAAATTCCTTGACACGTCTTTGTGTGGTGGCTCTTGATGCCTTGACCCCAGCCTCAGTCCATTCCTTGTGAAGTTCACCCAAATTCTTGAATCGATTTTGCTTGACAATCCTCATAAGGCTGTGGTTCTCTCGGTTGGTTGTGCATCTTTTTCTTCCACACTTTTTCCTTCCACTCAACTTTCTGTTAACATGCTTGGATACAGCACTCTGTGAACAGCCAGCTTCTTTGGCAATGAATGTTTGTGGCTTACCCTCCTTGTGAAGGGTGTCAATGATTGTCTTCTGGACAACTGTCAGATCAGCAGTCTTCCCCATGATTGTGTAGCCTAGTGAACCAAACTGAGAGACCATTTTGAAGGCTCAGGAAATCTTTGCAGTTGTTTTGAGTTGATTAGCTGATTGGCATGTCACCATATTCTAATTTTTTGAGATAGTGAATTGGTGGGTTTTTGTTAAATGTGAGCCAAAATCATCACAATTAAAAGAACCAAAGACAAACTACTTCAGTCTGTGTGCATTGAATTTATTTAATACACGAGTTTCACAATTTGAGTTGAATTACTGAAATAAATGAACTTTTCCAAGACATTCTAATTTATTGAGATGCACCTGTATATATAAAAGACCAGTAGCCACCTCTATCTCTATCCATCTCTGCAGTAATGACAGACATCATTAGGCCCATTACAGTGTACATAAAAGGCCCAATCTCTGCTCTCTTCCTCGATATCAGCCTCAGTAGGGAGACTTAATTTTGCTCCATTGTAAAGTGTGGAAATGGAAGCCACCATTAGACATAGATTTGTCTCCAGTCATGAACTAGCACAGTGTGCAGTGAACTGCAGGCCTGTTTGAATGATCCACAATGAGGTGGGTGAGTAATATAGAGATTGATTTCTTCCTTTAATCAAAATCATTTATTGACAAGATATAGGAGAGAATATAGGAAAAAATAGTAGATGTACCACATCAGATGTGAGTGTGGGGAGATGTGTATGTAAGAATGGGAGCTTTATTGAACTGTCGACACTGTAAATTTCTCTTGTGAAATAAGTGTATCCAATGAACTATATAGACATACTCTTTGCGGAACACAAAGCACCCTCCTCACGTAATCCATCCAAGTTTACATAATGCCAAAGGCTGGGTGATATACAGTAGCTATATATACACAGTATGTGATATTGTATAGTACGTATTTGTTCTGAACTGGCTCTGAAAAGGTTAATTGTTTTTATTCAGACAGAGGAATGATAATTTCAACCAAACTATGGTTGCTATGTGGACTCAAATCATTTAATGTAAAATAAATAATCTAGTTAATCATGGTCAAGGCATGTTTCATACACTGTTCTTTTGCAAAATAATCATGCTATTTAATCATTTTTTATTTTTATTTTAATAGCACCAATCGAACATTACATAGTAATAAACAGCACTCATGTTACTCATTTCACAGGTTAGTCAATAATAACATTTACATATATCAATCTTAAGGTACAGTAGCAAAAACAGTTGTTTTGTTTGACTCAAAGGGTCAGATAGAGGGTCAAAAATGGTCATGTAAAACTAAATTGTGACTATTTGGTGCAAGAAACCTTAGCAACCATTTTAAATAATGTTGCTCCTTAATAGAAATAGTAAAAGTAATCACTTTGGCATTGGCAGAATCTGTGATGGCAGTGATAGAAAGAATACTGATTGCCATAAACTTAATTACCAAAGTAGGATTGCAGTAGTACAAGACTAATAGTAAAAGAGAAGGGCCAAGATTTATACACAAAACAGTCATTGTAGTAATAGTTTCAGTAACGACAGCAGCTGTAAACAGAGGATCAATGTAAGAATGTCTTTTCATCTCCCCAGGGTTGGCTCAAGTCTTTGGCCTGAATACATTGAGACCTAGATGGCTGCCATCCAGACACTAGTCCCTGGCCAGCCTACAGTCAGGGGCCTTGGCCACTCTGCAAGACCACAGAGAAGAGAGCCAGCAGCAGTGTGTGTGTGTGTGTGTGTGTGTGTGTGTGTGAGACCAGTCCCTTCAGCACAGGGTGACGCATACTGGACCGGATGGCTCGGTGAAAGACCAAAGCAAGTATAATTGAGGCTAGCATCCGGGCATCACCTCCCTCAGAGCGAGTAAAGAACATAGAATGGAGGGCTCTTCCTGAAGTCATGGCCCAGAAATGGACAAGTACTCAGGGTTAGGTCCCTAACTGAGAGTTCAGTTTTATTTTCACAACTACTTTGTTAAAAAAAATTGAAAATTGTGTAACTATTTACTCACCATCTTGTCATTCTAAACCCGTAAGCTGTTACCATAGAACACAAAATGAGCAATTCTGAAGAATTTTTAAGGACAGTCCATAGTGACCATGACTGTCAGGCTCCCAAAATAACAAAAATGCCATAAAAGCACCATGAAATTAATCTTAATGACTTTGTTCTGAGTTATTTGAAGTGGTGTTTGCATTCAGGTAAAAAAAATAAAAATTGCATTAGGTGTGACGTCACTGACACCAAAACACCATTGGTTCTGAACGTGTAAAGCCAATTCAAATTATGTGGAATGGAGAGTTGGAGAGTGGAGAAGAAGATTTTCAACAAATAATGGTCTAAATGTCAGTCTGTACATCACACAAAGCAATGTTATGGCTTCAAAAGACATGGAATATAGCACACAAGTCACATGGACTACTTTTATGGTGTTCTTTGTCCTTTGTTCTATGCAAAAGAGCTTTGAAAATTCTTCAAAAATTATTATTTTGTGCTAGATGGAAAAAAAATAACAGTAGGTAGCTTTAGAACAGCATGGGGGTGAGTAAATAATGATTAAAAATATTTTTCAGTGAACTTTCTTTTAATACATTCTGTTTTAATATATTTAATACATTATTTTAACACATATGCTTGTGTGTATGTACGTACATATATCTGGTCATTGGCGAAGCGCTTCTGCATCTCGTAGAGCAGACTGCTGTCGGTGAGCTCACTGAGGGATGCCAGGTCATCATTAGGGGCAGGAGGCATAAGTTTCACCTGAAATACAAAACACAGCATTCCTCAACAAAACAAAGAAATAATTTATTACTCAAATATTCAAATTATTCAAACAAATTGTTTTGTAAAGAAAAGATGATGAAAGAAGAAACAATTCTGAAAACTGCCATAGCTTGCAAGAAACCTTATATTGATTGAAACAGCAACTTTTCTGTTTCAATAAATATTGTAGTCAGCAGGATTTTTTTTCCTTTCTTCATATTATTCCTTTGTTGAACACACCTGCCTGCATTGATTTAAGGGTCCGTGGAGTATTTATGTGTTCTAATTCAAAGACTAATTGAAATCAAAATGGACCCTTTTTAATATATTTCTTAAAGGGGAAGTCTGTATTTTTGTTCTATGTTAAAATATGTTCCTCTAGCCCTGCCTAAAATGCAGAGACAACTGTAAGTATGCCGTTCATAGGTTCATTTCCCCTAAAACTGTAAACACTATGGCACTATTGCTATGTTTGTAGAAGAAACCAAACTAGCAGCAACATTGGCACAAGTTTAAACGAGACTATGTCTCTACAATGTTTTAAACTTTTCTGCTAATGTAACCAAGACAAACATCGAAAAATAATATTAACCAATAATATAACAGCCTAACATGTTTCCTACAACTGCTATGAGATACTGGACTATTTCTCTATGAGTTTAGACCCATAAAAAAGTCTTTATATTCCTTTAGACTGGATTTATACAAATGCAGGTATCTTCTGACCTCTTCACACATGCGTTCTAGACATGCACATCCACTGTTGTTTCCACCTTTGTCTCTTGTTCTTTACCGGCGATAATGTCTCCTTCTAGTGCTTCTTCGTGATAGAAGTGGCTCAACTGTGAGTGTTGCCACCTTGTGGACCACTAATTAGTGCAAATAATTATAGGCGCATGCGCATACTGCGCATTCAGTGTACATGTGGTCAGAAAAATTGGGCTGCACACGTTCAGGGCTTGAGCACTCTTCATTCCAACCAAAGTATCCTTTGGGCTATAAATGTAACTTAATTCACAGTATTGAATAAAATATATTTAAAAACAACATTCATCTCACCTCATCCGCCATCATGGATGGATTTCTGGAGTGCCGAGTTTTTCAGACACCATGTCTTGCCATGTCATGATCTGTTTTTAATTGTTTTATTTATGTAAACACTAGACTTACGCCTTTGACCACTGCTGTCTCGCTGTTTTTTTTTTTGGGGGGGGGGGGGGGTTCAGCGTCTTGGGCAGGAGAGCCACGTTATTAAGACGCCATGTCATGTTACAGCTTTTGAAAAAAAAAAAAACTGTCTCGAGAAACCTGCATTCCATTCCATTCGTTGGATCCATTCCATTCGTTGGATTGCTGGATCTATCTATTTTTAACACAATAACGTGTTCAGTCTGAAAATCAGAATCAGTCTGAACAGGTTCTGAAAGTCATGCTTATAGAATAGGTTTCATCTGAATGACCACAATATACACTGTTGGCCAGTGTTTCTCAATCCTTTCCTGGAGGACAACTAACACTACACATTTTGGATGTATCCTTTGTCTAACACACCTGATTCTACCGATTAGCTAATTAGTAAAGTGCTCCATGATCTGAATTGGGTTGCAAATAGGGGGTACATCCAAAATGTGTTAATAGTCCTCCAGAACAGTGACTGAGAAACATTGCCTTAAACACATATAGACTGCTTTAGACAATATACACATATCTGCAATTGTAAGTACAATTTTCCCAAGTTAGTTTCCATTTCTCCTCTGACCTGCTCAAGTTTTCCAGCAGCGCTGGGGAACGCTCCATCCAGACCATTATCAAGTGATGGTTGCCTGGTCAATGCTCCTCTTGAGTCCCTGAACATAGCCTCCTTCTCTAGCAGACTGTCCCTCCTAGAAATGGGTACAGCCATGGTGGCCCTGAAAAAACACAACACTCAGTAGATCAACAAGTATCAAAGCAAATTCTCTGCCAAATGTTTTAGCATTTATACTATACAGTGCTGTGAAAAAGTATGTAAACCTCATGAAGTGATTTGTGGGTACACGTGTTGGGCATATACATACTGGAACTTTATTTTGACAGTACTGATGGTAAATATTGGTGATATAATTTAATAAATAACAATGAAAATGTGACTTTCAAATATTTTATTCAACAAAAATATAGAGAAAAAATTATGCCCTCTTTGACAGAAATAAGTTCCTTTAGACCTCTTTATAATTGTTAGAAAAATGTCTTCTAATTAGGATAAATATTTGCCCATCCCTCCATGCAGAATTCCTTTAAATGTGTGAAATTGGAAGGTTTCTTGCACATACAGCCCACTTCAAATATCTCCACAGACTCTCAATTGGATAAATTTGGATTTTTACGTTTTGGCATTTTTTTTTTTTTTTTTTTAGATTCATGCTTAAAACTAGAAAATAAAAAATAATAATAATAATAATTGCCAGTGGGGTAAGAAAAATAAACTTCAAGATACATTCTCTGACAGCAAGTCTCATTAAAGGAATATTCTGGGTTCAATACAAGTTAAGCTCAATCGACAGCATTTGTGGCATAATATTGATTACCACAAAACATTATTTTGACTCATTCCTCATTTTCTTTAAAAAAAGCAAAAATCGAGGTTACAGTGAGACTTTGGATTGGAAGTGAATGGGGCCAATTTTTGGAGGGTTTAAAGGCAGAAATGTGTAGCTTATAATTTTATTACAGCACTTACATCATTTATTCTGTTAAAACTCATATATTATTTGAGCTTTAAAGTTGTTTAAATTATAATTTTTACAGTCATTTAGAACAAAGTTGTAAAACTGGATATCACTTTACACAGAAAAGGTTAGTAAGCGAGTTTATCACACTGAAATCCTGTGAACACATATTGTTTACATCTTGTGGCTATACAAGTGAATAAACAGTGAATATTGTAACATTTACAGAATGCCTCCATTCACTTCCATCACTTCCACTATAAGTGTCTCACTATAACCTCAATTTTTTATTTATTTTTTTAAAGAAAAGGAGCAGCAAGTCAAAATTAATTTCTGTGTTAATCAATATTATGCCACAAATGCTGTCGATTGAGCTTAACTTGTATTGAACACAGAATATTCCTTTAAGTTGCACAATTTTGCTTTGCAAATAAATGTATCTTGTGATAAGGACTTTTAGATATTTTAAATAAATAAAAACACAATACTGATTAAGAAAATAATTGTTTGCAGTGCAGCTAAGCTTTCCTGGTATACTAGTCATAAGCTCGACCAGCATCAGGCCCGCACTACCCAGCTTGAACCAGAATGGAAATGCATGCTGGTCCAAGCAGATCAGGGATGTAGCCTTTGTTCCATATGATCTTCCATGTGCAGCCTTATATTTATAACATATTAATGTATTTCTAATGTCTTAATCAATAAGTCTCTAAAATCCACAGTTTTCATGTGCATGGATTTACCAAACATTCACTGAATGATGAATATAAGACTGTAACTGTTGTACATACAGTTTTCTGACAGGCAAGTTGCTGTCCTGGTTGTCTGTGCAGTGCTCGTCTGATTGTGGAGGTGGGGCGGAGGGATCTGTCTGTCTCAGTACCCAGAATTCCTCTGCTCTCAGAAGCATCTCTGCAATCTGCTCAGTGCCAGCGATGTCTTTAAAAGCAGGCCACAGTAGCATATATTGTTATTATTATGTTTTTAATAATTTGTTATCAAGTTTCAAAAATGTTGTGTCAAAAGTCAGACAACTCTGTACTAACAAGAAAAGAAAAGCATTCAGTCAGCACACTTTCATCAAGATATCACCCCCATGCTGTCTTTCACATGGCTGTGCCCGCACTGTAATGGGCATTGAGCCCTATTATAGATTGATCCATCTGTGCTTGGATTGAGGGGAACAGGGAGACGGATAATACATACCCTTTAAATGAGCTGTAAGAGCCTTTCCCTTTCTTACTGAAAGAGAGCGACACTAGAAGACCCCAGAGAACGATCCACCAATAACACACACACATTCTTCCACAAAGTCAGATACTGTATTTTTATGCCTCCCTAAAGAGACTCTAAGTGAAAAGAAAGGATTGACTTTGGCTCTGTGTTTCATCCCAGACATCCTTGAGTTAAGCTGGTGTGTTAGAATGAGCTATTGATTAGAGTCTGTGGTGCAGAGTGCTAGGGAATTGAGTGCTGGTGAGCGACGTGGAGGGAGGGAATGGGATAAAATCAGAAGACCCCTCGCTGGAGGTTTAGCATTAGGAGCACGAGTCTCTTTGATGCTCCAAGGTCAGTGTATATTTTGATCATTGCATTTTCTAGTTAAAATAAAGAGAAAGGGAAAATGTCTCATTTATTTGTGTTAGAAATGGAAAAATGAGAATTCTGCTTCATTTTTCTTTTCTTTTTTTCTTCATTGGTAAAAAATTGTTTACGGTTCCACATCCCTTTCATCTGACTGGTCAACCCACCCTGTTTTTCTTATACAGCCTTAATCTTACTGGCCAGAAAGAGAGTCGGTACTGCTCTGCAAATTTAACTCAATTTTAATTAAATATTGTCCCGAACCACCCAGCATACCATATGTAGTAGAAACATGTTGCAGGACACATAATTGTTGCTGTTGCGAGGTGATGCCTCTAATGGACGATGTGCGAGAGATCACAAGCCACATCACTAGGTTATATTCTGACTGGGAGTTTGGTCAATAATATGTTATTTTTATATTTAATAACATTGTATGATTTTGTAGTACCTGTGTTTCCGTGTCCCATTGATAAATGTAGTAACAAAGAGTTCTGTTGCTTTGGATCAAAGTGTATGCTACTTCAATGTTTAGGCATTAAGAACAGAGTATTCCATTCCTCCCAAACCCTGCTAATTTATGTCAGTTATTATGGCTACTTTCACTTATTCAATTATTTGTTTTCATTATTGCATTTTATTTATTTATTTTTTTTATTTATTTTTTTCATTTATTTTTTATCAAAATGTAGTCACATCAGTTTATGCCAAATTATTTCCTTTCATGGTCATTCAGGAATAATGATTTATTCACAATGAAAGAGGAGAAAAAAAAGAGAGAAATATTTACCCCCCAAAACAGTTGATCTCTAATCAGTTTTGCATAAAAAGTTGCATAAAAAAAGTCCTTCAAATTTCCCCCACAGAGTGAGGATGCAAATAAAAACTTGCATGAGAAGGGAAATATTCACAGTGTTACAACTGTACTACATTACAGCTGTACTCGGTCTACCCTACGAAAAACCTTTATGAATGCGGAATGCGGCAATTTACGCAAGCATAGCTTTACAAACAAATTTACACAAAGGTTCGTTCTGCTCTTCTTTAAAAAATGAGGCCCGCTGTGTGGCCCCTGACGTTAAGACGTGGTTACACTATAAGTGAAAGGCATCTAAAATGCTTTCTGAGAATTAATGCTTTGATGTCGAAAATTAACACTCTTGAATGAAATTGTGGTTTCATCATTGATCAATTAAACTGTCCCAGACGCCTCCCTGCTGTATCTGTGAATTTTACTATTCCAGATTGTGATCATACAGCCATTTTACTCATTAAACACAACCCAAAAGTTCCCACAACCTGATAGAACATGTACATCACCCAGATGTCTATTTGATGTGTGTGTTTACATCTGGAAGATGTTTTTTTACATTGTTTGCTCATCTGCAATCGGTCTATGAGAATATGTCTCGGATGTCAGAGATTCATGAGACATTTATGATTAAAAATGTTTGTAAATCTGTTCTTTTTAAGATGAAAAGATCTAAAACAGACATCTCGGAGATGTACGTGTGCTATCTGGGAAGTCAATATGATCTGCCAACAATATATATATATATATATATATATATATATATATATATATATATATATATATATATATATATATGTTTTTATATTTTTTTATTATTTTTTTTTTTTTACATTTAATAATTACTTAACTAAAAGTCCAGGCAGAACTGAGGCAACTATGTCAGCAGCACTCCAACTTGCAAAAGTATGTTGCACTTTTATTTGTTTTTTTAATTTGTCATGACCATGTTCCACCCTCTACCTGACCCTTAGAATTTACAACTTCTATGCGTAAATGACCTCCATTGCAATTGGCTAACCTCTACAAATGTGAAATGAGTGACAATGCCCAAGTCTCTGAATACTGAATAGGCAATGATATGCAAACATGGGAGGTGATTTGTAAACATACTCATGGTTGTGATATCAAAAAAGCTATGATGTAATGACAAAAGAGATAAAGAACCAACCTTTATGAAACCATGGTTGTCAGGGTTGGGGAATCGAAATACATGTAACGGGAATACGTATTTAAAATACAAAATATAAGTAACTGTATTCCACTACAGTTACAATTTAAATCATTGGTAATTAGAATACAGTTACATTCAAAAAGTATTTTGATTACTGAAGAGATTACTTTGCATTTTATTGTCATTTGTTTCATTTAATATTTAGTCCTTTCAGATGGAAAACATTTATACATATAAATGATGCGATCCAAAGTGCATTTGAACAGCGGTGAAACAATTTCTTATGATGTGTTACATTCATAAGAGGAGATAGAGAATTAAGTTTGGAGCAGAAGAAATAGAAATAAACCTTGTGTAAACTGTCAGCTTTACGCTAAGCTAAAATGCTATTTCTAGCCATTTTACATGCACATGTTACCAGCCACGATCATATTTTTTATCAAGAAAATTCACGTTGGATCATAATTTATTTTTTCTAGTAAGACCTTTGATATTAGGGCAAAAATCATATTCTTGATTATAATTTTTATATTGTTTTCCTGTAAAAATATCTAAAAATCCTTAAAACAAGATCAATTTGATTGATCTTGTTTTAGAAACAACACTGCATAAGATATTTAGGTTCTTCAGATAATGTATTTTTAACATGTGTATTTTGTCTTACTGTACTGGCAGAGTTTTTATATTCAAAACAAGTGAAAAAATCTACCAGTGCTGAAGAAGTAATCCAAAGTATTTAGAATACGTTACTGACCTTGAGTAATCTAACGAAATATGTTACAAATTACATTTTACAGCATGTATTCTGTAATCTGTAGTGGAATACATATCAAAAGTAACCCTCCCAACCCTGATGGTTGTCACATTTTATAGCTGGTTTGAAATAGCACTGAAACAAAATATTGACAAACAGTTTTAGATATTTATCTATTTCCCCATTCAAGTAGAAAGTAGTTATAGTGTATGCCTACTAACAATTGTAAACAGAAAATAGCTGCCATTAGGTGGTAACAAGAACTTGGCTTCAATTAGCTTTGACAGTAGTTGATAGTAAACATCCTGAGCCACAGGACAAGAAAGTTTCTTCTCTGCCCAGCTATGAAATATTCACACCCTATTTAATATTTACATATTAGGGCTGGACGATAGCTACGAAATAGCATCTTGATATTTTTTGTCTTTTAATTATATTCAATATACATCTTGAAATCGATTCATTTGCTCTGTAAAGGCTTAAAAGGGTGATATTTATTTAGAGGAAATGTAATCAATTAGATCTAAAATGTTTGATGCAAGAAGTGAAATACAATTAAACATAATGGTTTTTCACTAAACAAAAAAGAAAAATTATTGTATATGCACCTATAAAACAAAACATAACATTGTAATAAATGGCAATATCTACCACAGGTATGCTTCTGTGAAATGTTTTGAGTGATGATGCAAACAAATTAGAGTTTAGAGTTTTGAACTGACAGTCTTCAATGAATTCAATGAAATTAACAGAATTTACTAACTCTGTCCCTGTTTATATCTTTATCTTATTATTATTATTATTATTATTATTATTATTATCTATTTATGTGCATATATAGATACAGAAATTATGCAGTCCACATTTTCTCTCTCACACAGACATTTCTTTAGAATGAAAGTGACATGTTGTTAGGTCATACCTGGGTTATGCTCCAGTAATCTCTAACAGCTTGACAAATTAACTGCTGATATAAACTGTGCTATTAAATGAATATATATATATATATATATATATATATATATATATATATATATATATATATATATATACACACAGTGAATGCATTGAATGGATACAGGCACACGCTATGATAATGAACTATGTGCAGAGAGCAATGGGTACTAGATGCATATCAATATTGTTCTTTCTCTTCATGTGTCTTTTCTCACATGTTACTCATAGGTTTAATTACTACAGTAAAGCAGTGTGGGTAATGAGCAGTCCTGGCAGTGAGTGGATGACTGTATCTAAGCTCTCATACAGTATGTAATTATGAAATCACACAGTATGGGCAGTAATGATGTTTCTGGAACCCAGTTCCTCCATTTCTATACTACACTGGTTGAAAAGTAGTATGTAAGTGCACATTTTAGTGATATACTGATACATTGTCCAGGCTTATACGACCAAGCCTGATATTTGGCCATTTTATAAGCATCAGTACAGCGTCAACACAATTTTTGCTTTATATAGAGTATATATATATAGACATAATTTACCCCAAAATCAAAAGTATTAAATAGTTTCTATTTATTTATTTTTTTATTTATTGTCC
Organism: Myxocyprinus asiaticus; assembly: GCF_019703515.2. Classification (NCBI taxonomy): domain Eukaryota; kingdom Metazoa; phylum Chordata; class Actinopteri; order Cypriniformes; family Catostomidae; genus Myxocyprinus; species Myxocyprinus asiaticus. Next base: position 12,882,815 of record NC_059353.1, read on the forward strand.
CACAAATTCATATTACCATAATGCATAAATCCCATTACCAATACTGTAATGTGAAAAAATGATATAACATTTATTTTTGATTCTTAATCTGCTCTATTTATGCAAATTTAAATAAAGGAAAATGTATTACAGTTACTGCACTGATCACCAAAAGATTGGAAATTGTAAAAAAATCTAAATCAAAAGTGACACATTACATTCATGCAAATTTGGAGGGACTCTGTGCTTAAATGTCACAAAAATGGTCCTAAAATAGACTTGATTGATTGATTTTATTTTGATTTTTAAATATCCCATTTAAGCTCACACTATATTATCCATTGGCCACCCTGCTCTCTATACTGTATATCTGCATTGGCCACTGAAAAATCCATATCAGTTGATCACTATTCCATCTTACGATTTAAAAAAAAAAAAATATTTTAAGGCGCATGCATGTTAATGTGTGTTTGTACCTAAGGGTTTGTCCTGGTTGCAATTCAGAAGAGTTGGATCTGCTTTGTGCTTCAACAGCTGGCGCACAATGTGGGTCTGTAGGGAAGATACAAACATATACATACACGCTCAGATATCTCTGTAACTTCAGAGGAAATCAAAGAGAATAGTAAGAGATGTAGGTCATGAGGCTGAGTATAATCCAAAACATCAGCTGTCACCACAGCAGCACTGCTCCTGCCTCCAGTGGCAAAAACATACGCAAACACCTCACATTCACACTAGAGGGAGGGAATTAGCAGGGACCTGGTGACACGATATCATATAGATATCTGGGTTGCTATACAATGTGATTCTTTATGCTCCGTGTATTGTAATTCAAAACTGTGATTTACTGTATTCTTTTACTAACTTTTTCTCATTCATGTTCATTACAATTTGGTGTCTTCCTGCATTACTTACCAAAGAAGTGGCACTGAGCATATTAGTGTCAATATAAAAACAATACTACATAAAGGAATAGCACACCTTGCCATACCTTCCATTGTGTATATCAAAACCCATGCAGTCTTGCTTTTATATATATATATAAAAAAAAAAAATATTCTTTAGGGTTCTAAGAACCCTAAGAAGCTCCAAAGAACCCGTTATTCAAAAAAAGGTTGTATTTACAAAGAATTTTAAAGAAAGAACCTTCTTAATAACCTTAAAAAAGGGTTTTACATAGAACCTTTTAGGGGTTCCAGATATGAAGCGAGCTATAGAACCCTTTCTAAGAGTGCTGTAAGGAGGATGAATCTAGTTTTAAACCTGTATTCTTAGCTGGTTTGTATTTTGGTCGAATAAAAATAACCATTTGTTTTGACTTTTTGACACATTATGTTTCGTCTTCTCACACACTTGCTCTGAGTATTTTTCTTTTTTTTTTTTTTTTTTTTTCAAGAATATTAATGTAAAAAAAAAATAAAAAAATAAGCTGTTGGACATGATGCTGTTCTTTTGTGTCCTGAATCGTAGCGTTCGCTTGTAATGTACATTTGTTTAATAGGTGCATTGAAATAGCATTACAGTGGTGATGCATTAGTGTAAATGAAAGTGTAAATAAGTAATTTTGCAAGCGAAGATTCTCTTAAATAAGATAAATAAAAAATAAATAAAATAAAAAACACTGTTGAAACTCTTAAACAGAACTCAACAAGCTAGAGTTTGTGTGTGTATGTGCCTTAAGACATGAGAGGTTTCACATATGATTAACAAACCACATGCATCACTACTTTTTGTAGCTTTTTAAGAGTCAAATTGCAAGTTATTGACAAATTACTATTAGTATACTTGATTTTCCCTGAAACCTATGTACAGGTAGCATAAATTTCTACTACAGGCATATGAGGTGGGGGATCCATTAAAACAGGTGCTGGATCCAATTCCGGAGGTTCTGGGCCTGGCTTGTTCTGGCACAAAAACCCTGCTGGGCTCCCTATTCATTAATACTTAATAAAGGAACATTTACGATACACACAGAGCCCTGTGTTTGTAACTGTAAAGATTTTGTAAGATGAGTCTCTAACTGACTTACTGGGCTTGAACTGAAACTCAGTGACTAAGGCATGGCTATTCTGCTGAGTCACCCAACCATCTGCAGTGCTAATGACTGAGTGAATGTGTTTGCATGGGTTTAGGACAGAGAAAAAGATAAAGGGAGAGAGAGTTATTCAGCTTTCTAGACCCCTGAAAGTATCTAGCACCAAGACATTAGCAGCAGATCCTCCAAGTCCTGTAAGGTGCGAGGTGGAGCCACCGTGGATCGGACTTTTTGGTCCAGCACATCCCACAGATGCTCAGTCGGATTGAGATCTGGGGAATTTGGAGGCCAGGGCAACACCTTGAACTCTTCATTATGTTATGTTCCTCAAACCATTCCTGAATAATGTGTGCAGTGTGGCAGGGCATATTATCCTGCTGAATGAGTCCACTGCCATCAGGGAATAGCATGTGTCAAATTGATATCCACATGAATGGCTGGACCCAGGGTTTTCAAGAAGAACATTGCCCAGAGCATCACACTCCCTCCACTGTCTTGTTGGCTTCCCACAGTGCATCCTGGTGACATCACTTGACCAGGTAAACGGAGCACACGTACATGGATTTAGGGATTTAGCTCATACATCAATATACCAATTAAAATTATATACCTGTAAAAACTTGTCAACCAGTATACATTTTTGGGTTTTGTTTATGTCACAGTTATGCAAAACATTGCTGCATGGTACTGAATGTGCATTCCAGGCAGAGATTGCATTGCAAATAAACATTATCCGTTAAAAACGAATAAAATTTACGTGGTTATTTTGGTCGGACTGCATTCTCTCCACAAGCGAAACGTTCCAGAGTTAATTTGCAATCGGACTGAAACTACCTTGTCCTGGTGGTCTTGGACCAATTGTTTGGATGCAGACTGTGAGCGTGATTGCCATGTTCATATATACCTAAACAAACAGAACTAAGGGAGAAAATGCACCAGGTTCCGAAACATATTCTCCAAATGAGCCATGTTTGAAAACACATTAAGAAACTTCAATAGTTGTGAAAAATAAAAACACTGTATAAAGTTAAAGTATTTCTTTGTGGTAAAATGGCCTAAATGTTGGTCAGGACATTTCTGATTTTCTAAAAGTCAGTAGGGACATCTACGCTTATGTATGTGGTAGAGAGTTCCCTGAGGGGAAAAGAACAAAGGAGGAGAAAGAAAGACAACTCTCTTCATCAGCAAATAAAGCATTATCAAATATTTGTCCGCTTCAGCAAGTTTGTCCTTTCCTCCAGAAATCAATCTCTGCTCTACCAGAATCACTGTTCAAATCATATAAAACAAATCAGTATATGCATGTGCTCCTCAGAGCTCTGGCCAATCTGGATGGGAATTGGTCAGATCAATGCAATGCTGAAGTCTCATTAATTAAAAACAGGAGGGGGGTGGGGGGGATATAATGAACTGTATTTGGTCTACAATTACTCTAATATCGATATTTTCCCATGACTGTAAACAGCAATCTGAGATACTGGCTAATCTCAGGATGCAAGGGCAATATAACACTATGCTCATGCATATTCCAATCAGTCATCTTGCTCATTTAGTCCATATTTGATTATAATTTTAACAGTCAGTGCCCATAAGACAGAAAGTATAATAACATTTCAATCAACTCTGCATCGGCAATGTCTGCGCTGCATCAAAAAGAAGAATTTGATGTACTTTTGCCTCTATGTTTGCAACCTGTCTTAGCTTTCAAGTGTTCTACATTCACTGCATTGCCAACTCCATTTTGCTTAATTTAAAGTTAACAATATTACCTTAATCCACGGATGTGTGCAATCTTTTGTGTGTCACTAAATTGGTGTTTTGTTTTGTGAAATGTCTATTGCATATTGATTCTAGAATCTCTTGAATAAAGAATTTAGTGCTACATACCTGCCCATATTTGGCAGCAAGGTGTAAGGGTGTCCAGAAGCTGTTGTCAGAGACCTGGACATCTGCCCCGTTCTCCAGCAACATAGACACCACCTCCTTATAACCACTGGCACAGGCGATGTGGAGCTGCAAACGCAACACAGGCAAAAATATCACAGGTAACAGGTTTAATTTGGCCAAAATGTGCAAGCTTTACATTCAAATTGCCATCTATAATTTAACAGATTGTCCAATGTTTTGAAAGAAGTGGTTCTCAGCAGTGACAAGCCAAAAATAGGTCACAGGTCTGTTGCGATAAGGTGTGGACAGCAGGAAAAACTAAAAATACTAAAATGCAACTCACCATATAATCATGCATGTTTAAGATATCAACATATAGGCTTATCAGCTTTTAAATGTGAAGAGAAAACACTTCACATTTATTTTATTGTTTTATAAAAGGCTGTGGGTCCTATCATATAACTATCATGATAACTCATGTTATTTTTTGCAAATTCATTCGTCACTTGGTAAAAGCTAACTAAATTAGGCATATGCCAACAAGCAGCCTGCCCCAAACTGTGGAAGGAAAAAGAAAATATAACCCAGAATACATTAAATACGGGGTCACTTTCAATGACGATATACATGGTTTGTGTCTAAAAAAATTTTATCGAATAAATTACATAATATACTGATTAATCGCAGTTAATCACAAATATAAATATTTGCTGAGAAAGACTCTCAAAAAACAACTCAATATATAATGATTAAATAATTATAATTGTTATGTTTAAATAATTACAAATACACACACTCACACACACACATATATATATATAAGTACGTACACACTGTATAAACAGATATATATATATATATATATATATATATATATATATATATATATATATAAAATTACATTATTGTGGCAGCCGAGTAAAGCTTTGATAAGTCAATACAAAAAGAGGCTTTAAAAGGCAATATAATCTCCATATTATTGAACATAAGCCTATCATTGCCGTACAGTCCACAGCAATCCATTTTACATTGGATTTGTCGATCTGTCAAAAGTAGACTTATTATAAGGGCTTTTCTAAGGATGGGTCAATGTGCACATGCCTCAGACGTACTGTATGATTTCGGAATGTCTCACTTTGGTTGCATTGCATCCTAAGCAGCTTTTTAGCTCGCTGTGTCAAATTAAACAGTTTGAAACTTAGAAAAATACTTCTCGAGATCCCTGCATTCGGAAATTAAGCGTAGTTCTAATGGGAGTCTCATAGTCATCATCATTGCACAATAATTAATTAAATCTGTTAGCCAATCACATATTAGCTTTCTCTTTAAAGGTCCACTATCAGCCTTTCCTCTCTGCAGTTCAGTGTGCTGATGTGGCTACTTCTGCTCTACCCGGTACTGGGAGCCGTGCACTCCCCATGTTACACGTTATGCCTCGCTGCTCCAAGCATCAACCGATTATTACTCGCCTTGATGTTCACGCTCCCTCCAGCCAGTCTCCATCAGAAAATATGCTACGTTCTCAGTCTTTTCTTCTTTTGGGGAACACGGGTCTTACCGCTTATGCAGGTGATCGTGCGTCCTGCAGCGTGGCGGCCGCACACACGTGTAACTGAGTTTAGGATTATAATGATGATCTGTTCACTCAGCGTTTGCATGTCTAAATGTACCCCTCATCGGGCGAATCAAGATACAATATTCATGCACGTCATCGGGCATAGTACTCAGCATAGGTGGTCTGATTATATTCATTAGGTAAGTTCATACTCCCACGGTTCGTTGGTCGCTCCTATAGTATGTTAATCACGAAGCGTCTTTTGACTTCATATGGGTACTTCCACATTCTTCTTGAAGGGGAAGTATCACTGCTGCTATATGTCCTGACACTCAGAATTAGGCTTTGCTCTACATATCTATATTTCATTATCAATTCAATGCTGTCTGCACTCTAATACAAGTAATTACCTAGCGATCCAGGTATTAATTCCATTCTAGCACGTTACATGTTTCATTTATGAGAGCGATCTGGCATCATTAGAGCGTAAAGATGGGTTACTGAACTATTAATTATTTTATCATTGATACACCATGAAGCTTCTAAACTATGGGGCCTTACACAACAATAGGGCTTTATCACAAATGTTTGAAATTCCAAGTTTCATTACACAAGTTTCTGCATACATTTCATTTTCTGCATCTGCTGGTCAAAGCATAAGCTCCCCATTATACTTTCTACATTAGTCATCAACATACGTGTTCACTATTTGCTCGTGGTCAGGGCAGTAACTTTTATTAGCAGGTAAGTAAGGTATTTATATGACTTTACTGAAATAATAATAATACTAATCACAGCTGCAAAGCACCTCAAGGTCTATCAAAATTCATGATCAAAGCTGAGCGCTGGTTTTCTTTTGCTACAAGAAATTCATCTGCCCAACCATCACACCATCAGCATGCGCACCTCTCATCAGCAGTAAGTAAACTTCATCATCCTAACATATCTGGTGGTGGCCTGGGATCACGTTCATTCATTTGCTTCACGCATCACCATTGCAAAGGTATTGCACAAACCAAGCTCACACTAATCGCTAGGTCTCAAATGACAAATATTGTTTATCATTTGTCAAGGAAATTGCATAAACAATGTTCACCCTAATCGCTAGGGTTCAAATCACAAACATTGTTTATCCTTTGGAAAGGATATTGCACAAACGTCCTGGTTACTTGCGTAACCTCCGTTCCCTGATGGAGGGAACGAGACATTGTGTTAATGTAGTGACACTAGGAGTCACTCTTGGGAACCCGAAAAGACTCTGGTCTTTGATAAAAGGCCAATGAAAATTGGCGAGTGGTATGCAAACACCGAACATACGGGTATAAAAGGAGCTGGTATGCAACCACTCATTCAGGTTTTGTGCTGAGGAGCCGAGACAAGGTCCCAGCCATTTCAGCGGGTAGTCCAGCATTGTGGCAGGAGGGACACAACGTCTCTGGACGTTCAAGGAAGATGCAGTTTACCAACAGTTTCTCCGCAAACTCGTCTGCCACAGGGCTCGGAGGAAGTCATCCAGGGAACACAGTTTGTGAACACTACTGGGAGTCAACAGCGCACGTCTTCAGCTCAGGGGAGGTGAAAGGCGCTATGCGCAAGCAAAACACCAGGCCTGCTGTCCTGGACTTATCTGCTTGTGACTGCCACTACACGGGACGAAACCGTTTCCACCTGGAGATTGTAGATCCTCGCAAAGGTGTTGGGTGTTGCCCAGCCCACTGCTCTGCAAATGTCTGTTAGAGAGGCACCACTGGTCAAGGCCCAGGAGGCAACCACATGGAATGGGCTCATAGCCCTACCGGGGGCGGCACGTCCTGAGCGTGTTGCGAGGAGCGTGAGGTCCGAGAACCATGTCTGGGTGGGCCAGTAGGGTACTACCAGGACGACCTGCTCCTCGTCCTCCCTGACCTTGCACAGGGTCTGTGAAAGTAGGCTCACTGAGGGAAACGCATATTTGCATAGTCCAGGGGGCCAGTTATGTCCCAGCGCATCTATACCGAGAGGTGCCTCGGTCAGGGCGTACCAGAGCGGGCAGTGGGAGGATTCTTGGGAAGCAAACAGGTATACCTGTGCTCGACCGAATCAACTCCAGATCTGCTGGACCACTTGGGGTGGAATCTCCACTCTCCCCTGAGCGTAACCTGTCGTGACAGCGCGTCCGCTGCAGTGTTGAGGTCGCCCGGGATGTGAGTGGCTCGCAGAGATTTGAGGTGCTGCTGACTCCAGAGGAGGAGACAGCGGGCGAGTTGTGACATACACCGGGAGCGTAAACTGCCTTGACGGTTGATGTATGCCACGGTTGCCATGTTGTCTGTCCGAACTAACACATGCTTGCCCTGAATCAATGGCCGAAACCTCCGCAGGCCGAGCAGAATTGCCAACAACTCGAAGCAGTTGATGTGCCAATGCAGCCGCGGGCCCGTCCAGGAGCCGGCGGCTGCTTACCCGTTGCATACAGCGCCCCAGCCCGTTTCGGAGGTGTCTGTCGTAACCACGACACGCCTGGAGACCTGCTCTGGGGGAACGCCTGCCTGCAGAAATGTGAGGTCGGTCCAAAGGCTGAAGAGGCGGTGACAGACCAGCGTGATGGCCACGCAATGTGTCCCGCAGCGCCATGCCCATCTCGGGACTCGAGTCTGGAGCCAGTGCTGAAGCGGTCTCAAATGCATCAACCTGAGAGGAGTGGCCACCGCTGAGGATGCTATATGCCCCAGGAGCCTCTGAAACAGTTTCAGTGGAGCCACTGTCTTCTGTCTGAATGCCTTCAAACAGGTCAGCACCGACTGTGCACGCTCGTTCGTGAGGTGCCCGTCATCGAGACTGAGTCCAACTCCAAGCCGAGAAAAGAGATGTTCTGAACCGGGAGGAGCTTACTCTTTCCCCAGTTGACCCGAAGCCCTAGTCAGCTGAGATGCGAGAGCACCAGGTCCCTGTGTGCACACAACACATCCCGAGAGTGAGCTAGGATTAGCCACTCATTGAGATAGTTGAGGATGCGCATTCCCACTTCCCTTAACAGGGAAAGGGCTGCCTCTGCGACCTTCGTGAAGACGCGAGGGGACAAGGACAGGCCGAAAGGGAGGACCTTGTACTGATACACCCGACCCTCGAATTCAAACTGCAGGAAGGGTCTGTGTCGAGGTAGAATCGAGACGTGGAAGTATGCGTCCTTCAGGTCTACCGCCGCGAACCAATCTTGATGCCGGACGCTCGCTAGAATGTGTTTTTGCATCAGCATCTTGAACGGGAGTCTGTGTAAAGCCCGGTTCAGTGTTCGCAGGTCCAAGATTGGCCGCAACCCACTGCCTTTCTTTGATACAATGAAGTAGGGGCTGTAAAACCCCTTCTTCATCTCGGCCGGAGGGACAGGCTCTATCGCACCCTTCCATAGGAGGTGAAGTGGACGCCGCTGAACCTGGCCGGATGCCTGGTGAACTGAATCGCATAGGCGAAACGGATGGTCCAGACCAGCCATTGCGATGGATTGGAAAGCACAAGCCACACATCCAAGCTCCGGGCGAGGGGGACCAAGGGGAAAATCTCGTCGTACGTACCGGAGGGTGGGGCCTCGCGGCGGGGCTGAGCCTGTGGTGCCATGCCGTGTCATGGCAGTGCTGAGTTCAGGGTCATCAAAGCACTTACCTGGCTCCTTGTGACCACCCCTGGAACAGCCTGGGACAGGGGAGGAAGAGGCCTGTGCTCGTGACCCGTGGAGACCGTCACATCGGGGGCGAATTTGTGCCACAGCTGGGCACACAGGGGTGGGGAGACTGCTGCTGGAGCGCCAAACCTGCCAAAATGGAATGGTGGATGGTGGTCGTGATGACGGCCGTGCACACCGGGTATGTGACCCAGGGAACAAGGAAACCGCTCTTTTGCTGAACTCTTGGGTACCGCAGCCACTTGGGCCGAGGCGAAATTAAATGAAAAGGTAACAAAAGATTCTCCTCCTGGCCCTCCACCGGGGGATGGAGTGGTCTGCTTACCAGCTCCAGAGCAGCGGGTTTCGTCTTCCCTGGGTCGCCCATCTCAGGGGCACTTTGAAGCCTTTTGTGGGTTCTTGGTGGTCAGCCGTGAGACGGGTGTCGTCTGCTTCCTGCGATGGGCTCCACGCCGGGGCCGGGCCGCAGGGGCGGGCTGCGGTGGAGCCAGTGCAGTCACTGCAGGGGTACACCCTTGGTGACGAGCAAACGGGGTACGGGATCTTGAGCCGCGCCGGGGCAGGATGTGCCGGATAGCCTCCGTCTGCTACTTCACCTCCGAGAACTGCTGGGCAAAGTCCTCGATGGTGTCGCAGAACACGCCAACCTGGGAAACAGGGGCACCAGGGAACTGTGCCTTGTCGGCCTCTCCCATCTCGACCAGGTTGAACCAAAGGTGGCGCTCCTGGACCACCAAGGTGGACATCGCCCACCCGAGAGACCGCGCCATGACCTTCATCGCCTGGAGAGCGAGGTCGGTCGTCGAGCGCAGCTCCTGCATCAATCCCAGGGCGGAACTACCCTCGTGCAGTTCCTTTAGCGCCTTGGCTTGGTGGACTTGCAGGAGAGCCATGCTGTGCAGGGCGGAGGTGGCTTGTCCAGCGGCACCATAGGCTTTGGCCATCAGGGACGATGTAAACCTACAGAACTTGGACGGGAGCTTTGGGCGCCCGAGCTAGGTGGCGGCGCTCTGCACCATGAGTGCCTTATCCACCGGGGGGATCGCCGAATAGCCCTTGGCCGCCCCACCATCGAGGGTAGTGAGGGCGGGGGAGCTGATAAATCAGGACCGGCCAGTAAAAGGTGCCTCCCACGACCTTGTCAGCTCCTCGTGCACTTCCGGGAAGAGAGGAACTGGGGTGGGGCGTGGCGTGGCTGTGAGCGGCTGCCCGGGAAAGCATGTCCATCATCTCTGCGTCAGCCTGTGACTGGGCGATCGTACCTGAGGCGGGGTGCCCAGCTGAGGCTTCCGCGTCCGACTGGATGAGCCCACTCTCCGATGCTGTGCTCAAGAGCTCATCACCTTCGTGGGCTCTGAACAAGAGGTCGAACTCACTGTGAGACGAGCCGGCGGACTCATCTGGAAGCCCAATCGGGGCAGATGAGCATGCTGGGGAATGGGAGGTCCGGGGGGGATACCCGGCGGAGGTGGTCCCATTGGGGTCCCCAAATCACCTCCAGTGCTAGCCACACTGGCCTCATACCCTTAGGTAGAAGGACCGGGGCAGGGAGCCAGTGGGGTGGCATGCTTTCTTACATAGGCAAGCCACGACCGCATCGTTGCCATGGACATGTTCTCGCAATGAGTACATGGCCCAACCACGAACGCTGTCTCCGCGTGGGCAGTGCCCAGACACAAAAGACAGTGATCATGATCATCAGAAGGCGAGAGATAACGACCGCAACCAGGAATAACACATAAACGGAGAGGTATCTTTAAAAGATGTGCCTTTAAAAAGATGTTCCGTGTGTGCCGCTCTTTTAGAGAAATTTACTCTTTTTTAGAATATACTCTTTTATTTCTGCCGAAGCGCCCAGGGGCGTTCTCTGCAGTGCACCAGTGCAGAAGGGGGAGAAGCTGCTGAAATGCACCGTCAGATCCAGCAGAGGTGAATGAACAGCCGTGGGAATTCTGAATGAGTGGTTGCATACCAGCTCCTTTTATAACCGTATGTTCGGGGGAGTGGTATGCAAATACCACTCGCCAATTTTCATTGGCCTTTTATCAAAGACCAGAGGTGTTTTGGGCTCCCAAGAGTGACCCTTAGTGTCACTACATGACTAAATTGTCACACGACACAACGTCAAGTGAGTGACAGATAGGGAACAATGTTCATCCTAATCGCTAGGGTTCAAATCTCAAACATTGCTTATCCTTTTGCAAGGATATTGCACAAACAGTGTTGGCTCTAATCGCTAGGGTTCATATCTCAAACACTGTTTATCCTTTTGCAAGGATATTGCACAAACAATGTTCACCCTAATCGCTAGGGTTCACATACATTCAGCAAAACATTTACAAACCTGCAAACTTGGACCATGAAGACCTGGTCTGTGATCCTATTTATTCATTTTCTCTTTTCTGTTTGGGGGGAATCACTATTTAAGGTTTTCTTTTGGGGTAGGATCCTTGCCCCTGCCACCTTTCATCCAGCAGGATTTGACGAATCTCAACGGACCTTCGGACGGCGCTTACGCCAAAGATTGACAATCAATTGTCTCGCTGTACTTCTTCAATAATAGATTTTGTGAATCCAGACAGTCTGCGAGTCTTCTGATAGAAAAGAAGTGTAAGTGTAGTTCTATTGGGAGTCTCGTAGTCATTATCATTGACCAGTAATTAATTTAACCTGTTAGCCAATCACATTTTAGCTTTCCTTTAAAAGTTCTCTGTCAGCCTTTCATCTCTGCTGTTCAGTGTGCCGACGTGACTACCTTCACCTTCTCACCGCCACCAGTATAGTCTCCGTCCTGTCTCGGCGGTAGGCTCCTCGCCCTAGCCGCCTTTATTCTGGCAGGATTTGACCGTTCGAGTTAGAATCTCAGCGGACCGTCAGACAGGGCTTACGCCAAAGATTGACAATAATCAATTGTCTCACTGTATTCCTTCAATAATAGATTCCGTGAATCCAATCATCTGCAAGTCTTCTGATAGAATTGCACTCCATCCAGCTGTGTTTGAATGCAAGATTGTGTCCTCATCTTGTGCTGTTGCTAGTGTCAAGTAAGCCTGTGTGTGGTTTGTTAACTGCACAGCTATATGTTGCCCATGCAGCTGAAGTTACGCTTATTGCCCCCTGCTGAAAACAGGTGGTACTTAAAGCTTAAATTGCTCTGATGGTAGTGATATTCCTTATTACGGCGACATGATTCATTGCGTTATTTTTTTCACACATTATTTTTTTATATAATTAACTGCACTGAATTAACGTGTTAAATAGAGATCCCTAGTTTTAAGGGCACTTTTGTTTATTTCGTACTATAAAGAAATTTGGTACTTTGTTGGGTCAGTACTTCATGTACAGTGTAAAACAAACAAAACCAATTGAGAACCACTGTTTTAAAAAGATCACTGAATGTTAGAAATTGTTGTATATTTTGGGGATGGCTTGCAATCAGTTTTTCTTACCAGCGTGACCCCGTCATCATTCCTTTGGTTGACAGTGCCACCGCTACTGAGCAGCAGCCTTATGTCAGACAGCATGGTGGATGAACGCTGTGTCTTCATCTGATGCATAGAGCTCATGTCCACACCTGACAAATACATAGAGACATGTACAAGTAAACATACACAACAGTTATAAGCTCACTCCACACTGCTCTATTAGAGTAGAGAGAGGTTTGCATGTTATGCCATAAGTATCACTAAGCATCAGTGGCAAATCCTAGCATGGTGATATAGGTAGTCACCTAGGGCTGCAGCATTCTCTGGGACACCTTATGCACTCCATTTCAATCAGTTTCAATGTACTGTACACACTCTCTGTATAACATCTACAGTATAATGTACTATGATATGATTGCATTATTTTCATTGTATTATTGTCTCTTTAAATCTTATTTTATAGCAAATAAAGTACATAGGTCTGGTACGTAATGCCTACTTTTAACAATCAAATCAGTTCCCGATGGATAAAATCAATTCCTGCTGTACTTTATTTTTTGTTTTATTTTTATCAATGCATATTATTTTTCACTTGGAAATATGCCATATTATGGAAGGAGAGTGGGTTGTGATGTCAACTTAAAAAGGAGGTCTTCAATAAATCTATAAAACCTATCAATAACTATTAATGAACCAAATCAGCTAAAATAATTTAAGTTAGTATTCATTGATAATGTGCCTAGAGAAGATCAGTGAGGTACTGCACAGCTTTGTATAGGGCACGGTTTCTTTTCAGTATGGTAGAGTACACTAAGATTGAATTTTGCCCACTGATAGTGTGGATTATTTTCACACACTTGCTGTGTTGTTTTAGCACCTGATTCACTGAAGTAATCATGCAAATCAGGTAATGGTGCAATCACAGCCAAACATTTAGTGCTGAATGCAATTTGGATGGCATAATTCCTCATCTTACCGACCATTTCTGAGTGCTAGTCTGTTGTGGCAATGACCACATTTAAATAAGTGCAGCACTATTTCAGCATCCGTTAAAACTGGATTATGAATATTTAGTAAATAAGATGCAGGTGTTTGCACTGAAAAACTGCATGCAAAAGTGTTTAGTGAATTTGCTCCAGAGAGTTGTTACCCAGCGAGATCTGATCAGGCACTGCTGATGTTCTACTGATGGAGCTCATGTGATGTAGGTGATGGAGAGAGGGAGATTTGGACAGATGTCACATGAAAGAGATCTTATTTATCAAACAGTCTTATGGGATCAGATATCTCTCTTACTCTCTCTGTTCTAATTTCCTGCTCCCCATCATGTGTGGGCTGGAGGACACATTTTTCAAGAACAAATCATCTCCACTTGCATATGGTGCTCTATTAGACACAAAGCATGCTGATCAGAAGTATCAGAGGAGGTGGAGATGGCAGTGTCTGTTTATTTGTAGCGGGAATGCCATCCTGGGATAGCGAGAGCCCTGACTGTAATGATGAATGACCCTTTCTGACAGCACTCCAGATAAGTGTGTCTATCTCTCTGTCTCACTGATTGATTAGCAGGCTCTCCATTATAAATTAACTACTACTCCACACCGCGTGAGCTGACCAGTACTAGATAGTAACAGATTACATGTAATCAGATTACAAACAAATCAAGTATTGTAATTAGATTAAATTACATTTTCAAATACTGTACTCGTAATCAGATTACAGTTACTTTTGATAGATTACATAATTTATTGTTCCCCCTAATTCTTCTTTTTAAATATTCTTCTTTTTAAATATTTTTTTTAAATACTTGATACTAGCCAAATGTCATAATTAGAATGAAGATGGAGTGGTAATCTACAAATAAATGCCAAATCGATTGCATAATTGCAGTAAAGTTAGTTTTAGTTTCACAAACTGCTTTTGCACCCTGCTTCAAAAATGTACTTGGATGTGCTTTTGCTATTGTGACATTTTTTTTTTTTTTTTTTTTTTTTGAAAGGTCAAACCTTTTTCAGTTTTTATATTAGCATACATTTCATTGTAACTAACATGTAACAATGAAAAATGTCCTGGTTACTTTCATAACCTCCGTTCCCTGATGGAGGGAATGAGATGTTGTGTTGATGTAGTGACACTAGGGGTCACTCTTGGGAGCCAAAAACACCTCTGATCTTTGAAAAAAGGACAATGGGAATTGGCGAGTGGAATTTGCATGCCACTCCCCCGGACATACGGGTATAAAAGGAGCTGGTATGCAACCACTCATTCAGGTTTTGTGCTGAGGAGCGAAGACAAGGTCCCGGCCATTTCAGCGTGTAGTTCAGCGTTGTGGCAAGAGGGACACAACGTCTCCTTCCCTCCATCAGGGAACGGAGGTTACAAAAGTAACCATGACGTTCCCTATCTGTCACTCACTCGACATTGTGTCGATGTAGTGACACTAGGGGTCCCTATACAAAATGGCACAACTACTGAACTGTGTTACGTGGACTAGTGGTGCGAGATGGGCAGACCTCTGTGTGCCTCGTAGCCAGTGCACCAGGCCATCATGTAACCTCCCCCAATGCTCTTATGAGCGTCGAATGGTCCTTCGGGAAAAAGTCAACTGCCCAACAAATAGGGACAGGCTAGCCCAGCCGTGGCCTCTTTTCCTATTTTCTCCCCAAAAAGAGTGGAATTTGTTAACCGACTGGGGGCCGTAAATGTCTACGTCAGGTGGTGTCACTCCCAAGGGGAAGACACCGTGGAAACCACACCCTGCCCAGAGAAGGGGGGAGGGGGGGGGGGTATTTCAAGTGGAAATACATCACATGGTCTTAAATATGTCGGAAATATGTCATGTGGAGAAGTCACCTGGTAGGTCCTACCCAAGGGCGGAGGAGTTTCTACAAGCATGGTGACCGGGGGCAGAGGGGCCTCTGCCCAAGGAAGACGCAGTTTATTGACAGGGAAACGATTTAGCGGAAGATATATCACATGGCGTCAACTATGGGGAACCAGTGCATGTGAAGCACCTATCCCAGTACAGGGCTTGGTTAGCACATGTACTGGGCTGGCAGCGAGTTTCTCCGCAAACTCATCTGCCACAGGGCTAAGGAGGAAAATCATCCAGGGATCACAACTTGTGAACACGACTGGGAGTCAAAGGCGCACGTCTTTACCTCATGGGAGGGGAAAGGCACTATACGCAAGTGGTACACCCGGCCAGCTGTCCTGGAACTTACCTGTTCAGACCTGACAACACACGGGGCGAAACCGGCTCAACCCGAAGATTATAGAACCTCACAAAGGTGTTGGGTGTCACCCAGCCCGCTGCTCTGCAGATGTCTGCCAAAGAGGCACCACTGGTCAGGGCCTAGGAGGCCGCCACACTCCTAGTAGAGTGGGCTCGTAGAGCCACCCGTTGCGGCACGTCCTGAGCATGATATGCCATCACAATTGTGTCAATGACCCAGTGGGCGATCCTCTGTTTGGAGACAGCACTTCCTTTCCGCTGTCCACCAAAGCAGACAAAGAGCTGCTCGGAGCTTCTAAAGCGTGTGATCCAAATAGATGTGTAAAGCACGCACCGGACACAGCAATGCCAAAGCTGGGTCTGCCTCCTCCTGGGGCAGCGCTTTCAGGTTCATCACCTGATCCCTAAACGGGGTCGTTGGAACTTTGGGCACATAGCCTGGTCAGGGTCTCAGGATCACGTGAGAGTAGCCCGGACAGAACTCCAGGCATGTTTTGCTGACAGAGAACGCCTGCAGGTCCCCTAGCCTCTTGATGGAAGTGAGCGCAGTCAGGAGGGCAGTCTTCAAAGATAGTGCCTTAAGCTCAGCTGACTCCAGGGGCTAAAAGGGGGCTCCCCATAGACCCCGAAGGACTACAGAGAGGTCCTATGAGGGGATGAGACGTGGTCTGGAGGGATTCAACCTCCTAGTGCCTCTCAGGAACCTGATGATGAGGTCGTGCTTCCCTAAGGACTTACCATCTACTGTATCGTGGTGTGACACTATAGCGGCTACATATACCTTCAAGGTGGAGGGGGACAGCTGCCCCTCCAGCCTCCCTGCAGGAAGGAAAGCACCGATCCGACTGCGCACCTCTGGGGGTCTTCGCGCCGGGAAGAACACCACTTAGCGAACAGATGCCACTTCAAAGCATACAGGCGCCTCGTAGAGAGAGCCCTAACCTGAGTGATCGTATCTACCACCGCGGGTGGTAGACCGCTTTGGTCTTCCACGTCCTGTCCAAGGGCCAGACCTGGAGATTCCAGAGGTCTGGTCACGGGTGCCAGATAGTGCCCCGTCCAAGAAAAAGAATGTCCTTCCACAGGGGAATTCGCCAGGGGGAGGGGCTGTTGCGAGGAGCGTGAGTTCCTAGTGGGCCAGTAGGATGCTACTAGGACGACCTGTTCCTCGTCCTCCCTGACCTTGCACAGGGTCTGTGCAAGTAGGCTCACTGGGGGAAATATGTATTTGCGTAGTCCAGGGGGCCAGCTGTGTGCCAGCGTGTCTATACCGAGGGGTGCCTCGGTCAGGGTGTACCAAAGTGGGCAGTGGGAGGATTCCCGGGAAGCAAACAGGTATACCTGTGCTCGACCGAATCAACTCCAGATCTGCTGGACCACCTGGGTTGGAATCTCCACTCTCCCCTGAGCGTAATCTGTCGTGACAGCGCATCCGCTGTGGTGTTGAGGTCACCCGGGATGTGAAAGCGCAAGCCACGCTTCCAAACTCCGGGCGAGGGGGACCAAGGGGATAATCACGTCGGACATACCGGTGGGTGGGGCCTTGTGGCAGAGCGGAGACTGAGGCGCCACACCGCGAGGGCTTGAGCCCCGTGGCCGTGATGAGTCCAGGGACATCGAAGCACTTACCTGGCTCCTGATACCCACCATAAGATTGGTCGAGGAGGGGGGAGGAGGAACATCGTCCCCACAGTCCGTCGGAGCCAACCCGGTGTGGGCAAGTTTGTGCCACGGCTGGGCACGCAGGGGCGGGGGATCCGCCACTGGAGCGCCAAACCTGCAAAAATGGGACAATGGACGGCGGTCGTGACGATGGCCGTGCACACCTGACATGTGACCCAGAGAACAAGGAAACCACTCTTTTGTTGAAGTTTTGGGTACCACAGCCTCTTGGGCATGCGGCGAAAAATGGAAAAACCGGGGGATGGAGTGGTCTGTCTACCAGCTCCGTAGAAGCGGATCTCCTCATCCCTGGGTCGCCCATCTCAGGGGCGCTTCGAAGCCTTCCTAGGGTTTTTGGTTGCCGGCCGTGAGATGGGTGGCATCTGCTTCCTGCGCTGGGCTCGAAGCCGGGGCCGGGCCTCGGGGGCGGGCTGTGGCGGAGCCGGTGCTGTTTCTGCAGGAGGACGCCCCTGGCGACGAGCAAACAGGGTGTGGGGTCTTGAGCCGTGCCAGGGCAGGATATGTTGAATGGCCTCCGTCTGCTGCTTCACCACCGAGAACTGCTGGGCAAAGTCCTCGACAGTGTTGCCGAATAGGCCAACCTGGGAGATGGGGGCGTCGAGGAACCATGCCTTGTCAGCCTCTCCAATCTCGACCAGGTTGAGCCAAAGGTGGTGCTCCTGGACCACCAGGGTGGATGTCACCTGCCCGAAAGACCATGCCGTGATCTTCGTCGCCCAGAGAGCGAGGTCGGTCGCCGAGCGCAGTTCCTGCATTAATCCCGGATCAGAACTACCCTCGTGCAGCTCTTTTAGCACCTTGGCTTGGTGAACTTGCAGGAGAACCATGGCGTGCAGGGCGGAGGCGGCTTGTCCAACGGCACCATAGGCCTTAGCTGTCAGGGATGACATAAACCTACAGGCCTTGGCCACCCCACCATCGATGGTAGTGAGAGCGGGGGAGCTGAAAGATCGGGATCAGGCAGTAAAAGGTGCACCCCACGATTTTGTCAGCTCCTCATGCAGTTACGGGAAGAAAGGGACCGGGTTGGGGCGCGGCCATGAGTGGCGCTCTGGGCCTAGGAACCAATCATTGAGCCGCGAGGGTTCAGGGGAGAGTGGAGGGTTCCACTCTAGCCCGACGCTTGCAGCTGCCCGGGAAAGCATGACCGTCATCTCCGCGTCGGCCTGAGACTGGGCGACCACACCCGAAGGAGGGAGCCGAGATGTCCGTGTCAGAGTGGATGAGCCCACTCTCCGATCCTGCGCTCAATAACTCATTGTCTTCCCAGGCTCCGAATAAGAGGTCGAACTCGCCGTGAGACGAGCCGGCAGTCTCATCCGAGAGCCCGACAGGGCCAAGCGAGCGTGCTGGGGAATGGTCCGTGGGGGTTTACCCGGCAGAGATGGTCCCATTGTGGTCCCCAAATCGCCCCCAGTGCTAACCGGCACGGCCTCATACCCGTAGGGTAGATTGCTTTCTTACGAATGCAAGACGCGACCGCAACATTGCCATGGTCATGTTCTCGCAATGAGGACAAGACCCATCCACGAACAATGTCTCCGCGTGGGCAGTGCCCAGACACGTAAGACAGTGATCGTGGCCGTCAGAAGCGGAGAGATAACGACCGCAACCAGGAATAACACACAAACGGAAAGGCATCTTTAAAAAGACGTTTCGTGTGTGCTGCTCTTTTAGAATGAAAATATACTCTTTTTAGAATAAACTCTTTTTGTTATTCTGCCGAAGCGCCCAGGGGCGTTCTCTGCACTCCACGGGTGCAGAGGGGGTGAAGCCGCTGAAATGCGCTGTAAAATCCAGCAGATGAGATGAATGAACTCGTGGATGAATTCAGCTTCAATGAATAGAACCGCTCGGCTCCGAAGAGAAAATCTGAATGAGTGGTTGCATACCAGCTCCTTTTATACTCGTATGTCCAGGGGAGTGGCATGCAAATTCCACTCGCCAATTCCCATTGGCCTTTTTTCAAAGATCAGGGGTGTTTAGGGCTCCCAAGAGTGACCCCTAGTGTCACTATATCGACACAACGTCGAGTGAGTGACGGATAGGGAACTAAACACTGTTAATGCAATGCCTTTATTAACATTAAAATAGTCAGGGTATTCAATGAATATTTTTTAAGGTCTCGCTATAAATTCCTTCTAAAGATTTTGCTAAAGAAAACATATGACCTTACACCCTCAACTAACAAATAGGTTTTGATATTCTTTACTTTTAAAATAAAAACATAAAGATAAGTTTTATCAATGCAAGTCTATTTTTTATAAATTATGAAAATTGAGGAAGAACATTTAGATCTGCAAAAGTCTGTATCATTGACAATATCAACCCACATAAGAAAACAATGCCAATCTAATATAGAACTGTCTTTTTACATAAAATAAAGAAAAAAGAAAGAGAAAATATCTGTTCTTAATTTTTCTCTATAATGCTCCCATTCTATGAGGTGAAAATTAGCCTTTCCTTGACTTGCACATATAGTAAATTTGTGGAGAAACCAGATACTTGTGCAGATTATCATCAGTAAATGGATTTGATGATGTTTGATTGAGAATGCTGACAAACATCTGTGTATAAAAACAAATACAGACAGTATATATGCATGTATGCAAGTTCAGTGGCACTTTACATTATCACTTTTAATGAGCACTACAGACCCTGAGCAAACTTTTCTGTGCTTTTTGGTTTGTATTTATTTATTTTTTTCATCAATTTCTCTTTTGTTGAAAAAGGTTGTGCATATAAGCCAACATCACTTCTGTAACAACTGCTGTGACATGTATTTTTAAGTCTGTAGATCTGACTGCACCCAGCAGCTAGGCAATTTGTATAAATACACGACAAAATATGCTCACCTAAAAGTTGTTGGTTCACATTTTGGAGAGTAGTGTAAGCAAGCTTAAACACACACACTACTGATGAATGTGGATGTTGCATGCACTGCTGAGTGTTGTTAAACTCACCGTTGAGTTTAGCTCAGAGCACTCGTATGTTTCAGACTGTGATGCAATTTTACAATTTTAAAATAAGAAAATAAATAAGAAAACAGCGGCACACACACACACACACACACACTTAAAAGAACCTCAAAACTGCAATTTTGGGCTGAATCCGACCCGATAGCTCAAAATATAAATCATTAGTGTAGGCTTACAGTAGTGAATTGGGGTAAGACAAGAACATGGGTTTGAACACATATTTGTATGTACTTGCTTAATAATGGACTTTTGTTCATTTCAACCAAAAAAAATCTTCCATAGTGCAGCTTTAATGGTACCAAATGCATTTACTAAAGTTAACAAATACAGCCTTATTGTACAGTGTTAACGTTGTTTGATTACATAAAGAAATAAAACTGATACACAATATAATTAACTATTGTAAAGGAACATACCATTCTCCTCCAGGTGTCTGATGAGGATGTAGCTAGTTTCAGTCCCCTCTGTGGCATAGTCAAGTGGAATGTTCCCGTTGACATCCTGGAGCAGCACATTGACCCCAGCCTGTAGACAATGTGTGATGGAGAGGAGGAGGGGGTGGGGGGAGAGATGGCAGCAAGATAAACGAAACAAGACGTAAACAAATTGAGTCCCTCTCGCCTCATTCATCAGTCTGCAATCGATGGTAAAGTATTGCAATTATCACACTTTCCCAGCATTCCCCAGGCACCTGAGCTCAGACATGACCTACATTAACACAAACTACTGTGTTAACTAACTCATTAAGATAGGGGCAGGTTAATAGTGTGTCGGGTGCTTGGATGGCAGGGGGTGATGTGATTTATGAGCATTTGCTATCTAGAGACTCCAGACTATGATAAGACTCCATGTGGGTAGGAAGCAGAATGTGGGGTTACACATGGATAATTAATTTATTATATGAATGTAGGAATAAAAAACAAATAAAAAAAAAAAAAAAAAAAAAAATAGATGGGGGAGCATCATGGTAATAGCAATTAATAATTGGTGCTATTTTAGTGCAGTTCTATATTTATACTATAGAAGGCTTTGTTTAAAAAATGTTAATAAAAAATTATTGTTAAATACTGTTTTTTTTTTTTCTTTCCTAAGAAGGAAATTTTCACATCAAAATAAGTACATATAGGCCCCGATTTACTAAGATCTCAAATAACTGGTGCTAATTTGATTGTGCAATCTTTGAAATTGCATGTGCGCGTCTTGAGTGTTTTGCGGGTGATTTACTAAGAAATATCGTGCAAATAACTACACGTGCAATTACAGTACAGCTCTCACTAAATACCATTTTATTTTTATTCAAAATGGCATTTATATGTTTATTTATAGGATTGTATGATATCACCATAAAATCCCTGCTATTTAACAAATCTAAGAGTAGTTGATGAGAATGCACATACACATTAAGCCATCGCACCACTGATGTATACTTAAATGAAATCTGAATTTCAAACCGCTATTATCTTGACCATGGCAAAGTTAGCTGCACACGAGAGACACCGGAAGCTGCACAGTACAGAACATGCGCTCCCTGTTCATTTCACGGAATCAAGACGAAACCTGTTCGGCATACGGGTGCGTATCAGACTGCCTACTTGAAAGAACCACCACTTAAAAACAATGTTTAAAACATTAAATTATGACATAATTTGGGCATAAATTGTTAGTAGGCTTATGATGTTATCAGTTATGATATTAAGTTTTAAAATAATCAAATAAAACAGTTTTTTCATGAGTATTAATTTAATTTCACATTAATGTGTGTCAATAAAGGGTGTTCTGTGTATTATTTGTTCTCAAAGTCTCCTTTTTGTCACAATGACAGCATTATGCACAGTGCAAATCTGATTAATACCTGCCTTTCATTCGTATTAATTTTCTCTCATTGTTTCCGATTCTGAAATTACTTTCAAGCTTGATAAATCACTTTGCGGGTGCAATTTGATTCATTTGCATCTAAACCACCCTTTATTATGCGTATTTGGAGGCACGCCTCTAAATTGCATATTAATTTTGAGGAAACGAGCTATTTTGCGCATCTGAAAGACGCAATCTTTAAATGATTATGTAAGAAGATGAGCACGGACCTTTTTTTAGCTATCAAGTTTTTATACACACAAACCTTTAGTAAACTGGGCCACAGAGTCAAATTTCAGCACTTTCAAAATCAGTGATTAATCGAGATTAACTATGAAAAAAATTTGCTATTAAAATTGTAATCGACTGACAGCACTAAAAAATAAATATTTTGTATAAAGAAATTAAGCCACGGACCACTGAGTTGTTGTTGTTTTTGTTTTTTTCATTATCACATTATTTTCATGACAATACAGTATATTTCCTCCTACATTCTTATTACTGTAATGTGTCCAGACATTGTTGTTTTGAATTCTTAGTAATTCCCACTATCAATGGTGAATTACATTAGATTAGATTTCATACAGTAAAAAAAAAAAAAAAAAAAAAAAAAATTACAGTATGGTGGTGGTTGAAATATCATAAATAAAACAACAAATACTATAATTATGTATAAATACTTTAGAATTTAAATAATACATTATTGTTTTTCCGCATTGCAATAATGAGAATAAAATTGTATTTGTCTTTTTTTTAACGGTAATGAGAATTGGGGGAAATATGCCTAATTATATTGAAAACAATACATTTAAAATAAAGCTATTCAAAATAAACTGATGTGTGGCATAGTGGTTAAAGATCTTGACTGGCTGCAGGTTTGAATCCAGCAAGAGGTGATCCATGAACTATTGCCACTGCTCCATTGGGAAATGCACTTTAAGAGCCCATAAAATCAAAATGGAAGTTCTGTGGTTTTTAGTCCATGTCTGTTAGCTTTAAACCATCTATATGCAAATGTACTCCTAAAAGTTGGCAAAATTAACTTTTAGCAGATATATGGATTGTTAACAATTAAGGTTGTCCAAGATAATAAAAATGAAAAATCTAGTTTAAAACATGTCAAGTTCATAGAAATGCAATATTTGTGTCCATGTTGGTTTCATACCTTTTGAAAAACAATAATAGCATTTTCTACGAAAAACAATATTTTATATTGTTTTCTTAGGGTTACTTTATTTGATCTGAACAAAATGTGCCTTTTCATAAATACATAAATAAAAAAAAGAAATTCACACACAGTCATGCGGGTCTAAAGGGGTCCTCTCTGTTTTATGCTGTTTTTTTTTTTTGGGGGGGGGGGGGGGTGGGGGGGGTAACATGACAACAAAATGTCTCCCTGCATGTTGGTTAAACCACCTGATTTTGATTTGGTACACAATTATTTTTTTTTACAAATATTAATAATATTTTAAAACAAAATTGCTTCACAGCTTACTAAACAAGAAATATCAATGAAAGATTATTAAAACTACTAAGAATATCGGCTTTTTAAAAATTTTTTTTACTTTTTTTAACAATCTCCCAATGGTTACTTTAAACCCAAGAAAAAATAAATCTAATTATTTTAAACTCGTAAATTAAAAACATGTTCATCATAGTAGAGATGTATTCAAGTATGAAAACTGTAACTAACTGAAAACTAACCAAAAGTACTGATAACTAATCTTGCACTCAGGGGTGTATCCAAATGTCATGGTTGTAACATAAATGAAAGGCTTCTGGCTATTAAAACAAAGGACCCGCTCTTTGATATGTCCTGTCCCAACATCCTGTTTCAATAGGAAATTCCTGTCAACACAGGAAAGAAAACAGTGCTTGCAAGCCATTTCAAGGGGTTTTCAACCCCAGAAATGACTACATGGTTTTTCTTTAAATGTGCTCTGATAATACAAGTGCTGCCACTGTGGGTGCTGCTGTTGTTAGTCCTGATAAATGGCACTGTGATTTATGAGCACACTGGCTGTGTCTCGTTTCGAAGGCTGCGTGCTAGGTAGGATGCGTCCTTTGAAGGCTGCAGTATACCGAGTGTCCTCCTTTAAACAAGCCTCGTTTAAAGATGGCCATCGTAGGACAAACGGAAACGGAACGTAACATGGTTGCTATGACAGCACGCCACTCTTTAACAAGCGTGAGTGCTTTGAGTGAGAAGGTAACAAAGTGCCTTTGGAAGGGAATGTATGAGGTACATTTTCGGAGAGTTATAATGATGTAGACAGGAAAGAAAATAGATTTTACAGGTGTACTTTTAGTCTAATACTTTATTTTAATTATTTATGAATATAATTATACATATTATATACTTTGCACCCATCTACTGAGGTACTTCAACTTGGGAATTAACATTACTTGCGTTTGAACATCATATCTACAGGCAAATTGGCGTCATTTTTTTAGACTTTTCCGTTGAAGCAAAGAATTGTGGGTTATGAGTGCCCACGAAGGATACACCTCATGCATCATCCGAATTCCCGTGAAAGAAGGTCGCATTCGAAGGCTGCATTTGA
The DNA here is from genome assembly GCF_019703515.2 of Myxocyprinus asiaticus. Taxonomy (NCBI): domain Eukaryota; kingdom Metazoa; phylum Chordata; class Actinopteri; order Cypriniformes; family Catostomidae; genus Myxocyprinus; species Myxocyprinus asiaticus. Next base: position 12,907,671 of record NC_059353.1, read on the forward strand.
AGTGTCCTACTCGCTTTTATTAAATGAGACAGCCTCGATGACGTATGCGGCCAAGAAATGCAACCTCTGGAGGACGCAGCCTTCCAAATGAGACACAGCCACTGAGAGATGTTTGGGGTAATGATGGGTCCTGTGCTGATGCAGGAAAGAGGTGCAACATGCTTTAATTAGCCTGCTACATCATTGCAAAACAGAATTCCAACGAGTGTATTAACACTGTGGTCATGCTCAGGGACTAAAACAGGGGGGGTATGACATTTGAATCACAAAATGAAACTTCAGTGAATCATTGAGTGAGATTTACAACCCTCTCTTATAATGATCGGTCTTTAATTAGAACCATAAATGGCATGTCTCCATCTGAATGACAGCAGCACAAAGAAAGGTGGAGTGAGAAATCAGTGGCTTATCATCTCTTTTCCCAGCATGCCTTGCAGATGCAGTCATCAGCACATTCAGATGGGGAGGCTGTGTCAATCACACAATGGGGTTAGCACCAGGTTAATTAATGGATTAATTAACATTAACTATCTCTGGGTCCTTTGTGTGTATTTATCAGGGTATCTGCAGGTTCGAAGGAATGAAATTTAAGACTTTTTAAGGCCAACTTTAAGAAAAATATAAGACCACTTTTGAAAAACAACAAAAAAAAAACATTAATTTATTAGCTGGTAAATATAAAACCACTGAGGCTACTTGAATGTATCTGGACATTTATATATATATATATATATATATATATATATATATATATATATATATATATATATATATTACTGTGCATTTATGTGTTAATAAATTAATACAACATTAAAACTCTAAATGAAATCATTAAGAATGCATGTAGCCTATATTGTGACCCTTCTCTTTAGTCACTTGCTTTCTAGCAAGACATGACGCATTAGACCAATGCTTTGGCAACGTTACCGTTTATGTCAAACACAGAAGTGGTGGCAAAAACCATGTGCAAAAAATAAACTTTTATTGGATTACGTTGTTGAAAAATTATTCTGAGGGCTCTCGTTGACTGCTGTGGCTTCAAGATCATCAACAGAGCTGACTGGACTGAGGAGATCATTTCATCTCAACTTTGCAGCATAAATTTATAACGAACATGATTACATGTTTGTTATTAACTCATATCATTATAGTAATTGTATCACTAAGAACATGTTTGTATATATGATGGTTTTGTGTCATACTTTCATTAAATCCTCTAATCTGTCAAATCTAACACAACAATCAGCGGGCTTTCTGCCACCACTTACTGCGCATGCGCTGACATTTTTGTAAATAAGAGGACTGGTCTATAGACATTATTCACAGTAGCACCATGTTTGATTTTTAATGGGAATGGAAACGAGGCTGTGAGCGATAGACTTACCATTTCTTCAAAGGCATGCACGGTATAAATCTGTAAAAAGCTCCAATATCCCACCTGATTTTCCACAACTCATGTTGTCTGGAGTTTTTTGTCTACTGAGTGTCCTTGAAAATATATTTTTTTCAATGTTTTGTACACAGAATGATTCAAAAACTCTTTAAACTGCAGTACATCTCATCAAAGAGACTGTACGTCTATCCCACACAGCCTTGTTGTCATTGTCATTAAACATCAAAGATACCGCTGCTGTGAATAAGGTCTAGCATGTGCTGAATAACATTTATATTTTTTTTCTTGGCAGATACCTTTAACAAATACTTTAACAGGTAGTTAAAGGGCAGTTCATTTAAAATTTTAATTTCTGTCATCAATGCTCACCCTTAAGTCTGAATTAATTTTTCTCTGCCATGGAACAAAAAAGGAGATGTTAAGCAAAACGTTTAGTTTCAGTCACCATTCACTGTCACTGCATCTTGTTTTTCATTCAATGTAAGTGAATGGTGACTGGAACTCCCTAATATCTCCTTTTGATATCCACTGAAATAAGAAAGTCATATAGGTTTGCAACAGCATGAAGGTAAGTGATGACAATTTTAATTTTTGAGAAATATCTCAAATAAAAACTCATCAGTTACCTTAAAATGGCCGTATAAAGTTGACAAGATGTACTGAAAATGTTAACAGATTAAATTAAGAAAGAGAAAGAGAGGGAGAGGGAGAGACGCTGAGCTGCTGCTTTCTCCCTGATTGGTCTGAATAACTTGCAGCATCATGCAGCTTGCTCTGTCTTGTCTGTACGTGCGCTGTCAGTGTCCTCTTTGCTCTGCGACGTTATCACTGCGTGAGAAAAGGGACGTGTGGCCTGAGAGCGTGAGAACAGTGTCAATTACGTTGGCAGCACTAGATCTAGAGAGATGGAGATGAGAGATATAACAGGTGTAACTCTGCAGCTGAGTAGTTCTGTTAGCTTTACAATTATTGTCAAAGGTATAGTGTAAAATAAGGAAGTGCAACAATTTGAAAGGCGTCAAAAGACCGCTCCAGCCTTGCGCGCTTGCAAACTGTAACGTTGACAGCTTTGTCGATTATAAGCAGGAGTGAAAGTGTTAGATATACGCAAAATAATGGCATTTGCATTTCGGATTAACGGGTTTATACATGTGTAACATCGTAAGTTTAGTAAAAATGCTCTTTCCTGTGCGAGCTCACACTAAACTCAAGCATCAGCTGCTAAATGACGGATGCACGAGAGAGAGAGAGAGAGAGAGAGAGAGATGATTTTTACTCGCCAGATTCTGCTGATTTAAGAGTCTCCTCTATTCACGCCACAAAATTTAAGACCTCAGCAAACGAAATTTAAGACTTCTTGTAATTTATTTAAGATACTTAAGACTTTTTATGGCCTTACATTTTAAAAAGTAAATTTAAGACATTTTAAGACTTTTTAAGGACCCGTGGATTCCCTGATTTATGAGCGAAAATCTTTAAAGACACACCCCCACTAACAAACATTCATGCACACAGAGCACCAGAGACCTCTGACGGATTGACAGTATGTCATTGCCGTGACCTCCTCCCTGCCTGATGTCACACACCAGAAATCACAACATTAATGACGCACTACACCACAGTCTTCCAACTCAGAACTCACAGGGGACAGATGAGGACATGGTGTGTGTGTGTGTGTGTGTGTATTGGTGGTGATCCATCGATCCGTCTGGCTTGGGACTGTTATTGAACAAGAAGTGACTGGAGGTGTGTGTGTGTGTGTGTGTGTGTGTGTGTGTGTGTGTGTGTGTATGTGTGTATTTACTTGGGGACAAATTTGTAGAAATTGCATATTCAAAACCAAATAGAAAAAAAAAAACTCCCTTTGGGGACATTTTGCGATGCCCTCATTTGGAAAAATACATACATAAATTAAATAATGATTTTTACAATTCTAATAATGCAAAACGTTTTCTGTTAAGATTAGCATGTGGGTTAGGGTTAGTTAATATTAATTATAGTTTGCTTTATATAAAAAAATAGAAGTCTATGGTACTGTATGTCCCCATATAGATAGCTGAGCAAAAGTGTGTGTATTGATAAGGTGGGTTCAATGTGAAGGAGATAGTGGTGGTGATTAGAATTTGTATTTTTACACTCTAATACAGAGAGAAGAGCTAATGAAGCTGTCAGAATCCCTGGGGTATAATTTTGTATCTGAATTCTGAATGTATGCGGTTGGAAATGTTGAGACTCACGGACACCGTAAGCGACGACTTCAAATAAGACTGATGAACTACAGAGAGCAAAATGCTGTCGCTAGCATCAGAAGGAGAAGATGCTATCTGTGTCTGAAAAGCACAGTAATGTGTACTTATATCGCTACAAACATGCCTGCCCGTTCCCGAAGGAGGCTGATGATTTTTTCTTACGTAACGGAATCGCTTACTGTTCCTTTAAACTGATGGAAAATGTCTTCATCCGCTCAGATGAAGAGAAGCTCTCTAGTTTCACTATCTGACCAATTTGTTGACATTTCTCTTAGCTCCAATTCACCGGTGTTATGGCTTGGAGTTATTATGTCATCTCCGTCAGAACTTTCTTACGTCAGCGTGTCCTGACCTTATACGAACTGAAACCAGTAATCTTATGGCTCTGTTCACACATACCATCAATATGGAAATGTATAGGTAATGATACAACTTCTCATTAAGGTAAATTGCCAGAGCAAACACATGACCTCTAACCTGAAATTTGCAGTACATTTTCTCATGAAGGCTGTATGTGTGAAAGGGGCTACTGATACGTACAATATGAATGTATGGACAGCCTCTAAAAAAAAAAAAAAAAAAAAAAGTAAAAAATGTATAAGATGGATCATGTTTGAAGCCATAAAATGATGATAGGCAAGGCAAGGCAAGTTTTTATATAGCACATTTCATACATGATGGCAATTCAAAGTGCTTTACATAAAAATAATAAAGAAAATACATGATACATAATTTTAATAAAATATTAACAACTGCAAGGTTCTCCAATAAGCACAGATCAGTGAACACACATTCTATATTACATGTGCCAAGTTGCTAGCCTACTATTTAGTCATGTGAACAATATTACTTAGCAGTAAAAATATTTTTATAAATATATTAATATTGAAAAATGTAACTAATTATTTAATAATGGTGCTTTTAATCATAGTGCTGGTGTTGAAATTAGACAATATACATTATATTCTAAAAATTATATTAAAAAAATTAAAATTAAAAATAAAATAATAATACAATAAATTATAATTTAATTATAATTACAATTATATTAATTAATATAATTATAAAGTTTTATATTATATATTAAAATATAAATATTTTATATTTATAAAGTAAAATGTAATGTTACAAATGTAAAAAATAAATACATAAAATGTAAGGTAAATATACATTTTTAATTAAAAGTTTCTTATTCACCAATGCAAAACTTTTTTTTTGTTGTTGGTTTTTTTCTGTTCTAGGTTTGAATATACACTTTTGCATAGAAACGACAACCACAACAAGCAGGTGTGAAGTGTGATCAAGACCCTCACTGACTCTGCCTGCTCCAGAGCACTGAACTGAACTGAATGCTGTTGTGTCTGAGAAAAGCAGTGAGGGTCGAGCTCCAAATAAATTACCTCCATTGATCTTAGCCGATCATCACAGACAGGAGGTCATAAATTGTGACACATTAATAGTGTTCTACCTATCCTGCACAGGGCAGTACAAGGGGTTAACAAGCCGAGCATTCTATGACCTCTGGACATGCTCAAAATTTAACTCAGATTATGATGGATAACGATAGTAATTCATTTACTCCAGTCTCCGACGGAAATGCTTTCAAATCATCTGAAGCTGGGAAAATACCCAGAGCTAGAAACAAGCAATCAGGTAGAGTCAGGTCTCTGTGGATTCCCCAAGAACACAATCCGATTATGCTAACCTAGTTTTAATAATATGTTTAATTATCAATCAGAGAAAATCAATGGACTGCAAACGTCTGAAACAAAGACTGCTGATTTAAAAAAAATATATATATTTTCATTCATGCAAGATAATAAAAAAGAGGGAAATTCAGAGATATTATAAATCACAATTGGTGTGATGCATGTGGGAGATGCCAGTTCATTTTCAACTTGTGACATGCAATCTACCAATCCCACTCCACGCATCCACATCATTACCTTTCTATTTACTTTCATTTATAGATATTTTGATGCATGCAAGGTCACACGGAGGAGCAGAGAAACCTGCAAATATAAGCACACACACACTACTGGAATTCAGCCAAGGTACCACAGTAACTTAACCTGACAGTACAGAAAACTCCAAATCGTGTCAACAAAGGAGAGTGAGATGAAACGATCTCACCGGGAAAATGAATAACAGCAGACATCTTCCTCTGACTGCACCAGGAAATTACAAGGACAAACACAATCATACAATTAAATCTAATCTGCTTGATAATGGCTGTTTGTGTCCCATTACTGGGCTATGAGCACTGGTTTATTTGCCTTTGTTAAACTGAATCTGTTATGATAATAGGTTAATAGCAGCAAAAGTAAATGGCACGTAAACTCTTTAGGCACACTTCCACCAATGGGCCGATCGGTTCACATTGCAGAACTGTGCCGTTCCGTCCCGATCAGGGCTCATTGGCATGTTACCTTTTTTTTTTTTTATTTATTTTTTTTTTACCATGGTGCTGCGAAATCAGGATTAGAATGGACTGACTGGGCAAGTGACCAATCATTTGCAATAAATATAGCTGTTGTATATTTGTATTCATTTTAAAATAAAATTTTCACCCATGATGGCAAAGAACAATTTTCAGCAGTCATTACTCCAGTCTACTAAAAAAATACTGTATGACCAAACGCTTGAGAAAACATTTTTTTTTTGTGTTATTTAATGACGATTGAACATCGCAGTATAGTGTCTTTTTTCAGTTGCTGAAGTGTTGAGTTCACTTGCATTTCCAGCAATTCACTTTACACTTCCAAGTCAAATTTTGCACAAGAATGAACAAGAACAGGAAGACAAGTATTTCAGAGTCTCTAGATTAAGAAACAGACCCCTCATGGGCCCTAACCTGGCAACTTTAATGACCAGTACATGCCAAACACCACTTTCATCTGCAATGCTGAAAAGAAGACTTTGGCATGTCAGCCATTTTTAAACCCCTCTTTTCTGTGCAATAAAATATGCTAAATGTTCCCATTTAATGTAGGTGTGGTTTTTCAGAAAGTAATCCTCATAGTGAATGGCTAGGCAGTGGGAAAAAACTAATGAGCTCTGCCCTGATATATATATATATATATATATATATATATATATATATATATATATATATATATATATATATATATTTATTTTTTTACCAAAGAGAGATAACTGAAGAGTCAGAGACTGGCAATCTAACAGAGTACCTCCTAAATCCTCACTCTGACTAATCCAAAAAATAGGCCACTATGGCCTAGTTTTGAAACCAGGATACGTGTATATGCACTAATGCATGGGGCAGTAAGAGAAAGAGTGACAGAGAGAGAGAGAGAAAGAAAGAGAGAGAAAGATGACTTGCCAAAAGTGAAACTGGGTGTGGAAGATTCTGACCTACAGCAATGCATATTGCACTGTGGAGATAAGAGCATTACCAACAGAGACAGTTAACAACAACTGAGAGAGAGATAGGTTTCATCCTAAAACAGCATACTTTTTTATAAATACTTTTAAAAATACAAAAAGAGGCAAGGAATGTGGTTTAAATTAGATGTCAACTCGACCAATATGGGTTTTTTAATGGCGGATGCCAATGCCGACATCCAGAGGGCAGGGTGGTCAATGGGCCGATATAATACAGATATATCACACAATTTAATATAATAGTAAATGGCATAAAATGGCTAAAATGGCATGCATATATATATATATATATATATATATATATATATATATATATATACATACATACATACATATATATATATATACATATATATATACACACACACACACACACACACATATATATATATATATATATATATATATATAAGCAATATCACACGAGCAAGAGTGCGATATGGCCCTATATCAGCACTGCTGTGATTCGGCCGCAGGCCGATATACACACACACACACAAACACATATATATATATATATATATATATATATATATATATATATATATATATATATAAATAAGCAATATCACACGAGCAAGAGTGCGATATGGCCCTACATCAGCATTGCTGTGATTCGGCCGCAGGCCGAGTGCCGTAGGTAATTTAGGTGATTTAGGGCCATATAGCATGATTGCGAGTGTGATATAACAGTTCAATGAACAAGTAAATTGTAAAAAATTGTGAAAAACTGAGTACAGTCATAAAAACGCATTTGTGCATGGAACTACTTTCTTATGCAATGGATCAGAATGTGCCGTCGCTGGTTCAAACCAAATGATGCGTCCAAGCCTTCGTTAGTAATTCAAAAATGTCACTTCAGAAATAGTATCATGGCTTGTGCTGTTTCTAACAAGTTATTGGATAAACAAGGATGAATGGATGGATGTGTGTGTGTGTGTGTGTGTGTGTGTGTGTGTGTGGAGAGAGAGAGAGAGAGAGAGAGAGAGAGAGAGACGGAGCGTGTGCGATCACCTGTTGCTACACCCAAGCAGAGAAGTTGTCAGCTTTCTGAAGATCAGCTTTCTCAGTGGAAAAATAGCCGTCCAAGCGGGGGGTATTTCTCCCTACTTCATGGTAGCCGGTGCACAAGAGTCTTTCACTATAGAAACCGCAATGTCCTCTGCCTTTTTAAACAGTGTGTCCGCTCCAATGTGGAAAGTCCGGTAAGAGGTAAGCACCTTGAGATTGTGTAATTAATCAATCTGTTGTGTCTCTCAGCTGTGATGAGCCTTAATGCTGAAGTTGTTTATTTAAAGCTGTTTAAAACTATTTCCTAGCTTTAGTAGTGTAGTAATACAAGCAATCACAGAGTGCAGTATGTAAACACTGGCTGACGCGGATTCACTTCACATCACCTAACTGGCTCATATTACACATAAAAATGATCTTTTGCCACCACCTGCTGGCTAACATATATAATGTAAAAAAATACGTGTAAAAAAAGACAAACAGTAGCTCTTAACACATCTGCAATGCTCTTACACTTTAGTTTAGAATGGCACGAACACAAGCGGAGTGGTACACACAGTGAAGCGTCCGAGTGCTGATGGTGTGAGACCATCAACGCTCATGGAACGTCTCTCGTCCAATCAGATTCGAGGACCGGAACTAACTGTTTTATATATATATACATAAAATGGCTTTGTGTGTTTTAGATGGTAGATAGCAGTTTCTCTTAGTTATGTTTAGTCTTTCCATTTTACTAATTGTTTGCACATAAAGAAATTATAATACATTAGGAAAAAGGAAATAACAACAGTGCACACACCAGCAACTACAGATGGTATGACATTAGCAATCGCATTTTCTAACAAAAAGACAGAATCAAACTAATTGTACAAACAGTGCACTGTAAATATGACATTTACTTATAGCGCACGTGAAGCATTTTTACTTTGAAGTTGCTCAGTCTCTCTTGTGCGGATCCAGCAAGAGCAGCAATCAATGACAGCTTCCAGTTTACTCAGCCCAGATCGCCTGTTTGGAGTGTCACGGACTGACCGTCGTGCAACATTCGTGAGTCAGAGTGACACAGTTTTGACACAGGCTATTATAAAACATGCTTAAGAGGAATATCTATGATCGCTCCATAGGAAGCAAAAGGATTAAAGGGTTTACAGGTTACAAGGAAGTGTTGAGAAGAAAGAGAAGGAGAATGAAAAGCATTAAATCGGTTTAAACAAGATATCCTCATATTTGCCAACGGTATATGATAGAAGTCTTATTGATATTTGCCTTTTTATCATTAGACAAGACAGTTAACGGTTACAGGGAACTGTTGAGAAGAAAGAGAAGGAGAATGATAGAAGTTGTATTGATATGTGGACCTTTAATATTTCTCATAACAGCAATTAATAATAAATAATATTCCCTTCAAGTCGGCCACTTCAGTGCTGTGTCAGTAGCTGACACTATGGGAAACTCCTCCCAGAAGTGATGATCTCTGAAGGTCTAAAAATCACTCTAATCTATTGGCAGATGGACCTTGACGCCTCTGATGAGTGCAGCATCGCGTGCATATAAACCAGAGCACAGCGCCATTTCATCAGAATTGTTCATTTAGGGTCGTGATGGCATCTCGTGCTCTGGACGCCTGAATTTCCGCTTTGTTGTTGAATCTGCACACCTGAACAGCGAGTGCATTATTGTCTTCTCCCTGCTTGTGCTCTGATTAACATCCTTTTAAAACTTCCAAGTTTGATATTGTGCATTGTGTTGTAATATGTGTTTCTTTCAATTAAAAGAGACTAAAAAAGCCTTTTGCTGAATGACGTCTTAGAAAAAAAAGTGTTTTGCAAATGATTCCACAAGCACATCAAGCAAGGATAAGATACAGAGCAGGGAGAATTTGAGGATGATTTGTTGCGCTGCTATCATTCACGATCGGTGGTGGTGATAGTGTCAGGGATATTTTGTCGCTGGACTTTCATTAGTGAGACATGAACGCGCTCAGGTGAGGCGCTTACCGTAAATGTTTTTTAGGGGTGAAAAGTGACCTTGACATGTTTATTATGTGCTCCAACCTTGAAGAAGAATGCAACAAAAAACGAGTTAGAAATAACTAGAATCTGGTTTATAATTGAATGGTTCTAGAGCATATGCCTTTAATGCAATTGAATGGAGCAAAAGACACAGGAAGAATGCTGAAAAGTAATATGGAGAAGATAAAAACTTGTATCCATAGCAACAGAGACAACCTTTTCTCCATAAGGGTGACTCACTACCAGGCAGAAGCAGAGGGAACAGAGAGAGGTTAAAGGGGCTCGCTTGTGGATAACCCTTTGATTTTTTTATCTTAATAACATTCAGGAGCAAATCATAGAGCTGCATTAATCCAAAATATTTGTGTCGGACTGTGAAGCACAGCTAATCAAACACTGAAACGTCAGTCAGGTTTAACCATGCCAATCAAACTCCACTGTATGCAGAAAGGAGGTCTCTTCAAAGTCTACTGTCTCCTATAACTGTACAGACATTTGCTGTGCATGGAACGGAATACTAACATACTGCTTACTGCATACTGTATAACAAATTGTATACTGTCAACTACTAAAAAAAAAAAAAAAGAAAATTGCATATCAAACATGCACATGACCTCACTATGTTGCATGTTTACTTGATCTTGTGATGCCCAGTTATCATGCCATAAGTAAATATAGTGATTTTGCATTAGTAATAAATTATGAGTCATTAATGAAAATGCATTATAAATCCAAAGAAATTAGTATGCTGTACACATGTATCCTTACTGCATTTCTGCTGGAGTAGCATGGCAATTCATAGCATTTCAAACATATCTATATGCTGTATACTGTATATACATTCATATACAGTCATTATTTTATCTCTAAAAAAAGATATTGTGTGAATTATCTCTCTGTGAAGGGCATGTGCATCAGACAGCAGAAGAGGCTGTAGTAGAATGATTCCAAAGTGTCATGTTTTTTAAAGCAAGGCCATGTCCACTATATAGGACAGCTTCAGAGTCACAAATAGAGAAAAATGTGTGAGTCAGAGAGGATCACGCCATCATGCAGTTAATTAAGTCTTTATGTTATCTCTGCCATACGAGAGCTCTGCGCACACTGACTTGTGTACTCTTATGCAAATGAGACCTACTTTTAGAAATATTCATTCATACAGCGCTGAAGAGCTGTTCCCACACACACACATGTATAATTGAAGTTGTTGTGAGTACTATAAAAGAAAATGCTTCAAAGTGTAATGGCACAGTTCTCATGCAAATGTTCAAAGACTTCTCACATGCCCCCCCCAAAGAAAAACGAACAAACAAACAAACAAACAGACACACAGGGTGTCAGTGTGGGTGATGGTGTAGATGGTTTAAATTCAGAAATATTGACCTCATTATCGCAAATATTAAACACTTCCCACCTCCGCCACAGGATATGACACAGGCTTTCACTATACACAAAAATACAAACCAACAAAGCATTTTAAGTTAATTTCTCACATTACTATTGTTTTTGGATTATGATACCTACACATAAAGCCACTGAGCTCGTCACAATTCGAGTTCCACTCTGTAAACCTCTGCCAGGTGTATATTTCACATTAAAGCGGCGTCTCACTAACCAATAAAACATATTCTTGAATGACTATGTAAATAAAGTTTACGACAGTAAATCGGCTGAAAAATCAGCTAGTGGGTCACCAGTCTTAGAGGCCGCTCACACTGAACACGTTCGTGCTGTTTTTCAACAGATTTTTCTATGTAACCGCACGCTAGACGGATGTCCCACATCTTGCTGTTTTTCTCAGTGTCTCGCGCAGACACACCATGGTTTTTAGACGACGTGTCAAGTTAAAAAGAACTTCAACTCTTAACAATGAGTCTTGACACATCTACATTCAGCTCTATTTGTGGTACATTATATGTTTAGCTCTTTTTTAGAGCAAGGAAGGGATCAGTGGGAATGGCCCCTTTCACCTCCAAAACTCCTGTTCTTCAAATCAGTATTTTTGTCTTGTTTTTCCAGAAAGAAGTATGAAAAGAATGACAACAAAAAATATGTAAACAATATAAACTGTTGCAAACAATATGCAAACAAAAATATTTATTTTCCTTAGAAGCCAAATTGTGAAGTATAATAACAATTACACACTGGTGGCCAAAAGTTTGGAATAATGTCCAGATTTTGCTGTTTCGGAAGGAAATTGGTACTTTAATTCACCAAATTGGCATTCAACTGATCACTGATATATTGTATTAATCTAAATTTTCTTCTTTTAAGCATAAAACTCACTAGATTTTATTAGATTTATGCGACAAAACAATTTATGCGAAAAAAAAAAATATTTATACCATAAATTAGTCTTTGAACAGCACATCCACCAAAAATGATAAGCCGTGGGGTGTAAACGGACTGTGAATCAGTGTGATTAAGTGTTTATCTCTGACGAGAATCTAAAGGGAACATGCCAGGGGGAGATATTCACACCCTTCCAACTAAACCCATTAACGAAAAGCTTCTTCATCCCCCTTTATCACACATCAATACTGATGACTAATTCACTTTATTAATATGAACAGTAAACAGAAACTAAATTTATCTGACAGCTAACACAAGCACAAACTCAAGCTACAGTTTGTAAATGTCGCCACATTCCCTGCTTCACCTACAATTTTCCAAATACACACAACGTCCTCTAATAAACCTTTCGTCCAGTTATTGTTATTCTGAAGGTGCTATATACTTTCTAGTGTGTGTGACTACAGACCACTTCTGACCTGATTTTCAATGAAGCATGAAGCAGCAACCCATGTGCACCTGCCAGCTCACTTCAATCACAGAGCCCCTTTAGGAATACTAGCCAAAAATACACTTCACTACTACTACTACTACTACTTTAATACTACTACTACTACTACCACTAACACTTCTAATACTACTTCAATACTACTACTACCAGGGTTGGGAGGGTTACTTTTGAAATGTATTCCACTACAGATTACAGAATACATGCTGTAAAATGTAATTTGTAACATATTCCGTTAGATTACTCAAAGTGAGTAACGTATTCTAAATACTTTGGATTACTTCTTCAGCACTGGTAGATTTTTTTCACTTGTTTTGACTATAAAAACTCTGCCAGTACAGTAAGACAAAATACACATGTTAAAAATACATTCTCTGAAAAACCTAAATATCTTATGCCGTGTTGTTTCTAAAACAAGATCAATCAAATTGATATTTAGACATTTTTACAGGAAAACAATAAAAAAAATATTATCAAGAATCCGATTTTTGCCCTAATATCAAAGGTCTTACTAGAAAAAAAGACATTATGATCCAACGTGAATTTTCTTGATAAAAAAATATGATCATGGCTGGTAACGTGCATGTAAAATGGCTAGAAATAGCATTTTAGCTTAGCGTAAAGCTGACAGTTTACACAAGGTTTATTTCTATTTCTTCTGCTCCAAACTTACTTCAAACATACTTCTCTGTCTGCTCGTATGAATGTAACACATCATAAGAAAGTGTTTCACCGCTGTTCAAATGCACTTTGGATCGCATCATTTATATGTATAAATGTTTTCCATCTGTAAGGACTAAATATTAAATGAAACAAATGACAATAAAATGCAAAGTAATCTCTTCAGTAATCAAAATACTTTTTGAATGTAACTAATAATAACTGTTATAATTACCAATTATTTAAATTGTAACTGTAGTGGAATAGAGTTACTTATATTTTGTATTTTAAATACGTAATCCCGTTAAATGTATTCCGTTACTCCCCAACCCTGACTACTACTACTACTACTTTAATATTACTACTAATACTACTACTAGCACTTCTAATACTACTTCAATACTACTACTACTACTACTACTACTACCACCATCACTACTACTAATACTACTACTACTTTAATACTACTATAATACTACCACTAGCACTTCTAATACTACTTCAATACTACTACTACTACTACAACTACTATTACCACCATCACTACTACTACTACTTTAATACTACTACTAATACTACCACTAGCATTTCTAATACTACTTCAGTACTACTACTACTACCACCACCATCACTACTACTACTACTACTACTACTACTACATTGACTAAAGACACATATACAGAGCTTGTGCTCAGTCCTTTATTTGCAGTGGTTCTCAACTGGTGGGTCTCAGGTCTGTTCTGGTAGGGTCAAAGACAGCAGGGAAATACAGTGCTAAATGCAAATATAATGCTACTAGCAATTTAATTCTTTCATCATGGGGATATACATTAAATATATATATATATATATATATATATATATATATATATATATATATATATATATATATATATATATTTCTTTTTTTCTTTTTTTTGTACATGTAGTATGCAGGATAAAGATTTCATGCTCCACATTTAAAATTGCAATATCACCACAAACCACAAACATAAACACACACACAAACACACACATACACACACACTGCACGGTCTATCACTGCCTATAGCAAACAGGCTACATCTGCCTGCTGTGGTGCACTGGAGCCAATAAGCTGAAATAATCTTGGGCTTCTCTCCACTCAACATTTGGAAAAGAAAAGTCACTCTTTGTAGTCACAGCTCTAAAAACAAACTTACTTTATGCTTTCAGTGACACTTACACATGCACAGTGAGCTTTTGAGTAGCATAATAGGGAAAAAACAACAGCTTTTAGCATGTTTTAATTATTTATGAATCCAAGGGTGTGTTGATATGAGTGTTCTGGTGCATGAAGTCAACATGAAATCAAAACTGACCCTATTTACTTTATTAATAGTCCACTTTTTCCTGGTCTTATGGTGCACAAATCATTGGTGCACAATATTCAAAATTAAATAAAATAAGCTTGTCACGTAATCTTTCATCAAAATGTAATAACTTGCTTCTTCTCTGAAATGGCACAAATCCTGCCCAGTGTTGGGTAAGTTAATCATAAAAACTAATTGCTTCACCAAAATTGTAATCAGATTACTGTATGAAAAGTAGTCACATCACTAATTACTTTGTTACTTTCTAAAACCCCTACTAACACCTTTAAAGAAATATTTTGTTTTGTTTTTGCACTCATCAAATTCAAAATAATTAGTATTTATTTTTTGTTTTTTTATCCATTGTTGCATGCAAGTCACACTTAACACCATGTATTTCTCTTACAACGAATCATTGTGGGTTGTATGCACATGCAAATAATATTATTTTAGAAATATGTGTATCCCAAGTAATGTAACTGCGACTTCATTGAAAGTAATTTACTGTAATATGATTACAATAATTTAAAATGCAATCTATTACATTACTTTTTTGAATAAAAAAGTAATTGGGTTTAACAAGATTACAAAAGTAATTTTGGTAACACTTTAAAAAAAGATTGTATTTGTTAACATTAGTTAACATGAACTAACAAATGAACAACACTGTTAGAGCACTTATTAATCTTGGTTATTGATAATTTCAACAAAAACGTTATATTATTAAATTAAATGTTGTATACTGCATGTTAACATTAGTTAATCCATTAAGACCTAACACAAACTAACAATGAACAATGCTTTAAAATATATTGTTCATTGTTAGCTCACGATACTCAATGCATCGTCTAATGTTAACAAATAGAATCTTTTTGTGAAGTGTTACCATAATTTGTTATTGTATCCTAACATTGGTACAGCACTACATGTTTCCTAAATTATTAACCCGTTTCATTTAGGAATATGTGACATAATGGAAGCAAAATGGGTTGGGAACATCAAAAATCCATTTATGCACATTAAGAAACATTTCCATCTGTAAGATGAACATTGTAGCCATTTTATCAAGACAAGGAATATCCTCAGAACAGCTCTGTGTGTTATATTCTAGGATGTGCTGTGTTTGTATGCAGTAAAGGCAGTGATTTGACATGATTGTGCTCTGGCTGAAAGCCACCTGTCTAAAGATACAGGGAAATCCTGATCCCGCCTGGATCTGTCAGCACTGTGGAGGATTACACTCATCTGATCCGACATATGACAGAACTTTACTCTAAGCTGTCTTTCCTCCAGCAGGAGAAACGTGTGAGTGAGTCTTTGTGTGTCTCTGAGTAATACAAACATCTGACTTCCTTTTGGTGTATGATGAATGACCAAAAAAAATTATGTCATCATTTACTAACCCTCATGTCAATCTAAACCTGTATGACTTCCTTCAGTGGAACAGAAAATATTTTTTTTTTTTTAAGAATATCCTTGCAGTGGATAAACAGTAACAGTAAATGGGGAATGAGGTTGTTAAGCTCCAACATAAAAAATAAAAATGTGTGAGAAACTGACCAAAATTTAATTCAGCGGAGGTGAAGATTTTCAGTGAATAATGACTCAAAATTTGCTCAGTTCCCAACACAAAGTTATAGTATGGCTACAGAAGATTTGGAATAAAAGTCATATGAACTACATTTTAGATACTTTTATGCTGACATTTTGCCAGAGCGAACAGGACATTCTTCAAAACTTCAACTTTTGTAAACAGAAATTCTTACAGGTTTGAAATGACTTGAAGATTTGTAAATAATAAAAGAGTTTTCATATTTTGGTTGACTGAAGTGATGACAGTGATTTTCCTATTCCTTGTCAATTGTCAACTAACTGATGGAAAGCACACTTTGAGAGATGTGCTTACCAATTACGAAGGCTGTCAGGAGGAATCTATATGTAACCCTGTGTCAAATGCAATTGCCAACTTACACACGCACACACAAATCTAACTAGGTTGGTCAGGGGTGTGGTGTGTCGACTCAAGGAGCTCATTAAATTGACAATACCCTGGTGAGTGAGTGCAGGGAGGCAAGCAGGCAAGCTTTTCATCTCTTCCATCTTATTTTCTCTTTCATCCTTCAGTACACAAACCTTTTTATCATATTAAGGAGAGGTGTTACAGCTGAAACAGACAAAGATTTCCCATCAAGACTCCATGAAAATAGTTTGACAATCGCAGTTTTCTTTCCTGTGCTGAATTATATAGCCAAGAGCCTTTCGTTTACATCACAGTCATGAAGCATGATTTTCCACTTGTTATTGCTGGTATTTTGCAGATGGTATTAGAGGAAGGATCATTCTCATTCTAGAGAGATTTTGACAGAACAAAAATGTGGATATGCCCGTGAATCGGTGTCATCAATATGTTTGGTCCATTTTACCAGAAGAAAAATACTGTAAAATTGAGCGTATACTGTATCTGTTTAAAGTTAATTTTGTCAACTTCAAGGAGTACACTAGCAGATAAATGACCTCAAAGTTAACAGACATGGACTTAAAGCAACAAAACTCAAATTTTGACCTCACAGGATCTTCAAAGCTTAGGGAGGGAGAAGTAGAATGCATTGAGAAAATGGGAGAGTGGTCTATGTGTGTGTGTGTGTGTGTGCGTGTGTGTGTGTGTGTGTGTGTGTGTGTGTGTGGTCCAGTCATCACCAGCAGCAGCAGCAGCACCATATCAGCGTGATCGCAGGCACAGGCCACATGCAGGGCTGTCCAGAGGTCCTCATCTTGCTGGTTGACATTCAGTCCTTTCTCTATCAGAACCTCTGCTGCGAACACATTGTCATGACGGGCACACTGCATAGATGAGAGCAAAGGAAATATATTGGTGTGACATTCCCAGTCATAAAGAAGCAAAGAGGATTTCTATGCATAAAAACTCTTCAGTTGTATAGAACTGCCCTGTTGAAATGTTTATATTTACAGTGGCCCCAAAACATATTTGGCCACTTAAGCCATGTAACTCCATTAGATTGCAAAATATCAAAGCAAGTGACATTTATTTTAAATAAAGAAAATGTTTCAAGCAAAGCATTTCATAATAGAAGTTTGTTTGGGTTTAATTTATTAAGACAAAGTATTTTGACAGTTCTGGTTGTCAAACATTAGTGCAGCATGTCCATTGTTATTGTTAATGTTTATATTTCTTGTTCATTGTTACACACGTCATACACTCAGCACCTCACATTTCTCCTTCACAGTGACTCGTTACGGGCCATAATTCAAGTTCCCTATCTGTCACTCACTCGACGTTGTGTCGATGTAGTGACACTAGGGGTCACCCTTGGGAGCCCGAGACACCTCTGGTCTTTGATAAAAGGCCAATGAAAATTGGCGAGTGGTATTTGCATGCCACTCCCCCGGTCATACGGGTATAAAAGGAGCTGGTATGCAACCACTCATTCAGATTTTCTCATCGGAGCCAAACGGTCATGCTCACTGAGCTAAATTCCCAAGACTGTTCATTCACCTCTGCTGGATCTGACAGCGCATTTCAGCGGCTTCTACCTCCTCTGCACTGATGCACTGCAGAGAATACCCCTGGGCGCATCGGCAGAAAAAAAAGAGTATATTTCTCTAAAAGAGTATATTTCTCTAAAAGAGCGGCACACACAGAACGTCTTTTTAAAGACGCGTCTTTCTAAAGATGCTTTTCCGATTGTGTGTAATTCCTGGTTGCGCTCGATATCTCTCGCCTTCTGACGGTCACGATCACTGTCGGAGACAGCGTTCATGGATGGTCATGTTCTCATTGCGAGGACATGTCCATGGCAACGTTGCGGTCGCGGCTCACCTTTGTAAGAAAGCAAGCCACCCCAGAGGCTCCCCGCCTCGGTCCTTTTACCCACGAGTATGAGGCTAGCGCGGCTAGCACTGGGGGTGATTGGGGGACCCCAACTGGACTGCCTCCGCCGGTTATCCCCCTGCGGACCTCCCATTCCCCAGCACGCTCGTCTGCCCC
This sequence comes from Myxocyprinus asiaticus, assembly GCF_019703515.2. NCBI lineage: Eukaryota > Metazoa > Chordata > Actinopteri > Cypriniformes > Catostomidae > Myxocyprinus > Myxocyprinus asiaticus. The sequence goes on from NC_059353.1 coordinate 12,926,538, forward strand.
GATCGGGCTTCCGGATGAGTCTGCCGGCTCGTCTCACGGTGAGTTCGACCTCTTATTCGGAGCCCGCGAAAGTGATGAGCTCTCGAGCACAGCATCAGAGAGCAGGCTCGTCCAGTCGGAAGCCTCAGCTGGGCTCCTCCCTTCGGGGACGATTGCCCAGTCACAGGCTGACGCGGAGAAGACGACATGCTTCCCCGGGCAGCCACGAGCGTCGGCTAGAGTGGAACCCTCTGCTCTTCCCTCAACCCTTGCGGCTCGGTGATTGGTTCCTGGGCTAGCGGCGCCACTCAAAGCCACGCCATGCCCCCGTTCCTGTCTTCCCGGAAGTGCATGAAGAGCTGACAAGGTCGCGGGAGGCACTTTTACTGCCCGGTCCCGATCTTTTCAGCTTGCCCGCCCTCACTACCCTCGATGGTGGGGTGGCCAAGGGCTATTCGGCAATCCCCTGGTGGATAAAGGTGCTCGCAGTGCACCTATGCCCGCAGAGTGCCGCCACCTGGCACGGGTGCCCAAAGCCCCCGTCCAAGGCCTGTAGGTTTACGTCATGTCTGATGGCCAAGGCCTACGGTGCCGCTGGACAAGCCGCCTCTGCCCTGAATGCCATGGCTCTCCTGCAAGTCCGCCAAAGCACTAAAGGAACTGCACGAGGGTAGTTCTGCCATGGGATTGATGCAGGAACTGCGCTCGGCGACCGACCAAGCTCTCCGAGCGACGGAGGTCACGGCGCGGTCTCTCAGGTGGACGATGTCCACACTAGTGGTCCAGGAGCGCCAACTTTGGCTCAACCTGGTTGAGATGGGCGAGGCCGACAAGACACGGTTCCTTGCTGCCCCCATTTCCCAGGCGGGCCTATTTGGCAACACCGTCGAGGACTTTGCCCAGCAGTTCTCGATGGTGGAGCAGTAGACGGATGCTAGCCGGCATATCCTGCCCCGGTGCGGCTCAAGATCCCGCACACCGTCTACTCATCACCAAGGGCGTCCCTCTGTGGTGACTGCCCCGGCGTGGAGCCCAATGCAGGAAGCAGACGCCACCCGTCTCACGGAACATGAAAGGCTTCAAAGCGCCCTTGAGACGGGCGACCCAGGGACAACGAAACCCACTGCTCTGGAGCTGGTAAGCAGATCTCTCCATCTTTTTGTTACCTTTTGCATTTAATTGCGCTGCATGCCCAAGTGGCTGCAGTACTCAAGAGCTCAGCAAGAGCGGTTTCCTTGTTCCCTGGGTCACGTATCCGGTGTGCACGGCCGTCATCATGACCAACATCCACCACTCTATTTGGCAGGTTTGGCACTCAGGGGCGGGACAAATCCGCCCCAGATGTGACAGTCTCCACGGGTCACGAGGACAGGCCTCTTCCTCCCCCGTCCCAGGCTGTTCTGGGGTGGTCACAAGGAGCCAGGTAAGTGCTTCGATGTCCTTAGCTCCTTGCGACAGCACCCCCCTGGCAAATTCCCCTGAGGAAGGATCTTCTTTCTCAGGGACGGGGCACCATCTGGCACCCGCAACCAGACCTCTGGAATCTCCATGTCTGGCCCCTGGACAGGACGCGGAAGAACTAAGTGGTGGTAGACACGATCACTCAGGCTAATGCCCCCTCTACGAGGCGCCTGTATGCCTTTTAAGTGGTGTCTGTTCGCTAAGTGGTGTTCTTCCCGTCAGGAAGACCCCCAGAGATGCGCAGTCGGATCAGTGCTTTCCTTCCTGCAGGAAAGGCTGGAAGGGAGGCTGTCCCCTTCCACCTTGAAGGTGTACGTTGCCGCCATAGCAGCACACCATGACGCAGTCGACAGTAAGTCCTTAGGGAAGCACGACCTGATCATCAGGTTCCTAAGAGGCACCAGGAGGCTGAATCCCTCCGGACTGTGCATCGTTCCCTCATCTGACCTCTCTGTAGTTCTTCAGGGTCTACAGAGAGCCCCCTTTGAGCCTTTGCAGTCAGCCAAGCTTAAGACACTCTTCTTGAAGACTGCCCTGCTGACTGCGCTCACTTCCATCAAGAGGGTAGGTGACCTCCAAGTGTTCTCTGTCAGCGAAACGTGCCTGGAGTTCGGTCCGGGTTACTCTCAGTGATCCTGAGACCCCAACCAGGCTATGTGCCCAATGTTCCCACCACCCTTTTAGGGACCAGGTGGTGAACCTGCAAGCACTGCCCCAGGAGGAGGCAGACCCAGCCCTGTCGTCACTGTGTCCGATGCACGCTTTACGCATCTATTTGGATCGCACGAAGAGCTTTAGAATATCTGAGCAGCTCTTTGTCTGCTTTGGTGCACAGCAGAAAGGAAGTGCTGTCTCCAAGCAGTGGATCGCCCACTGGCTCATTGATGCCATAACTATGGCATATGTCGCCCAGGACATGCCGCCCCCGGTAGGGCTACAAGCCCATTCTACCAGGGGTATAGCGGCTCCCTGGGCCCTGGCCAGGGGTGCCTCTCTAACAGACATTTGCAGAGCAGCGGGCTGGGCAACACCCAACACCTGTGCAAGGTTCTACAAACTCCGGGTGGAACCGGTTTCATCCCAGGTAGTGGCACGCAACACAAGCGGATAAGCCCGGGATAGCTGGCAGGGTGTATCGCTTGCACATAGCGCTTTCCACCTCCCTCGGAGCTGAAGACATGCACCATTAATTCCCAGTAGTGTTCACAAACTTTGTTCCCTGGTTGACTTCCTCCGAGCCCTGTGGCAGTCGAGTTTTCGGAGCGATTCGCTGCCAGCCCTGTACACGTGCTAACTAAGAGCCCTGTTCTGGGGTAGGTGCTCCGCATGTGGTGGTTTCCTGTAAGGCTAACCCCATGCGATTTATATATCTTCCCCTCTGCCCCAGTCTCCATATTTGTAGTAACTCCTCCCCCATTGGGCAGGATCTACCTTGAAGACTCTCCACAAGGTTGGAAAGACCATGTGACATATTTTTCCACTTAAATATCCCCCCTCTCTTTGGGCGAGGTGTGGTCTCCGCTGTGTCTTTCCCTTGTGAGGGACACCCCCCCGACTAGACCTGGAGGCCCAGTCGGATAATCCCCCTTCTTTTTTAGGGAGTGGAAAAAAAGAAGGGGAAAAGAGGCCACGACTGGGTTAAGCCTGTCTCTATCTTTTGGGTAGTCGACTTGTCCCCAAAAAGGGCCGTTCGACACTCATAACTATGTTGGGGGAGGTTATGTGTCTACCTGGTGTGCTGGCTATGAGGCACACAGTAGTCTGCCCACCACACACCGCCAGTTCACGTAACACAGTTCAGCCAATTGTGGCGTTTCGTATAGGGACCCCTAGTGTCACTACATCGACACAACGTCGAGTGAGTGACAGATAGGGAACATCATGGTTACTTGTGTAACCTCCGTTCCCTGATGGAGGGAACGAGACGTTGTGTCCCTCCTGCCACAAAACTGAACTACCTGCTGAAATGGCCAGACCTTATATCGGCTCCTCAGCATAAAACCTGAATGAGTGGTTGCATACCAGCTCCTTTTATACCCGTATGTCCGAGGAAGTGGCATGCAAATACCACTCGCCAATTTTCATTGGCCTTTTATCAAAGACCAGAGGTGTCTCGGGCTCCCAAGAGTGACCCCTAGTGTCACTACATCGACACAACGTCTCGTTCCCTCCATCAGCGATTGGAGGTTACACAAGTAAACATGACGTATTCTACATAAATAATACATCAGAAATAAGCATAAACCTATAATGTACTTAAAAGTAATTCAATTAATTGAAAGTCAGTAACTATAACATGATTACAAGAATTTAAAATTGTATGCATTACACTACATTTTTGTTTATTAAAATGTAATTAGATTACAGTAACTAATTACTTTGTAATTGGATTACACCCAACACTGTTCATACAAACACTAAACCCTGGGACCAGTTGGTTAAAAGCGATAGCAAAAAAATGGCAAAGATCAAAAGTAAATTTAGTTTGCATAAAATCTTTAGCATAATTTGTTTACAGATGCCACTTGGTTTGATGTGTTGTGATCTAGTGCAATGACATTTTTAAGTGTGTCTTAACTGCCCAAATGGGGCCACTGTAATTTCAGGAATGACATTTATTGAATGTCAACTGCCTCAACCAAACAACTTTTCTTTAAAAAAGTTTCTGAGTGCTTTAGTATGTAACTGCTTTATTTGTGTTCAAATAACATTTAGTTCACTTAACTTGTATTTAAATTAAACATTTTAATGAAATAAAAAGATTTAGCTCTTTCAGATTAAATAATTACATTAAATGCACTGCGGCAGAGGCTGTTAGAGGCGCAACAATCACATCTGTAATTTAAAATGTTAATTTCATATATTGCATTGGGTATAAATGGTTGATTTCATATGCTGCACAAATAAACTGCATCGTTTTGGGGTTGGGTCTCTCTGACTCTGAGAGAAAGCCAAGGCTTAATTAAACTGAATCCAGTTAACACTGAAATTTGATTTTTTCCATTTGTACTATAACCTGGCGAACTCTTTAAATTTATTTAACTCTCTATGGACGCAAAATTAACAGTCATCTGTCTTGCTTGAGTATAGCCTGAGTCACACACTGGACCAGGTCTATTAAAGTCAGTGTGACTGAATGCCTCAAATGTTTTCCAGTGTTACACTGAACCCATTGGAGTGAGTGTAATGGATTTCCACCATTTAGTAAGGAATCCATCACTGAACAGGGCAAGTCTGTGACATAAACAGGCATTGTGTAAAAAAAAAAAAAAAAGGCGAATTAATCAATTATGTCAGTGGTCTTAAAAGAACAGTAAAACCAAATATGAAAGACACGGGGTGAGTAAATTATTATTATTATTATTATTATTATTATTATTATTATTATTATTCATTGCTTTGTGAAGTACCTCAAGATTGAGTACTGGGACATTGATTGAGTACTGGGACATTGTTTTGAAATGGGGACAGTTGGATGTTATACTCAGCTCAGTCACAGTGTATAAAAGCTCAAGAGGCAGTGTGTATGTAAGTGAATTTGTCAGAGCTTGTCCTCGTGTTCTTACCAGATGGAGCAGAGATCCTCCTGAGGAAATTACTGTGTTCAGGTCAGCTCCCTCCTTCAACAGCTTCAGCACTGGAACAAAAGACATGCAAAGATGGATGACTACAACTGCAAACTGAACACTTCCCCAAATCTCTATATGACTCTCTCTATACACAATCATACAGTGAAGAAACAGAGGAAGAAGATGGTGGTTTGTGTTAGAATAGTAGTACATAGCACACAGATATTGGGTAAAAAAAAAAACAGCTATTATTTTAAACATTTAAAAGTCAAAAAATAAATTAATGAATTCATAAAAGTACATTTATAATCAATATTTGTCTTTGTCTGCCACCTTGTACGCCTATTTATTTATCACTGAGCTCATTGCAATAAATTACGAAATTGCCTTCTCTACAAAGGATACATTCAATGCAGCATTATAATTGGGTAAAAAAAAAAAAAATGCAGCATAGTCATCAAAAACACTGTTCTGTTTGCTTGAGCACCCCAACATAGAAACATTGGCTCAACCAACCCATGAAAGATGGTAGGAATGTTTTGGAAACCTTTTATTTTTAAAATAATTTTTAAGTTATTATTTCCGTTTGGTGCCCCTATAGGCACATAAATTACACATGTCACCTTTAAGTGGTCTGAGCAGGATGCCAACTCCATAAATGTTGGTGAGTATGTGCACGTTTTTATCCAAAGCATCTTAATACTCTTAAGGACATGAGCTTACCCCATAAAGCACACTAGACTGGTATTGATCCTATAACCAAGGATCAAACTTTCAGCCTTTACCAGCCTTTTGGCCTAACCACACCTGGATCCTTAACCACAAGGCTACAGACAGTCTATATCTGAATCTCTGTGGCAGTGTCTAGTGCAATGATGAGTTTTTTTTTTTTTTTACTGTAAGCATAGTCTCTGTGATACGAACCATCTCTTCCTGCCATTACCTCTGGCCTGAACTCAAGTGCACTACATCACACACAGCCAAACTTCATTGATTTTAATTACTGAAGAACCCATCAGACACTATACTGATTCAAACCCAAATGCAAAATATGGAGCATTCCTTGCATGTTTTTTTTTAAATGAGCACAATGAGAGAAGGAAGGGATTCAGTGTTGGTTCCAACACTTGATGAATGACAGAACGTACATACACACTCTAAAACATTCACAAATTCTGGAGGGATTTTTCAGCTCCAAATCATGATTCCTCTGGTATTGTTTCAAAAATCTGCCCGGTGGGATATTAATCTGCATATGTGGAGAAATAAATGAGGCATGACGGAGACCCATATGATATCAGCTGAGGTTTAAATCACCAAAGAGAAAAGAAAAGACAGATGCACACACACACACACACACAAAATCTTAGCATCAGCAAGTTAGCTTACTAAGGCTATCTGGCCTCCACTCAGGCAGAATTTAAGGAGTACCACCATTTAATAGGTCAATATGTGAGAAGAAATTTTTTAAACAAATGCATAAAGCGAGGAAGACACAAATGTGGTGCAAGGCTCCGTTCTTAAAGAAATATTTAAACCAAAAATAAAAATTTTGTCATCATTTTCTCAACCTCGTTTTGTTCCAATGATGTACGTCTTTCTTTCAGCATCACCCAGCTTCTACTGAGCTTCAGTTGGCACACAGTCACTGTGACATTATCCTGATGGATATCTTGATAAACGTGGGACTTCATTTTTCCCTCAATGTTGGCAAGCATTCCAGGCACTGAAGCAGCAAAGCAAAATCCTCAAATCATGATGCTGCCTCCACCGTACTTCACCACTGGGATGTTTTCATGTTGGTATGCGGTGCCCTTTTTACACCATACGTAGTGCTGCATGTTTTTCCCAAACAATTCAACCTTAATTCATCAGTCCACAAAACATTTTCCCAGTAGCAATGTGGAGAGTCAAGGTGGTCTTTGGCAAACTTTAGGCATGCAGCAATGTTATTGTCGGAAATCAGCTGCTTCCTTTGTAGGACACCAGCCTATTTAATGTTTTCCGTGTAGTAGACTAATGAACAGAGATGTTAACCAGTTCCAATTATTCCTTCAAGTCTTTAGCTGTCACTATAGAGTTTTTTACAATTGTCTAACTCTGGACAGATGAATATCTAAGCTCTTTGAGATAACTTTGTAACCCTTTCCAGCTTTATTCAAAGCAACAATTCTTGATCATAGGTCTTCTGAGATCTCTTTTTTGTGAGGCATGGTCCAGGTCAGCAGATCTACTTGTGAATAGCAAACTCGAAATGTTTGAGTTATTTTTATGTCAAAGTAGCTCTAACCCACACCTCCAAATCCATTTCATTAATTGGATCCCAGGTTTGCAAACTCCTGACTCTAATGAGCTTTTGTTGACATCATTAGCCTAGGGGTTCACATACTTTTTCCAACCTATACTGTGAATGTTTGAATGATGTATTCAATATGTACAAGAACAATTCAATAATTTGTGTGTTTTAGTTAAAACAGATTGTGTTTATTCATTATTGTAACTTAGATGAAGATCAAACCAGAATTTAAGACAAATGTATTCATAAATGCAAGTTATTCCAAAGGTTTCACATTTTCTTGCCACTGTATATCTTAAGTTTCGTAAAGACTAATTTTATGATGCATTTACTGTGCTTTTTTAATCCTTTTTGAAGCTTGACAGCTTGTGGTCACTGTATGGAAAAGAGCACTGTAAACATTCTCAGCTTCTTTGGTGTTCTACTGAAGAAAGAAAACCATACCATGCTGGAACAACATGAGGGTGATTAAACGATGACAGAATTTTCATTTTTGGGCAAACTAAACCTTTAATTATCTATTTCCTTGTCAACTGCGGCATCGGTGTGATGGATAGCTTAGAGGCTTGAATGGGTGATTCTGAGAGATCTCAGCAATCCTAAACAGGAAATTGAACACTAGTGTGGGTTATAAAGGGCTGATAAAATGGGAAAATAAAAGTGAATGAAGATCCCAGAGAGGAAATAAGTCAGGGTGTCAGGCTTGTAAAGGACAGTGTCTGATAGATGCCAAAGCAATCAAGGTCTATTCAGTGGTAAAAGGGTAGCTATGCAATGTGCCAGACTAGCTTGATGCAGCTAAAGAATATTTTAGATCATCACAACACAACGGCCGTGCATCTTAATCACAGGATCCAAAACATGTAATCAATGCTAATCACATATGCCTGCCAGCCTGAAGTCTTGCCAGCTCTATGCAAAAATGTGCCTGGTTGCCAAAGGCTCCAACAGGTCAATACATCTTAAACTAGTTAAAAAATCTAGAATGTACCTGTGTGAGTTCTGCACATGGCACACATATGTGCTTAATTAACCACCTACCAGGAAAGAGTGAAGGTTAATTACAGTGGTAATTTAAACTGGTATGACAGGAAGAGAAATTAATTAATCTGCAATTGAAAGAAATTCAACAGTCACACAAAGGATTTGTAACAAAACATAATTATCATACAAATCATCAATTGACTAATTATGCCAATTTATTACCTGATATATAGAATACATTTTTGTATCAAATGATTAGACATATTTCAAAAACATCAAAATGTAAAAAAATAAAAATAAAATAAAAATAAATAAATGCCCAACAGACTGTTTTCAGATTTGTTTTCAACTTCATAAAATTAGAGCATTCTGGTACATGACAAAGAAATTTGTTCTTCCACCACACTCATAGCAGCTCTCTGAATTTCTTTCAATTACACTGTAATACTAATCAAACTTATATTAAATTAGAATTACAATTCTACACCCTGTTTGCTACATTAATTTCAAATTAAATCCAAATTCAGGAAATAAATTGGAAATTCAAAGACATTTTTAATTCAATTCTAAATGGCGCACAACCTCACAGTCCCACAATTTGTTTATTCAAGTTGTATTCCTATTTATGCATGAGAACATTTGACTTTGAGTATATGTGGTGGTGTTTGGGGGAGGCGTTCATGCAGATAACACAGTCTACACTCATTCATATTCATGAGTTGTTGTTATGCCGATCTGACTCAGCGATATGCGGTTGGCTCGTTTGTTAAACTGATAACACTGAGTGCTGTAAACATCTATGCGACCTCCATTATACTTTGAATGTAGGAATACAACAAAAAACAACAAGCATCAGCTTAGGTGTACTCCATCACGCCCTTGTAGCAAACAGCAATATCACCTGGAGAACAAAGTCAGACGATTGAGAGAAAACTCATGGCAGTATTCGGGATAAACAGCAAAATAATTAAGAAATATCACATGAGCAAAAGTGCTGTTGTATTAAATATCAGCACTATTCGGCCATAGGTAATCACAACCATGCTGATATTTAGTTCAAAAGCACAATTGCAAGTGTGATAAAGCTTTTACACAACAGTTCTATAAACAAGACTTTAATGTTGAGTAACTTACATTTTAGACAAAATATGGCCTGTTATTTGGTCTATTTTTGCTCCGCTAATGAAAATGGTTAAAGCAAATGCAGGATTAACCCTTGCATGTTGCCATTCAACGTACTGACAGTCCGTCTGGAATGCCGCAAACACAGACAAACAGAGTGATACGAAGCATCTCAGTGCTTTTTATGTATAATTGAAGGTGCTGTAAGCAATTTTTTTCATGGAAAGGTATGCAATTTTTTTTCCTATGCCCTGAAAGATATCACTGAAATAAGTGTCATGAGATATCTCACCAGTCTCTATGACAGCTCTAGAGTTTGTAAACAGCAAACAAAAATGTGTCCACGGTCTCTGACGCTTTCTGCCTGTAAATAATTTTGCGCATTCTCATAGTGTTGTCATTGCAGAGAATTATTGAGGCTTAATGCCATATTGTGATTTATAATTTGTCAGTTGAGGGTGCTACTTCGCTACTGTTGTGTTTGACAACCGTGGGGAACATGCTTTGTGTATTTTTCATCGGTATTGGTGTGTGTTTTGGAAAGAGGGGGCGTGGCTAAATCAACGTCTCAGTCTCATGGAAAGTAGAGCGGTCTAAATCGCTTACAGCACCTTTAAGTATCTGCACTGTTTGATTGAAATACAGATATAATACTATTTTGCCACGGAAAATGGAGTTATGGTTATTCAGGGATAACTATTATTCAGTCATATTTTGAGTCTGAGGACAAAGCAGGAAAACTTTTGGCTAGATATAAAAAGCAGAAAGAGACTTTTTCTACTATTCCCTCAGTGAAATCTGCTGGTGGTGAAATATTTACCTCAGCCATTGATATTAATATTGCTTTTAAAGAGTTCTATTTTGATCTGTCTTTATAGTTCCACGTCTTCGTCTACTGATGAAGATATTAGAAACTTTATGGAACTTCTAGAACTCCCTAAATTGACGACTGAGCAAAACAAATATTTTTATTCTGAGATAACCTTGGAGGAGCTTGGCGAGGTAATTAAGGCCCTGCCTACAAGCAAGGCTCTGGGGTCAGATGGCTTAGATCTTATGCTACAGAACTGGCTCCACTTTTGTTAGAAGTTTACACAAAATCATTAAAGAATGGAAAGCTTTCGCCAACCATGACACAAGCCCGGATCAGTCTGATTCTTAAAAAGGACAAAGATCCAAGCGAGTGTAAGAGTTAGCGTACAATTTCCCTCATCCAGCTAGACGTTAAAATATTGTCAAAAATATTGACTAATCGATTAAGTAAAGTTATGCCATCTCTTATATATACAGATCAGGTGGGGTTTATTCGGGGCCGCAGCTCTTCTGATAATATTAGGCGTTTCGTCAATGTCATGTGGTCAGTGGCTAATGATCAGACTCCGGTCGCTGTCATCTCACTTGACACCGAAAAGGCGTTTGATATGGTAGAATGGGATTATCTTTTTAAGATTTTGGAAATGTATGGGTTTGGGAGTACGTTTATTGGATGGATTAAGTTACTTTATAGACACCCTGTAGCGGCGGTACAAACAAATGGATTAATTTCAGATTATTTCACTCTGGATAGGGGCACCCGTCAGGGTTGCCCTCTTTCCCCATTATTGTTCTGTCTTGCCCTGGAACCATTAGCAGCCGCGATAAGAAAGGATGATTTTCCAGGGGTGATGGTGGGAGGTATGGCGCATAAGCTTCTGCTTTACGCAGATGATATTGCATTATTCGGCAGGTGGGCTCCATTATATTTATCAATGATTGGGAAGGTTAATGTTATTAAAATGAACTGTATTCCAAAATTCAACTACCTGCTATAGTCACTCCCTATATATGTCCCCCTCTCTTATTTCAAGCAATTTGAGAGCATAGTGAAGTCTTTCATTTGGAATGGTAAACTGGGCTAGGCCTACCCAAGATTTTGTTTTATTATTATGTGTTTGGTCTCAGACATTTGGCTCATTGGTCGCGTCCACCTGAAATAGCCCCTCCCTGGCTTTGTATTGAACAGGAAGTTCTTGCCCCTATTTTGCCATTGCAAAGCCTTTCTATCAATCTAACCGGAGAAGTACAATTTCTCCCCGTTATCTCGCATTTGCACTCGGTATGGACAAAAGTGTCCAGAGTGTTTAATTCGGATATTTATCTAAATGTTGCCTTATGGCTGAACCCTAAACTACGTATTAATAAGTCCCCTTTCTGATCCTTTGAAAATTTGGTTCAACATTTTGGGATCCCCAGATCTCAGTTTTTTAGGTATCTACAGCTGTGCCACTTGCTCTGTACTATTTTTGGGAATAGCATTCACCCCCCATAGCGGCAGATACTATGAGAGTGGTGATTACTGCTTTTGGAAAAGGTAATGTGGCATCAGTGTATTACTCCCTGTTAATTCAGAATCTGTGAGATGGAACCTCGACCACTCTCAAGAGATTATAGGAGAAAGATTTAAACTTGGAATTGGAGGAGGGAGAGTGGGCTGGGATTCTAAAAAATGTCAAGACTGCATCTAGAGATGCAAGGGTGCATCTTATGCAATTCAAGATTTTACATCAGTTCTATTGGACCCCCTCTAGATTGTATAGGCTTGGTCTAAAAGACACACCCACCTCGTGGTGATGCCAATCAGAGGATGGAGACATAACCCATGTCTATGTGGGTGTGTTGAGATCCAGGAGTTTTGGTTGAAGGTTTAGAGTCTGGTGTGCAATGTATTAGGCACTTGGGTATCATTTTGCCCCAGACTCTGTATTTTGGGCGATGGAGCAGTCATCGACATTGAAAATAGACACATAAAGAGTTGGGTCTTAACCAGTGTCATGATTGCCAGACAGATAATTTTAAGGGGCTGAAGCACCCTCCTTTCAGGAGTGGGAAGGGTGGTGGCCTTTGAGGAGGGCTCATTTAGAAGAATGGGGAAGTACAACGGGTTCGTTGAGAAATGGGGTGGGTATATATCATTTATGGATGGGTGATTATATTTATTATATTCTTTTATTTGTTTATTTATTGTCCAATCAGATTAGAGAACCAGAACTAACAGTTGTATGATTATGATACACATTGAACAAATATGTGCAACAACAATGAGCAAACACAATTACCAGAGAAAAGGCAACTTAATGGAATCTTGAAGCATTAAAGGAATATAACTTCTCTCATCATTTACTCACCCTCATGCCATCCCAGATGTGTATGAATTTACAGGAGTTACAGTTTGGTCTGTTCTCACCCAAAACCGATTAGATGGCTTCAAAAGACATGGATTAAACCACTGTTTAATGGATTACTTTTATGCTGCCTTTAAAGTTTTGGACCCCATTCACTTGCATTGTATGGACCTACCGAGCTGAGATATTCTTCTAAAAACTTTCTTTGAGTTCTGCAGAAGAAAGAAATTCATACACATCTGGGATGGCATGAGGGTGAGTAAATGATGAAAGAATTATCATTTTTGGGTGAACTATTTCTTTAAGTGTGCAAAAATGTATTTGCCTCTAATACAGAAACATCCATTCAATCAACTTTAATCAATGCTGTTCACACAGAAGCCGAGTCAGATGCTCAGACCACATTATTAATCAGCTTGTCCAATCTGAAGTCATTAGCAGTCAGGGAGCTTAATTATTTTCCCAAGCCTCTTAGCTCTAATGAGTACCAGTTAAGCTCCCTATCTGTCACTCACTCGACGTTGTGTCGATGTAGTGACACTAGGGGTTCACTCTTGAGAGCCCCAATCACTTTTGCTTTATTAAGAAAAGGCCAATGAAAATTGGCGAGTGGAATTTGTATGCCACTCTCCACCCCGGACATACGGGTATAAAAGGAGATGGCATGCACCACTCATTCAGACTTGTTCTCCGGAGCCGAGCTCATGTGTGTGTGTGTGTTCGTCCCGTCACCTTACTTCTTGCTGCTGAAATTTACGGCGCATATCAGCGGTCGCCCTCGCACAGTTGAGTGTTGTGCTTCCCCTGGGTGCTTCGGCGGAGTCAACAGGTGTTAAAAGAGTGTATTCCAAAAAAGTATATTTTCTCTAAAAGAGCTTGCACAAATGATTGGCGTCAAAAAGATGTCCTTTCGCCTTTGTGCTACTGGCTGCGGCCGTTATCTCTCCCCACTGGATGGCCATGAGATCTGTTTCGAGTGCTTGGGTCGCCAGCACGCAGAGGCAGCTTTCGTGGAGGGGTCATGTTCTCACTGCGAGAACATGCCCATGAGAACGTTGCGGTCGCGGCTCTCTTCCTTCTTTGTGAAGCAGACAGCCACCGCGACTGCTTCCCAGTCCGTCCTGCATTGAAACTCAGGCGGCTGCGTCGGCGAGCGCCACGGGCGATCTGGATGTTGATATGAGAGTGTTTCCGCCGGCTCAATCCCTGTGGACCTCACCATTCTGCCCGGTAGAGTTCACGAGCGAGGTGGGCGGGGTACACTCACTTCGCATGTTGCAACTTGCCCGCCGCCTCCTCCTTTGGAGCCAGCAGACGTTGAAGTCTCTGCGAGCCACTTACCTCCCGGGCATCCTCAAACGTGCAGCAGACGTGCTCTCAAAGGCAAGTAATGCTCTGCGAAATGTGGAGACTCCACCAAGGCAGGTGGACCTGTTCACCTTCCAAAAGTCCTCTCACTGTCCCCCTTTAGTACTCCCTGTCTGAGGCTCCCCTCGGCACGGATGCCTTGGCACACAGCTGGCCTCGGGGGCTTTGCAAATATGCATTTCCCCCAGTGAGCCTCATTGCACAGATGTTGTGCAAAGTCAGGAAACGGGCAACAAGTCCTGATGGTTGTGCCATACTGGCCCAACCAGACTTGGTTTTCAGACCTGATGCTCCTGGCAGTAGCCCCTCCCTGGCGCATTCCCCTGAGGTAGGACCTTCTCACTCAAGGGCAGGGCACGCTCCGGCACCCGTGGCCAGACCTCTGGAATCTCCACATCTGGCTCCTGGATGGGACGCGGAGGACCTAGCAGGCCTTCTGTCAGCGGTGGTAGACACGATCACTCAGGCCAGAGCCCCCTCCATGAGGCGGCTGTATGCTCTGAAGTGGTGTCTCTTCGCGAATTGGTGTTCTTCCTGCAGGGAAGATCCACAGAGATGCGCAGTCGGGTCTGTGTTGTCCATTCTACAAGAGGGACTGGAGAGACAGCTGTCTCCCTCTACCCTGAAGGTGTACGTGGCTGATATTGCAGCATATCACGATACACTGGGTGGGAGACCCTCCTGACAGCACGACCTGATCACCAGGTTCCTCAAAAGTGCGAGGAGATTGAATCCCCCTTGACCGCACCTGATTCCCTCTTGGGATCTCTCTGTGGTCCTACCTGCCTTACAGAGAGCCCCCTTTGAGCCCCCGGAGAAGTCCGAGCTCAACACTTTTCCCTGAAGATGGCCCTCCTGGTGGCACTCACTTCTATCAAGAGGGTGGGGGACCTGCAGGCACTCTCTGTCACCAGCGAATGCCTGGAGTTCAGGCCAGCACACTTTCACGTGATCTTGAGACCCCGGCCCAGTTAAATGCCCAAAGTTCCCAGCACTCCCTTCCTGGTGAACCTACAAGCGCTCCCTTCAGAGGAGGAAGACCCGGCCTTGTCGTTGTTGTGTCCAGTTTGCACCCTGCACATCTATCTGGACCACACGCAGAGCTTTAGATGCTCGGAGCAGCTCTTTGTCTGCTTTGGAGGGCAGCAGAAGGGGAAAGCTGTCTCCAAACAGAGGTTGTCCCATTGGATTGTGGATGCCATTTCTCTGGCTTACCAATCACAAGAACTGCCGTGCCTTTTGGGAGTCCGGGCGCACTCCACCAGAGGTGTTGCATCCTCCTGGGCACTGGCGAGGGGTGCCTCTCTAGCAAACATATGCAGAGCAGCAGGTTGGGCTACACCCAATAACTTTGCGAGGTTCTTCAACCTGCGCATAGAACCGGTTTCGGCCCGAGTGTTACAGGGTAACAACAGGTAGGCCGGGTGGCCGGTCGGGTGTATCGCTTGCATTGTGCCTTTCCCCTTTTGAGGTGATAATGTGCGCTATCTTGTCCACAATAAGGACAAGTTTTGAGGAGATCAAATGTTGGATGGCTAATAATTTTTTTGCAATTAAACGAAAGCAAAAGCAAAATTCTGATTTTAGGCCCCTCCAGGTCTCCATCTGTTTTTAATTTAGGTTCTCTTTCTGCCAGTGTTCAACCTCATGTAAGAAATCTTGGGGTTACATTTGATTTGTCACTAAATTTTGAGAAACAAATCAGTACAGTGGTAAGGGGCAGTCTCTTTCTGAGATCGGTTGCGAAATTAAAACAGTTTCTACCCCCGAAAGATTTGGAGACTGTAATCCATGCTCTCATAACATCACGCCTGGACTAGTGTAATTCCTTATACTGTGGCCTGCCTCAAATTGTGATCTCTCGCCTGCAAATTGTCCAAAATGCTGCAGTGAGACTTCTTACCGGAACAAAAAAGAGGGATCATATTTCTCCCATTTTAGTGACTTTACATTGGCTTCCTGTAAAGTTTAGAATCGATTTTAAAATTGCTGTTTTTGTGTACAAGGCTTTATCTGGTGTCGCACCAAAAAACATTAGTGACCTTCTGATTCCTTACTCTCCCCAAAGAGCACTTAGGTCTAGTAATCAGCTTCTCTTAATCGTCCCACGTTGTCGCTGTAAAACTAAGGGTGGTCTTCTCTGCTGCAGCACCTAAACTTTGGAACAGTCTGCCCGTAAATGTGAGGTTTGCTCCTTCACTAGCCAGTTTTAAATCGGCTCTTAAATCTTATTTGTTCTCTCTGGCTTTTGATTAAGATTAGTTTAAGGGTTTTATGTTGAAGTTTTCTGATTGTATTTTATTTAATGTGTTTATATTTTGTACGCTGCATGTTTTCCTTTAATGCTTTTTTTATATGCTCAACGTTTTATTGTACAGCACTTTAGCGCAACTCTGTTGCTGTTAAATGTGCTATAGAAATACATTTTGACTTGACATGACAACAGTTCCCTGTAACTAGTGAACACTGGACACCTCTTTAATTCCTTCAGCACTATTTGGTGGCGAACTCGGTGGAGGAGTGATGCCGCCAGTCCCAGTACTCGTGGTATGCCCCTTTTCAGGTAAGCCCGTGTACCTGGGCTCAGTGCTCCATACGTGGGGATTCCCCCCTTGGTAATCCCGTATGATGCGTTTCCACTCTTCGGTTTCCCCTCAGGTGAACCCTGTGTTTCCCCTCGTCAGAGCTCTGCTCTGCCTCAGCCACTGTTGCTGTGTACCCTCTCCGTAGATAGGGTCCTCCCAGTGGCATCATTCCATATGTGAACTTCCCCATCGGTAAGTCCATGTGAGGTATTCTCCACATGTTAACCTCCCTCCGGTAGGATGTGGTCTCCGTAATGTTCTCCCTCCTGGAGAGGGAAGAGCACTTCCCCAGCGCTATTCTAGCAGGTGCTCAGCAGAAAATTACTTAATACAAAAATTAGGAAAGGCCACCACCTGTAGCTTCCCCGGGTAAGTGCCTTCTCCCACCCTTATTGGGACCCGGGAGATGCCTTACCTAACTCGCTGGAAGGTCACGACGTGGTTGAGCGCTCGCTGCAAGGCACGCAGCAGCCTTCCCGTGTCCACTCCTCCATACCTTGCGACATGGTTCAGCGCCTGTGGCGTTTCGTATAGGAACTCCTAGTGTCACTACATCGACACAACGTCGAGTGAGTGACAGACAGAGAACGTCTTGGTTACTAATGTAAACTCTGTTCCCTGATGGAGGGAATGAGACATTGTGTCCCTCCTGCCGTGGTGCTGAACCGATCGCTGCCATGGCCGGGACTCTCTTTCAGCTCCTCAGCACAACTCTGAATGAGTGGTGCACAACATCTCCTTTTATACCCGTATGTCCGGGGTGGAGAGTGGCATGCAAATTCCACTCGCCAATTTTCATTGGCCTTTTCTGAATAAAGCAAAGGTGATTGGGGTTCTCAAGAGTAAACCCCTAGTGTCACTACTTCGACACAATGTCTCTTTCCCTCTGGTTACACCAGTAACCAAGAAGTTTTCCTCATACCCAGGGCAAATTCTCCATCATTCTTTCATTCTGAAGAGGCAGGCTTGGAGCAAGGAGCCATGGGAGGCTCGGAGCAAGGAGCCATGGATGCAGGTTTTGGCCCGGGGTTTCCGCCATAATCCACTGTGTAAGGGGAACTGCAAAGTTCCAGAGCCTTCTCCACATACTCACAGAGTGTCCAGTGAGGATCAGCCAGAGGCATCAGTTCCTTCAGTGCACTATTCAGACCGGTCCGGAAGAAAACCACCAGAGAGCGGTCAGGATAGTGCACTAAATTCGCTAGTTCTAAAAACTCACGGATGTGATCCTCAACTGGACGGTCCCCTTGCTTGAGCAGAAGAATTCTGACAGCCGCTAGATCCATGTTGGTCAGTTCTTCTGCAGAAAGTAGTTGCTGAGATGAGACGGGAGATGCTGGATCTAATTGCAGGCTTTTAATGAAGATGATGATAGTGAAACAAACAAACGTGAACTCGTACAGCAAAAAACAAGAACTGACAAAGAGGGAACAAAACTAGAGGGTATTTATACACACAAGGGCTAATGAGGGAATGGAGAACAGGTGAGAACAATGGGGAACAGATGGCAGTGATGAGGGCAGTGCATTATGGGAAATGTAGTCCGGGGGAAACAGAAGACAGAGGACCTTGGAAACATGACGGAAACACACTGTGACAAATTATCTAAAACAAATGTTTGATAATATGGACTTAAATCAGAGTGTACTAACATTTGTCTCAAATTAGAAGGTCGTTTATATACAATTTTAGGAAATTCTCTAAATTCATCTTGAAGTATTGTATCTGAACTCACAATGTGCCAGTGTTTTTTTTTTTTGTTTTTTTTTTTACAATTGTTTCAAATTCTTTTCCAAGGGCCGAGTACTGGATATAACATATAGGACCAGAATTAAAAGATACTTTTTATTTTTTCATTAAACACTCATTCTGTGTCTTCTGCTAACACCTCTCCCTAGCTGCACTGAGTGCAATTCATAACCTAACACATGTACGTGTTGTATTCTCAGCATTGCCACAAGGGGCGCTATAGTGAGATTAGTGTGAACTGTCCACTTCTATGATGATTTTTCTCTTTCAAGTCAACTACTGTCATGGCAAATCAACAGTTCAAAAAGAATATTGCTGAGCAAGTAAGTTAAAGTCAATATATTTATAGCACTTACCTGAATAATGACATTTCTAGTTTAATGGCACAGGCATTTAAGGGTAACTCTACTGCCCCCTTGAGTACTGAGGTTTGTTCAACTGGACCATGTGTTGGCAGTGTGGTGGCCAAGCAATCGCATCTGCATTTACGTACTTGCGCAGGGTATGTTTTAGCCTTTATAGTTGTCTGCATATTAAGGTGGGATAGGAGAAAGCATTTAAATGTTGAAAAATTGCACACCTCACCTCTAAAGATTTCAATTTACTATTTAAAATTTTCATTGCTGTTACCACTGAAGCCCCAGAGTAGCTGTTTCTGGGTAAAATTAACCCTACATGACAAATCACAGCTCAAGAGATGCAATTTGCTGGCTGTGACTGAGCATGTGTAAAAGACATGACCAGAGAGAAATCAATTAACATTGCCGTATTTAAAACACATCTGTTGAGGATGTCATTAAGATTAACGTTCAGCTGCAGTAAATCCGTGTTAAAAGGGTTAACAATTAAGAAAATAGGTTACATTTGTGTGGTCTTTAGAGTAAAGATTTTCTGCTGACTGTAATGGTTCATATTAACATGGAGCTATAGAGCCAGATGAGCACATCTGTTAGATGGTTCTGCTGAGGGCATTAGGAAACACTAGAGATCACCTGGGTCTAAGGACTCCTTACTGAATGCAACCAGAGACTGTTTAGCCCAAGATGGAGCACTTGTATTAAAATTAATTGGAGAAATCAGATCACTTATAGTGGCAAGTGTAGAAAAAGTAGTCCCACCTTACAGGTAAAAGAGCCATACACCTTTTAGATCAAATATACAGTATAAGCAGCACAATTTATGACATCTTTGTTGTCAGATTTTACTGCTGATTTGAAATATGTTATTTGATAGTAATCCTGACTAACGGTTTTGGAGATCTTGGCCTTTCCCCATTCAGTAAGACAGGAGTTGTACTTTTATACCGCTTGTGTCCATAGAAAAATGCTGCTCGGGAGCATTCTCAAGATGGCCATCGAGTGGACTGACTTGCCTTGAAAGCTACTTTGACAAAACTAAACAGAGGTCAGCAGTAGGGCTGAAACGATTAGTCGATGTTATCAACAACGTCGACAATAAAAAATTTTGACCAAACATTTAGTTGTTGAATAGTCGTTTGATCTCATTTAATGTAACATGAGATCACGTCAAACTCTACTGATGACACACGAGAGGAGCACCGCAGCCTGCGCCTGATTGAGGAGAGGAAGAAGACACAACTCACAGTCTAGATGCACTCCAAACTTTCCAAAGAGCTTATGGTGAAGTACATTGCAATGTATGAGGGAATTATACAAAAGCACTCTAGTGAAATAAGCGGAGCCGGAGCTGCCGTTCCATTTAAGCAAAACTTTAATGTCAAGTGACTTTAAAGGAAACACAACGCCATTATATCTTTTAATGCATCCTTTATTAAATTTCAAATAATAAGGAAGCATGTCTTGTAAATAAGTACAAACTCCGAAACTGACATTTATCTGTGCTTTCAGTGCTGAGTGGAATGACCCAATCTAAGAGGGAGAGACAATCTCTCATGGAGATGCTCATCCCTCGCTTGCACTTGCTGCAGTTAGATTAGAACGTGAATGCTCACAATGTAGTGTATCATAATACATATGTGCTGTGGTGTGTATCTTATCGTGAAGAAAATCGTTGATACACAGCTCTATTAAGAAGAGAGAGTTAAAAATGGATTGAAATGAACAAAAAGGTGAGAGGGTAGTCTTACCCCATTAAACACTGCAACAAAATACATTTTTGATGTGTTGTTTTGACTTGTTTTCCAATATAAATATCTAAAACTCCTTTAAAACAACGTACATTTACGTTAGGAGGTACAGTTTACTGCAGAAGAATTTTTTTTTTTTTATCTGAGAATGCTGAATATAATATTCAATATTTAAATATTTAAAAATATCTAAAAATCTTTAAAGCAAAATACATTCACCTGAGAAGCAGCATATACGATATTTAGACATGCTTTCAGAGAATGTATCTTGAATATGAGTATATTTTGTCTTTACTGCACTGGAAGAAGTATAAACAAGTGAAAAAATACACTTATATACAAAATACACTTATATTTAAAATACATTCTCTTAAAGCAAGTCTAAATACCTTATATGTTGCTTCTCAAGTAAATGCTTCTTGCTTTAAGTATTTTTAGATATTTGTAAATAGAAAACAAGATAAAACACTTGATAACAATGTTTTTATTTTTATTTATTTTTTTGCAGTGATTTTTTTACTAAATGTTTTTTCTTTTAATTCAGTGAATGTCATTTAGAGGTATTTCTAAAAGATGATTTTGTCCTCTTTATTGTCAGTAAGCATGTTTAATACAACCTTTTAAGTCAAGGCACAAGCTGAATAGTCAGTTAAAAGCTAATGATTAATCATTGCAATAATCACCCGAATAGTCGAATAATCGTTCTAATAATCGTTAGATTAGTTGATTATCAAAATAACCGTTAGTTGCAGCCCTAGTCAGCAGACACATTTGCACTATGAGGTGTTTCTACACCATCTGCCACTCAGAGGATGGAAGAATGTTATGCTATTGATACTGCTCAATATGTACATTTCCAGCTGAAGTAATACCAGTGGAAAATTAGCTAATTTGGGTCAGATACACCATAATAAAATGTTGTCATTACAGGGCGTTTGCAGGACAGATGTTCTGATCTTGAAAACAGCATTGTGTATGTGGCATTATCCAAATGCTTGGATGCTACAGTTTATTGGAATGTGCTCTGTGGCGTTATCTGAACATTTGGATGCTCCAGTTTATTGGAATGTGCTCTGTTGGCAGTTGTCTGATAAGACTTATATGATTTTCCCTCCACCTAGCTGATAATCTGCTACATTTCCTGTGACTAGTTGTTGGGCACAAGAGTGGGGGGAATCCAACCTGTCACGGGAAAATGGGAAAACAGCTGTTGGAACCATATGTGGCGTTTCCATGGAAACCACACATGGGGAAAGAGAAGGAGAGGGAAGAAAGAGCAAGATAGTAGCAGATGGGAAATTAAAAGAGCAGGAATGAGAGGAAAAAACAAGTGAAAGTATACAGGGCATGTCTCCTAGTAGCACCTCTCTCTGATTAGGAGACTAATGTGGCTATAATTACACACATACTACTTGAAATTAAGCAGATCTTGCCATGTATCCAAGGAATGCAAGGCTACTCATTTTTACTAGCCATCCAGAAATGTAGTCGACTAGTCAATGTTTGATTTTGTAAATGACTCAAGATTCGCCAAGCAGCATCAGCAGTCTTTGCCATTTCTGGCAGGGTTAACAAACAGTGTGGGAGTAGAAAATGTCTGCACAGCGAAGATGTGAGATTCAAGATTAAAGATTCATGTGGCGTGCATAGCCATAAACTATGCTAAAAACAGCTATGGCCCACTTGCTTACAGTTTCCGTTAGCATCTGAGTGACACTTGATTAGTTTCAGGGTGGTTTGCAGGACTTTTGGCTTATACAGTATGTGAACACTCCTAATGAACTCAGACCATCTCATATGTTTGCAGCGCATGTAGTGTGTTTCGATTATGGCATTCCTCGTTAACACAAAGCACTCCAGTTTTACTTTGCTCACCTCCATGAAATTCCAAATATATGTAGAGGAATTTTACTCCTGTCCCCATGCATAGAGCGCAAATGAAGTCCTTACTCGGGTACCTTCAGTGCTTTTACCTCTCCTCTTCTCCATATAAATGTCATCAATGGAATCTGTCATTGTGTCGATGTAGTGACACTAGGGGTTGCCCTTGGGAGCCCTGAACACCACTTATCTTTGAAAAAAGGCCAATGGGAATTGGCGAGTGGAATTTGCATGCCACTCCCCCGGACATACGGGTATAAAAGGAGCTGGCTCGCTACCACTCATTCAGATTTTCTCTTCGGAGCCGAGCGGTTGTGTTCAGCGAGCTGAATTACTCTGCCGATCCATTCAACTCAAAAAGCTGTTGGATTTACGGCACATTACAGCGGCTTCTCCCCCTCTTGCACTGGAGAAGTGCAGAGAATGCCCCTGGGTGATTCAGAAGATAAAAGAGTATACTCTTCTTACTGAAAGAGAATATTTTCCCTTCTAAAAGACTGGCATTAATAGAGAGAGTCTTTTTAAAGAAGCCTCTCCGTTTGTGTGTATTTCCTGGTTGCGGTCGTTACCTCTCCACTTCCGATGGCCAAGATCGCGGTCTTACGTGCTTGGGCGCTGCCCATGCGGAGACAGCGTTCATGGACGAGTCATGTTCTCAAAGCGAGAGCGTGACCATGGCAACGTTGCGGTCATGGTTTTTCCTTCGTTAGAGGGAAAGACCACCCCAGCGGCTCCCCACCTCGGTGCTTCTACCTACGTGTTTGAGGCCGCGTCGGTTAGCACTGGGGGCGATTTGGGGACCCAAATGGGAGCCACTCCGCCGGGTAACTCCCCACGGACCTCCCATTCCCTAGTACGCTCATTTGCCCCGCTGGGTTGAGACCGCCGGCTCGTCTCAGGGCGAGTTCGCGATCTCATTTCGGCGCTCGCGAAGTGGATGAGCTCTCGATTGCAGCATCGGAGAGCGGGTTGTCCAGTCTGACCCTGAGGACTCGACTGGGCTCCCACCTTCAGGTGCGGTCGCCCAGTCGCAGGCTGACGCGCAGCTGGCAGCCATGCTTGCCCGGACGGCTGCGTGTGTTGGGCTGGAGTGGAACACTCCACCCCCCCTGAACCCTCGCAGCCTGATGATTGGTTCCTGGGCTCACGAGGTTGTGGTGGGCACATTTCACTGCCCGGACCCGGTCTCTGAGCTCCTCCGCTCTCACTACCCTTGTTGGTGGGGCTGCCAGGGGGTACTCGGTGATTCCCCAGGTGGATAAGGTGGTTGCAGTACACCTGTGCCTGCAAAACGCTGCCACCTGGCTGAGACCTCCATCCAGCACCTGTAAGGTTACGTCATCTCTGGTGACTAAGGCCTGCGGTGCCACTGGACAGGCCACCTCAGCCCTGCACACCATGGCTCTCCTGCAAGTCCATCAAGCCAAGGCGCTAAGAGAACTGCAGGAGTGTAGTTCTGACCTGGGAATGATGCAGGACCTACGCTCGGCGACTGACCTCGCTCTCCGTGCGATGTAGGTCACGGCGCGGACTCTCGGGCAGGCGATGTCCACCCTGGTGGTCCAGGAGCGCCACCTATGGCTCAACTTGGTCAAGATGTGGGAAGCTGACAAGGACTTTGCCCAGCAGTTCTCGGCGGTGAAACAGCAGATGGAGGCTATTCAGCACATCCTGCATATGCGCATTTCAAGACCTCGCACCTCGTCTGCTCGTCGCCAAAGGGTGTCCTCCTGCCGCAACAACACCAGTTCTGCTGCTGCCTGCCCCCACGGCCCGGCCCCGGCGTAGAGACACCCACAGGAAGCAGACACCACCCGTCTCACGGCCAGCCGCCAAGAACCCGAGGAAGGCTTCGAAGTGCCCCTGAGACGGGCGACCCAGGCACGTGGAGACCTGCTGCAGGCCTAGAGATGGTAAGCAGACCACTCCATCCCCCGGTGGAGGACCGGGAGGAGAATCCTTTGCCTTTTCTTTGATTTGCCACATGCCCAAAGGAAAAGGAGCGGTTTCCTCATTCCCTGGGTCATATATCCGGTGCACATGGCCGTCGTTATCACGACCACCGGCCACCGTTCCTTTATGGCAGGTATGGCATTCCAGGGGCGGCCCCCCGCCCCTGCGCGCCCAGCTGTGGCACAAACACACCCACGCCAGGCCAGTTCTGATGGACTGCGGGGATGAATTTTCTCCTCCCCCCTCCCTGACCGGCCCTATAGTGGGTATCCGGAGCAAGGTAAGTGCTTCGATGTTCCCAGACTCAGCACGGCCACGAAGTCGGGGCTCCTGCCCCCTAGACGTGGCACCTCAGGCTCCGCCCCATCGCGAGACCCCACCCGCCGGTACGTCCGATGCGATTGTCCCCTTGGTCCCCCTCGCTCTGAGCTTGGGGGCGTGGCTCGCGCTCCCCAACCCGTCGCAGTGGTTGGTCAGGACTGTCCGACTCAGCTACGCGATTCAGTTTGCCAGGCGCCCGTCCAGGTTCAACGCCATCCACTTCACTTCAGTGAAAGACGAGAACGCTGCTGCCTCGTGTGCCTGTTCCTCCAACCGAGATTAAGGGGTTTTACAGTCCCTACTTCATCGTACCCATAAAAGGCGGTGGGTTGCGGCCAAACTTGGACCTGAGGGTTCTGAACCGGGCCTTGCACAGACTCCCGTTCAAGATGCTGACGCAAAAGCGCATTTTGGCAAGCATCCAGCATCAAGATTGGTTCGCGGCGGTAGACCTGAAGGACGCATACTTCCACGTCTCGGTTCTACCTCAACACAGACTCTTCCTGCAGTTTGCTTTTGAGGGCTGGGCGTACCAGTACAAGGTCCTCCCCTTTGGCCTGTCCCTGTCACCTCGCGCATTCATGAAGGTCGCAGAGGAAGCCCTTGCCCCGTTAAGGGAAGTGGGCGTTCGCATCCTCAACTATCTCGACGACTGGCTGATTCTAGCTCACTCGTGGGACTTGTTGTGTGCGCACATGGACCTGGTACTCAGACACCTCAGCCGGTTGGGGCTTCGGGTCAACAGGGAAAAGAGAAATTTCTCCCCGGTTCAGAGCATCTCTTTTCTCGACATGGAGTTCGACTCAGTCTCAATGATGGCGCGCGCAGTCGGCGCTGAACTGTCTGAGAGCATTCAGGCGGAAAATGTCGGTCCCACTGAAATTATTTCAGAGCCTCCTGGGGCATATGGCATCCTCAGTGGCGGTCACGACACTCGGTTTGATGCATATGAGACCGCTTCAGCACTGGCTTCAGACTCGAGTCCCGAGATGGGCATGGCGCCACGGCGCACACCGCATGACCATCACGCCGGTCTGCCACCATCTGTTCAGCCCTTGGACCAACCTGGCATTTCTATGGGCAGGGGTTCCCTTAGAGCAGGTCTCCAAGCACATCGTGGTTACAATGGATGCCTCTAAGCATGGCTGGGGTGCTGTGTACAACAGGCGCGCAGTCGCCGGTCCTTGGACTGGCCCACGACTACGTTGGCACATCAACTGCCTCGAGTTGCTAGCAGTATTGCTCGCCCTGCAGAGGCTTTTGCCGTTGATCCAGGGCAAGCATGTGTTGGTCCAGACGGACAACAAGGTAGCGTACATCAACTGCCAAGGCGGTGTGCACTCTTGTGGCATGTCGCAACTCGCCCGCCGTCTCATCCTCTGGAGTCGCCAGTGACTCAAATCGTTGCGAGCCACTCACATCCCAGGCAACCTCAACAGCACAGCGGACGCACTGTTGTAGCAGGTCACGCTCAGGGGAGAGTGGAGACTCCACCCTTAGGTGGTCCAGCTGATCTGAAGTCGATTCGGTGCAGGTGGACCTGTTCGCTTCCCGGGAATCCTCCCACTGCCCGCTCTGGTATTTCCAGACCAAGGCTCCCCTCGGCACAGATGTGCTGGCAAGCAGCTGGCCCCTGGGGCTATGCAAGTATGCATTCCACCCATTGAGCCTACTTGCACAGAAGTTGTGCAAGCTCAGGGAGGACAAGGAGCATGTCGTCCTAGTAGCACCCTACTGGCCTACCCAGACCTGGTTCTCAGACTTCACACTCCTCATGACAGCCCCCCCCCCCCCCCCCCCGGGTGAATTCCCCTGAGGAAGGACCTTCTTTCTCAGGGATGGGGCACCATCTGGCACTCATGACCAGACCTCTGGAATCTCCACATCTGGCCCTTGGACGGGACACGGAAGACCTAAGTGGCCTACCACTGGCGGTGGTAGACACGATCACTCAGGCCAGGGCTCCCTTTATGAGGCGCCTGTATGCCTTTAAGTGACGTCTGTTCGCTAAGTGGTGTTCTTCCTGACACGAAGACCCCCAGAGATGTGCAGTTGGATCAGTGCTTTCCTTCCTGCAGGAGGGGCTGGAGGGGCGGCTGTCCCCCTCCACCTTGAAGGTGTATGTAGCCGCTATATCGGCACATCACAATGCAGTAGACGGTAGGTATTTGGGGAAGCAGGAATTGATCGTCAGGTTCCTGAGATGCACTAGGAGGTTATACCCCCCCAGATCGTGTCTCATCCCCTCATGGGACCTCTCTGTGGTCCATCGGGGCCTACGGGAAGCTCCATTTGAGCCCCTAGAGTCATCTGAGCTAAAGGCATTCACTTTGAAGACTGCCCTTCTGACGGTGCTCACCTCCATCAAGAGGGTAGGGGACCTGCAGGCATTCTCTGTCAGCGAAACGTGCCTGGAGTTTAGGTCCGGGTTGCTCTCATGTGATCCTGAGACCCCGACCGGCTATGTGCCCAAGGTTCCCAAGACCCCGTTTAGGAATCAGGTGGTAAACCTGCAAGCGAAGCTGCCCCGGGAGTAGGCAGACTCAGCCTTATCGTTGCTGTGTCCGATGCGTGCTTTGCGCATCTATTGGGATCGCACGCAGAGCTCTAGACGCTCTGAGCAGGTCTTTATCTGCTTTGACAGACAGCAGAAAGGGAGCGCTGTCTCCAAACAGAGGATCGCCCACTGGGTCATTGATGCCATCGCTATGGCATATCACACCTAGGACGTGCCGACCCCCTTGGGGCTAAGAGCCTACTCTACTAGGAGTGTGGCGGCCTCCTGGGCTCTGACCAATGGTGCCTCTTTAGCAGACATCTGCAGAGTGGTGGGCTGGGCAACAACCAACACCTTTGCGAGATTCTGTAATCTCCAGGTTGAGCTAGGTTTCACCCCGTGTGTTTTCAGGTACGAACAGGTAAGTTCTGGGACAGCTGGCCATGTGTACCACTTGCGCATAGCGCCTTTCCCCTCCCCCAGGTGAAGACGTGCGCTTTGATTCCGAGTCATTTCCACAAAGTTGTGGAACCTGGATGACTTTCCTCCTTAGCCCTGTGGCAGGCGGGTTTGCGGAGAAACTCGCTACCGGCACAGTATGTGTGCTAACTAGGCCCTGTACTGGGGTAGGTGCTCCACATGCGCTGGTTCCCTGTAGGTAACCCCGTGTGATGTATCTTCCACAAAATGCTTTCCCTGTTGGTAAACTGCATCTTCCTTGGGCAGAGGTGACGTATTTCCACTCAAATACCCCCCTCCGGGCAGGGTGTGGTCTCCGCGGTGTCTTCCCCTTGGGAGTGACACCCCCTGACGCGGACACTTATGGCTCCCAGTCGGTAAACGATTTCCACTCTTTTTGGGGAGAAACAAAGATGAGAAGAGGCCACACCTGGGCTAGCCTGTCCCTATTTTTTGGGCAGTCCACTTATCCCCGAAGTACAGGGGACCGTTTGATGCTCGTAGGAGCGTCGGGGAGGTTACGTGACGGCCTGGTGTGCTGGCTACAGGCACACAGCGGTCTGCCGGGCGCACTGCCAGTCCACGTAACACAGTTCAGTCGTTGTGGTGTTTTGTATAGGGACCCCTGTTGTCACTACATCGACACAACGTCGAGTGAGTGACAGATAGGGAACGTCCTGGTTACTTTCGTAACCTCCGTTCCCTGATGGAGGGAATAAGACATTGTGTCCCTCTTGCCACAACACTGAACTACCCGCTGAAATGGCCAGGACCTTGTCTTGGCTCCTCAGCACAAAACCTGAATAAGTGGTTGTGAGCCAGCTCCTTTTATACCCGTATGTCCGGGGGAGTGGCATGCAAATTCTACTCGCCAATTCCCATTGGCCTTTTTTCAAAGATCAGAGGTGTTCTGGGCTCCCAAGGGCAAACCCTATTGTCACTACATCGACACAACATCTTGTTCCCTCCATCAGGGAACGGAGGTTATGAAAGTAACCAGGACATTTCCTATCATTGCTATGCCGATGACACACAACTCTACCTCTCATTCCAGCCTGACAATCTACGGTAGCTAACAAAATCACATTCCCGGACTTTCACTTCGACAGTGCTGGTGGAATAACCTGCCGAATTCCACACGAGCAGCTGTTTCTCTAACCTCTTTCAAAAAACACCTAAAAACACAGCTCTTTCGCGAGCACTTAACCCCACCCTACTAATGCACTCTTGGCTTCATAAAAAAAAAGAAATCTATCCATTCTTCTAACTTTGTCTTTCACCTTCCTCGCTATGTATACTTCTCTAAGCAATTTTTTGTTGTACAGCACATTGCTTCCTACTGTCTCCTTTAGGATGAATCGCTTCAATTAAATGTGAATGTGATCCTCAGCTCGACACAGACCCAACTTATTGACTAGTGGCAGAATTAACTGACTACTCAATGCATGCCCTAATATAGACCTACACTGTCTTTCTAGTGCAAAAGAAAAGAAGAAATAATAGAATAGAGAGATATAAAGGAATTTGGACTACTACAGATCCAGTTACCTACTCCACAGTGTGTGTGTCATTGTGTAGTGTGTTTGTTGGTTTCGGGATGGGTGTGGGTTTTTGGGGGGAAGGAGGACTTTGTCGTCAAGGACTCTTTGTTAGATTTAGAAAACAAACCCTTAGGAAAATTGCTCAATTGTGCTTTTGAGCTCTCACTTTAAATCAAATCCATTGCAGAACTACAATGAAGTGCCTGAATGTATCTTTCTATAGTGTATACTACAATAGTGCATTATGTTCTGCAGCAGCATACAGGTGTCATCCATTATCACTGAATATAATAGGCAAGGGGAGCCAGTCATCTCTACAATCTAGGCGATGTGGAAGGGCCTAGACCATATTAGATAATGCATAACACTAATGAGAGGGGGTGTATGCGAGGTGTATACAACAAAATGATGTCTCCAGAGGTTGGAATTCGATTAGTGGCACCACAAACAGACATATCAAATCATTCAGACAGAGCATCCACAACCATTTGCAACACTTTGTCTAAGAGTGAGAGAGACAATATGAGTGTGAGATCACCATTAGACGAGAGGCCAATACAGACTAGAAAATGCTGCTTTCAAGAAAGCAAAAGAACAGTGTTTTAGATAAGTTTAGGTTATCTGCATAAATGAAATTTCGCAACTGAACCACACGCTGTCATTAAAACATAGCATGTGCCTCTTTTTATGTCAGCTTTGTACGATAATCTAAACTGTAACGGCGGTATATGTTAAGATGGTTAAAAATATGCAAAAGGAAGTCCAATCACAACTCAGTATGCAAATAAATGCAAAGAAAAGTACTTCCAATCCAGTATGCAAATATCACAATGATGTACAGTAGTTCTGAATTTTGTTGTCTGAATCATTCCAAAGGCTGGTTTTGTGAGCCAGATCAACCAATTCACTAA
Source organism: Myxocyprinus asiaticus (assembly GCF_019703515.2). Classification (NCBI taxonomy): domain Eukaryota; kingdom Metazoa; phylum Chordata; class Actinopteri; order Cypriniformes; family Catostomidae; genus Myxocyprinus; species Myxocyprinus asiaticus. The sequence continues at coordinate 12,956,482 of NC_059353.1, forward strand.
AAATACCCAACTCAAAACTACTTTGCTCATGAATCTGACATCGCTACTTCTCTCATGAGCTCTCATAAACAAGCCAAGAACAGCCATGATAAATGTCATATTTTTTTTTATTTTTTTTTCGTAAAACAACTTACTGTACATTTCAGTCTGTTCATTACACCAAGCATATGGACCACCTTAATGATACTTTTATTGTGCTTTTGCATCTTTTTTAGGCTTAAGAAAATCAGTCCCCCTCCACTGTAATTGCACAGAAAAGAATGAAGAGCATGTTCTTTAAAATATCTTGTTTTGTGCTCCATGGAAGAAAGAAAGCCATTCGGGTTTAGATTGGCATGAGGGTGAGTAGATGATAGTGAGTAGGTTTCATTTTTGTGTAAATTATTCCTTTAATTGCAGAAGTTTAATACTAAAGGTTAGTGGTTAAGAACAAACCACCAACCAGAATAGTTGAGGAATACCAATATACTGTAGTGCTGACTTGCAAGCATAATTAATACAGTGAATTAACATTCTCCTCCATATCACTAATTTCATCTCTCTCCTTTACTTCAAGGCACAGACATGCACTTTAAATGAATTCCCCTACAAGATCACATAAATTCCAATCTCCATTTTGCTGCACATCATTTTTCTCTCTCATTTGTTCCCCCTCATTCCTCCATGTTTCACCATTGCTGACAAGAGACTTCAGCCTTTCATCTCTAAAATGAATTGTCTTTCCCTCGAAAACAGCAAAGTACGTTTCTCCTTATCTCTAATCCTGACAGAATTCCGTTGGGAATTCCAGTCAAGCATAGATACTTCATGTTTTCGAAATGGGCTTTGGAGGCATGGCTATGTTTTTCTGATCAGGAGAGAATTCGGTACTCTAAAATTAGGGGGAACTGAAGGGAATGTTGTGGTTAAAATGAACTCACTGGGTGGAAAAAGTGTCCCTGCTCCTTTGAGAAGCTAAAAACCCGCAAAACTCATCATAAAGAGTCAGTGCTCCATAAGAATTCCTAAAAGAAATGTTTTCACTCAGAGAGAGCCAAAGTTGCAATTTACAGCATATAATCGTATCCCTACCTATGCCAAGCAAAGTGAACACTGTGGTTTGGATCAGTGGACACAGTCCTGTGATCTTGGTACCCTGAAATTATTGTTACATAAGCCTTTATCATCAGCAGCTCTGCTAAAATTTAATGTTTATAAACCATCCCATTTCAGCTGTTTCATCTAGACATCATGGTTTCATAGTGTAATATAACGTTTGATTGATTAAATTGTGTGAATACACCACCACAAAGCAGACACTTTCCCAAACCATTCAACAAGAAAAAAAATTTAAATTTAAATTTTCATTGCACTTCATTTTCTCTACTGCGTGTTAACAGAATATAGCCTACGCTTAATCCTGATTGGTTGGTCAGCACACCCAGAGTAGGGTGCACCATGGTCATTTGATTTGCAACGATGCTGTTACAACAGACAAGCCACAAAAGAAATACGCTAGTACAATTTTAGTGAAAAAGTTAACCTTAGTTAGCCTGCCCCTGCAGAAAAGGCAAGCTTATTTCAGCATGAATCCCAATGCTGATAAAGGCTTGTTAGTGCTGGTTTGATGCTGGTCTACCACAGCCATTCTATTCACCAGAAAAAATTTGCAAGTTAAGCTGGTCGAAAAACATAGTCCAAATGTTTGTTTGTTTTTTTTCCGGGTGATGCTGCTGGACCATGGCTGTTCCAAAGATTTTGCTGGTTAAGCTATACAAGAAGCCTTGTGGGACCACAAGCACACCAGCATCTAATGATGTGGAACAGCATCCAAAATACAACAAATGCATCATGGTGGCCCTAATGGACCCTTTTCACAAATCCGGGTTTGGAATGTGGAAGTATACGATAGCAGGGTATACTTGAAGAGTGGTGAATGGGAGACCACAGCAAATATAATTTTTGCTTATTCATTTGCAATTGACATTGATATAAATTTGTTCTTGGTGGACTACAACTGCTACGCTGCTGATGTAGAGCAAGACTTGCTACTGCAAGAACATAAACAGAGGCCCTATTTACACCTCGCATTAACATGCATTTCATATCTGTATATTCTTTAGCTGGATTGCTGTACACCTTGCAGTCAAATGAGTCTCCACTGTGATCGGATACCGCAAAATGAAAAACGCTACGTGCATATTGCATCAGAGGCTGTGGTAACAGTGGTAACTTTAAATGAATTTTAAAAACATTGATGGATATTTCAAATGCTTTGCAACACTTTGAAAGTCAAGGTTTCCTATCTGTCACACACTCGACACTGTGTCGATGTAGTGACACTAGGGGTCACTCTTGGGAGCCCGAGACACCTCTGATCTTTGATAAAAGGCCAATGAAAATTGGCGAGTGGTATTTGCATGCCACTCCCCCGGACATACGGGTATAAAAGGAGCTGGTATGCAACCACTCATTCAGATTTTCTCTTCGGAGCCGAACGGTCATGCTCATTGAGCTGAATACTACTGTTCATTCACCTCTGCTGGATCTGACGGCGCATTTCAGGGGCTTCTCCCTCCTCTGCACTGGTGCACTGCAGAGAACGCCCCTGGGCGCTTCGGCAGAAAAACAAGAGAGTATATTTTCAGAAAGAGCTTTTTCTCCTCTGAAAGATTGGCACACACGGTACGTCTTTTTAAAGACGCGTCTTTCCGATTGTGTGTTATTCCTGGTTGCGGTCGTTATCTCTCAACTTCGGATGGTCATGATCGCTGTCTTTTGTGTCTGGGCGCGACCCACACAGAAGCAGCGTTTGTGGATGGTTCATTATCAAAGACCAGAGGTGTCTCGGGCTCCCAAGAGTGACCTCTAGTGTCACTACATCAACACAACGTCTCGTTCCCTCCATCAGGGAACAGAGGTTACACAAGTAACCATGACGTTTTTCCTTCATTGAACATTCTTTGGTGGCCACCAAAGCAAAATTTGGGGTCGCTGAAGCAAATGTAATGATATTCATCTCACGTTCTGCACTTTTTAAGTGATAAATATGCTTCTAATCTGAAACGCAAGAGTGAAGACTGTCGTGTTTTTCGTGTGTAGCGCGAGCCACATAGTGATGAGAAAACAGGAGAGAGATGTGAGTGAGTGAGGATTTGAGGAAAGAGATATTCCAAGTGTATTCCGATGGATTAGTTCATTGTTCGTTGTTCAGGTGACAAGATCGCAAGACAGTGGCAGTGTCTGTTGTGTTCTGACTGTAGAGTAGTCTTAATACATAATTAATTACTTGCATAGTTGTATCTGGACAACAAGCATTTACACCTTCTTTGATTGTGGTAAGAATCCATCCCTGAGCACCTCCGAATGTGGTTTCAGTGACCCGATCACAATGCGCCTTGGGTTCATTTACACCTGGCATTTAATGTGGTCAAGTACTATCCGATAGCGATCCAATCACCAAAAACACATTAATGCAAGGTGTAAATGGGGCCAGACATGCTAAGTTAAGCATGTGGGCATGCTGCTGCACAATTAGACAAACACAAAACATGCTGCATTAAACATGTATGACATGCTGCTGCTGCACATTTAGAAATACAATCCCCATATTGCAGATCTAGTCATGTGGAGTTTGGGAGGAGGAGGGATTTAGGGAGGAACTCTTGCAGTGCTGCAGTGAAACCAGCTTATCTGCAAAACTGAGCAATTGAAATGTTTGACAAAGAGAGAGTACGCAAGTTGATTGGCTAGCAGATAACAAGTCAAAGTACCTATCAGCTTACACCATGTGAGTCGACTGGATTAACACGTGAGTGAGCCGAATGGCTGAATCTGTATTCCTAAACAGACGCAACGCAATAAAATTCCAACGACAGGCAATCTGTCTGTCCACACTATACTTGACACGACACCACGATATTTATACACTAAAATTATGATAAAGTACAAAAAAAGAAAATCAGGAGACAACCCATTCATTCTGTTTCCATTGTTTATGTTCACACAGTACTCCAGTTGTTATTTTTGCCGATCTCCACGTGACAGAGAAGCAGAGGTAAAGTCAGAGTGAGTCACAATGTATCACCCCTCTGCCATTCTGAATTGGTACGTGTGTGTGACAGAACTCAGAGTCAGACAGAAGAGAATCAGACCTAATGCACAACAGTCAGTAGCTTTTACACCCTCGTTCAAAATCAAGTTGTTCTGAACCAGCTGGTGAGACACTGGCTTTAATATACTGTTATGAGAAGGATTTAGTCCCATGCAAAATCATTTGTGTATGGGGCTGTGGTCGTGACATCGCAGAAATAGAATCCAAGTCAAAAACTGATTAACATAGAAAGAAAAACTTTTATAGAGTGTTGCGGTGTTGCGTCACATCTGGTTAGGACACATTGTAACAGATAATGAGTTCAAAGAACCTATCAGCTTGCACCATGTAGAGTTTAATGACTGAACTCAAGCCATTTCTACTGCAGCGTTTCCATCTGTGTAATTTCCTGCTAATTTCCATCCTGTCACACCGAGCAAAACAGCGCATTGCAGGAACGCCACTAGCACTGCATCATAGTGGGCTGTGAGAGGCTTGTAAACGTTCTCATTTGCTCACTCCCAGAGCTCTGTCATTATTCCATTATCCTGACAGCCATTTTATGTTTCCTCTGCAAACCACCTGCCAAAATACATGACCATGATATGTTGCATCATTCCACTCCATTCCACAGACTTTGAAAAGTAGAACACGACACTTCAATCTAAATCCTTGTGTAAACCAACTACAGAACCCTTAGAGTTTCAGGTCATTTGTGAAATGTTTTTGACCTCTTGGTCTTTTAGTGTAATGGGTACTGTTGTTTGTGGTTGTCTTTAATTTGTATTGCAGAGATGGAACGATGATTTAGTGGCATTTACAGGGACCTTGTGACACAGGGCGGTGAAAAGAATTATGCCTGGTGCCCTCCCATATAGACTTCAGTGGAGTGCTAGGTAATATTTTTTAATAGTGGGCTTGTTCTGTGAGGGTTTTCTTGTCATTGTGCATGAAATTTACTTCTCAACTATGAATTAGATATTGCTGGACATTTAGTTTAAAAGATTTCCTGCAAGAGCTTGGCTGCTTCTCAAACTTCAAAATTCTTCTTCTTTATTTCCTCACTCCTCCAAAAATTTGGACACACTTGACTGAAATGATTTTTCGTGTAATCTTGAAAACCTTTTGCTCTAAAGGCTTATGCTTAAGTGGCTGAAATTAACTACACAGACAAATATACCTGAACAAAAAACGTATTAAAATAAAAAATAACAAAACAAAAAAAACAATGTTTTTTAAATGGTTGGACTGAATAGTGAAAGAAAAGCCGCAAATGAGTGTCCAGGATATATAGGAACTCCTTCAATACCATTTAAAAGTATTGATGGAGAATATATTCATAATCTCATTTATCATACTGACACTGAGAATATCCCAATAACAGGCTGAGACCTGCGGCAAACAGAGCTCCCAACAGCATTTAGAAACAGCATATAAAACAATCCAGCTGGAATTGATTTCATCATTCTGAGAGCACCACATGTTGCTGCACCCACTCTCAAAGAGGCCTGATCATGTTAGGTAAATGAGGTTGACTACTAATAAGAAACACATATAAACAGGTAAAAGCCTACAATACAAAGGATTGTAAGCATTCACTCAACTAAAGAAACTGATATTGCAGCCACCATGTATAGGTCATTCTTTATTTATTTATTTTAATTTATTAAAATCAGACATAGTATAGAGAGACATGAGGTTACTGGGCAACAGAAAGGAATGGGATCAGGATATGATACAGTCCAGACCTGAACCTCAAACCCAATGCACCATGAGCACATGCATTACTAGTGAACCACAGCTCCAGCATTAAGGGTCACACTTGATTTTGTCATCATGTGTATACTAAAATAAATAAATATAAAAAACTAATAAATTAACCTAGTGTGTTGGTGAATTTTTATCTCCAAGTATGTTTACATGCACTTGGAAAGTCTGATTTGAGTTGGAATGAAACAAATTCATCTTTTTAAATATCATGTAAACATCTGACTGAAATCGAACTAAAAGACCTAGATCAGGGTTCCTCAACCACTGGGTTGCGACCCAAATGTGGGTCGTGGATCATTGTCTGCTAGGCCGCAAGGTCTTTTCTGTCATGAGTACAAATTACCAATTAGAAGGACAAAACTGTACATATGCAGTGTTTGTGGCAACAGTGACCTCTATTGTCGAATTGTGTTAATATCTCCATATTTACGTAAACGACTGTAAGTCAGAGGCTGCATTTGTCTGATATTAATTATTAGCTGTACAGTCACAATAATCCATAAATGCTACGAATCATTATTTTTGGACAACGTCTCTTTACGTAGCGTTGCATGCATTAGCAGCGCTACTCAACACGTGGCACGCAGGCCACATGCGGCCCTCGACCCATCTTTTGCGGCCCGCATTGTTATCAATAGCCTATCAAATGTGCATGAATTCAACTGAAGTGTTCCTTTTTCAGAGGGTTTATGCTAGCTCTCTGAATGGCTGAAGCACCCGGTGGGTCATGGATGACTGGCATTAAAAAAAAGTGGGTTGCAGTGGGCAAAAGTTTGAGAAACCCTGACCTTGATAATGTGATCATAGCTCAGCTTCATCCAGCATGTATACACGTTAATCGGACAACAATTGGCCTCTGCAATGTGCACGTTTCGAAAGACAGATGTCACGCACAATGTGTACCTAACATTTCCTCAGCTGATGTTCTTGCTTCAAATATTAGATTATGTATTTTGCCATGTACACTTGGACAGTCAGACGAAGACTGTAGCTCAACTATGCAAAAAACCCGATCTCGAACACAACTGCGTGTGTACAGTAAATGTACTGAGTAAAAACACCCAAGCATCGATGATATACTGTGCCCTAGATATGGCTCGAGTCCCTCCTTTAATTCAAGTATTTGGGATGTTTTCCCCCATTTTATCTTCCACCAGACGAAAATTATAAATCCGGGCTCGTATTCACCAAAAAAAAAAACAAAAAAAAAAGTAGCTCTTAAGAGTAACTCTTAAAAATGATGGGAGTGTCACTACTAATTTTAGGACTCTTTATCATCTAGGTTTATTTTAGAAGAATTTTGAATCTAAGAGAAATTCATAAACCATTTTAATGCTAAAAGTAGCTCCTATACCCATGACATTGAGGACTTCTAAATGCCAAAGAGTGAATCACAAATGAACCGAAGCATGGCTGCTGTTGTCCATTCACATCAAAATCGAATAAATGTTTTAGAATATTTTAATGACATTGACCTTTTAAAAATCTTTAAAAAAACTAAACTTATTTAGGGATGCAATTACCTCGCCCTTGAACGAAACAACCCAATTACAACCCAAAGATAAAGGTTTTGAGAAATATATTAACAGAACCTAGCCTACTACAGTATTTGTGCAGCCAATGTGGGATAAATCTGTATTAATTTTGTATAAATAGGCTACATTGAACAATAGTGAAAAAAAGTTACATTTCTTTGTATGATTACAGTTACACAGAACGAATTAAACAATTACCTGTGGCAGATGTTTGTCGCTTAAAGTTTGCAATCTCTGCTCTTGACTAAGACTGAAGAGAGTACCACTGTTTCTCACACTCTTCGATACATCACGAAATCAAAGGAAATGCCACATTGATGTGGAAACATATTTGTTCCCAAGCTTCATTTTTAACTTCAACGGTGATTCTGCCTCCAAATTTTGCTTTTAACTAAGTGTGTCCATAGAAGCTGAGGAAGTAGCAACAGTTGCTCTTGCATTCAGTTTGGTGTGGATTCGGTTTTATCCATAGATATTTTAAGCTAGAAGTCTTTTTCAAAACTAGTTTATAAATTAATAAATATAATATTTTACATTTCCCGTTGTCTATAATAAATATGTAGACAAATAGCGGTTCCCTGTCTACTAATCACTTTGGGCAATTTACAAGACCGCATTCATAGAATGTGATGTCATCCATAGCAACAAGGTTAACTCCGCCTTACTCTTCCCTTAAGATTTCTTTAGTTAAACTTGCTCTTAGCAGTTTTGTGAATGGGTTTTAAGCAGAAAATCTTAGCTAGGAACTCTCTGGAGAACTCCTAAGCTGTGTCCCTACATTTAGCCATGTAGTGTATGAATTTTCAAAGTATAGTATCATCCCAAATGGAACACTTAACAGTTTTTTAGCACACAGAAGCATTCACTGTTTAACAGCTGACGGAAGTGACATTTAAAGCGCACGTAATGTGTTGCCTCTAGCTTCAGCGCGTTAGCCAACCTCAGTTCAACACTTGTATATTAAACAACATACATATTCACACAGCTTGGGGTGATGGTAAAGCAATTAACTCACATTTTTAAGGTGCTGTATCCACTGAAGTTTCGGTAGCTGCTACATTCTTCATTATTTACAACTGTTTTGCCAGACCACTAGCGCAGCCAGGTAACTCCGCCCCTTCTGCTATCTATGGCAAGCCGCGTGCGCTGAGTGCATGAAGTGTACAACATTCCACACTCCGTTTTGACGGTTGAAAAAGTGTATCATCACTTAAAGTACACTTCTTTTACTGCATTTTAGTGTTAACATACTACTCGCACTACTTAGACTACAAAATGGTAAATAGTGCAAAAGTGTGTGGTTTAGGACGCATTTCTAGTGGTAAGAAGAAAATCTTTGTGAATACGGGCCCTGACTGCTTAGAAGGTAATAGCACATATCTCTACAATCCACATGATCTGAGGTGTCATTCACATCCTTGTCGACCCAGTTACACACCAAAGCATAACCTTAACCCTAAGTATGAGCAATAGTAATAGTAAAGCTTGGCTAAGCAAGCACCATTAATAAATAGCATTGTCCAAAATGGAAGTCCTACTTGCTATTCTGCACTCATGCAAACATAAACTCAGCAAAAAAAGAAACGTCCTCTCACTTTCAACTGCTTTTATTTTAAGCAAACTTAACGTGTAAATATTTGTATGAACATAAAAAGATTCAACAACTAAGACATAAACTGAACAGGTTTCACAGACATGTGACTAACAGAAATGGAATAATGTGTCCCTGAAAAAAGGGGGGTCAAAATCAAAAGTAACAGTCAGTATCTGGTGTGGCCACCAGCTGCATTAATTACTGCAGTGCATCTCCTCATGGACTGCACCAGATTTGCCAGTTCTTGCTGTGAGTTGTTACCCCACTCTTCCACCAAGGCACTTGCAAGTTCCTGGGGGGAATGGCCCTAGCCCTCACCCTCCAATCCAACAGGTCCCAGAAGTGCTTAATGGGACTGAGATCCGGGCTCTTCGTTGGCCATGGCGGAACACTGACATTCCTGTCTTGTAGGAAATCATGCACAGAACAAGCAGTATGGCTGGTTGCATTGTCATGCTGGAGGGTCATGTCAGGATGAGCCTGCAGGAAGAGTACCACGTGAGGGAGGAGGATGTCTTCCCTGTAACGCACAGCGTTGAGATTGCCTGCAATGACAACAAGCTCAGTCCGATGATGCTGTGACACACCGCCCCAGACCATGACGGACCCTCCACCTCCAAATCAATCCCGCTCCAGAGTACAGGCCTCGGTGTAACGCTTATTCCTTCGACGATAAAAGCGAGTCCGACCATCACCCCTGGTTTGACAAAACTGCGACTTGTCAGTGAAGAGCACTTTTTGCCAGTCCTGTCTGGTCCAGCGAAGGTGGGTTTGTGCCCATAGGCGATGTTGTTGCCGGTGATGTCTGGTAAGGACCTACCTTACAACAGGCCTACAAGCCCTCAGTCCAGCCTCTCTCAGCCTATTGCAGACAGTCTCAGCACTGATGGAGGGATTGTGCGTTCCTGGTGTAACTCAGGTAGTTGTTGTTGCCATCCCGTTCCTGTCCCGCAGGTGTGATATTCGGATGTACCAATCCTGTGCAGGTGTTTTTACACATGGTCTGCCACTGCGAGGATGATCAGCTCTCCTTCCTGTCTCCCTGTAGCGTGTCTTAGTCGTCTCACAGTACAGACATTGCAATTTATTGCCCTGGCCACATCTGCAGTCCTCATGCCTCCATGCAGCATGCCTAAGGCACGTTCATACAGATGAGCAGGGAGATAAGTAGTTACAGAAATACTCAAACCAGCCCCTCTGGCACCAACGATCATCCATGTAATTATCTAATCAGCCAATCATATGGCAACAGTGCAGTGCATAAAATCAGCAGATGTGGGTCATGAGCTTCAGTTAATGTTCACATCAACCATCAGAATGAGGAAAAAATTTGATCTTAGTGATTTGGACTGTGGCATGATTGTTGGTGCCAGATGGGCTGGTTTGAGTATTTATGTAACCGCTGATCTCCTGGGATTTTCACACACAACAGTCTCTACTCAGAATGGTGCCAAAAACCTGCCTTGTTGATGAGAGAGGACAACAGAGAATGGCCAGACTGGTTCAAACTGACAAAGTCTACGGTAACTCAGCTAACTGCTCTGTAAAATTGTGGTGAGAAGAATAGGGATGCAAACGGGTTGGCATTGTTTTGGCAGCATGAGGGGGACCTACACAATTTTAGGCAGGTGCTTTTAATGTTGTGGCTGATCGGTGTAAGTAAGAAAGCCAAACAGGTTCCGAACAACATGAGAGTGAGTAAAGTATGACAATTTTCATTTTTGGGTAAACCATTCCTTCAATTGTGTGTTCATCCTCACCCACATCTCATCTCAAACATCACACCCTTACACTGCTACCAAACATGCCCTTTACTTTTCTGACCTCTGGAACAACCCTAAAGTCCTGATTATGTGGTATTTACACATTTTGACTGACTCTTACAATGATTAAAGGGGTGATGAGGAACTTTGCCGAATATGTTCCCAGGATTCCTCTGAGATATCTGTAGCCTGAGCCTAACATATTCCATACATAAACAAATCAACCAGACTAAGAGTCCGACTGCGAGCATCTCAGACAGAGAAGAAACATCAGCATTAACACACATACACCTTGTGAAACACACAACCAAAATGATCCAATGGAGCGTATCTGCATACACTCAATTTTAAGTGTGATGACCAGTCTTTTGTCTTTGTACAGACATGTGTTGAGCTGGCATATTGCTTTGCAAATTGCAAACAAACTGGAAAGAAGTTTCTCAATTTGTCTAGCTCTAATCTTATTGGCTGGCTTTAAGCACTTCTGGAAAACCTGGACTCAAACAATCACATTACTATACCAAAATTCTTACAAAATGATTTGTACGTGGCTCGTTGTACATATCGCAGCACTTTCCTGGTGAAATGAACACTAGAGGCACTACAACAACAATGACTTCTATTCCCATTCACACAAATCACGAGTAAAACTAAAGACTATCAGTTTAGAAACACCTACTTTATGTCCTGTTCCTCACATAATACTATCTTATGTCATCAAAACACTTTTACTATAGCACACAACTTGTAAGGCGAGACAGTTCAACATTTGCATTACATGATTGCATTACGTTACATAAACAAATTTAATTTAATCCGATCAAATTACGCAGCAGCTCAACTGATAGAGTGTACTTGTGATGCAAAGTCCTAAAGAGCACACGAGTCAAAACGCGAGCCGAAAGGGTCATAGAACAACCACAAAATGATGTAGTTGTTTCAGCAATTGCGTTTTTCATGTCACATTTGCTTTTTATGACACTATCGGTTAGGTTTATTTTTATTATTTTTTTTTATTATATCACGGAACCGCTGAAATACGCTTAATGAACCACATAATATCATTTTGCAAAAATGTCGCATGTCACGAGATCTATTTCAAATGTCACTGTCCCAAAACAACATGTAAAAACCTAAATAAACTGTGGCTAGTCACCATACATGTAAGCCCTGTCTAAGTGGGCAGTTCTTGGCCAGAATAAGACATTTGTTGAATGATCCTACTGAGGGGCCATTTACACGACAACGTTTTCAACTAAAAACGGAAAACTTTTTATGCGTTTTGGCTGTTCATTTACACAACAACAGCGTTTTGGGGCCTGAAAACGCAAACTTTTGAAAACGGGTTTCAAAGTGCAAGTTTTTGAAAACGATGCCGTTATCGTCTCCGTGCAAACATACAAAAACGCGAATTTGTGAAAACGATGACATCATGCGCACGCCTATTATGTGTTATATAAAGAATGATGGACTGATAGGCATCAAATTGAGATGTATAATTATCAATATGAATACTGATGTCAACCAGCAATAATCAACAATTTATTCATTTGGAGTGTTTTGTATGGAGTGTGAACACTGTACAGTAGGCAGAACCTTCAATTTGAAAATCTTGAAATTAATGTATGGATCCAGATGGGAAAAATGTATTTGTATTTTAAATGTTATTTATTTATTTACTTAATTTTATTTGATGTACCGTTACCCTGCAATTCATTCACCCACCGCTTATGTATGTAGCCTATAGACAGAAATGTGATGTCATGTACAGTATTCAATGATATGCTTAGAATATAAAAACATGAGGCAGTGAAAATGCATGTTAGATCCAGTGTTCACAAGACCTCTCTCTCCGTCAGAAGATATCCATATATCAGAGTTCTGTCTGATATCCAAAACCAGTCAACATCAACAGCTTGTTATGTTAACTTACTCTCCTACCAGCCCAAGAGTCAGCAGGGGGAATACAGAAGAAGGCAGGAGACGAAGTGATGGTAAAAATGAGCAGAGTTTATTGAATAATCTTGAGAGTTCAGTCTATAGGCATGCGCACGAGTACTTCAAAACAACGCACGAGACATTCAAAACTACAATGGCGGACTACAGGACTGTGTTTGTGCTGCTCAAGATTTTGAGTTTATTGACACTTCTCCAGCAAAGTAATTGTAGTAATAAAGCAACCTCATCATCCGTCCAGACAAAATTGCTCGATGCTTTCGCCATATTCATTGTTTGTATTCACCGCTCTGTGGAAGAATGCTTATGTGCGCAGGTGCATAGTGTTTCTTTACAAAGTGACATCGCCAACTACTGGCCTGGCATGCATAATACAGCGTTTTTAGTCGTTTTCACGGATCCATGTGAACGGGGATCGTTTTGACAACGTTGTCGTCTGTGCGCGAAACTTTTCAAAAACGCAAAGGAAAATCTTTTCTGTTTTTAGTACATTGTTGTCGTGTAAATGTACCCTGAGTCTGTCCTCTGCACTTCAGTAACTGTCTGGTTTGGTGCAGCTATGAAATCGGACATCAGATGACTACAAAGGACAGTTCGGACTGCTGAGAGGATTATTGGTTGCCCCCTGCCCTCCCTTCAAGAACTGTACACTTCCAGAGTGAGGAAAAGGGCTGGAAAAATCACTCTGGACCCCACTCACCCAGCCCACTACCTTTTTGAACTGTTGCCTTCTGGACGGTGCTACAGAGCACTGAGCACCAGAACCATCAGGCAGAGGAACAGTTTTTTCCCTCAGGCTATCCATCTCATGAAAAGTTAAAACTGCCCCACTGAGCAATAATTATGTGCAATACACAGCTTAGTCTATTTATATTTATTGAACATATCATACCTCTTCTGCCATACATTCCCTTGCATCTGTATATAACAGATTGTATTTGTATATTGTACACACACACACACACACACACACATATATGTATGTATATATATATATATATATATATATATATATATATATATATATATATATATATATATATATATATATATATATATATATATATATATTGTTTTATTGTGTATTTCTATATATACTTATATTTTCTATTACCTTTTTTTACAATTTTTTGCTGTATTGTTTGTGCACTGGAAGCTTCTGTCACCAAGACAAATCTTTGTATGTATAAGCATACATGGCAATAAAGCTAATTCCGATTCTGATTCTGATTGTTCATACTGTTAAAATCTTTTTTCAGTTTTTTTACACTGTAAGAGGCTGGATGATTTCAGAAATGTGTCTGTCTGTGCATGTATATCCGCATATATCCTCTCAATTCACTTAATGAATGTCTGATTCAAGACTGGTAGTCTCTGACATTAGCTATCACTGTATCCAGTAGCCAAGCAGCATTGACACCTTAAACAAGGGGTGTCAAACACATGGCCCGCGGGCCGGATTCTCCAGCCCGCGGGATGATTTGCGGAAAAAATAAATAAGAAATATTTGAAAACATTCACGTTGATTTAGCCTATAACTTGGGTAAGATGTATTCATTCTATTATTTAATTAGCAAAAGCAGAACAGATAAACATTTAAATTTATTGTGTTGCATGTAGCTATGTTATAGCTTGCATGATCAGAGGAATTTCTTTTAATTACGCGGATATTCAGCACTCGCAGAGTCACACGTATCAGCGAATGCCACACATGTCTGAGGGTGACACAAGTTCCATGGCCACACGTTCGCACAGTGAAGTTTCTCTCATGGAAATAATGACAACATGGACAGGTCCAAGGATACATATTAGATGTAATAACTGTTGCATTGTTTGTAAATATTATTGCTTGATTCCCTTCAACTAACTGTGTGTGTATTTGTGATGTAACCTAAATTCTGTGTTTTTCCTTTTGTTCAGAGTTTAAAATTAGCAACCACCAACCCGCCAAATGTGGATATTTTATGCACAGTGGTGGGTTATTTCTGTGGTGGGTGACATATGAAAAGTCTTGGACATGTGACAAGAAATGCTGTCAGATACAAAGACAGCGTTTGAAGAAACACACTTGATTGTATTTTGAAGAACAGACGAAAGAAAAGCCGATGATGCGCATATCTGATTTGCTGTGTATTCAGAGGTGCTCTGCTGCCCATAAGCGCAACACTTCTCATTGAACTGCTCACTGTTTCTGCGGTCTCAGTCATCTGAAAATAGTTTGCAACTGCAATAACAGTGTCGTCCGTGACAATGCTGCAAATTATCTCAGACCTTACCAGGAGGTGCTTTAAGTTTAGTTTGCTTGATTTCCATGGAGCAGTTCGCATTTACATGCACTGTGAATGCATCGTTGCTTAATTCCAAACATTTGTGGCTGAATACATAACCATACAAACTTAGCAAATGATATGCAGCGACATTAATGAACTGTCATGTGTGTCATAATTCACTACAGCTTCAGAAGTGGTGTTTTATATACCTTTGTGAATAACCAAAGGAGCTGGTAAAAAAAAGCAAAGTGACTGGTGAAACTGAGCATTCACAGCCACTGTGGCTGGTGGGCAAAAGAATTTTGTATAATTTTACCCCAGTGTTAGATATGAAAACAGCATCTTTCTATTTTCCTGCTCCAATTTTCCTTTCCTCCACCGCTGAACTACCAGCATCACTAAATAAATTATATTTTACCCAAGTTATGAGATTGCAGTCTGAATTGAATGTGGTGACATAAAAAAAGCATGCACCGTGAAATAACACCAAAACAGCACGCCTTTCTATTGTGTTGTGTTCGCTGGCTGTACTCATCATCAAGCATGGTGACTGGTTTAGTCTGATTCATGACTAAATGACTCTTATGAGCCGGTACTTTTAAAAGAGTGATTCACCAGCTCACGAGTTCTCATTTTGACGAATCATTCAGTGAATGAACTTACTGAATTACTCGGAGGGGCTGAATGAATATGTGATTTTCTTCAGGTTGCTCTCAGTCAAGATAATTAAGAATGTTATTGCATAATTTTAAAAGTTATTTAAACAAAGTTAAAGAATTATATATATATATATATATATATATATATATATATATATATATATATATATATATATACAGGGTTGGGGAGTAACGGAATACATGTAACGGGATTACGTATTTAAAATACAAAATATAAGTAACTGTATTCCTCTACAGTTACAATTTAAATAATTGGTAATTAGAATACAGTTACATTCCAAAAGTATTTTGATTACTGAAGAGATTACTTTGCATTTTATTGTCATTTGTTTCATTTAATATTTAGTCCTTTCAGATGGAAAATATTTATACATATAAATGATGCGATCCAAAGTGCATTTGAACAGCGGTGAAACATTTTCTTATGATGTGTTACATTCATATGAGCAGACAGAGAAGTACGTTTGAAGTAAGTATGGAGCAGAAGAAATAGAAATAAACCTTGTGTAAACTGTCAGCTTTACGCTAAGCTAAAATGCTATTTCTAGCCATTTTACATGCACATGTTATTTTTTTCATTATATTTGTTTATCAAGAAAATTCACGTTAGATCATAATTTCGTTTTTTCTGGTAGGACTTTTGATATTAGGGCAAAATCATATTCCTGATAATAATTTTGTTTTCCTGTAAAAATATCTAAAAATCCTTAAAACAAGATAAGTTTGATTTATCTTGTTTTAGAAACAACACAAAGTTTTTCAGAGAATGTATTTTTAACATGTGTATTTTGTCTTCCTGTACTGGCAGAGTTTTTATGGTCAAAACAAGTGAAAAAAATCTACCAGTGCTGAAGAAGTAATCCAAAGTATTTAGAATACGTTACTGACCTTGAGTAATCTAACAAAATATGTTACAAATTACATTTTACAGCATGTATTCTGTAATCTGTAGTGGAATACAGTTCAAAAGTAACCCTCCCACCCCGTATATATATACACACACACACACACACACACACACACACACACACACACAGTTGAAGTCAGAAGTTTATATACAACTTAGCCAAATACATTTAAACAATTTTCACTATAGTTTTCTAATATGAAATCTGTGGAGTGGTTCAAAAATGAGTTTTAATGACTGTAAAGGGGTTATAAGGGAAAGGAGAAGGCGAGAACTGGCTTGACAATATAAATAAAGTTTAATGATAAACTAAAACAAAAACACACAAGCATAAACACATACAGGGTAGCTGCCTGTAGTTCTCTCTCTCTCTCTCTCTCTCTCTCTCTCTCTCTCGAACTGCTGTCTCTGGTCGCCTTTATCCCTCGCTCGCCTCATCAGGCTGATCGTGCGTCATTCCGGCCCAGCCCCGCCTTCCTCTGTGCTACAATGACTTCAACCTAAGAGTATGTAAACTTCTGACTTCAATACATATATACATACAGTTAAAGTCAGAAGTTTACATACACCTTAGCCACATACATTTAAATTCAGTTTTTCACAATTCCTGACATTTAATCGTAGAAAGCATTCCCTGTCTTAGGTCAGTTAGGATCACTATTTTAAGAATGTGAAATGTCAGAATAATAGTAGAGAGAATGATATATTTCAGCTTTTATTTCTTTCATCACATTCTCAGTGGGTCAGAAGTTTACATACACTTTGTTAGTATTTGGTAGCATTGCCTTTAAATTGTTTAACTTGATTAAAACATTTTGGGTAGCCTTCCACAAGCTTCTCACAATAAGTTGACGGAATTTTGGCCCATTTCTCCAGACAGAATTGGTGTAGTCAGCTTTGTAGCCCTCCTTGCACACGCTTTTTCAGTTCTGCCCAAATTTTTTCTATCAGAATGAGGTCAGGGCTTTGTGATGGCCACTCCAATACCTTGACTTTGTTGTCCTTAAGCCATTTTGCAACAACTTTGGAGGTATGCTTGGGGTCATTGTCCATTTAAGAAGACCCATTTGCAACCAACTTTAACTTCCTGGCTGACGGCTTGAGATATTGCTTCAATATATCCACACGATTTTCCTTCCTTTTGATGCCATCTATTTTGTGAAGTGCACCAGTCCCTCCTGTAGCAAAGCACCCTCACAACATGATGCTGCCACCACCATGCTTCACGGTTGGGATGGTGTTCTTTGGCTTGCTAGCCTCACCCTTTTTCCTCCAAACATAACGATGGTCATTATGGCCAAACAGTTAAATTTTTGTTTCATTAGACCAGAGGACATTTCTCCAAAAAGTCAAATCTTTGTCCCCATGTGCACTAGCAAACTGTAGTCTGGCTTTTTTTATGACGGTTTTGGAGCAGTGGCTTCTTCCTTGCTGAGCAGCCTTTCAGGTTATGTCGATATAGGACTCTTTTTACTGTGGATATAGATACTTGTCTACCTGTTTCCTCCAGCATCTTCACAAGGTCCTTTGCTGTTTTTCTGGGATTGATTTGCACTTTTCGCACCAAATTACATTCATCGTGTCTCTAGGAGACAGAATGCGTCTCCTTCCTGAGCGGTATGATGGCTGCATGGTCCCATGGTGTTTATACTTGTGTACTATTGTTTGTACAGATGAAAGTGGTATCTTCAGGTGTTTGTAAATGGCTCCCAAGGATGAACCAGACTTGTGGAGGTCCACCATTTTTTTTTTTTTTTTTCTGAGGTCTTGGCTGATTTCTTTTGATTTTCCTATGATGTCAAGCAAAGAGGCACTGAGTTTGAAGGTAGGCCTTAAAATACATCCACAGGTACACCTCCAATTGACTCCAATTAGCCAATTAGCATATCAGAAGCTAATTGGCTAATTGCATAAAAGCTTAACATAATTTTCTGGAATTTTCCAAGCTGCTTAAAGGCACAGTTAACTTAGTGTATGTAAACTTCTGACCCACTGGAATTGTGATATAGTCAATTAAAAGTGAAGCAATCTGTCTGTAAACAATTGTTGAAAAAATTACTTGTGTCATGCACAAAGTAAATGTCCTAAATGACTTGGAAAACTATAGTTTACTAATATGAAATCTGTGGAGTGGTTAAAAAATGAGTTTGAATGACTTCAGTGTAAGTAAACTTCTGACTTCAACTATATATATATATATATACTATATATATATATATATATATATATATATATATATATATATATATATATATATACACACACACACTACCGGCCAAAAGTTTTGAAACACTTACTCATTCTTTATTATAATTTTTTTTTTTTGTTTTATTTTTTTTTTTTTTACATTTTAGAATAATACTAAAGTCACCAAAACTATGGAATAACATAAATGGAACTATGGGAATTACGTTGTGACTAAAAAAATCCAAAATAAATTAAAACTGTGTTATATTTTAGCATCTTCAAAGTAGTCACCGTTTGCCTAGAATTTGCAGACATGTACTCGAAATTTTCTCAACCAACTTCTTGAGGTATCACCCTGGGATGCTTTTTAAACTGTATTGAAGGAGTTCCCATCTATGTTGGGTAATCACTTATTGGCTGCTTTTCTTTATTATTTGGTCCAAGTCATCAATTACAAAAACTTTTTTATTTTTTTTTATTTTTTTATTACATTTTAGTTTTATAATGAAATAAATTAATATGGTGGCACAATTATATTTTTGACTACAAAACTAATTTCAAACATTTAAGCATATGCTTTCAGATCAAAAGATTTTTAAGATCATGAGAAACATTTCAGTCAAGTGTTTCAAAACTATTGACTGGTAGTGTGTGTATATATATATATATATATATATATATATATATATAATTAAGAGACCACTGCAAAATTATCAGTTCCCTATCTGTCACTCACTCGACGTTGTGTCGATGTAGTGACACTAGGGGTCACTCTTGGGAGCCCGAGACACCTCTGGTCTTTGATAAAAGGCCAATGAAAATTGGCGAGTGGTATTTGCATGCCACTCCCCCAGACATACGGGTATAAAAGGAGCTGGTATGCAACCACTCATTCAGATTTTCTCTTCGGAGCCGAACGGTCATGCTCATTGAGCTGAATTCTACTGTTCATTCACCTCTGCTGGATCTGACGGCGCACTTCAGCGGCTTCTCCCTCCTCTGCACTGGTGCACGCAGAGAACGCCCCTGGGCGCTTCGGCAGAAAACAAGAGAATATATTTTCTGAAAGAGCTTTTTTCCTCTAAAAGAGTATATATTTCTCTAAAAGAGCGGCACACACAGAACGTCTTTTTAAAGACGCGTCTTTTTAAAGATGCCTTTCCGATTGTGTGTTATTCCTGGTTACGGTCGTTATCTCTCAACTTCGGATGGTCATGATCGCTGTCTTTCGTGTCTGGGCGCGACCCACACGGAGGCAGCGTTTGTGGATGGTTCATGTTCTCATTGCGAGAACATGACCATGGCAACGTTGTGGTCGCGGCTTGCTTTCATAAGAAAAGCAAGGTTAGAGTGGAACCCTCCGCTCTCACCTGAACCCTCGTGGCTTGACGATTGGTTCCTGGACTCAATCGTCAAGCCACGAGGGTTCAGGTTAGAGTGTCGGGTTAGAGTGGAACCCTCCGCTCTCCCCTGAACCCTCGTGGCTTGACGATTGGTTCCTGGACTCGCGGCGCAGCTCAAAGCAGCCACATCCCGCTCCAGTGCCATTCTTCCCG
Source organism: Myxocyprinus asiaticus (assembly GCF_019703515.2). Classification (NCBI taxonomy): domain Eukaryota; kingdom Metazoa; phylum Chordata; class Actinopteri; order Cypriniformes; family Catostomidae; genus Myxocyprinus; species Myxocyprinus asiaticus. Next base: position 12,976,772 of record NC_059353.1, read on the forward strand.
GAAGTGCACGAGGAGCTGACGAAATCGTGGGAAGCACCATTTACTGCCCGGCTCCGATTCCGCAGTTCCCCCGCTCTCACTACCCTCGATGGCGGGGCAGCCAGGGGCTATACGGCGATTCCCCCGGTGGATAAGGCGCTCGCGGTGCACCTATGCCCGCAGAGCGCCGCCACCTGGCGCGGACGCCCTAAGCTCCTGTCCAAGCCCTGTAGGCTCACGTCATCCCTCACGGCTAAAGCCTACAGCGCTGCTGGACATGCCGCCTTTGCCCTGCACGCCATGGCTCTCCTGCAGGTCCACCAAGCCAAGGCATTGAAAGAACTGCACGAGGGTATTTCCGCCCCAGATTTGATGCAGGAACTGCGCTCGGCGACCGACTCGGCGAGTGGAATTACTGCCGATATTTTTTGTTTTGGGGCTCGTTTTAATCGGGATTCTCAGTTTTAAGTAACATTATGCCATTTTCCAAGTAATAGGTGGCATAAATATTACACCATGTATAAAGAAATTTGTGATTGTATTGTGTTTGAATTTTGTGTTTTTTGTTTAATGTGCTGTTAATTTATCCTCCCGTTTTGGCTTAATTCATTACATCCATTTGAAGTTCATTATTCTCTGTTAAACTTAGTGATTCATCAGGATTACCATACATACACGATACAATTTATGCAATTGTAATGCAATTTATTTCTCATTCAACTCAGCACGCATCTGTTATATAGTCACACTTTTGGTTCAGGTTACATCTGCCAAACCTTAAACAGCAGCAGTTAAGAGTTGGTCAGATATTGTTAAGTCCAAATTCCAAGTTTTAAACGACACCTATTTTGTTCTTTTGGTAGTTTTAAATTAATTTGCTAGCAGCACCAGTTTACATGGTTAAAACTTAAAATTTAAAATTATCGGTCATCTGTATCAGTATGGGCCACAATCCATCTCAGCCGCAAAATTCCATATTGATGCATCCCTAATGTTATGATTTTATTGGTTCATCAAAAATATTTTGAAATAGAGATATTTATTGCATTTTGTTTTTTTGTTTTGTTTTTCAAAACATTATAATAAGCGACCCAGGGACGAAGGAACCCACTCACCTGGAGCTGGTAAGAAGACCACTCCATCCCCGGTGGAGGGCCGGGCGGAAAATCTTTTGTTGCCTTTTTGTTTGATTTTGCCGCATGCCCAAGTGGCTGCGGTACCCAACAGTTCAGCAAAAGAGCGGTTTCCTTCCTCCCTGGGTCACATACCCGGTGTGCACGGTCGTCATCATGACTACCGTCCACGGGTTTTTTCTTGCAGGATATGGCGCTCCAGCCTCCCAAGAATCCTCCCACTGCCCACTCTGGTATGCCCTCACCGAGGCTCCCCTCGGCATAAATGCGCTGGCACACAGCTGGCCCCCTGGCCTACACAAATATGTGTTTCCCCCAGTGAGCCTACTTGCACAGACCCTGTGCAAGGTCAGGGTGGACGAGGAGCAGGTCGTCCTGGTAGCACCCTACTGGCCCACCCAGACGTGGTTCTCGGACCTCACGCTCCTCGCGACAGCCCCCTGGCAAATTCCCCTGAGGAAGGACCTTCTTTCTCAGGGACGGAGCACCCTCTGGCACCCGCGACCAGACCTCTGGAATCTCCATGTCTGGCCCCTGGATGGGACGCGGAAGACCTAAGCGGTCTACCACCTGCAGTGGTAGACACGATCACTCAGGCTAGGGCCCCCTCTTCGAGGCGCCTGTATGCCTTTAAGTGGCGTCTGTTCGCTAAGTGTCCTGCTGGAAAAACCAATCCTCAGAGTTGGGGAACATTATCAGAGCAGAAGGAAGCAAGTTTTCTTCCAGGATAACCTCGTACGTGGCTTGATTCATGCGTCCTTCACAAAGACAAACCTGCCTGATTCCAGCCATGCTGAAGCACCCCCAGATCATCATCGATCTTCCAACAAATTTCACAGTGGGTGCAAGACACTGTGGCTTGAAGGCCTCTCCAGGTCTCCGTCTAACCATTAGACGACCAGGTGGAGGATTGGTGATGATCTGAGGGTGCTTCAGCAAGGCTGGAATTGGGCAGATTCATGTTTGTGAAGGAAGCATGAATCAAGCCACGTACAAGGTTATCCTGGAAGAAAACTTCGCCCCCCAAGCAATGTCTCTTGGTCCAATCATGCCCGCGCCCAAAATGAGTTTGTCACCCCTGCCTTAAACCAAAACACAGGCATGGAGCCATAAGAAATCAATATTCTGTGTCACTGACTGGTCAAAAAGCATTTGCACAGGACACTGATCACGTTAGGGAGGGTGAGCATGAGCAGAACAAAAACCAAGGCCACTGCCAGATTGGTAATTAGTGTTTAGTAGGTGGGCTAAAGTTGTCATTCATCCACAGCCAAAGGTGCCATGTTTCCAACAGGCGTTGCCACAGGAACATCAGCTGGTGCCATGGAGCAGCTGAAGCTGGCCGGCAGCCAACAAGGCAGATGAACAAGATGACCTGCAAAGGCTGCTGGGATATGTGACACAGATTTACCCAGACAGCTGGGTAAATGGTTGGCAGGGACAGAGGGAATGAAAAATATAAAGACGAGCGTAACAAAAAATTGAATAGATGAAGACAAAAGGACAGATGGATCAGTATTAGGAGGTAGTGAAACATCACCTCATATCAGTAGCAGGCTGTCATAAGTGGCAATCAAAACGTAGCAGTCTAATGCTAACCTCTTACAATTATTCCCTGTAAAGCCACATGAAACGGCTTTTGCAATGCATTTAACTTCAATAATAAGACATATTTCATATAGAAACAAAATATTCACCAGGAAATAATGTAGGCCAGGGCATTATTTTATCCACCCTGATTTGGTTATATTTGATTGGGGTGAAACATGTTAGGTAGGGGTCCACGATATATCAGAGGCCAATATATAACTGGCTGATTACTGGGAGACTCAAATAATTTTTATTATGGCGGCAATAGTGGAATTACTGCCGATATTTTTTGTTTTGGGGCTCGTTTTAATTGGGATTCTCAGTTTTAAGTAACATTATGCCATTTTCCAAGTAATAGGTGGCATAAATATTACACCATGTATACAGAAATTTGTGATTGTATTGTGTTTGAATTTTGTGTTTTTTTGTTTAATGTGCTGTTCATTTTTTTATTTTATTTATTTTATTTTAGAACAACATGCACTGCTGAAATGTGCACAGTAAGACTGGGTATATTTATTAGGAGTCAAGTGTTTAAGTTTTAGCAGAGCCAATTTTTAAAACATCTGTATCACATGGGAAATTAGTCTGTATGACATTAAAATTGTCTGAGTACTTACTTGTGAAGGAGAACAGATAGTGGGTGATATAAAAAGTTTTATGTTCTCCTCTGAAGGATGGCATTACATTAAAAATGAGAGCGCTCCAACCTGCATAAGCAGAATGAGAATAGCTCTGCCACTCCCTACCGCAAAGTCACAGGCAGAAATAGCTGACTTGGGTTGAATCAATTTTGCCTGCGCCATCGCTCAAGATGGCAGAAGATGGCCAGTCACCCTGTCTTGCACAAGCTCTTGTTTAGATTACTTTTGCCTGTCCCAGGCGTGGCTCAGCACACTCAGAATATTAGCTTTTTGACTTGCCAATAATCAGCTTGAGGAATGATCTAATACTCGGCAACTAATGGCAACTCCTGTGACAGTTCGACTCTCTGAAAATGAGAAATTTCACCGGTTCTCTCGCTGACTATACCACTCTCTCTTCCTCTCTCTCTCTCTCTCAGATACTCATACACACACAATCAATCACAAGCACTTATAAAACAGACACCCAATTCCTTTTAGTTTGGTTATTTTATGTCATAAGTGAGATATACGTCATGATAATCACATAGTGTTACACTGCAAAAAATGATTTTCAAGACAAGTATTTTCATCATGTTTTCTAGTAAAATTATCTAAACATTCTTAAAATGTGATTTATTTACTTGACAAGCAAACTGGCATAAAATACTTGTCTTGAAAATAGTCAGTGTATGGTTTGGGGGCTATTTAGTGTTTTTTGTGGAATTTGTTTCATGTGTCTTTATGTTGTTTTTATTTTGAAGTTTGGTGTCCATCTTGCCTTCTTGTTTTTGTTCAGATCCCACCCTATTGTTTTCAGAGCTGAACTTCTTGCCTGTTAATAAAGGATGTTCTTTAGGTATGCAGTTGTGTGTATACATTTTGGACATACTACACTGGTGGCCAAAAGTTTGGAATAATGTACAGATTTTGCTTTTATGAAAGAAATTGGTACTTTTACTCAACAAAGTAGCATTCAACTGATCACAATGTCTAGTCAGGACATTAATAACATAAAAAATTACTATTACAATTTGAAAAAACTACTTAAACTACTTCAAAGAGTTCTCATAAAAAAAAAAATCCTCCACGTGTAGCAATGACAGCTTTGCAGATCCTTGGCATTCTAGCTGTCAGTTTGTCCAGATACTCAGGTGACATTTCACCCCACACTTCCTGTAGCTCTTGCCATAGATGTGGCTGTCTTGTCGGGCACTTCTCACACACCTTACAGTCTAACTGATCCCACAAAATCTCAATGGGGTTAAGATCCATAACACTCTTTTCCAATTATCTGTTGTCCAATGTCTGTGTTTCTTTGCCCACTCTATCCTTTTCTTTTTGTTTTTCTGTTTTGAAAGTGGTTTTTTCTTTGCAATTCTTCCCATAAGGCCTGCACCCCTGAGTCTTCTCTTTACTGTTGTACATGAAACTGGTGTTGAGCGGGTAGGATTCAATGAAGCTGTCAGCTGAGGACATGTGAGGCATCTATTTCTCAAACTAGAGACTCTGATGTTCTTATCCTCTTGTTTATTTGTACATCTGGCCTTCCACATCTCTTTCTGTCATTGTTAGAGCCAGTTGTCCTTGTCTTTGAAGACTGTAGTGTACACTTTTGTATGAAATCTTCAGGTTTGTTTTGTTTTGTTTTTTGGTGCTGTTTTTTTTTATATCAGTAATGTCCTGACTATACTTTGTGATCAGTTGAATTCCACTTTGGTGAATTAAAGTACCAATTTCCTTCAGAAACAGCAAAATCGGTACATTATTCCAAACTTTTGGCCACCATGTTTGAATGTGGGCATTTCCAGGTTTCACATGAGTGCCCCTTGTTGATCGTTGAATGTTGTCTATGCCAACCATTTTTTATTTTTTTTATTTTTTTTTATCAAATCATGTTCCAAAGCATGTTTTTCTCCCCCACAGTCTATTATTTCCCCTGTATTGTCAGTGTCTCGTGCCATGTTTGTAAGGCATTCCATTGTGCTCGGTTTAGCTATTTGTAACACAGGAGCATATCCTGTGTGAACGACCCCTTACATAGTTTGCAGCACATTTGAGTGTCAACGTCACTCTGCACAGGACTAACTTTTTGTTAAAAGTTCATAGATTCCAACATGAATCCAAGACAACAGACAAACATTTCTCTCATTGCTTAATGGCCAAATAGATTTTTACACCTACCCTCTTTGTCATCGTGCCGTATGATTGCGTCCTGGATGACATCTGAGAGTAAAAATCTGATTCTTTGTTTTTTGCGGTGGGTGGACCGAGGCTTGGCGAAGCTCTGCTTCTGTAACGTTCGTTCCCGCTCATAGTAGACCCGCACTTGCTCGCAGCGCATGCGTCTGACCAGCCTCTGGCGCTGGCCCAATGGCAGAGACTCAAGCAGACACTGGTCTATCTCCATGTTCTGCCTGAACACATTACATAGCTGAAAACAACCTAGAAAGAGCGAAAGAGGAGATGGGCAGGGAAAAGTTGGAACATGAGGAAGGAGTGAAAGAAAGTGAGGACAGAGGGAATAGAAGAGAAAAAAATCTGTTAATCTCAGACATAGCTTGGCTGAATTTAAAGTAGGGATTTGCGAGACTAGTCGACTAAACGGTTCTGATGCTGCTAGTCAACACTGGAATTACTAGTTGGTTATATTTCCCCCCATTAATCTGATCAACATTTTTACACATTTACGTTTGGCTTTATATTTTTATAGAGGCTGCACTTAAATTACTGTAATATTAATGTTACATATTTTTAAATAGAATGAATCATAAAAAATATTATTTTAAAAAGAGGATATCTGGAGCAGATACAAAGGTTCATTTCACCTCAGGCTGCGTGTGCTTCTTCCGTCTCTAACTCATGTCCTCTCGCTAGACAAGCAAACTCAGCAAAATAGTTATGGTGGTGCAGGAATTGGATTTCCAAACGTATGAAAGTCCCTATGGATGTTTTCACATTTAAGTCTTCTTTAAATCTGTGCATGCTTGTACGTTATTTTTCCGTTATGCAGGCTTTTTCTAGCGCAGGATAGCCGCCTCAGGTGAGTCAAGTCCCGTCTTTCACCGGACCATGTCGACGTGTTAATTTTGCTCATCAAAAAATTTATGCTTTTGAGTAAGTAGCCTAGAAAATGACTATTTATTTTCAACGAGGTGCCGACTGCTTAACTTAATCTTTTATTCTGTGTGCACGTCATGTTTAGAATACATTAGGTTTATTTTAGGCTACATCACAGACCAATTTTTTCTATCCTATAGCTAATTTTTTTTTTTTACATCGTAACTGTTATTGGTTATCGTTCTTTACTGAGCAGCTGTCATATTAGATCAATGGCTAATCATGACTGCACGTCTTGAAATATGCGCAACTTTTCAGCACATTTTTTCTCTCTCGTAAATTTGGCTTAGCCTGTCTGTTAATTATTTTCAACAATGTCCGTGAATTCCATTTTCAATTCCGTTTTCAATTAATACGCCTGTTAAATATTCGCTAACGTTGATTCTGTGAATGCGTGTCATGTTCTATATTTAATGTACAATGATCATAATGCCCCTTTTCAGTGGAATTTAGCATCAGATTTGGAATAGATTAAGTATTTTAAATGGGTCGCATAAACACATTTTATTTCTTGTTTTCTGAAGGTTTGTTTCTTTTTAGACTAGTCGAATTCAGGCCCCTAGGTGTCAGTGTAAGTCAAAGATAACATGCATAAAAAATTACTGAGTGCACCTTTAAATCTGTTTACTTATGCTTTGCACTGAAATTATTAACTTTGATGGTGATGGGAAGGTGCATACTTTAAAGTAAGTAGTAAGGTGCACACCAGTATTGACATTACCATGCCATAAAATTGTGCACTAATACCAAAGACCACTTTGTCTTGATACCACAGCAAAATGGACCCTTAAATCAGTGCACTTGCCGATTTTCTGGGCTATCCCCCAGGCAGCTATTTTCTGTAAGCAATAGGCATGCAAGTACAGCTCCTATCCACCTTGAATAACATATGTCAAATAACTAATAAAATCTAACAACAATGGTGTCATACATTTAGCATTTTGTATTTTTCAGGCTGGTCCAACTAATGCATGTGTCTAATCTAATGCCTCAATCAAAAAGGCAACTGGCCCTTTTAACTGAAAGTCCGAACCTCCAAATATCTCCTATTTTGTAGCACATAGGGTTATGGAAATTATCGGCCCAAAAAACATGCATGCCATGCATAATTGCAAAATTCAACGGAAACAGTTGGCCATCCGGGTGCAACATTTGTCAAATCATTTACATCAAACTACATTTGAAATGCACTAATCCTAATGTTGGGCCTCATGTATTCAGATAGAAGACAAAGGCAGGCCTAACAGTCATAAAAACCTAACTCAAGCCCCCACATTCCAAGTCGTAAATCTTACTGATAAAAATCGCGCCAAAATCAAACAAAGGGAGTCCAAAACAGACTACAAATCCCATGAAGCCTTGCTCACTAAAGGATCGAACTCTCAACTCCTATTGGATGAGGCACACAACAGAACGTCCCTCAAACATGACATCATCAGGAGTTGAAATACCTCTGAAATGCTTCCAGAATTCGCTTCCAGCGACTTTGTTTGCAGCGTGTGGATGCAGCTCTTCGCTGCTCTCCGGTGCAACCTCGTGGCACAAGGAAGTAACGTCAGACTTGAAACTGTGGCCATACAATCTCCATCTCGCTGGACGAGTTGAGATTACTCTGTGTTCAATCGAACACTAACGAATCCGAAGGAGACCGCCGAGCAATTCGCATCTTCATCCGTTTGCCTACAGAAGTGAAGAGATTAAAGATTTCTCTTCCATCTTCAATCAAGTTGACATTTCTGAGTTCTCCACCAGCCCGCCGAGAATCAACAGCCGTACCGCCCGCCGACAGAGCGAGGAAACAGCCTCCCGTCATCACCCGAGCCTCAAGGAACCGGGTCAGAGTTAAAGGACGGAGGAAAACACATTCTACCTGTGTCCTCATGCGATTCAAGTAAGAGGTTTACGTCTGGGCAGAGACAGAATATTATAGTGTGCCATTCTTGTGTTTCAAGGTTTTGCATGTACAGTTTACGGACCGCCATGTCCGCTCATTATTAATATTCTGGGTATTAATTATCACAAGTTTGTTTTGCTGTATTGTGGTCCAACCAAATTGGATTGTTGTGCAATTTCGCCATCGCGGGTGAGACAGCAACTGAGTTCACCCATTAAAGAGTTAAATAACACGGGACTTTTACGAGCCGTCCACCGCGTCTCTGAGTGATAAACTGACAGCTGTTTTCTCTCCCACTATCGCAAAATTGGCTTTAGGGCCGTCATCTCTCTCTCTCTCGTACTAACCACACACGCACACCCACACACACACACAAACATACACCTTATGTGTTATAGGATTATTTTATTTCCATATCTAATCATATCACTGTTTAGTTTGTAGTTGTAAGTCGGAAGTTTATTGACTGCATTGTATTAATTATTAATTGATATTACTGCATAAATAAACTTTGTTTATATTACAAAGAGAAGTGTTTTGGTTTGTTTTGCATACGGCTGTGTCATGCTGACGGGATGTCAGTGCTCGGATTCAAACCTTCGTTCATTGTTTTTTCCAGAAAATCGATATTCTTCGGATGTCGATTTTCCAAAGAAAACAATCTAATATTGAGACTGTTTTACTATCTGGTTATTAGTCCCTGATTTCAGGGTGGTGCCCCGTCAATGTTAATCCTTATTAATATTCTATTGATTTTTGATAATTGATAATTATCTTTTGATGATTGAATTTGAATGATCAATAAGCTAGTGTTAATTTTAATTAATGTTTCATCGATGTTAACAATTAACGATTATCTTTGATAATTGTTGATTTAAAGGATTTAAAAAAGCTAACATTGATTCTCATCAATGTTCTATTGATTTTAATAATTAATAATTATCTTTGATAATTATTAATTATTGCTAATAACCAAACTTGCTCCTAAACATAGCACACTACATTTACTGGAGCCCCACATGAGGTTTTAATGAGTTAGATTCAATTGATTAATTCAAATATTAATTAATAACTACAGAAATAATTATTAATTATTTCTGATAGTAACACTGATCTAAACAACCAGTAAAGCCCTACACTAGTCTTGCAGATTATATAGTATGGATAGTATAGGAATCGGGCTACAGACATTGTCATTGTTTTCACACTAAAACAAGGTCAAGACGGATACTTGTCTAGAAAAAGTCTGTGTATTCCTCAAAGCTCAGTCCATTCAAATGTAATCTGGCACACTGTGCTGAGTCTATTTAACCTTGAAAGAGAGCCGAGATTCTCCCTAGCATGGCATAAAGCCATCTCTCTCCTTTTACACATTGTACAGCAGAGCAGTGTCGGCCAAATGCTCTGGGATCTGCAGGGGGCCATAAATTAGAGTGAAAACTGCACCCACAGCGACAAAGAAACATGAATTAATACAAAAATACAAATAATGTGTCCCAAACAAGTCAAAACAAGGACGAACTTGTAATTAAAGGCTGTGCATTAGTTGTATATGATTGCTGAACAATGTTGCAATTTGCAGCAATAATATAAAAATGAACTGAACTATGTGCACATACTGTGTATTTAACAACGGCTTCAAATGTGGCTGAAAAGAGAAAATAATCAAAATTCAGCTTAAATGAATATAATACAAGTTAAGCTCAATTGACAGCATTTGTGGCATAATATTAATTACCCCTCCTTTTCTTTAAAAAGCAAAAATCTGGGTTCCAGTAAGGCACTTACAATGGATGTGAATGGGACCAATCTGTAAACGTTAAAATACTCACTGTTTTAAAAGTATAGCCACAAGACATAAACAATATGCAAGTTAACATGATTGTAGTGTGATAAAATCACTTACTAACCTTTTCTGTGTAAAGTTATAGCCAATTTTACAAGTTTGTTGCCATGACGATAATGTCAACAAACCCTAAAAATAGAGGTCGACCGATAATGGATTTTACCAATACCGATAACTAAGTTGGGCAGTACCTGCCGATAACCGATTAATCGCCCGATAGTTTTTAAAACTGATACTGAATGGAAAAATAACACTCAAAAGTAAAATAGTGCTGAACTTTATTACAAAAATAAACAGTACTGACTGAACCATGAAAATTTATTGTACTTTTTTAAATGAAATAAATATATAAATATTAATATATATGAACTAATATTTAAATTTTAAAGTCAGCTGATTTTTCAATTGATGTTGTTTCCTTAGTCCACAAGAGCGCGCAATAAATACTTATTTTATTGCATAGAACATTCCTATCCTGGCTGTTAAAAAAAGAGCATTTCATTTCAACTAATGTGCATAAAATAAATAAATACAAAGTTTTAGTTGGCCCATATTTTCAAATGTTAAGTCAAAAGTAAAATGAAGAGGGGAAACGCTTCAATAGACAGTTCATATGGTGTTACATTTGCACTGATTTCTACTACTCCAGACTCAAGCTTTAAAATAACAGCGAAATACCACATAGTTTTTTTATTCAGTACAGTTGTATGTAGAGTAGCAATATTCACAGATAGCAGTAGTATTCGTCTGAACTTGGTGGTGAAGCGGCTCAGACTATGAGCCCAGGCCAGGGGCTGTTCAAACAGATGGAACACAACAGACTGGAACCGAACGCGAGGATCTCGAGACACACATTCCCAAGTTGAACTATTTTCCTGACAAAGCCTTTAAAAAATCGCATTGCTTAATCTGAGAAATGCTTATAAGAGAGAAAGACGTAATGGCCAAAGACCTCCACCAACTGTAAGGGGCTGTTCACACTGAACGCTTCTGCAACCATCCATTTGTTTCTCGGTGTAAATGCGCGCTAGACGAACGTATTTGTTTCCCTTTGTTTTTGTTTATTCATCGTCTCGTGCAGGAGCGCTGTTTTTAAGATGATGTGTCTAATTAAAAAGAACTTTAAAAGCATATTGAGACACCTGCTTTCTGTTAAACTGTATTTGTTGTGCTGTGTCTAGCCTTTTTAGTGCAAGAATGTGATCGATCTGAAGTCGTCGTATTTTTTTTAAATTGAAATTAGATGCATTTCTGATTTGTTTATACGTTTCTCTTGACTGCATGAAGATATTAATTTGCTTTCTCACGTCACTAGCTTTAAATATGCAACTTAGCTGGCTAACGAATGCATAAACTTGACCAGCTGGATATAAACTAATGTGAATATATATGGTAATAGATGTTAACAATCGTGACATTTAAACATTTGGGTAGGACTTGCATGTATTTTTGTCACATTGTTCTAACCGCTTGAGGTTAGCTTTAATGTTAGCGTCCTCTCAGCCATGTCGGCAATCAAACTGCTATTCTCTACTAATGCAGCATCTAGCCATCAAAATAATTACTTTATAATGACATGACAATACCATACCTAGGATATACTAGGATATACATACCTTTACGTTGTTGATCTTTTAAATTTGCATCTGAAGTGTTCCGCTCCATGCAGTGTAGTCTCACGTGTCAAAACAAACACCTCATGGCATCAGTGAAGTGATTGTTTTTATTTCGCCTCTAGAGGCCGCTCTCATACTGTATAATAACAGCGAACCCTTCCCAGCCGCTCTAGCACCGAAAAACTATCAGTGTGGATTTTTGCCGATAACCGATAGTTCCAGAAATCTGTTATTGGTGCCGATTAATCGGCAAAACCAATATATCGGTCGACCTCTACCCTAAAACCCTAAAATGACTGTAAAAATTAAATAATAAATTAGTTTTAAAAGAAGAAGTAAATGTAACTACTTTTATCAAATTTAAAGCTTCACATTTCTGCCTTTAAACCCTCCAAAAAATGGCCCCCCTAACTTCCATTGTGTCTCGCTGTAACCTAGGAGGATTTATTTTTTTATTTTTTTTGTGGTAATCAACATTATGCCACAAATGGGGTCGACTGAGCTTAACTTGTTTTGAACCCCGAATATTCCTTTAAATACCTTTTCATTGGTCAAATATTTAATCCAATTATGCAAAACTAAGCATAAACACAGTGTTATATAAAATATAAACAATTTTATAATAGAATTTCCAGAAAAAATAACTATACATCATGATATATAACATTACCATTAAATTACTTATACCATGATATAAGATTTTGGTCTAATCCATTACAATTGATGCATGCTCCATGAATACTTCAGATATAAAATCACTGCTGTCTAACTTTTGGAGGAAGGGGGCTTTCACCACTTTCACTGATAGACAGTATAGACAGTATAGTACACAGATTTAAACCTGCATCTCTAGAATGAGCACCAAGGCTCAATATGTCTGGAGCAAGTGTGCTAACAATTAGCTCTTCATGTATTCATTTATTTATTTTTATAGAAGCACTAGAAACATTGGTATTTCACTCACGGTCACAAGTGGATGTATCACCATTTCCATTTAAGAGGAATTTTTTATGCTGATAAATAATTGAAGGTTTGGAACGTTTGAGTCAGATTGGCTGCCCTTCTCCTCAAGGTTCATTTGCTGCAATCACAGAGCTGCTCAGTCATTCTCTCACAGGTTTCAACTGAGCCACCGCCAGACACATACATCATACATTATGAAGCCATTCACCACCCATCTCACACAGAGAGAGATGAATGAGAAATCCCATAAAGAAGATGAGCTCATATTAGGAAAAGAGGCTGAGTGAGAAAGCGTTAAATCTAGAGCTTTAAAGTTTGTGTGGATTAGAAAAAGTTTGTTTGACCTTGCTGACGTGGCCACTTCTATCATATTAATCACGGGACATCAATCCCCTTCCCTTAGGCTGTGTTTTAGGAGCAAGAGTGAGAGGGATGACTTCACTCTCTCTCTCTCAAACAGGCCTCTGTGCAAAGCTGTAATTACTCAGATAATCCAGGTCACCAGAAGCCCTTCAGCCAGGGAAATAAAAGTTTCAAAAGTAGACAAATTAAAGAGGGAGCTCTTTTTTTTTGCCCTCTCGCTCTCTTTAACACTCACACACACACACACACACACACACACACACACACACAGACTCTTGGTGCTCTCTCTCTCTCCAACATTTGGCACGTCTGTTACACTGAGAGCAAAAAAACCCACTTAAGATGCTGCTTTTTCCCCAGTGTCTCACTGACATTCCTCATTTCTATTCTATTCTATTCTATTCATGGAACGGAATATGATGAAGACAGAAAGACTCTGTTCCATTCTGTTTTATTTTATTCATGGAATTGAAAGGATCAAATATAATCCAAATGCATTCTATTATATTATATTCATGGCACAAAATCTGATGAAGTCAGAAAGATTCTGTTCTATTCTATTCTATACTATTCATGGAACTGATTCTTATCAAGAGACAAAGATTCTATTCATGAAACAAATGATCAAATGTATTCAGAAAGCATTATATTCTATTCTGTTCTATTCTATTTCACTCTAATCTAATTCTATTTATGGAATGGAATCTGATGTAGACACATAGACTGTTCCATTCTATTCTATTCTATTCTATTCTATTCTATTCTATTCTATTCATGAAACCAAAAGGCTCAAATTTATTCCAAAATGAAGGCTCAGATTTATTCCAAAATGACTTGAATCTATTCTATTCATGGAAAAGAATCTGATAAAGGCAGTAAGATTACATTCTATTATATTCTATTCATGGAACTGAACCTTATCAAGAGAGAAATATTCTATTATATTATATTAATGAAACTGACAGTTCTATTTTTGTTCCATTCTATTGTATTATTTTCTATTAATTTATCAATCTAATGAAGACAAATGATCAGTTCTATGGTTATTTAAGATAATCGCAATTATTGAGCACAATTATTGTGCACTTTAAATTCTAATAAAATGTTACTGTCCAAATGAGGAATAAAGCAAATATGATCTCTTGGCATAAATGCATAATTTTTAGGGCTGTAAATCGATTCAAATTTGTTTAACTAATTAATTGCACACAGAAACACACACACACACACACACACACACACATTAATATATACATATATATATATATATATATATACACACACACTGGCAGCCAAAAGTTTGGAATAATGTACAGATTTTGCTCAAATTGAAAGATATTGGTACCACGGCCCCGGTTCTGAAGCCTTCCACGACCCCTGTCTCCAAGTTGTATGATCTGCCACTGATGTCGGTGCGTAGGTCCATGAAGACCCTACCTCAAAAATTGTCTGCGCCCACGCCTGCCACGGTCAACGAGCCAGCGCCCACGCCTGCCACAGTCAATGAGCCAACGCCCACGCCTGCCATGGCCAACGAGTTGCCAGCCTCGTCTGTCCCAGAGCCAGCGTTGCCAACCTCGTCCGTCCCAGAGCCAGCGTTGCCAACCTCGTCCGTCCCAGAGTTAGCGTTGCCAGCCTTGCCCATGCCAGAGACAGCATTGCTTCGGCCATCCAGAGAAGGAGGAAGAGAAGAAAAGTTTCTGTTCCCAAGTCTCTTCCCATGTACATGACCACGGAGGTCGTTCCCGAGTCTCCGCTCATGCCCACGAACACAGAGGTCGCTCCCAAGTCTCCTCCCGTGTACACGACCATGGAGGTCGTTCCCGAGTCTCCGCCCATGCCCACAACCACAGAGGTCGTTCCCGAGTCTCTGCCCATGTTCACAACCATGGAGGTCGTTTCCGAGTCTCTTCCCATGCCCACGACTACAGAGATCGTTCCCAAGTCTCATCCCATGTTCACGACCACGGAGGTCGTTTCCGAGTCTCTGCCCATGCCCAGGACTACAGAGGTCGTTCCCGAGTCTCTTCCCATGTTCACGACCACGGAGGTCGTTTCTGAGTCTCTGCCCATGCCCACAACCACAGAGGTTGTGCCCAAGTCTCTGCCCATGTTCACGACCACGGAGGTCATTTCCGAGTCTCTTCCCATGCCCACAACCACAGAGGTCCTTCCCGAGTCTCTTCCCATGTTCGCGACCATGGAGGTCATTTCCCATTCATCCAGGACTCTTTGTCTCAAGCCTCCCATGGCTTGGCCTTCCACGGCTCCGCCCCAGATTCTTCCATGGCTCCACCCCCAGAGTCTTCCACAGCTCCGCCCATTCCCCCAGAGACTATTCCCCCAGCGGCTCTGCCCGCTCCCCCAGAGACTATTCTCCCAGCGGCTCCGCCCACTCCCCCAGAGACTCCTCTTACAGAGGCTCCACTGCCTGAACCAGTCCCTGTCCTGCGGCCACTTCCCAGGCCTCCTAACCCTGTCTCGGCCCTGCGGCCGCCTCCTAGGCCTCGTGACCCTGTCTTGGTCCTGCGGCCGCCTCCCAGGACTCCTGACCATGTCCCCACCTTGAGGTCATCTCCTTGGTCTCCTGGCCATCTGCCTGATCTGCTCTGGTATCCCTGGTCTCCTGGCCATCCGCCTGATCTGCTCTGGTCTCCTTGGTCTGCTGGCCGTCCGCCTGATCTGCTCTGGTCTCCCTGGTCTCCTGGCCTCCCGCCTGATCTGCTCTGGTCTCCTTGGTCTCCTGGCTGTCTGCCTGATCTGCTCTGGTCTCCGTGGTCTCCTGGACAAGGCGCGGTCTAGAGGGATTAAACCTCCTAGTGCCTCTCAGGAACCTGATGATCAAGTCGTGCTTCCTCAAATACTTACCATCTACTGCATCGTGATGAGCTGAAATGGCGGCTACATACACCTTCAGGGTGGAGGGGGAGAGCCGCCCCTCCAGCCTCTCCAGCAGGAAGGAAAGCACTGATCCGACTGCGTATATTTGGGTGTCTTCACGTCAGAAAGAACACCACTTAGCGAACAGACACCACTTCAAGGCATACAGGCGCCTCGAAGAGGGAGCCCTAGCCTTAGTGATCGTGTCTACCACCGCAGGTGGCGACAGAGGCGGCGACAGATTGGCATGATGGCCACGCGATGTGTCCCACGACGCCATGCCCATCTCGGGACTTGAGTCTGAAGCCAGTGCTGAAGCGGTCTCATATGCATCAACCCGAGCGGTGTGGCCGCCGCTGAGGATGCCATATGCCCCAGGAGCCTCTGAAAAAGTTTCAGTGGAACCGCTGTTCTCCGTCTGAACGCCTTCAGACAGTTCAGCACTGACTGTGCGTGCTTGTTCGTGAGGCGTGCTGTCATCGAGACTTGGAGTCCAACTCCAAACTGAGAAAAGAGATGCTCTGAACCTGGGAGCACTTTTCCCAGTTGACCCGAAGCCCCAGTCGGCTGAGGTGCCAGAGCATGAGGTCCCTGTGTGCGCACAGCAACTCTCAAGAGTGAGCTAGGATTAGCCAGTCGTACAGGTAGTTGAGGATGCGGATGCCCACTTCCCTTAGCGGGGCAAGGGCTGCCTCTGCGACCTTCGTGAAGACGCGAGGGGACAAGGACAGGCCAAAGGGGAGGACCTTGTACTGGTACGCCTGGTCTGTGTCGAGGTAAGACCGAGACGTGGAAGTACACATCCTTCAGGTCTACCGCCACGAACCAATATTGATGCCGAACACTCGCTAGAATGCGTTTTTGCATCAGCATCTTGAACGGGAGTCTGTGCAAAGCCCGGTTCAGTACTCGCAGGTCCAGGATTGGTCGCAACCCACCACCTTTCTTCGGTACAATGAAGTAAGGGCTGTAGAACCCAACATACCGATGGGTGGGGCCTCATGGCGGGGCGGAGCTCGAGGTGCCACGTCGAGGGGATTCGAGCCCCGTGGCTATGCTGAGCCCAGGGACATTGAAGCACTTACCTGGCTCCTGCCGCCCACAATAAGATTGCCCGAGGAGGGGGAGGAGGAGTCTCGTCACCGTAGTCCACCGGACCCAATCCCGTGTGGCCGTGTTTGTGCCACAGCTGGGCACACAGAGGCGGGGGGATCGCCGATGGAGTACCATACCTGAAAAGATGGAACAGTGGATGGTGGTCGTGATGACGGCCGTGCGCACCGGACATGTGACCCAGGGAACAAGAAAACCACTTTTTTCTTGAATTTTTGGGTACCGCAGCCTCTTGGACATGCGGTGAAATTAAATGAAAATGAAACAAAAGATTCTCCTCCTGGCCCTCCACCGGGGGATGGAGTGGTCTGCTCACCATCTCCAGAGAAGCGGGTCTCCTTGCTCCTGGGTCGCCCGTCTCAGGGGCGCTTCGAAGCCTTCCTCAGGTTCTTGGCGGCCGGCCGTGAGACGGGTGGCGTCTGCTTCCTGTGCTGGGCTCCACACCGGGGCCGGGCCACGGGGCAGGCTGCGGCAGAGGTTGTAGTTGCAGGAGGACGCCCTTGGCGACGAGCAGATGGGATGCGGGGTCTTGAGCCGTGCTGGGGCAGGATGTGCTGTATGGCCTCTGTCTATTGCTTCACCGCCAAGAACTGCTGGGCAAAGTCTTCGACGGTGTCGCCGAATATGCCAACCTGGGAGATGGGGGCGTCAAGGATCCGTGCCTTGTCAGCCTCTCATATCTCAACCAAGTTGAGCCAAAGGTGGCGCTCCTGGACCACCAGGGTGGACATCGCCTGCCCGAGAGACCGTGCCGTGACCTTCGTCACCCGTAGAGCGAGGTCGGTCGCCGAGCGCAGTTCCTGCATCAATCCTGGGTCAGAACTACCCACGTGCGGTTCTTTTAGCGCCTTGGCTTGGTGTACTTGCAGGAGAGCCATGGTGTGCAGGGCGGAGGCGGCTTGTCCAGGGGCACCGTAGGCCTTAGCTGTCAGGGACGACATAAACCTACAGGCCCTGGATGGGAGTTTCGGGCACCCGCACCAGGTGGCGGCCCTCTGCGGGCACAAGTGAACCACAAGCGCCTTAGCCACCTGGGGGATCACCGAATACCCCATGGCCACTCCGCCATCAAGGGTAGTGAGTGCGGGGGAGCTGAAAGACCAGGACCGGGCAGTAAAAGGTGCCTCCCACGATCTTGTCAGCTCACCATGCACTTCCGGGAAGAAAGGAACGGGGCGGGCGTGGCCGTGGGCGGCGCCCCGAGCCCAGGAACCAATCATTGAGCCGCGAGGGTTCAGGGGAGAGTGGAGGATTCCACTCTAGCCTGACGCTCGCGGCCGCCCGGGAAAGCATGTCAGTCATTTCCGCGTCGGCCTGGGACTGGGCAACCATTCCCAAAGGAGGAAGCCCAGTCGAAGCCTCTGCGTCCGACTGGACGAGCCCGCTCTCCGATGCTGCGCTCAATAACTCGTCTTCTTCCCGGGCTCCGAACGAGAGGTCGATCTCGCCTTGAGACGAGCCGGCGATCTCGTCCGAGCGCCCGACCGAGGCAAGCGAGCGTGCTGGGGAATGTGAGGTCCATGGGGGATACCCGGTGGAGGTGATCCCATTGAGGTCCCCAAATTGCCCCCAGTGCTAACCAGCACGGCCTCGTACCCGTAGGTAGAAGGACCGAGGCAGGGAGCCACTGGGGTGGCTTGCTTTCTTACGAATGCAAGCCATGACCACAACGTTGCCATGATCATGTTCTCACAATGAGGACAAGACCCATCCACAAACGATGTCTCCACATGGGCAGCGCCCAGACATGTAAGACAGCGATCGTGGCTGTCAGAAGCGGAGAGATAATGACCGCAACCAGGAATAACACACAAACGGAAAGTCATCTTTTAAAAGACGTTCCGTGTGTACCGCTCTTTTAGAAAGAAAATATACTCTGTTTAGAATATACTCTTTTTGTTGTTTCTGCTGAAGCGCCCAGGGGCGTTCTCTGCACTCCACGGGTGCAGAGGGGGAGAAGCCGCTGAAATACGCCGTAGAATCCAGCAGATGAGGTGAATGAACTTTGCGGATGAATTCAGCTTCAATGAATAGAACCCCTCGGCTCCGAAGAGAAAATCTGAATGAGTGGTTGCATACCAGCTCCTTTTATACCCGTATGTCCGGGGGAGTGGCATGCAAATTCCACTCGCCAAATCTCATTGGCCTTTTTTCAAAAAAGCAGAGGTGTCTGGGGCTCCCAAGAGTGATCCCTAGTGTCACTACATTGACACAACATCGAGTGAGTGACAGATAGGGAACATGGATCTTTAGGTTTCAATTTTTCACTTAAACTGTTATGCTGATGAATATTATTTGTAATGAAAAATAATCTGTATTAAATGTATGTATTTGTCATATTTATATACAGATATCTGGGCATAGGCACATCATTTGCAAGGACAAATATAAAATGGCACTCCATGTTGAAAATTTAAGGGCATTATTTTGATATTTAAAATATTATTTTTTTCATACGTTTATAAAGCCTTAAAGGAAATCGTGCATCCCTATTTCATTATATGATTCCAAGTTAATGGGAATACTTTGAGTCAATGTAGTGACACTAGGGGTCACCCTTGGGAGCCCCAAACACCTCTGATCTTTGAGAAAAGGCCAATGGGAATTGGCGAGTGGAATTTGCATGCCACGCCCCCGGACATATGGGTATTAAAGGAGCTGGCTCTCAACCACTTATTCAGGTTTTGTGCTGAGGAGCCGAGACTGGGTCCCGGCCATTTCAGCGGGTAGTTCAGTGTTGTGGCAGGAGGGACACAACGTCTCATTCCCTCCATCAGGGAACGGAGGTTACAAAAGTAACCAGGACGTTCCCTATCTGTCTCTCACTCGACGTTGTGTCGATGTAGTGACACTATGGGTCCCTATATGAAACACCACAACTAGCTGAACTGTGTTATGTGGACTGGCGGTGCAAGATGGGCAAACCATTGTGTGCCTCGTAGCCATCGCACCCGGCCATCACGTAACCTCCCCCAACACTCCTACGAGCGTCGTACGGTCCCCTGCACCTCGGGGACAAGTCGACTGCCCAAAATGGGGACAGACCACCCCAGCCGTGGCCTCTTCTCTTCTTTTTTGTCCCCAAAAAAGAGTGGAAATTGTTCAGCTGAGGGCCATAAGTGTCCGCATCAGGCCAAGGGGAAGACACCACAGAGATCACACCCTGCCCGAAGGGGAGGCAACTGTGGGGAAGTATGTCACATGGTCTTACCGAGTCTTGTCGGCAGTGTCGCATGTGGAGAAGTCCCCGTGGTAGGTCCTACCCAGAGGGGGCGGAGCTCTACAAACACGGCGACTGGTGGCAGAGCGGACTCTGCCCAAGGAAGATGCTGGTTTACCAACGGGGAAAACATATCACGGAAGATGGAGCACATACCCCAGTACAGGGCCTACTAGCACACGAACTGGGCCGGCGTCGAATTTCTCCGCGAATTCGCCTGCCACAGGGCTAAGGAGGAAGGACATCCAGGGTCCATGGTCTCGTGAATTCGGCTGGGGGATAAAAAGGGCATGTCTTCCCCTCCAGGAGGGGAAAGGCGCTGTACGCAAGCGGTACACCCGGCCAGTTGTCCCGCATACTTACCTGTTTGTACCTGACAACACACGGGACGAAACCGGCTCAACCCTGTGATTGTAGAATCTCGTAAAGGTATTAGGTGTTGCCTAGCCCGCTGCTCTACAGATCTCTGCTAAAGAGGCGCCATTGGTCGGGGCCCAGGAGGCCGCCACACTCCTGGTGGAGTGTGCTCGAAGCTCCAAGTGGGGGGCGGCAAGTCCTGGGCATGGTATATCAAAGCGATGGCGTCAACGACTCAGTGGGCCATCCTCTGTTTGGAGACAGCGCTCCATTTCTGCTGTCCTCCGAAGCAGACAAAGAGCTGCTCAGAGCATCTAAGGCTCTGCATGCGATCCAAGTAAATGCGCTAACCAAAGCGGCCTCATAACCGTAGGTAGAAGGACTGGGGCGGGGAGCAGCTGGAGTGGCTTTTCCCTTTAAGAATGAAAGCCGCGACTGCAATGTTGCTATGGTCATGCTCTCGCAGTGAGAAAATGAGCCATCCACGAACGCTGTCTCAGCGTGTCTGAGCCCAGACATGCGAGGCAGTGATCATGACCGTCAGAAGCAGGGAGGTAACGACCGCAACCAGGAAATATACACAGACGGAAAGCCATCTTTAAAAAGATGCTCTCCGTCAGTGCCACTCTTTTAGAGAAAATATACTCTTTTATTTGCAAGAATATATACTCTTTTAGGTTGTCGAAGCACCCAGGGGCGTTCTCTGCACTCAATCAGTGCACGAGGGGGAGAAACCGCTAAAATGCGCCTTAAATCCAACAGCATGCAGAGGTGAATGGACCGGCATAGGAATTCAGCTCGCTGAAACACAACCGCTCAGCTCTGAAGAAAAAATCTGAATGAGTGGTTGCGAGCCAGCTCCTTTTATACCTGTATGTCCAGGGGAGTGGCATGCAAATTCCACTCGCCAATTCCCACTGGCCTTTTCTCAAAGATCAGAGGTGTTTGGGGGCTCCCAAGGGCGACCCCTATTGTCATTACATCGACACAACGTCGAGTGAGTGACAGATAGGGAACTTGAGGTATCAGCAACCCTCCTAAACTAGTTAAAACAGGCCCAAAAAGCTAGACTCAAACTGTGGTAGAGTATTCAACCAGAGTGCCCTTGGGTTTGTTAGAGTCAAGTCATTGGACCGCACCAATGCTTAGACGACAATGTTAATGTGTGAAAATCAATGCCAATCCCTAAGAGATTTTTGAACAAACCCATTTACTAAGTGACATGCACCAAAACACCTAAGAGTACCGCCGCCCATTCTATAGGACACACTGATGTGAACAAAGACATTTTGAAAAAGGTAATTCTGTCTTTCTGTGAGTTAAGAGAAAGCATTCTCTGTGCTGTGAGCTGTGATGATAATCAGACACCGGCTGAGGAGAGAAAGAGAGCATGACTGATGCTTTCAATCTGCTCTGAGAGAGAGAGAAAGAGAGACAGAGATAACTATCTGCTTTTAGCATCACACCTGTTCAATGGCTTAAAAAGAGGACATTGAAGAACACATACGGCATGACATTATTCAGCGAAGCATTTGCATACGGTCAGGTTTACTTTGCATAACACTGTAGGACAGATGTGAGTGGAGTGTTAAATAGTAATTATGCCAAACAACAATCCAACAAAGTGACATATGGGATACATGAACTTGAGAAGCGCTTGAGTTGAAAACAGCCTCAAGACAAAGACAAAAACAGAGAAAGAGAGAAGTAGACATGAAGTGTTTATCCCAAACCACAATTTACTGTTGTAAATTACTATTATTTGAGTAGTTATTAATCTGCTAATCAGCCAATATTTGGCCATTTTGAGATTGTTGCTAGCAGCCGATAACAACTGCAGCTCAACTGATCATCAGTTATAATATACAGACAACCATGTCAATTTAAAAGAAATAAATTTCAGCTTTCTTATTTTTTATAACTTTTAATTATATATTGTGTTAACATTAGGCTTGGGATTGATGCCTTTTTCATGCATCGATAATGGAAGATTTTCCCGATGATTATCGATATATCTGGATTTTTCAGATATAAATAGGGCTACCTGTTGCACTATAGTCTTTGTCTTTTCAAACATATTTCTCAACACAACTTTAATCAAATGTGATCGGCAGGGTAAATTAAAGGGGGTCGTGTCCAACAGATGACATGGCGTGTTCTAAAATTCAAAATAATATTTTTCAATGAAGGTACGTACACAAAGCAGGCTCACCGTCTCAGCAATACCACGGAGGCATAGTTTTCCATTAAATTCAATTAAACCCAAATCATTATCAGAGGACAAAGGTCATTTATTCTAGCCATCATTGGATGATATATTATGTATATGAATCTTTCATATAGCCTAAACAATTTATTTTCAGTTACAAGTCTTTTTGTGGTTTAACAGCTTGAATGAAACCTCTTCAAACATACATACAGGGAAATTGCATATTAATTTCGAATTGCTTAGTTAACGCAGTTAATTCAGTTTCAGACACTAACCTGCAAACTCATCAATGTCACTTTCATTCTTTAAGAAGCAGAAAAACCTTCATAACTTTTGTGTGTATGCGTCCTGTGCTGTGTGTGCCCATCCTGTGCCTTGCAACCTATATATATCATCCCCTTATGGTTCCCAATGCTATTATGCCAGAAATTCAACCGAAGTCCAACTGAGTGAATTGGAAAGCACGCAAATTAGGCTTCTAATTTAAAAGTTGGCTTATGTTAATATATAGATGCCTCAAAAATATTTCAATAAAATAACAAGCCAATCAATAATCAGTCTATCGATAGTGTATTACATGCCTAGTTAACATTCATTTAATTTAATTGGAAATTGAATGGTCCAGTTCAACATGCTTAACGTCAGGGGCGGGTTTACGATTTCAAAGGCCCTAAACAACCGACCAACCCGGGGCGCCATTTGGAAAATTTAAGCTTATAAATTACATACAATTTATTTTAAATCATAATTTTAGCCAAGTACATTCAAAATGTTTAATGAAATGCCTGTTTTCCATTTTTTCCACAATACAGTGATAAAAAAGCAATATTTAACTACATATATGTTTACAAAACACTTCTTTTTTTTAGTAAACAGGGTGTGCAAAACCTACTACTTCACCCAGTAACATTTTGGAATTCAGTTGTTATTTATTAATAATATAACCCAACAATTATGTATTGTTGTCCAGTTTGTCATTATAATATGATATAGTATTATTATTATTACTTTGAGGATTTGATGTATACAATAGTAATATATTCCTGTCTTATTTACTTTCACCTGGAGCTTATATTCTGATGCTGTAGTGTATTGTTTACCATGTTGCAAAAGGCTGTATTTTTTGCAAGCATTGCAGGCAACATCCATAACAGTATTGTAACAGTAAACATACAAGACACGGCGGCCCCTCAGCACACTAGAGCGTAACCGTTTATCAAGCACTGAAACTTTGCTTAGTGCAAAACAATCTGGAATAATGTTAAACATTGTAGCAGTCACCTCTTTGCAACCTGAACTTGTTTAGAATGTTAAGTCTCGACATGCGTTTTTGAAACCTGAAGTTCTTATTAACTTGACACAGTGTCTAAAGATGTGCCGGTTCATGGTGAGACACTGAAGAAACAGTGAGACACAGTGCAGTAGTCAAGCACATTTGTCCAGCGGGTTTACATAGGAAAACAATGAAAAAACAGGGCAGACGCCCACAAAAACACATTCGGTGTGCACGGCCCCTAACTCATCCGTTTGCGCATATCTGTCAGTGAGAGCACGTGGGTGAAACAAATTCAGATGGCCTATATATTTTTTCATAAATTACAAACCCGAACCCAAAGTCCTACTTGAAAAACTGACCTGAACCCGTCGGCTTCTAATGAGAACCGCTCTGAGAATAACGTATTCGTGCATGTGCCCAGAACATGTCACCCCTCAAGCGATTTTTGTGGAGCTTTCCTTCCGGAGCGGGGGCCCCCCCGACGTCAGGGGCCCCACACAACTGTGTGGTTTGCATGGTGGTTAAAACCGCTACTGCTTAACATGTGTTCTTGTGTTACTGTGGCATTAACAGACCTCAGTAATCAAAGGGGTGATAGAGCTGCCTTTAAAAGTCTGAGCCATTAAACTGGATGTGTTATTAACTTGCTATAAATATATTGCCTTTACCTTACTTGCTCAACAATGTTTACATCATCGAGAGTTCTGCTGAAGTACAGACACTAATGTGCGCTATTGCGCCCCTTACGGCAACATTGAGAATGCAATGCATACTTATGTTATGAATTGCAGTCTGACACATTTTGAAACACAACACACAAAATCAAGCTTGCGTATATGGAAGCATCTGCGTTCACGTACTTGTGTAGAGTATATTTCTGCCTTTATTCAGAATCTAGAATTTCTTGAATGTCTACATACAGTATGTCCTCTAATTTGAAACACTGTACTAAAATACTCTTGAAAGTGTCTAGCACCACAGCTGAATCTACAGCACCACAGCAAATAAAATTAGAAGTTTAGCACAATGTCAGCCGCAAATTGTGGACGGACAGACAAACACTTGCGCTGTCATCAAAGTGATTTCCATAGTATGCATTACCCGCTACTATGCATTACTGTGGATGGCATCAGTTCTTGGTGACTTTGCCTGAAATATAATCACTTTGAAAAAAATAGTTTAATCTCCTACATCTCCTTCTTCCCCTAATACAGGATCTGCAAACAGAACAGGATGCAGAGATTATTCATCCTTCCAATCTTCTGTTCTCTTCTCTTTTCTGGTGCTGGATTCATTGAGGAGAGCAGCAGATATAGGCTTTCTCTTTCTGTGTGCTGACTCAGTGTCTCTGCTCTGAAAATTGTGGGAAGATTAAAAACATTTCAAAATTTGCTCCAGCACTGCAGTTAAATAAGCTTTTGGTCCTAAAAGAATCCAATTACCCTAAAAACAGTACCATAGTCTCTATCCTTTGTCTCTCCCCAGGAACGCTGGTAAGAGGAGTTATGACGCAAGCCCCAGAGGAAACAGATAGCATCTTCACACTCTTGGACTCTCATCGAATATGTGTTAACCTCAGTAAATGCATGTGTTTGGTAAAATCCAATTCCACAGGGGCGGTTACAGCTCTAAACCATGTTTATTCCCAATACTAAGCATCGAGAGGAATGAGGCGAGTCTTTCACACATTATATAAGTTTTCAAAAACCTTTAATCGCCTCCATCTGACTATACACATAACACACAAGTAAACACACACAGCTCCTCAAGTAATGCTGCCTTCAAGTCCTCCTGGGTAGTTCCTACATAAGAGTTTGCAAATCGTAATTATGACATGGTGTTCGCTTAAGTGATTTTGGTCTGAATAGAATGGATGCATAGGTCAATTTTTTTCACTCTTTCAAATTTATTTCAATACTTGACAAAGACGATGCATTTTTTTTTTTTTTTTTTTTAAAATAAGGAGCAGAGGATGCACATTTGGAGTGTTGAATGCACAACTGATGCACAGAAAATGATGGGTAATGTAGTTTTGCTGCTCAAGCCTGCAACTCATAAATGCAACTAAATAGGTAGTATTTATTGCTGTTCTTCATAAAAAGGACACAAAATATGTACAAGCTAAAATGTACCATCAACATTCACCATTAACATATGATTAATTCATTTGACATTATTCTTTAACTGACACGCACCCAGTTTAGAAAGTCGCAGCTCTAAGAAAATGTAGAGTTTCTCACTGGTAATTACTGTAATTATATTATGATGCTGCTCTTAAGTGCTCATCTCGTAAATACAATCTTTCTGGAATTATCTGAAGGCAGCATAAGTGTTATGATTGCTGTTATTCAAAAGCCTGCAGATTTAAACGCTGTGCCATGAACATTTGCCCTTCAAATGCATGGCAATGTCAAACCCCGTCAGACACACTAAGAGCTGCAAGGATTCCCACAACTCCATTTCAACATAATGGATGTGGAAGACTGGAAGACATTCTGCTCGTTTAAATCCTTGAACACAATCCACAAGCCTTAACCCTGAGCTGAAGTCAGTAAAACACTCTCAGAAAACACCCCCAAAATACACACACACACACACACAGAGAGAAGAAGCATGAACACAGTTTCATTAACAAAAGGGAAATAGCTTTGAGCTTTCATCTCCCACTCAGCCTGCTATCAGTAAACCACAGATATGTAGCACAGTGGCACAGTAGCATGGCAGTCATACAGTATAATCACAGGACTGTATGGCATGGGATTTGAGCTCATATGAAGCTATATTTCTGACACACTGCCTATTCCCAGTCACTAAATCAAACAAGCACGATCTAAACTCAGCCAAGAATGAAGATCATATGGATTAATGTTGCAGCCATGAACACTGACCAAATACATTCTACTTGGCAATGGCGATGGTTTACAATTTGGAGATTAGATGCTACTCTCAGAAAGTAGGATAGTAAAATTGAGAAATAAATTGGCTACTGGTAAGGACCAAGGATTTTCAAGTAGGTCAAGACATTCGAATCGACATTCGAGACATTAAAGACATGTGATTCAGATGCGGGTGATAGAAACATAAATCCCCAAAATCTTTCAAACACAACATGGTCACGGTGTAACTTGAAAAAGTGTGGTATAGCCATCTAAATGTGTTTCTAAAAAGGCACTGTAAAAAAAAAAAAAAAGAAAAAAGGAATTTCTGTAATCATTCATCATGTTTGCAAACATTAAAATATGGTGGAGCAACACATGTTGAATACATTATATTTCAGTGTATGTGAACATGAATTAGATTTAAGGGGTACAACAAAGATTTTCAGCAAGGTTTAAATTTATGTCACAAAGCTATAGTATAGTTTCCAAAGACTTAGGAATATAAAGTAGTCATATCGCCTACATATATAATACTCTTATGTTTTTTTGCCGCTCGACAGACCATGTACCCATTTACTATCACTGTATAGACAACAGCAACTGAGACAACTGCAAAATAACTCCTTTTGTGTTCCACAGAAGAAATAAAGTCATTCCAGTTTAGAACATAATTAATATAATAACATAATTATTATTTGGGAGTGAACGATTCCTTTAACACAACTTGACATCTGTTTGCAGGTTCAATGGTGACATAAACCAGGACAGAATTACTATATTAATTTGTATATGTGGTAATTAGCAGAAAACATTTCCAGTGGTGAGGAATACAAGAGCAGTTTTTCTTCGGACATCAGTATACATAAATCAAGAGGCAGAAATAAGATGTTGCAAACTGCTAGTCCCAGCATGAGACTGGATGAAGCAGAAATAATCTCCCTCTCTGTTTTATCTCTTCCCTCTGCTCTCCTCCATTGCCATCTTTCCTTTTAACTCCCTCTCTGTCTAATAAAGCCATCAGCTTTTATTCTTTTCTATTTTACAGCCACTTTAAAGTCCCATCCACCTGCTGTTCCCTCCATCCCTGATTCTTTATTCAGCCATTTATCACCAACTTTTCCAGCTGTTTTTCTTTCTTTCTTTCCTCTTGACCTCATTCATTGCTGCCTGCAACACTGAAGAGTCCACAACTGCTTTATAGAGGACTGCATTAAGTCAAACACAACCACCCACTCACACACACCCACACACATTATAGAAGTTCTCCTCAAAGTCAACATGAAACAGCATTATCAAACCATTTTATTTCCGTAATGTGACATCCTTCCAAGTGAAAAAAAAAAAAATGTAGGACAGAACGTGATTTTATCTATCAAGAGATTATTATTGTAAAAAATAAGTGTTGCATACCACAAAGGAGACATGAATGCGAGTTTGCAGTCACTTGTTGAAGACTGTTTTTGCTGTTTACTGAACGAAGGGCTTTCACAGAGACAGGTGTGATTTTTCAGTAGGCCCCTACACCTTTTCAATGGTATCTGTCAGGTTTAGCAACATTTTGTCAATCTGGTCTTAAAAAAATCACGTTACTATCCCTAAATTTTTTTTACGTTATTTTTGCATGGCTCATTACTTATCACAGTATGGATATTGTCAACGATTTCACTAATTTTACAATTTTTCCAACTTGCTAACTCACACTACTCTGCACTCCATTCACTCCTATTCAAATAAATTTGAACACAGGAGACCGGAAACACAAGATCCTGCAAATAAATCTCACATTCCGCTGTGGAGGAAGGTTCAAGTTTGGTGAACTATGACCTGCGAATTTGGATGATAAAAAAATGTGTGACCAATATGAAGATAAAAACATCACACACTGACTTCTTGGCTCAATTCAAAGGAAACATATTACAAAGCTGCGTGTTTTTATTGTTGCAGTACTAGACAGTGTGTTTTAACATTTTGAAGATTTCTTTTTGTTATTTGTGATTTATTATTCATTAAAACCAGAAGTCCTTGCATGTGACATCATATCCCTTTCTTTGCGTGGTCTGAAATAATTTCGCATGCTAAATGTCTAGTGTGACTGCCCCTTCAATCCAAAATCTCTCCACCACCAAAGACAGCAAACCAAATGTCAACAAGCCCAAACATTCAAAATAATTTGCAAACAGAGAATGTTTCTGACTGGCTAGTTTTCTGATTGGCTAAAAAAAGAAAAGCACAGGCTGTTCCCCTGACTCTTTTTTGCTGTTTACATAGTCTCAATTCCTCAGTTCACCTATTTCAGTGACATCTGTCAAGTAGTAGTGAAATTTTATGTGAATTTTCCAAAAATAGCACATTATTTGGCACAATTTTAGAAAGGTTACATTATCTACTGATGATTTGTGCACAGTAAGACCAGGAATGTAAGTAGGATCGATTTTAACTTTGTTTACTTACAGTACAGAATCCACGTAAACCCTTAGGGCATGAAAATGTTTACGGTATTGATATTTACACACATACAGTGTGTCATGGGTGCTGGTTGTGTTGGTGACACTGATAACACAACATGCCACTCATTTACAAGTGAACGAGGCATGTGTGTGTTAGAGAGTGGCAGTGAATGACAGGAATGATAGGATGGAGAGAGGGAGATGGGTGAGGTTTTCTCCTTCCTTTGAGTAGCTTGTGTCTCTATTTCTTGGCTCTCAGATATTGATTTACACTGGAATATTTTATGAGCTTCTGTTAATATAAAAGGAAGGGCAATAGAGGGGCATACATTAGACAGAGAGCACTCTCTCTTTCTTTAGCAAACACAAACATATTCAACCTGAATACACAAACTCCTACTGCGGATGCACTGACTGAAAAAATGACTGCTTTTTTTCCACAGGAGACTGATGGGATTAGACAAATACAGATGTGTGAGTCTTCCATAAGCCTACCCTTGTCTCCTGTGCTACAGTGGGTATCCACTCAGAATAGGCTTTTAATTGCCGCGATCACCGCGTGAATGGGTCATTAGCAGCTCTTACCCGCTAAGGGGAGCTATTACAATATAATTTCAACAGGCCAGAGCTGAATGCCTCAAAAATGCCTCAAAGCTCCCAACATAATGACCATTCAGTTGGAGGCAGTAAGGGCAAGTTATGCTTGTTCTGTCAACCGCCATAAAAAAGAAAAAAAGAGAAGAAAGAAGAACAACAACAAACTTAAAAACACCACAACATATGTTCTGGCTACACATCGCAATGGAGACAAATGTGCGACAAGGAGGAGGGCGTGGCCGGACGTAAGGTTGGACGCCTAGCGCTGAATCATCCCAGTCAGCCGGGAGAGGGATAAAGAGGAGCCGGAGCTGCCAGTTCGAGAGAGAGAGAGATGCACGTGGAGTTATGTGTGTGCGTCAGTGTTTGTGTTGTGTCTGATTAAAAGTCTTCGTGATTGTTCATCTGGTTCCCGCCTCCTCCTTTCCGATAAGCAAGAGACCTTTTTGTTACAGCATGATAAATACTTTACTGCAGCATTCATCATTCACGGGGACATCTACACATTGTAAAGTTATTTTTTTGTATTTATTCATTCACATTTCATTAGAGAGTATTATCATTTGTGAGTATCTTTATACATATGCACAGACGTTATGAGCGATCATCATTAGACAGCAACAATTGTAACTTCAAAATACTGTTAAGACTCTACACCTGTGCTTTCTTTTAATGTGTCAATATGCTAGCCAATATATTCTATTTTTAAACAGGATTATCAAATGTGAATTAATTAATTTATATGTATACCATTGTGTCATATTATGTTATGTTCTCCTGGCAATAAAAATGAAAGAAAAATTTAGCAGAATCTTTATTTATAGGAGCAGAATACTAATCAAATGAGATGTTATAAAATATTTGAAGAAGTATCGCAATTTTCCATTACATGGATTAGAGTGGAAGTATTGTTACCCATTATTTGTAAGATATTTGTCTCAATACATGTGTTTGAGTTTTACACTACACATATTATAACCAGAAACACTATGCAGTTCAAACCTGTAGGTTACGCGCTTTGTTATTCATTATCTGTTGTTAATATTTTATTAGTAATTCATATTTGCTATTAACCAATCTTGACACAAAGCTTGATTACATTTGATTATTTTTCGGAGTGATTATTTGCTTTCAGACGTAACCCCAATAGACTATTGGCAACATAGAAATACACAATAAAATGTGTTGAGAGTGTCAATCCAATGGCGTGGAGCATAACTTGGTGTACGACAATGTTTTGTATCTCCACTCTTAATATTTTCTTTTTTACTATTTATAATAAAAAAAATAATATAAAGGATGTTTTATTTGGTGGAAAACATAGATTTGATGATATTAACAATGGTGTTCCTACAGTAATATGGTGTTAATATAACCATGTTTAATTTTGTTGTTACAATTATTTTACTACAAAATACCATGGTGATACTAAAGTTATTTTATCTGTAGAGGACGTCAGGACAGACCCGTGTTCCAATCGGTTTAGTGCATTATTCAGGACTTTAGAACCCTTTTAACACTTTTTATCAAGATATTTTTTTAGAAACTTTTTTTAACAGACATACGTTCACCCAGAGCTTCAGCGATTGACACCTTAATTTGGGGGAGGAGGTGTTCAAATCTTTTGTTTGAGCTGAAAAAGGTGCAGTGGGGACTCACATGTTGCCAGGCAAGAACATGATCGATTACATTAGCAACATGCACTTAAAAAATATATTTACACTAACAACAAACAAACTCAGTAGGGTTTTATTCATTCTGGCAGTTTGTTGTTCATTCAATTACTGATTGATTTTATAATATTGCATAATATTTAGGAGCAGCGTTTCGATGAGAAAAAGACGTTCAGATTACATACAATGTCATAATTTGACAAGACCATCATATTGTGAACATGAAGCTAGAGTTGGGGTACTCGAGTTCGGACTCGGACTCGAGTCCGAGTCCAATTTTAATGGACTTGGACTTGTCACGGACTCGGATGCATTTTTACTCGGACTTGACTCAGACTCGAGCCTTTTGGACTCTGAATTTTTTCCGAGTCCAGCCGAGTCCATGACATTTGTGCTGCAATTACAAACAAATAAGCAAACAAATAACATAAATATGGTGACCATCTGTCCTCTTTTTCCCAGACATGTCCTCTTTTTCAGACCTGAAAAAGCGTCGGGCCGGGATTCAAAATTGCCTCTAAATGTCCGGGATTTGGCTTTGTCTTCATAATGATGAAGACTCTATACAGTTAGCACTATCATACATTCTGTGTATTTGATACTGCACATCAGTTTTCACACGTATATGTTCTTACGTGTGATTATTCTGGCTGAGAGCAGCAGCGCGCACTCTTTCAAAGTGCTCTCTCTCGCCCGCGCGTGTGCTGTATGTGTGTGCATGAAAGAGATCGCCACACGTGCTCTGTCACCCTCATCCAGAAACATCAATAACATAAGTACACTTTTGAAAGTACGTTTCCCAACTCTGCAAATCATTAAATAGAACAAATGTTTTATCAGACTCACATTACTACGCAAAGCCATTTCTAACTGAAAATCATATATGCTATGCATTAGGGATATTTAAACAAACATGATGGATGAAAAAGACCATGATGGAAATTGTACAACTCAGGCCTTCACATATTTGTAGCACAACCTCTGTGTGTTACCTGTAAAGCTGGCACTTTCGTTTCAATGGCAAAAAAAGTCAGAAAATACAATGAACACAAGTGATGGGAGAAGTCTATATTCACCTATTATCCATACTAAATATAATGTGAAAAAAAAAACAAAAAAACAACAACACATCAGCTCAAGGAGAGTTTGTCATAAAAAAATGTATCTTAACTTTAGGAAAGTAGGCTGGCTATACCTGGACACAGTAGGAGGACTGAAAAGCGTGAAGTGTAGTAGAATAAAATTACATTTCTAATGGTATCTGATCTTTTCTGTTTTTTATTTTCTGTTTAATTTTATGGGCATTAATAAATGTTTTAATATTATCATTTATTAAATGTATTAAACACATTAAATATATTTAATTAATTACATTACATGTATTTCACCCATAATTTTAGATAAAACAAAACTAAATTGAATGGACAAATTGAAAATGAAGTAGAAATAAAAACAAAATTAAAATTCGAAATAATAATAACTCTGATTTTAATGACTAATGCAGCTTTCACTTTCTTTAGTCTATGTTTCAGTGGAGGGGAAACACAACAAATAACTGAAATACCAACAGAACGCAATAAGAATTTTGATGAAGGACAGTTTTGTCTTCATACACCTAAAGCACATGCTTTCATTCTGAAACCAAATTTAAGTTTTTTTCAGCAGGATACTAATCATAAAATGTGAATATGAAATGCAACAGAGGTATTTTTGTTGCATTTATATTGACAAATTGTTTTTCTTAGTTGTGAAGTTTAAAATAAGCTTAAAATATTGATGTTGAGTTTACGGTTCCAATTTTAATTCAGATTTATGATTTTCGACTCGGACTCGGCCTGTTATGGACTCGGTCTTGAGTCCGACTCTGCCCCTTTTGGACTCGGACTCAACTCAGACTCGACTGTTTAAAGACTCAGACTCGACTAAGGTGGACTCGAACCCAATACTACGTGAAGCAAAAGTCTAAAATTACATTAATATTGCTTGATAATGTGCACCATTTCACACCGAATAAAGAAACCTCATTTGAACATAAAGATGCTCGCTACTGTTATCGCCGCCTAATTGCTCAAACTGATAAGACTGTTCAGTTGCGTTGATCATATTGTTTTTGAACCAGATTAAATCTCCTGCTTCGGTAAGTTTTTTTTTTTTTTCATTCTGCTGTTTGAGCTAATTGTACTCATTGTTTTCATCTGTACAAGGATGCAAACATTATGTAATAAGTTTATTCAGAACTCAGCCCCAGTTAAACCGTAACACTGAAGAATGACGTAGAGGGAACCCCCACTATAACAGTGCAGCGGCAGGCGTGATGAAAAAACAACAACAACAAAGTAGAGCAAGGAGAACAAATCTTGCTCAGACGTCATATTCATTACACGCATCGCGGGGCACATTGTCTCGGTTCACTCGGCTGCAGCGTGTGCAATACAATGTGACAAAAAGCAATTGTGTTCCACACTATCGTGAACTACACTCACGCTGTTGTAGGCTTCTGTATAATATCATTAAGTTGAATAATTAATTTTATCATGTAATCAAGAACGCTGCCAACCTATGCCACTGTATCACAAATGATTTTACCTTTTAAACACAGTTGTGGTGACAAATATAAGTTAAAAACCATGTATAAAATATATACAGTATAATATGAACAAATGACCAACAATGATCTTACTGGACACAGTCAGTAAGCAGCCACAGCGCAAAATGGCTTTTTGTGAATCTGCTGGATTTTATTTACTTTCTACATGTGTCCAAACAGACAATAAGATAAGATAAATGTTCACAATGTATTTTCATTTTGATTTTCTGGAAGATAATTAAATAACTAATATCTATGATGCAACAGTTTTAATTTAATTTACTGAAAAAGGCTGACATTCGAGCATTTTGTTCTGTATATCAATTCATAAGCTAACTAAGCTATAACTTATATAATGCTGCCATTAAATTTGCATTGTTAGATCACTTTCTACACATCAAAATGTAAAAAACACAATACAAATAATAATATTAACAATTTAATCATAATAACTCACTTTCTTCACACTACTAAACGATGGTGACAAAAGTGTCCCTTTGAGCCTTCTGGTGGTGATTTTGCGAACGTGTCTCACGTGTGAGAATTTAAAGTTTTCACGCGGCGGTACTCCCCGCGGTAGTAAGGCTCAATCTGGTTGCTTACCCACTGTCAAACCTTCAGGGGAATCTATGAAGAAACACTCTACTGGCTCTGCACCTGAGAGTGTGACCTTGCATATTCTCTCGCTGTTTGCTGCTGGCACTGGCCACCATTTAGTATCTCTGCCCAAATATGCTGAGAGAAAGAACAGATGTTAAAGATAGACCTATGTATTGGATAGGCTGATTAATCGGCCAATATCTGGCCATTTTGAGATTATCGCCATCAGCAAATATCCAACATCCAGTTGGCCAATAACATAACTGGCTATTTGCCTTTATGAAAAAAAGTGCATTTTGAAATACTGGGTGAAGTGTTCAATTCTATGTATGTCTCATTTGCTATCATTGAAGGTGAAGTGTGTAATTTCTAAACCATTAACATCACCAAACGGAAATGCAAAAAACTTTTCTTACAGGTTTCCCAAACACTCCCGATGTGTTCAACTGGCTCAGTGCACAAGATCAGCTTTCGCGATACAAGCGTGTGCATGTGCTTGCTTACTTACGGTCATATGAGCGCTCATTAAAACTGAGTGAGATCTCACAGTGTGATCATGGTGTGAGTAGGGCTTAATTGTTGATGTGAGGGGAGACTTCCAGAGAAGACTTGTTAGAGACTTGGCTGAGACCAGCATGAGCGTGTTTACAAGAAAGGGAGGAGAGTGGAGATAACATCCTCTTAACATTGTGTTACTGTGTGCCTCTGCCAACAGTGAAGAGCACACAAATGGTATGAAATAAATAGTGTTAAAATTGTGGGTAACACTTTACAATAAGGTAAATGCAATAGCTAACATAAAATAACACTGCAAACAACTCTTTCACATCATTTATTAATCTTGGTTTATGTTAATTCTATGTATACATTTAACATGTCAATTTTTATACATTAACATGATGTAATATATTATTAATGAACAGTAATTAACAATGAACAATAGTATATTAAAATGTAACATTAAGCTAGATGAATGCTGTAAATATAGTTTTCATTGTTATTTCATTATACCAAATCCATTAACCAATGTTAACAAATTGAAACTTGTAAAGTGTTATCAAAAAGTGAATAAAGTTGCATATGTGAAATCATAAGAAAGGCGTTAACAGAAATTGTAATTTTATAAAGTGTTGGTTGTTGTCCAGCAGAGGATTTCTATGACATCATTTACCCTGCAGTTGCATATCCAACTTATAAAGGGGTTCACCGCTGTTTCAAGTGTGGTTCTCCAAACAGATACAGAGTGTACGGCGTGTCTGTGGCCAACGACACACTGTTTATAAGTTTGGCCTCATGTGTGTTCCTTGAGACACTACAACACATTTTAAATTCATTTTCTGTAAACACCTCATATAAACGCCATTTTCAGCAGTCTATGCATTGGCCACACTATCTAAACCAGGAATCAAACGTGACCATCATAATGAACTATCCAATTGGTCAGACAGATCAGAGTCCTTCACCCAAGCTTGCTCTTTTGGTTTAGCTAGTGTCAATGTGTTGGGCTGATGTTGTTTACAATTTTTGATACAAATGACGTATGTCTTAGCGGCCTCTGCACATTGGGATACAAGACAGTCAATACTTTCTCTTATCCCTTTTCAAAGGTAAAACTCAGTATCTCATCAGTAACTGAAAACTGTTGCGTTTGAATAATGCTGCATAAAGGCCTCTAAGTGTCAGTTTAAATCCAAGACGACATGCATTAAAAAAATTACTGAGTGCACCTTTATGCATAGACAATTCTTAGTAACCCATCTGTAGGATGATTACTTCGAAAAGTGAAAACACTGCCTCTGTGGTGCTTTTAAATATTGATCTGTTTGTTTGGAGCGGCCCATTCCACCCGGCACAGCAACATTGGCTCCACTAATGGCATGAGTTTGGGGCGGGACTGTCTGTTTGTTCGGCCAATGGCATACAAAGGGTGTATTCTGAAATATGTTTGAAATCAACATTTGTTTTTTGCAGTTCCACTTGGAGACAGTGGTGCAGAAACTACACACTTCAGCTTTAAAACTGTATTATATTGGCATAATATGGACCATTGTGCCCTCTACATATAGGCATCGGGCAACCACTAGTAGAGGGATAAATTATAGCACAAACTATAAAATATATACAGTATATCTATATCACCATATATACATACATTAAACATACATTTTATATATATATATATATATATATATATATATATATAACATCGACTAATCGTTTCAGCCCTAACATATCAGGAAAAATTGTCGACAACAAAAATTTATCTCATTTAACGTAATATGAGATCACATTAAACTCTAATGATGATGCGTGAGAGCAGCACTGCAGCTCGCGCCTGACTAAGGAGAGGAAGAATTACACAGCTCACAGTCCAGATGCACACCAAACCTTCCAAACAGCTTCAGGTGATGTAGATCGCAAAGTATGAGGGAATTATAATGCAAAAATACTCAAGCAAAACTAGCATGTCGAGTGTCTTTAAAGGAAACACGGCGTTACATCTTAAATGCAGTTATATTTAATGTGTTTTAGCTTTATTAAAGATCAAATAATACGGAAGCAAATCATGTAAATAACTACAAACTCTGAAACTGTTATTTCTCTGTGCGGTCAGCGCCTCTTCTATGAGTTGCGCGAATGTCCCGATGTGAGGGGAAGAGATTGTAACTGCACCTGGCTGAGGCACACACTGTCGCAGGGACACTCATCCCTCGAGCGAGCACGCTTAATGCAGCTAGATTATAAAGTGATGGCTCGTGACTTATTGAATCATAATATATGTGTCACTGTGCATTTCTTATCGTGAAGAGATTGTTTTTTTTTGTGAGTTAAAGATGGATTGAAGTGAACAGAAAGGTGAGAGAGGATAGTCTTTGCCCCATTATTCACTGCAACAAAATACATTTTTGATTTGTTGTTGTGTTGGCTTGTTTTCCAATATAAATATCTAAAACTCCTTTAAAACAACGTACATTTACTTTAGCAGCTATACTGCAGAAGAAAAAATTGTTATCTGAGAATGTTGAATATAATATTAAAAATACAAATATTTTAAAATATCTAAAAATCCTTTTAAAAAAAAAATAAGATATTTAGACTTGTTTTTAGAGAATAGATCTTGAATATAAGTATATTTTGTCTTAACTGCACTCACAGAAGTGTAACCAAGCGAAGAAAAATACACTTAAATACAAAATACACTTATATTTAAGATACATTCTCTTAAAACAAATATCTTATATGTTGCTTCTCAAGTAAATGTATCTTGTTTTAAGGATTTTTAGACCATTTTAAATGGAAAACAAGACAAAAACACTTGATAACAATAGGATTTTTTGCAGTGAATTTCTTTACTGAATTAAAGTATTTTTTCCCCTTTAATTCACTGAATGTCATTTAGAGGTGTTTTAAAAAGATGATTGTGTCCTCTTTATTGTTAGTAAGCATGTTTAATACAACCTTTTAAGTCAGGGCACAAGCTGAATAATCAGTTAAGAGCTAATGATTAATCGTTGTAATAATCGCAGAATAGTCAAATAATCATTCTAATAGTCGTTAGATTAATCGATTATCAAAATATTCATAATATGCGGCCCTAATATATATATATATATATATATATATATATATATATATATATATATATATATATATATATAAATTAAAAGAGCAAAGACATAATACAGTCCATTGAGAGCAACAGAGGGGTGTGTGGGTGTGTGTTCCAATGTGTAAAACAAAAGAGAAAGAATCAAAGATGAAGGAGAATTAGACTATCTGAATATAGATGAAAAGAGAGGGATGGCAGTTTAAGGACTGCATTTCATCTGCAGCTGGCAACAAAACACTTCCTGATTAACCCCTTCTCTCGCATCAGCATCTGTATCCTCCCATCCACCATTTCTCCATCAGTTTCTTTCTAAAACACTCTCCCTCTCTCCATCCTTCTCTATTATCATACCTGATTTTATTTTTATTTTATTTTTTTCACGACAAACACACACCACAAACACAAACACAAAGATGTGACACATCAAATACACACAGAGAGGAATCCTGCAGAGGCTGTCAGACTCTGTCACACACACCGACTGTCTCTCTGAATGCAGGCAGACTCCCGCAGGAGATACCTACACATCTGCCGAAGCCACTGGTCAACTTTTACCCTGCTGCAACTTCACACACACAAAGGCACACATGCACAGTCAGAAAACCGCATCATAATTTCAGCTCATCTCTGATGCTCTCAGTGCATATGATGGTTCGGATGCTTATATGGCGTGCTTGCATTCAACGTCCATGCATTTATTTGGATTACTAATTGCTATAAACATTCTTAATACAACTATATACAATTAATATCATTATAATTATTGTTGTCTTTATTTTGACTATAATAGAAGGGTTTACATCTATATACTGTAGAAACACACCCAATACAATTTCACACACACACACACACACACACACACACACACACACACACACACACATCCATCTCGATCACTCTCTCCAGCAAACGCACAAAATGACATCATTGATAAATTACATCATTGATAAATGACATCATTGCCAGATGCATGTAACGAAAGTCGTTTCTCTCCCGGCTCGTTACTCACAGCATTTGATGAAATGATAGTGTGACATTTTCTCCGCTGATCACAAAGCTACAAGTTCCTGCTCTCCGGTACCGTGCTGTAGTTACGGGTGGGATACATAATTCAGAGCCCAGCCGCTGGTATTCGGTTTATCTCCCCATGCATTATTAAAGAACGATAGGGTTGCAGAGATGCTTGTGGTAGTAGTAAAGGAAGAGTGGTGAATGACTGGCAAGGTGACGGTACCGGCGCTTGCATCT
This sequence comes from Myxocyprinus asiaticus, assembly GCF_019703515.2. Classification (NCBI taxonomy): domain Eukaryota; kingdom Metazoa; phylum Chordata; class Actinopteri; order Cypriniformes; family Catostomidae; genus Myxocyprinus; species Myxocyprinus asiaticus. Next base: position 13,016,595 of record NC_059353.1, read on the forward strand.
CTCTCTCTCTCTCTCTCTCTCTCTCTCTCTCTCTCTCTCTCTCTCTCTCTCTCTCTCTCTCTCTCTCTCTCTCTCTCTCTCTCTCTCTCTCTCTCTCTCTCTCTCTCTCTCTCTCTCTCTCTCTCTCTCTCTCTCTCTCTCTCATTTGCTTCTCAATCTGCAGTCGCGTCGACTTCACCGAGCAGCTCTACGACCATGACCGCCACACGTGCTATTCTAGCGCTGCTGATAGACACGTCCGTGAGCCCGCCCATCGCAGCACACACCCCCAATAGCTCACAGACACAGAAACGCGCCAAAATGTTCTCTCCAGAGAGATAGAGGCTAATAGTGAGAAATGACAGTGATAGTAATGAGAGGACGTATGACATTTAAAGAAGAAGAAAGAAAAGAGGGTTTAGACTGAGGAAGAGAGCGGCTGAGGTAAATTGCTGCAGTGCAGCTATCTGACACCGCTTCTCACTGAGGTGCACAGAACGGGGGCTACCGGGCGCAGGCCCCTGCCCCTGTCATTCACTAATCTAAAGGTGCCCTTTTGGCACTGACAGGCTGAAGCGCATTCAGGGTATATGTGGTTAGAAAAATTGGGCCACATGCGTTCATTGCTCGAGCACTCTGCTAATGACTAAATTTGTACCACGCGTCCTGTACGCAGGTGCATAGCGTTTATTTCTGACCAGAGTATACTTTGTTAGTTTTGAGCATATTGGTGTGCATGTAAACACACTAATTGTACGTCTGATATACACTATGTACATAGACCAACAATGAAAAACTAGTGTAGATGGAACACAAGAACGCATCCCGTGTGTACACCTCTCTAGAATCTACAAAACATAGTTTAATGGGGTTTCATTTCTCACTCTCAGTGTTTTTTAACTGGCCACAAATTAGTTTTGACAAGCTCTTGTTCTGGGTTAACACTTTCACGTATGTGCAAGGCCAAAACTGTGAATTACAGACGTGATAGTATGAAAACGTGAAAGTATAAAACACATCAGACTGATTACATTGCATTACCACTGCCATTTTGACAAGTTAATCTGGTTCACTGTGTGTTTGAGTGTGTGTGGGTATTACTGTCTGTGAATGTGTGCATTTCGTTGTCCTTATGCCAAACACCTCCACACAACCCACACATCAACTACACTTTACAAAGAAAAAAGCCAACCATGAGAGCCTGAGTAATGGAGAAAGAGACCAAAATAAAGCTTGTCATCTGTATCCAGGTCACAGATTTAACCCTCATCTTCCTGCTTCTGCAAGGAGCGCCGGGACTCATTTGCAGTAAAATTCATATGGCGTGGATGGATATTCTAACAATGTTCTAACTGGGGGAGCCTTTAATGTTTCAAGCCATCATAAAACCCATATCCCCATCCACAATCCATTAATCCACAATATTTTAATCCACATTTACATCATTTACAGAGATAATTAACATTCTCATAGAACGTACACAATATGTTCTGAAATAGCTCTGAAATAGCTAGAGTGTTGATTGTGTGGAAGCAATTCTGTCAGCTTGTCCACATCACAAAAAAACCCCGAAAAACAGATAAATAATTATTATGACGAGGAGACGTATTTGAAAGGATGCATCTTTCTCACTGATATCAGTTGCAACAGATGCATTCACCCAGCGCCCCTCAGCAAAAGGAATAGAAAAGAAGGGATATGGAGGAATGACAGATGGAAGGGTGAATGATAGATAGAGATATGAAAGCAAATAGATGGAGAATAATTGGGCTGAGGAATGGACAAGAGGAATATTTTATGCAGCTTTTGATTATTCAGTGGGTGACAAAAGAGACTGAAGATAACAGAGATGTCATGACAAAAACATGAAAGGTGTTAGAGACTAAAACAGCCAAATAAAGAGTGGCAAGGAAATACATTAAAATGTAATCATGTAGAAAAAGAGGAACTTAATTTTGTATTCAGTATGGCCTTTTACAACACTGAGGTTCTGTTCCAAATCATAATAAGCTGCCTTGCTGTCTACAGCCAACATAGGCGGCAATTCTGTGAGTCGAAAAGGTATAAAGAGTGCTCCTCATTCAAAGTGCACTGGTGACTGAACTCACAAATGTTTTCAATAGTTTTACATTAGCATGTTGCTAAGTTAATAATAACATGGTACTTTAATAATAAAAATTTACTAAAATAGATAAAATAGATTTCTGATACATATTTTCCCAGTATTGAATAAATTAAAAGGAATATATCACTCAAAAATTAAAATTCTGTCTTCATTTACTAAATCCATATGACTTTTTTATGCGGAACACAAAAGATAGAATTTTAAAGGATGTCCTGTTTGCTGCTTTCAATACAATGATAGTTAATAGTGACTCACTTAGGACCCAAACATGTCACTAAAGGAGCCAATGTGACTTGTGAGACATATTTCGAGTCTGCTGAAGGCATTCGATTGATTTTGGTGAAAAACAACCAAAAATGTAATCATTTAAACTGACTGATCTCAGTTCAGAAGGCTCTGGGCTGTCAGTAAAGGGTTAAACTTTCAACGTATGGAGTCAAGTGACAAAACAAAATGCCGCCGATCACAGCAGAGTTTGTCTTTGGGAGAAACGCCAACAAAACTACACCTGGTAAGAAACCTAATTAAATTTTTACATTGAAACCTGTTTGAGTCAAATGATTAGAGTCTCTAGTTTCATCCTCATTAAAAATAAGCTCATTTGGAAGGCAAGCTCTGTCATTGGGGTGGACCTGAACCCTCTGGAGGTGGCTGCTGAGAAGAGAATAATGTCTAAATTTCTGACCATCATGGACAATATATTTCACCCCCTATATGGCATGCTTGTTGAAATGAGGAGCACCTTCAGCAGTAGGCTAATCCTACCTCGGTGCAACAGTGAGCACTACATAAGGTCATTTGTGCCTACTGCCATAAGATTGTACAATTCATCCCACATGGGCAGAGGCACCACTGACTTTTTGGTGAACGTGCTGGTAAATTAGCAACCCCCCACCTACACCCAAGCACACTCATACTCATCTGACGCCTCATCCTCATCACCACTTCACACACACACATATATTGCATATTGTGTAATTATCTTAGGATGTCATTTATTTATTTATTGTATTATTATATGTGGTACTTATGTGTATTGTATAGTTTGGCTGCTTTTGCACACTAATTACCCCACAGGGGATTAATAAAATACCTACCTACCTACCTATCTATCTATCTATCTATCTATCTATCTATCTATCTAGCCATTTTTTTTAAATGTGAGTGATTTATCACTAAACGCCATGCTGCTAAAAACAATTTACACTAATGTGTACTTTAGAAAAAAACATTTCCGTTGAAATCCTATATTTACTGTGCATTATCACATTGAGAATCAATGGGTTCATCCAAAAGCTGAAAAAATAGCTTTCAGAGGCTTTATATAAAGTTAGGATGAAAATAAGGTGTATTTCAAACTGTTCTGAGACCAGTGCAGACAGAAAGCACACTAAATGTTAAAACATTCACTAAATAGGGAGCAAGGGATCATCCTATAGCTCTCTATGCAGCTAAGTGCATTCACTCCTAAAGTCCGACCATCAACAAGCTGTTTACATCCACAGAACTGCCACTCACTGGATGTTTTTTTGGTTTTGGCACCATTCAGAGTAAATTCTAGAGACTGTTGTGTGTGAAAATCCCAGGAGATCAGCAGTTACAGAAATACTCAAACCAGCCCGCCTGGCACCAAAAATCATCCATGTGATTATCTAATCAGCCTATCATGTGGCAGAAGTGCAGTACATAAAACCATCCAGATACAGGTCAGGAGCTTCAGTTAATGTTCACATCAACCATCAGAATGGGGAAAAAAATGTGATCTCAGTGATTTGTGTGAGAGTGTGGCATGATTGTTGGTGTCAGACGGGCTGGTTGTCCTGAAAGACGCAGCCTTGGCGTGATGCAGTAGCATCACAAACCCCATTCATTCTTACAGTGAGTGTGTGTTAATGATCAAATCACCTTTTACTTGTTAATCATGTTGTTGCATGCAGTTGTGCATAACAATGTGCACTCAAGGGAAACTTAGATACTGTTAACTCTTTTATAGCTAAATAAAACTGACTGGATGAGAAATGCAGTTTGTGTGCTCTCCCCCCTTCCCCTCACTCAGCTGCTCAACCAATTTGCTTTGCATTTTTCATAACTGGTGAGAACTATGCTGAAACAGGAGGTTTCATAACCCTTAAAGATATACTTTAAATGCAGATAGACTTAAACCCTCACAGTCAATGGTTTTAAAGATGACTGCTTTTCCAACCAAAATAATACTTGAGTTAAGTGGTTTTACGAGGACATTTTGTTAGGTTACAAACTGGTAATTACAAGGGTATTATGCTATAAATGTGGTTTATGAGTACATTTCTAGTGTCCCCATAATTCACATCGCTTAAAAAAAATGCAGAAAGTTTTTTGTGAGGGTTGGGTTTAGGGGTAGGGTTAGGGGATAGAATCTATAGTTTGTACAGTATAAAAATCAATATGTCTATGGAGAGTCCTCATAATGATAGCTGCACCAACATGTGTGTGTGTGTGTGTGTGTGTGTGTGTGTGTGTGATCACCCCAAATTATCACATACGGATTCAGTGGTACTTTAATATCAAGTGTAGCCAGCCAATTTACTATATTGGACCAGAAGGTAACAACAAAAGGGCAACACCAAAACAGATGCATAATATCTTCCTCCTCTTCTAAACAAAATCTAATGGAGGAATCTAATTCAATATTCCACTTGCATAACATCAATTTTGTGGGCAATATATTATCAAATAATTTAAAACGGAAGGCTCACATTTTTACACTAAGTTTAAGTGTCCTAAAGCATCTCTCCAAGGAATAGATACATTAAAAAGGTCTCCCCAATAGTACCTGAAATGTTGTCAGCAAACATAACTTATTGCTGTAAGGCAAAAATTATATGTCTTTATTGATTTTTAAGTTTTTTATATTCTAATGGTAGGTAATGATTAATTCCTTTGTTTTTTTTAACAATTTTCTTTTTCATTCTTTTTTCAGTTTAGGTGTAGCAGAAAGTAATCGATTATAACAAAAACTTGAACATAAATTTCCAACAGAACTCTGTGGAAATATCTGCAGATTTTCATAGAACTTTAACACGCATGTTATACACAAAGTTCTACACATCCCCCTCCCCTTACATGTCTGTTAACAAAATATTTTGTTTAATTAGATCATTCTTTCAGCTACTAGTAAGTGTATAGTACTCTTAACTCCCAACAAAAAAAGTCTGGAGATTATGTCTAAACCTATAAATAAGTAATAATTTGATTATTATTAGTTAGGCGCAATTACCCTAGGCTTGCAGGCCTTTTTGTTCCAGATTATTAGGCTCCAAGCTCAGACAGTGAAAATGAAGCTTTGTCTCTGTAATTCAACAGCAGAGTATGTTCAAAGACTGCAGTGTAAGAGGCCCAAATTAATCTCATGAATTATGAATGATGAATTATGGGTAAAAGAAATATGCTACATTTTGCATAATGATAACAATGCACGCTTTTGCTGATGCAGTCACAAACATCACACGAGTTTTTATGTCAGCATGAATACCCAAGAGCTCAGGCAGATGAGCCTATCAAATATTCCTCTAAATATGCATAATAAAGCATAGCCAAACAGCATTTTATAGTGCCTAGTAAAAATATCATGTGTACGACCTCATCATCACTTGCTTTATATCCACACACCACTGCCTTAAAACAGTTGATGAGACCCTGAGAAAGCTCTTTTCACTAATTAAAACAGCATGTGAAAAGGATCTCACAAACACTAATGAATCAATACAGCCATATTGAACCAATGCTTTCAATTACAGCAGCAGTCTTGGCCTGGGGAGGGGAAGCGCCCGAGAAAGGGCCAGGGTTTGAAGAATGAATTAAACATGTGATACAATCTCAACATGACATTAATTATTCAGCTCCTGTGTTATATTTACATTGCTAAATATTTATTTTTCCCAAATTTGAGTGCTGAATCCTATTAGCGTAATTGAAGGGTTAATTTCACTAACCAGTAGACTGGCAAATGGAAATCTTCTAAAACTGTGAATAGTCTAGTACACAGATTGTCCGCCAAGCGTAAACCTTAGAAACACTTAATTCACAGCTGATTCAAAGATGATTTAAAAATATTTTATGAAATCTAAAAAAGAGGTTTACTGGAGATTTAAGATCACACAAATAGTACAGTTGACTGTAATCTAGTGGTCCATTAAGTGGCATATTATTACCCTTATCTCTTGAACATTTTGAGTAATTCATGTAAAATAGGTGCTATTTTGTCCTTTTTGGACCTTGACAGCCATTGGTCACTGTCTACTTTCTGTAAAATATCTTCTTTTGTGTTCCACAATAGAAAAGAATCATAGAGGTTTGGTGCAACATGACGGTGAATGGATAATAACAGAATTTTAATTTAGGGGTGAACTGTTCCTCTAAGGCTTAGTACATGACATCACATATGTGAGCATGACAGCCCCAGTCCACATTCACTTTCACTGGATATTCTTCATACGGTATTTTTCAAAATTTCACCTTTTTTTTTTTGTTGTTCCACGGAAGAAAAAAATCATACTGGTTTGTAACCCTTGTATTGCATTGACCTACAGAGCTGAAACAGTCTTCTAAAAATCTTTGTTTGTGTTCAGCAGAAGAAAGAAAGTAGTATAATGAGAGGATTTTCATTTTTGGGTGAACTATCCCTTTAACATCTGTGTGAGATCCAATAACAAGTGGAGAGCACAAAATACAGGTGTAAACAGTCCAAAATATTTTGTAATCCCTTCTGGAGCTACATCACTTTTGTAGTGTAAATGCTAATCCATCATGATGCATCCCGAAGGACTGTCTATTCACAAATCAATCATCAGTTGCACTAAAAGAAGAGTTCTGAACATCACAAATGATTAGACACATTTGACATGCACATTACTATTAGGTGTAAATGAGGATTTGCCCTTGTCTGTCCATTGTGATTGGATCACCCGAGTTGGATATTAATACAAAAGTGCAAAAGGGTCATAAGCTCTCCAACATCAGTTTTCAGGCTGTGGTTGAAAGATTAGTAATCTGATTTGTCTTGTCCATCCTAAACTGCAGGTTTCATTAGCCCCTTTCATACATGCAACCTGGTAAATTACAGCTATTCACACATGCAATGCTTTCCGTATTTTTTCCGTTTTGATACCATTCACACATCTGCACTAACAAGCCATTAAAACTCTTGACATGTTAGTTATTTTATTGACAAATTTGAGCGAATGAAGAGAAGCACTACACCACTTCTAAAATAATAACAGAATCTAAAAATACTAAAAATAATCACACCTACCGTCTATGGAAATGGATACAGACAAAAACTGGCATCACACACTAAATGACTGGGGATCACTCCAGCTGTCAAGTCGATCCCATCCCAAACTCAAGAGAAAACACACACCCCCCTTCTCAGAGACACATGGCAGATGTACACAAACATGGATGTATGGGAGCACTGCCGTTGATGTTACTGCTTCTCTGTTCCGAGTCTCAAAAGAAACGAGGCGGGCGCATTTGTGTGCGGTCTTGGGTGAAAAGACAGAGAATGCAAGTTAGAAGTGAGTGGCGTTAATGATTAGCTCCACTTTGAGCACTTGTTCGCAATCTCCATTTCTTTGTGGTCCAGTGTTGTGGCCGTGCATGGTCGATTTCCATTGGCTGCTCACCATATGACTTCAGATTTGAGTTGTGGAACACCATACACTATGATATTTCCTCTATAGTCTGCTCTAAAATATAAAATACACTTAGCACTTTATTAGGAACACTACGGTTCTAATAAAGTTCCTGACGTGGTCTACTGCTGTTGTAGCCCATTGCTCGCTACAATTGTTCAGAGTGGTTATCTGAGTTACCGTAGCCTTTCTGTCAGCTCGAACCAGTCTGGCCATTCTCCATTGACCTCTCTCATCAACAAGGGGTTTCCATCCGCAGAACCGCTGCTCACTGGATGTTTTTTGTTTTTGGCACCATTCTGAGTAAACTCTAGAGACTGTTGTGCGTTAAAATCCCAAGAGATCAGCAGTTACAAAAAATTCTCAAAGCAGCCCATCTGGCACCAACAATCATGCCATGGTCGAAATCACAGAGATCACATTTTTTCCCCATTCTGATTGTTGATGTGAACATTAACTGAAGCTCCTGACCAGTATCTGCATGATTTTATGCATTGCACTCCTGCCTCACGATTGGCTGATTAGATAATTGCATGAATAAGTAGGTGTACAGGTGTTCCTAATAAAGTGTTCAGTGAGTGTATTTTTATATCATAGTTTATTTGAATAATTTAAGTATTTGTCCAATTTGATTACATTTTTAGACTCCAGACTAACTGAATCATCTCCGTCTTATGTTCTGACATCGTACATGCTCAAACCATTAATCTTAAGACTCTGTTCACACATAACATCAAAACTGAACCTTTCAGGTAATGTTATAACTTCTCATTCAGGGAATACCCATGCTTAATTTACCGGTATTTTCAAATGGGTCGTGTTTACACACGACCTCTAAACTGAAAATTGCAGTTAATTTTCAAGAAAAGGTTGTATGTGTGAAAGTAACTAATTATACGGTGTGACTTATTGCATTAAAATATCTGACTCTACTAAGACTGTTGTAATGGACACAGTACCCATGGTCAAAGGCAGTGTTTAAAAAGACAATAACCCAGGGTTAATCGCAGTGTAAAAAGCCCCTTTGTGATTCTCTATAACACTTTCTCTTTTCAGTTTGGTGGTCTAAATCAATGTTACTTCTATCATGACAGGTTTTAAAATCCATTCATTAAATGCTTTGCCACTCACTCAAGAGCAGGACAAATTTTCTGTGCATTAAGGAATGTGTTAAGAGTCTGGAATGAAGGTTGAACGATGACTGTAGACGCTACCCCACTTTAATGATCAGAGCTGAAGTGCTTTTATTAGATTAAACGGCTGATTCTTTAAATGAGCTTGTCTGGTTCAATGTCCATTTTGAGAAATGTGATAAAGCAATGTGGCGACTAGGACTGACTGTCAATAGAGGCCAGTCTGCTGCAGTGATCACCAGGTAAAGTGTTTGCATGTGGAGAGATGGAATTAAGAGAGAAGGTCTGTGAATCTACTGGGCTACAGCTGTGTGCTTCACTGTACACTGAAAAGGCTTATGCCTGTTGCACACCACACATGAAAGCAGAGCAGAAGCAGTGCATATTTTTTCGCCACCCATGTTAACAGGTTAGACCAGGGGTTCTCAGCGGGGGCGGTACCACCCCCCAGTGGCCATTCAAAGGATGCTAGGGGGCGCTGAGAGCAAATTAGTAGAGAGGAGGGCGTTAAGTTACAAATGGGGGTGTTTATCAGTCATGTTAATCAAATCTATCGTCAAGTTCCTGTTTGCATTAAAATGTTTATCTAGACTCTAGATGCATTTGTACCACAGCTCATCTGATTCTGAAGTCTAGTGACGCATCTGAAGTATCTGGTTTAGCAGCGTCAAATAGACAGGTGAAGTCGCAACCTCAGCTAATGCACCTGTATGGCTCTGTAGGTGGATATGGCTCAGTGGACAAAGCAGCACGAGCACAAAGCAGGTGCGTTTTTAATCACAGACTGGTCTCGAGCTCTTAAATGTGCACCTCTGATTATTGCAGTGCTGCGAAAACCAGTGAGAAGTGAGACGCGGAAACCATTTAAATTCGGCACAGAATTCTACATGGCCACCCTTGAATTTACTATAGTAACACTAACTGTATTTTAGGCAGAAATAGACTGATAATAAAAATTATCATATCACTAGTTCAGCTCTATTAAATTAGTCATTGGCTACATTAGGGGAGTGAGGGAATATAATACATTTTTGCTACAGCTTTTAAATGTTTATTTTTGTTTTTATTTTTTTTACTTTTGAAGAAACAAAGAGTAGGCCACCTTTTCTTAACGCAAGACTTAACTAGTAGGTCGTAAGCTCTCCATAAAGTAATGCGTAGTCACATAATATGATGTTTACCTGTATTATTCAGTAAACATCCTTCAAATGTGTACATACAAGTGTTAAACAACCGTGAACTTCAATTTGATCTTGTTACAGTTGATGTTCAAACCTTGTTTGCTCATGTAAATGTCAGCTGTAATAAATTATATCCCCACTAAAATATGATACGTAATAAAAGTAGATTTGATAAATAGTATATTTGCCCTGTGTATATAACAATATATATGAACTGTATCTAAAATAAATGAGGGGTGATAAATAAATACTAATACAACAGGCTGGAAAAATAGACATTTATTCATTTGAAGATCCTATATATATTTTGAATGTGTTGAAATCGAAACTGCACCGTTAGATCGGTTTCATGCTGAAGAGCATTTTTTTTCTCTCTCTCGTTAATGTAAACAAATGTATGTTGAAATGATCGATGCCTGTCATGCAAAACATGAGCTCATTGTTGTCATAAAATGTCAGTCTGCTTTTTATTCCATCCGTTACTCCTGGTCGGAGTCTTCCGTAAATATTATGTTTATACGTAGGGTTATGTCCTACCTAATTTAATGGTGCAACGCTCAAATATTTAGTAGTGCGTAAATTGTGACTTAGTTCCCATTTACGCTACAGCTAGGCTAAGTTGTAATGTACATATAGCTGGTGCAACCGGCCCCTGGACTCTGGAGCCAGAGGAATTATTCGTTGGATTTTACGAGACACAACTGCAGATTGAATTCTTGAATAATTTATTCATCAAGCACACCACCGCACTGAGAAAAAAAAAAAAAAAAAAACGTTGTAATTGAGCATGCTTAGTATGCACAATCTTATATTCCTTCCTATTACTTAGGATACACATTTTTTTATAGTTAATGGGCATTTGTTGTGTGTCTGGAAGTGTTCGTGCATGCACCGTGCTTAGCCCAAATTACACTGCTTTGTTCACACTGCAGGAAAATCAGATAATTTTTTCTTCTTTTTTTCCCACAAATATTATTTTTTTAGACTGACTGTTCAAACTGCAGGTTATATGTGGACAGATTTTTTTTTTTTTTTTTCTGTTCTCACTGCAGTCGCTTTTGCTAGCACGTCCACTAGTTGTCATAGTAACGATGCAAGCTTGAGTATGTTCACCATACAATATGTGAGAGTTTAAGAATGTTTTTCATGAGGGCATCCAAATATTAACACATTCTTCACAGAAAACTGCTTAAAAAAACGGGAGAGGTGGCATATGTAATGCTTAATGCTGCTAAGGTTTACAACTGTCCCGTTTTTGCCAAACATAAATCGGTGCCTATGGTCTGTATTTTTTCTACACTCAACTTACGTTTTATAAGGATACATTAACAAAGGAAAAAAGGTATGACATGCAGTTACCTCAGCTGTTGTTGCAGATGGCAAGTTAACACTCCCATATTTTTGGGAGTGAGTCCTTTTGGGAGGAAAGTACTCAGCACATTTGGCTGATGTTTGAACAAAGATAAATCACTACTCAGTGGTTGTACATAATTACTTATTTCTGACCATATAATTAAGCTGTATTTTTAAGAGTGATCGAGCCAAACCGGGTGATCACCGTCCTCTGTTGTGCAAAACAACATTCAAAGGCTCATCATCCACCCCCTCCCCATTCCACTGAATGATGTTTGAAATAAGCAGAGCTTATTGTGTTAGCTGTCACTACATGAAATAATTCTACAAGACTACATTAGATTAGATGTAAATAAGATTTAATTATGATTAAGTTTGTAATACTAATCAATAGCTCACTCCTGATAACCACTTTATAACTTTATTTTCTGTAAAGAGTGCAGCAGTTTCTCTTCTCTCTTTCACACACACAAAGTACTTTGATATACACACTCTGGTGCCCCACTGAGGATGAGGAATGCTCTCTGAGATTTGACAAAGTCAGCAGAGAGATATTTCCCAAACCAATCACTCTGGAGAACTAGAGAACATTTTTCCCACAGCCCGTTTCACACATGAAACCAGTAAACTTGCCAGATTAACTTTTTCCAGAAAAGATACCATATAATGGTATGTTATTTACACAAGTAATGGCTTTCTATCTTTTACACTGTGTCTAAACCAGGCACAATGCAATAAGGTTCCAGCAACAAGCAATTTGCATGAGTGACCTGACATAATTATTGCCAATCAGAATATATTGGAAGTTAAATGTACGGTTATAATAAGCAGGATTTTTAATCAATTTCTCAACATGATCTCACAGAATCATGTTGCTATACCTTCATTTTTGCTAAATGATTTTTACATGGCTTGTTGCATGTATCACAGCAGTTTCATGGTGAAATGAACACAAAATGTGCTACAACAACAACTTTTATTCCCTTTCACACAAATCACGAGTAAAAGGGCCAATTTTCAGTACATAAACACTTGCTTTTCGCACTGTTCCTAACACAATGCTATATTCCATGCTAATAAGACCAGCTAATAATGCTAATAACCAGAATGCAATTCACATGCTGGTCTAGGCTGGTTTATGCTGGTTAGTGCTGAACTAGTGCTGGTCTAGATGGTGGACCACCATAATCATGCTTTTGGTTGGCCAGCATGATCTTTCTGATGAAGCTAGTTTAGCTAGTTAGCGCACAAAACACAACATAAGCTGGTGACCAGCAGGGATATGACATCAGAACACTTTTACTATAGTGCATAGCTGGTAAAGTGATACATTTTTTAAGTTTTCATTTCACAACAAACCAACAGCTAGCTTGTTCAAACTAACATTACTAACCTTATCTGTTTGGGAGAATATTTAACTCTCTTTTAACGTGCCACTCAGTGGACATTTCACCTCGGAACTGCCGCAATACATATAAGGAACCACCTTCTATCATTTAACAAAAATGTTGCCACAGTCACATAATTGTCATTAGATCAGGCTGGATTTCACAGTGGGTGAAATGTTGGGTAGCTCCTCGCTTGATGCAGTCGTGGCTAGTGCCGGATGTATACAAGGCTTCTACTAGTTTGAAGGATAGTGGGGCAAAATGCTAAATGTTAAAGTTTGCAGAGCTGATTTGCCTGCAGTTAAACAATGGATCCTGTTCACACATGACTTCTAAATGAAAAAAAAATTAATAAAAAAAAAATTGCTATTAAATTTCCAGCAGAGGCTATAAGTGCCTTATGTTTGCGATAGCATGATTAAAGGTGTATAATATGACCTCACTCACAGAGTTAAATTGATTTAGATCCCCAAAATAAAGATTTCAGCAGGGTTAATCTAAACACACTGATTATCACTTATCCCCGATTTGGATCTGGTATATCCTCTTATAACACCCTTAAATCTATCCAAATCTCAGCATCAGGCAGTGTATTTAAGATTTTAATCCGATAGTTTATCCTCCTAACAGGCAGCTCAACATTTAGCAGCACATCACCAAAAGGACAGAATCAGTCATTGTCACTTTATAACTGACTGTGAGTAATTAGCCTCCGTTAACACTGACCACGTTTACATGCACTTATGAAAACAGTTTTTGCAGAAAGCAGCATTCTAAAACGTCATGTAAAAGAGAACGCCGATTTTCTTTTGCCGTTTAAGGGATTAAGAGAAAGTGGTTTAACAGATATAGGTTTCTCCAGAGAACGCAGTTTACAGTATGTGGCCACGTATGCGCTCGTACATTGAGAGAATCCTGGAGTTTTATGTTAGAGGGAAACTCCAATATAGTGGCGCAATCCTGTTACCGGCCACATTAGAAAGTTAAGGAAACAAACACAGCAACAACTCTGGAATATCTGGAAATAAAGCGAAGCAATGGGGAATAAAATAGTGAAGTCTTCCTTGGGTACCATGTTTGTTATTTACACAAGCGTCGCAGGGAAATTACGTTGCTGTGGAGAAAACTGCTTACTGACTGAGCCGCATGTATACGGGAGTAAAGAGTACACTGCTTATACAGTGCATGTAAACTGGAACGCCACTTCTTCGCAATACATGACTCTCTAACAATAAGCTGCTTTCTGGTGTCCATGCAAACGTAGTCACTGTTATCTCAAACTAAGATACACTTTTACACTTACATACTACATAGTGAAGCCAAAAACTTTGTAAAAGCCATGTCTCAAGAGGATAGTCTTTGGAACCAATTAAGATGACTATGCATTTCATCCAGTAAAGGCAGCAGGTGTAGAGTCAGTACTGTTAGAGCTGCCTCTGAATGTTTAATGGACACACTACTCACGCTCTCTCTGTCGCTCACTACAACCCAAGGAGCAGAAATCTGAACCCCCTTCTGTCACATCTACAACTTGAATTTGACAAGCTACAGATTGAAAGAAAAAAACTGAAACTAACAGAGACAGTAAAAGGTAATAAAGGAATTCAAGCCATAATAAGTTAAAGAGATAGTCTTACTTTTTCAGTTAAAGATCAGATGGGCCATTCTAAATATGCAGAACATGTTCATGTCCTATTCCTATATACTCACTGAGAACTTTATTAGGAACACAATGGTCTGACATGGTCTTCTGCTGTTGTAGCCCATCCGCCTAAATGTTCGACGTGTTGTGCATTCTGAGATGCTATTCTGCTCACTACAATTGTACAGAGTGGATATCTGAGTTACCGTAGCTTTTATGTCAACTCGAACCAGTCTGGCCATTCTCCATTGACCTCTCTCATCAACAAGGCGTTTCCATCTGCAGAACTGCTGCTCACTGGATGTTTTTTGGTTTTGGCATAATTCTGAGTAAACTCTAGAGCACACATGGGAAACTTATGCCCCGCGGGCCAGATCTGGCCCTCCATATGGTTTAATCTGGCCCGCAGCTCATTTATCACATATTTCAGTTATTCTTGCGTTGGGACCTAACGTGCCTCCACAAACATTTACAAACTCCCCAATTAATGGTTTATACTTGGGACTAATGTTATACATATTTTGTGCAATCTGGCAACCATGCATGTGATTGTGCTCTTTCTAGCTCTTGCTTTCTCCTTTGAACAAACCTAGCGATCTCTAGTGCGCAGGGTTGGGGAGTAACGGAATACATGTAACAGGATCACGTATTTAAAATACAAAATATAAGTAACTGTATTCCACTACAGTTACAATTTAAATAATTGGTAATTAGAATACAGTTACATTCAAAAAGTATTTTGATTAATGAAGAGATTACTTTGCATTTTATTGTCATTTGTTTCATTTAATATTTAGTCCTTACAGATGGAAAACATTTATACATTTAAATGATGCAATCCAAAGTGCATTTGAACAGCGGTGAAACAATTTCTTATGATGTGTTACATTCATACGAGCAGACAGAGAAGTAAGTTTGAAGTAAGTTTGGAGCAGAAGAAATAGAAATAAACCTTGTGTAAATTGTCAGCTTTACGCTAAGCTAAAATGCTATTTCTAGCCATTTTACATGTACATGTTACCAGGCATAATAATGTTTTTAAGAAAATTCATGTTGGATCATACTTACTTTTTTTCTAGTAAGACCTTTGATATTAGGGCAAAAATCATATTCTTGATAATCATTTTTGTATTGTTTTCCTGTAAAAATATCAAAAAATCCTTAAAACAAAATGTATTTTATTAATCTTGTTTTAGAAACTACACTGCATAAGATATTTTGGTTTTTCAGAGAATGTATTTTTAACATGTGTATTTTGTCTTACTGTACTGGCAGAGTTTTTATAGTCAAAACAAGTGAAAAAATCTACCAGTGCTGAAGAAGTAATCCAAAGTATTTAGAATACGTTACTGACCTTGAGTAATCTAATGGAATACGTAACAAATTACATTTTACAGCATGTATTCTGTAATCTGTAGTGGAATACATTTCAAAAGTAACATTCCCAACCCTGCTAGTGCGATATTCTTCTGCTCAAGGAAATGTGTGATATGGCCACTCTGTGTCCATTCTTGAGGCTGCTTGTGCTGTTTGGTTCTACTAAGTTTGCGAGCAAACCTTTTCAGTGATGAACTTCAATAAAAAGATAAACATAGATCTCGGCATCATTAACACGTGGAGGGGTAATCATTGAGATGCGAGCAAAAGCAAGCGAGAGACGAATATTATTGTATTTTTTATTTGTGTAATTTAGAAATGTTGAAGTCCCTTGCACCTGTATGTTAATCTAACTCTTGCAGAAATAATTTATCATAGTCATGAAGCCTGTTTTATTCAGTTGTGTGCTGAATGGAAAGCCAAACCATTGACGAGACCCACATCATGACCCTTTTTGCGTGTAAATGGGTAATATTTTGAGAATAAAATAAGTAAACTGGCCCACTTTGTGCCAAACATTAAAAAGTTATTTAATTTTCTATAGTTTTTTAACAAATTAAAATAGATCCCTGATGTAGAGAGTGTTAAAATTGAATAATAAATTACCAGGGAAGTAAATATGGTAAAATAAATAATTTGTAATTATGCTCAGCCTTTATTAAATTATTTAATGCCTAATAGAAAAATATCTACCTTTGTAGACAATAAAATACTTTAGCCAATTACAGAATAGTTGCATTCCTCACATATACCCTTCAGAAAATTTAGTACACAACTATTTCTGGGCTTAAAAGATACAAGAACCAAATCAATATGGAACACTGTATCTCAAAAGGAGTACAATGTGGACCACTATGGACTACTTAAAGCCCGATGTGGCCCCTGTACCAAAATAATTGCCCACTCCTGCTCTAGAGACTGTTGTGCGCAAATCCCAGGAGATCAGCGGTTTACAGAAATACTCAAACCAGCCCATCTGGCACCAACAATCATGCCATGGCCAAAATCACTGAGATCACATTTTTTACCCATTCTGATGGTTTGTGTGAAAATTAACTGAAGCTCCTGACCCATATCTGCATGATTTTATGCATTTCACTGCTGCCACGTGATTGGCTGATTAGATAATCACATTAATAAGTAGGTGAAAAAGTGTTACTAATAAAGTGCTCAGTGAGTGTACACCTAACCCTAAGCCACTTTTGAGTGTTTGTCTCACTCTAAAACATCTATCCTGTTTTATACAATTATGGAAAGCAGCATAATAATATCAAATTGAAAAAGGAAGCGGCCATTTGCACTAAGTGTAAATAGCAACCAAAAGCTTCTTGGCATCTGCTATTTGCACTCCTAATTAAATACTAACAGGGCATCACTGCACTGTGTTTATTTCCCAAAGACACCCTACACCAACCCCTACCCCTAAACCTAACCCTAACCTTACCTTACAAAAATTAACCATGATTTAGCTACAGAAACCATAGTATCACCATGGTATTTTGTAGTAAAATCATAGTAAACCACAAAATTATACATGGTTACTATATTAACACCATATTAATGTAGTAACACCATGGTTAACTGCATTAAAACTATGGCCAAAAAGCACGGTTACTACAATATTACTATAGTAAAATCATGGTTAATTTTACCCACATCAAACCTTTCTCTCAACTCCCCACCATGTCAAAAAACAAACAAACAAACAAACAAACAACATTTATGTTCATTTTTACTTATTATTATAAGTTGTTTTAAAATAAATATTAAGAGTGGAGACAGGAGACAAGATGGGAAAAAGTGGGACAAATGGGGGAATCGAACCCGGAATGTCCACTTACCTATTTACACCAAATATGTCCTTAAATTACATTGCAAACATATCCACTGTTACAGTTTAAAAGGTACTGCATTGCAAGAATGACCCAGATACATCCTATTGAAGAGCAAACATTACAATAATGTTTATAGAGGGTGGAGATTGATGTACAGGCATTGCAGTAAATTTGTGCATTGTTCCCTGAATGGGCTCCAGGTCTGTTCCACTCCATTTGAGGAATATGTGCACGTGAACAAGCAGAGCTGATGAACGGAACAGGCAGACCTGGTAAGCCTCATCACTCACTTGCCTGTCTACTGAGCAACCTTCAGGTAAACACCAACACCACAGACTCAATACACCCCACCAGACTGGGATATTGATCGCTCTTTTTCTTTTTTTTTAAGCTGACATTTTCCATCAATAAATCTTTTTTTCCTTGTTATTGTTATTTTTTGGTTTGTTTAGTCTTTGTACTGTAATTGCTTAGTAGAAATTATAAAACAATATGCATATCCAACACCAGTGAGGCATGGAGAAAAAAACTAGTAACACTGTGTCCTAATCACTAACCAGGAAACACAATGCAATACATGTACATGGCAGAAATAGTAAGAGTAGTATGGTAGTATGCCATTCTGAACTCATAAAAACCAAGCAACTGACAAAATGTCTCAACACGGCAGGTTAAAAAAAAAAAAAAAAAAAACCTGATGGTTTGGAAACAGTGTAAAAAAAAGTGTGCACAATGACATTATTGCCCCTAATTTAATTCCAACAATGCAAAGTTTCAACCTCTTAAAATAAAATCTGGAGCAATAATATCAGTTCGCTCTGTGCTGACATTTAATCTTTTCTTCTACCATGTTAGTTTACTCATCTGTTGGGAAAAGGTTTCATTTGTTTTCTCCACATTTTCAGAGTCAGTATAGTCATAAATATTTATTTTTTTCACTCCTACACTCGCCATTATACAAAGCTGCAGAAAGACTGGCCTTGAAAAATCAGTGATTAATTTGCTCCATTAACTGCCATTGCCAGGGGAAGAGAAGGAGAAAGAGATTGAGAGAGAGAGCTACTTGCCCACAATGCTTATTTTGAAAGTAAGAAAGAAAGAAAGAAAGAAATAGAAACACAGTCAAACACAGTCCCATGTCCTCAGCTTACCCTCAACATCATCTGTCAGTCCTATTGTGAGCATCGTACTGGGCTACCCTGCCTCCCTCACCGTTTTTCTTCTTTCTCTCTTCTTCTGAGCCTCGTTTAGAGTCCTTTCAACACCGTCGAGACAATGTTGTTATGCTATGAAGCCATTTTGACAGCTGCACCCTCTGAAGTCATTCAACATTCTCAAACTTCCACCTGTCCCTCAAGCCACAGCTGTTTGAAAATGGAGCCTAACGGAAAACATAAAAAGGGCTAGAGGGGAGGAGTTTGATCCTGAGAGGATAGAGGGACGGGATTTCAAATGACTAATACCAAGACTCGTGCCAGGCCAGCTGATTTGCCCTCCAGACCTACATTATAGAGCTTAAAGCTGGAGAAGCACCCAAACACTGGCTTTTATTTTGATCCCCATGAGACAGTAGGTCATATACTCAAACACTCTGCATTTTCCACCCTAAGGAAAAGCAGACAAGAACATATAAATCTGTTCACTCCAAAGACAGCACTGGGGAGACATGTGGTGGCAGTAAATATCTCCCCAGAGACAGGAACAGAGAGAGGAAAGAAGGATCTGACCACAGCCATGCACACCAGATGATCCAAACACACACATTCATTAGTTCGCTCACTCCTCTGTGGTTGTGTAAACAAACTCATCATGTCGCTAAGCAACAAACGGTCTAAGTACAGCAGCTTGTGCATAGTAATGGAATATACTGTAAGTGTGAATGAGACTGCTGGGCTACATACACCTGCTTTAGTACTTGTTTGTTATAGTGTAGTTGTACCCTGCAGATAATAATAATAATAATAAACAAAACTGCTTTAAAACCAGCAAAAGAGCTAATCAAGCCTAGCAAGCTAAATCAATGCTGATTTAAAGGTGCACTCAGCAACTTTTGTCTTTGTGTTGTCTTGGACTAACACTGACACCTAGCAGCTTGAATGCAGCATCATTTAAAATCAGTAGTTTTCAGTTTCAGATGCCATTGTAGAAGTTTATTCACAGTCAGCCATTATTACTTTAATCAATGAGAGAAAGTGTCAAATAACAGGAGGGTTACTGAGATTAAGCGAGTAGTATTCAGCTGGTCATGTGATTCTAACATGGCTGCCCCCATGTGCGGAGTCTTAATTTTAATGTGAGTGGTCATGATTTCCTACATATATCGAAAATTACAATTCATGTCTTAGGAGCGAAACTTTTTTACTGAGGAAAAAAATTACTGAATGCACCTTTAATTGTTTTTGTGTGTGTGTGTGTGTGTTTTTTTTTTTGTGTTTTGTCAGCAGAGTACAAGTAAACAGTTTGATTGTGATATCTTTTGGGTTTCAACATTAGGGTGGGTAGATGACACATTTTCAGTTTAAAGCAAATGATCTGCGGAAGGACTGACCAAATTTAGACATGTGTATGGGAGTGATGTATGCTACACGGTTTTGGACAAATACTTTTTTATCTACAATACTTATGCAACTTAATTATCAAAGATGTGTTATTTTATTTTATTTTCAAAATCAATCCACTTGCCTCAAATTCCTGAAAGGGCACATTTGAATGATGGTCCTTGGCTGTAACAACCACACTGCATTTCCCATTACGGACTGCGGGTGTCATTGTTCCCACATTATCCATAGTTGTACAGTTTGGGCTACGCTTTTCCATTCTCTCACTGGACCCTGTCACCAGCTAAACAAATTTCAGCCACACACAACAAAGCCCCAGTTTAATCATCTCTAATCTACCATAACCTGACATGAAAAGGCCAACAAAGAAACAAATAACTGCAGCATGCATTGGTCCCCCTGCAGGGATCTTGTGCAAGGTTATCAATTGTCCAACTCTTTCAGAATCAAAACAGAGAATGAATACATATGCTTGGTTTTAAAAATATGAATTAAGTCTCTAACAAAGGATCTCCTAGAGCTCCATATTTTTCCTCAGAGTTGCAGTAAATATTCAAATGAAGCTGCTAAATGAACCCACAGGCATAATGAACAGCATGAATAATTGAAATACCGTAGCACTGATGAACGAATGCAGCAGAACATTTTCCAAACTCTCACATTATGAGTGATAATGTATGTACACAAATAAGGTCTCATTCATGAACACACTCAGAATAGATTACTGTATTCATTGTTAATGAAACCATTCATACCTAAATTGCTGCACTGAAGTGAATGCAGCAATTTACACTATGGGCATCAAACCGAAATGCATACATACATAGCCAAAGTGCCCTTAAACGAAGACCCATGGATGCAATCAAACAATAACATTCTTGTTTAGATGCACATGAACCAACTTAAAGCTCATAGTTTCTCCACTAACAAACAAAACTGCAATGCATTCAATTCAATGCGACCACTTATGTAAGAATCGCTTTACCAGTATTTTGCACAGAAATTTGTCCTGCTTGTTTTTCAAAAATGATGCCCACAGTGTTTGATGCATGCATAAATAACCAAAGTGCACATAAACAAACACCCCTGGATGCAAACAAACTCTCATACTCTTGTTTCTAGACACATGCCCAAACTAAAACCTCATAGTGTCTCTACTGTTCATCAAATTCATCTGTCAGTGCTTCACAAAACAACTGAGCAGAGGATAGACAAGATTATGGATCTTGATTGGCTTAGCCATGACCTTTCACCCTTGCTGATTGCGCTCCTGCAATTATCACAGAAGTCGGTGCTTGTCATCAATCACAAGCGCTAGTAGCCACTAAATTATCAACATCATGTTACAATGGCTGAGAGTGAAATTTTTTTTCCTGCTAAGTAATAATGTGTTGAGGAGAAAGGTGGATGATCTTCTAAAGCAGAATTCAGACACACACACACACACACACACACACACACACACACACACACACACACACACACACACACACACAAACACACACACACACACACACACACACAGCTCCTCGTGACATTGAAAGACTTTTCCATTTATATGCTGGTAAAAGAAAATGTGGCTGGCACAGAGGCAGTGTATCACAAATGTGCACATGGTGTTTACACACTCACATATACCTAGCTTACGCACGTCTGTACATGCACACAAAAAGGCATGACACTTATATAGACTGGTCTGAAGTAATATGTTGGTTATAAAATTGTTGTACAATGGAAAAAAATAAATGTCCACTAATATCTGTGACCTTGGATCTATTGGTGTCACAGTATACAGTCCATTGGCATTTTTGTGTTTGTTAGTGAGTCGAAATTCCACTCTGTGATCTCATCCTCTCACACATTCTAACAAGCCGCCCCTCACGTTACACATGGTATATTTAGAGCCAAATCAACTGCACTTCAAATCAGCCCACTAACTCATCCTGACTGGGCTGCTAGATGTATAAAT
This sequence comes from Myxocyprinus asiaticus, assembly GCF_019703515.2. Lineage (NCBI taxonomy): Eukaryota > Metazoa > Chordata > Actinopteri > Cypriniformes > Catostomidae > Myxocyprinus > Myxocyprinus asiaticus. The sequence goes on from NC_059353.1 coordinate 13,038,807, forward strand.
ACTGTACACATCTCTCTGCACCCTTCTATCCTCATGCACTCTTTACTCTACCACATTTTTTACTTCATGTTGCTAAGAAGAACAATATGCACTAGAGTTCAAAGCAACACATGAGCAAGCAAATCAGACACTGGAGTAAACAATGAAGAACCCGTCTTACCAGTAATCCCATCCAGTGGTGAAGGGAACGTGTGAAGAACCGAAGTGAAAGAGGGGCGGCAAGGTAGGGAGAAGGAGAAAAAATGTGTCTGCCCGTGTACGCCTCCACTCTGCTCCACCAAATGAATTTAACACTCTCTCACCTCCCAGTCCCCATTATCTCATTCATTCATCAGTTTGGAGTTGCCATGGAAACCCTGGCCAGTGTAGTTTGGGGTTCAGCCATTCTATAACACTGTTTTCTTGCATATCAGTGCATTCTTTTAAGTCCCACACTCCCAATCCTCACTCAGCTAACGTGGGGTGTTACAATTCTTTCAAGTTATTAATTTTCTCTACACATTTCTTTTTTCAGTATGTGCATTCCTTGGGAATCAAACCCATGACCTTGGTGTTTCTAGCTTGATGCTCTATCAGTTGATCTACATGAAGCATCAGTAAACACAAAACCATCTCACTTGTCTTACCTCTTCACCCAAAAATAAAACAATTCTGTCTTTACTTACATGTTGTTCCAAACCTGTTTGACCATCTTTCTTTCTTGCAAGTAACACAAAAAAAGACGTTAGGTGGAATGTTAGCCTCAGTCACCATTCACTTTCATTGTATGGGGGAAAAAATGCAATAAAAGTGAATAATACTGGGCTAACATACTGCGTAGCAGGGGCGAGTGTATACAAAAACAGAGGGGAGTGGGTACAGTGACACTCGGACGGAGAGGTGTGGCTGTGAGTGGGGTGGCCAATGGGGTCCCCCCCCAGCTCCGCCCCAGCCTAGCGCTGCTCCATTATGACAAAAATCAATTATTTTCCTTGATAAAAAAAAGGAAAGTATCTCTATTGAAAGTACTAAACCAGTACACTTGAAATCAACTTAATACATTTATGTTTGAGGTGAGAATATAATTGTATTGCGTAAAGTCCAAGTGATATTCAACACAGTTATCAAAAAGTGATATGATCACGTTGCTATGAAATGTTCATATGGATTCAGACTCCAATAGATGGTCAAATCACTCAACTTGATTTTTACTGCTTGCTCAGTTAACTTATTTATTATGAGCTAATGCATCATGATTCTTTAACATATGGTCTCAACTTAATTGCATTGTGTACATTCCATCTGTGTTCACTTAATCCAGTTGTGTTGGGACTATGTGAATAATATGTGTTGTATCAATGTATTGCTGAAACTGAACAGAAGATTTTCAGTTCCCAGCATGCTTTGCATGGGACTAGACTGGTAGAGTAAATCTAAAAATTAAGTGGTATTTTAATGTATTTCTACACAAAATGAAACAAGTAGGATACTTGTTAGTGTTTAATGTTCTGTTATGTTAGGATTTCGAGGAGTTTCTGTCATGCTGAATTCTTTTTAGGTTACCATTGTGGAAAACATTGGAGCTAATGGTTATTTGGAGGTTGGGTTCTTTACTACAAAGAAAATAAGTTAGTATTGCTATTCTCATGAAGTAAATACTGAGGAATCATCAATTTAATGATTGACTGGGAGTCTGTAAACACTCAGTTTACTTGATCAGATAAAATGTAAGTTTAATTTATGTAAGTATCATTTAGGTTTTCATACACAAAGTATTTGAGTCGAGCCTACATTTTAGTTCCATATCAAATAAACTCCTTGACCTTTTCATTGTGTAGAACCAATGTCCACAACTGAATTAAGTTAAACCAACATTATTATTTTATTCAGTTTGCAATATTGCTATTATTTTGATTAATAAAAATGTACATTAAAATACTTATTTGGGGACAATCAACTGCATGTCATATTCTTTATGTAGGCTACACATCCAAAACAATTGTATATTAAAGCCTAATATAAATAATAATAATAATTAAAAAAAAGTATATATTTTCCATATAAAATCTGAATAGTTAATTTTGCTTTAGTACAATGGCACTAGCCAGTAACAGTGTTTTATTTAGCAAACAACATGTCTTTATAATATCATGTTTACTATTTTTCTCACACAGGGATCCTTGGCATCAAAAGGTTTGAAAACCCCTAATTTATTCAATTAATTTTGCAGCTCTCATACTGACTAACATATCCTTTTGTGTTCCAAGGAAGAAATCATATGGGTCTGAAACAACATGAGAATGAGTAAATGATGACAAAATTTACATTTTTGGGTGAACTATCCCTTTAAGCAGTAAAACCCCTGAAGCACAGAGGGAGAGAGTGTTTTATCCAGCCATTAATCAAGAACCCCTACAATCTTCATGCTGGGTTGAGTCCTATCATCATGTACTTCAAACACACACATGTACACAAATTAACTGCTTATTGGCATACTATGTGTGTTCCCCCATACCACCTTGTTGACGCCCCCTGCAGCCCTGTCTTGGTGTTTAGGTTAAGCTCTCTCTTTCCCCCAGACTCCAGTAATAAATAGTTAATGGGACTGCCCCCCTTCATTACAGTGCACACTCTGGCAGGCTCCGGACTGACCTTGGGGGGTCTACATATTCATACAGACCCTGTACATCCTCAAATTAATCATCCAGACCTTCATGTCTGTAAAGAGATAAGAACCCCCTCCTTATTACTGTCTGGACTGATAGTCAATTGGAATATCATCAGTCTGATGAATTCTTAGAACCAGACTGAATTGCACGTTCTAGTGGAATAATGAAAATTGATTCTGTAACCGCAAGGCCACATTTTCTCGCTGATCTAACATTAGGTGTATGTTGTGTGGATAAATATGACCTTGCTCAGAAATGCATTGAATGCAGTAGTTTTCTATTCCTTTTCAAAAACTGACCTGGTTATGGACAGTGAAGTCACTCTTCTTTTGTGCTGAAAGTTCTTTCGAAGCCCAGCCCATGACTACCGGACAATTCGCAGTACCTTAAGTATGCAATGTCCGTCTTTGCAATAGCATATTCAGCTTTGTACCTAACTTTGGGATTTTCACACATGATTTTGCCTCACCAATGATGTCTTTTAGAGAATAAAGTAATAAGACATTTTTAAAAATGGTCAAACTTTATGAAAATATTTTGCATACCTCATAATTTAAATACATTTATATTTACCTTATTGTTTTATTAATATCTAATACTCTTCATCTTTTGTATGCTGTCATGCAATGTTTTTTTGATATGCTTTAACTTTACTGACTGCTCTTTTCTGTAATATTGCAATTGCCAAGAATTATTTTCTGTTCTACGCTCAAATACATGGATTCCCTGTGAAACTGTGTACACATACTACTTTCTTGCTACGTAACAAATTCATAAAATCATTCTTCCGTGATACTATTTGCAACACTATTCATCATGTGGATGTCAAAGCAGTACATGATGTTTGCATTTAGTAGTGCGTTGAAGCCCTAATGCAAGTCATGTGAAAGGACCTTGAGACAGCAAGAAATGTGAATAAACATTTAAAGACCCCTGACATTTTAGACCAAAGATATTGAAGGATATATAAATTAATATCTAATAATACTGATGAATATTGGTGATCGTCCTGGTTACTTTCATAACCTCCGTTCCCTGCTGGAGGGAACGAGACATTGTGTTGATGTAGTGACACTAGGGGTCGCCCTTGGGAGCCCCAAACACCTCTGATCTTTGAGAAAAGGCCAATGGGAATTGGCGAATGGAATTTGCATGCCACTCCCCCAGACATACAGGTACAAAAGGAGCTGGTTCGCAACCACTCATTCAAGTTTTGCACCCCGCCACACCCCGCCCAGAGGAGGAGACGGCGGGGGAGTTGCGACATTTGACAACAGCGCATGCCGCCTTGGCGGTTGTTGTATGCTGTCGTCGCCGTGTTGTCCGTCCGGGCCAATACGTGCTTGCCCTGGATCAACGGCCGAAGCCTCCTCAGGGAGAGCAACTCGAGGCAGTTGATGAGCCAACGCAGTCACGGGCCAGTCCAAGGACCGGCGACTGCGCGCCCGTTGCACGTGGTGCCCCAGCCATGCTTGGAGACATCCGTCGTAACAACGTCGTGCCTGAAGACCTGCTCTAGGGGAACCCCTGCCCATAGAAATGCTAGGTCGGTCCAAGGGCTGAACAGACGGCAGCAGATCAGCGTGATGAGCACGCGGTGTGCCCCGTGGTGCCATGCCCATCTCAGACTCGAGTCTGAAGCCAGTGATGAAGCAGTCTCATATGTATCACGCAGAGCGGCGTGACCGCCGCTGAGGACGCCATATGCCCCAGGAGCCTCTGAAACAGTTTCAGTGGGACCACCATTTTCTGTCTGAATGCTCTCAGACAGTTCAGCACTGACTGCGCGCGCTCGCTCGTGAGGCGCACCATCATCGAGACTGAGTCTAACTCCATGCAGAGAAAAGAGATGCTCTGAACCGGGGAGAGCTTGCTCTTTTCCCAGTTGACTCGAAGCTCCAACTGGCTGAGGTGCCTGAGCGCCAGGTCCCTGTGTGCACACAACAAGTCCCGCGAGTAAGCCAGAATCAGCCAGTCGTCGAGATAGTTGAGGGTGTGAAAGCTCACTTCCCTTAACAGGGCAAGGGCTGCCTCTGTGACTTTCATGAAGGTGCGATGTGACAGGGACAGACCGAAGGGGAGGACTTTGTACTGGTATGCCCGGCCCTCGAAAGCAAACCGTTGGAAAGGCCTGTGTCGAGGTAAAACCGAGACGTGGATGTACGCGTCCTTTAGGTCTACTGCCATGAACCAATCTTGATGTCAGACGCTCGCTAAAGTGCATTTTTGGCCACAACCCACTGCCTTTTTTGGGTAAGATGAAGTAGGGGGCTGTAAAACCCCTTCCTCATCTTGGCTGAAGGGACAGGCTCTATCGCGTCCTTCCGTAGAAGGGATGCAATCTCCACGCGTAAGGCAGCAGTGTTCTCGCCCTTCACCGAGGTGAAGCAGATGTCGCTGAACCTGGGCGGGCGCCTGGCGAACTGAATCACATAGCTGAGTCGGACGGTCCAGGTCAGCCATCGCGACGGGTTGGAGAGCGCAAGCCACGCGTCCAAACTCCGGGCGAGGGGGACCAAGGGGACAAACGGACGTATTGGCGGATGGGGCCTCACGGTGGGGCGGAGCCTAAGGTGCCACGTCGAAGGGGCTCGAGCCCCGAATCCGTGGCCGTGCTGAGTCTGGGGACTTATCTGGCTCCGGATACCTACCATAGGGCTGGTCAGAGAGGGGGGAGGAGGAAAATCATCCCCACAGTCTGTCAGAACCGGCCTGTTTGTGCCACAGCTGGGCACGCAAGGGTGGGGGGTCCGGTGGTCGTGATAACGACGGGTGTGAGCACTGGATATGTAACCCAGGAAATGAGGAAACCACTCCTTTTCTGAATATGTAGGTGACGCAGCCCTTCGGGCATGCGGCGAATCAAAGAAAAGGCAAAGGATTCTCCTCCCGGCCCTCCACCGGGGGATGGAGTGGTCTGCTTACCATCTCTAGGCCTGCAGCAGGTCTCCACATGCCTGGGTCACCCCATCTCAGGGGTGCTTCGAAGCCTTCCTTGGGTTCTTGGTGGCCGGCTGTGAGACAGATGCCGTCTGCTTCCTGTAGGTGGCTCCACACCGGGGCCGGGGCCAGGCCGCGGGGGCAGGCTGCGGTGGAGCCGGTGTTGTTGCGGCAGGTGGACGCCCTTGGCGACGAGCAGACGGGTGCGAGGTCTTGAACCGAGCCAAGGCAGGATGTGCTGAATAGCCTCCATGTGCCGTTTCATCGCCGAGAACTGCTGGGCGAAGTCCTCGACAGTGTTGCCGAACAGGCTGACCTGGGAGATGGGGGCGTCAAGGAACTGTACCTTGTCAGCTTCCCACATCTCGACCAAGTTGAGCCATAGGTGACGCTCCTGGACCACCAGCGTGGGCATCGCCTCCCCGAGAGTCCGCGCCGTGACCTTCGTTGCTCGGAGGGCAAGGTCGGTCGCTGAGCGCAGCTCCTGCATCAATCCCAGGTCAGAACTACCCTCGTGCAGTTCTCTTAGCGCCTTGGCTTGGTGCACTTGCAGGAGAGCCATGGCGTGCAGGGCGGAGGCAGCATGTCCAGCGGCACCACAGGCCTTAGTCGCCAGAGACGACGTAAGCCTACAGGCACTGGACGGGGGTCTCGGGCGGGCCCACCAGGTGGCAGCGTTTTGCGGGCACAGGTGCACCGCAACCGCCTTATCCATAACACATCATGATTCATAGCTATGACAAACTAAATGCTATTGGCTAAGTCCTTCCATGTTTCCCGCCTTCCCCGCCTTATTAGAAAATATGTCAACACATGAAAGAAACCTGCCCTCGTCAAGTAAATTCATGACTCAGTTTATGCATACCTCTCAATGTATTTCTCCAAGAGAGGTTGATATAAGACTACTCTTGTCCTCATGTGTCTGAGAGAGTAGAATCTACATTACATCAGAGTTTCAGAACTAAGTGATGTCTCACTGTATCATCAACACTTACACTCTGCTTTATTACACCCGCAGACAGGAAATCGATCAGAGCTTTTTGTCCTGCTGTCTCCAAACTTCAATAAAGTGCAGGCAAGCAATGAATGGGTGACAGAACATGTGATAAATGGTGTGAGGAAGACAGAAGAAATGATTTAAAACTGAGAGTCAGAAATTAGAAAGAAAGAATGCCTCTGGGAGCTGTTTTTCCCTCTTTGACAGGCCATTTCTTTCTAGTTTTGTAAGCTTTCTTAATTCTTTCCATACATTCATCCATCCATCCATCCATCCATCCATCCTTCTGTCTTCAGGAGTCTGTCTGACCCTACTGACCCTCTCCTGGGGCCTCATTTATAAAGAAGTTTGTAGAATGATCTTAAATGACAATGTGTAACAAATTTCCTAAATGTTCCTACGAACGATTTATAAAACTCCTGTGTGCACGAAAAAACCTTTATAAATCGCAATTTATCTTAAAATCTTAGGTATCTACCTACAGAAGGCCCACAATTATCCTAACAAGGTGAGACAGAATACAATTAAAGCACATGTGCGCGTTTTCATTCGTTCATTCATTCATTAAAAAAGAATGTTCTTATACGGTTGGCAAGGTTTTGTAAAAAATTCTGATCATCAACTCATCATCTGTTATTTATTTTCATTAACAGTAATAAATCAATTCATTAACTGCGTTTACTGTTAATCCACACTATTATTTAACCAATGTCCATATTTATTTTAAGCCTAAATTCCAAAAAGAGGTTTACACGCTCTTTTGCACAGTCAACATGACAACTGCGTTCTGTGTAAACCACATGCGCATTCTTTTCCCGCTATTCTCTTCTGTTTGCTCTTGATTATGCTGCATTTTAGTCAAATCATTCATTTTTCATGTCCCCAACAACAGCAGATTAGAGGCTGAAAGATGAATTGATAAAAAAAATGTAGGCGAGTGTTTAATATGAGACTATTGGAGTGCTTTCAACCATCTTTTGATTTAGCTATGTTTTAAGGGCTGTAAACTATCATCTCTCCTCCTCATCGCTCCATAAATGTGCTTGACATATTACATACCATATTACACCTGCCTGGTCTCGTAGGTCTCAAAATTAATATATTATGGAAACATCCAGATAGGGCTATGAATAAATATTTTCTTACAGCAGATTTCCAAAATAAAGCATTTTCATTACACATACATAATCTAAATATAACCACATTCTGACTCATATAGGAATATTCTTGTTCACTTAAATGTGCTCACTTATTTAATAATAAATTCAGTCAGTCACTAAAAAGTAAAAAAATCAAGTCAGCGCACACTGGCACACCAGGACATGAGCACAAAAATAAATAAAAATAAAAAAAGTTTCAGTTGACGCATGCATAAGAACATTTTCACATCAGTTTCTGCCTTTATAAATCCCGATTTGTTCCTAACATTTGACGTGGGATCAAATCCATGAAATTAAGGATCAAATCTGATTGAACGTACGTTTTATAAATGAGGCCTACAGGATTTCTCAGGTAGTAATCTGTCCTATTTAGAGACATACTGTAACTACAAGGAAACTAGAAATTGGTTTCTTTTTTCACAAAGTGTGTGATGTTGTGTTAAGAATACAATGCTGTCTGATGTCTGTTTAAATTATTGAATCAGTATAATGCTTTTAGTACATAGCAGATTACAACAGACTACAATCAAAGTCCTTTAAAGGCAAGTCAGTCCACTCGACAGCCATCTTTGATTAATTGAATGGGGGAAAAATTGTCTGTGTTAGCTTAGCCATATATTTCAATAACATTTCAGGTTTTCATACTAGGCATGTTTGCTGCAGTCCGAATACAAGTGTGGATGTTCTCAGTGCCATCTGCAGTGTTGGTCTGGTTTCAGACTCTTTAAGGTTCTGTTGAACTCTGGTGCTTTTCCGTAATCAACTTGCATCATCACAACTGTGCACATGATAGAGAACACAACGCGGGCCGCTATATTTGTGTGTTTTTTATTAATTTGGTGTCATTATGCACACCACTGTGAATGACACTTGCGCCTCTGTGTGTTGTATGACATAATTCAAAAGATACGCATGTCCGGCCCGGGAGAAGGCGACTATACAGTATGTAATGTATGCACACGTATTTTTTGAGGAGACAGCTGGTTGAAAGCAGTATTTGCCTGCGTTGCTTATGTTACCCTGCCACTCAAGGTGCAAGTGTTTGTGCATTTTTGTGCAACTGATGATGTTGTCATGCCTAAATCGGCAAAAACTTATGTGCAAGTTATTTTACTTCCTGAACAAGTGCGAACCTGAATACAGGTTGCTTTCTTACTCATGCATATCATGCCACAGTTCCACTGCAACCCAGCTCAGACCACCTCCTATAGGTAATCCCGAGTTCCATACCACAGTCCCCATGCTCTGTTTTAGACTAAACTGGGATTCTGCCAGTGTGAAAGCCCCCTAAAATAACCAATAATTTCAGACAAAATGGTAACATAAATTTTGTTTCTTTAGCTGAAATCACACACACACACACAGACACAAATGTGATCATAGTCACTTACTGGAATTCCATCTATGCAAAGATAATCTTTTCATGACCTTGAATAACAAGCAAAACTGAAAACAGCACTATAAAACATGAACAACCAAGTCCCATGGAATGAACATTACTATAACAAAATTTTTGCAAATTGAGTTTTACGTGCCTCATTCTACATTTTGCTGGTGATAAGACACTAGAGGCGCTACAACAACTGTGCATTTTGTTCACTTTCACACAAATCATTAAGACAATGGCTGATTATGACTTTATAAACAGTTATTTTTTGCTCTATTACTCACACCCTGCTACAGTATGTTATGATATCAAAACACCTTTACTCAAATGCATTATTTGAAAAACAAAACATTTTAACGCTTGTATTACAGACCCACCAACATTTACATACCTATTTCAACGTGATTAGCTTTTGCTTTAGCTCACCTGTTCAGAGTGTTGAACTTATAGTGTCATAGAAGCAACACGAAATGATGTGGTTGCTTAAGAAAATTTGCTTTTCATGTAACATTTGCTTTTAAAACACTATTGGTTAGGTTTAGGTCGTGGTTTAGGGTAAAGATGTTTGTTTTGTTCACCTCTCATTTGCTTTTAAAACACTATTGGTTAGGTTTAGGTCGTGGTTTAGGGTAAAGATGTCTGTTTTGTTCACCTCTCATTTGCTTTTAAAACACTATTGGTTAGGTTTAGGTCATGGTTTAGGGTAAAGATGTTTGTTTTGTTCACCTCTCATTTGCTTTTAAAACACTATTGGTTAGGTTTAGGTCGTGGTTTAGGGTAAAGATGTCTGTTTTGTTCACCTCTCATTTGCTTTTAAAACACTATTGGTTAGGTTTAGGTCATGGTTTAGGGTAAAGATGTTTGTTTTGTTCACCTCTCATTTGCTTCTAGAACACTATCGGTTAGGTTTAGGTCTTGGTTCAGGGTAAAAATGTCCGTTTTGTTCACCTCTCATTTATCTTTTAGAACACTATTGTTAAGGTTTAGGTTAAAAACCTAAAAACCTTTTACTCATTAAAATCTCCATCCAAAATTCACCTTAAAAACCTCATGATTATGACACAATTTCACTTGCTTTTCGCGCCCCCTGCTGAACATCTCACTGGGAAACTGCAGCTAAATGTGTTATAAAGCACTTAATTTTCGTTTGCAAAAATGAGATCATGAGATCAGACTGAACATGAAACAGTGTTAGTGTTGTTACATTTTACTTCCATTATCTGTCAGGATACTCAACAAGGTGCTGCAACCTGGTCTCATAAAATCACGTTATTATGCCTATATTTTTTCAAAATGATTTTTACATGCCTTGTGGCAATTTTCTTGAGAAATGAACACTATAGTGGCACTAAAACAAGTATCACAAGTAAAACAGATTGTCAGTTAAATATTTTTTATATTTTTTATAGTCCATGACTTATAACTAACTTGACCAACTAACCTTGTTCAATTGTGATCCAATTGTGCGGTAGCTCATGTGATAGAATGTTGCACCTGCAATGCAAAGGACCAGGGTAAAAGTCATCTAATGACATGGTTGCTTCAGCAATTGCATTTTTCATGTTACATTTGCTTTTTATGACACTATCAGTTAGATTTAGGTTGATGGTTTAGGGTAGGGAGGTACAATTTGTTAATTAAACTCGATAGAGCATTAACTTCAAAAACAACATCTGTTTGGGAGAACATTTGACTGCTGCAATACGTGTAAGAAACCACGTAATGTCATTTTGCAAAAATGCTGCAGCTGTCACGTAATTTTCATGAGATCAGACTGAGATAAAATCTTAAAAAAGTAGGCATTACGAGTTGAGGGGTTGAAGAAGTCATTTCAGAAGCGGAGCAAGTTATTATATGTTGATAAAAGATAAACAATTACATATTTTGACAAAGACAAACATTTTTTATGAAGAATAACATGCACAATAAGACTAGGAAAGTGCATTAAGGAAGTAAATCAATTTGAGAAGGTCAGTTTTAATTTCATGTTGACTTAAAAATCATCACCCATTCCATATATCCATGTGTGTGTGCAGTCACTTGTCAAGTATTTCAATACTGCTGTCAGCAAATCATAAACAAGCTAGTGTCCAAATTACCTTCAGCAAAGTTCCCCTCACTGTTTGTCCTCTCACTGACTCTCACTGAACTAAGTGTGAAACTGTCACACCACTTAACTGTTTTGCAAGGAAAAAGCTAGATGATCTCAGCAAGCTTGTGCCAACAACTGATGGCACAGCCAATACCTCACACACATAAAAAATAAACAAAGCTCCATCAATTCTTACCTAACCTACCAACGCAGTGCATCAAGAACATTAATACATCTCACAGTAGTGCATAATTGAATTGTTATATACTAAACAGGTTGGCTAAATTAGATTCAGTTTTCTTCACACTGAGATAACATCTTCCCAGAATAGCCTTTATGAAATAGATGACCATAAATGTGTACCTCAATGGGAATAGAAAAGTGTTTCATTTGAAATCTGCAGTCAATGCACAGCTTGGGGGCAAAACACTACAAAACGGTGAGGAAAAAAATATATAACAGAGCAAAAGTAGGTCATATATACATCTCAACCAACCCACAGCAGAGCAGCCTTCTTCAAAAAGACATCAAATAACAACGGATTCTAGGAGAGCAGGAGCTGAAGCTCAGAGATGTGAATGATTTATGAATTGATGCCGATATGTAGCTTTGAGCTTCACATACTCCCAGCTAAACAAGACCAGAGAGAATCATGTCTTCTACGTGGATGTTTCCCTGGAGTGAAAGGAACGATTCTCAAAGAGTTCAAACTCCTGTGGCTGTTGTTCAAAAGCACTTGTTGAGGAGAATATACCTCTTTTGTGTTCAACTTTTGTAACAAAATGTCCATATACTATTACTGTATGTTGATGGTGTCTATTCCTCAAGCAAGTATTTGCAAACAAATGCTTAATGGTTCCTACACAAACTGCCAATGTCTCTGTAGACATCCACTGGTAAATATCTGGATATTTGTAATCTTGGATTTAATAACTGGTTGATCTTCCTTTGGCAGCAATAAACCTCAACCAAGCATTTCCAGTAGCTGCGGATTAGACCTGCACAACATTCAGAAGGGATTTTGGACCATTCTTCCTTACAGAACTGCTTCAGCTCATCCATATTCTTGGATCAGAATGCCTGGTGTGAACAGCTCTCTTGAGGTCTAGGCCACTCCCAAAGGTGGATTTTCTTTTTTTGAAGCCATTTTGTATTGGATTTACTTCGATGTTTAGGGTCATTGTCCTGCTGCATCACCCTACTTCTACTGAGCTTCAGCTGGCACACAGCAACCCTGACATTAGCCTGTAGGATATCTTGATCAACTTGGGAATAAATTTTTCCCTCGATGATGGCAAACGGTCCAGCCCCAAAGCAGCAAATCTTCCCCAAATCATGATGCTCCCTCCACCATACTTCACCGTCAGGATGATGTTTTCATGTTGGTATGCGGTGCCCTTTTTACACCATACGTAGTGCTGCCTGTTCTTACCAAACAGTTCCACATTAGTTTCTATCAGTCTACAAAACATTTTCCCAGTAGTGTTGGTCTTTGGTAAACTTCAGGTGTGCAGCAATGTTTTTCTCAAATCACACACAAAAAATTTGATCATAATCATCATAATCACTGGAATGCCATCTACAGTATGCAAAGATAAGTGAACTTTTCATGACCTTGAATAATAGTGAGAAAGCAAAACTGAAAACAGCACTATAAAACATGAAACACTGTAAGCAACCCATTTTACTTCCATAATCTGACAGCACACTCAATAAGGTGCTGCAACCTGGTCTCACAGAATCACGCTACTACACCTACATTTTTGCTAAATGGCTAATGGCAGTTTCCTGGTGAAATGAACACTAGAGGCACTAAAACAACAATGACTTTTATTTCCATCACGAGCAAAACTACAGATTATCAGGAGCTTGTGCAAGAGCATTTATATTTGCCTCATCATCCACAGGTTCAGACTGTCTGTGTGGTCCATAATGCAGTGCTCAAAGTGCAAAGAAATCCACGTGGGGTCTGCCTTTTGGCCTGATTGTTTCGTGAACAGGACACCATACCGGCACCTTATAAGAGTTATAATCAATGCCAGTATTGTGTCACTAATTGCGCACTTCAAGCATTGCCATAAGTTAAAGAAACTCCCAATACCATTGCAATGTTGTGCAGTACACAACATGCTCAAGCCATCTGACAAAACTTTTCTCTTCTGTAAGAAGCCACCAGCAGCATCCAGGCACATCCAATGGCATATTACGCCTTTGTGCGCTCTATCACTGAGCATGCACGGGCAGATCCAGAACCAGTGAAATGCTGAGCACAACTTTTTATCAAGTTATGCAAAAAAGTAAACAATATACTAACCTAAATAAATTATTCTGAGTTTCATTAATGTCCATATGTCATTGTAATGTGTGGTCATCACTCACTTTTATTCATTATACATCTGGACCATTTTCTTGTTGAACGAGATTGACGAAATGAACGATCAACATGCAGCTTCTCCTCTCGTTCAGCAGCTTGAGATGACTGAATTCATTCAGTTCGTTCTTTAACGAAGTGTCTAATCTCGTCTCGTTCAGACTCAAATGACTGAATACTAGTTCAGTAAATGGCTGTATTCATTCAGTGGGTCAAATCAATGATAAGCTCCTTCACAGCCCACTCTCAAATGCTATTGGCATGCGCTAAAGTCAGTCTTTAAAAGCATGAATAAGTAGGTGTACAGGTCTTCCAAATAAAGTGCTCAATGAGAGTATATTGTGTTCATACAGTACATACTGTATAGTATATGTAGTGTGTATTATTTAATCAATTTCATGTTTATTTCATGTTTATAAGGACACAGGGAGTATGTGATTATTTTGTATGTGTGGTTTCAGTTGGTCCTACATTTTTTCGTAAAATTATAATACATTTTTGTGTATTCATGGTGAGTGAATGAGACCCACTGATTTAAACATTCTCTCCAAAGTGCTCCTTTAAACAGGTGCACCACAGTCAGTAATCAATAATGATTCATATTCTGCACATAGGTAATGAAGCAGGTTAACAGGCAGATGAAAACACTCTGTTCACTCATTCATAACACACAGAAATACTGCATCAAGAATGCTGTTTTGTCACATCAGTAACCTGTCCAACTCACCCCCACGTTCCCTATAAAAAAACTATTTCTGTCATTAAACACCACAGCTCTGATATATGACTGGGGGCAACATTGGCTTGCTGTCAGTGTTTTAATGAGAAGATGAAGCCTGTAAGGCACTATGATAGAACAAGCTCTAGATTGGTAATGAACATAAATATTTCAGCCTCTCTCAGCACAGGTTGGTTTATCAGTTGCCCATCAGGGACCGGGAGTAATTCCTTCTCAGTTGGCATTTTCTGGTGACATGAGTGACATTGACCATTAGCAATGTGCTGTGGGTGTGTCAACACATGAAAAAGTTAAGAAAAGTTTGCGATGCAGCAACTACCAGTAGGAGTGAAAACACTGGAGAGATATGTAGTGTGTAGGCAAGACAGAAAAGTTAATGTTACTGTAATATCGCTGTGTCAGTGTTCTATATTTATTTTCAGTGCATTCAGGGATAGGCCTACAGTACTGTCTCTTTAAGAATAGAAGCAGTTCAGTGAGTATCTCAGTTGAGTGCATGTTAACGGGAGTGGAGTCACAAAGCCTCTTTACCACATCCATGCTATGTGTGATTACAAATCTTTTTTTTTTTTTTTATCAACAACCGACTGTAAAGAACAGACAGGGTATTAAAAGAGACATTTTTCAGTGACAAGTGGATTGCTTGGATCTCATCTTTAGACACATACACAGAATAAATCAAACCAAACATCGACTCTTAAAGCCCAGTGAAAGTATTTTGGGTGCTGAACTTCTTCCCCACTGTGCTACTGAATTACTGCTGAGTGAAAACTGAAAATTTACCAGGCAGTGGCTAATCACAGAGATTTGTAGTTGCATAGAACAAAATGTAATGGCATATGCAAGTGAT
Source organism: Myxocyprinus asiaticus (assembly GCF_019703515.2). Classification (NCBI taxonomy): domain Eukaryota; kingdom Metazoa; phylum Chordata; class Actinopteri; order Cypriniformes; family Catostomidae; genus Myxocyprinus; species Myxocyprinus asiaticus. The sequence continues at coordinate 13,053,991 of NC_059353.1, forward strand.
TTACTCACATCGATGTTGGGATTTGAGAATCGATATCGGAATAGTTTAAATGAAGATCTAGATACATTGAAAAATATATACTCTAATTAGAACATCTCATTTATCAGGTCTTCAGAAACTACAGTATGGCCAGCTGTGCAGCCCACCAATAATGTTACGGCAACGAGAAGTAGGAACATGCACTATGACCAAAAAGGTGATCTCCAGCAATAAAACCACTGTTCACCTTTGTAAATTACTGTTAGATTTCGCCCCCTGGTGGCAGTCATGGTGAATGTTCAGTTTTTTACTTTATTCAAAACTGTCCAATCTGCTGAAGTAGCAGGCAATTTCAATACAATATTTCTCACAAAATTATTTGGGCGCATGGCGCGAGTACAGCTGATCTAACGCCGAAAGTTATTAAGTTATTATTGCAGCCGGTGGAGGGCCGGGAGGAGAATCTTTGGTTGCCACATGCCCAAGGGGCACCGGCACTTTCATTTTCAGAAAAAGAGCGGTTTCCTCATTCTCTGGGTCACACGGCCGTCATTGTCACAACAGCCGTACACCTAACATTCGCAGCAGGGACGCGAGTCCCCCGCCTTCATCACCCAGCTGCGACACACAGCCTCTCGACGTGGCAACTCCTGCTCTGCCCTGCCGCGAGGCCCCATATGCAGGTATGTCAAAGGTGATTGTCCCCTTGGTTCCCTTGTATGGAGTCTGGACTTTTCAACCCATCGTGCTGGCTCAGGACGATCTGACTCAGCTATGCAATTCAGTTCACCACATGCCTGCCCAGGTTCAGTGGCGTCCGTTCTGCCTCACTAGTAGGCAAGGACGCCACTGTTCTTCATGTGGAAATCACAGTTCTACTAGAGAAGGACGCGATAGAGCCTGTCCCTCCAGCTGAGATGAAGATGGGTTCTACAGCCCCTCCTCCATCATACCGAAGAAAGGTGGTGGGTTGTGGCCAATCTTAGACCTGCGAGCTTTGAACTGGGACCTGCACAAGCTCCCGTTCTAAATGCTGATGCAGAAGCGCATTCTGTTATGCGTCCAGTGTCAAGATTGGTTCACGGCAGTAGATGTGTACATTCATGTCTTGATTCTGCCTCGGAAGTCAGGCTCGTTTGGGGCTTTGGGTCAACTGGGAAAAGAGAAAGCTCGCCCCAGTGCAGAGCATCTCTTTTCCCTGGACGGAGTTGGACTCAGTCACTATGACAGCATGCCTCACGAGCGAGTGCGCTCGGTTGGTGCTGAATTGCCTGAAGTCATTCAGGGGAAGAACAGCGGTCCCACTGAAACAATTTCAGAGGCTCCTGGGGCATATGGCATCCTCAGTGCCGGTTACACCACTCGGGTTGATGCATATGAGACCGCTTCAGCACTGGCTTCAGACTCAAGTCGCAAGATGGGCATGGCGCATCGGTACGCATCGAGTGGCTATCATGCCGAGCTGTCGCCACACGTTCAGCCCTTGGACGGACCTTGCACTTCTATGGGCAGGGGTTCCCCTAGAACAAGCATCCAGGCATGTTGTTGTCAGAAAAGACGCATCCAGGTCACGCTGTGGTGCCGTTTGCAACGGGAACACAGCCATGAGCTCCGGGACAGGACCTCGACTGCGTTGGCATATCAACTGCCTTGAGTTTCTGGTGGTATTGCCGTGAAGAGCAGGTAGACCTGTTTGCTTCCCAGGAATCCTCCCACTGCTCGCTATGGTACTCCCTGGCAGAGACTGTGCTCAGCACGGACGCGTTGGCACACAGCTTGCCCCGGGGCCTGCGCAAATATGCGTTTCCCCCAGTGAGCCTGCTTGGACAGACTCTGTGCAAAGTCAGGGAGGACGAAGAACAAGTCGTGTTGGTGGAACCATACAGGCCCACCCAGACTTGGTTCTCGGAGCTCACGCTCCTCGTGACAGCCCCTCCATGGCACATTCCCCTGAGGAAGGACCTCCTTTCTCAGGGATGGAGCACGATTTGGCACCCGTGCCCAGACCTCTGGAGCCTCCATGTCTGGCCCCTGGAAGGGACGTAGGAGACCTAAGTGGGCTACCACCAGCGATGGTAGACACTATCACTCAGGCCAGAGCTTCCTCTACGAGGCAGCTGTATGCCTTGAAGTGGTGTCTGTTCGCGAAAAACAGCATATAAAGATGCAGAATTGCTTCTTTGTGGTAGTTTATGTCATATAAAATATATTAACATTGTATAACTTTCATGAATAACCCATTTAGCATTATTGCATTATTCAATGCTTAATAGACAGTTAAAACTGAAAATACATTGTAACAGGTAAAGGTCGGGCAAGGAGGAGGCGGGAACCGGCTGAACAGTAAACATAAACTTTAATGGTAAACTTAAAACCAACATAAACAAATGTGCAGCGTGGCCACGTGCATCTCTCTCTCTCGAACCGGCACCTCCAGCCGCCCCTTAATTGACTCTCCCGCTGAACAGCTGATTCAGTGCCGGCCGTGCTCCATCACGGCACAGCCACGCCCTCATACATTAATGTAGTTATGAATATCATGAAAGTTTGATTTGAAAGATTTAAATGTTGATGAACTAGCTAAAAATCTGTGAAGAATTAGGCCTACCTAATTCTTATATGTATATGTTTGTTAATGGCAAATGGAAGTATAAAGTGTCATCAATATACAGTACTATTAGTTTATTAGTGGCTTAATAAGATCCGTCAGGACTGATGTATTATGGTGCTGCCTGTAAGGTTAATTAAAAAAATTATCATTTAAAAAAGGTTTATCACAGAAGGTGTCCTTTTGTCACTGGAATCAATTCAGGCACTGCTTAAGCTAATAGTTTTTCATGTGAACCCATCACATCTGGTTGGAGAGTCGCATACAGTCTAGTTGCACAAGTTAAACTATTTCAATGCGTTCAAAGCTCAGAATCAAATTCTGAATTCTATGTTTCTGTCATTCCAGTTCTAAATCTCTCCATCAAAGACTCCTCACTTTCATGCATCCACCATTCATCTCCATCTCTCTCCTTCTCTGTCTGTGTGTAATGTGTGATAAGAGTCTGTGTGCAGTGACACGGTCCAGTCCCAGATGATTGCATTGATCTCTGTCCCCGCTGTTAGATGACAGGATTGATTTCTCTGCTGTTTGTTACGGCTGTGCACGGGAAGGTGCTGGCAAAAGTGAACATAGCTCTCTATTATTGTTACAAATCTAAAAGGATATTCCATCACATTATGACTTTCTCCAAGCGTGCTAATCCAGTTTGTATCGCCATCTCAAAGGCAGTACACTGACCAATGAGATTAAATGTCAACTATGTCCACTAAAGGCCTGAGAGGACTTCATCATTTCTCATCATAAAGATCAGGAACTACAAACTACAGTACATTTGAGAAATACAGCAAGACTGAAAGGGCAATCAATATACAAATTCCCCTTATTTACCCATAATCCATATATCCTTTTTTTCCTCTGTGAACAAAGCTTTCACATTTCAACTGAAAATGTATTCACTAACCTGTAGAAGGCTTTGTTGGAGTTTGGAAATCTCCAACCTGGTCTCAAAGAATCACATTATTATACTTTTAAGGTTCATTGCAGTTTCCTAGTGAAATGAACACTGGAAGCACTACAACAATGCCTTTCCTTTCACATAAATCACAAGTAAAGCAGCAGATTATCAGTTCATAAACACTAACTTTTCGCTTTGTTCCTCACACATCACTATCTTATGACATCTTAACACTTTTACTAAAGTGCATGACTTGAATGCCGATATATTTTAATGTTTGCATTACATAACCAACTACATTTACAAGCTTGTTTGAGTAGTAGCTCAAAGGATAACTTTTTCATGTCACATTTGCTTTTAATGCAACACATTCTCACTCCAAATGTGTAAAATTCTGACGCTTATGCAAGAGCTGAAGTGACCTGTTTTGTTCCATGTATTTCCATATGTTCCGATTGCTTTCTGTGACATCGACGAACAGATTCAAATTTAAGCAATTTTTTAATGATCATAGTCCCCCTGCATCCGCTGTAAAAAAAAAAATCCTGCATTGGTTTTAAGATTCAAAAATTTTCCCCTCGAGAAGCATTAAGACACAGGTTTGATGTCTGTGATCCATTGGCTCTTGCATGACAAAGATGTATCTTAAGTTCAGATGTAGGCCTACAGTATCTTTCGAATGAGATATGATTGCTATTTTAGAGCTCCTTGGATGTGACTGCTTTCATGGAGGGGAGAGATTTTCAGCGATTAAAACCTTCAGTTTCACTCTGTTCCTCACATAAAGCTATCATTTGGTTTGGAATACTTTTATAGTGCTTTTGCAACTTTTTTAAAATAAAATTATCTGCTTGTAACATCTTTTATATTGTTGATACGTTGTCACGTTTAGGTGTAGGGGTTGGGTTAGGAGCTAAAAAATGTACATATAATAGTGTAATGCAAATCAAATTATTGTGACTATATTTACCTGTCTGTTTCATATTTTATATTGTTTATCATTGGTTAGGTTTAGGAACTGGGTTGGCTTAGGGGATATAAAATATCATTATGATTGTAGAATGTAACTACACTAATATATTTACTAGTATTATAAAATATATTGTGGTTAAACACGCACTTAATATATATGAAGATAAACTACCACTCAAAATGAGACTATGCTGGGCTCACCTGCCATGTCGGGAAACAGACACTAGAGGGTGCTTTTGTCATCCCTATGTTGATGCACTGGGCTCTTGCACAAGCGGCAGTATTTGACACTTTGGGGTTGTTTTATGACACTGTTGGTCATGTTTAGGTTTAAGGTTTAGGGTAGGGAGGTAGGTTTTGTTGATTTAAAACTCGGAAGAGCATAAACCTTAAAAACATCATCTGTTTTGGGTCAGAATATAACTCGCTTTTAGCGCCACACAGTGGACAATTCACCTCAGAAGTGCTGTGATACGTATACTGAACCATGTAATATAATTTTGCAAAAAAGTCACGACAGTCATGTAATTTTCATGAGATCAGGCTGGAAATCTCATTTGCACTTGTGTCTTATAAAAAAAAACTGCCTATGGACATGTCGCACCAGGTTTAATGTACCAAAATGCCATTGGTTCTCCCATGTGTCTGAAAATGATGTGTCAGTTTAAATACTGTATATAGAATGGTGAATGAGATTTGAGTCTGTTCAGAAGACTTTTAATGTAGCACATGGGTCATCTGAAGATTTTTCAAACATTCATCTACTGTGTTCCACACAAAAAATAGCAGTCGGTTTGGAATGACATGAGGATGAGTGAATGTATGAATTATTCCATTAATGATTCTCCGAGGATCTTCTAACATGTCACTTACCAGGAGAGCAAACAAAAGACAGAGATGAAGAGACAGGGAGAACAAGACTTTGTGACTTTTGTGTGGAAGTGATTTTTGTCCCACTAACCATCTGCTCTTGCAGTGAATTGTCATAGCTCTGCCTGCGTGTTGGGCTTTAGTGCTCCTGTCCAGTCAAACAGCACAGAGCTGGCCAGACCTCAGCATGCAATGAACATGTAAAGAAGACAGACGCATCCCAAATCTCCTGATCCCCACTTAATCTAGCCAGATATGCCTTCTCTTTCCTCTATCCCCTCTGCTTAACACACACACACACACACACAAACATGTTCTTCATCTCTTTGTTCTTCACATTTTCCTTTCACCCTGTTATCCACATTGCTCTGAGATGATGTGTGGCTTTCCCTTTAAATTCCCTTTCTTGGTTCATGTCTCATTACACAGTCCACCTTCTGCTTATTTCAGCAGTGCGGCAATCCTTTCATTCTCTTTTCAGGTATTCGTCTTTTTGGAATCATCTGGCATTCTATATTTCTATCTGTCTCTTTCTCTTATTTCTTATTTCATATGCATTTTTCTTCCAAACTTTGCTAAACTCAAGAGAGCCACTGCTGGTATCTTGAGTATGAACCTTGTTATTATGATCTTGCTGAATGAACTGAAATGAACTGATCTGATTTAAGCCTGAAATAAGTACCCAGAGGGAAATTGTATTGCTCAGAGGTTGCTCTTTCATTGCTCAGCAGATTTAATGGGGATAGGGATGTGGGGGGGGGGGGGGTGGACAGTCAGCATGCCGTGATCACTGATGTAAGATGCTTCTGCCAATCTGCTCCGTGCACCTGCCAACAGACACATTCCATTCCAAAGCCCCAAGAACATGCCAGCTGCTCTCAGAGCTCTCTCTCTCTCTCTCTCTCACACACACACACACACACACACACACATTGGTGCGGCTATCCTTATGAGGACTCTCCATAGACATAGAGATTTTTATACTGTACAAACTATCCCCTAACCCTAACCGTACCCCTAAACCTAACCCTCACAAAAAACTTTCTGCATTTTTTACATTTTCCAAAAAAAAAGCATAGTTTAGTATGATTTTTAACACTAGAAATGTCCTCATAAACCACATTTATAGCATAATACCCTTATTACCAGTTTGTAACCTAAAAAAATGTCCTCGTAAATCAGCCAAACCCACCTGCACACACACACACACACACACACATACACACTGAGACTACTCTACTCCATCAGACTTTCCTCTTTAAATATCCCAAAACCTGACCATTGAACTGTGACGAATTCCTGAGATTATTTGTTGACATCTTCAATATGTGGGTGATGTGGTTTAGTGAGGGGGTGTATATTCATGAAGAATATACAGAAAGCAGCTGAGGTGAGCACACCTACTGTATGTTGGAGTTTAACTAGACTGCCTGGCCAAAAATTATTATTTTTTTAAATCCCCGTTTGGATTTAAATAAGGAGGTACTTAAGAGCCTATGATTGGATCATTATTACAGTGATTAATATGTTTCAGCTGGCAACAATTCTTTTAACCTAACTGATGCAGTGTGTAGCTTCTCTTTAATTAAAAAGAGAAGCTACAAAGACAACAACTAAGAATTGCTGAAATCACTGGAATTGGGTTAAGAACTGTCCAACGCATTATTAAAACCTGGAAGGATAGTGGTGAACCGTCAGCTTCACGGAAGAAATGTGGTCAGAAAAAAATCTTGAATTATCATGATAGGAGATCACTAAAATGCTTGGTGAAGTCACAACGTAAAAAAATCGACGGTAGAACTCACGGCTATGTTTAACAGTGAAAGTAAGAGCATTTCCACATGCACAATGCGACGAGAATGTATTATTAGCCACCTGTCAGTGAGGCTAAACAGAATAAAAACTACTTAAATTTGCTAGGGAGCATAAAGATTGGACTGTGGAGCAATGGAAAAAGGTCATGTGGTCTGATGAGTCCAGATTTACCCTATTCCAAAGTGATGGCCGCGTCAGGGTAAGAAGGGAAGTGCATTAAGCGATGCTGTAAAGTTTTTTTAGGCCTTTAGTTGCAAGTAAACTAAATTGGTACTTATTCCTTTTGGATGGAGAGAAATTTCAGGTTGCCACCGGTTCTGACCCGAAAGCGAATCGTCATGGCCCTTTTCAAGCTAGCAACCTGCACCAAGTAGTGGGGGAAACTTTCGGTCTTAGTATAAGGACCATGTGTGTATGCGGTGTGCACAGCTATGAAAGAAAAACTGATGCAGTGTAATATCAAGGTTTACATATGATACATTCCTGATATTCAATAGGCTATTTTGAACAATCATCTAATCTAAAGCATTGCCATCACAACTGCATTATGTCCTGCATATTTGTCCAGCAACTTTTAACGACCAATTGAGCTTGATTGTCATCTAAAATTAATTTTAGCGTCATAATGCAATTTACATTTTCTGAAGAAGCTCAGCAAATGCGATCCGAGGTAAAGAGGGTTAGATTTAAAATATTTAAAAGTTTTAAAAGGTTCAAAAGCTGGTTTTCTGAAAGTGAACTCCGCATTGGACAAATAGTTCTGATAGTTTATAGTCTTGAAGTGTAGAAAATGTCATTCAGACGACTTTATTCGTCTACAGAACAGGGTATGGCTAATTTAAGTTTGTGTAAAGAAAAGGCATATATAAGTCTATAAATATAATTTTTTTTCGTTTGGTAATTTAATTTTTTTAATTTAATGCATTTTTCATTTGGTAATTTGTTTAATTTAATATAGGGAATTTTGCTAGCATTTTTTCAAAAGTAAACTAAACAATAATTGTATAGAATTGGGTTATATGTTCGTGTTCCAAAAAAGCACACTGAAGCTTTTCTCCTGGTATTGTGTATTTATTTCTAATTTAAAACATATTTGTGCATAGAAATGATATGTTTTTTTTTATTATTATTATTTATATATATTTTTTTAATTTATTTTTTTTTATTGTGGGCTAATTCCGTGACTGCTGTCTATTATTTTGAATATTATTTTGTGGAAAAGCAACTTTAATATATAAACGGATGGCAACCGTGATTAAATTAATCGCAAAGAGTGGCCATTAATTTGTTCTCCGTGCACTTGTCGATGTGCATGATACAAGATATTTGTGTTGGTACTCCTGGAATGTCATGTTTGCAGCATCGGATCTATAAGCCGTTAAGATCAATCTATAATCACGTACAATAAATTGGCTTTCAAGGATCCTTTACCTTGTCGTCATGATTAACACAGGCTAACGATTGGGGTAAATTCTGTCATGTGACACTATATTTTTGCATTAATGCCAATTTTCTCGACAAAAAGTGTTTCCAAACCAGTTTTTCACGACATGTGATGTATTGACATAGAGTTTATGCGCTAGAGTTAAATGGAAAAATATTATGTCGACACTTGTGAAATTTTTGCGATAATTTGCGTTTCCATCAGCTTTATTTTGATGCGCTAAAACTTTTTTCGCAAAAAATCCTTGGATGGAAACGTAGTTTATTGATAGCTTTCCATGTTGGTCAGACAAACCTTTCCTGTCTAAGAAAGTGGTTCTTAGCCAGAATAGGCAACAAACTGGACCATTTTAGATTAAATGAAACTTGAAACTTGAAAACTTACTTACATAATATGCAACATTCAGTAACACATTTACACCTGACACAAACTTGACCCTCCCCTCAGTCTCTCTCTACATGTCCTGACAAGTCCAGACATCAGGCCTGTCACCCAGCCAAGCCATTCACCAATAATAGCCTGGAAAGATAAGCAAAGATAGCAAGGACATCTATCACCTGCCAGGAACAGGTGAATCTTGTATCTTCTGGAGGGACTGAAATTTACATCTGTTTCTCTACAGTGATCTCAGCCTTCTTTACTTGCAATATTATTTTTAAATGGATTTTAACTTCTTTCTTAAAAAAAAGTTGTGGTTATTACTATGAAGGTAGAATAGTGCCTAAATGATTTGCATGCGCAGAGTAAGATTTATGAAAGCGTAAATTAAATTGCAAGCGTAAAAATAAATTGCATGTGCACAGAACATTTTGTAAAGGTGTAAAACGAGTTGTAAGCCTAAGAAAAAAACATATTAGCAATACTTCAATGCTTTGCATAAGTGTAATTCAATGACTGGTTTAATAACGTGACAGACAGCTTCTTCTTCATATGGCTAAGCGTTGTTCCTTTTGGGTATCTCTACTCTCTTAAATATTAATACAACACTTTTATTGTGAGAGTACAGTTGATCAGACACCATTTATTGACATAAATATGATTCTCAATCTGGTGTTGAAATGTTTCTTCTTGTTGCTGTTGGCTATTTTAATTATATTTACTTTTAATTATCATTGGCAAGGCATTTTGATGAATTAGCTATCATAGAACTCGTGCTAGAAAACAAATTAATAAAGTCATGTAAAACAAAACTCTGTGAACAGATAGATAAATAGTTTACTTATATAATTTTCTTTTTTAGAATGAGTTCTATGATACCAGCAAGTTCCATCCATCCGTCCATCCATCCACCCATTTGCCATGCTGTAATTAAAATATAATTAAAATAATGAACAGCAACAAGAAGAAACATTTGAACACCAGACTTAGAATCATATTTATATCAATAAACAGTGTCTGCTCAACGTTACTCTCACAATAAAAGTGTATGTATTAATATTTAAGTTTAATATTAAAGAGAGAAGAGATACCCAGAGGAAAGACGCTTAGCCATATAAAAAAGAAGCTGTCTGTCATGTTGTTAAACCAATCAGGTCAGAGTAAACTGGTCAAGGAAAACCTCATTTGATTGGTTACTAGACACAGATAGACCCGCAAAATTATTTTCAGTGAGAAATTTGTGCCAAAATTGTTAACGCAACAAAAGGGAAGACGGAACAGTGTATATCGGATTATTTCAGGAAAATATTTATGCCACAAACACAAGTCATTTACATGTTTGTAGTAGTTTATTTTCCACATACAGACTGATTCTATGTGGTCAATCCGTTTTGCTGTTCATTATACCGTTTCTTTGCTTGCATATCGCTGATTGCAGGTTTGCAATGTTTTTGGCCATGTTTAGACACAAAAACAGTGCCAAAAGTGTAAGCGAAAAAAAAAAAAAAAAAAAAAAAGGAGATTATAAGAATATAGACCACATTTACTTTGTGTTAATACGAAATAACAGATTCGCAACACACAAATTACACTTATGCAAAGCATTTAAATAATACTAAAAAAAAATCCTATGCTTGCAACTTGATTTACACCTTTTCAAAATGTTCTGTGGGCATGCAAAACAAATTTTGCTTGCAATTTGATTTATGCTTTCACAAATCTCACCCTGCACATGTGAATCATTTAGGCACTATTTTACCTTCATATATTACCAATTTACCTTAAATGGATATAAAGGATTTGTGTTTAAAGGCACATGGTCTGAAAGAGAGTGTAACAGTGACCATGCTCTTTTTAAATTGCATTGGTTTTGAAGTATTTTTCCATTCATTTTCACCAACTTAAAAAAAAAGGGGGGGGGGGGGGGGGGCCTCAATAAAGAGTTCTAAGTCATTAAGCAAACCAGCTCTGAGATGAATCACAACATTACAACCTTTGATTGAAGCAAAAAAAGTATTTAAAAAATAAAAAACGCACAAGAAAACAAATTATTCTGTCAAAAAATAAAAATAAATTAATGGATGGGATTTGTATTGTCGGAACCATACTGTTGCGTTATATATTATTATGACGAAAATGTGATACTATAATGCAAAAAGTGACCTTCTAAAAAGTTGTCTCTAGTATTTCCACTACACACCAACTGTCCAATCAGCAGCTGACTGAAGGGACGTAAGAGACTGAAATGGATCTGTACATTTGGAGATATACCAGGAGCCAAACAGGAAACAGAGTAAGCTGAGCCTCTCAAACCAGCGGTTCCAGAATAGAAAGTAGCCAAGCAGGTCCTATGTGTATGTCTGTGAATGTTTCTTTGTGTGTGTCTGTGTGTGTACCAAGTCAGGAAGGTAACAAACGGCCAAACTCATTAACCATTCTCAGGATTTCATTTATTTTATTTTATTTTTTTTTTGCTTGAAACAAAGTTTAAACTCAAACAAGGAAACCAAAATCTAGTTCTCAGCAACAAATCCTAATTCAGAGCAATCAAGCATTTACCACCTTCAGAAGCATTATGATAATTCAGCTGTCAGAAGTGTTTCACATTTCTCTCAGGTTTTCCATCTTGAAACAGCCAGCATATGGATAGGCATCCATCAGCTCTCTGCTTTTCTGTTTTTAGATATCCATGATAAAATATTGAGACATGTTAGAGATATGGCCTGGTGGGATGTATGCATGCTCCGACATGTTGTGCGGTGTTGGTTATAAATTAATTTCTTTAAGAAAATATAACTGTAATGATAAAGGCTTACTGAATAAAGAAAATTTGCAGGTTCAAACACACTAAGAAGTGGTCCAGGAGCTATTACCATTGTGCCCTTGCTGTGAACTAGAATTCTTACCATAGGTTGCTCCATGGGGACTGTCCCTGTAGTAGGTATAATGTTGTGCACTTTGGATAAAAGCAAGGGCTGAATGAGAACCTGCTATACTTGCATACTACATATAAATATGAATGTGAAAATGTTTTTTTTTTAATTTAATTACATAAATGGAAAATGGAAACCGAAAACATTCAATGTAAAAAAATAGTAATACCAGTTTTAAATGCATTGAAACCAAAGTAAACAGATATAGGTCATATACTGTAGGAAATATATGCATTCTAGGGGTAGTGATGCAAACTCTCTTATAATTTAAATAAATATTCAACTAAATTTTAAAAAATGTGGTCAAAGATACCTTAATTGAGGAACACCTGGAGTGTCAGATTAAACGCTTCAATACATGACACAATACCTTCAATATGGGATATTTTTTTCCATGTTTCGGACAAAAAACTGGACGTCTTGGCTAATACAGGACAGTTGCCATCTCCACAATTGATGTAGTTCTTTATGAAATTCTTACCATTTTATAAAGGGGTCAAATAACTAAATTGCCCACCCACTCTTTATTGGAAAGACTATATACCACACTGATGCTAGTTTCTCATGATAGAAAAAGTATAAATAAGGTTTATTTATATTTAAAAGTTTATTTAAAGCAATCAAATTAAAGCTAAGACAAATGATCTAAATAAAATAATTAATTAACAGGACAAATGCAATTCTGGTCAACATAGTACCAGTGTGATTTGTGTGCCACTACATGAAAACTATTGTATGTGAATCCCACAGTGACCTCCATATAGCAAGTCATGCATCAAGTCTCTAGGTTGGGATGCTCCTCAGATATTAACAGAACATTTGGTTACCATGGTGCTGTTTATATATCAATCAAGTATGCCACTGATTTACAATTACAGTCAAATTTTTTCAATTAGAAGACACTTTTTTTTTATCCAAACACATGCTAACAGAATACATGAGAAAATAAGCCCAGCTTGTAAACAAGTGTTACAGTCTGCTTTAGTAAAATAACAACTTGTTTTGAAACAGCCACTCTTTATGATTACTTAGGAAAGATATGCAAGAAAAAGGCTAGCTGAAACAGCGGAAGATAATTCTGCCTTCTCATAGCTGCAGAGAAAAATATTCCTCCACAAGGTATTGCGGGGAGGAGGGAGAAAATTAGATTAGACTGTCACAGCATCTCAAATGCTTCTGATGCACAGCTAATACAAAATATATACAGAAAAAGACATTTAGGAAAAAGAGATGTGTGAAATGGAAGAAAATACTAGAGAAAAATTGTGTTCTCTCCCTTGGGAAAGATGCTGTTTGGGTCAGAGAGGTCCATAATACCAAGAGAGAGTTAACCATTAGCATTCACATTCATCTCAATGGCAGTTGCTCAGCTGGCGCATGCAATCCTGGAAGTACGCAACCTGCATGCTATCATTTTTTTATGGGCAATCAGTTCTAGGCACAATGGATCTCATTCATTAACTGTGCATACGCACATATTTGTGCTTGAAACCTGCGTATTCATTTTTTCAGGCAGAAATCATGATTCATCAATAAATTCACACTAAAGTGCATTATTTGAAAAAAATATAGGACCAAATGAAACCAATCATACGCAAAAATACTCCCGGTGTCCTTATAAACATATAATGTATTAAATTACACACGTTATATAGATACACACACACACACACACACACACACACATACCCACACAAATATAAAATAGTCTTATTATATACAGTATAGTTTTTTCAATGTAACAAAAATGATGTGAGTTATACTTTAGCTGAAGCTGGGTTCTGGTTCTACCTGTGCACGTGAAACCGGTCCTGCTCAATCCAATCCCTGGCATGGGAGTCAGATGCGCTAACGAGGAGGCTAAATGCTACAGTCGCTACTGCGCCTCTTGAGGCCAGGGGAGTGAGGTTTACACATACCACACAGCTATCATGGACCAGCTGGCTCCCGCTACACTCACCCCCCTAAACCTCACTCCCATTCGGGTCACGGCACCACTGTAATTGGTCCTGCTCTACCTGCTCCGAGCAGGATTCGAACCAGCGATCCCCAGCATGGGAGCACTTACAAAAAATCTAAACTAGCTGCAAACTTGCCGCAAATTTGCAGCAAATATGCCACTCATTATTTTCACATGTAAATGAGCTTTTGATTCGCTGCAAAAGTTTGCCAGAAGTTTGCAGCTCTGTGCAAGTTTGCATCTAATTTGCCATGAACTCTCGATTTTTGTAAGGGAGTCGGACGTGCTAACGAGGAGGCTAAAGGCTACAGGCTCTAGCATCATTCGCTAGTGTGCCTCTTGAGGCCAGGGGAGTGAGGTTTACACATACCGCACAGCTATCACGTACCAGCTGGCTCCCGTTACACATGCTCACGGGCAGAACCATAACAGATTATCTTACATCATACATACGTGTGATATCTGTTAATTACAGATGTATTTTTATGTATGAATTGATTTTGAATTTTATCCATTATATCTTCTATACGTTGCATCAAAAACAGCTTGTGACAGCATAAATAAGCTACTCTGAAATACATTATTTTGGATGATAAAATATGCCCTCAAAACTCCTAAGATTCCTCTATTTTTTCCCATACGACTAAAATAAAATGATGTTATTTCCAAATATCATATGTGTGAATTTATTGCTATAAATTTTATAACTTAAAAAGTCATAACTTAAAAATTTCAAAAAAAAAAAAAAAAAACGGAAATGGAAACGGTCACAGGCGTAAATAGATCAAAATATTTTTTTCTGTACCTCAGAACCTGATTACTTTATGCGTTTTCTCTGTTACCGCATTATCGCAGCATCATCATCTGTTGCCCACTTTAATGAGAGTTAAGTTTTGATGCAGTGACACGAACATAAATCCATAATTTTTATCCATCATTTTCATACATCCAAAGACACGCCAGCAAATTGTGCTAAGAAACAAATTACCAAAATTGGTCCATTCTATAGTTAAAATGTCCATTCTGTTTTAAAAAATTTTTAAATGTCAAGGGTAATTCCCCCAAATCCCCATATAATAATCAATATCTGTTCTCAGCCACAAGGCCCCCTAACATTTAATTTGTTAAGCATGTAAAATAAAATAAAAAATTTGTGAATGTACAATATTCAATACTCTTAATTGATCTTTTAATATTCTTAAAGTAGACAAACTTTAGTACAGTTGAAGACAGAAGTTTACATACACTTAGCTTGAAGTCGTTAAAAAAAAAAAATAACCACTCCACAGATTAATATTAGCAAACTATAGTTTTGGCAAGTCATTTAGGACATCTACTTTGTGCATGAAACGAGTAATTTTTCTAACAATTGTTTACAGACAGATTGTTTCACTTTTAATTGACTATATCACAATTTCAGTGTGTCAGAAGTTTACATACACAAAGTTAACTGCGTCTTTAAGCAGCTTGGAAAATTCCAAAAAATGATGTCAAGCCTTTAGACAATTAGCCAATTAGCTTCTGATTGGAAGTGTACCGAATTGGAGGTGTACCTGTGGATGTATTTTAAGGCCCACCTTCAAACATCTTGGTTACTGATGTAACCTCAATGTAGTGACACTAGGGGTTTGATCTTGAGAGCCCCAATCACCTTTGCTTAAAATAGAATAAGGCCAATGAGAATTGGCGAGTGGAATTTGCATGCCACTCTCCGCCCCGGACATACGGGTATAAAAGGAGATGGCATGCACCACTCATTCAGATTTATGCTGAGGAGCCGATAGAGAGTCCCGGCCATGTCAGCGGCCGGTTCAGCGCCGCGGCAGGAGGGACACAACGTCTCGTTCCCTCCATCAGGGAACAGAGGTTACATCAGTAACCAAGATGTTCCCAATCTGTCACTCACTCGACGTTGTGTCTAGGGGTTCCTATAGGAAACACCGCAGGTGCTGAACCGTGTCACGAGGTACGGAAGAGTGTGCATGGGCAAGCTGCTGCATACCTCGCAGTGAGCGCTCAACCACGTTGTGACCTTCCAGCAAGCTAGGTAAGGTGTCTCCCTAATCTCATTAATGGGGGAGGAGGCACTTACCCAAGGAGGCTACCGGCAGAGCCTTTCCTGATTTTCTGCTAAGCAATTTCCTGCCGAGCACTTTCTAGAATAGCACTGGGAAGTGCTCTTCCCTCTCCAGGAGGGAGGGCACTACAGAGACCACATCCTAGGGAGGTTAACATGTGGAGAATACCTCACATGAACTTACCAATGGGGAAGTTCACTTATGGTATGATACCACCGGAGGGCCCTATCTACAAAGAGGGTACGCAGCAACAGTGGGCGACACAGGGTTCACCAAGGGGAATCACCACATATGGAGCACTGAGCCTGAGGACACAGCTCACCTGAAAAGGGGCATACCACGTGTACTGGGCCTGGTGCCGTAACTCCTCTGCCAAGTTTGTCACTGAACAGTGCTTAAGAATTAAAGAGGTGTCCAGGGTTCACCGGATACAGGGAACTGTTGTGGGCAAAAGGCATACATTATCACCTTTGAAAAAGGGGAAAGGCGCAACGCAAGCAGTAAACTCAACCGGCCGCCCGTCCTACCTGCTGTTACCGCATAGTACTCGGGTCAAAACCGGCTTTATGCGTAGGTTGTAAAACCTGTGAAGGTATTGGGTGTAGCCCAACCCACAGCTCTGCATATGTCTGCTAGAGAGGCCCCCCTTGCCAGTGCCCAGGAGGACGCAACACCTCTAGTGGAGTGCGCCCGGACTCCCAAGGGGCATGGCAAGTCCTGCGATTTGTATGCGAGTAAAATGGCATCCACAATCCAATGGGCCAGCCTCTGCTTGGAAACAGCTTTCCCCTTCTGCTACCCTCCAAATCAGACAAAGAGCTACTCCAAGCATCTAAAGCTCTGCGTGTGGTCCAGATAGATGTGCAGGGCATGAACTGGACACAGCAACGACAAGGCCGTGTCTTCCTCCTCTGAAGGGAGTGCTTGCAGGTTCACCACCTGGACCCGAAAGGGAGTGGTGGGAACTTTGGACACGTAACCGGCCCGGGGTCTCAAGATCATGTGAGAGTGTGCTGGCCTGAACTCCAGGCATTCGCTGGTGACAGAGAGCGCCTACAGGTCCCCCACCCTCTTGATGGAAGTGAGCACCACCAGGAAGGCCATCATCAGAGACAAAGTGCTGAGCTCAGCTTGCTCCATGGGCTCAAAGGGGGCTCTCTGTAGGGCAGGTAGGACCACAGAGAGATCCCAAGAGGGAATCAGGCATGGTCTAGGAGGATTCAACCTACTTGTGCCCTTGAGGAACCTGTTGATCAGGTCGTGCTGTCGTGAGGGTCTCCCATCCAGTGTATCGTGGTATGCTACTATGGCAGCCACGTACATTTTCAGGGTAGAGGGAGACAGCCATCTCTCCAGCCCTTCCTGAAGGAAAGACAGCACAGACCTGATGGCGCATCTCTGTGGGTCTTCCCCACGGGAAGAACACCAGTTCGCAAAGAGATGCCACTTCAAGGTATACAGCCACCTCATAGAGGGGGCTCTGGCCTGAGTGATCGTATTTACTACTTCTGCGTCCCATCCAGTAGCCAGAAGTGGAGATTCCAGAGGTCTGGCCGTGGGTGCTGGAGTGTGCCCTGCCCCTGAGTGAGAAGGTCCCGCCTCAGCGGAATGCGCCAGGGAGGTGCTATTGACAGGAGCATCAGATCCGAGAACTAAGTCCGGTTGGGCCAGTACGGCGCAACGAAAAGGACTTGCTGCTCGTCCTTCCTGACTTTGCACAGAGTCTGTGCAATGAGGCTCACAGGAGGAAACGCATACTTGCGTAGCCCCCGAGGCCAGCTCTGCGCCGAGTCATCCATGCCGAGGGGGGCCTCAGACAGGGAGCACCAAAGGGGGCAGTGAGAGGACTCTTGGGACGTGAACAGGTCTACTTGCGCCTCCCCGAATCTCTCCCAAATCAGCTGGACTATATGGGGGTGGAGTCTCCATTCCTCATGGAGCGTTACCTGCCGTGAGAGCACGTTTGCTGCACAGTTGAGGATGCCTGGAAGGTGAGTGGCTCGCAGAGACTTCAATGTCTGCTGACTCCAAAGGAGGAGGCGGCAGGCGAGTTGGCGGTTTATGTACGCTATGGTCGCTGTGTTGTCGGTCCGGACCAAGACATGCTTGCCCTGAATCAACGGCCGAAGCCTCCTCAGGGCCAGCAATACCGCCAGCAACTCTAAGCAGTTGATGTGCCATTGGAGTCGGGGCTCTGGACTGCCTGCCCGTTGCACACTGCGCCCAAGCCCGAGTTTGAAGCATCTGTCATGACCACGACGCACCTTGAGACCTGCTCTAGGGGAACACCTGCCCGTAGAAATGCTAGGTCCGACCAAGGGCTGAAAGTCTGACGCCACTGTGGCGTGATGGTAACCCACCTCGTGTCTGTAGCCAGTGCTGAATCGTTCTTATATGCATCAATCCGAGGGGGAGAACCACCGCAGAGGATGCCAAATGCCCCAGGAGCCTCTGAAATTGTTTCACTGGCACCGCTACCTTCTGCCTGAAGCAAAAATTCTCTGCGTCACACATCTCTGAAAGGTTGAGCCACAGGTGCCGCTCATGGACCACAAGAGTAGACATAGTCTGGCCCAGGGGTGCACGCCGTGACCTTCGTCGCACGTAAGGCGAGGTCGGTCGCAGTATGCAGTTCCTGCATCAGCCCTGGGTCGGACCTACCCTCGTGTAGATCTTTCAGCACCTTGGCCTGGTGGACCTGCAGGATGGCCATGGTGTGCAGGGCGGAAGCGGCCTGACCCGTGGCCTTGTAAGCCTTCGTAATTAAAGAGGAAGAGAACTTACAGGCTTTGGAAAGGAGCCTTGGTCGGTCATGCCAGGTGGCTGCGCCCTGCAGGCATAAATACAGCGCTACGGCATGCTCTACCTGGGGAAGCTCGACATATCCCTTAGCCGCTCCGCCGTCAAGGGTAGTCAGAGTGGACGAGCCCGCGAAGCATGTACGGGCAGAAAAAGGTGCCTTCCACGACTTCGTTAGTTCCTCGTGCACTTCTGGGAAAGAAAGGCACTGGGGCGGGGTGCGGCCATGAGTCGCGCTCCAAGCCCAGAAACCAGTCATCCAGCCGCGAACGCTCAGGGCAGGGTGGAGGGTTCCACTTTAGCCCGATGTTTGCAGCCGCCCGGGCGAGCACAGCTGACATCTCAGCATTCGCCTCATCCTGTGCTCTACTGCCCTTGGTTGGGAGCTCAGAAGATTCGTCCGCTTCCGATAGCAGAAGCCCACCCTCCGATTATGTGACCAAAAGCTCATCCTTGTCGCGAGCCGCGAACAACACATTAAACCCACCCTGAGGCGGGCCGCCTGCATCGCTCGACAGCTCTTCCAGGTAGAACGAGCGTGCTGGGGAATGGGAGGTCTGTGGGGGTTGAGCCAGCGGAAACGCTCCCATGTCCACATCCAGATCGCCCGCGGTGTTTGCCGACCTGGCTGGCTGAGCATCAGCCCAGGATGGACCAGGTTGAGTAGCAGCCGTGGTGGCTCCTTGCTTCATGAAGAAGGAAGTGAGCCGCGACCGCAACGTTCTCATGGGCATGTTCTCGCAATGAGAACATGACCCTTCCATGAAAGCTGCCTCAGCGTGCTGGCGCCCCAAGCACTCGAAACAGATTTCATGTCTGTCTGGAGGGGAGAGATAAAGGCCACATCCAGTAAATTTGTGTGAGGAACTGAAAAAGCATTTGCAAGCAAGGAGGCCTACAAACCTGACTCAGCTACACCAGTTCTGTCTGGAGGAATGGGCAAAAATTCACAAAAATTATTGTGAGAATCTTGTGGAAGGATACCCAAAATGTTTGACCCAAGTTAAACAATTTAAAGGCAATGCTACCAAATACTAACAAAGTATATGTAAACTTCTGATCCACTGGGAATGTGATGAAAGAAATAAAAGCTGAAATAAATCATTCTCTCTACTATTATTCTGACCTTTCACATTCTTAAAGTAGTGATCCTAATTGACCTAAGACAGGGAATGTTTTCTATGATTAAATGTCAGGAATTGTGAAAAACTGAGTTTAAATGTGTTTGGCTAAGGTGTATGTAAACTTCTGACATCAACTGTATATAAATCACCTAAATACACCCCTGGAAACTGTAGGGCTTTACTGGTTGTTTAGATCAGTGTTACTATCAGAATTAATTAATAATTAATTATTTAGTTATTAATTAATATTTAAATTAATTAATTGAATCTAACTCATTAAAACTTCATATGGGGCTCCAGTAAATGTAGTGCACTACATTTAGGAGCAGGTTTGTTTATTAGCAATAATTAATAATTATCAAAGATAATTATTAATTATTAAAACCAATAGAACATTGATGAGAATCAATGTTAGCTTTTTTAATCCTTCAAATCAACAATTATCAAAGATAATCACTAATCATTAACATCGATGAAACATTAATTAAAATTAACACTAGCTTATTGATCCTTCAAATTCAACAATCATCAAAGATAATTATCAATAGAAATCAATAGAATTTAATAAGGATTAATATTGCTGGGGCACCACCCTGGAATCAGGGACTAATAACCAGATAGTATAACAGTCTCAATATTAGATTGTTTTCTTAGAAAAATCGACATCCGAAGAATATCGATTTTCAGAAAAAAAAACCCAATGAATTAAGGCTTGAATCTGAGCACTGACATCACGTCAGCATGTGACACAGGTGTATGCAAAACAAACCAAAACACTTCTCTTTGAAATATAACAAAGTATATCAATTAATAATTAATACAATGCAGTCAATAAACCTCCGACTTACAACTACAAACTAAACAGTGATATGATTAGATATGGAAACCAAAATAATCCTATAACACATGAGGGTGTGTGTGTGTGTGTGTGTGTGTGTGTGAGGAGGGATGCGCACAAAATGGCGGACGTGACTCACGTGGAGAGTATGTCACGCGAGACTTCCGGCCAGAGAATATGGCTGCGAAGTTTGGCGGAGAGAAACCAGTCAATGGCGTCTACCAGTTACCGTGTGTATTCGCTTGTACAATAGTTTAGGGACAAAGCTGAGCTTCATCACGAAGCTATCTACTAGCCAAAAATGTGTGCGAGAATGTTTGTGAGGGGTCGCGTGTGGTTAGTACGAGAGAGAGAAATAATTAAGTGACGGCCCCAAAGCCGGTTTCGTGATCGTGGGAGAGAAAGCAGCTGTTAGTTTATCACTCAGAGACGCGGTGGACAGCTCGTAAACCGTCCCGTGGTCTTTGGTCTTTAATGGATAACTCAGTTTGCCGGTCTCACCCACGATGGTGGAAATGCACAACAGTCCAATGTGGTTGGACTACAATACAACAGATCTCATTCGTGATAATTAATACCTTGAGTATTAGCCACAATGAGCAGACTCGGTGGTCAGTAAACTGTACAAGCAATAACCTTGATACACAAGAATAACACACTATAATATTCTATCTCTGCCCAGACATAAACCTCTTACTTGAATCGCATGAGGATGCAGCTAGAATGTGTGTTCATCCGTCCTTTAACTCCGACTCGGTTCCTTGAGGCTCGGGTGATGACGGGAGGCCTTTTCCTCGCTCTGTCGGCGGGCGGTACAGCTGCTGATTCTCGGTGGGCTGGCGGAGAAATCAGCAACATCGACTTGATAGAAGATGGAAGAGAAATCTTTAATCTCTTCACTTCTGCAGGCAAACGGATGAAGATGCGAATTGCTCGGCGGTCTCCTTCGGATCCGTTAGAGTGTTCGGTGGAACACAGAGTAATCTCAACTCATCCAGCGAGATGGAGATTGTATGGCCACAGTTTCAAGTCGTACGTTACTTCCTTGTGCAACGAGGCTACACCTGAAAGCAGCAATGAGCTGCATCTACGCACGGCGAGCAAAGTTGCTGGAAGCAAATCCTGGAAGCATTTCAGAGGTATTTCTACTCCTGATGATGTCATGGTTGAGGTGCGTTCTGTCGTGTGCCTCATCCAATGGGAGCTGAGAGTTCGATCCTTTAGTGAGCAAGGCTTCATAGGATTTGTATTCTGTTTTGGACTCCCTTTGTTTGATTTTGGCGCGGTTTTTATCAGTAAGATTTATGAATTTGTATGTGGGCCTGAGTTAGGTTTTATGACTGTGTTAGGCCTGCCTTTGTCTTCTATCTGAATACATGAGGCCCAACAAAACAATTAGCTAAACATTAAAAATATTTAGCAATGCAATACATTTCTTCTGTCCCACCCACCAAAAAGTTGCTGGCTACGCTACTAGTGTGAGGATGAAGAAAGAGAGTCAAAGAGTGTGAAACTCAAAAAATGTGGTCTCATTAGCTGTAACAGACCCTCTAAATCAGGTTAATGTGCTGGATTTTTTCCAACCCCCTCAGAGTTTCTATCTGAAGGCATATCAGAGAGTTGAATTCCCAAAGACACCATCTGTACATGCCATCACTCACTTTTATTGCCTTTCTCCAACCTCCGCGATACCTCACACACAATTACACCTGACCCACTTTTGTACACCCAGAATGCTGCATTCTGAGAAAGTTTTCCTGTGTGTGATCTAGGGCTGTGTGATATGCATCATCTACGATAATATCTTAATTGTTGTTTTAAAGATGTGTGAGCTGACATTATCGAGTATGTCACTCACTTCACAAAAAACAATTAAAAACACGCCTTGAGAGTCCACGCATTCCCTGCGTGATGTAGCCTAGTAGGATAGACTACTGCATGTGCGCATTGAGAGTGCACACTTTCACTGCATGATGTAGCCTATTAGAATGCAGTGTGCTAGTATAGGCGTACATGGTCACTGCACCACAAATTATGCTAGCGTAGCTGCCTAAAAATGCATGACTGAAGTTAAAAATTAGTGAACAAACAGCGCCAGGAGACAAAATATAGACTTCTCCAGCCTTGCAATCCACATCGTTAGATTTAATTGCTAGATGTGTGTCATCCTCACTCGCATGGAGTTGATTTGTCTTTGAAAATATGGATGTTGCTCAAAAGATGGCAATCTGCAAACTGTTGATAATCGGTTGCCATTAAAGACAGCTCGACAACTAACTTGTTTCACCATCTGCGAACAAACCACCACATAGAATATGAAGAATATGAAAAGCTTCAGGAGTCAGCTGTCCATGACAGGCCTAAACCAGCCAAGGTACCAGCACAAAAACACACTCAGCAATCATTAGCGGAATCATTCTGCAAAAAAGTTAATATCCTATTAACAAGAGCAAGCTAGTACAATATAAGACTTTTACAAAGACAATTTTGAAGGATGCAAAATATTGTCTACTTATCATTATCCACAAAAATCCCAGAAAATATAGAGATATAATTTTTTGTCAGTATCACACACCCATAGTGTGAACACAGAATATTTAATGACACACTCTTAACACGCCTACACACTCACAACAGTGTAGCACTTGACGGATAGGAATGTGTAAGCTCTGTTTTGAGGGTTTGGAAAGAGACTTGTCAGTCTGAAATCAAGCGGGAATAAAGTAAATGTAATTTCTTAAAGCACAACCGGACCCACCTGGTCACACCTCTTCTGACTTTTTAAATCTCTTTCTGTACACAGAGTTGATTTATGGGAGTGAAATCATATTTTTATCAAATTTGTGTAGTGAGTAAAGAACCAAACTGAACAAGTAGTTGTCAACTTTGTCACATTGCTAGCGATTGCTCATGATGCTGGAAATTGGCAAGACTAATTGAAAAAGAATGACATCATGTTGCTTTTTCATTAGAAATTTCATTATTGAAATTTGACAGACATCTCGGAGCTGTACGTGTGCAATCTGGGGCGGCCCAGTAATCTCTATAAAATGCATTGTCCAGTAGTCCAAACAACTGTGGCTGGTCCAGCCCAGGGATGGACTGGAGATAGAGATTTTTGCTGAAGCATTCAGAGTTCCTTTCACTGGAACTAAGGGGCCAAGCCCAGCTCCTGAAAAACAACCCCACACCATAATCCCCCCTCCACCAAATTTCACAGTTGGCACAATGCAGACAGACAAGTACCGTTCTCCTGGCAACCGCCAAACCCAGACTCGTCCATCAGATTGCCAGATGGAGAAGCGTGATTCGTCACTCCAGAGAACGCGTCTCCACTGCTCTAGAGTCCAGTGGCGGCGTGCTTTACACCACTGCATCCGACGCTTTGCATTGCACTTGGTGATGTATGGCTTGGATGCAGCTGCTCGGCCATGGAAACCCATTCCATGAAGCTCTCTACGCACTGTTCTTGAGCTAATCTGAAGGCCACATTAACTTTGGAGGTTTGTAGCGATTGACTCTGCAGAAAGTTGGCGACCTCTGCGCACTATGCGCCTCAGCATCCGCTGACCCCGCTCTGTCATTTTACGTGGCCTACCACTTCGTGGCTGAGTTGCTGTCATTCCCAATTGCTTCCACTTTGTTATAATACCACTGACAGTTGACTGTGGAATATTTAGTAGCGAGGAAATTTCACGACTGGACTTGTTGCACAGGTGGCATCCTATCACAGTACCACGCTGGAATTCACTGAGCTCCTGAGAGCGGCCCATTCTTTCACAAATGTTTGTAGAAGCAGTCTGCATGCCTAGGTGCTTCATTTTATACACCTGTGGCCATGGAAGTGATTGGAACACCTGAATTCAATTATTTGGATGGGTGAGCGAATACTTTTGGCAATATAGTGTATCTCAGGTATTTACAGCTTTTCTGCATTTTTCTGCATTTTAAAATGTTGAATATTTGGCATTCTTTGTTCTGTTTTCGAGATTTAGCTATGTGGTTAGCAAATTGCACACATTTATACACATATATAATAAGGCTTGTTGTTTGTAAAAAAAAAAAAAAAAAAAAATTACTATAGTTTAAGAAAAGACAGAGAAAAGTCAGGACTTAAGTACTGAATAATTGTTAGATACATTCTGTACTTAATGATGGTTTCTAGGGTAAGACAAGAGTCACCCAGAAAACCTGATGCTTGCACAAAAATTTTATTGTGTTAGGTGGATGGTAAAACATGGAAAAGGAGTGTTGAATAAAGATTAAGTTGATTTCATCTCCTTAGCGTTTGTTTGTATTTGTTTGCACATAGAAAACAAAGGAATATTCCCACACATAAAATGCACCTCTGCAATGCCTTTTGATTATTTTATCAAGACATTTCTCATGGTACACTTATACATACACACATATACTGTATATATGGCAATAAAAGAGGTGAATGAAGAGGAATCTTCATTTGTTTTCTTTGGGTGTATTTATGGGAATGTGGATCTTTCAGATCAATTTGAGGAGTACCTATGGTTTGCATGCTCCACATTTTATCGTAAGTATGTCATGCAGTGTGGGACTCACACAGGTCTGGTCCTGGTCTTGACTCTGTCTTGCCCTGCCTTGGTCTTGGTCTTGACTTGGTTTCAACCCCTCAGAGTCTTGGTCTTGTCTCAGTCTCAATTCACTCTGGTCTTGGTCATGACTTGGTCTCCGTTTAGGTGGTCTTGACTACAACACTGGTTTATTGTAATGATAATGTACTGCACAAACTTTTTTATATTTTATATAAATAAAATATACTAAAAATATAAAATGAAAATTAAAAGTATTATAAAATCAAAGCCACATATCTAACCCAGATCTGATCCAAATTTTAGGTAGATATATCAAAAAATGACCTTTTGGTGGCAGTTTTTATTCAGAAATATCCAATAGAGGACAGTGAAGCTCATTGGTGAATGATTCCCAAAAGACCACATCTGCACAATTATCTGAGTAAACCCGACAGGAGCTGACATAAAAACACAATATGAATCTGAGAACAATAATACAAAAAGATCAGTTATATGAAAGCTTTTTCTAAGGAGAGCACAAGTTTATTTTTTTTTTATATTTTTTTCTTTTTCATAAAATGCCATAAAGGTGGGAGAGTAAGATATAAAGTTTTTGGGATCTAAACAAAACTAATGTTAGAAACACCTCTCAAACCACATGTGAAGTGACAACATTTTATTGCACAACATTATATAAGATGTTTACAAGATTAGAAATATTATAATAACTTTCATTTTCAACAAACATATTATATTTTTTTCTGCCATAAATTATACAAGAAAATTTCTCTGGAACGCTTGAAATGTTCACGTGGTTAATGTCGCTTTCTGAACTGAGAAAGGCCAGCCCATGTAACCATGGAGACCTTACACTATTGCCTAAACAGAATGAAGATTTATTGTATTAATATATTATTTAATAAGAATAACACGTAAGGCCCAATGCCCGGTTGCATAAAACACCTTAAGTATAAAACTTAAAGTGTGATTTTCCCTTACCTAAGGAAATGACATGAGGGTGTTGCATATAATCCCTAAGACACTTCTCTTAGCTAAGGGAAACCGTTAAGGAATTTACTACAGTGAGCAAGGTTTTACCGTAATAAAATTATTACTTTTACCATGGATACAACATGTCCCTACCTACTTTCAGAAGATCGGAAATGTCCCGACCAACATTTGGGCAATTTTACCACATAGAAAATACTTTAACTTTATACTATGTTTTTATTTTCATTTAAATGACTATTAAACTTTCACACTATCAGAATCAGAATCAGCTTTATTGCCAAGTATGCTTTCACATATAAGGAATTTGTCTTGGTGACAGGAGCTTCCAGTGCACAACAATACAAAACAGCAACAAGACATAGATAATTAAAAAAAAAAAAAAACACATTTTGAATAAAGAAAATAACAAAAAATTGAATAGAAAATAATGTATATATAGAATACACGATAAGACTAATATATATATATATATATATATATATATATATATATATATATATATATATATATATATATATATATATATATATGCACACACACATATACACATATATATATACATACATACATATATACACATACATATACACATATGCACACACACATACATACATACACACATACATACAGTATATACAAATATACACACACAGACACACACATACACATACATAGTGCAAATCTAAATACAAATCTGTTATATACCGTGCAAGGGAATGTAATGGCAGAAGAGGTTGTATGTGTTGGATAAGTATAAAAAAGATTAGACTGTGAATTGCACATAATTATTGCTCAATGGGGCAGTTTTAACTGTTCATGAGATGGATAGCCTGAGGAAAAAACTGTTCCTGTGCCTGACGGTTCTGGTGCTCTGAAGCGTCGGCCAGAAGGCAACAGTTCAAAACGGTAGTGGGCAGGGTGAGTGGGGTCCGGAGTGATTTTTTCAGCCTTTTTCCTCACTCTGGAAGTGTTTAGTTCTTGAAGGGTGGGCAGGGGGCAACCAATAATACTCTCAGCAGTCTGAACTGTCCTTTTTAGTCTTCTGATATCTGATTTCATAGCTGAACCAAACCAGACACTTATTGAAGTGCAGAGGACAGACTCAATGACTGCTGAGTAGACCTGTATCAGCAGCGCCTGTGGCAGGTTGAACTTCCTCAGTTGGCAAAGGAAGTACAACCTCTGCTGGGCCTTTTTCACAATGGAGTCAATGTGGGTCTTCCACTTCAGGTCCTGTGAGATGGTAGTGCCCAGGAACCTGAATGACTCCACTGCTGCCACAATGCTGTTTAGAATGGTGAAGGGGGTCAGTGTTGGGGTGTTCCTCCTAAAGTCCACAATCATCTCCACCGTTTTGAGTGTGTTCAGCTCCAAGTTGTTTTGACTGCACCAGACAGTCAGCTGTTTAACCTCCCTCCTGTATGCAGACTCATCGTCATCTTGGATGAGGCCGATGACAGTGGTGTCATCTGCAAACTTCAGGAGCTTGACAGAGGGGTCCTTGGCAATGCAGTTATTGGTGTAGAGGGAGAAGAGTAGTGGGGAGGGCACTGATATCCTTCAGGTGGGCCAACACCAGTCTCTCATGATGATTTCATGGCCACAGACGTCAGGGGGCGACAGGTCTGTAGACATTAAGTCCTGTAATTTTTGGTTTCTTTGGGACAGGAATGATGATTGAGCATTTGAAGCAGCATGGGACTTCACACTGCTCCAGTGATCTATTGAAAATCAGTATGAAGATGGGGGCCAGCTGGTTAACACAGGATCTAAGACATGCGGGTGAAACGCCATCTGGGCCCTGTGCTTTCCTTGTCTTTTGTTTTCAGAAGACATGGCACACTTCCTCTTCACAGATCTTAAGTGCAGGTTGAGTAGCAGGAGAGGGAGGAGGGGAGTTGCAGGAGGTGTTGGTGTTTGTGTGAAGTGAAGGTCAGAGTGGGTGTGGGGTGTGAGATTGGGCCTTTTAAATCTACAGTAGAACACATTCAAGTCGCCAGCCAGTTGTTGGTCCAGCACAGGGTTGGGGGCAGGATTCCTGTAATTCGTAATTTGTTTCATGCCACTCCACACTGATGCAAGGTCATTAGCTGAAAACTTGTTTTTCAGCTCCTAAGAGTATCTTTTTTTTAGCCACTCTGATTTCCTTATTCAGTGTGTTCTTGGCCTCATTGTACAAGACTTTAAACCCAGCTCTGTAAGCATCCTCTTTGGCCTGACAAAGCTGCCTGAGTTCTGCTGTGAACCATGATTTGTCGTTGTTGAACGTTAAATAAGTCCTAATAGGAATGCATATATCCTCACAGAAACTGATATATGATCATCCAGGTCGGTGGCTGTAGCCTCAAAAACACTCCAATCAGTGCAGTCAAAGCAGGCTTGTAGTTCCAGCTCTGCTTCATTGGTCCAGCTCTTTACAGTCTTTACTACAGGCTTAGCAGATTTTAGTTTCTGTCTGTAGGTTGGAAGAAGATGAACCAGACAGTGATCTGATCAGCCATCTGTTGCAGCGCTGCATTCACACATGCGTTTGGTGCGATATAAATGAGGAAAACTCCTGCACCGAGTAGAAAGGCTTACAGTTAATAAAGAGCGCTTCCAAATTAGGACAGCACATCTTCTTTAACGTTGTTACATCAGTACACCAACTTTCATTGATGTAAAAGCATGTTCCACCACCTGAACAGCTGAAAGCCCGGCAGATGTAATGCGCTGTCCGGAATGGCTTCACTCAGCCAGGTTTCTGTGAAGCACAAGGCAGCAGAGGTTGAAAAGTCATTGTTTGTATGGGTGAGGAGATGTAGTTCGTCCGTTTTGTTTGAGATTCGCTAGATGAATGCTCGGTAGCACTGTTCGAAAGCCGTGCGACAGAGCCTGATCAGTGCGCCTGCTCATCTCCCTCGCCTGCGTCTCTTGAACAGCAAAGCTGCGCCTCCGTCTAAAATGTCCAGTAAAGCATCCGAATATTAAAAAACCGGGGAAAGATTGTCTGGAATATGCTGCCGAATCTTCAGCAGTTCATCTCTGGTAAAACTGATTGGAAAAAGATTACTAAACACAGGACAAACAAACAAAAACAACAAAAGAATAGGAGTGCTCCACACTGAGGCGGCCATCCGTTTATCATTATTATAAATCATTATTAATGATATTACTCATTATTAATATGTAAATTATTGTCCGTCCTCTTCTGAAGCAGCGAATAAATGCATGAGGGGAACATTGTCACGTGACAACTGTTCCTTTTCTCAGCAATTTTCAGGCTGTACCAATCACAGTCGTTTGTGATTACTGCATAACGTTTCTTTTTTTCAAACTAATTTCTGGAGGAAACACGGGTGGATTTCCATTTGTATGATGTACAATCCTGGAAATTAATAGATTCAAACACTTTTTTGAGTTCAAATCTTTCCCGTGTAAGTAAAACAAAACATCCTGAGTTTTGCATGTGGACCAATTAATGAAGGATTCTGCTTTTACAGCCTGTAAGAGCCCTCTTGAGAAAGATACCTTTGAATTTTAATTACTATGGGAGGTAAGGGGTGGATGGTGGTGCAAGATGTTAAGATGCTTGTTTAACTGTGCAGAGAACTGATTGCCATCCTAAATTAAGAATATTAGTGGTGGTCAGTAAGACTGTAAGATATATAGCCTATATACATATTCCCGAATTGTGGCAAAAGTAATTCTCTCAAGGATGAAGCGGGAGATGGCGAATCAAACTCAAAAGGTACTTTTATTTTCTCAAACTCAAAAGCTTAAACCTCAAATACTCGCTGCACTGACACACACGTGCAGCATTGGCTCTCTCTCTCTCTCTCTCCTCCGGCGGTCTGGATCGCCCTTTAAATCACTCTCCGCTCTCACTGCAAACACAAAACAGCTGTTAGAAGTGATCTCCCACAGGTGCCAGTCCTTACCGCACTCACTCTCTCTGCCTCGTTCTCCACAGATGTCGCTCGGCCACGCCCCCATCACCACAGCAATATATATCACAAATGAACTTGCATCATGATTTTAATCCATTTATACAGTTTATAAAGATGCAGAGAGCAGAAAATACTAGGCACATTTCTGTGTGTGTGTGTTCCTATTATATCACCTTCCATCTTGTTGGCGATTTTTCATATTATGTGATCAGAATCAGAATTGACAAAGTAAGTTTTCACATACAAGGAATTTGCCTTGGTGTTGGATGCATACAATAACAATAAACAAATATAGCTGCAAGCAGCGATGACGGGCCCAAGCACCATGGGTCCATTTCCACTCTGTGGCTTTCGGAAAACAAAGCATGATGGACACAGCAACAACTCATCATTAATGTAAACTTGGACCCTAAACATACAATGTGTTTTAGATATATGCCACCATTCCAGTTTGACTACAACTTCATGTAATTTAATCCACTGCCATGACAACACTATTAAAGCTATCAAGCATCCCTTCAAAATGTTCCATCAGCAGTGTCTAAACAATTTAAGCAATTTGGGTAAATATAAGAAAACTTTTTCAAAGTCTGTTGTAAGTGCCACATTTCCTGCTGCCAGTTGGTGTCGCTATGACTGTGACCCACAATAGCCACGTACATGTGATTAGCCCCCAAGAAAAAACATACAACTCAGTTTTGATCTAAATCACACAATGAACGCAGAAGATATGAGACACTTCCTGGTTGCCTGTTTTTGCCATTGCAGTGAATCGCCATGGCAACACCATTCGATATTTAAAAATCTGTTTGCAATTTAGCATCTTTGATGTCTTGGCATAATGTTGTCTAAATGTGGTGAAGAACAGTCTCATGAATCACCATTCAGAGAATCTAACTATCTATCATCTATCTATCTATCTATATACATTTTTAATTGCAATTTTAAATTTTTTGCTAACTGATTAATTTGACATTTTTGCTATAATTTAATTATTTATTGAAAAAAATATGTAGATCTAAAGATTATATTGCAATGAAATTATTTACCATTTATATTTATCCATAAACCAGCTTTAAATTAAATTAACAAATGTAATTCATGGCATTAGGTGTTAAGTAGATTTTAATATGAGCACAGAAGTCATTTAAACTTGTAATTTCGTTGCAGTTCTGTTGTTGCATTCTTTTCTCTGTGCACTGTCAAAATAAATGAAGTACATTAAATTATTCATACGCACAACTGTTTAAATAGCCTCTAAATTAATGTTGGGCAAATGAGGACATAAATTTGTTTAGAATACTGCATGTTCACACTGACCACACCCACAAGAACAAATAAATCAATCTGATTGGCTGATGAGTCTGACAAACTGACTTTAGATGCCTATTCATGTGCATTGTTGAGGGATTCTGATGGAATGATGTTGGGGTGGAGCTAAAACTCATGCACTGCTTCGGCTAACAAGCATGGTTTCAGGAATGCGATTTGTGAAACAGTTGTCACACTTTGCTTGTAAGCATCAAGGAATTGGATAATTTATTTTTATTTTTATTTATTTTTTGCTATTCATTTGTAGATGAATTATGAGTGGAAAGCGATTGAAAATGCATTGGAAAAAAGGTGATTGAGAATGAAAGGATGAAAAAATATTTATTTATTTGGCATGTTAGGCCAGCAGAGAAGGCTTTGCTGGCCCCAAGAAATCAAACAAATACAATTAGAGTTCATATATTTGAGTATTTTTGTACACATTTAAATTCCACAAATTGTCATTTTGTTCAGCATATATTGCCATTTTCAGATTCATAGCCTACTGTATTAGTAGCACTTCATATTCTAATCACATTTTATTACACAACTAATGGGGATTTTAAGTGAATGTTAGAGATTCTTTGTATAAATGTGTGTTTTGTGTCATTCTCAGTACGCAGGGTGAAGATGTGCATTAACGTCATGGTTACTTGTGTAACCTCCATTCCCTGATGGAGGGAATGAGATGTTGTGTCGATGTAGTGACACTAGGGGTCACTCCTCTGGTCTTTGATAAAAGGCCAATGAAAACTGGCGAGTGGTATTTGCATGCCACTCTCCCGGACATACGGGTATAAAAGGAGCTGGTATGCAACAATTCATTCAGGTTTTATGCTGAGGAGCCGATATAAGGTCCGGCCATTTCAGCGGGTAGTTCAGCATTGTGGCAGGAGGGACACAACGTCTCGTTCCCTCCATCAGGGAATGGAGGTTACACAAGTAACCATGACGTTCCCTATCTGTCACTCACTCGATGTTTTGTTGATGCAGTGACACTAGGGGTCCCTATACGAAACGCCACAATTGGCTGAACTGTGTTACGTGAACTGGCGGTGTGTGGTGGGCAGACTACTGTGTGCCTCATAGCCAGCACACCATGTCGACACGTAACCTCCCTCAACATAGTTATGAGTGTCGAATGGCCCTTTTTGGGGACAAGTCGACTATCCAAGAGATAGAGACAGGCTTAATCCAGTCGTGGCCTCTTTTCCCCTTCTCTTTTTTCCACTCCCTAAAAAATAAGGGGGATTATCTGACTGGGCCGCCAGGTCTAGTCGGGGGATGTCCCTCCCAAGGGGAAGACACAGCGGAGACCACACCTCGCCCAAAGAAAGGGGGGATATTTCAGTGGAAGGATACGTCACATGGTCTTTCCAACCATGTGGAGAGTCTTCAATGTAGATCCTGCCCAATGGGGGAGGAGTTACTACAAACATGGAGACTGGGGCAGAGGGGCTCTGCCCAAGGAAGACGCAGTTTGCCAACAGGGAAATGAATTAGTGGAAGATATATATCGCATGGGGTTAGCCTTCCAGGGAACCGCCACATATGGAGCACCTACCCCAGAACAGGACACTTAGTGAACACTACTGGGAATTAATGGCGCACGTCTTCAGCTCAAAAGGAGGTGGGAGGCGCTATATGCAAGCGATACACCCGGCCAGCTATCCCGGGCTTATCTGCTTGTGTTATGTGCCACTACCTGGGACGAAACCGGTTCCACTCAGAGGTTATAGAACCTTGCAAAGGTGTTGGGTGTTGCCCAGCCCGCTGCTCTGCAAATGTCTGTTAGAGAGGCACCCCTGGCCAGGGCCCAGGAAGCCGCTACACCCCTGGTAGAATGGGCTCATAGCCCTACCGGGGGCGGCATGTCCCGGGCATGATATGCCATAGATATGGTGTCAATGAGCCAGTGGGCGATCCTCTGCTTGGAGACAGCGCTTCCTTTCTGCTGTGCACCAAAGCAGACAAAGAGATGCTCAGAGATTCTAAAGCTCTGCATTTGATCCAAATAGATGCGTAAAGCGTGCACCGGACACAGCAATGACAGGGCTGGGTCTGCCTCCTCCTGGGGCAGCACTTGCAGGTTCACCACCTGGTGAACGCTTGCAGGTCTCCTACCCTCTTGATGGAAGTGAGCACAGTCAGGAGGGCAGTCTTCAAGAAGAGTGCCTTAAGCTTGGCTGACTGCAAAGGCTCAAAGGGGGCTCCCTGTAGACCCTGAAGAACTACAGAGAGGTCCCATGAGGGAACGAGGAGCAGTCTGGAGGGATTCAGCCTCCTGGTGCCTCTTAGGAACCTGATGATCAGGTCTTGCTTCCCTAAGGACTTACCGTCGACTGCGTCGTGGTGTGCTGCTATGGCGGCAACGTACACCTTCAAGGTGGAAGGGGACAGCCTCCGTTCCAACCTGTCCTGCAGGAAGGAAAGCACTGATCCGACTGCGCATCTCTGGGGGTCTTCTCGTCGGGAAGAACACCACTTAATGAACAGATGCCACTTAAAGGCATACAGGCGCCTCGTAGAGGGGGCCCTAGCCTGAGTGATCGTGTCTACCACCACAGGTGCCAGACATGGAGATTCCAGAGGTCTGGTCGTGGGCGCCAGAGGGTGCCCCGTCTCTGAGAAAGAAGGTCCTTCCTCAGGGGAATTCGCCAGGGGGGAGCTGTTGCGAGAAGCATGAGGTCCGAGAACCATGTCTGGGTGGGCCAGTAGGGTGCTACCAGGACGACCTGCTCCTCGTCCTCCCTGACCTTGCACAGGGTTGTGAGTGGCTCGCAGCGACTTGAAGTGCTACTGACTCCAGAGGAGGAGACGGCGGGTGAGTTGTGACATACAACGAGAGCGCAGACCACCTTGGCGGTTGACATATGCTACCGTTGCCATGTTGTCTGTCCGAACTAACACGTGCTTGCCCTGGATCAATGGCTGGAACCTCCACAAGGCGAGCAGAATTGCCAACAACTCGAGGCAGTTGATGTGCCAATGCAGTCGCGGACCCGTCCATAGGGCAGCGACAGCGTGCCCATTGCAAACAGCGCCCCAGCCTGTTTTGGAGGCATCTGTCGTGACCACGAAGCGCCTGGAGATCAATTCTAGATGAACTCCTGCCGTAGAAATGAGAGGTTGGTCCAAGGGTTGAAAAGACAGTGACAGACCGGCGTGATGACCACGACAGGTTCTATCGCGCCCTTCCGTAGGAGGGTAGCGATCTCCGCACGCAAGGTAGCAGAATTTTCGCTCTTGACCAAGGTGATGTGAATACCGCTGAACCTGGGCGGGCGCCTGGTGAACTGAATCGCGTAGCCGAGTCGGACGTCTGGATCAGCCATCGCGACGGATTGGAAAGCGCAAGCCACGCGTCCAAGTTCCATGCAAGGGGGACCAAGGGGACAACATCGTCGGACGTACCGGCAGGTGGGGCCTCATGGCGGGGTGCAGCTCAAGATGCCACACCACGTCGTGGGCATGCTGAGTCTAGGGACATCGAAGCACTTATCTGGCTCCTTGTGACCACCCCCAGAACAGCCTGGGATGGGGGAGGAAGAGGCCTGTCCTCGTAACCCATGGAGACTGCCACATCGGTGGTGGCTGTGTGCCACCGCTGGAGTGCCAATCCTGCAAGAAAAAACCCGTGGACAGTAGTCATGGTGACGACCATGCACACCAGGTATGTTACCCAGGGAGGAAGGAAGCCGCTCTTTTGCTGAACTGTTGGGTACCGCAGCCACTTGGGCATGCGGCAAAATCAAACAAAAAGGCAACAAATGATTTTCCTTCCAGCCCTCCACCGGGTCTTTTTACCTAGCTATGCAGTTTTAATAAGTTTTTGCAGTCTGGCAGTGCATGATTATAATATTACAATGCGCATCTCCATTAGAAGCAGAATAATGTTCGGTTCAGTGCGCTGTCACCCTCTCGCAGTTGTGCAAAGAGGCTCTTATTGTTAGTGACATCTCATGGTTATTTTTTGAGATTTTGCTTATCATGATAATTTAGACGAGGACGGTGACATGCTGTTTATTGGTATCGTGCATTTTATGGATTCACGCAATTTTATTTGACTCGCTATTTTTCTCAGAAACTTGCGTTTGAGTGCGAGGTTAAGACATCATCCATCGATAATTAATTATTCAAAACACTGTCCGTCATTTTGATAGATAGGCCTACAAGCAAGAATCTCCGCTTAAACCATTTTCACGTGGTATATCTTCACTATCTCTGTCTATGCGTGCACGTGAAAGAGAGAAGAGGAGAGCACTCGCAGCCGTGTGAGACTGAGAAAACGGTGCTTTGAATGTAAAACTAACTAACGTGCCTCTTTTAAAAGTGCTTGGTATATGATGCAAGATGCATCAGGGATTTTTTATTCTGATTGTAGTTTGCAATAATAAGTTTATAACTTTGGGTGTAAGATCAGCTGTCACTCGCACCGGTGCAGCCAAATAATTGTCCGAATTCACACGCAGTAATTTTCACTCGCAAATGCTGGAGCTCTACAAATTCCATGGCACACCGGCACTCCTGCCATGGTACACCAGTGTGCGGTCATGAGATATTGTACATCAGTGGAGAAGTACATAAATCAGTGCTGATAAAGAGAGTCTGACTGAGTGGTCTAGTGGTAATTTATCTGCCCATTGCATAAGATGTTAAAGGTTCTAATCCGTCCATATAAAACTATATGTTTTAATTAACAAAGATTGCATCCGCACCTCAGTTGATGCATATATTGAGTGGGATTCCACTGCAAAAGAGCTCAAACTCATGAACTCAGTCCCCACCCATTCTGGACTTAGAATTAGAACTATTGGGAATCATTCAACAATGGAGCTTGGATGCCCTCTATTGGACATTTCTTGTAATTGTCACTCATAGTGGCAGTTACAACACTGGGTTAGACGTGGGTTTTCTAGTATTTTTACATTTCAATTGATATTTTTATTATATTTTATTTATATAAAAATAAAGACATATGTTTATTAACAATAAACTTTAAAAACCAAGCATGCCATATACCTCAAAAAATGTGAATGTGCGCAAAAAGGAATGATGACATTTATGCATTGCCATGGCAACAGTATTTAAGATATCAAGAATCCCTTCAGAATTTTAAATCTGCACTGTCTTGACATTATTCCAATTTTTTTAAGCAATTCAGGTTAACATAATAGGGATATTTCAAAGTCTGTTAAAAGTGACACACTTCCTTCCGCCAGTTGGTGGCACTACGACCGTGACCCACAATAGCCACATCAATGTGATCAGCCTGCAAGGACAAACATTTGTCTCAATTTTGATGTTTTTAATTTTCTGCATGCAGAAGATATGACACATTTCCTTATTCCAATTTTATTATGTTAATTTATCGCATCGCCATGGCAACACCGTTCGATATATAAAAAATCCTTTCACAATTTAGCATCGTCAATATCTTGGCATGATGTCGCCTACATTTGGTACCTGTAACATAAAATCCTTGGGAGGAGTATATCAAATTCCTGAGCATGCATTTTTCAAACAATTCAAAATGGCCAACTTCCTTTTGGGCAGAGCTTATGACTGTCAGCGTGAAAGTTGTCCGGCTTCATGAGATCTATATGTGTACAAAGTTTGGTGACTGTAGCTCAACAGGGATGTGCTACATAGCCCCCCAAACATGCCCATGTTCTAGGTGGTGCCGCAGAGACCCCACCCCACCCCCCCACACCTCCCCACCTGTAACTTTGCCACACCCTATTGGCCAGTGACTCTAATGTGTGTGCAAACTTTCAAGAGTTTTCACACATGTTATGTACCCCAAAAGTACTGAAAACCTTGAAAAGAATAATAATAATAAAAAAAAATAAAAAAAATCCTTAGAAGAACAATAGGGCCTCCGTACTTTCAGTGCTTGGGCCCTAATAATACTACTACTAATAAAAATAATAATCCTTAGAAGAACAATAGGGTCTCCGCACTTTCAGTGCTTGGACCCTAATAATAATAATAATAATAATAAAAATAATAATCCTTAGAAGAACAATAGGGTCTCCACACTTTCAGTGCTTGGGCCCTAATAAATATAGTAAGATAAATAATAAACTATATTTAAGATACAATATATAGAGAAAAATTAAACTGACTGGTTTTAATAAAGGAGCTGACTTCAGGAGCTTGACAGACTGGTGATTAGAGGTGCAGCTGTTAGTGTACAGGGAGAAAAGTACAGGGGAAAGAACACAGCCTTAAGGGGAACCAGTACTGATGGTCCGGGAGTCATAGACATGATGGTCAAATATGTACTCCTGCAACAGTTTTTCTATCATGAAATAAATTGCATTGACATACTGTACTCTTCAATTGGTTATATAAACTAAGCCATCTTGTTTTTATAAACACTTTAACTTCCCAACCTTAAGGTTTTCTTAGAAAAATAGCACTTAAGGGGCTTTATGCAACACTTAACATGTTTTAAGGGCGTTCTTAAGTAAAAAAATAAATACTTAAGGGAAACCGAAAGGGATTATGACGTTTTACTTATAAACCCCTTAAATAACACTTAATGGTTATTTTCTGCAACTCCTTTAATTTTAAGGGAAACTTTAGGGCATTGTTAAAGAGCCCCTATTATAATTTTTGGGCTTTTACCTTTCATTTAGTGTGTAATATAGCTGTTTGTCTGTCTGCAAAGTTGCAAAGCACAAAGTCCACACCAAAGGGAGTTACACTCTCCCACAGAAAACACTGCTCCTGAACTGCCTGAAATGCCTGAAATGCCTGGTTTGCAGTCCAGCCATTACTTCTGTGGCATAGCTATGTCACTATGTAACACATTTGCATAATGCCCACCTCAGGAATGTGCTACACAGGAAGCCTCAGGAGCTGAAACTTGGTTATGTTAGTGCCGTTACATTTCCGACACATGCTCTAAGCGGTTGACCAATCACAATAGACTGGGCCAGCTGACGAATCATAGCAGACTGGGTTTTTCGGAAAGGGGGGCTTTAAAGAGACAGGAGCTACAACAGAGCATTTTAGACAGAGGGTGAAAAGAGGTGCTGCAGCAATGTAGAGTATGAGAAAAATAATGTGTTTTTTGAACATTAAAGCATGTAAACCTATTCTAGTAGACCCCCAAAATAAAATTATTAACCTGTAAATTAGCATAATATGGGCTCTTTAAGGAAAAATTACACTTAAGGTGCTTTATGCAACTGGGCTCAATTATTTTAAAAGTTGACATGTGTTGTTTCTGCGACAGCCCCAGAGCTCCAATGCTCGGTGTATACGTCAGCATCTGAATTCACTCACTCATTTCGTTCACTCACTGCTGAGATATAGTGCACTCACTGCCATTCACTATATAGGAAATAGTGAACGATTGAACGATTTCAGACACAGCGATCGATTTTGATAAAAAATGCTACAAATTAATTAGTATCAATATTTTATTGAAATTAGACATTTTTGATTACATGATAACATAAAAATAGCAGATCAGTCAGGTTTTTTCTCCATTTACCCCCTATTTTTGATATTTTTGATAAAATGGTTGAGTCAATTTTCATCAGTGGACCCACATGTTAGGCTTGTTTGAGATGCCAAACACCTCTCCTTTTGAAAGTAGATGAGAGCTGGCTGGTGCAGTCTGGGGAGGAGTGAAATAAGAGCTGTCAAGTCGGACAGTTCTCACTTCTCGTAGTGGATCAGCTGCAACGATATCAAAGGCAAATATCGCGTGATTCACTTTCAAGTCCTTTGTTGTTAATAAAGTGGATGCAATTTAAATTCTGTTGCTTTTAAATGAAAATAAATATGGTGAACAAAACACTCAATGTACCTGTAATTTAATTCCCCCCATAAGATGTGTCTTCCCTTAAATATTTAGTTGAATAAAGACACGTATTTGAGATATTTCAGAAATATGATACCAATCACATATCCCATGCAGAGATTGCACTGTCAGAATGTTGGGAATATTTACATATAATTTCTACACATAAAACATGATATTAGAGATAAAAAAATCAAACATTTTAAAAGAGAAAAAAACATCACAGTTGTTTAAGCCAATGAGCATTAAGCTGTGTTGTCAGCAAGGCATTTCCGATCGTGCTCGCAGTTCGCGCAACTCGGAAAAAGCAACTGCGCTGCCTGCTTTCTACAACTGCAGCCACCTCGCTCTCGTGGGAGTATTTTTGACACACGTGGTCATGATATCACAGCAAGTCAGACACATTTCTAACCAGCATGCACCTGTCTGTGATCACCGGTGATCGGTTCTGCGCAGAACTTGCTCATCTCAAACGAGCCTAATAAAATGCATGCTGTTTTTTCTTCAATCATTGGATTGGATCATAAGCAGAGAATATGATACTTAAGTAGCCTATTGTCGCTCACATATCGCATGTTTTAAAAATGCACTCTATTAACATTTTAAAATATGTTTTTCACGGTAATGTTCTAATTGCAAAATAGACTGCAGAAGATGAAAGTTGAGTTTTAAGCTTTAATTTGATACCAAGTATGTGACCATTGATGAAGCTTTTGATATAAAACAAAGCATTTGTTTTTTAGCCACACTCAAACAGAAGGTCCACCTGTTGACCAGTGACAGTTGGTCAGTAACAGGTCGTGAAAGGCATGTAAGACAGCCTCAGTGGCATCCCCATTGTCATCTACAGTCACCAAAATTGGTACATATATAGATCTCATCAAGCAGGACAACTTTCACAATTATAGTCATTAGTTCCGCCCCACAGGAAGTGGGCCATTTTGGATATTTTAATATTGCAGTCTCTGAACTTTTAAATACTTCTCCTATGGGATTTATGAGACTGTCACCACATTTAGACAACATTATGCCAAGACATTGAAGATGCTTAATTGTGAACATATTTTTGATATATCAAACGGTGTTGCCATGGCGAGGCATTCAAGTAATGGCGAAAATGGGAAACAGGAAGTGTCTCATATCTTCTGTGTGCAATATGTGATTTAGATCAAAATTGAAATGTATGTTTAGTCTTTGGAGCTAATCACATGGATGTGGCTATTATGGGTCATGGTCATAGCACAACCAACTGGCAGCAGGAAGTATGGCACTTTTAACTGACTTTGAAATAGTCCTCTTGTATTTACCCAAATTGCTTTAAAATTGTTTAGAATAATGTCAAGACACTTTTGATGTCAAATTTTAAAGGAATATTTGATATCTTCAATAATGTTGTCATGGCAACGCATTCATTGTTATTATTCCTTTCTTCCTATATTTAGGTGTTTTTGAGGCACTTAGCATACTTAAAATTTTATGAAATTTTGCACACACATCAGAGCCATCGGCCATTAGGACTGGGCAAAAGTTCACACATGGGCGTGTGTGTGTGGGTGCTCTGTAGCGCCCCCTTTAAAATGTGCATGTAACATGGTCTCTGTAGCACCCCCATTTTTCACCTAGAGTCATTAAACTCGGTACATATATTGTTCTCATCAAGCCGAACAACTTTCAAACTTACAGTCATTAGCTCCACCCAACAAGAAGTTGGCAATTTTGGATTTTCTAAAAATCGCAGGCTATTAACTT
Source organism: Myxocyprinus asiaticus (assembly GCF_019703515.2). Classification (NCBI taxonomy): domain Eukaryota; kingdom Metazoa; phylum Chordata; class Actinopteri; order Cypriniformes; family Catostomidae; genus Myxocyprinus; species Myxocyprinus asiaticus. The sequence goes on from NC_059353.1 coordinate 13,095,053, forward strand.
TTAAATACTCCTCCTAGGGGATTCATGTGACTGGCACCAAATTTGTGCAACACCATGCCAAGACATTGTAGATACTAAATTACGAATGGATTTGTGATATTTTGAACAGTGTCACCATGGTGAAGCAATACATTTATGGCAAAAAATGGGAAACAGGAAGTGCCTTATATCTTCTGTCTGTATTGTGTAGGGCTGCAACTAACTATTATTTTGATAATTGATTAATCAAATGATTATTAGAACGATTATTTGACTATTCTGTGATTATTGCAACGATAAATCATTAGCTCTTAACCAATTATTCAGCTTGTTCCCCAACTTAAAAGGTTGTAATAAATGTGCTTACTAACAATAAAGAGGACAAAGTCATCTTTTAAAAATACCTCTAAATGACATTCACTGAATTAAAGAGGAAAAATACTTTTTATTAAGTTTAATTCAGTAAAGAAATTCATTGCAAAAAATCCTATTGTTATGAAGTGTTTTTGTCTTGTTTTCCATTTAGAATGGTCTAAAAATCCTTAAGACAAGATACATTTACTTGAAAAGCAACATATAAGATATTTGTTTTAAGAGAATGTATCTTAAATATAAGTGTATTTTTTCACTTGGTTATACTTCTGTGAGTGCAGTAAAGACAAAATATACTATATTCAAGATCTAGTCTCTAAAAGCAAGTCTAAATATCTGATATGCTGCTTCTCAGTTGAATGCACCTTTTTAAAAGGATTTTTAGATATTTTAAAATATTTGTATTTTAATATTATATTCAACATTCTCAGATAACAATTTTTTCTTCTGCAGTATAGCTGCTAAAGTAAATGTACATTGTTTTAAAGGAGTTTTAGATATTTATATGGCAAAATAAGCCAAAACAAAAACAAATCAGAAACATATTTTGTTGCATGTCCATCCTTAACTCACAAAAAAAAAAAAAAAAAAAAACTCTCTCATATTAATAAAGCTGCATATTGCCAATTTTCTTCACTATAAGAAATACACAGTGACATATATTATGATTCAATAAGTTGTGAGCCATCATGTTATAATCTAGCTGCATTAAGTGTGCGTGCTTGTGGGATGAGCGTCCCCATGACAGAATGTCCCTCAGCCAGGTGCAGTTTCAGTCTCTTCCCCCTTAGATCGGGACACTTCACGCAACTAATAGAAGAGGCGCTGACTGCACAGAGAAATGCCAGTTTCAGAGTTTGTAGTTATTTACATGATCTTCTTCTGTATTAATAAGTTTAATAAAGCTATAACGCATTAAATATAACTGCATTTAATATGTAACGCTGGGGTGTTTCCTTTAAAGAGCTCCGGCTCTGCTTATTCCACAATGAGAGTGCTTCTGTATTTACTTATTTGGTATTTTTTTATATAATTCCCTCATACTGTGCAGTCTACATCACCTGAAGCTGTTTGGAAAGTTTGGAGTGCATCTGGACTGTGAGCTGTGTAATTCTTCCTCTCCTCAGTCAGGCACGAACTGCAGTGCTGCTCACACACTTCATCATCAGAGTTTAATGTGCTCTCATGTTACGTTAAATGAGATCAAACGACTATTCGACAACAAAAAATGTTATCGACAATTTTCTATTGTTGACGTTGTCGATAACGTTGACTAATTGTTTCAGCACTTGTATTGTGTGATTTTGATGACAATTCAGCTGTTTGTTTGGTAATGGGGGTTGATCACATTGATGCAGCTATTATGGGTCATGGTCATAGCATCACCGACTGGCAGCAGAAAGTATGGCACTTTTAACAGACTTTGAAATAGCCCTCTTGTTTGTAAAAGAGATTTTGTTAGTAATTGTCTTTCATCCATAATCTGCATGAAAGAGGAAGGATCTTTTAAATAGTAGAGTTGTTAGAAGATTAAAAATACACTCCTTTGTATTTTTATTTTTTCATTTATGTAATTTGTCTTTCATAATACCATTGTGCATTTTAATATCTACAACAAAAATGCACAATAGTGCCTTTAATACAGCAATGTTGTTGATTAATACCAGCTGTGTTTAAACGCACAACCTCATAATTGTGCTGCAGGTAACTGAGTTGTAAGTGTCCCAGTGTTCAGTGGATGAACACCCTCTCAGTGCTGCTGATTCATGACACAGGGAGCTAGGGAGCGAGATGAGATGAGATGCACCCACTGTGACCCCTGTTAATTGCCATTCTACCCACTTATTCTGTTTCTAGGGTCCTTTTTGACACTGTCATCATCTGGAAAGGTGGCCTGAGGACACCACTAGACAAGATACTACTGCTTCTTAAATCCTCATTCAAATAAGTACTCAAACTTACAGTCCAACTAGAGTAAAAACATAACTGAGCCTAAGCTCCAGTGTGCAAATGAGGATAAACTCCAATTGTTTTTTTATACAGCTAATTATAATTACTGTAAAGGTTGTAACCAAATACTCAAAAAAGAAAGTTGGAGAAAATGTAAAAGTTTGAAAAACCAATCAACCACTATTCTAAATATTGGAGGGAACATGGCCTCTTAAACTACTCCAGGCAAACATTAACCCAAACCCTAAGTCTACCCCTAAAAGAAAATTTTTACACTTCGAAAAAAAAGAAAATTGAAGACATCCACACGTCGCCATAGAGAGGTTTTTGTCAGATTTAGCAACTTTTGAGGACTCTCATGTCATTCAAAACCTGTTCGACTATCTTTTTTTTCCTGCATGGAACCGCAAAGTGAAGTTTAAATGTCAGAGCTGCTCGCTTGTATACACTAGAATACATAAGTGGTTGGAGACCAGGAGCTTTCAAGCAGCTAAAAGGACAAAAAAGCACCAAAAAAGTATCATAAATGTGGTCTTTCTGTACAACTTGTGCACTTTATGAATTTTCATGATATTTTGCACACACATCAGAGTTGTCGGCCATTAGGCCTGGGCTAAAGTTAACACATGGGCGTGGCCTGGGAGCTCTGTAGTGCCACCTTTTGACAAAAGTGGTGGGGTCAGTTTCTTCTATGGTCACCAAACTTGCGACATATATTGTTCTCATCAAGCAGGACAACTTTCAAAATTACAGTCATTAGCTCCACCCAACAGGAAGTCAGCCATTTTGGATTGAATGTGCATTTTTTTTAAAATCACAGTCTCTGAACATTTCAATACTTCTCCTAAGGGATTCATATGACTGGCACCAAATTTGTGCAACATCATGCCGAGACACCGTAGATGCTAAATTGCAAACGGATTTTTGATATTTTGAATGGTGCCGCCATGGCAAAGCAATAAATTTATAGTGAAAAATGTGAAACAGGAAGTGCCTTATATCTTCTGTGTGCATTGTGTGATTTAGATGAAAATTCAGCTGTATGTTTGGCAATGGGGGATGATCACATTGATGTGGCAATTATGGTTCACGGTCATAGCGCCACCAACTGGCAGCAGGAAGTATGGCACTTTTAACAGAGTTTGAAATAGCCCTCTTGTGTTTATATGAATTGCTTCAAAATTCTTTAGAATAATGTCAATACACTTTTGATGCAAAATTGCAAAGGAATATTTGATATCTTCAGTACTGTTGCCATGGCAACGCATTAATTGTTATTATTCCTTCCTATATTTGGGTGTTTTTGAGGCACTTTGCATGCTTAAAATTTAATGAAATGAAATACATAATTTAATTTATGTAATTTATCTTTCATAATATGATTGTATATTTTAATATCTACAACAAAAATGCACAATAGTGTCTTTAATACAGCAATGTTGTTGATTAATACCAGCTGTGTTTAAATGCGCAACCTCATAATCGTGTCGCAGGTAATTGAGTCGTAAGTGTCCCAATGTTCAGTGGATGAACACCCACTCAGTGCCACTGATTCATGACATAGGGAGTTAGGGAGTGAGATGAGACGCACCCACTGTGACCACTGTTAATTGCGTTCAAATCACTTTTTCTTTTTCTAGGGTCCTTCTTGACACTGATCATCTGGAAGGGTGGCCTGAGGACACTGGGCAAACTACCACTAGACAAGCTACTACTGCTTCTAAAATCCTCATTCAAATAAGCACTCAAACTTACAATCCAACAAGAGTAAAACATAACTTAGCCTAAGATCCAGTGCGCAAATGAGGAAAAGTTTGTAATCAAATACTCAAGAAAGTAAGCTGGAGCAGATGTAAAAGTTTGAAAAACCAATCAACCACTATTCTAAATATTGGAGGGAACACGACCCTTAAACTACTCCAGACAAACCTTAACCCAAAACCTAACTCTACTCCTAAAAAAAACCCCACTTTTTACACAAAAATAAATAAATAAATAAAAAAGGAAAAAACATGTCGCCATAGAGAGGTTTTGTCAGATTTAGCAACATTTTAGGACAATTTTGTCCTTAAAGTTGAGCTAAGTTAACCTACATACACACGAACACAAAAACTTACCTCATAGTGCTGATCTAGCTTTAGCTCTTAGTTTAACAGTTCTTTCTTGATGTTTTGTGTAATCCAAAGGTCTTCCACATTGTTCAAAACATCTCAAATGATCTTACATTCTCTTCTTTGTTTTATTGCATCTCTTACTTACAGAGGGACAGAGAGCTTTGTGATTTACTACTCAACACAACTTCCGTGGACTTCTTCCACAACTCATCCGAGTACCCGAGCCCTATCAGAAGTGGAGACAGATAAAAAAAACAAGAGAGGGAGGAGTCACAGTGATGAATGAAAAGAAGGGTGTGAAGTAAAATGGGATGCAATTTGATGAGAATGAGTCTGCTTTAAAGAAAACTTAAAAAGGAGAAGGCTACACTGAGTAAAACAGAGCTACATGGTAGAGTACAGATGAGTTGCTGAGAGAGAGACTCCAAATCTCTGATTACTTTTGCTTAGCAGAGAGCAGCTGCTCTTAAATGGTGACACAGGACTTCTGGTGGCCATGAAATTGTGGCGGGGGAGGGGAATGGGGGAGTCTTACCAACAAAGACAACATAAATGTCCTGAAAATCATCATGAACTGCATAGTCACAACAATATGCAAAATTATTAACATGACATATGCTAAAGTGTGATTTACCAACCTAACACATGGAATAAAAACTGGGCCAATTGTGTTAGCCATATTGCCAAATGACAGATGAATTTGTGCCAAAATACCTTAATGTTTTTATTGGATTGTACAACCTTTGAAGTCAACAACAAAATATATGAAAAGCACTTTCTTTCTTTCTTTCTCTTTTTTTTTTAAGTTGACAAGTCTATTTATTTTGCTATCCTAACTATAAATTATCTATCAGAACAGACCTGCAACCCATTTTTGAAGTCCAACCCACCAGTTGAGAACCATTGGTCTAATATAAGCACACACACAATATTTACTTCAGCTAACACACAGACAGAACAGAACTAATGATGGGAAGTCCGATTCTTTTCCGCAAACCGGTCCTTTCAGTCCTTTCAAAAAACCAATTCACCAGTTCATTTATGTCATCACGTAATGACATCACTATATATAATGCTAATACGCTGGCGTTGTAGAATACACACTTAAACACATTCAATAAAACCATATGTAAGGGCATATTGCTGATTATAACATTTTATTTTATTTAGTAATAATAATAAGGGTGTTTATTGTCATCAGTGTTTCATTCAGTGATCTTACAATACAACCTACATTAATGTTTTGCACCTAAAGCACCCAATACTGACACTGATATACAAACATGGATGTTCTACATGTTTAAAGCATAAAAAGTGATTAAACTAGTCTTAATCAACTCACCCTTTTTTACAGAAACCATGATCCAGCTCATCACAACTTCAGATATAATCTGCATAAACAATACACAATAGTAAAATTTGTTTACATCCCTCGACTGAAACGTTTCGCCCCCTCATTCAAGTCCTTGGTTCATGCATGCTCATCAGCTGCTCACTGATCAGCAGTTCTCAGTATTATGTCCGAAAGAGGCAATTCTCAGTTCAGTGTACTGGTGACTTGCAAACTGCTGTGATGGACTCAATGTACTGCAGATGCAAGAGCTGCTGTCCTCGGATCAGTGTACTGTTGACTCAAGAACTGCTGCGAATGACTCAATGTACTGTTGACTCGAGAGCTGTTGCGACCCGAACATTCAGTCTGATTTGTGAACTGGCTGGAGCGGTTCATTGGCAAAAGCAGATATCACCAGTTCTAGGACACGAGAGTGAGTTAATGATGATACAATTTTAATTTTGGGTTGAACTTGACCTTTAAATAAAGGAAGACAAAAATTTATGAAAAAAAAATTTGTGGAAGAAACCATTTCCAGTTCTGTAGCTATCTGATCTTTACTAAAGTTCAGTTCCAGCTGCAAATATGGGTAGATCTCATTCCCACTGTTGCAGATTTGCTTTTTGCCCAGTTCAACTTGGCTGAAGATTTAAGACAAAATTCCCAAAGGATTGACTAGAATTTGTCAATCTATTTTACACTCAACAAAAATGATTATATCATCTACACAGATGATATGCATAAAATTGAATGGTTACTGTTAAAAAATGAGGGAGATGATGAGAGCAGGATCTAAGAGAAGCTACTTTAATGGAGATAAAACAAAATATAAAACAGGATGCAAAACAAAAGTAAACAAATGGGACAGAAACCGGAGCATGAACAGGTGACAAACACTTAACAACTGACAAAGGTAAAACAGACATCAGGGCAATATATACACAAGGATAATGTGGTAAATGAAACACAGGTGAGAAACAATGGGGAACAGCTGGAAGTGATCAGAGCAGGGGATTATGGGAAGTGTAGTCCGGGGGGAACAGGTGACAGAGGCAAAACACAGAGCAGACAACAACAGTGAATCATAACATAACCCCCCCCCCAATGGGTGGCTCCTGATGCCCAAGGAGGGCAGGAAGGGGTGGCAGGGCCAACATGGAGCTGGAGAACAAAGAGTCCAGATTAGAACAAGCTGGTGGTCAAAGGACCCAGGAGACCAGATCAGTTCAGGCAGATGACCATGGGACCAAGGAAACCAGGGCAGACCAGGCAGATGACCAGGGGACCAAGGAAGCCAGGGCAGATCAGGTAGACAACCAGGGGACCAAGGGAACCAGGGCAGATCAGGCGGACGACCAGGGGACCAAGGAAACCAGGACAGATCAGGCAGACAACCAGGGGACCAAGGAAACCAGGGCAGATCAGGCAGACGACCTGGAAACCAAGGAAATCAGAGCAGATCAGGCGGACAGTCAGGAGACCAGGGAGACCAGAGCAGATCAGGTGGATGGCCAGGAGACCCAGGAGACCAGAGCAGATCAGGCAGATGGCCAGGGGACCCAGGAGACCAGAGCAGATCAGGCGGCTGGCCATGAGACCAGGGAGACCACCTCAGGGGACTGGATCATGAGGCCTGGTTGATGGCCACAGAGCTGAAACAGGGTCAGGAGGCCTGAGTGGTGACTACAGACTAGAGACTGGAGCCATGGAAGGCGGAGCCGTAGGAGGCTCAAGGGGTGAAGCCATGGAAGGCGGAGCCATAGGAGGCTCGAGGGGCAAAGCCGTGGAAGGTGGAGCTGTGGCAGGCTCGAGGGGCAAAGCAGTGGAAGGCGGAGCCGTGGGAGGCTCAAGACAAAGAGTCCTGGATGACTGGGAAATTACCTCCGTGGTCGCGAACATGAGCAGAGTCTCGGAAACAACCTCTGTGGTCATGGGCGTAGACAAAGACTTGGGAAATAAATTCTGAGGTTGTGAACATGGGCAGAGACTTGGAAACGACCTCCGTGGTGATATATATGGGCAGAGACTCGGAGATGACCTCTGTGGTTGTGAACATGGGCAGAGACTTGGAAACGACCTCCATGATCGTGTACATGGGCAGAGACTCGGAGACAATCTCTGTGGTCGTGAACATGGGAAGAGACTCGGAGATGACCTCTGTGCTTATGAACATGGGAAGAGACTCGGAGATAACCTCTGTGGTCATGAATATGGGAAGAGACTCGGAGATAACCTCTGTGGTCATGAACATGGGCAGAGACTCGGAGATGACCTCTGTGGTCGTGAACATGGGAAGAGACTTAGAAACGACCTCCGTGGTCGTGAACATGGGCAGAGACTTGGAAATGACCTCCGTGGTCATGTACATGGACAGAGACTTGGGAACAGAAGCCTTTCTCCTCCTCCAAGAGGCCGAAGTTGGCAGCGCAGGCTCTGGGACAGACGAGGCTGGTAACGCAGGCTCTGGGATGGACGAGGCTGGCAACGCAGGCTCTGGGATGGACGAGGATGGCAACGCAGGCTCTGGGATGGACGAGGCTGGCAACGCAGGCTCTGGGATGGACGAGGCTGGCAACGCAGGCTCTGGGATGAACGAAGCTTCCAGCTCGCTGGCGTGGCAGTCGTGGGTGTCGACTCATTGGCCGTGGCAGGTGCGGAATCGGCTCGTTGGCCGTGGCAGGCGTGGGCGTCGGCTCGTTGGCCGTGGCAGGTGTGGGCATCGGCTCGTTGGCCGTGGCAGGCGTGGGTGTGGGCTCATTGCTGTGGCAGGCGTGGGCATGGGCTCGTTGGCGTGGCAGGCGTGGGCGTCGGCTCATTGGCCGTGGCAGGCATGGCTGTGATATGGCATGGAGCAGACTCATGCGTGGCTGTGACATGGCATGGAGCAGAATCAGGCCTGGCTGTGACATGGCATGGAGCAGATTCAGGCGTGGCTATGACGTGGCGTGGAACAGACTCAACAAAATTTATTGATGCAGTAATATCAATTAATAATCAATACAATGCTTAAACGTCCGACTTCCAACTACAAATTATACAGTAACATGATTAGATATGGTAACAGATAAGCCTATACTACATATGAGGAGGGTGTGTGTGTGTGTGTGTGTGTGTGTGTGCGTGTGTGTGTGTGAGTAAGGAGAGAAGGAGGGCACAAATTGGCGGACATGGCTCTCATGGAGAGTACGTCACGTGAGGTTTCCGGACAGAGAATGTGGCCGCGAATGTGGGTGGAGAGACTGGTTAATGGCGTCTGCCTCTTTAACGCGTGTCTCCACTGGTACGATAACTTAGGGACAAAGCTGGGCTCTATTGCTAAGTTATCTGCTCGCCAACTGTGTGTGCATGTATGTTTGCGAGGGGTCCTGTGTGCAGTTAGTACGAGAGAGAGAGAACAGAGTGATGGCACCAAAGCCGGTTTATTCGATCGTGGGAGAGAAGGCGACCGTTAGATTTATCACTCAGAGACGCGGTGAACGGCTCGTCATCCATCCGCTGCGGTTGTTGGTTCTTTAATGGATAAACTCAGTGTGCCTGTCTCACCGCGATGGTAGAAATGCACAAACAGCCCAACGTGGTTGGACGACAACACAGGAAATCTCATTCGTAGTAACAGTAAGTTACAATAATACCTTGAGTATTATTAGCAGCAATGAGCAGACTCGGCGGTCCGTAAACTGTACAAGCAATTGCCTTGATACACAAAAATAACACACTATAATAATCTATCTCTGCCCAGACATAAACCTCTTAGTTGAGTCACGTGAGGACGTGGGTAGAATGTGTGTTCATCTGTCGTGTGACTCCGACTCAGTTTCTCGAAGCTCGGGTGATGACGGAAGGCCGTTTCCTCGCTCTTTTGGCAGGTGGTACGGCAGCTGATTCTCGGCGGGTTGGCAGAGAAATCGGTGAAGTCAACTCGTTGAAGGAGGAAGAGAAATCTTCTTTCTTCACTTCTGCAGACAAATGGGTGAGACGCGGATTGGTCTCCTTCGGATCCGTTAGCGTGCTTGGTGGAACACGGAGAAATCTCGGCTCGTCCAGGGAGATGGAGATTGTATGGCCAAAGTTCAAGTATGTACGTTACTTCCTTGGGCAACGAGGCTACACCTGGGAGCAGCAGGGCTGCAACTAGACGTGGCGCATACTGTCGTTGGAAGCGAAGCATATGAGGAATCTCCGGGGTTTTATACTCTCGATGACATCATTGTTGAGGAAAGCATTCTGTAGTGCGTTTCATCCAATAGGAGTTGAGAGTTTGATCCTTCAGAATTTCACACATAGGTGTAAACTGAGCATGGCTTGATGGGATCTGTAGTCTGTTTGGACTCCCTTTGTTTGATTTTGGCACTGTTTGTGTTATCAGGCTTTGAGTGTACCTATAGGCTGCAGTCAGGCTTTATGACTGTATGTAGGCCTACCTTTGTCTCCTATCTGAATACATGAGTCCCAACAAAAGAAATGGAGGAATGAGTCGAAACAAATTTTTGTGGTAATCAACATTATGCCCAAATGCTGTTGATTGAGTTTAACTTGTATTGAACCCAGAACATTACTTTAATATTACTGGCTTTATCTTAATCCTCTGTAATTGGACGCTTTCACACGTGACCAAACTAATCATGGCTGACATCAGAAAGTTACAGAGTTCTGCAAGCATTTTGAAAGCTTAATTTGACTAAATGCTCTATTTTCCACAATAATTTTTTTTTAAGGCATAGATCACCCAAAAATGAAAATTCATTGAATGAATGAAAATAATTTAATCACCATCATGTCATTTCAGACGTGTATGTGTTCTTCTGCTGAACACAAAACAAAGATTTTAAGAAGAACATCTTAGCTCTGTAGGTCCATACAATGCAAGTGAATGGTGACCAGAACTCCAAAAGCTCCAAAAAGGATAAAGTCAGCATAAAAGTAAGACTCCAGTGGTTAAATGTCTTCTGAAGTGATCCAGTTGGTTTTGAGTGAGAACAGACCAAAATATAACTCCTTTTTACTGTACATCTTGACAGCAGTCTCCTTGGCAATCATGATTTCAATGATAACACTTCCTAGCGCCATCTAGCGCTCTGCGCATGCGACAAGCACTAGGAAGGGTAATCGAACTTGAAATCACGATCGCGTCTAGAGACTGCAATTACAAGATAAGCTTTTGGAGTTCTGGTCACCATTCACTACAGAGTTGAGATATTCTTCTAAAAATATTTGCTTGTGTTCTGCAGAAGAAAGAAAGGCATACACATCTGGGATGGCATGAGGGTGAGTAAATTATGAGAGAATTTTCATTTTGGGTGAACTATCCCTTTAAATTATGAAAGTAACAGTATTTTTTCATAGTACAGACACTTATCTCAAAAGATTAAGGACATTTTTATTCCTCAAGATATATCCCTTTATAACAATACAGGACATCCTATCCAGCCTAGTAACGAAATGTGTGTATTTTGCTGGTTTCTGAATAACTGTCATTATCTCAAAAGGTCATGCTCTGCATTTTGGAAAAGTACAGCTACGCCTTCACTAATAAAGTGCTCATTATTTAAAATGACCTTTCCTCAATTCCACTCACACATTCTCATTTTTATTATTACTGTGGGTTTCCTGGACAATGATTCAATTTGCTTTTGCTTTTCTAGCTCAGAAATCATTGACCTTTTTAACACTCTCTTGTGCCATTTAAGTTTTATGTGCCCAACAAATCTGACTTATAAAATTAAGAATAAAAATCAGTGCTGGCCCTACCTAATAAGTGGCATAAGCGGCTGCATAGGGCCCAGCGACAACCAGTGGGCCGCCTACCACAGGTTCAGTTAGGGTTAAGCCAAATAATTAATTGCACCAAAAAACAAAACAAAAAATACTGGCCACACCACTCGGCTATGCAAGCCAATAGTCTGATGAAACCTGACAAATCTAAAAAATGTTATTATTATTTTAATGTTAAAGAAAAGGTATTAAGACATAAATATGTACATTTGACACTTGTAAATCTTAGAACTCCCTTGGCGACATTAGTATAGCAATTTACTTTCAGTGCGTGCAATCAGAATTTGAGTCTGCCTTTTTCCAAATTGCATTCTTCTCCCCATATCCATCTCATGTAATTGAAAATAGACAGTGGCTGTATGCCTTTGGAGAGTCATTTATTTTAAATAAAAACAAACACACAGGGTGAAAATAAAATATATAAGGGGAGTGTGATATAAATAAAAGTAAACACAATGTCCTCATGGTGATCCAGGGACTGAAGGTGCAGCGGAATGGTTTGGTTTAGGTAGGGAGGGAGGGGGCATGCTTTTTCTTGTCCAGGACACATCGGTGGCGGCTTTCTTCAGCAGCTCAGCATCTCAAGGGCCGGCGGAGAGTGAGGGGAAGAGACAAGCACACGAGGAAGAGACCAGTGTCTTTAGTGCCCTGCTCTGCATTTACGAGTTACAAGGCACCATTACATAACAAATCAGTTGCGTTTCACTGCCAGTGATGTATTTAAGTTATGTCACAATCAGTGTTGGGGAGTAACGGAATACATGTAACGGGATTACGTATTTAAAATACAAAATATAAGTAACTGTATTCCACTACAGTTACAATTTAAATCATTGGTAATTAGAATACAGTTACATTCAAAAAGTATTTTGATTACTGAAGAGACTACTTTGCATTTTATTGTCATTTGTTTCATTTAATATTTAGTGCTTTCAGATGGAAAACATTTATACATATAAATTATGCAATTCAAAGTGCATTTGAACAGCAGTGAAACACTTTCTTATGATGTGTTACATTCATACGAGCAGACAGAGAAGTAAGTTTAAAGTTTGGAGGAGAAGAAATAGAAATAAACCTTGTGTAAATTGTCAGCTTTACGTTAAGCTAAAATGCTATTTCTAGCCATTTTACATGCACATGTTATCAGGCACGATCATATTTTTTTATCAAGAAAATTCACGTTGGATCATAATTTCTTTTTTTCTAGTAAGAACTTTGATATTAGGGCAAAAATCTTATTCTTGGTAATTTTTTTTACTGTTTTCCTGTAAAAATATTAAAAAAAATCCTTAAGACAAGATCAGTTTGATTGATCTTGTTTTAGAAACAACACTGCATAATATATTTAGGTTTTTCAGAGAATGTATTTTTAACATGTGTATTTTGTCTTACTGTACTGGCAGAGTTTTTATAGTCAAAACAAGTGAAAAAATCTACCAGTGCTGAAGAAGTAATCCAAAGTATTTAGAATACGTTACTGACCTTGAGTAATCTAATGGAATACGTTACAAATTACATTTTACAGCATGTATTCTGTAATCTGTAGTGGAATACATTTCAAAAGTAACCCTCCCAACCCTGGTCAAGATACTTATACAACAAACACTAAATATGTTGTTATATTATACAGTATTCTGTTTTAGAATACACTTTTGTGCAAATCGTATCTGCAACAAATTACACCAGGGTGCAAATACCATGTGCCACTATTTACAATAAGTGTCAATAGCATCTACAATACCTTAAAGATGCACTACGTAAATTTGTGCTCTCTAGCGCCATCTGTTGTTGAAAGATAAAATTGCAAGCAATTTGAGGAAAAACACATTACGTCAGTCATGTTTCGTCACTGCTCTTCTAGTCTCATGATTTGCGCTTACCTGGACATCGCCTATGTGTGATTATGACTGGGAGATATTCAGAGACGGAGTCATAATGTGCTATTTTCGTTTATATTATGTTATATAATTAAACATTTAAAATGGAAATATTACTTTGAAGATATAAAAAAACACTCTTATTTACATAATTTGAATTAATTAATTTTACACTTATAGTGCTTATCTGACTCTACACCCAAAGCACTTTTACACAGAGAAGAGGGGACTCTCCTCAACCAACTTACACTTGGCCACTTCATACGTTTTCACTGATGGGATAGCTATCCGATCATGAAAAGACCAGATGTAAATGCCCTCCAAAACGCATTCGAGACGGATTGCAATCCTATCGCTCAGACCACTTCAAGAGGTGGTTTGAGACACATTCCTTTCCTAACTGGTCAAGTCTAAATGAATCTGGCTGTTCAAGTCACATATGTAAACTTTACTCTGCCCAAACAGCACTATGTCAGCATAGGAAAACTGCTAAACATTTCAGCTATCACCTAATATTTGCTTAGGGTTTGCGTCACGCAGTAAATAATAACAAAGAAAGAGACAAATACATGTTGTAGGAGAGACAGAACTTTTTCCCTCATTTATATGATGCAGATCGCTGATGAAACTGAAACTAAACACTGACATGAGCGCAGCTGACACGCAAGACGTGTCTTACCTATGAAATTCCCTGAGGGGTAAAACACACAGCGCGCGCACACACACAGACACGTGCACGCTGGGCAAATTTATGGAATCAAAATCCCGTCAAAAGAATTGCGGTCACGGATCCAAAAATAATAAGCGTGAATTAAAATAATAAGTGTGAATCAAAAAATAATTCACTACTGGTCAAAAGTTTTGAAACACTTATTCTTTGTTTTAATTTTTTTTTCACATTGATAATAATAGTAAATCCATCAAAACTATGGAATAACATAAATGGAACTATGCCAATTATGTTGTGACTAAACAAAATCTAAAATAAATCAAAACTGTGTTATATTTTAGCATCTTCAAAGTAGTCATCCTTTGCCTAGAATTTGCAGACATGTACTCTTGACATTTTCTCAACCAACTTCTTGAGGTATCACCCTGGGATACTTTTTAAACTGTATTGGAGGAGTTCCCATCTATGTTGGGCACTTATTGGCTGCTTTTCTTTATTATTTGGTCCAAGTCATCAATTTCAAAAACTTTTTTTTTTTTAAATTAAATTTTAGTTTTATAATGAAATAAATTAATATGGTGGCACAATTATATTTTTGTCTACAAAACTAATTTCAAACATTTAAGCATATGCCTTAAGATAAAAAGATTTTTAAGATCATGTGAAACATTTCAGTCAAGTGTTTCAAAACTTTTGACCGGTAGTGTAAGTGCAGATAAAAAAAAATAATAAGCGCAAAAATAAATAAAAAGCGCAGATCAAAATAATGAGCACAGATCAAAATAATTAGTGCAGATCAAAAAATAACAAGCATGAATCAAAAATATATACACATTTAAAATATGCTGCAAAAAAAAAAAAATAATAAAAAAACAAAAAAAAAAAACAGAAAAATTAAAGCAAAGTCATCAGAATTGTAAACAAAATCATGTTTTCCTTGGTTATACCTATTACAGTTTTTTGTGCTCTCTGACAATTTTGCTCATATTTAAAATTTTTTGTACGCTTATGCTGTATTTGCCTTTGCATTTGTTTCCAAGTTCTGTGCTTGGTTTTCCAAAACTTGTGAGTAGAGTTTCATGTAAATCAGGGGGAGATTTTCATCCCTATTAGTCCACTAGTTCTTGATCGACAGCTCCTCCTCTAGCCAATCATTCGAAGAGGGGAGGTGATGTCACTCCAATGCAACTCCGACGGCTGCTGCTCAATATTATATTATCTGTGGTTGATAGATACGCTGCTTGTGTCTGTTTTGAGTATTTTCTGCCAGCTCTAGGAAACAATGTGTTGTCCGAGAAGGCCATTATCATCTGTTAACACATGTATCGAGTCAGCTGAATTTAGTTAGCAGAGTTTTAGTTTAGGCATTATTTAAGACTTCCTTGTTTGTAGGTTATTGGCTGCATATCAATAAAAAAAAAAATAAATAAATAAAAAAAATTAAAAAAAACAAGGCTGGGTTGGTGTGGATGTTTGATGAATGTTTTTACTAGCTGTACCAGTACAGCTAGTAAACATAATCTGCTTTTCCATATTGCTGATTATGCCGTTATATACTGATCCTATGTTGGCATTGTTGGCACGGCTACATGTAGTTTCTTTTTCCACGATACTGCAGCGAAATCAGAAACAAGAGACCAAGCATCCCCACGTCAATAAATAATGCAAAAAAGTGGGCTTGACGTTCTTTATTCACAAATAGTCACAAATTTAGGGACCGTCTCTAAAGATACAGGCAACATTGGAGCATACATATTCAAAACATTTACAAACATTTTCATAACAGAGTATACAAGTTCAATATCATTGAAGCAAATGACTTACAGTCTTGAATCTAGGTGTCAGCAATATTACACACATTTGAGATTTTTTATATAATAAAAAAAAGTTCAATTATATGTAAGCATTTCTATATTCATCAGTATTGTAATAGGCCTTGGTGTCGGGATCTGGATTTTATTTAATGGAAAAGCGGATCAAGTTCGGCTCTGAACTCACGACTACATTGGTACAGCTAGTAAAAACGTCTTGGTTACTGATGTAACCTCTGTTCCCTGATGGAGGGAACGAGACATTGAGTTGATGTAGTGACCCTAGGGGTTCAATCTTGAGAGCCCCAATCACCTTTGCTTAAAATAGAAAAGGCCAATGAGAATTGGTGAGTGGAATTTGCATGCCACTCTCCGCCCTCGTACATAGGGTATAAAAGGAGATGGCGTGCACCACTCATTCAGACTTATGCTGAGGAGCCGATAGAGAATCCCGGCCATGTCAGCAGCCGGTTCAGCACCACGGCAGGAGGGACACAATGTCTCGTTCCCTCCATCAGGGAACAGAGGTTACATCAGTAACCAAGACGTTCCCTGTCTTTCACTCACTCAACGTTGTGTCGATGTAGTGACCCTAGGGGTTCCTATAGGAAACGCCGCAGGTGCTGAACCATGTCACGAGGTACGGAAGAGTGGACATGGGCAAGCTGCTGCTTGCCTCACAGTGAGCGCTCAACCACGTTGTGACCTTCCAGCAAGTTAGGTAAGGCGTCTCCCTAGTCCTGTTAAGGGGGGAGGAGGCACTTACCCAAGTAGGCTACCAGCGGTGCCTTTCCTGATTTGCTGTTAAGCAATTTCCCACCGAGCACTTTCTAGAATAGCGCTGGGAATTGCTCTTCCCTCTCCAGGAAGTAGAGCACTACGGAGACCGCATCCTACCAGAGGGAGGTTAACATACGGAGAATACCTCACATGGACTTACCAACAGGGAAGTTCACACATGGAATGATACCACCAGAGGACCCTATCTACAGAGAGGGTACGCAGCCACGGTGGCCGAGGCAAAGAAAGCTCTGGTGAGGGGAAACACAGGGTTCACCTAAGGGGAAACCGAACAGTGGAAACTCATCATACGGGATTACCAAGGGGGAATCACCATGCATGAAGCACTGAGCCCGAGCACACAGGCTCACCTGAAAAGGGGCATGCCACGAGTACTGGGTCTTGTGTCATTACTCCTCTGCCGAGTTCATCACCGAACAGTGCTTAAGAATTAAAGAGGCATCCAGGGTTCACCGGATACGGGGAACTGTTGTGGACAAAAAGGCGCACATTATCACCTTTGAAAAAGGGGAAAGGCGCAATGCAAGCGGTACACCCAAACGGCTGCCTGGTCTATCTGCTGTTACCGTGTAACACACGGGTCGAAACAGGGTCTATGCATAGGTTATAAAACCTTGCAAAGGTATTGTGTTTAGCCCAACCCACAGCTCTGCATATGTCTGCTAGATAGGTCCCCGTTGCTAGTGTCCAGGAGGACACAACACCTCTAGTGGAGTGTGCCCAGACTCCCAAGGGGCACGGCAAGTCCTGAGATTGGTATGCAAGAGAAAGTGCATCCACAATCCAATGGGCTAGCCTCTGCTTTGAGACAGCTTTCCCCTTCTGCTGTCCTCCAAAACAGACAAAGAGCTGCTCCGAGCGTCTAAAGCTCTGTGTGTGGTCCAGATAGATTCAGAGGGCATGAACTGGACCCAGCAACGACAAGGCTGGGTCTTCCTCCTATGAAGGGAGCGCTTGCAGGTTCATCACCTGGACCTGAAAAGGAGTGGTGGGAACTTTGGGAAAGTAAACAGGCCGGGGTCTCAAGATCACGTGAGAGTGTGCCAGCCCGGAATCCAGGCATTCGTTGGTAACAGAGAGCGTCTGCAGGTCCCCCACCCTCTTGATGGAAGTGAGTGCCACCAGGAGGGCAGTCTTCAGAGACAAAGAACTGAGCTCGGCCTGCTCCAGGGGCTCAAAGGGGGCTCTCTGTAGGGCAAGTAGGACCACAGAGAGATCCCAAGAGGGAATCAGGCGCGGACTAGGAGGACTCAACCTCCTCGTGCCCTTGAGGAACCTGTTGATCAGGTCGTGCTGTCGTGAGGGCCTCCCGTCCAGTGTGTCATAGTAAGCTGCTATGGCAGCCACGTACACTTTCAGGGTAGAAAGAGACAGCCGGCTCTCCAGCCCTTCCTGAAGGAAAGACAGCACAGACCTGACGGCACATCCCTGTGGGTCTTCCCCACAGGAAGAACACCAGTTCGCGAAGAGACGCCACTTGAAGGCATACAACCATCTCATAGAGGGGGCTCTGGCCTGAGTAACTGTGCTTACCACCGCTCCGGTCCAGGAGCCAGACGTGGAGATTCCAGAGGTCCGGCCGCAGGTGCTGGAGCGTGCCCTGCCCCTGAGTGAGAAGGTCTTGCCTCAGGGGAATGTGCCAGGGAGGTGCTATTACTAGGAGCATCAGATCCAAGAACCAAGTCCGGTTGGGCCAGTACGGCACAACGAACAGGACTTGCTGCTCCTCCTCCCTGACTTTGCACAGAGGACTTTCTCGACGTCATGCATCTCCGCAAGGTTGAGCCACAGGTGCCTCTCTTGGACCACAAGAGTGGACATCATTCGGCCCAGGGCGCACGCCGTGACTTTCGTCGCCCATAAGGTGAGGTCGGTCACAGTACGCAGTCCTTGCATCAGCCCTGGGTCAGTTCTACCCTCGTGAAGATCTTTCAGCGCCTTGGCCTGGTGGACCTGCAAGATGGCCATGGTGTGCAGGGTGGAAGTGGCTTGACCCGCGGCCTTGTAAGCCTTCGTCATGAATGAAGAAGAGAATTTACAGGCCTTGGAAGGGAGCCTTGGTCGGTCGGGCCAGGTGGCTGCACCCTGTGGGCATAAATGCACCGCTACTGTGCACTCTACATGGGGGAGCTCGACATATCCCTTAGCCGCTCCACTGTCAAGGGTAGTTAGGATGGATGAGCCCGCGAAGCATGTACAGGCAGAAAAATACTTTGTTAGCTCCTCGTGCCCTTCCGGGAAGTAAGGCACCGGGGCGGGGGGCGGCCGTGAGTCGCGCTCTGAGCCCAGAAACCAATCAACCAGCCGCGAACGCTCAGGGCAGGGTGGAGGGTTCCACTTCAGCCCGATGTTCGCAGCCACCCAGGCAAGCACGGCTGCCATCTCAGCATCCACATCATCCTGTGCTCTACCGCCCATGGGCGGGAGCTCAGAAGATTCGTCCGCTTCCGACAGTAGAAGCCCACCCTCTGATGCTGCGACCGAAAGCCGCGAAAGACAAATTAAATCCACCCTGAGGCGCACCGCCTGTATCGCTTGACAGCTCTTCCGGATAGAACGAGTATG
This sequence comes from Myxocyprinus asiaticus, assembly GCF_019703515.2. Lineage (NCBI taxonomy): Eukaryota > Metazoa > Chordata > Actinopteri > Cypriniformes > Catostomidae > Myxocyprinus > Myxocyprinus asiaticus. The sequence goes on from NC_059353.1 coordinate 13,114,300, forward strand.
CTGGGGGACGGGATGTCCGCGGGGGTTGAGCCGGCGAAACGCTCCCATATCCACATCCAGATCGCCGGCTGAGCATCAGCCCAGGACGGAGCGGGTTGGGGAGCAGCCGCGGTGGCTCCTTGCTTGAAGAAGGAAGTGAGCCATGACCGCAACGTTCTGATGTGCATGTTCTCGCAATGAGAACATAACCCTTCCACGAAAGCTGCCTCGGCGTGCTGGCGCCCCAAGCACTCGAGACCGGAGGGGAGAGATAACGGCCACATCCAGTAGCGCAAACATGGAAGGATATCTTTAAAAAGATGCCAAGCCTTTGCACGAGCTCTTTTAGAAGGAAATATACTCTTTTGAATATACTCTTTTAGCACCTGCGGACTCAGCCGCCGAAGCACCCAGGGGAAGCAAAACACTCGACCATGTGAGGGTGACCGCTGATATGTGCCATAAAATCCAGCAGCGTAAGTGAAAGGTGAGAGGACGAACACAAGCATGCATTCAGCTCCGAAGAAAAAATCTGAATGAGTGGTGCATGCCATCTTCTTTTATACCCGTATGTCCGGGGGCGGAGAGTGGCATGCAGATTCCACTCGCCAATTCTCATTGGCCTTTTCTATTTTAAGTAAAAATATTTTAAGGCTCTCAAGATCGAACCCCAAGTGTCACTACATCGACACAATGTCGAGTGAGTGACAGAGAGGGAACATGCATCAAACATCCACACCAACCCAGCCTTATTTTGTTATTTTTATTTTAGATATGCAGCCAATAACCTACAAACAAGGAAGTCTTAAATAATGCCTAAACTAAAGACTCTGCTAATTAAATTCAGATTCGATACATGTGTTAACGGACTATGATAATAGCCTACTCGGACAACACATTGTTTCCTAAAGATGGCAGAAAATACTCAAAACAGACACAAACAGTGTATCTATCAACCACAAATAATATAATATTGAGCAGCAACCGTCAGAGTTGCATAGGAGTGCCGTCACCTCCCCTCTTCGAATGATTGGCTAGAGGAGGAGCTGTCGATCAAGAACTAGTGGACCAATAGGGATGCAAAACGCCCACTGATTTACATGAAACGCTACTCACAAGTTTTGGAAAATCAAGCGCAGAACTTGGAAACAAAAGCAAATTAAAAAAATACAGCATAAGCTTATAAAAAAATGAAAATATGAGCAAAATTGTCAGAGAGCACAAAAAACAGTAATATAACCAAGGAAAACATGATTTTGTTTTCAATTCTGATGACTTTGCTTTTTTTTTTTTTTTTTTTTTGCAGCATATTTTAAATGTGTTTATATATTTTTGATTCATGCTTCTTATTTTTTGATCTGCACTGATAAATTTGATCTGTACTTATTATTTTGATCTGCACTTATTCTGTTTTGATTCACGCTTATTATTTTTGGATCCGTGACCCCAATACGGGATTTTGATCCCATACAAATTCACTTGGAATCAAATAATAAAGCAGATCTTTTAAATTCACTGCCCGGAATTACCATAATCACTTATGTATAGTGCTGGAATTGAAGATCGGAATTAGATACATTTGGCAGAGACACACTGAAGTGGCCAAGTGTAAATAGGCCTGATAATACAACTTTGCCGAACGGATAACAGATATACATCCATCCAGATTGCAGCGATGTTGTCCTGAACTGTGTGAGATTGACTGTCAATGCACTGAACGTAGTTTCTCCAGCCGGAACATGTGACGGCCAGTACTTCTTTCTTGTGTTTACGAACATAACGTAATGACGTAAGGATGAACGACATAAGCCAGCGATTTCGCTCCAAATCCGAACGACAGCTCATAATATAAACAATTTTTATAGGCTTACTGTAGTGAATCGGAGTAAGGTAAGGAAATTGTTTTGAACACTGATTATTTATGTACTCAATCAATAATGGCAATTTGTTCATTTTTATCCAAAAACCTTAGTGCTGCTAATAATCTACAGTTGGTAGTTTTGCATTTTTAAGCTCAATACTTTTGAATAAATTGACTTTAAATTGTTTATTTGCACAGATTAGTTGCTTGATGTTTGGTATGTTTGGTTAGGTGTACCTATAGGTGGGGAGCCATATTTTGAAAATCTGCTTAGGGCCCCCAAAATACTAGGGCTGGCCGTAAAAAATAATTAAATGTAACCTACATTTCATGACAAGGATGAAAAATCAAGCCATTTTACATTAAATATTAATCATAGTATGTAATTGTTTCAGTGTCTGAAAATGTTCCTCTTTCATCTCTCCACTCTCTCCCAGCAATTCACATGAGTCTTTTATTTTTCCCCCTATCGTTTTCTTAGTGGTGTGTAGGAATTTAAAGGCAAAAAGGCATACAATTATGCTATTTTATCCCATTCTCCTATTGAAATTAGATAGAGATTAAGGGAGCTTAAATTTACAGTTACACAGATCAAATCATGCAGTTTTGATTTGTTTCATGAGAATGAGATTGTTTAAATATTTATTAATCTAAAATGTGATTTGTCACATTTAATGTTTTCTGTGTACTGGAAAATGTTTGTGGAACAGTTCACATGGTCAATGTGAATTCAAAATAATCCAGAGTGTGCTTGTGTTTGGAGTGAACTCATTTGAACTAGTTCTTTGGTTGAAAAATAATGCTTCCCATATCTTTGGTTGTTGATGTAAAATGCCATGTGTCCAATCAAACTATTCTGTATTTCGGGTGCAATGCATTTTATACAGTGAATTATTGGCTGCCCAGAGCACGAAATCATCGAACTCAAGAGACATTTAAAAACTAAACACCACAATGTAATTGTGGATATTGTCGGGCCTATGCAGTTTATGGTATTATTAATACATACAATAGCAGGAGATTCTTGTTTACTTTTGGACAGTAAACAATTTTGGTACTGTGTTGGGTCACCATTTGATGTCCAGTGTAAAATCTGGTGTAGTCCCACACAAATCTGACATAAAAGACTGATGAAAGCATGCAAAGACCACCACATCCTCCACCAGTCTAAACCCTACAGCCAAACCAAGTTGTTCATCCTTCTGCTACACCTGGAAAAGATAATCTACAAACAGAAATTGTGGGACGTGGTCAAAACAACCATTTTAGTTGTTTCATATTCATTCCCAATTTTGTTTTCTTCTTTTCTTCCTACTAAAGCCAAAGGCCTTGAAAGGAAGTGTGGAGAGCGAGTCATTTTTCTTTGGTCTGTCTGTGACAGAGGTTTGATAAATAGGCCTTAACTTCCCCTCTTTTCTACTCTCGCCTCATGAACAACCACACAGACACATGAATTATTAAAGTAAATTTCAGCAGCTCTGACTGCAACACTGAAAATATAAAGCCACAAACAGCACATGAATAAACAACTATTAGAGAAACAAACAACAAAACTCTTACAGTTTTAAGGCATGGACCATAAACTGACTTTTCATTGCAATTGCCAGCACTATAACCCTTCCAGTCATTACACCCATAAATGTCAAAATGGCTACCTTACATGCAACAAACTTGAATGTCTCAGAGCATTCAAGGCCTCTGTTAATACGGTAGAGCTACAAAAATAAATAAATAAATGTAGGTTAATAAAGACTCTGCTGAAAAACCAGCTTGGACCACTGTGAAATTTCATGCTAGTCAAGGCTTTATGCTAGTTATTTGCTGGTTTAACTGGTGGGCCAACTTAGCTGTTCATTTTAGTTCCGTTACGACAAAACTGTCCTTCCACATGACCTAGTTGAAACCTCTCTACAATAACACCAATATTCTAATATTGGCTATGGTGTTTGAGCCCAGCCTTTTTAGGCACGAAGCTGTCCGCTATAAAGCAGGTGCACAAACACCATTCCTCAGAATTTTCTTCCTTTAAGACAGCGATTCATTTCTCATCTAGAAGCCCTCTACTGCTTCGCCGTCGACTACATGAGTCAGTGGGCGGAATCTTCACGGCAACGAGAAGACTCTCCGCTCCCCTGCAGTGTTCCACCTCGCTGCCTGACGCTTCACTGGTGAACGGGCCGCTTCAGCATTCTGATTCCCCGCAGCGCTTTGGCAGGAGTTGTGTATCCTTATAAAGCAATTGTATATTTTTTGTGTGTATATATATATTAAAGAGTCACTTACCTGTTCACATCTTTTTAAAGATGTCATTCTGTTCCTTGTGTGAGAGGCACATCCCGCCGTCGGATCAGCATGACAACTGCATTCACTGTCTGGGCCGTGCCCACGCAGAGTCAGCTCTCATGGAGACAAACTGCCCTCACTGTGAGGGCATGACTCTCAAGATGCTTCGCTTGCAAATCGCTCTCTTTCTGAGGGACGATTCAGCCTCCCACCTACCTCTTCTGTGACACCCGAGGGATCACACGAGGAGGCACAGCGGGGCTGCGAGGTCAAGCAGGATGAATTTGAGGTGGTCCTCGTGCCAGCACATGCCCTGCGAGCCCCTCAATCTCCATGTAACATATCTATGCCGATACATTATGTGTGTGACGAGCTCCGGCATTCCGCAGGAGTGCACAGCCTCATCTCGTTCGGCGGTTCTGATGCTGGGGATGATGACGATGTCATGTCTCTCGCTGCATCAGGCGAGAGGTCAGTGAATGAAGCTGCCGCCCCTTCCCCCAGCGAGGAGCGTGTATACGGCACTGAAAAGAAGATGCTTCACGTTCTTTCAAGGGTGGTTGAAGAGCTCAATATCGAGTGGTCTCATTCAGAGGAACCTACACAATCTCGCCTTGATGAATGGTTCCTGCAGTCCGGATGCCGTCAAGCGACCACATCCCATAGATATTCCCTGAAGTTCATAACGAACTGTCAAAATCCTGGCACGTGCCCTATTCAGCTCCCCCGCGCAGCAATTACATCCTCTCTAATGTGGATCACAGGGAAGAAAACGATTATGCCCAAATACTCCACATGAAAGAGGCAATAGCGGCACATCTCTGCCCGGCGAGTAGTTCATTGTCGAGATTATGGACCCAGACGCAGGAGTAAAAATATAACACTATTTAATGAGTAAAAAGTTCAGATATATGTTGAAAAAATAGCCAGCAGCTCATGGTTGCCAGTATCATAATTTCGTTCAATGGGAGAAAGATGATGGGAGTAAAAGGCGCATGGATGCATTTTGTCATCAGAGGGACTTTATTGGGAGAGTACCGCACCTACCCCCACATCCGACACGTCCACCTCTACCACAAACTGAAGAGAAGGATAGGGGTTGATTAGAATTGGGGCCGAAACAAAGCGGCCTTTGAGGTTGGTGAAGGCTAATTCGGCATCCTGAGACCACCGAAACTCAGTTTTGGCAGAGGTGAGACCAGTCAGAGGCACGGCTAGTTGGCTGTAATTGCGAATAAAATGCCGGAAGAAATTGGCAAAACCCAGGAATCTCTGCAGGGCCTTGTGAGAATCCGGGGTTGGCCAATCCACCACAGCCTTAACCTTAGCTGGATCTATCTGAATTCCCTCCGGTGACACAATGAATCCTGCCGGGGTCAACTGAGCTCTGCCCACCTGCATGGGTTCTCATTCTGATGACTGGCTGATCGCACCGTGAAGACAGGAACTCCTAGGTGGCAGAAGGACGCTGGGAGTGTGCTCTGGACGAGAAGCTAGTGCCAACCTTGAGCGACGTTGAAGACATGAGTCCACTCAAATGGCGAGGTCGACCAACTCAACGAAGGTCTTGGGTAAGTCCAGAGCATAAATCTCGTCCTTGATGCGATCAGCCAAGCCATTCAGGAATAAGTCCTACTGCGCCTCCTCATTCCAGTTACAGCTGGCTGCCAACGTGCGAAACTCTATGGAGTAATCAGAGACAGACAAATTACCTTGTCATAGTTCCGCTAATACTCGGGCAGCCTCTCTGCCATGTGCCGAATGGTCGAAGACCTTCAGTAGCTCATTGGAAAATGACTGGAACAAGGAATAACCCACACTGCCGTGCCCCAAAGGCATGCTCGGCCCGACAGTAATGAGATGACATAAGCCACCTTGAAACCTTCAGTAGGAAAAGCAGATGGCTGCAAAGCAAAAGCTAAAGAACACTGAGACAGAAATGCTCTGCAGTAGTTCGGCTCACCCGAATAGCTCACTGGTGTGTTGATGCGAGGTTCGGATCGAAGCGTGGGCAGCATTGCTGGATCTATGGATGTTGATGGTGGCGGTACAGGGGACTCACTGGATGCTGGACTCTGTTGGACGATAGATGAGAGCTCAGTGAATCACGCCGCCAGAGCCTCGATGGCCGTCCTGGTGGTTTTAGCCAGTTCCTCCTGTTGGGTGATGCGTGATTCCTGGTTGGTAAGATATTGTTGTATCTGAGTGAGTCCTGCTGGGTCCATCTTGATCAGATTGTTATGTCAAGATATAAATAGGGCCCAGATGCAGGAGTAACAATATAACACTATTTAATGAGTGAAAAGTTCAGGTATATGATGAAAAAATATGAAGTAGCACAAACAATGGAACAGTCCAGAGACGAGGTGGAAGAAGATGAGGTGGAGGACTCTGACGGCAGCAGCTGCAGCTGCAGCGGGGTTGGAGTAGAGGTAATGTTTATTCCAGGGTGTGAGATGGTGACGACTGGAGCAGAGAGAAACAGAGGTGAGAAATCCTGGTGAATGGAGCTGATGGTAATGGCTGGAGCACAGGAAAATAGGCAAATATATCCAGACTAAAAAATACAGAGAACAGTGTGAGAACACAAGTAACAAAGCACACAACAAGGGAACGATCTGATACTGAACTGATACTGATACTGAAAAGGGCTGCTTATGAGGGAGAGAGAAGATAGTGTGCAGATGCCGAGCTAATCAAGAAGTGGCTGGTAATGAGCGTTGCTGGGCAACGCTGCTGCGTGATTAACTCTGCACCAACAACAACACAGAGACACACAGAAACAAACCAGTAGAATTAATCCTCCCATGACACTCATCCACACCCCATTCATCTTTCTAAGCCGTGTCGACTAACGTCCACACTGGCTGGAAAAGCATAGTCAGTGGCGGGCAAAACTGGTTCAGCAATCCACGCAATGACTGTGCTCCAAGTTTTGCACACACATTTTGCACAACCGCTTCCTATATCATGTATGAACATAAAAAGATTGTAAAAAGAATACAGCGCTCGCACGAGACGCTCACACTATTTCAATAAAGGGCTTTCCCACTTCAAGCCCACATATTCTGCACAATCGCTTCCCAATGGTGAGCAGCACATTATATCATGGTATGAACATACCAAATGCCCTCTGTCCTGTTATGTGGACACATGGCGAGCTCTTACTGGCATTCTGACTGGGTGCTAAAAAAACTATCGAACATAATTATACAATCCAATTTACACGTCAGCCAGCCTGTTTCAATGGTGTTCTGTCTTCCACGGTTCCATCCGAAGACGTGCCGGTGTTGCGAACCAAAATATAGAATCTTATCGCAAAGAACGTGATAGAGTTTATTGCATATGTATTAATAAGCCTGCTGTCCCAAGTCCTCATGGGCGTGTCAGAGCTGGTGTTTACAACGATCGAGCACAATATATGATCCGGCCACACGATATGCTGGTGTTGCGTGCACAGTCTGCGACACACACAGTGGGATTTACAGCTGTTATTTCCTCATTCTGGAGAAGGAGGCAAGCTTCGGCCCATTCTAGTTCTGAAATGCTTGAATCACGTGCTCATGATGCGCCCATTCAAAACGTTAACTCAGAAACAGATCTTATCCCACATCCGTCCTCGGGACTGATTTGTGTCAATAGATCTGTAGGACATGTACTTAATGTACTAATTGCACTGCGTTACAGCCGGCTTTTTAGATTCGCGTTCGAGGGGACTGCTTATCAATTTAAAGTCCTTCATTTCAGTCAGTCTCTGGCTCCCTGCACGTCCACAAAATGTGTCAATGCGGCACTCGCCCCTTTGAAAATGAATGGTGTGTGTGTGTTTTGAATTACCTCAGCAATTGGCTATTACTAGCCAATCAGAGCAATACTGAGCGAACACAGAGACTTGCTGCTTTGCCATATGGAAAATCTGGTCTAATGTCAACTGGTCAGAAGCACACTTTCCCCCAGCCAGTTAATCTCCTGCGTGCGCACCTCATAAATGAGCGCATACAGAGCATTCGTCAGTGTTTGTTCCAGTTCAAACTGAAAAAACAGTACCACTGAAGTCATTTCATTTTCATGTGCATTGTGGTAACTCTCCATTGTCTGGCTGCTCTAGCATCATGGACAGTGCCAGCCTTCTACCAACAGGTTGTAATGCTGGGTCAAGTTTCAGAAAGAAACTACTGACCACAAATGCATCCAACACAGCTTGTGGCATGGTGCATAATGGATGCCTGGCTTTCCACACCTGGAAACAGGTGCGAAACGGCCATGACATGTCAACCGCCTAGAGCTACTGGCTGTCTTTCTAGCTTTGAGAGCTTTTCATTCCAATATTGTGAATCACCACATTCTGATTCATTCGGACAACACAATAGTAGTGGCATATATATGTCGCCATGTCACGCTGGCCCACGTATGGCCAGCGAAACGCAAGTATGTGCTTTTGTTTGCCTCCTTCATTCTGTCATCAGCAAAGTCTGAGTGGGCATGGAAACAGTTCTGGTAATTGTGCCAAAATGGCCCAATAAGTCCTGGTTTTTGGAGATGGTAGAAATACTGGACGGGCCTCCATGGAAAATACAGCTGAAGAAAGATCTTCTCTCTGAAACACAAGGCATGATTTGGCATCCCCAGCCAGAGCTGCGAAGCCTACACATGTGGCCTTTGAGTGGAGCATGCTAAATATGCCAGAACTGATGCATTCAGTCATGAACACCATTTTACAGGCCAGAGCGCCGTCCACGAGACACTTCTATGTGCTAAAATGGAATGTGTTCACTGACTGGTGTCTTTCACATGGCAAAGACCCAGTAAACTGCCCCATATATTAAATTCTCATATTTCTACAAGAGCAATTAGATGCAGGACTCCGTCAGTGCTCAAAGTTTATGTGGCGACTATATCTGCATATCACGCACCTGGAGCCAACACCATTAAAGGCAAACATGATTTAATCATAAAGTTCCTTAGAGGAGCAAGATGATTAAATCCACCTCGGCCAGCTACAGTCCCAACTTGGGACCTAACTTTGGTCCTAAATTCACTCGCAGGGCCCCCCTTTGAGCCTTTGGACTCTGTTGATTTGCGCATTCTCTCCATTAAGACCGCACTACTGCTGGCTCTGGCCTCAGTAAAACAGGTCATTGACTTACATACACTATCAATTGACAATTCATGTCTGGAGTTTGGCCCCGGTCTTTCAAAAGCCCCTTCAAACCCAGAAAAGGCTATGTGCCTAAGGTTTTAACCACGCCCTTCAGAGCGTAGTTGGTTCACCTTAAAGCCTTCTTCCCTCCTCCATTTAATTTGGATGAGGAACAATCCTTGCATTTGTTATGCCGTGCGGGCACTACACACATACATTAAGTGCACCTGCCAGTTCAGAATGTCTGATCAGCACTTCGTATGCTATGGAGGATGCATGAAAGGAATGTCCGTCTCCAAGCAAACACTTTCTCACTGGATCGTTGATGCGATTGCCCTGGCTTATGAGTCGCAGGGTAAGATTTGCCAAATTGGTGTTAAAGCACACTCAGCTAGAGGCATGGCCTCCTCATGGGCATGAACGAACAGTGTGTCTTTACAAGACATATGTTTTGCAGCAGGATGGCCTTCTCAAAACATATTTGCAAGGTTTTTCAACCTAAAGGTAATGTATCTCTCTTCACAAGTCCTCTCTGTTTAAAGCGCTTGCTATTTCGTTTGCCAAACATATACTTATGCCCCTCTCCTTAAGTACATGCTCCTCATCATTTTACACAACCGCCTGCATTCAGGCCGTTGTAATTTACCATAAAGTCACAAGCACTTACATTATAAATAAACTCCCTTCCCGACTGGGTTCGTGAAGGGGTTCATTCATACTATATGACTATAGTTCATATATTCATTCTGAGTGCTCCCCTCCTGGCCCAACATGAGGGTCACTCACTTGTGGCATACTCATGTTGGCTGCCATCCCACAGAACTGCGGCGTTATGTTTCCTCTCTGGAAGGATATGTCGTGTAGTGCGGAGTGATGGGATTCTGTTCCCCATATGCGTTGCATGCAATGTCAAGTGTACTGAGTCGTAAGGGAACGTTGCAAGTTGCAAGTTGCAAATCCCTGAAATAATGTTTGCAAAGCAACCCAAATTGATATTTCATAAAGTTAAGATTGAGAGAATGCCAAGCATGCAGCTGTTTGCAAGGCAACTGGTGGCTACATTGAAGAATCTAAACTAAAGATTAAACTAAAAATAGTTTTTATATGTTTTTGTTTGTTTTTGGTCCCAAAATTCTCATAACTCCATATGTGTTATTATTAAAGACTTTACTATCCTTCTAAAGAGTGAGTGTGTCCAAACTTTGTCTGGTAATGTATGTAATACAGGAAAAAACAAAAACACTCTTGGCAGGGAAAAACGTCTTGGTTACTGATGTAACCTCTGTTCCCTGATGGAGGGAACGAGACGTTGTGTTGATGTAGTGACACTAAGGGTTCGATCTTGAGAGCCCCAGTCACCTTTGCTTAAAATAGAAAAGGCCAATGAGAACTGGCCAGTGGAATTTGCATGCCACTCTCTGCCCCGGACATATGGGTATAAAAGGAGATGGCGTGCACCACTCATTCAGATTTATGCTGAGGAGCCAATAGAGAGTCCCGGCCATGCCAGTGGCCGGTTCAGACCCGCGGCAGGAGGGACACAACATCTCGTTCCCTCCATCAGGGAACAGAGGTTACATCAGTAACCAAGACGTTCCCTGACTGTCTCGATGTGACGTTGTGTCAATGTAGTGACATTAGGGGTTCCTATAGGAAACGCTGCAGGCGCTGAACCGTGTCACGAGGTACAGAAGAGTGGACATGGGCAAGCTGCTGTGTGCCTTGCAGCGAGCGCTCAACCACGTCGTGACCTTCCAGCGAGTTAGGTAAGGCATCTCCCTAGTCCCGTTAAGGGGGGAGGAGGCACTTACCCAAGGAGGCTACTGGCAGAGCCTTTCCTGATTTGCTGTTAAGCAATTTCCCACCAAGCACTTTCTAGAATAGCGCTGGGAAGTGCTCTTCCCTCTCCAGGAGGGAGGGCACTACAGAGAACATATCCTACCGGAGGGAGATTAACATGTGGAGAATACCTCACATGGACTTACCAACAGGGAAGTTCACATATGGAATGATACCACCAGATGACCCTATCTACAGAGAGGATATGCAGCAACAGTGGCCAAGGCAGAGAAAGCTCTGGCGAGGGGAAACACATGGTTCACCTATGGGGAAACCGAACAGTGGAAACTCATCATACGGGATTACAAAGGGGAATCACCACGTATGGAGCACTGAGCTGGAGCACATGGGGTCACCTGAAAAGGGGCATACCACGAGTACTGGGCCTGGTGCCATAACTCCTCCGCCGAATTTGTCACCGAACAGTGCTTAGGAATTAAAGATGCATCCGGGTTTCACCAGATAAGGGGAACTACTGTGGACAAAATGTGCACATTAACACCTTTGAAAAAGGGGAAAGGTGCAATGCTAGTGGTACACCCAACTGGCCGCCTGGCCTACCTGCTGTTACCGTGTAACACTCAGGTCGAAACCAGCTCTATGCGTAGGTTTTAAAACCTCGCAAAGGTATTGGGTGTAGCCCAGCCCGCAGCACTGCATATGTCTGCTAGAGAGGCCCCCCTTGCCAGTGCCCAGAAGGACACAACACCTCTAATGAAGTGCGCCCAGACTCCCAAGCAGTACGGCAATTCCTGCAATTGGTATGTGAGGAAAATGTCATCCACAATCCAATGGGCCAGCCTCTGCTTGGAGACAGCTTTCCCCTTCTGTTGCCCTCCAAAACAGACAAAGAGCTGCTCTGAGTGTCTAAAGCTCTGTGTGTGGTCCAGATAGATGTGTAGGGCATGAACTGGACCCAGCAACGACAAGCCCAGGTCTTCCTCCTCTGAAGGGAGCGCTTGCAGTTTCACCACCTGGGGCTGAAAGGGAGTGGTGGGAACTTTAGGCATGTAACCGGGCCGGGGTCTCAAGATAACATGAGAGTGTGCTGCTCAAATTCCAAGCATTCGCTGGTGACCACCCTCTTGATGGAAGTGAGTGCCACCAGGAGGGCCATCTTCAGAGACAAAGTGCTGAGCTCGGCCTGCTCCACGGGCTCAAAGGGGGCTCTCTGCAGGGCAGGTAGGACCACAGAGAGATCCCAAGAGGGAATCAGGTGCGGTTTAGGAGGATTCAACCTCCTCACGCCCTTTAGGAACCTGTTGATCAGGTCACGCTGTCGTGAGGGTCTCCCGTCCAGTGTATCATGGTATGCTGCTATGGCAGCCATGTACACTTTCAGGGTAGAGGGAGACAGCCATCTCTCCAGCCCTTCCTGAATGAGAGACAGCAGAGACCCAACGGAGCATCTCTGTTGGTCTTCCCACGGGAAGAACACCAGTTCGTGAAGAGATGCCACTTCAAGGCATACAGCCACCTCGTAGAGGGGATCCAAGAATCAAGTCCAGTTGGGCCAGTATGGCGCAATGAACAGGACTTGCTGCTCATCCTCCCTGACTTTGCACAGAGTCTGTGCAATGAGGCTCACAGGAGGAAACGCATACTTGCGTAGCCCCCGAGGCCAGCTGTGCTCCAAGGCATCCGTGCCGAGGGTCTACTTGCGCCTCCCCAAATCTCTCCCAAATCAGCTGGGCTACATGGGGGTGGAGTCTACACTCCCTGCGGAGCGTTTCCTGCCACGAGAGCGCGTCTGCTGCACAGTTGAGGACGCCGGAGGGTGAGTGGCTTGCAGAGACTTCAACGTCTGCTGACTCCAAAGGAGGAGGCGAGGGTGAGTTGCGACATGTGATGCGAGCATACGCCGCCTTGGCGGTTTATGTACGCAACGGTCGCTGTGTTGTCGATCCGGACCAACACATGCTTGGCCTGAATCAATGGCTGAAGCCTCTTCAGGGCCAGCAATACCACCAGCCACTCTAAGCAGTTGATATGCCATTGGAGTCGGGGCCCTTTACAATGCCCTGACACTGCCTGCCCGTTGCACACAGCGCCCCAGCCTGAGTTCGAGGTGTCTGTCATGACCACGACCTGCTCTAGGGGAACACCTGCCCGTAGAAATGCCAGGTCCAACCAAGAGCTGAAAGTCTGACAGCACTGTGGCGTGATGGTCAAACGTCAGGTGCCGTGGCACCATGCCAACCTCAGGACTCGAGTCTGTAGCCAGTGCTGAAGCCGTCTCATATGCATAAACCTGAGGGGGAGAACCACCTCCGAGGATGCCATATACCCCAGGAGCCTCTGACATTTTTTCTGCCACCGCTACCTTCTGCCTGAAGGTCTTCATTCGGTCGTAAGACATGCCTTGAGAGTGACCATACCAAGAAAAGAGATGCTCTGCACAGGGGAGAGCTTCCTCTTTTCCCAGTTGATCTGAAGCCTGAGTTGGTCGAGGTGCTGAAGCACAAGGTCCCTGTGTGCACACAGTAGATATCGTGAGTGAGCTAGGATTAGCCAGTCGTCGAGATAATTGAGAATGTGTATGTCCTTTTCCCTCAGCGGGACCAGGGCAGAGACAGGGACAGACCGAAGGGGAGGACCTTGTACTGGTATGCTCATCCCTCAAAGGCAAACCGAAGAAAGGGTGTGTCTAGGAAGGATGTGCCCGGAGGACGGAGGCACCCTCACCCCACACTGTAGTGGAGAGGATGTCACTGAACCTGGGTGGGCGTCTGGCAAACTGGATCACGTAGCCGAGGGGAATTGTCCTGATGAGCCACTGCGAGGGGCTGGAGAGCACTAACCAGGCCTCCAGTCTCCGCGACAGCACACCAAGGGGACGACTGGACTTACTGTGCCCGGGCAGGGTGGTTTATGTCAAGGCAGAGCAGGTGCCCCACCTGGAAGGCAGCCCAGGGGGGACGTGCTGCTTTATAAGCCTGCAACTGTGGCCGGTGACTGGGGCGGGCAAGCGACCCCAGAGACCAGCACACTTACCTGTTCGCCAGCTGTCTCTCAACAGAGAACAAGGGAACGGGAGGTTCGCCTGATTGATCGGAAAGACTTCCAGCGCCTGGCCGTTGCGAGTGCGATGGTCCAGGGAATGAGGAAACTGCTCTTTTATGGACCATGTGATGCCCAGAGGGCACTCGGCGATGGAATACTCACCACACGCTGGCCCAAGGGCGATGGTGGGTCTGGAGAGATCACCCGGGGCCAGACCAGTCAGAATTAGTTGCCTCATCCCTGGGCTGCCCGTATCAGGACCACCTCGAAGCCCGTCTGGGGTTCTTGGGTACCGGCTGAGGATATCTTTCTCTGAGGCCGGTGTACGGGCTCCGATAGTACAGGAGCTGGGGCCGGCACCGCAGGGAAACGGCTCTGGTGAGAAGCAGACGGGGCACGGGACTTCGAAGGCCTGAAGGTAGCCGAGTCGCACCGTGGCAGAATGTGCTTAATCGCCTCATTCTGCTTCCTTACCGTCGAGAACTGATGGGTGAAATCCTCGACAGTGTCGCCAAAAAGCCCCCCTTGGGAGATGGCCGCATCGAGAAAGCGGACTTTCTTGGCGTCACACATCTCTGCAAGGTTGAGAGTGTAAGAGTGGACATCGTCCAGCCCAGGGCGTGTGCCGTGACCTTCGTCACACGTAAGGCGAGGTCGGTCGCAGTACGCAGTTCCTGCATCAGCCCCAGATCAGTCCTACCCTCATGTAGATCTTTCAGCACCTTGGCCTGGTGGACCTGCAGGATGGCCATGGTGTGCAGGGTGGAAGTGGCCTGACCCACGGCCTTGTAAGCCTTCGTCATTAAAGAGGAAGAGAACTTACAGGCCTTGGAAGGGAGCCTTAGTCGGTCACGCCAGGTGGCTGCACCCTGCAGGCATAAATGCACCGCTATGGCGCACTCTACCTGGGGAAGCTCGACATATCCCTTAGCCGCTCCGCCGTCGAGGGTAGTCAGAGTGCACGAGCCCGCGAAGTGTGTACGGGCAGAAAAAGCTGCCTTCCATGACTTCGTTAGCTCCTTGTACACTTCCGGGAAGAAAGGCACTGGGGCGGGGCGTGGCCATGAGTCACGCTCCGAGCCCAGAAACCAATAATCCAGCCACTAATGCTCAGGGCAGTGTGGAGGGTTCCACTTTAGCCCGATGTTTGCAGCCGCCCTGGCAACCCTCCGATGCTGCGACCGAAAGCTCACCCTCGTCGCGGGCCGCCTGCATCACTAGACAGCTCTTCTGGATAGAACGAGCGTGCTCGGGGATGGGAGGTTCGCGGGGCTGAGCCGGCGGAAACGCTCCCATGTCCACATCCAGATCGCCCGCGGTGCTTGCCGACCCGGCCGGCTGAGCATCAGCCCAGGATGGACCAGGTTGGGGAGCAGCTGCGGTGGCTCCTTGCTTCATGAAGAAGGAAGTGAGCCGCAACCGCAACGTTCTCATGGGCATGTTCTCGCAATTCCACGAAAGCTGCCTTGGCGTGCTGGTGCCCCAAGCACTCGAGACAGATTTCATGGCTGTCCGGAGGGGAGAGATAATGGCCACATCCAGTAGTGCAAACGCGGAAGGACATCTTTAAAAGACGGCAAGCGTTTGCGCGAGCTCTTTTAGAAGGAAATATACTCTTTTGAAAATACTCTTTTAGCACCCGTAGACTCAGCTGCCGAAGTGCCCAGGGGAAGCACAACACTCGACCGTGCAAGGGTGACCGCTGATATACGGGGTAAAATCCAGCAGCGTAAGTGAAAGGTGAGAGGACGAACACAAGCATGCATTCAGCTCCAAAGAAAAAATCTGAATGAGTGGTGCACGCCATCTCCTTTTATACCCGTATGTCCGGGGCGGAGAGTGGCATGCAAATTCCACTCGCCAATTCTCATTGGCCTTTTCTATTTTAAACAAAGGTGATTGGGGCACTCAAGATGGAACCCCTAGTGTCACTACATCGACACAACGTCGAGTGAGTGACAGACAGGGAACTCATAGAGGATTGAGTGATGGATTCTGGGATTCAGAGCCAGCCAAAATGAGTTTGGCCGCCAGGAGCAAGTGCTGTGGGGCCTACAACACTGACATTTATATTAAGAAATACTATGTGACACCTGAGGCTAGTGTAAGGTTTGAGACACAGTCCATCTTAGCACTGTTATTATTGTGGTGTGGTGGTCTTGTTCTGGGGCAGGAGAGGGAATTAGGGTGGATAACAAGGTAGAGTAGGAGGCAACAGTAATGTAGACGATTTAGGGACCAATTTCATTCATCATACATGCTAAAGAGGATACAAGGAGTCACCGTAACAGCAAAAAATTATGCAAAGTGATGCTCTGGGGTATTGAACAGGAGGCAGGGCCATCTCTAGACCTGGGCTGAAGGAGATGTAGTCATCTCTAGACCTGGGCTGAAGGAGCTGTAGTCCCAAATCTTTTCAGTTTTAAAGGCACGTGGGCACAGAATGTACATTAACTTTGACTATATTATTGAGGCATTATAAAACAGATAGTTCAGACTCAAAATTCTGATTGGAGGAGCTTTGTTCAAAGCCATTTTATAATGGCTATAAATGTACACCTCTGATCACATTCTATATTAAGAATGCCTGGTTGCTGCATTGCTTGGCAAGTAAACAACCTACAGTCAGGACAATGAACTATGTTACTTGCAGAAGAATTGTTTATTCCAATAATAATAAATAATAAAGTTACCTCTTTAACCCTTAAACTTATCCCTCGGGTCTTTAGAGACCCAGGACCACATTCCACCCCCTTTACCTCATCCATTTTTTGGAGTTGTGCCCACACGTCTTTAGTATTCCTCAATCTTTCTCTTATAAATAGTGTAACACACACACACACAAAAAAAGTCAAAATTGCAACACATTTTACCAAAAGTGTATAGGGTCTCTAGAGACCCGAGGTCTGTAAGACTGTAGTTTTGTCCGCACTTTCAGAAATTATATTTTTTATGGTTATTTCATATCTATTTAAGTTTACTAACACAAGATATCGGTTTCTTTGTTTATTACAAGAGAATTGAGTACTATATTTGTGCAAATAAACAATATATCACATTGATTTTCTGTGCAACAATGAATAATCAACAGTGATGAATTATCGGTATCCCATATGCGTGTACACATACATATTATACTTTTTATTTCTTACTCAAGGTGGCACTGATGTTTCAGTGATTGATTTGATTTACATTTGACATTGCTAGCTGATGTAGAAACAACATTGAAGTAAACTATAGCAAGTGTAACACATGAACAGTATGATATGGCTATTGTCAATTGGATGTACAACTGAAATAAGTTGTTCATCTATTTAGGCTCAATAAGTGTCTGAGAAAATATATATGTGTAACGTATGTGTAACTTAAGTGTAGCTGATGTGTATCTTATGTGTAGATTACATGTTATGTGCAGATCAATATGTGTTTGACAGCCAGTTGCATCTCATGAAATTTCAGTGTGAAAATAATGAATCCTGTTCTTAATTTGTCCTGATTTGTTGCATTTTGTCTTTGATATATGAAAAATAAAACATCAAAATATATTTTATTTTATTATTTTCTAATTATCTTAAAATTTGACACTATCTGTGCATTTTGTACATCCATTTTTGATAGATATAAAGTGCCAGGTCTCTAAAGACCCGAATATTTAAGAGTGCTTGGGGAAATTTACATGCATTTAAGGGTTAATCAAACATTTTAAAACGTATAATTCTGACCCTGAATTCTGATTGGCTGAGCCACGTTCAATGCACAGGCAGTTCCAGTCAGTTTTAATCACCGTTCTATATTAATGCGCCTTCTCGCTGTCCTCCGTAATGACACATTACGAGAGTTTTATGCCTCTATTCAAACGAATTCCAGAAGCGAATATAGTGTCAGAGCTGGGATTAACTATCACATCACAAAACAACAGCATCAAGTCATGCAGTGTCATCTTTAAATTAACTGTGACACTAGGTGGAGAGAAGGTAACCGGGACCCATCAGATGCGTCTTTCGCTGTCCGGCAAGATGATTTATATTGTAATATGATAAATATTCATTTAAAATGGCTGCTTTACTCAACATGTGCACCTATAGTGGGCGCCCCACGATCACACATCGCTGACTGAAGCTCTGAATGGAGACTGTTTCATAACACGCAGCCTTTTGCTGTTTTGAAATTGAGCAATGCCACATTGTGATTTTATTCTTAATTCAATCAATCGTGCAGCCTTAAAGGTGCTGTAAGCTATTTTTTCATGGAAAGTTATGCAAAAAATAATCCTACTCCCTGAAAGATTTCACTAAAATAACTGCCCTGAGATATCACACCAATCACTGTGACAGTTATAATCTCTGTAAAAGGTCAAATAAATAGTGTCCGTGGACTGCAGACATATTCGTTCTGTAGCCAATCAGGCAGTGTCTGAGGCTCTTTCTGCCTGTCATCCAGTGGCGGATTTAGGCATGGGCGACATGGGCAGTTGCCCAGGGCGGCATCTTGTGGGGGGGTAGCATGAAGCCATACTACCCCCCCGGTCAACTGCTTTTGAGGGCGTGTTGAAGCGGGTTTCGCCCAGGGCACCATGCAAGCTAGAACCGCTACTGCTGTCATCATTTTGGGTGTTCTCATAGTGTTGTCATTGCAGCGAATTATTGAGGCTTAATGCTATATTATTATTTATAATTTGTCAGTTGAGGGCACTATTTCGCTACTGTTGTGTTTGACAAGCATGGGAACATGCTTTGTGTCGGTTTCAATGGTATCAGTGCAGTGTTTTGGAAAGAGGGGGTGTGGCTAAATCAACGGCTCAGCCTCGTGGAAGTTAGAATGACTAAAATCGCTTACAGCACCTTTAATAGATAATATCTCAGAGGTCAATGTCTATAGGATTAGAGTGTTTTGGATTATTTTCACCACATCATGAACAGTAAGTGCAACTTTTTCAACTGTAATGTCAGCAATGCCGCTTTTTCCTCATTAATGTGAAAATGACAATGAATAGGAATTCAATATTACATGTTCTAAGGAGTGCCAACCCTTCTATATGGGGTTAGAAATGTTTCTAATTAACATACAAATGTAAAGAGATTCACAAATAAAAAAAATGGTTCACAAATAAAAAGAATGAAATTTACAAATATATGTTAGGAGTTTCACAAAAATAAATTGAATTCACAAATAAATAAAATTAGATTTGCAAATAAAAAATGATTTACAAATATATGTTTTAACTCACAAACACAACTCAGTCCAGCATTCATTTGTGGATCACTTGCTGTGCATTTGTGACTTCTGAAACATTTATTGTGCGAGAGCTTCAGGCAATCCACAAATAGGTGGACTCCACCCATCGTGTACTCAAGCCAATCAGATAATGGCTACAATATTTAGACCAATCGTAGCATGTTCTATCTTCAATCAGTCATGCTTCATTTTACTATCAGGGCGGGACCAGAGTCACAGCGCTCTCATGTGCATGGAATCAAGCACATACAGATATGCTCAAGGCCGCAAACTTTTAAATTAACGGATGCCATCAGAGGAGTACTGTGACTTAAGGTTCATATCATTTTCTCTCAGTTATGAATATGTGCAGTGTCTTGTTAAATGTCGACAGCTGAAAATTGCCCATTTGTAGAGTGTCCTGATCATTAGCTTTATAGCTAACCTGGCTGGCTGTATGAGTCTGCTGTTTTAATTTTTACAAACTTTCTTGACTGAAACTCCTAGCTACATAATGAAAATGTATGCATGTGTCGTCAAAACCTTTACTCTTAATGTTACACGGCAGATCCAAACAGACACTACAAAGGATCAGTAGCACATATAATGCCTTTATAAAACATGAATCATATTATATTATCTTAGGAGCACAAACCATAAATGAATACCCCATATTACATAGTGTACAAGATCTGCTATGGCAATAGTTTGGTTTCACATTACGTTAATATATATAAAAAAATTTTTTTTTAAAAACACAAATTATTTCATTGAAGTAATATTTCAAAGGATTTATATAACTGAATGCAAATCAGTTTTTCCTGATGGCACTGTCTTTTGACAAACAGAGTATAGAGCGGGACAGTCTAAAATTGTCAGAAATCACAATCACATTTAGACACTTAGTTTGAAAATACGTTTCATTGCATTTTTTTTATTTTTTATCTTGGGATAAGGATTGCTCCGCCAAATGAGAGCAAGACCATAAGTGTTAACAAACAAGTCCAAATCCTGTAGATCCTGTGTTTGCACAAGCTTGCAATGTGGAAGAAAAATCATACATTGTCAGTATGTCAGCGTGAAGCATCAGGCTTCTGCTGCAGGTGGAGGCCTTGAAGAATTTCCCCTTCCATAATTTAACTTGCAGGCTCTGGGATGGCACCTCCCAACCAGTCCAAAATGACATGAGCTTATGCAGCTGGTCTGTGGTGGCTACATGGGCAAACAATCACAAGATGCATATAAAAATCTAATTTAAAGATTCACAGGGAGGTTGTATGTGTTAACAACTGTTATGATGAACAGTGATCAACAGTATCACTAGTCTTAAAATGAAAATATTAATATAAAATATTAATAATACTTTGAAAGCGTTTATTACCCATGATTAAACAGTTTTTAACATGATGTAAAGCCCTTTTAACAATCAAAAAAGTATAAATGAATAAACTATGATTAATAATTGATTGTTGCAATATTCAGTAAAAAAGCAAAATGTTAAGAAGGCAGGGAAAGCCATTTTAAATTTCTGAATATATTCGCAAAGGAATGCAGTTTGATGAGTGACAGCCTCAGGGCTAAAACTGTCTTCATCATCATCATCATCATCAGAGTCTGCAACAGGTCAAGCAATGTGCTGGAGAATGACCTACAACAACAACAATGTTGAAACAAATTGATAAATCAAATATATAGAACAAGAAATAGAACTTGTGGTCTTATGTAAAACATATACCTCTGGGTCATACTGAACTTCACTTGCCCTGGGAAAGACAACTTTAATTGCATCTTCTCATGCAGTGATCAATGACCAAATCTTGGTTTCTTTGATTTCACACCTTAGCTGCTTTACTTGACATTTAGTCCTATACAAAACCTAAGAAAATCAAGTACACTCATAAAATGATCTTTTATGAAAGTCAATTTTTCTATCTAAAATTTAGTTGATCTGAGACTGCATTGCAACAGTGTCAAACATCAATGAAGAATGTTCAGTATTAATGAAGGTTTAACACTCTCACAGCATGTTGCAGTATCCGGTTAAACAGCCATTTCCGGTGGTGTTCAGAAAACCCAGGAAGGTCCCACATTACAGAAAGCCTGGTGTCTTCCTCCCTTTCTTCCTCAAAAAGATTATGGCTCCCTTCCAGCTGATAAAAATATACATCTTTTACAAAATTGCACAAGCTTGCAGTTACAATTCTTGTATTTTTGTAATTCTTTTAACTTTTCTGTATATTGGTTCACCACATACGTATGTAAAATATGCCAGGAAATCATTTATAACAGTGCAATGGACAGCTGGTCCTCAAATAAAATGTCACATCTTTTTTGTCAGCAGAAATAAATTGACAGCAATATTCAGCACTTACCAATTGGATAGTATGCCTCTGATCCAAATCAGGACAGTCCTTCAGCTGAATTTCTGCAGTCTCAATGGCACCACCCACCAACACATGTATTATGGCCAGGCTAATCCCAGGTAGCCAAGAACCACCATGGAGAAATGAGTGGCCAATCATGCGCCCAGCAACAACAAATAAGTCACTGTCAAGCAGAGTCTGACTGCAGCATGGAACGAGGTGATCCTGTTCACCTTCAAACAGGAATGTTACATCTGCTATGCCTGGAAAATATTTGATTTTGCAATTTTAAAGAATTTGTATTTATTTTTTTGCATTTATTAGGACAGAATTGAAATTATAGAATGGATACCAAAATTGAGATAAAAACCAGTCCTCAACTTAGGAGGTGTCTATTAACCCCCTCACCATTGTAAAATCACGGTAACATGCAGGCTCTTGTGGCTTATTACTTTTTATAGACAAGCTTAAGCTGCAATATACAATTATTTGGAAATATGGTAACACTTTACAATATGGGTGCATTAATAAGCATTAGTTCATGCTTAACTAATGCACAGATAATACTGAGTTAATGTATGACTCATGATTAACTAAGCCATTCATTAATGATTGCCACATCAGCAACTAATAAAGAGTCAGTCTGATTAATATATTAAGTCATATTTGAATTGCTATTAATTAAATGTGTCATCGTGGATTAATTCCCTAGCAACTTATTATATGAACTAATAGTGTTAATAAATTAAATGTGTTAATTACAACAATGAGCCAAAGCCATGTATTTGAACTTCCACCCAATACGGGTGCACTAATATGCATTAATACATGCTTTATTACTGCAAATTCATGTGTTAATTACAACAATTACTTAATGATGAGTTAATAGTCATGTGCCTCAACAAGTAAAGTTATAACATAATGATATCTTTGCAAACCATTAATTAATTATTCCCTAAAGCAAATGCTGATACAGCCAAAGTACTGCCTAAAACGTTATGACTTGAGAACTAATTTATCATTAATGACCATCATTGGACTTTATTAAAGCTGTTTATTTAACATCGGTTTGCAAAAACATTGCTTCACTAAAAAAAAAAAAAAGAAAACTGAGGGAGGCTTAGTTAATCATGTGTCATACATTAGCTCAATATTATCTGTGCATTAGTTAAGTTTGAATTAATGCATATTAATGCACCCATATTGTAAAGTGTTACCATATTTCCAAATAACTGTATATTGCAGCTTAAGCTTGTCAATAAGCCACAAGAGCCAGCGTATTACCGTGATTTTACAATGGTAAGTTTTCTTGGGCATGATGCAAAGTGGAGTAACTAAATCCCCCTTACCAGTCGTAAAATCACTGTAATGCATAGACTTGAGTGGTTTATTGCATGTAAAAATGTCAGAGTTTTCTGCTTTAATGTTTTATTTTGGCCACTAGAGGCCCTCATTGTATTTCTTTTCAGTTTCCCGCCATTTTATCATGTGTTATTGTTTTCACCTGTGCCTTGTTCTGGACTGTGGATTTAAATTGTTCAATTCCTTTGTTTCTTTGCTTGGTTATTGATGTTCCTAGCCAGTTACTGTCGTAAGTTTGCTCTAGTTCCAAGTATTAAACTTTGTAAGCCTTTTGGTTTGTTCTTTCCCCATGTTTATTTTTTGCTGTTTTTTGATGTCTTTTTCCTGAGTTTTTTGGAGATTATTTTTCCTCCTTTCAGATCCTTTTCTGGACTAAAGATTTTGCTGTTTTTTGTGATTGTCAGTAAGAAATTGCTTTTGTACTCTTTTGCTATTTTTGTTAATAAACTCTTCTGAGTTCTTTTAAGAGCGCGTCTGACTATTGGGTTTAACTTCCTTCTGTGGCTCAGTGGTAGAAATTAAGAGTCTTGTGCCAGAGACCCAAGTTCAATTCCTGGCTCTGACAGAATAACCAAGCCACACTATGAACCCAGAGATGCCTAATGCTCAAGAACTCCTGGCCACAATTGCTCAGCAGGAGTCCACAATCCAATGCCATGAGTTAGCACTAGTCCAGCAGGAGACTGTGATGGCTAAACACTTACAAGTGCTGTCAGATCTCATGATTTCTGTTTATCAGATCCTGGACCTCTGCTTCTCTTGCTGCCTCGGTACCCCTTCTGGATTCTCGAGTACTCTCTCCCCTGATTGAACCTTGCCTACCTCCACTACAACATTTCTCAGGTGATCCCAGTGCATGTGATGGGTTCCTGACTCAATGCTCTCTCACATTTGAATTACAACCATCTTCCTTCCCCTCAGATCAGGCCAAGATCGCATATGTTATTACCCTCCTTTCTGGCAAGGCTCTTTCTTGGGCAACAGTGGTCTGGAAGGCACAGGCACCCTTCTGTTCCAGTTATTCTGTGTTTGAAAAGGAGTTCAAGCGAGTCTTTGACCACCCCCTCAGTGGCCGGCAAGCCTCTAAGAGACTTCTCACCCTCCAACAAGGTAATGGCAGCGCGGCTGAATATGCCATACAGTTTCGGACAGTTGCAGCAGGGAGCGGCTGGAACGACGAGGCCCTCATGGTGTGCTTCCTGAATGGTCTGTCTGAGGCAATCAAGGATGATATGGCTACCAGAGAACCTACTCGTGATCTCAAGACCCTCATGGATCAAGCAATCTGGCTGGATAATCACCTGAGGGAGAGAAGCCTGAACCGGCCATCTGTTTCCACATTGTCTGCCAGTCCAGCACTTGCTCCAATGCTACCAGTGCCCCACGAGTCCTCGGAACCCATGCAATTGGGAAGGACTAGGCTTTCCCCATCAGAACGAGACCGTCACATGAGAGAGCGCTGTTATCTATATTGTGGAGTGTATGGTCATTTTCGCTCTGCCTGCCCCGAGCTTTCAGGAAACGCCCAGTCCCGTACAGGCAAGGAAGGACTGTAATGGGAGTTACACGCACAGCTTCACCTTCCAACTCTGGATTGTTCCTTCCCATCACACTCACTTGGGGAGATCAAAAACACCAACTCCAGGCATTGATTGATTCTGGTGCTGCCGGGAATTTCATGGATATTTCCCTTGCCAAGATTCTCCAGATTCCTATTAATTCCCTTCCTGCCCCCCTAACTGTGACAGCCTTGGATGGAAGACTGTTAGCTCCAGGGAAAATAACCCACCTCACCTCTCTCCTTGGTCTCGTCACTTACCAGCACCAGGAGAGAATGTGCTTTCACCTTATACAGACTCCAGAGTTTCCTATTATCCTCGGTCACCCCTGGCTCCTCCAGCATAACCCACACTTTGACTGGTCCACTAGCACTGTTCTCAGTTGGGGTCCCACCTGTCAGACTACATGCTTGGCCCAGAATTCCCCTGATCTTGTTCTCGAGTCCCAAGAAACCCTAGATCTGTCTCAAGTCCCTGCTCAGTACCACCACCTCAAGGCAGTGTTCAAAAGGAAGGCCAGCTCCTTACCTCCTCATTGCCCCTATGATTGCACCATTGAGCTGCTCCCAGGAACCTGCCCCCCCAGAGGTCATATATTCTCTTTGTCTCCCCCAGAACGAACTGCTATGGACAAATACATTAACGAATCCCTTGCGGCAGGTATCATCCAACCATCCACTTCCCCTGCTGGAGCTGGATTCTTTTTCGTTGGGAAGAAGGATGGCGGACTCCAGCCATGTATTTATTACAGGGGCCTTAATAAGATCACTGTTCGAAACTGCTATCCCTTGCCATTAATGACCACTGCTTTCGAAATTCTGCAAGAAGCCTCAATCTTCACTAAGCTTGACTTGCGCAATGCCTATCATCTCATGTGCATCAGGCAAGGAGATGAATGGAAGACCGCCTTCAACACGCCCACTGGGCACTATGAATATTTGGTTATGCCCTTCGGTCTCACCAGTGCTCCTGCAGTATTTCAAGCTCTCATTAATGATGTTCTCAGAGACATGCTCAACCAATTTGTGTTTGTCTACTTGGACGATATCCTCATCTTCTCGAGTTCCCTCCAAGAACATATAAAACACATCAGTAAGGTTCTCAGACATCTTCTTGATAACCATCTTTATGTTAAACCTGAGAAATGCGAGTTCCATGTGACCAAAGTTCAGTTCCTGGGGTTCATTATCAAGCCTGGCCAGATACAAATGGACCCTCAAAAGGTTCAAGCAGTTGTGGATTGGCCCTCCCCCTCATCGGTAAAGGAAGTACAGCGTTTCCTTGGTTTCGCAATTTTTATCACAAGTTCATCCGGAACTTCAGTACTGTGATGGCTCCTTTATCTGCCCTTACCAAGGGGAACACAACCAGCTTTAATTGGGGACATGAAGCAGCAAACTCAAAAGCCATTTTACCTCTGCACATTTTCTCATTCTCCCTAACCCAGATAAACCCTTCATCGTGGAGGTCGATGCTTCGGACGTAGGGGTTGGAGCTGTGCTGTCCCAAAGAGGGGAGGACAACAAGTTGCATCCATGTGCATTCCTTTCCCACCGCCTTACACCGACAGAGACGAACTATCATGTAGGGGATCGAGAGTTACTGGCAGTTAAGCTAGCGCTTGAAGAGTGGAGGCATTGGCTTGAGGGGGCCAAACACCCATTCCAAGTATTCACGGACCACAAAAATCTGGAATACATTCAGCAGGCAAAGCGACTCAACCCCCGCCAGGCACGTTGGTCCTTATTCTTCAACCGTTTCCAGTTCATCTTATCCTACCGCCCCGGCTCTAAAAACCTAAAACCTGATGCTTTGTCCCGAGTATATGTAAACACTCCTCAGGAAGATTCTATTGCATCAATTATTCCCAGTTCCAAGATAATAGCTCCTATCAGGTGGGATCTGGAAAATACTGTAAAACAAGCCCAAGCCCGAGAACCTGACCCAGGAGGGGGGCCAACCCACTGCCTGTTTGTCCCTAAAGCTGTCCGCTCCCAGATCCTCCAGTGGAGACACTCCTCTCGTCTCACTTGTCATCTTGGTACCTCTCGCACTCTTGAGTTCCTCCGAGACGATTTTGGTGGCCAACTATCAAAGAGGATGTGACAACATTTGTAAACACATGTCCCACGTGCAACCAAAATAAGGTCCCTCACCGCTCTCCACAGGGGCTATTGCATCCTCTCTCCATACCTCATAGACCTTGGTCTCATCTTTCTATGGATTTTATCACTGGACTTCTGCTATCACGAGGCAATACCACTATCCTGGTCATAGTTGACAGATTCTCCAAGGCCGCCCGATTTATTCCTCTGCCCATACTACCTCTTGGTCCTCTGGCTCTCCACCAAGAACATTCCCTTGCGGGTGGAATCCCATAAACGTTCCCAGAGGTTCATTGGCCCCTTCAGGATTGCCAGGAAAGTAAACCCAGTTACTTACCATTTATATTTGCCTAGGTCTTTGAAGATAAATCCCACTTTTCATGTCTCACTGTTAAAACCTGTTTCGTATTCTCCTTTTCTTGCGACAGGTAAACCTCCCCCTCCTCGTATCATTGGTGGCCAGCCAGCCTACACAGTCCACAGAATACTGGATGCCCGTCGAGTACGTGGGTCCCTTGTGGACTGGGAAGGATATGGCCCTGAGGAGCGCTCCTGGGTCCCTGCCAAGGACATCTTGGACCCCAAAATAATTCAAGATTTTCATGCTCGCAAGTCCAGTCATCCAGTAGGGAACGTCAGGAGTCGTTCCTAGAGGGAGGGGTCCTGTCAGAGTTTTCTGCTTTAATGTTTTATTTTGGACACTAGAGGCCCTCATTGTATTTCTTTTCAGTTTCCCGCCATTTTATCATGTGTTATTGTTTTCACCTGTGCCTCTTTCTGGACTGTGTATTTAAGTTGTTCACTTCCTTTGTTTCTTTGCTTGGTTATTGATGTTCCTAGCCAGTTACTGCCGTAAGTTTGCTCTAGTTCCAAGTACTAAACTTTGTAAGCCTTTTGGTTTGTTCTTTCCCCATGTTTATTTTTTGCTGTTTTTTGATGTCTTTTTCCTGAGTTTTTTGGAGATTATTTTTCCTCCTTTCAGATCCTTTTCTGGACTAAAGATTTTGCTGTTTTTTGTGATTGTCAGTAAGAAATTGCTTTTGTACTCTTTTGCTATTTTTGTTAATAAACTCTTCTGAGTTCTTTTAAGAGCGCGTCTGACTATAGGGTTCAACTCCCTTCTGTGGCTCAGTGGTAGAAATTAAGACTCTTGCACCAGAGTTCAATTCCTGGCTCTGACAAAAAAATAACAACAACATGATAAAAGACATAAAGCTTTAAGTCATGAAAGGTCGTTGGTTACGGTGATTTTGCCACGGGTAAGGGGCATTCTTAGGCAGGAAGCGGAGTTGCTTATTGCTTTTATAAAATGGCATTAGTTAAGCATGAATTAATGCATATTAATGCACCCGTATTGTAAAGTGTTACCGGAAATATTTACCTATAACAGCCCTAAACTATAATCATTCTCAGTAATCCTTGCAATGTCATCATGACCATGCATCCAAGCATGGACAATATAGGCAAGGTCCAGTTGTGATGACTTTCTCCTTACAGTCTTCCACAGTTTTCTTGAGCAACCACTGGGCAGCACTTATGATGATTCTAATCAGCTGTTTTCTGTTTCTGGTCTCAAGACGCAATGTAAAACTAACCGAAACGAGTGATCCAGACTGAGAACAACAACCATTTAAGTGATATTTGGAGTAAAAATGTATTTCACGCTCAACTTGTGCAGTTGTTGGCTTTCATAAAAACTAAAAGTAAAAGTAAAAGTAAAAAAAGTAAAAAGTAATAAGTAAAAGTAGTTAATGATATCAACGTAATTAACCTCAGACCATCACTTCATGTCATCTATCTAATCAGGTGAAGCACTGTTAATACAAAAAGGTCACCTCAACTCTGTGAAGCATCGGCGCTATAGAGCCACATGCTTTTTGACAATTTCTATAAATGTAATACTTTACCTGCTAAGAATAAACGCAGGTAAAACACTGGAAACTGGAAATTGAAAACAGGCCAACCATGGAACACTTCCACATTCAGGAAAAAGATGGATAGTGTGAAAACCAGTGCTGTAGTACTCAAGACCACACTCTGTCTCGGACACGGTCTCAAGACCATATTTATATGGTCTTGGTCTTTTCATGGACTCTGCAGCATTTGGACTCTGTCTTGACTCGGACTCAAATAAATGTGGACTCAGATTTTACCACATTCCAGTCGAGTCCCTTCAAAAAAATATCATGAGCGCTTCAACTTATCTGACAAACATTGATCTGACTGACAATATCATTGAATATTACGTGAATCGTCCTGGTTACTTGCGTATCCTCTGTTCCCTGATGGAGGGAACGAGACGTTGTGTCAATGTAGTGACACTAGGGGTCACTCTTGGGAGCCCGAGACACCCCTGGTCTTTGATAAAAGGCCAATGAAAATTGGCGAGTGGTATTTGCATGCCACTTCCCCGGACATACGGGTATAAAAGGAGCTGGTATGCAACCACTCATTCAGGTTTTATGCTGAGGAGCCGAGACAAGATCCGGCCATTTCAGCAGGTAGTTCAGCATTGTGGCAGGAGGGACACAACGCCTCATTCCCTCCATCAGGGAACGGAGGTTACGCAAGTAACCAGGACGTTCCCTATCTGTCACTCACTCGACATTGTGTCGATGTAGTGACACTTGGGGTCCCTATATGAAATGCCACAACTGGCTGAACTGTGTTACGTGAACTGGTGGTGTGTGATGTGCAGACCACTGTGTGCCTCGTAGCCAGCACACCAGGTCGACATGTAACCTCCCCCAACATAGTTATGAGTGTCGAATGGCCCTTTGGGGACAAGTCGACTACCCAAAACATAGAGACAGGCTAACCCAGTCGTGGCCTCTTTTCCCCTTCTTTTTTTCCACTCCCTAAAAAAGAAGGGGGATTATCCAACTGGGCCGCCAGGTCTAGTCAGGGGGTGTCCCTCCCAAGGGGACGACACCGCGGAGACCACACCTCGCCAAAAGAGAGGGGGGGATATTTAATTGGAAAAATATGTCACATGGTCTTTCCGACCATGTGGAGAGTCTTCAAGGTAGATCCTACCCAACAGGGGAGGAGTTACTACAAACATGGAGACTGGGGCAGAGGGGCTCTGCCCAAGTAAGACACAGTTTGCCAACAGGGAAATTACTTAGCAGAAGATATACATTGCATGGGGTTTGCCATACAGGGAACCGCCACATGCGGAGCACCTACCCCAGAACAGGGCTCTTAGTTAGCACGTGTACTGGGCCGGCAGCGAGTCTCTCCGAAAATTCAACTGCCACAGGGCTCGGAGGAAGTCAACCAGGGAACAAAGTTTGTGAACACTACTGGGAATTAATGGCGCACATCTTCAGCTAAAAAGATGTGGATGGCACTATGTGCAAGCGATACACCCGGCCAGCTATCCCGGGCTTATCCGCTTGTATTGCGTGCCACTACCTGGGAAGAAACTGGTTCCAACCGGAGGTTGTAGAACCTTGCAAAGGTGTTGGGTGTTGCCCAGCCTGCTGCTCTGCAAATGTCTGTAAGAGAGGCACTGCTGGCCAGGGCCCAGGAGGCCACTACTTGTAGCCCTACCGGGGGCGGCATGTCCTGGGCGTGATATGCCATAGCTATGGCATCAATGAGCCAGTGGGCAATCCTCTGCTTGGAGACAGACAAAGAGCTGCTCAGAGATCCTAAAGCTCTACGTGCGATCCAAATAGATGCATAAAGCACGCACCAGACACAGCAACGACAGGGCTGGGTCTGCCTCCTCCTGGGGCAGCGCTTGCAGGTTCACCACCTGGTCCTTAAAAGGGGTGGTGGGAACCTTGGGCACGTAGCCCGGTCGGGGTCTCAGGATCACGTGAGAGTATCCCGGACTCCAGGCACGTTTCGCTGACAGAGAACGCTTGCAGGTCACCTACCCTCTTGATGGAAGTGAGCGCAGTCAGGAGGGCAGTCTTCAAGGAGAGTGCCTTAAGTTTGGCTGACTGCAAAGGCTCAAAGGGGGCTCTCTGTAGACCCTGAAGTGACCCTGACTACAGAGAGTCCCATGAGGAAACGAGGCGCGGTCTGGAGGGATTCAGCCTCCTGGCACCTCTCAGGAAACTGATGATCAGGTCGTGCTTCCCTAAGGACTTACTGTTGACTGCGTCGTGGTGTGCTGCTATGGCGGCATCGTACACCTTCAAGGTGGAAGGGGACAGCCACCTTTCCAACCTCTCCTGCAGGAAGGAAAGCACTGATCCGAATGGACACCACTTAAAGCCATACAGGCACCTCGTAGAGGGGGCCCTAGCCTGAGTGATCATGTCTACCACCACGGGCGGTAGACCGCTTAAGTCTTCCGTGTCCCGTCCAGGGGCCGGACATGGAGATTCCAGAGGTCTGGTCGCGGGTGCCAGATGGTGCCCCGTCCCTGAGAAAGATGGTCCTTCTTCAGGGGAATTCGCCAGGGGGGGCTGTCGCGAGGAGCGTGAGGTCCGAGAACCATGTATGGGTGGGCCAGTAGGCTGCTACCAGGACGACCTGCTCCTCATCCTCCCTGACCTTGCACAGGGTCTGTGCAAGTAGGCTCACTGGGGGTAACGCATATTTGCGCAGGCCAGGGGGCCAGCTGTGTGCCAGTGCGTCTATTCCGAGGGGGGCCTCAGTCAGGGCGTACCAGAGCGGGCAGTGGGAGGATTCTTGGGAGGCTAACAGGTCCACCAGTGCCTGTCCGAATCGACTCCAAATCGGCTGGACCACTCTCCCCTGAGGGTAACCTGCCATGATAGCATGTCCGCTCTAGTGTTGAGGTTGCCCGGGATGTGAGTGGCTCGCAGCAACTTGAAGTGCTGCTGACTCCAGAGGAGGAGATGGCGTGCGAGTTGTGACATACAACGAGAGCGCAGATCTCTTTGGCAGTTGACATATGCTACCATTGCCATGTTGTCTGTCTGAACTAACACGTGCTTGCCCTGGATCAACGGCTGAAACCTCCGTAGGGCAAGCAGAATTGCCAACATCTAGAGGCAGTTGGTGTGCCAATGCAGTCGCGGGCCCATCCACAGGCCGGCGGCTGCATGCCCATTGCAAATGGTGCCCCAGCCCATTTTGGAGGAATCTGTCATGACCACGATGCACCTGGAGACCAGTTCTATGGGAACACCTCCCTGTAGAAATGAGAGGTCGGTCCAAGGGCTGAAAAGACGGTGACAGACTGGCGTAATGACCATGCGATGTGTCTCGTGGTGCCATGCCCATCTTGGGACTCGAGTCTGGAGCCAGTGCTGAAGCGGCCTCATATGCATCAACCCGAGCGGGGTGGCCACTGCCGAGAATGCCATATGCGCCAGGAGCCTCTGAAAAAGTTTCAGTGGAACCGCTGTTTTCTGTTTGAACGCCTTCAAACAGGCCAGCACCGACTGGGTGCGCTCGTTTGTGAGGCGCGCTGTCAAAGAGACTGAGTCCAACTCCAAACCGAGGAAAGAGATGCTCTGAACTGGGAGGAGCTTGCTCTTTTCCCAGTTGACCCATTGGTTGAGGTGTGAGAGCACCAAGTCCCTGTGTGCGCACAACATGTCCCGAGAGTGAGCTAGGATTAGCCAGTCATCGAGATAGTTGAGAATGCGTATGCCCACTTCCCTTAACGGGGCAAGGGCTGCCTCTGCGACCTTTGTGAAGATGCGAGGAGACAGGGACAGGCCGAAAGGGAGGACCTTGTACTGATATGCCTGACCCTCGAATGCAAACCGCAGGAAGGGTCTGTGTCGAGGAAGGATCGAGACGTGGAAGTACATGTCCTTCAGGTCTACCGCCGCAAACCAATCTTGATGCCGGACGCTTGCCAGAATGCATTTCTGCGTCAGTATCTTGAACGGGAGTCTGTGTAAGGCCCGGTTCAGTACTCGCAGGTCCAAGATTGGCCGCAACCCACCGCCTTTTTTCGGTACAATGAAGTAGGGGCTGTAAAACCCCTTCTTCATCTCAGCTGGAGGGACAGGTTCTATCGCGCCCTTCTGTAGGAGGGAAGCAATCTCTGCACGCAAGGTAGCAGCGTTTTCGTCCTTCACCAAGGTGAAGTGGATACCGCTGAACCTGGGCGGGCGCCTGGCGAACTGAATCGCGTAGCCGAGTCGGACGGTCCGGATCAGCCATCGCGAAAGATTGGAAAGCGCAAGCCACGCATCCAAGTTCCGCGAAAGGGGGACCAAGAGGACAATGGACGTACCGTTGTTAACACTGACATTTTGAAATAGTAATACACTTGCGTTAACCTAGGATGTGGCATTTATAAATTGTTATTCTCGACTGGAAATATACTAATAATTTAACCAATATAAGCTTAATCAATATGAGGGATATTTGATTAATGAGCCAAGGCTCAATAGTTCTTTAAACTTTAAATATACATTTAACATATTCTTGACTCAGGCTTGACCTACTCTGGTCTAGGCCTGGACTTGGATGTGCTGGTCTCGACTACAACGCTGTCAAAAACATTTCCCGCCATTGGGACATGTTGTCCCAAAAGATCAACACGTGTTCAATTAACTTTTTTTTTTTTTTTTTTTACATGGGAAAATACAGTGGAAATATTCAATAGCTTTTTTACAGCCAATTCAGGCTAAAAAATATGTGCCTATACAGAAATGTAAAAAAAAAAAAGTAGTACTCAAGACCTTCGTCATAATTTTTAATTCTAATTCAATGTTTCTCTATGTCTTAATTCTTAATTGATCATTTATTTTATTATCTTTTCTATCAAACGTGATAGCAGCATTAGTAGCTAAACTGAAAATACTAAACATATCTGGTGATCTGGTATGAATTATTTAGATTTGTAGATAGCTTTGCATTATGATATGGCACTAATGAACTAAGCCCTGAATGTCATTAATATATAGCTACACCCCTAAAAAGTAAGTATATGAAAAAGACAGGTTTCTATTGGAGAGTAAGGAAGAGAATAAAGACAAAAATAAAGAGGAGAATATAGAGATAGAGATGAGTGCAGAAAAAAGATAGAAATGGATATTGATTTGCATAAACAAAGGGAAAGCAGGGCACAGTTTTATGAGAGAATATGTATGTTAATATGTGTGAATGAGTTCATCAGTGTTTGGCCAGCCACAGTGTGTACACAGCTTGTTTCATTTCCTGTAGGACAAAACTGTCTCCATCGTTCCTTCTTTCTCTCCATCACCCCATTTGCCTTCCTTCTCCTCAAAAGCAAATTCACAATGACATCAGCTTCCGCCAACACACCAGCAGTTGCCATGGCAGCACACAAAGACATTTTTGGGAGGGGGGGCATTGCTTGGCTGACACATTCAGACATGAGGCCACCCAATTCTCTCACCCTGTGCTCAATAGACATTTGCACTGCCAGATGCTCTGTTTGTAAAGCGAGCGTTTAAAGACATTGGCTGATTGCATGTTTGGCCTTTCACTTGGCTCAGCCTTTTCTCTGCTCTCCATTATAGTTTGAACTCAAGTCATCCCCCTGTGCTCTGTCCTTTTCCATTGTTTTCCTGATTGTGCTTCTTTAAACTTTGGAATACTTGTGTGTTCAAAGGTGGCATGCAACACGACTCTGAAAATTAACAATACTAAAAAATATAGACAATTTACCTCATATTTGATTCCTAATTTCTGATCTACAAAAAAGTTATTTAGATTTGTGCTTTACCACATCAGTGCAAGAGCATTCAACATGCTAAAAAGAAAATCTGCAAAATCTGCAACGATCAACAAAACAGGTGAGATATTATTTATTTGTTTCCAAAGTAAGCATGCTTAAATTGATAAAGGCCTTTTGACTCATAAAAACTGGATTCAGCACTACGTTGTGAGCATGATATCGATAATCTAACAGTCTGACTCTAGACAAATGGGAGTTTTAAGATTAAATTCTAATACAGCCTATATTTAGAATTAGTGTTTTTGAATTGGACTGCAAAATGTGCATATTAACTCATACAATTACATTATAATTTGGGATGCACCAAAATCTAGGCCGCTGAACATTTTTGACCGAAATTGGCATAAAATGCTATTTTAGGGTTTCGACTGAAAGAAAAAAAAGGCAGAAACCATTCATTTAAAATCTGGTAACAAAAACACTCACATATAGAAAAAACATTGTTTATGCCGAACCTTAATGTCATTAAGGCTTCAATATGCCTGAAAGGGAGACAGGGAAGTTTTCTTTGTTATTATAATATTTTTTTTTTTTACAGGTAATTTACTTCCCTCTTCATGGAAGATTATTT
This sequence comes from Myxocyprinus asiaticus, assembly GCF_019703515.2. NCBI lineage: Eukaryota > Metazoa > Chordata > Actinopteri > Cypriniformes > Catostomidae > Myxocyprinus > Myxocyprinus asiaticus. The sequence goes on from NC_059353.1 coordinate 13,149,227, forward strand.
TTGTTTATTTTGGCCTTGCCCCCTCCTAATGCCTTTGATACTTATATTTCTGTTTCTTTAAATAAATAAAAGTGTTATTTGATTTTCTGACTGTTGACTGTGTCGTCGAGGCATTCCTTGAGAAAAGAAGATATGATGGCGTCATTGTTTTAAAGCAAAGCCAAGTGCGGCAATACTTGTTATATTTTGGATCTTATGAAATGATCCTGTTTTCTGTTATTGTTAGAGTCATGCATACCAACGGACGATGATCAGCTTTTATGGTTGAAAGAAAATGCGAAGCAGTACGAGAAACTCTGAAGCATATCAGACCAGTATGTTTGTTAAATGTCTGAACAGTGGTAGAGCGCATTTTCTAAAAAGCCAACTTTCACCACTTGTTTTACTGAACAATAACATGCAAAATTATAATAATGTGATGGCCTTTATGTAGACTCAGAATTAATAAATGTGCATTACCCTAATGCAGCCAGTTTGGGTTTCTACAGTATGTATGACACCTATTGAATAAAGAGAAATATTACATTCAAAAAAACTATTTTTAACCACAAAACAAACAAACAAACAAACAAACAAACAAACAAAAAGTTGGTTGAAGTTAGCTTATTTTGAAACAGTTCTTGGTAACGTTTGTGAATAAAAACTAAATATAAATTTCAGGTAAGTGTCATACTTTTTTTTAACTTAGATTTGAATTTCATTAGTAGTAGATTAGTTGTTTTTTTGTGTGTTAGAGTACTCAACTACAAATTAATCGATAATGCCCATCCCTACTTTATGCAGGCCTGGCCAAACAATGACTGCTCATGCTAACCACATCTGTCAAGCTCTAAAAAGGGTGAAAAATACCATTAAATCACCATAAAAGTAGTACATATAACTCAAGTGCTATATTTCAAGCCATAGTCTTTTGAAGCCATCCGCTTGCTTTGTGAGTAACAGACAAAATTTTCATTTTTGGGTGAACTATTTTTTGTGCCTATTGAAATGTCAATTTGCTCAAACATAAAAATAATAATAATAATAATAATAATAATAATAATAATAATAATAATAATAATAATAAAATTTAAAAAATTAGAAGGAACATTGTTGTGACCAGTATGTGGATGTTCTGATTTGATCAAAGGTTGTACTTGGCCTGAAAAGTTTGAGAACCAACCACTGCTGTAATCCATCTGATGATGTTGCGGGACAACAACTACCATTCAGCATAATTATTTTTAGCAGGAAATCTCCCCAAGAATTTTCTTCTACTTCAATTGCAACAGTGTTCACCAAAGACAGACAGGGAAAATACAGAAACATCAGAAACCTCGAGTGAGGAATGAGATAAACTAGTAGAGTTAATAGAGATAACTGAAGTAACATTAAAAAAAGAACACAGTTAAAACAAACTGTGCCTGCAGCATCCTTAAAACTATCCACAATCTCTGATAAAGTTCATGTTTCATGTTTATCCTTAATGTTTATACCAATTTAAATATTTAAACTCTATGAGAATTAAACTGTGCAGAGGAGCTGTCATAACACATATCTTATGATTAATTCATAAGTAGTCTTGTAGGATAAAACACTTTGACTACATATTCATTTCAAAGAACATTGCCGCAAATCTGCCTCGAGTAAACTAGCCTGTGTGTTTAGGTGGATAAAATGTATGTAAATGCGGGTGTGAAACACAAAATCTATCTTTCTTTTGCTGTCGTACTCTTATTCTCACAAACTGTCTCTCTCCTTCTCTTCTCCCATATGTCTTTTAAGTCTAAAATATCCTGGGATACTGTTGGGAAAGGTTAAACTAGGATAAAAGAAAAGCAACAGGAAATGAGTACAAGGTATGAAAGTGAAAGATATGCCATGAGCAAGTGATTTCTCCACAGTAGGCCTATAAACAAGGTGTGTGTGCATCCCTTCTTCTTATCACACTAGGCAGAAACTAATGAAAAAAAAAGTATGCTGCTTTCATACAAACTTTAGGTGGAGACCTAGCATATAGTGAATGCCCACTTTTTTAGTACCCTTAGTTCCAGAAGTATTTTTCCCATTAATTTTTCCCTAGGCCTTTAAAAAAATTCAATAAAGAGCTATATACCAAAATAACTATCTCTGAGATTAGAGGTGCTGAAAGCGATTTGTTTTTCATTGAAAGGTATGCAAAAATGTTCCTACTCCCTGAAAGATATTAATGAAATAAGTGCCCTGATATATCTCGCCTGTCTCTGTAACAACTCTAGACTCTGTAAACAGCAAACAAAAATGTATCCACGGACACTTTTTCCGTCAATCATTTTGTGCATTCTCATAGTATTGTAGTTGCAACAAATTATTGAGGCATAATGCATTTTTATGCCATGTTGTTCATAAAAGTCAGTTGAGGGTGCTATTTTACTACTGTTGATTTTAACAACCGTTCCCTATCTGTCACTCACTCGATGTTGTGTCGATGTAGTGACACTAGGGGTCACTCTTGGGAGCCCGAGACCCCTCTGGTCTTTGATAAAAGGCCAATGAAAATTGGCGAATGATATTTGCATACCACTCCCCTGGACATACGGGTATAAAAGGAACTGGTATGCAACCACTCATTCAGATTTTCTGTTCGGAGCCGAACGGTCGATGTTTACTGAGCTGACTATTCATTCACCTCTGCTGGATCGACGGCACATTTCAGCAGCTTCTCCCTCCTCTGCACTGGTGCACTGCAGAGAAAGCCCCTGGGTGCTTCGGCAGAAAAAAGAGAATATATTTTTCTAAAAGAGTATATTTCTCTAAAAGAGCGGCACACATGGAACGTCTTTTTAAAGACGCATCTTTTTAAAGATGCCATTCCATTTGTGTGTTATTCCTGGTTGCGGTCGTTACCTCCATGATTGCTGTCTTTCGTGTCTGGGCGCAACCCACGCGGAGACAGCGTTCGTGGATGGATCATGTACTCACTGCGAGAACACGACCATGGCAATATTGCGGTCACGGCTTGCTTTCATAAGAAAAGGGGGCGATTTGGGGAACCCAATGGGACCACCTCCGCCGGGTATCCCCCCACGGACCTCCCATTCCCCAGTACGTTCGTCTGTCTAGATCGGGCTTCTGGATGAGTCCACCGGCTCACCTCACTGCGAGTTCGACCTCTTGTTCGGAGCCCGCGAAGCTGATGAGCTCTCGAGCGCAGCATCGGAGAGCAGGCTCGTCCAGTCGGATGCAGAAGCCTCAGCTGGGCTCCCCCCCTTAGGTACGGTTGCCCAGTCACAGGCTGATGCGGAAATGACGGACATGCTTTCCCAGGCAGCCGCAAGCATCGGGCTAGAGTGGAACACTCTGCTCTCCCCTGAATCCTTGCAGCTTGATGATTGGTTCCTGGGCTCACGGCGCCGCTCAAAGAAGCCATGCCCCACTCCAGTCCCCTTCTTCCCAGAAGTGTATGAGGAGCTGACAAGATCGTGGGAGGCACCTTTTACTGCCTGGTCCCAATCTTTCAGCTCCCCTGCCCTCACTACCCTCGATGGTGGGGCTGCTAGGGGCTATTTGGCGATTCCCCCAATGGATAAGGCGCTCGCGGTGCACCTATGACCGCAGAGCGCCGCCACCTGGCACGGACACCCAAAGCTCCCGTCCAAGGCCTGTAGCTTTACGTCGTCCCTGACAGCCGAAGCCTACAGTGCCGCTGGACAAGCCGCCTCCGCCCTGCACGCCATGGCTCTCCTGCAAGTCCACCAAGCCAAGGCGCTAAAGGAACTGCACGAGGGTAGTTTCACCCCAGATTTGATGCAGGAGCTGCGCTCGGCGACCGACCTCCCTCTCCGGGCGATGAAGGTCACGGCACGGTCTCTCGGGCGGGCGATATCCACCTTAGTGGTCCAGGAGCGCCACCTTTGGCTCAACCTGGTCGAATGTCGAGGACTTTGCCCAGCAGTTCTCGGCGGTGAAGCAGCAGACGGAGGCTATTCGGCACATCCTGCCCCAGCACGGCTCAAGATCCCGCACCCAGTCTGCTCATCACCAAGGGCGTCCCCCTGCGGTGACTGCACCAGCTCCGCCACAGCCTGTCCCTGCGGCCCGGCCCCGGCGTGGAGCCCACCGCAGGAAGCAGACACCACCTGTCTCACGGCCGCCAAGAACCCACAAAAGGCTTTGAAGCACCCCTGAGACGGGTGACCTAGGGACGACGAAACCTGCTGCTCTGGAGCTGGTAAGCAGACCCCTCCATCCCTGGTGGAGGGCCGGGAGGAGAATCTTTTATTACCTTTGCATTTAATTGCGCCACATGCCCAAGTGGCTGCGGTACCCAAGAGTTCAGCAAGAGCAGTTTCCTTGTTCCCTGGGTCACATACCCATTGTGCACGACGGCCGTGGTCATGATCACCGTCCATCACTCCATTTTGGCAGGTTTGGCGCTCCAGCGGTGGTCTCCCCGCCCCTGCGCACCCAGCTGTGGCACAAATCCGCCCCCTATGTGACAGCCTCCACGGGTCACGAGGACAGGCCTCTTCCTCCCCCATCCCAGGCTGTTCCGGGGGTGGTCACAAGGAGCCAGGTAAATACTTCGATGTCCCTGAACTCAGCACGGCCATGACACAGTGTGGCACCTCAAACTCCGCCCCGCCGTGAGGCCCCACCCGCAGGTACATCCGACGTCCCCTTGGTCTCCCTCGTCCGGAGCTTGGATGCGTGGCTTGCGCTTTCCAACCTGTTGCGATGGTTGGTCCGGACCGTCCGACTCGGCTACGTGATTCACCACGCCAGGCGTCCGCCCAGGTTCAGCGGCATACACTTCAACTTGTTGAAGGACAAGAACACTGCTACCTTGTGCGCGGAGATCGCTACCCTCCTACAGAAGGATGCGATAGAGCCTGTCCCTCCAGCCGAGATGAAGAAAGGTTTTTACAGCCCCTATTTCATTGTACCGAAAATAGGTGGTGGGTTGCGGCCAATCTTGGACCTGTGAGTACTGAACTGGGCTTTACACAGACTCCCGTTCAAGATGCTGACGCAAAAACGCATTCTAGCAAGCGTCCGGCATCAAGAATGGTTCATGGTGGTAGACCTGAAGGACGCGTACTTCCATGTCTCGATTCTACCTCGACACAGACCCTTCCTGCGGTTTGCATTCAAGGGTCAGGCATATCAGTACAAGGTCCTCCCTTTTGGCCTGTCCTTGTCCCCTCGCGTCTTCACGAAGGTCGCAGAGGCAGCCCTTGCCCCGCTAAGGGAAGTGGGCATTCACATTCTTAACTATCTCGACAATTGGTTAATCCTAGCTCACTCTCGGAATGTGTTGTGTGCACACAGGGACCTGGTGCTCTCACACCTCAGCCGACTAAGGCTTCGGGTCAACTGGGAAAAGAGCAAGCTCCTCCCGGTTCAGAGCATCTCTTTTCTCGGCTTGGAGTTGAACTCAGTCTCATTGACAACGTGTCTCACAAGTGAGCGCAGTCGGTGCTGACCTGTTTGAAGGTGTTCAGACAGAAGACAGCGGTTCCACTAAAACTGTTTCAGAGGCTCCTGGGGCATATGGCATCCTCAGCTGTGGCCACTCCGCATGGGTTGATGTATATTAGACTGCTTCAACACTGGCTTCAGACTCGAGTCCTGAGATGGGCGTGGAGCCGCGGGACACATCTCGTGGCCATCACGCCGATCTGTCACTGCCTCTTCAGCCCTTGGACCGACCTCACATTTCTACGGGCAGGCGTTCCCCTAGAGTGTCTCCAGGCGCGTCGTGGTTACGACAGATGCCTCCAAAACGGGCTGGGGCGCTGTATGCAACAGGCATGCGGCCGCCGGCTTATGGACGGGCTCGCGGCTGCGTTGGCACATCAACTGCCTCGAGTTGCTGGCAATTCTGCTCGCCTTGTGGAGGTTTAGGCCGTTGATCCAGGGCAAGCATGTGTTAGTTCAGACAGACAACACGGCAACGGAAGCATGTCAACCGTCAAGGCAGTCTGCGCTCCTGTTGTATGTCACAACTCGCCCGCCGTCTCCTCCTCTGGAGTCAGCAGTACCTCAAGTCGCTGCGTGCCACTCACATCCCGGGCGACCTCATCACTGCAGCAGATGCGCTGTCACGGCAGGTTACCCTCAGGGGAGAGTGGAGACTCCACCCTCAGGTGGTCCAGCTGATTTGGGGTCGATTCGGTGTTCACCTCCCAAGAATCCTCCCACTGCCCACTCTGGTACGCCCTGACCAAGGCACCTCTCAGTATAGACACGCTGGCACACAGCTGGCCCCCTGGACTTTGCAAATATGCAGTTCCCCCAGTAAGCCTACTTGCACAGACCCTGTGCAAGGTCAGGAAGTATGAGGAGCAGATCGTCCTGGTAGAACCCTACTGGCCCACCCAGACGTGGTTCTCGGACCTCACGCTCCTCGCAACAGACCCCCCCCCCCGGTGAATTCCCCTGAGGAAGGACCTTCTTTCTCAGGGACAGGGCACCATCTGGCACCTGTGACCACACCTCTGGCCCCTGGACGGGACACGGAACACTTAATCAGCCTACCACCCGCGGTGGTAGACACGATCGCTCACTTCCATCAAGAGGGTAGGAGACCTGCAAGCGTTCTCTGTCAGCAAAATGTGCCTGGAGTTTAGTCCGGGCTACTCTCACATGATTCTGAGACCCCAACCGGGCTATGTGCACAAGGTTCCCACAACCCCTTTTAGGGACCAGGTGGTGAACCTGCAAGCGCTTCCCCAGGAGGAGGCAGACCCAGCCCTGACGTTGCTGTGTCTGGTGCTTGCTTTATGCATCTTTTTGGATCACACGCAGAGCTTTAGAGTCTCTGAGCAGCTCTTTGTCTGCTTTGGTGGACAGCGGAAAGGAAGCGCTTTCTCCAAGCAGAGGATTGCCCACTGGCTCATTGACACCATAACAATGGCATATCATGCCCAGGACATGCCACCCTTGGCAGGGCTACAAGCCCATTCTACCAGGGGTGTAGTGGCCTCCTGAGCCTTGACTAGTGGTGCCTCTATAACAGACAATTGCAGAGCAGCGGGCTGGGCAATACCCAACAACTTTACGAGGTTCTACAATCTCCGGGTGGAACCGGTTTCATCCCGTGTAGTGGCACGCACAAGCAGGTATGTCCGGGACAGCTGGCCAGGTGTATCGCTTGCACATAGCGCCTTTCACCTCCCCTGAGCTGAAGACGTGCGCTGTTGACTCCCAGTAGTGTTCACAAACTGTGTTCCCTGGATGATTTCCTCCGAGCCCTGTGGCAGACGAGTTTGCGGAGAAACTCGCTGCCGGCTCAGTACATGTGCTAACTAAGCCCTGTACTTGGGTAGGTGCTCCGCATGTGGTGGTTCCTCGTAGGTAACCCCATGCGATGTATATCTTCTGCTAATTTGTTTCCCTGTTGGTAAACTGTCTTCCTTGGGCAGAGGCCCCTCTGCCCCAGTCACCATGCTTGTAGAAACTCCTCCCCCGTAGGGTAGGACATACCATGGGACTCCACATGACATACTTCCGACAAAGCTGGGCAAGACCATGTGATATATTTCCACTCAAAATACCCCCTGCCCCTCTCTGGGTGGGGTGTGGTCTCTGTGGTGTCTTCCCCTTGGGAGTGACACCCCCCCGACTAGACCTGGTGGCCCCAGTCGGTTAATTCCTTTTTTTTGGGGGAGAGGGAAAAAAAAGAGGATAAGAGGCCACGACTGGGCTAGCCTGTCTCTATCTTTTGGGCAGTCGACTTGTCCCCAAAGGGCCGTTCGACACTCATAGCAATGTTGGGGGAGGTTACATGTCGGCCTGGTGCGCTGGCTATGAGGCACACAGTGGTCTGCCCATCACACACCGCCAGTTCATGTAACTCAGTTCAGCCAGTTGCGGCATTTCGTATAGGGACCCCTAGTGTCACTACATCGACGCAACGTAGAGTGAGTGACAGATAGGGAACATCCTGGTTACTTGTGTGGAAGTTCCCTGATGGAGGGAACGCGACGTTGTGTCCCTCCTGCCACAACGCTGAACTACCCGCTGAAATGGCTGGGACCTTGTCTCGGCTCCTCAGCACAAAACCTGAATGAGTGGTTGCATACCAGCTCCTTTGATATCCGTATGTCCGGGGGAGTGGTATGCAAATACCACTCGCCAATTTTCATTGGCCTTTTATCAAAGACCAGAGGTGTCTAGGGCTCCCAAGAGTGACCCCTAGTGTCACTACATCGACACAACGTCTCGTTCCCTCCATCAGGGAACGGAGGTTATGCAAGTACGTTTCTGCTCTCAATAAAGCTCATTTTGGTATCTTTGGAGTTCTGGGTTTTGGAAAGAGGGGGTGTGGCTAATCCAAAGGCTCAGTCTCTTGGAAGTAGAATGGCTGAAATCGCTTACAGCACCTTTAATCACAACATTGCAAACATTTGAAACAAAAAGCATACGAAAATCTAAAAAAAATTAAAAGGTAGAAGAAAGTGTACATCTTTCATGAGGGAATGAACTACTGCCATGAAGCGTTGTGAACAATGTAATCGAATCAAAAACTATGGTACAATATAAAAGTATTGACTATTGCTGAGTTTGTAATGGCATCTGATCATACTACCCTTACTGCATTATTCATTATTAGTGTAATAATATAAGTTTATTCAAAAATATGCAGATATAGTATACTAAAGCACATACTATACTGTAGGCTTTAGCCTTTCACACGAGCAAGAGCCCTGCTGTTCTATATAACCATCCGCAGGCCTTTTATACAAGACTTTAACAAACAAGTAAATTATATCAAATAACTTACGTTTCAGACAAAAATTGGCCAGTTATTTTGTGCATTTCTTCTCCAGCGAAAATAGTTCCAAAAGAAGCAAAAGTATCAAAGACTACTCTTTGCACTGCTCTCAAAACTCTGTTTTGAACTAGTATTGTTTCGTTCATAAACTAACCAGTGGTTTGAATCTAATCTTTTAAGTGAATTAATTGTTCTCGTCCATTGTTTCAGTAGTAAATTCAGTGAGTTGTTTAACGAATCAGTTGAGTCAATGATCGAATGACTCACTCATTATAAAAGACACAAATATGTCACCACCTAATAGACCTAATTAACAGTTGCACCATATTTGATTTTTGGTGTGAATAAAAACGAGGGTGTGAGGGACAGACTTACAGTCTCTTCAGTGGCATGCACTGTATAAAGCTGTATAAAGCTCCTAGATCACATCTCAGTTTCCATTATTTATGTTTTCAGGAGTTTTTTTTTTTTGTCTGATAAAAATGCTTTAAAAAGATGTATTTTTCTATATTTCTTCATTGGAATGATCCAAAACACTTTAAACAACAGTACAACTCATTGAAGAGTAAGAGTGTTTTCACACTGGTAATTTTGGTGTGCACCAGTGTTTGAATGATGTCTAATTTCAGTTCATTTGGATGATGTGAATGCTTATTTCAGAAAAGGTGGTCTTGTGTATGGTTCATGTGAACTCCAGTACGGTCCGTTACCGATATGAAGGGTGCTTTCACACTTGGTTTGATTGCTTGGACCAAACCCGAGTTAGTTTCCTCCCCCTCCCCTTGGCCCCGCTAGTCTCTGTTCACATCATGTTATTTGGGTCCGAACTGCGGTCCGATTGCGTCATCAGCGTGAGTACAAGAGTCAGCTCTCTACCACTCTAACTAAGTAACAACTCAAGAAGAGATCAGCTTCACTGGGTTATTAAAGTATTCTTCTCTTTGCATTTACCACCAAAACTTCACATGCACAGGTCAACATTTGCGTTTGTCTCCCGTAGTGCATTGAATGTGCAATGATGTGATGAATGTTAGCGTTTTTCTGCCACGAGCCTGCAGATGCATTGCAAGATATGTGAAAAAATGAGTTGTTCTCTAAGGGGGATTTATTTGGAGACGAGCAGGTATGAGAAATGCATTATACCATAATAATTGCGATCTTGAGCCTGCAAAGACGCAAATTATATGTCATCAAAAGTGGTTCACTTCGTAATTTGGTATTATTATTATTACCTCTGGAACACCACTGTTGCGCTCCATTAACCTGCATTTTTCTCCATCATCATCAGTGTACTGAATTCACAGTCTTCATGTGAACTTCTGAACTCCCCATAATAGAGAACATAAAAGAACTCTGGTAAGGAGTCTTGCAATGCACAGAAATCATCTTAATTGCCGGAGAGCTGAACATCTTTAAAATGATCAGCATGATAGCCTGTGAGTTAAACTGCAATGACACCCTTTTTTGTTTAACAGAAAATAATTATTTTGAGAACAAAATCAATATAGAAGCCGTTTTTTAAAAGAACAGCTCAGCTGAGCAATCTCTTTTTTGAAAAATAATCAAAAGAAATACAGCAAAAGGCATTGCTAAACAGTGCTCTTTGATCTTCATTGAAGCTCCCAATAGAGTCCAAGTGTGTCTGACTGATCTGGTCTCTGAATTGGAGTCAATAGCTCAGCTTGAGAGACTATTTAAAAGTACCAATCACTTCCTCGGGCTCCCTAAGCGACAGGCTTTAGAGGTAGTCTCTCAGTGGGCAAGCTATTCAAGGATTCTGTCAATTTACTCGATGCGTCTTCTCAGAGGACGATTCAGTAGCGGTTCTAGCTTGTATGGCGCCCTGGGTGAAACCCGCTTCAACACACCCCCAAAGTTGTTGATGGGGGGGGGGGGGTCTGTGTGGATGCCTCGTGCCGCACCCCCTTAAGATGCCGCCTTGGGCAACTGCCCATGTCGCCCATGCCTAAATCCGCCACTGGGACCATTTGAGATTTGAACAGAGTTGAATGATCTAAATCAATGTCTTGGAAATGGCTAAGCAAGCACATTTGTATGAAGGGATTTAAGGATTTAAGCGTGACAGAAATTTTCCTCAGAGATTCAGTAGATGATTCTTTATTCATAATTTTTCAAAGACAAAGAGGAACTATTTTGCACTTTTTTCTCAGTGGCAGTTCAGGTTAAACTTGTAATAAATGTTAGTAGTATTTCTACCAATAGACGGACCGACGGACAGACAGATAGATAGATCCATAAAAATCTTGCTCTTTGGAAATATTTAGTGGAGTTTTCTATATCATGGAGATGCTCACCAGTTCCTGAAACCAAACCAATGCTTTCATTATTGGATATTGATTCATTTATCCAAAAACTCACAATGATCGGCCTCATCTTGGCAGTGCTCCATAAACCATTTGTCCAGGAAGCAAGTGCCCTCTAGCGGCAGGTAATGTTATCACTACTCGTGCCATGCAGCCGTGAAGCAAAGCAAAGCTCTATTTCTCTGTTATTGGTCTCTTTTTCTAACAGTGAAGCTGTTGTTAAGAGAAATTACATTGTATTCTGATGTAAATTCCAGCATAATTTCCAGCCACAGGCAAATATCTGCTCACAGCCTTTGATAATGGTTGTTTCCTTATGAAATGTAGCTGACAAAGCTGAAGCAAATTCATATACCTGGGGACACAGCCTCCATCAATAAACAACAAGCTATCTGTGTGAAGCATACAACAAACACAAAGCAAATGTTGTTGAATGCCAATCTCTGTCAATTCTCCAATTTTCACCGATATCTCACTTTGGCTTCCACATGGCTCCACAATGTGATTTAGTCGCCATCTGCAGGTAGAATGTTGGAAGCGCCATCTTTAGTTGAAATTGTAAACACCTACCGTTGTACGAAAGGTTGTGTTATGAAAGTCAGAGTGCTTTCTTTATTAACATTATAGTTCCCTTTCAGTTACCAAAATGCACAGAGGTGTTAGTCTGAAACAAATGCTCAGAATCAGAAAATATTTGTTGTAATTGTGTGTTAGGAATAAAGAAGAACTGTCTTGACAAAGCTGAAAAATATAACCAAAATGTGTGTGTGGACACGTTTACAAAAGATGACTAAAGATACCAAAGTCAACATGAAACACTGTTCACAACCCATTTTAATTTTTTAATGTGATATATTTCCAAGTTAAACAGGATATTTAATGAGAAAACCATAAGAGGGACTTGGTTTCATATATTGGGAATTGATTGAATCCTGAAAAGTTATATACCACAATGTAGCTAAAGTAAGAAGAATTTGTGACATAAGCTGGAAAGTCATTTCGGGGTGGAGCAAGTTATTCGATTCTCAGAAACTATTATGACAAAAAGTTTTATTTGGAACAGCGTGCATTGATAAATCATACACAGTAAGATCAGGAATGTGCATTAAGAAAGTAAATAGGGTCGATGTTGATTTCATGTTGACTTTAACTCCATAAAAATGCCTAGAACTGATGATGTTTCTCAATTTGCTTGACGCTTGTTAGTCTCTAAATCTACAGTATAAATGAAACAACTGTTAACTGTTAATGTCACATATCCGTTCATGTCAAAATTGGAAGTCCAACAAAATGGCACTGGGGTGTGAACCAAAGCTGGTACAAAGAATTCATCTTCCAGGATACAACGCAGCTCTATGAGGAAATTTTCAAGGAGCAGCTCTTTTATGTCAATGATGCTGCCACTCTCTGCAGTAATTAGAAGTTCAGACTGCAGTACCGAGGTCACTGACTGTCTGTCCAAGAGTCAAGCCAGTTTTATTGCTCCTAAGAAGGTGGAATCCCCATCCAGAGAGATATTTGCATGTGTACGAGGTATCAGAAGCTCCAATCTGTCTCCAGAGTCCAGCTTCACTATGCCTGCAATGCACACACTCAGTTACACACTTACAATGTAAATACAATGTATTACTATGTACATTTATCCATATATGCATTGCACCATCTGTTAGACATTGTTCATGGTATACAGTACACTGCTTATCAAAGTATGAAAATGTCTCTAATATTTGCCATGCATTTGTCTAATTCTAGCCTCCCCGGCTAAGTAAAAAACAAGTGGTGTTGATTTTGAAACTGGGTGAAAGAAAGAAATAAGAAATTATATTTTGCTTAAATAAAAAGAATCCCTATTTTAGGACCATCAAGATTTTTTGCATTGTGATATTATTTTCATAACAATTACACACATTCACCCCAAAAAATTATCATTAGGCTTACTGTAATGCAATAAATAAGATCTCATTTGTATTACTGTAATTTGAAAAAACAAAACATCAATGTAATGTTAATGCTCTATAACTCTACTCTCTCTTCAACAGTTGTTGTTGTTATGAGTGTACTGGCGTACTACGGCTGCCTTCGCATCATACAGGTGGATGCTGCACATTGATGGTGGTTGAGGAGAGTCCCCTGTTCACTGTGTAAAGCGCTATAAGTGTAGTGTCAGAAAAGTGCTAAATAAATGTTACATTCATTCATTCATTCATTCACTCACACACAAAAAATCTATTTATTTATCTATATATCTATCAATCTATCTATGGGGAGGGGGGCATTTTGTGGACCTTTTGTAACTAATCAAGTAAGAGGACTTTCTTCACTGACCTCCAGTGTAGCAGGTGTTGAAGTGATTGACTCGATTCATGCTCTGAATACAGCGGAACAGAACGACATGTTGACTTTCATCTCCTACGACGTTTTTCTTTATACGAATCACGATGTGGCCCATGGCGAATGTAGAGTCAGTGTAGTACACCTGGGAAAAGGAGAGCTTGAAGTAATGAGGAAAAAAAACACTCAGCACTGTGTTGGGATGTTTCAAAGCCGTAAAAAGCCTCAAGAATGTGTGATAAGATAATGCCCTTGACTTCTCAATCTTTAAAGCTGTGATTTGCTGAGATTATACTGTATGTACCTGACTGTAGATGAAGAAGAATCCTTCCTCTTTTACTAAAATGGTCCCCTGCTCTTCTTCCAGAGCTGAGCCTCGCTTTAGACCTGTCTGCCACGGGATGGCTGTGCATATTTCCATAGCAAATTCTGACCAAAAAATAATTATAATAATCTTTTACAAATAATCTTAAGGAAATGAGGAGCCTTTAAATGCTGACACAGAGCATTTAAAAGGAAGAAAGACTCTTTTCATTTTTCAGGGAATCCACCTACAAATTAATCAGTTGCCTCTGCGTATTAACTTCCTGAGACCCGAGCATGACTGCTGTGTGCATTTTCCATTTCCCTTTTTGATTTGTAACTAGTAGCACCTAATAAACATGCAGAAAAATTTAATAAAATCTAGAGCAAATAGTTTCCCTAAAAATTGATGGCAACATATTGTATGTGGATAGTGGGACTAAGTTGTGAAATTTTAAATAATACCAAGCTATACTGTAGAAAATCAGATTCTTTTTTTTTTTTTTTTTTTTTTTTTTAAATCAAATTGTTTATTGTTTCCAGGAGTGTTGGTTGTTCATATTTTTGAGATGTTACAGACATTACATTAGAAATTTGCATAATTAATTCAGATTCAAAATAGTGTCCTGCATCATCCAATCACTGCCAACCATGTTCAAATAAAATTATGCACAGTAAATATAGCTTTTTTTAAGGAAAAAATGTGCTGAAGTACACATTAGTGTACATGTATTTAGCAGTGTGGCGTTTCGCAATAAATTGGCAAATCAGAGGAAAGTAGAGACTGTAATATTTTGACTCAAACAATGACTTTCAATGTAAAAAAAATTATTAGGTTTCTTACCAGATGTAGTTTTATTGGTGTTGCTCCTAAAGACAAACTCCGCTGTGATCGGCACCATTTTGTTTTGTCACATGACTCCTTGCGCAAAAGTTTAACCCTTTACTGAGAGCACAGAGTCTCCTGAACTGAGATCAATCGGATTAAACTAATTAAAATTATGCGTTGCGTATTGCGTATAGCCAAAATACAACATCCACGCATGTATACGCGGGGTCGCACGAGGTTAAGTCGGAGAAGGAGCAAGTTTTAATATAGCAAATATGACGCACTATACCTTTAAATAATTTATCTAGGTGTGCAATCTGTAAATACTGCACTACAATTTGCACATTTGAACTCCTATATTACCTTTCTGGAAGGTTTTCCTTCTGCTGTCTGCCATCATCTGCAAAAAGGGCTGGAATTCTGTGGATGTGCAGAGTAATTTATTTTCACACAGGCAAAGCAGAAATCAAAACTAATTGTTTTTATTATGTACTGCTCTTGCATTCTTTTTATGAAGTAACTGAACAATTAAGTGGATTTCTTAACAGCATGGAATTTTCTGTAGGCATCTGTAAGAGATGAAAATTAATACAGCTGTGCAATGATAATGATGTTTTCAATTAAACGCATTCACCAGCTCTACAACAATATTATATGGCTTTTGCATTCAATGACTCATAAAGGAACAGGATATGTAAATGTCTAATGGTGCAGTTTGCACAATGTGCATGTTGTTTTATAAATTGAGTGGCTTTAATCTTTCACCATCTGTCTGAGTTTATGTTTGACACTGTTCCTCTCAACACAACCCACAGCTCTTCTCAGTAAAACCCATACATATCACTGTCTTCACAAAAGCTCGAACAAACATCTAGCAAACTGTGACTGCACGAGGAATGTACATGGTAGTATTCTTATGTTTTGAGAATGTACTGATCATGACAATACCATCATAGAATTAAGTGTGGGCTTGCCTGCTTTGTCTGAAACATGACCCAGACTCCTTTTTGTCATGCCATTGTGGTCTGGTGTGGCATCATCGATCTCAATATGCTGCAGACACTGTAAAAACACTTTAAATGTGACATCTTAAACACACAACCAAGAACCATCCCTACTGAATAAAAAATGCTTAGGACAGCTTGGACAAGCTTAAAGATGAAGTGTGTAATTTCTGCACCACTATCGGCATCGAGCGGAATTGCAAAATAAACATTGTTTTCAAACAGCCTTCCGAATACACATCTGCCATTGATCGAACAAACAGATAGTCCCACCCCTAACTCACACCATTGGTTGTGTCACTGTAGTTGGGATGGACCACTAAAAACAAACACAGCAATTTTTATAATGCCACAGAGACAATGTTTACAGTTTTCGAGAAAATGTACCTACAAATGGCTAACTGTAGAGTTTTCTCTGCATAACAATATTTTAACACCAAAAAAATTACACATTTTAGCTTTAAATTTCAAGATGGTGTGGTTTTAGATGGGCAATGCAGATTCGTTGTGGGCACAATCTGATTAAGCTTATCATTGTTTCATGTAGACCAGCTTGACTGGTGTAGCCATGCTGGAGGGGCCAACATGACCAACAAGAATATGCCCAAAATATTTGTATTCCATAGAAAACAAAAACAAAAACAAAAAACCAGACCCACTTTATTTTAAGGTGTCTTTAACTACTATGTACTTAAGCAGTTTATACAATGAACTTATTATGTACATATGTGTTGTTGCATTTTACTTACATTTAGAGTACCTGCATTTAATTAGTTGTTTTGTTTGCCTTACCCCTAAACCTAACCCAACCCTTACCCTAAACCCTAATCTAAACCCCAGCCCTACCCCTAAACTACCCGTTCCTCAACCTGTGGCAACAAATGTGAATGTTGTGAGAATTTTGCAGAACAACATGTAGCTACACAATAAATACATTGTACTGTATGTACAGTGGCAAGAAAAAGTATGTCAACCCTTTGGAATTACCTGTATTTATGTATACATTTGTCTTAAAATCTGGTTTGATCTTCATCTAAGTTACAATAATGAAAAAACAACAACAATCTGTTTTAACTAATAACACACAAATATTTGAACTGATCTTGTATATACTGAATACATCATTCTAACATTCACAGTGTGGGTTGGAAAAAGTATGTTAATCCCTAGGCTAATGACATCAGCAAAAGCTAATTAGAGTCAGGATTTGGCAAACCTGGCATCCAAATAATGAAACAAGATTGGAGGTGTGGGTTAGAGCTACTTTGACTTATAGAAAGCACTTTGAGTTTGCTATTCAAAAGAAGCATCTGCTGACGTGGACCATGCCTCATAAAAAAGAGATCTCAGAAGACCTACGATCAAGAATTGTTGTTTGCATAAAGCTGTAAAGGGTAACAAAGTTAACTTGAAGAGCTTAGATATTCATCTGTCCGCAGTTAGACAAATTCTCTGTAAATGGTGACAATTTAGTACTGTGGGTACTATCCCTTGAAGTGGCTGTCCAGCCAAGATGACTCAAAGGGCAAACCGCAGAATGCTCAATGAGGTAAAAAAAAAAGAATTCTAGAGTGACAGCTAAAGGCTTGAAGGTATCATTGGAACTGGTTAACATCTCTGTTTATGAGTCTACTATATGGAAAACACTAAACAAGCAAGGTGTCCATGGCAGGACACAACAAAGGAAGCTGCTGCTTTCCAACAAAAACATTGCTGCACACCTGAATTTTGCCAAAGACCACCTTGACACTCCACAAAGCTACTAGAAAAATGTTTTGTGGACTGATGATACTAAGGTTGAATTGTTTGGGAAGAACACACAGCACTGCATATGGCGTAAAAAAAGGCACCGCATACCAACATGAAAGCATCATCAAATCGGTGAAGTATGGTGGAGGGAGCATCATAATTTGGGGCTGCTTTGCTGCCTCTGGGTCTGGACCACTTGCCATCATCGAAGGAAATAAATTCCCAAGTTTGTCAAGGTATCCTACAGGATAATTTCAGGGTGAAGCTCAGTAGAAGTTGGGTGATGCAGCAGGACAATGACTCTAAACATAGAATTAAATCCACTACAGAATGACTTCAAAAAAAAAGAAAATCCACCTTTTGGAGTGGCCCAGTCAGAGCCCAGACTTTAAACCAGTAGGACCTCAAGAAAGCCATTCACACAAGAAATTCTAAGAATATGGCTGAGCTGAAGCAGTACTGCAAGGAAGAATGATCCAAAAATCCTTCTGAACCTGCAGCTCTATTCCACAGCTAACGGAAACACTTAGTTGAGGTTATTGCTGCCAAAGGAGGATCAACCAGTTATTAAATCCAAAGGTTCACTTACTTTTTCCACAGCATTATGAATGTTTTATGGGGTGTGTTCAGTAAAGACATGAAATATTATAATTGTCTGTGTGTTGTTAGCTAAAGCACATTGTGTTTGTCTGTAATTGTGACTTTGATAAAGATGAGATCACATTTTATGACCAATTAATGTAGAAAACCAACGAATTCCAAAGGGTTCACATACTTTTTTTGTCACTGTATTTAATGTTAGTACATATTAAAGACCTAAAACAAAGTGGTACCAAAAAGATTACTGCATAGGCTGGGACCAACATACTAACTTCAATTCCGTCTTTGCTGTCCTCTTGTTGCTGCTGCTGGGTCTGTTTGTCTGCCCCCTCCACAGGTTCCTCCAGAGTCCTACTCTGCTCCTCTCTCTTGCGGACTACTTCGGCCTTCAGACCCTCCACCTCGGCCTGCAGGGCTAAGACATGGTACAGGGAAAGCACAGACAGCGAGGAGGAGGTGATGGCGGTGAGGATCAGGACCAGAAAAACCCAGGGCAACCTTCCCCCTTCTACCCGGCCCGGGCCAACATCTCCAGCAGGCATGATGGAAACTAACTTTTAGGAAAGAGTATAATTAATGAGTGGATATAAAAGTCAAATAGATCTATTTCGAAGAACCTGGTTTCTTTAAAGGAGGGTTATTACAGTTTGGAATTTTTAATTTATTTTTATTTTTAATTTGGACTTTCAATTTATTTTTTGTTTTCACTCTATGACTTTTAGTTTTAGGTTTTTCATTTTTTCACTAGTCTATTTTTGAACTGACAAAATTAATTTGTTAAAGGAATATTCCAGGTTCCATACAATTTAAGCTCAATCGACAGCAATGTGGCATAATATTTATTGCCACAAAAACGTATTTAGACTCGACCCTCCTTATCTTTAAAAAAAAAAAAAGCAAGCAAGCAAGAAAGAGTTATAGTGTGGCACTTACAATGGAAGTGAATGGGGCCAATTTTTGGAGGATTTAAAGGCAGAATTTTATTTATTTATTTTTTTATGTCTTGTGGCTTTACTTTTGAACAGGGAGTATTTTAATGTTTACAGAATGGCCCCATTCACTTCCATTGTAAGTGCCTCAGATTTCTGTTTTTTTTTTTTTTTTTAAGAATAAAAATTAGTTTAGTGGTAAACCACATTACGCTACAAATTATACTGAAATATTCCTTTAACTGCTATAATTTAAATATGGTTACATTTCAAAGGGTCAAATAGTGTTATCGCAACCTAGTAAAATTAATGAAGCCGGGTTCTAAAGCTTTACATTTTTATAATATACAGTGTATCAAAAACTTAAAAATAAATAAATAATATATATATATATATATATATATATATATAATTTTGAGGTAATTTGTCTTTTAGTTTTGGAGTTAAGAACATTTATTTTTGTTTCACTTGCAGTTATTTCCATTAATGTTAGCTTTTATTTTAGTTCACAAAAATGTTTTTATTAACAATAACATCACTACTTTGAAGATCTCAACCCACCTCAAAACATTGAGATGATTGCATGTACTCAAGAGAGTAGCTGATCTGGAGTTCTTGTCTTTGCCTGCTGAATCTAATTCACCTTGATATGGTATGAAAGTGGCTCTGAAGCTCTTAGCAAACATTTCTCTCAGTACAATGCTGGATCAGAGATAATCCACAGATTAAGGTCTTCTGCATGACTACCCTTGGTCCTAAAGCTGTCTATCTCAGTGTAGTTGATGGTTGTTGATGTGGAAGAGAGGAAGACCTCTGGGATCTAGCAGTCAATGTCTTACTATAAAAGCGCCATTACTTACTATAAAGTCTTGTCTGCAATTCTTCAGCTAACAGTCTGCTTTTTCATCACAAATTCTCCCTTCAATGTGAGAAAATGCTCCGGTTTCCTGCCAAGCTGTCCACACCCACTGTATTCTGCACTGCACCGCTACAAAGTTGCATTGTCACCACTTATAAATGTTCCCGCTCCGACAAACTGCGTCAAATCCTAGGCAAGAAGTTAAAAGGCAATAAATGAAAGTGTCAGGGTTGAAATGTGCAAATCATAATTAATAGCCCACAAGGATGTGTTCATTTCAACGAAACAAATCCAGAAGATTTTTGATATAGAAAACTCTAAAACTTTTATTTTCTTAAAACAAAAAAAAGAAAGAAAAAGTGTCTCCACAGTCAAAACCAGAAACAGGAAGCCACCACTTCAAAAATAGACACTTTTGCAGCCAAGTTATCAGAAGGGTTTGATTTCTTTATTGCATGTCAGCACACGGAAAATAGAAAGTGTGATTCATTTGCACTTACAGTTGAAGTCAGAAGTTTACATACACTTAGGTTGAAGTCATTAAAACAAATTTTTTAAACACAGATTTCATATTAGCAAACTATAGTTTGGCAAGTCGTTTAGGACATCTACTTTGTGCATGACACGAGTAATTTTTCCAACAATTGTTTACAGACAGATTGTATCACAATTCCAGTAGGTCAGAAGATTACATACACTAAGTTAAATGTGCCTTTAAGCAGCTTAGAAAATTCCAGAAAATGATGTCAAGACTTTAGACAATTAGCTTCAGATAGGGTAATTGGTGTCAATTGGAGGTATACCTGTGGATGTATTTTAAGGCCTACCTTCAAGATCAGTGCCTCTTTGCTTGACATCAAGGGAAAATCAAAAGAAATCAGCCAAGACCTCAGAATAAAAATTGTGGATCTCCACAAGTCTGGTTCATCCTTGGGAGCAATTTCCAAACACCTGAAGGTACCACATTCATCTGTACAAACAATAGTACGCAAGTATAAACACCGTGGGTCCACGCAGCCCTCATACTCCTCAGGAAGGAGATGCATTCTGTCTCCTAGAGATGAATGTAGTTTGGTGTGAAAAGTACAAATCCCAGAACAAGAGCAAAGGACCTTGTGAAGATGCAGGAGGAAACGGGTAGAAAAGTATCTATATCCACAGTAAAACGAGTCCTATATCGACATAACTTGAAAGGCTGCTCAGCAAGGAAGGAGCCACTGCTCCAAAACCACCATAAACCAGCCAGATTACAGTTTTCAAGTGCACGTGGGGACAAAGATATTACTTTTTGGAGAAATGTCCTCTGGTCTGATAACACAAAAATTGAACTGTTTGGCCATAACGACCATTGTTATGTTTGAAGGAAAAAGGGTAAGGATTGCAATTCGAAGAACACCATCCCAACCGTGAAGCATGGCGGTGGCAGCACCATGTTGTGGGGGGTGCTTTGCTGCAGGAGGGACTGGTGCACTTCACAAAATAGATGGCATCATGAGGAAGGAAAATTATGTGGATATATTGAAGCAACATCTCAAGCTATCAGTCAGGAAGTTAAAGCTCGGTCTCAAATGGGTCTTCCAAATGAACAATGACCCCAAGCATACCTCCAAAGTTATGGCAAAATGGCTTAAGGACAACAAAGTCAAGGTATTGGAGTGGCCATCACAAGGATCTGACCTAATCCGATAGAATATTTGTGGGTAAAACTGAAAAAACGTGTGCGAGCAAGGAGGCCTACAAACCTGACTCAGTTACACCAGTTCTGTCTGGAGGAATGGGCCAAAATTCCAGCAAATTATTGTGAGAAGCTTGTGGAAGGCTACCCAAAACGTTTGACCCAAGTTAAACAATTTAAAGGCAATGCTACCAAATACCAACAAAGTGTATGTAAACTTCTGACCCATTGGGAATGTGATGAAAGAAATAAAAGCTGAAATAAATTATTCTCTCTACTATTATTCTGACATTTCACATTCTTAAAATAAAGTAGTGATCCTAACTGACCTAAGACAGGGAATGTTTTCTATGATAAAATGTCAAACTGTGAAAAACTGAGTTTAAATGTATTTGGCTAAGGTGTATGTAAACTTCTGACTAACTGTACAATGACAAATGATTTGAATAGAAAATCCATAGCTCAAAACACAAATGTTGAAAGAATACCCCTGTAAAAAGCAAATACAAAACAGGAGCAGCGCTTTATATTATTCCATGTATTCAGTTTATGAACATGATGAAATGAGATTTCAATATACAGTACAAACTAGCCCCAGAGAATGTCCAGAACATGCCAATGATTTATTAGTCCGATCTAGTAAACTCAGTAGTAGTATTTTCATTATTTCATCATATTTCAGCATCTTTGTTCCAAGTTATTGATACAGTTCCAAGGTTTGCACTCAACCACACAGCCATTCAATCAGGTTTCATGGCACATCACTAAGTTTAACAAAATGCTTCGCAACTACATGACTACATTTGACAAAAAATAAGCATTTATTATTTTGGGAAAAAATAAAATAAAATCAATTATCCTTGGTTTTTAGAGGCAGTTCATCTGAATCAATAATGGCCAAGCAATGACCCTTCAAATGACCAAAAATTATTTTGAAAAGGTCAAAAAACTGATAAACAAAAGTAACAATGTTATTTACAGTATGTGCTGAAACCACACAAATTCCTGTGTCTTGGGAACACTGTCTTGCACTGGCTGGTTCCACTTGTTCCTCTGCTCAGTCCAGACTATGAATAACTAATAACAATAAATAACACTGGACACACTGTGCTAATATATAAACAATCTCTCAAGCACCCTTGCAAACTACAAGCCTGAAAGTTCCCGTCAAATCTTGAAAGGGGGACTTTGGAAGCCTGAGATAATCTCTGGTTTGTAGATATCATGATTGTAGACATGATTTGCATGCAAACTGGCATTAAATCACTCTGTCTTGAAATCTTAACATTCACATGCAGTTGACGCATTACAATAAAGTGAAAAAATGTTTTGAAGTTTAAACAAAATGTACTGAGCATCTATGGCAGGCAATTATTACAAACTTGAATGTGCATTGATCCAACACTCACTACATAATGGGTCAGGTTTGCAAAGTCCACCATTCATGATCACTATATACTGGGTACTAGACTGTCAATCACCTAATTTGGACAATAGAAAGGACATGTCACTGTTCTGCACCTCGTCCATGTCTTAACTTCTGATTCAAGTTAATTGTCAAGAATGATTTGATAGTTCACCCATAAATGAAGAGTCAGTCATCATTTACTCACACTCATGTTGTTGAAAACTCTTGATTACTTTTTTCCATGAAACACAAAAGATGAAGGAAGAATGTTGCTGTTCCTCTCCATACAATGCAAGCTCCAGAAATGACAAAAAAGCTGCTCTTAAGCCTTCAGAAGCCATTTGATAGCTTGTGTGAGGAAGAGACTAAAATGTATGCCTTAATTCAATGAAAATCTAGTTCTGTGTTTACATATTCAAACAAGGCTGTAACCATGACTTGAACATACAATTCAGTTTATAAATTACTCCAGAAAACATGAGTTGTGGAAATTTTTATGTGATCTAGCTTTATACAGTGTATGCCACTGAAGAGACTGCAAGTCTAACCCTCACTGCCTTTTCATTGCCATCAAAAATCAAATATGGCACTACAGTAAATAAAGTCTATTGGTCCTTAAAATAGTAGGTGCTGAATGCAATAACTTTTGGAACAAAGGCTTTAAATGTGATAAAGGCCCAAAATTGAATATTGTTTTACATTAAGTGGAATCTTTCCCAATCTTTTCTTCAAGAATCTTTACACTGCTCTTTTCCATAAAAGAACAGCTCATATTGACCACTGCCTTCAATCACCATTAAAATACCATAAAAGTAGTCTATACAACGCAAAGCTGCTGTATGCCTCAGAAGACTTTGAATATAGTGCACAAGTCATATGGACTACTGTTATGATGACTTTATACTGCACCTTTACTAGTGCTTTATTGTATTTGTCCTTTTTGAATCTTGACAGCTTCTGCTCACAATAAACTGCCATTCTATGGAATAGAGCTGCGTTAAATGACAATGTAAATGAACTGGGTGAGTAAATGACCGAATTTTCCAGTTTTAGGTTAACTACTCCTTTAACTGGTGGCTCTTTTTTTTAATTTTTTTTAGCACAGACCTAACAAGGTTATATCTCTATATAAGAGATATAATATCTCTTTTGAAAGATATGCACAATTTAATGCAAATAATATTTTCATAAAGAATATGATTTGTTCTTGTCACAACCTTAAAAAAAAAAAAAAAATGGAGTCAAAGCCACTGGTCTTATGTTTTAGTTCACATTTGAAGGTGATGATGAGTTAAGGATTATTTTCAAAGACAACGTCAAGTGATTTTTTTTTTTTGAAGTGATTAAAGCTAGCCATATAACCACATATATTCATAATATGCACAATTCGCTCTGTCTTATGCATGATATGCTGAAACTGCTACGTTGATGTTTTCCCATTGACAATTACAAATGACATAAAACGACATAATATACATGACATATTTTCAATTCAAACAGCTAATGTCGCCAAAAGGTGAGTAGTTTGCAACCTTGGAAATTACTGTTGTTCGGTACAACATTTCTATTGTAAAATATTGGGCAAATATTGCATCTGGGGGGCCTGGGTAGCTCGGTGGTAAAATACGCTGGCTACCACCCCTGGAGTTCGCTAGTTCGCTAGTTCAAATCCCAGGGCGTGCTGAGTGACTCCAGCCAGGTCTCGTAAGCAACCAAATTGGCCCGGTTGCTAGGGAGGGTAGAGTCACATGGGGTAACCTCCTCGTGGTCACTATAATGTGGTTTGTTCTCGGTGGGGCGCATGGTGAATTGAGCATGGTTGCTGTGGTGGATGGCGTGAAGCCTCCACACGTGCTATGTCTCTGTGGCAACACGCTCAACAAGCCATGTGATAAGATGCGCGGGTTGACTGTCTCAGACGCGGAGGCAACTGGGATTCATCCTCCGCCACCCGGCCTGAGGCGAATCACTATGCGACCACGAGGACTTAGAGCGCATTGGGAATTGGGCATTCCAAATTGGGAGAAAAAGGGGAAAAAAATCCCCCCCCCCCAAAAAAAACAAAAAAAAAACAATTCTTAATCGGAACTGCTGACCGTACTGCTCTGTGCCGCTAGAATAATCCACTAGGTTCCCATTTAGCTTCTATGAAAAGTGAGTCCCGCCTTCTTTGATTTGATTGATCTCAAACAACACTGATGAGCGGTATTAGAATTCTGAGCATGATATTTTTTTTTTTACTTATTTAAATCATTATGTAATCCCTGCAACATCTTAATGACAATCCTTTGTCGATTGTGGTTATGACCCTGTATTCAAATATGTGGAGTCCAGTCATGCCACGCCAATTTGAATGTCAATATTGCAAAGGTTGTTGGTTCTTGCATGTCCTGTGACCAATCGCAACATGCAAGTGTGAATAAACCGTAGTGTATTTAGTAGATCTTCAGCAAATTACGATTCAAATCAAGTTGCACAGACCACTTTTATGTTGCTTTTTGTCACTTTTGGAGCTCAAAAACCTCAGTCCCCATTTAGTGCATGCGAAAGAGCAGCATTAACATTCTTAAAAAAATGCTCTTCTTCAAAGTCATACAGTTTGGAATGAGTAAATAATGACATAACTATAATTGTTGGGTGAACGATTTCTTTAAGGGAACTGTTAATGGTGAAATAAAATGGATCTGTGGCTACAGTGGGCAAGGTTTCCAATGTGATCCAAAACAAAACAAATTGTAGGCAAAGAATTGATGTTAAGCACTTGCCGTGATAAAAAAAAAAAAATACATAAAAAAAATCTTATTTACAACTTATGCAAATGGACTGTGCATGAAACAGTCAAACAGCTAATATGTGCGATTTTACTCTTACTTTCAGAAGATCACAAAGCCTGAGATGGGAGAGAAAACAAACTTTAGGCTTTTTGTGTTGGTATTTTCATTCAGTGCTCATGGTGTCCTGCAGCCCACATGAAAATCAGTGGTAGAAATCTATACCTCTCACACACAAGTTCCAAATGCAAATCTAAAAGATGGGATCAAACCACAATGAGCTGATTTCCTGAGTGAGATACAATAAAGCTCTAACACAATATAGGCGAGTACAATAGACTGAATGCATGAAATGCTGTAGACAAAAATTACTGAACTAGGATCAGTTGCCCCTGGTCCATTTAACTGTATTCAGTGATACTGAAAGGTTTTGAAAAGCATCACTATGAGCCCTCTTGTTCTGTTTCAAACAAAATATAAGAAAGAAGTTCTGACAGTTGTGATTGGGCAAATAACTAAATAGTGGGGCATTCATACTTTAAAAGAACCGCTCATCCAAAAATGAAAATTCTGTCATGTCGTTTCAAACCCTTTGATTGTCATTTGGAACACAAATGGGAAGAATATTCACACTGGTCCTGAAAGTGAAAGGGGACTGGGGCTGTCGAGCTTCAAAAAAGCACCATAAATGTACCACAAAAGTAGTCCATATGATTTAGTTCCCATTCACTTTCATTATCGTTACTTAGAAAGTCAGTCATATAGGTTTGGAACAGCATGGAGTAAAATATGACAGAATTTTCAGACTTTTTGGGTGAACTATTCCTTTTTAAAAAAAAATAAATAAATAATAAAATCCTGAAATCCTGAATTTTCAAACCTTGAAAATGTAGCCTTCTCCATTTAATAATGAAATTGTAAATAATGAATTCCAAGACCGTGATCAATGAAAAGAAACAAAAAAAGAATTGTACATCCTATCTGAGAGAGTCTGAATTTCGAGCAGTCAACAGAAAAAACTGTTAGATTATAGTGACGTTAGTTGCCGCCTGTGCTGTCTCTTCCTGGGCATTGTTTTTCAGCAGTTCCTTCATAAACTGCTCCAGAGTGGCAAAATAACCCTGGCTCTGCCAGGTGTCATTATGCGTACCCTCCGGAAAGACGGCGAGGCGTTTAGTCCGAGATGGAGACAGCTCGTAAAGCTGTTTCATCATGACCGGGGGAATGAGTTGATCTGATAAGCCTGAGATAAATACAGATGGCATACGACACAGAAGAACGTGTCTATAGGACAGGAACTTGTTCTTGTAGCACCAGAGTGGCAGGTAACGCATGGGAAAGAAAGAAAACAGTGTGGCCGCCATGTGCGGGATGCTTAAGAAAGTGTTCTCTACCATAATGGCGGCCACTCGATGTGGATTCCCTGAAGCCAGACGGATGGCCACCGCACCACCCAATGACCGGCCGAAGAGCACCACTTTTGTTTTGTCGATGTCCGGGCGGGTCATGATGTAATCCAAGGTAGCCTCGGCGTCCTGGTAGAGTCCCTCTTCGCTTGGTTCTCCTTCACTCTTACCATAGCCTCTGTAGTCCACCAAAACCACATTGGCTTTCAGGTTGACCAGCATGAGAAGGGCATTAGGCACACGGTGGCCGATGTTCCCTGCGTTGCCATGGAAATACAAAATGGTGGGGGTGGCGGCGGGGTTTTCGCCAGTGTAGCGGAGCAGGATAAGGTTGAGCCGCACACCATCTTTAGTGCGGATGTACACATTCTCGTGCGGTATTCCGGTAGGCATGGGAACGTAGAGGCGTGAGGATGAGGGCTGATCTGGAAAGAAAAGCAGGACGTCCTGGAACTTGAACAGGATTCCGGCCACAGAGGCCAAGATGAGTGCCAGCAGTATGAAGCCTCCGTACAGGTGGAAGGTCAAAATGAGGGCCAGCAGGGAGATGCGGCAAGCTCCCCACGACCACGCACACACGGCCAGCAAAAATGCCTCCAGTGCCCCCCATAACCTCCATGGCTTCTCCATGACAATAGGGATCACAAGAGAGTCTCCAAACTCACTGCATATGCAATCTGGGAAAACACAGGAGGTTATATTGAAGGGCTGGACAGTGCACAGTAAAAACATTTGTCAATCGGTAGCTATTACATAGTTAGTGATTTCAAATTACTGGTACTTCTATACCAAATCAATACTAAAATCTAAAAATTTTTTTTTTTTCCCCATTCCGGTTCAAAAGTTCTGCAGCCTTCTTTTCAAATGTTTACCGGTTAGAACAAAAGAAAAGAATGGTTAACAACGTTCATTTAAAATGACAGTACTCTGTGCTTAGGGGTGGGTGAAATGCCAATTGCAACATTGCCAGATCTGGTTTGAAAAAAACAATCTCAAAATAAGCCACATGCCACAAAATAAACAAACAAGCATACCGTTAATTAACAGTTAAGTATAATTTTAATTAAAGATCTGCTTCTGAGTCAAACCCGGCAGCATCAAATCTGTATTAATTCATCATATCTAACAATAGTTCAGTGAAGACTTGGAAACAACTGAGAAAAGTACTTTTTACATCTAATAATGTTCTTGTATCTGAATTAGCCGTGCATGTATGTGTAGTAATTATACATAGTTGTTAAAAAGGTCTTCATTCACAGAATGCAACCTCCACAACGGACAATTAGGCAAAGAAATGTGTGATGCAGCAGTTTCCTTCATGATCAAAGCACGTTTCATTTTTTCAGGCAGCATGAAAAATTACCAGAAATATACTGTGATAAACCCTTTGGCCTTTAGTTTCATGAAAAAATTATCAGAACAAAATTAACTGGTTATAACTGGTTTCCAGCATTTATAAATAATGTTTTCACTCCAGAACAATTGAAAATCACTTTGTTCTGGTTTTTGGTTAGTTCTGCTAAACATTTCGTTACATTTCAGTTTTCATTCTTTGAACTGTTTTTAGTCCCGGAGTCTGCATATGCTACGCACTGCAAAGTGAGTATGTGAAGCTCTCATATGCTAAATACAAAGACTGATCAAAACACCACATCTTATGAGCTTTGTGCACTGTGCTTGTTGTAGTAGATTACAGAAAAGAGTGCTTATTTACTGTGATGTGCAGAGCACCTGCAGACTATATATTAATACCACAGCATTTTGTGCTTCAATAATCACGCATTAACTTACATTTTTATCTTTTAAAGCGGCGTGCAATATGTGAGCGCTAAACACGAACTCAAGATAGAGGTCTCAGTCTCAGATTTAGATGCTCAATAGTTCAGTTAGCATGTAACATCCACTGAGAATGGCACCAGAGGAGCATTTGACCAGATTTTGAATGAAAAGTGAATTCAAATATTGTGAACTAGCCTACAAACAAACAGTCAAAAATCTTCCTGGAGTGTTCCGCCAAAATAAAAGCCAGAGGTTTTTAAAGTTAAGAAATTATGACTGAAATGTACAGTATTTTTTATAATAATATTTAAGTTGACTGGGTTCCAAAAAAATAACTGTGATTGAAAAGTGAACTGATATGCTATTACATTTAAAGTGGGGAAAAAAGAGAGATCTGAATTAATTTCAGTCCAGATACAAGCTAAAACAATTTTTGCAAAGAGAAGTGGCTTCTTTCTATTTAAGACTTTCCCTGGAATTAGGCCTACTGTTAATTTGGCTGCTGCATTATCCAGTAGATTATTTAACAATAAAGTTTTTCTTAATAGGCTACATGTTTTTCTCATTGTTATTTGTCTTTCTCTATTTTATAAAGAAATAATGTGTAGTTAGAAGTTTGAGTTTCTTTACGCATAAAATAGTACTCCCAATCACTTCCACGCAGTAAAGTATAGATATTCTAAACTGATTAAGGAAAATACAACACTGGTATCAGATCGGGATCTTTATCGGACAAAACTGAGAGTTCAGGTATGTCTCAAATGTTATATATTATGAGATTTCATATATCATGATTTTCGTTATACCATTACCTAGGGGTGAGATATAAAAGTTCCATGGTATGATCATCTGGTGCCATCACTGTAAAGCCAATGCACTTTTTTTGTAGAGGTAGTGGGTAAGTTCAAATATGTACATTGTTTAACATTTAATTATAGCCTTATAGAGAGACAAAATATGGGCTAAAGCAATTTCTGATGACACAACACAAAGTAGTATTGCTTTGGCCCCCCTCAGGGTGTTTAGGAACTAAGTCCAGTCTTGACCAGTCATTATAAAATTAGACTGAAATGCAGATTAAGATCAGTATTTACTCATCTATTCTGCACGAACTGGAAACATCTAGAGATAAAAACGAGCTGCTTTATTTTTATTTTTTACATACAATGCAATAAAACACAATCTGTACCCCAAAATCAAATCAAAAAGTAAAACCCTGTCTGTATATAGATCACAGCATATGCGGACTATACCACTCGCATTTAGTTAGATATGTGAGTTGGCTTTTCAGCCAGCTGTTGACAGGGTGAGAAACACCCTAAAGTCCAAACACAGTTGACGCAAATGATAAACAGAACTGATGGCAGATTGATATTGACAGCGTTTGTCAGCAGCTTTCCCCTCTAGACTTCATATACTGCACTGCTCACACTCTGCTAGCCATGTCAAACAGACAGCTGTTGACAATCTCAGTCTCAAAACCACTTACATTTATCGCATTCTTTAGCGGCACATCTTCAGATAGGTGAGTTTACTAGCAGGAGAAAGGGTCATGTAAACACACACTCCGGAAAAACACCAGCTGATCCACTCTGGCTAGCAGCAAATCTAGCCGAACTACTGCTGTGCACTGGTGTCTCTTATTTAAAGTTCCGGACGGAAACAGCGGAACCAATCTATTGTCGGACATGACATGTTCCGGATGGTCAAATATTTCTCCCTTCATCTCAAATGTCTTCTTTTTTTTTTTTTTTTTATAAAATCAAATCTCTCTACGGAAGGCCTGAACCGCAAGGTGTGTTTAAATCGGACTTCTTTTGTACACGATGTCACGACCATAGACATATAAACGGTCAGGACACCCGCGGCCTTAACATTACCAGATGTACCCCTAACACTTCAAAAGGACAGACATAATAATAATTTCCCCATGTTTCCCGTTTTCCTCAATACATTCCTTCTCTTCCACCATGTAACACTGAGCAAACGGCATAGATGGTTTAGAAAGACCAACGAATCCCATATCAAACATATGTAA
This sequence comes from Myxocyprinus asiaticus, assembly GCF_019703515.2. Lineage (NCBI taxonomy): Eukaryota > Metazoa > Chordata > Actinopteri > Cypriniformes > Catostomidae > Myxocyprinus > Myxocyprinus asiaticus. Next base: position 13,179,969 of record NC_059353.1, read on the forward strand.
CCTGATTTTGTCTTGATTAAGGTTTGCAAACCCTTAAATAAATAATAAATGTATTATTCAGCTATATAGCAACAGAGAAAGCGTTAAAAGCATAAGATTACATGTTTACTGATAGTGGCACCTGGTGGCCAAGATTGGTACCGCATGCAGAGAAAAAAATATTTGAAGAGATAAAAAAAAAATTTAGGAAGAGAGAAAAAAAAATTAAGACTTAGGCTCAGGAAGGAACTGAGACACTTTTTTTTTCCACCTTGCGGTTCAAATATTTACCGTGGTAACCATAGTAAAAAAAAAAATATTGTGTCCAGAATTTTTTTTGCAAAAACATAGGGTCACTTTCTGGACTTTATAAAGATGTAAGCTATAATAATAATAATAATAATAATATTAATAATAATAATAATAATAATAATAAAGTAATTTTTTTAAATTGATTAATTGCATTGGTACTGTATTTTCGTTCTTGAACATGTTAAAAAAAAAGGTAAATAAAAATACACACATTTTTTCACAAATTTTTTTTCACTGTTTGAAGGAGATAGATGTGCATTTTGATTGAACAGTAAAACCAACACAGTAGTACACACATATGCTACTATGTTGTAATAGTATTTTGTCTATGGTCACCATGGAAATCTTTTGTGAAGAATTACATAATTATGTAAAAAACTAATGTTCCACATTATGTTAAATGCATTTTCATTTTCCATTGATATTTCATAATGTGCGTTTTCATTATTCCCGATGCACAAACATTACAGCAATTTTGTAAAAAAATAGTTGCAGTTGTGACATGCCCAATGGGGGAAGCAAGACTATAGCCTGCAGCTGTTTACATTATGAAAATTAACTTAAGAATTTAAATACACAAATAATACAAGTTGTTACACCTGCAGCGTCTGCTATATCTCCAGAATGCTGCCAGAGGTCTCCATCTCTGGAATTCTAGTTTTCCCTTCACAAACTACATTTCCCATAATCCCCCGCTCAGACTGATTGCTCACTCACCTGTTTCATATTATCCCAGCCTATTTAAGTTCTCTGTTTACCTGCATTCAGTGTAAAGTCTTGTTCTGCCTAGTCTGCATTTCTGAGTGTTATTGCCATTCCTGTTCTTGTGTTTTTGACTCCTGCCTGTTTATTGTATTTCCCTGCTTGCTTGTCAGTTTTTGGACCTTTTGCCTGTTTATTGGATTACTCCTCTGTCTCTCGGATTTATTTGGTTTGCATTTCTTGTACTGTCTCCTGTGTACCGGACCCTTGCCTGTTTTGTCATTTATCCTTTTATTTGCTACTTTGTTGTACTGTTCATACGTTTATTAAACTGCACATGGATCTTAACGCAACTGCCCCGGCGTCTTCACTACAGAAGACTTTGCCTAACTTAAATCCAGCAGCCTTACAACAGTTACATGAGCTTGTTGCAGCACAAGTTGAAATGCTTACCAATCACCATCAGCTGCTGTGCAAGCTCACCTCTATCACGGAAGAACTTTTTAAATCTGTGCAGCCAAAACCACCGGTATCTCCGATGAGAGTTTCCACAAGCAACTCTACAGCTACTGTTAATCCTCGACTCTTGCTTCCTGAAGTTTGACGGATTACCCAATAAGTGTTGAGGATTTCTCTTGCAATGTGAGCTCTTTATCTCAACTACTTCAGATGTATCCCAGTGATGAAGCTCCTGTTTCCTTTATCATATCACTGCTGTCAGGAAAAGCACTAGACTGGGCTACTGTGGTATGGAGTCGTGAGAACATAAAAGGCTCCGTCTCATTTCATGGCTCGTTTACAGGAGGTTTTTGAACACTCTGAGGGTGGTAAGGACCTGGGAGAACTTCTATTGTTTAAAGTAAGGGAAGATGTCTGCTGCTGAATTCTCCTTATCCTTTCGCATGCTAGCAGCACAGAGTGGGTGGAGGACAGTTTGAAACTACTGTTCTGTCAGGGGTTAAATCCTGATCTTCAAGTTGAACTAGCATGTCGTGATGAGGGGTGATCTCTTGATGGATTCATCAAATTAGCCATTCGTCTGGATAACCTGATTAAAGCCTGTCGTCCAGACACTTCACTCTGACATTGCTGAAACCAGTTATCACAAGCCCATGCAAGTGGGTCTTCTCTCTCTAACAAACACGTCATCTACGGGAGAGATTGTGTATCTACTGCAGACAGTCGGGACATTTACTGGCTGCCTGCCCCACTCGTCCCTCTAAAAAGGGGGATGAGGCGGTGAGTTTGGAACTTTCAAACCTAATTCTTATCGAACAGTTTGAAGTTTCAGTTATTTTACATGTTCTAGATAATGAACATCATGTATCTGCCATTTTAGATTCAGGGGCTGCAGGTAACTTTATTGACATGGGTCTCACCACGAATCTAAACCTGTCTTGTTCCCTGTGTCCCTCCTTTGCATGTATCGGCACTAGACCGACCTCGAGGGTCTGGCAAGATTCATCAAATCAACTGACCCATCCGTCTTCAAGTAGGACTTCATTATGAGGAGATTCAATTTCTAGTCACTCATTCTCCTAAAACCAATTGTTCTTGGCCTGCCATGGCGGAGACTTCACAACCCTGAGATCTCATGGAGAGATGGACAACTCACTCGGAGTGTTTCCAGTCTTGCCTCAACCTTCCTGAACCCATCTCTCTTCCTCCTGTAAGCACCACGACTATAATCGCTGATGTCGATTCTGCCACATTATTCGGATCTCCAGGAGGCATTCAGCAAATCAAAGGCTGCGCAACTGCCTCCTTGCCGTTTCTGTGACTGCCATTGACCTTCTGCTGGGCACCTCTCCTCCACACCGACGAATATACCCCTTACTAAAGCTATAGAGGAGTACATATCACAGTCCCTAGAAAGAGGGTTCATTTGACCATCCACTTCTCCTGCTTCTGCTGGTCCCTCATAGGAAAGAAGGACGGGGTCTTCATCCATGCATTGACTACCAAGGCCTGAACACCGTCACAAAGTATCGCTATCCTCTCCCTCTGGTACCAGCAGCATTGGAGCAGTTACAATGCGCCAAGATCTTCACCAAACTCTATCTTCGAAACGTCTACAACTTATTCCGCCTTCGGGAGGGAGATGTATGGGAGACTGCTTTTTCTACACACACTGGCCACTACGAATACCAGGTGATGCCTTTCGGACTTTCCAACAGTCCATCTGTCTTTCAAGCCTATGTAAGTGACTTTTGTGATCTTATTGGCAAATGGGTCATTGTCTACACTGATTATTCTGATACTCTTCTTCCCTTGATGAACATGTTCAACACGTCAGAGTGGTGCTCAACTGCCTTGTTCAATACCAACTGTATGCCAAGATGGAGAAATGTGAGTTTCACAAATCAACCATCTCTTTCCTGGGGTATGTCATCTCCCCAGAGGGAGTCCCCATGGACTCTTCTAAGGTGCAAGCTGTGCTGAAGTGGTCACTACTTGTATCTGTCAAAGAACTACATCACTTCCTTGGTTTTGCACATTTCTACCGACGTTTCAGCTCTGTTGCTGCTTCACTCACCTCTTTGCTCTGAAACTGATCTGGACACCTTCTGCTCTTCAAGCCTTCTATGATCTTAAACAATGCTTTACGACTGCACCCATTCTCCATCCAGATCCCACTCGACCCTTCATACTGGAAGTGGATGCCTCTGATTCAGGAGTAGGTGAAGTGCTCTCTCTCAACGACAAGGATCTCCCGCCAAACTCCATCCCTGTGCCTTCTACTCCCGCAAGTTGTCAGCTGCTGAGAGAAATTATGATGTCGGCAACCGTGAACTTTTAGCCATGAAAGTGGCTTTTGAAGAGTGGAGGCATTGGTTAGAGGGAGCTCGTCATCCTTTCCTGGTTATCATGGATCATCACAACCTGGTATACGTTCAGTCTGCTAAACGTCTAAATCCCCATCAAGCTCGACTGTCTCGGTTTTCTCCAGATTTGATTTCACCATTACCTTTCGACCCGGCTCCAAGAACACCAAAGCAGATGCCCTGTCCTGCATTTATGGGTCTACTAACTGCAACAAATCCTGACCCCAATAATCTCACCAACCCTCACTGTCGCCCTGTACAATGGGGAAATTATGGCTGAAATCATCCAAGCTCAGAATCAAGAACCCAGTCCCACTGACTTTCCTACTGAAAGTCTTTTGTTCCCAGGTCCTTGCGCAACAGTTCTTCAGTGGGTTCATGACTCGGCCTGCTCCGGGCATCCAGGCGCACAAGCTACTTGCAGGTTAGTGCAAAACCGATTTTGGTGGGAGAACCTAGTGACAGGTCGCTGACTATGTTAAAAATTGTAATGTTTGTGCCACCTCTAAATCTGTTCGACAGCTTCCGTCTTGTCTCCTTCAGCCCCTGCCTGCCCTTCGTCATCCTTGGTCTCATATCGCAGTGAATTTTGTCACGGATTTACCCAACTCCCAGGGTTTCACTACCATCTTAACCATGGTGGATCGTTTTACTAAGGCCTGTTGATTCATCCCTCAGCCCAAGATCCCCTCATCTATGGAATGTGCTGAGAACCTGTTCCAGTATGTCTTCTATAGCCTACCAGAAGACATTGTCTCTGACCGTGGTCCTCAATTCACCTCAGTCTGGTCTGCATTCTTCAAATTGCTCAACGCGAATCTAACCTCTGGATATCACCCTCAATCTAATGGACAAGCTGAACGCCTTCAGACCTAGGTAAATTCCTCAGAGCATACTGTCAAATGAATTGGCACAACTGGAGCCGCTTCCTTCCCTGGGCCGAATATGCTCAATTCCCTGTTCAAACCAGCCACCGGAACCACTCCTTTCAAGTGCATCCTAGGTTTTCAACCCCCACTCTTTCCTTGGTTCGGGGAACCGTCCGATGTACCTGCAGTCAATGACTGGATGCAGCGTAGTGAGGCTATCTGGGATCAAGCACACACCCACTTACAACATTCTATTCGCCAACAGAGGGAACAGGCCAATCTCCATCGGCGGCCTGGCCCCAACTATGCTCCAGGGCAGTGGGTTTGGCTGTCAACCTGAGATCTTCGGCTCCCGTGCAAGAAATTAAGTCCCAGGTATGTTTGGTCCTTTCAAAAATCATTCATCAAATCAATCCTGTGTCCTTCAAGCTACAACTCCCTGCTAATTACCGTGTTTCCCCCACCTATTATGTCTCCTTGTTCAAACCCATGGCGCCTCAGAGAGAGGAGGGTTCAAGACCCACAGAGACCCCTTCCATTGCTCATTGATGGAGAGGAGGCCTTTCGGGTACACAAGCTCCCCGACTCTCGATACCGGGGTCTGACTCTCCAATACTTGGTTGACTGGGAGGGCTACGGCCCTGAGGAGTGTTCCTGGACTAACTTGGAGGACATTCTGGACCCTGCTCATCTCTGAATTCCACAATTTCCCTAATTGTCCCGCTCCCAGAGGTCGTGGTAGACCCCAACACAGACAACCTCCTCGCGTTAGGAGCCACTTGCAGGGGGGGCTCTGTTACACCTGCAGCATCTGCTATCTCTCCAGAACGCCGCCAGAGGTCTCAATCTCCGGAATTCTAGCTTTCCCTTCATGAAATACATTTCCCATAATCCCCCGCTCAGACTGATTACTCGCTCGCCTGTTTCATTATCCCAGACTATAAGTTCTGTTTACCTGCATTCAGTGTGAAGTCTTGTTCTGCCTAGTCTGCAATTCTGAGCGTAATTACCATTCCTGTTTTTCCTGTGTTTTTGACTCCTGCCTGTTTATTGCGTTTCCCTGCCTGCTTGTGAGTTTTTGGACCTTTTTGCCTGTTTATTGGATTTTCCCTCTGTCTCTCAGATTTACTTGGTTTTCATTTCTTGGACTTTATCCTGTGTACCAGACCCTTGCCTGTTTTGTCATTTATCCTTTTTATTTGCTACTTTGTACTGTTCATATGTTTAAACTGCACATGGATCTTAACACAACTTCCCCGTTGTCTTCACTACACAAGTTCTGTATTAGTATGACATCTGATCTACGTAGCAGGAACATTAAGTGAGACTAAAATTTTATGACTTAATAATTTTTTAATCAAAAGACTGAGACACTTGCTTTTTAGTGTTGGTACTGTATTAAAAACGAACAAAATAAACTTCAATAATAAAATACTGTCATGAAAAAGCTTTTTAAATCCCCAAATCTATTCACAGATGTATGCAACATTTTAAGCTTACAAATTCTACTTATGGTGATGCAAGCAAAGTGTATTTTGGCATAGCACTGCAGTACAGGCCTATCACTAACTACACTTCTCACACATTTACCTACTAGAATTGTGAAATACAAAGATTTATGTAGTCCTGCAATCGACTATGATTAGCTACTGTGAGAGTCCACTAAAAATGCTTTAAAATGGTTTCAGGTAATTATCTGCACAAAGGAATGCTTCCTAGTAGGTATAAATTGTAAGATCCATTTATCTTCAGCTCAGGCCTGTTTTTTTTTTTTTGGTCTCTTTGGAAACTTTTGTTGCTTGGCTTATGTGTTCAAAAACCTTTTGTAAACCCTCACTGTGACAATCCAGTTGATCAGGTCTGACCTGTAAACCTTTTAAATTGTAGCTATAGATGGAATAAATTCAGGTAAAATGGGAAAACTGGTAAGGTAGGATACTTACGTTTTTGTATTTTCCTCTGTAGTTATTAGTTAACACCAGAGACAAATGATCAAAGTGTTCCACTTTACCTGTATTTTCTGTAGTTCAAGGGTCAAATCCCTATCCATGCTTGCCTTTTTATATTATCTGTAAAATATGCACCATTAGATTATTTAAGACTCATTTGTTTTATAATAGTTATAATGTATTTACTGTGTATTTTGTTTAATGATACTTGTTTCCCCCGTTCAGTGTGGTATAACCTAGTCTACAATGCAATTTGCTTGCATATTAAGCATTTAACACACATTACCAATGGTTTAAGTTTGATTTGATTTAACATACTGTATAAATTCATGACTTTGGCCAATAAATGCACTTATCGGATTCATCACATGCTTTGAAATATAAAGACCACCCAGACACAAATTAACATAATATCTTATTTTATCAGAACACAACTTTAATCATTTTAGCAGTATAATCATACCTTCGAAAAGATCATAACTTGTGAGATTGTTTTATAAATTATTTAATCAAAGTTGTTTGTAAAAAAAATGTAATAGGTTACTGAACTAAAGCATCTATAATATTACAATGTATCGGTAGTATAATATTATTTTTTTCATAGTAGTCATAATGTTATCTCTATATGCCTTTAAACCTTTAAATCTTTTTTTTTTTCTTTTTTTTTCTTTTTCTTAAAGTCGTTGCTTTGCACATTAACATCATCCTCATTCTCATCATAGCCTCCAGGTGCTGAGGTTGGGACAAAGAGAACAGTTCTTGTGATTAAAACACTCCACTCTCAGTATAGATCTCAGCACAAAGAAACCAGTGATCTCTGACACTTACAAAAGAGGATTAAAAAAAGGACACCAACTCAGAACACAAGGAAACCTCCAAATCAAACAGAGAAACACATTGTTTTAACATTCTCGTAATGTATTTACAACAGAAAACAACTGAGGTTGAGGGCTGCATAGGTCCACAGGATTCAGAAACAGAAAAGAAAGTATTTCTGCTTGTTAAGTGATTACGCTTTGTGGAATACTACTTACACAACTTGATCAGAACTTGGAAATGACTGTAAAACATGTGCAAGCATAAAATACATCTCATGTTATGTTTGGTGGTGTTGAGCAATATTAGCAGGCATCTGTTACATTCAGTCTTATTGTTCACTGAGACATACAGTATAGGTGAGTGGACCCCCGCAAACATAGAGAAACATGTTACAAAGGTGACAAGGAAATCAGAGCCATTACAAATGTCTCTAATTAGGATGATGTTGGGAATGGTATTGTTTGAAAAACTAATAAGGTGCCTGATTCAAAATTGGAGCATTTATTTACGAAGGCAATTCGAATGATGATTATAGTGACATAATTGAGGGTTAACCTGACATAACTCTGACCCCTCCTGACTTGTAAAGCATCACTGTGAATTTATACAAAGGATTTGTGAGTGAGGATGAATGAATGTGTGCACGTGTGCTTGTGTTGCTGTATTAATCATCCATAACTTCTTAGCAAATTAATAATAGTGGCAAGATACTGTACTTTTTAACACCAAGTACTCCCAATATGATAATTTCCTTGCAAAGGGCCCATTTCCTAAAAAATAAAGGAAGCTGTTTATTTCAGTGTATAAAAACCTGTTCATACTGTGCGATAAAACTAATTGTGATATTATTAACATAATGCGATTAATATTATGATTTTTGTTGTATTCCTAAGAGTAAGAAAACAACGTGTGTGTTGGTTTCGGATGCAACTTGTTATACAATAAATGTTTTAAAAATATTTAATTAATCTCCTAACATTAACTTTGACAGTCCTAAAAATACATTTTAAAATAATATTTTTTCCCCTCCTCAATTTTACCACTGACAAATTTTAACTTTGAAAACTCCTGCTGTTGAGGATAGTCTTCATCTGTGCGTTAACTAGTACTAAGCTCACCTTTTTCCTAACTGTTCCTAATTGGTTTTTCCTCCCTGTCCTCTCCTGTCGTTATGTCTTGTCCTTGTCAGACCAGATGGAGGGGTTGAATTAGTTTTGTTTGGAGATGAACAGAGAGAATAATTTCTGATCTGTCTGCTGTTCTAGAGCAGGTGGACTCAGCCAAATGTCCAGGGTTATTAACTAACGGATAAGCTCTCAGGAGGGTCTTTTTCTCTGTGGTTTCCATCTAATTATTCATTAGTAAAAGTCCTTATACTGAAACCAGTTCTTGCACACTGGAGTGTCCTATACATCTGGACTGTCCAATACAGACAGATAGTGGGCTGTTTTGCCCGTATCATATGGTCAAGCTTTTTCGGTCATGCTATTTTTTCTTAAGTATATCCCAAATGTAGCATAACAATGGTTATGGCATTTCTCTTAAAATATTAATTTGAAATGTATTAATGTATTAATAAAAAATAACTAACAACGCTTTATTTTTGATAGGAGAGATGAGAATATTTAAAGACCTGAATCAAATACTGAATCAAAGCTGTAATGGCGAGGATATTAAAAACTCATCAGTTCAGATTTTATCAGCTGTTTAGCAACTACATTAGCAGTTAGTTTCAGACAACAAAAAACACAGTCCCACTTTATCTTAGGTGTCTTTAACTACTACGCACTAGGGTTGCTCTGACACCAAAATTTTGGCATCGGTACGATACCAGCCCTGGAACCTCGGTATCGACACTAAATCAATTCTTTGCCAACAAATAAATAGCCTCAGGTTACTGATGAAATTACACGAAAAAGGACTTGATTTAAAGAACTGCATAAAGTCTTGCAGTTGCAAATTCTGCATTTTCCATTTTCATTTGTCTAGATTCCATATTTAAAGTTTTCATTAAATGTTATCAACAAAACAGTGTTGAATCAAATGAATACATAAAGAAAAATAATCATTAATTTTCAAGTAAAAACAGCATTTTTTTTGGTTAAATAAAATTCTGCTCAGTGTGCTGATATTCGGTACACTTGTTTTTGTGATATATGTAATAATAATTGTAATAATAATAATAAATAGTAATGATAATAACAAAACCATTTATTATTAAATGATTATTATTAGTAGTAGTATTGCTATTAATATGAATATTATATTTTTTTAGTAATATCGTCGTAATGTCTTCAATTTCACGCATCCAGTTAAGCAGAGCTATTATTTTGGCAGAACCTTTATTTTGATGGACCTTTGAGTTCCTCAAGTATGGTAGTTTTTAATAAGCCCGCTTTCTAAATGAAATGCTGAAATACACACTAGCTGAGAGCTCAGAGCAGCACTGGAGGAGTTCATATGAGTGTTCACAGCCGCTCATACACTAAACACACTGCATTATGTGGATCACATGACATCTGTTTGTGTGTGTGTGTGTGTGTGTGTGTTTGTGAAGTAAGACAGAGAGTAGAGCTGCACCGCTCGTTCATTCTGAAGCGTGCAGCTCGTATAGGCTGCATATTATTTAATTAAATGACATCCTTCCACTGTTTAATGATTACACTTGGCCTTATCAAGATTTTAATTTGATTCATTGTTAAATTATTATTGATTTAATCTCAAAAGTAAAACATCCTGTAAAATTTTTATAATAGCACTATAACATTGTAGTACGGTACCGGAATTAGAAACAAGATGATATCATACCATTTTACATTTTTTAGTATTGCGATATTTCATCAGTATTGGTATACCGTGCAACCCTACTATGTACTAAGATTAAAATAAATACAATACAATGTACTTATTAACTCCATGTTGTTCTGCAAAATTTTCACAAGATTCACATTTGCTGCTACTGAGGTTGAAGAACGGGTAGGTTTAGGGGTAAGGTTTAGGGTAAGGTTAACAGTATAAGTACAGCAGTGGCGATTTCAAAGCCTTCTCTGCTGGCGTAACATGCCTATTAAATAAATATTTTTTATATGTAATGTTTTTTAAATATTTTTTCATTTCATTTTTAATTCTCAGTGACCTTTTTGCCTATGTATTTCCAATTGCTTTCCACTCCTAATTCATCTAAAAACGAATAGCAAAATACAAAAAGTTTATCCAATCAGAATTTATTCCTCGATACTTACAAGCAAGGTGTGACAACTGTTTCACAAATCACATGCCCAAAGCCATGCTCCTTACCCGAAGCAGCACGTGAGTCTGAGCTCCACCCCGTCAGGCCTTCAGAATTTCCACAGAATCCCTCAACACTGCAGTGAATAGGCATCTAAAGTCAGACTTTTAGATTCATCAGCCAATCAGATTGATTTATTTGTTCTTGGTGGGTGTGGTCTTTAGGATATGTCCCAGTCCAGGCTTTCTAGCTGGCCTTGAGTGACACAATCACACTTTAAGTGATGCATGTCATTTGAAAGCAAAAGCACGAGATCTTGCTGACGAGTCGGCTATCATTGCTGCTGGTATTGCCGTTGAGAAAGAGATCCTTATGGATTTAAAAACCTGAGATGTTCTACATGATCGTGCAAATGATTAATTAAACAGGAAAGGAGAGCTGATTTTCACTTCAAGCAAATTGGTGAGTACTGCATTGTTATAGCAACATCAGGAGTTTTCTAAGTGTAAATTAGGCTGCTTGAGCATTCAGTGTCGGATCAAGTTTTGCAAAGTAACCGTGTACCCTGACGAAACAAAATTTATTGCAAGCTAAATTTAAATCGCAAATATTATTAGAGATTTTTCTTGGTATTAGACCTCCTTGGTTCTGGCTTTCGTGCGTGAACGTGTTTTTAAAATGTCAACTGGTATTATTAGTTGGCTGCGACATAATGTTTGATAGGCATATGGTGACTTATTCATTGTTAAACTGTGTTTTCTTAATGACATGAATCGCACTGAAGGCCTAGACTTAAAATGCACAGGCCGCGGCTGAAGTACAGATGTAATTAAATGCAGGTACTTTAAATGTAAGTACAATGCAACAACACATATGTACATAATGTACATTGTGTCAAATGCTTAAGTACATAGCAGTTAAAGACACCTAATATGAAGTGGGTCCAAAAACACTGTTTACAACAGAAAAAAAGCCAATGGATCGATTTCCTCTTTTCAAATATAAGTTTTTAAATTTGCTTAAGTGTTTTATCATTACTTAGAGTCTAATGGCATAGCATGTGCCGAACAGATGAGAATATTAGGAGAAACTTTTCACAAAGTCACTTCTTGTTTTAAACTAAAGGCAGTTCGATTTAATGGCAAAGCTGAAGGTAGAAAAGAAAGTAAAAGTACATTTGAATAAATGTGAGGGACTTGTAGGAGAACTGGGTAATGCATGGTGTACTGCATATGTCCCATTTTTATTAATTTTGTTTGTTTAAAGACATGCATTATGTTGACTATCGAAATGGCGGCTACAAAAACCTTATCACACTCATTTGTTTTGTTTTTTTTAGTTAGCATAATTAGCCCTAAAGCTATCTGTGACTAATTTTTGAAATATACTATATATGTATGCATGTATTGGCCTGTGTTGCTTTTGTATGTTGAGTTTGTGATGTTTTATCAGTCTTACACCATGAAAACAGAAGTGTGATGCTGTCAGTTCACAGGTTCACACTGAGGCTGAACGAAGTCAAACTCTTGCAGCCTCAAACAAGGCTTCATTTTTTGTGCCACAGTGACATATCCTCATTAGAGCATAACTGTAGAAAAAAAACATAATAATGTATCAGCCCTTGACATTACCACCCAACTCATTTTCAAACAATCAAAATTCTTTGGCCCAGCCACCTGAGATGGGCCTTGTTCCTTCCTTCTGGAGCAGTGTGATTGAGCCCCACATCTTCCTGTTCTTTTATAGTATATGACTATCCTAAGATTTATAATACATTAATGTAGTTTTCACTGAGTTGTCCATGCCACATGAATCTCTACATGCTAATGTTGCAGGGGTGTTTGAATGTGCGGGTGTATACATGATGGGTAAGCCCTTTACTCTTATAAGGAACATAGTATTTTGGAGAAACAGTTGTGTATGATGGATACTCTCTGTGTGTTTGGGGTATTTTGTCTTATAAGCTCTGATTGGCTGGGCTCATGCTGCAAAATTGCAATTCAGATGGTGCTTTCAAATGCACTTCGCTAAAATACCTTGTTTTGAGATTGTTTGGATTTATTCCTTTAAAAATTTAGCAGTGAAGTCTAAGCATTTATTATAACATGCAATCATAGAATATAGGGTAGAGAATATAATATAATATATACTACTAAGGGCAGAAAAACAGATTCATTTACTCTTTGTTGCTCCTTTGCGGGTTCAGGGGACAAATAGAAAAGGACTCTGAATTCCATATAATATTCTTGGGGTTTCACTTGACAAAGACCTCTTCAGCTTCAAGCACTTAAGCCAATAGCAGACTGACATAATGTTGCACACATTAGGGGTTGCAACAACTATTCAACTAGTCAGTTCATTCTGCCAGTAGTCGATGCATTGGGTCTGTATCGACTAGCTGTTAATCACATGACATCATTTGTATTTGTTCTATATGGTATTAACAGGAGGACAAATCCTTTGTCCACAAATTGTATCCTGGTGTATTTGCAAACAATACACGTTTGGAATTATGCAAAAGTGAAAATAAACCATGAAGGCTTTGAGAACCACACCTAATGCTCAGCAAACCTTTAAAGTGTGTACATGAAAGCCAAAATTCTTGCAAAGAAGCCCAAAACTAATCAAGTGTCTTCCAGAGGCTGACAGAAACAGCCTGATCTAATGAACATTACGTGACTGTGGCGACATTTTAGCGCCACAATACATACAACGAGCCACGTAAAAATTATTTTGCTTAAATGTAGGTATAGTAATGTGATTCTATGAGACCAGGTTGGATAAAAACTACAAGCAAGTGTGATATGACAGTTTTTGTACCATTTATGACAATGCAAGCTGCATGAATCTCAAAATAGTGAGAGAACACTGACTAGTCGACTACGTTTCTGGACGGCTTATCGACTAGTATAAATGAGTAGTTGTGCAAGCCCTTCCAAACACACCCAGATCCCCAAAGCTTCTGACCTGGCCTACCAGGAATGACACCACATTAGCAACAAAAATGTCAGACTACCATGATAAGGTTACAGGATCTTGATGGGAGAATCTGCGTTCTGAGCTTGGACTTCAGTTGGGTATATTGGTATTGGTCTAGGCAGATTTGTCAATTCAAACATGTTTAAACTGCTATAGAAACCCTCAAAATGAATAGAGCAGCATTCACAGAGTTTATGATTACAAATAGAAACAAGAACATCTAAGTGGACACACATATGCAGGCACACATGCACACACGCTCATTCAATCACCCACCTATACACACTCACGCTCTTGAATATTCACTTTGATGATGTATATTTAACTCATCCCAATCCTTCCTGCACAAAGACCCAAATGAAACGAAAGTAAACATGAATTAGATCCTGTAGTCATCTAGTGCAACAGAAATCCAAACCATAGACACAGTGTAAAAAACATGGTGCGAGAGAACTCCGCCTAAGAAGCCTCTTTCAACAAAGGCTACGGTGTTGTCCCTTGTTCTTGTTGCTTGATTAAATTTGTCCAGTGTTCGTTTAGCTTTTTCAGTTCGTTTTGTTTGCTTGGTTGATTGCATGTCCAAAGTCTCCACCTGAACTTTACAAGGGGTCCCAGAAAGCATTACAGCTGCCCATGGTCCATCATGTCATTGGGCTCGGCACTGCAACCACTTTGCTGAGTGGCTTTTCCATTATTCCTCATTAGAGGAGCTGGAGGTGAGGTTGAATCCAGTGGTATTGTGGGATGCTGTGAGTGTGGCAACAGTATGCAGGAGGACGAGGACCAGCAGGTAGAGTTTGAGTCTACTGTTGCACAGTCTAGAGGCTGCTGCCGAGGTCAGGGATGTCCCGTGCTGACAAGACGGGTGAGTTCTTTTGAGAGTCCCTTTGGAGCTGTTGTCCCCCCGGTTGTCCCATCGAACATCACAGCACTCTGTCTCTGTGTCTGAGGGGTTGTCCTCTTGGAGCCCTGTGACATCAAAAGACACATATTATAACTACCGCAGAAGACATTACAGGGACTGGTAAATTATCGTTGTGCTAAACAAATGCATTCAACCAAAATTTGACTGACACACGGCTGCTTTCAAATGTTAAGATGCTTATTTTAGTGCAGGCTCTATTACTCTTTTTACACCAAAATAGTGCTAATTGTCATGTCAAAGCCAGTGCACTGATTAGAGATCAGAAGAAGAGTGCTTGAACCTCACAGTGAAAGCAGTCAAGCAGCTATATGCACGAATGGTCAAATGTGTTTCATGGTCAAATTGGCTGTCGGACATGGTAAAAATGTAGTCGAGTGACTGCAATCAGGTGGAACGAAAACAATCAGGTATGTGTAAAAATATTGAATCTGAGCATTAGGCCTTGCAGTGGCTGTCTATCATAATGTTAAGATTAATCGAACAACAATATTGAAAAGAAAACCACTCAATATTCTTAATTCATTTCTTTTTTCTTTTTCTTTTACTGTTCTTAGTTTACTTATTATTATAACTGTTTACCTGAAAAATTACTTACAAAAACTTGAAACACTGTTTACTTAAAGGGGCCATGAAATGGACATTTTCCTTGATATTTATACATGTAAGTGGTAACTGTACTATAAAAACATACTGTAAATTTCAGAACTCAAAACTTACTCCTCAGTCTAAAAATGAGCATTTATAGTTGCCACCCTGCTGAAACGTCTCGTTGTGATGTCACAAAACATCGCTCATTTGTATTTACACATCCCACAACATGCGTCATCGCACCATTGGCCCTGCCCACTGGCGCGCAGTTCAAGTCAAGAGAGCAGGCCTTGTGCAGCTAACTATTCCAAACATAACACCAAAGGGGACCCATCTGGACAATTTTACATTATTTTGTATATAAACATGAACTACATACACTCTTTGACCGCTGCCATGTATCTCGCTGCTTTTAAAAGACGCGGTGTCAAGTTACAACTCTGAAAGTGAGAAGCTCTTCTCTTTCATCCAGCTGCTGCCTCTTGTTGTATTGAGCACAAACGCATCATGGAAGCGTTCTTTCACCCATCTGCATTATTTTTAATTGTTGGTGTATGTAAACATAGACTAGATGGACGTCTTTGACCATTTCGGTGTGTTTCCAGCGATGTGCACCTCAGTGCGCCTTCAGTATGTGTGTGAGTAATTTAACCATGCTTTGGACTATGATGTGTGCATTTTTTTCGGCTCGTGTCAGCGTGGATTGCTTGAGAATCAGTCATAATATGATTCAAGCTTCACAAAGGAACTGTTATTGAAGAATGGTGCAGTTAAAAACACTTCAAACGTAAAAACATAAGTAAACTGTTTCATTCTTGAATATTTCAAATGTCATGACTTTTTGATATTTTATGGTGCTGAGTGTTAACAGTTGTACATGAGATGAACAGTTTAATATATTTGGATGCAATGTGTTGGATGTGCGTTATGTGTAAACCCTGAAATTTTGTTTTATAATGTCGAGGTTCATTCTCTTCTGATTGATTTTGCTGAATTTGAGGGGCTGCATGATGTTAACCAATCATAACAATGGGTGTTTACATTGAAGTTTTTAAGAGGCGCTTAGGCCAAAACTGAGCGTTTCAGACAGAGAGCCAAAAACAGGATGGAAAATGATCATATATGACTAAATTGTGACTGTTTTGGTGCAATTTTTATTTTATAACATTATCATTGGATCTCAGGGAAGATGATAAAATAATAAAAAATAGCACTTCATGACCCCTTTAATTGAGAAATGCTTTAAGGAAACACGCAATTGTTTTGCAATTCTGATATTTAACTTTTTTAATTGGTTAAAGGAGTGTGTTCAGTAACATATTACCTATTTTTCCTATAGTATCAAAATTGGTATCAATAAATTTGTCTGGTATTGGTACGGACTACTGAATTTTTTGTATCCTGAAAACCCTAATAGTAACCATGGCTGTACAAAACAAATTAAGAAGTTCATATGACTCAAACATTTTATTCCAAGCCTTCTGAAGCCATACGATAGGTTTGTGCTAGTAACAGAGTGAAATTTAAGTAGCTTTTCACTGAGCTTTCCAATCTCATTTGAGATAGCCTCTGGATTTGTCACGCTAGGTTTGTCACTCCATTGGTTTTTGTGTGTCTTAAATTTTGACATAGAGGGGGCCAATGCCTACCTAGCCCCCTCTTAGACCCGACCATGCTTAAAGCGATTAAAGGTCATGCAATTACAGTCTGACCACTCAGCCGATCCATGTGCTTCTGCTCTCAATTCCCCATTTATCATCAGTCTGTCTCATTACAGCTTAAGCCTGCAGACCACTGGGAGGCCAGAGCACTCATTCATATGCACTACTCAGAATGCATCCGCTGGGATTAAGAGAGGTGCATATCCTGAGGAACAGCGTTCAGTGCATCAGAGTGCAGCAGCCCTATAGTTCTCAACATTCAGAAGAGAGAAAGCCTATTTCATGCCCTCTGGATTCAAACCCATGATCGGCATAATTATTAATATCAAATGGAGGATCATTTAAAGATAAAGTGTTTGTTGATCTGCTGAGTTAACTCAAATATTGTGCAAATAGGTTATGATCACGCTTATTCAGCCAATAAAAGTGTAAAACAGGAAAGAGGAGGAAAGGATTGTACTTCCTATTTCAGCCACAAGGTGGCAACAGAGACAAAGTGTTTGACAAAATATGCAACGCCAGTGGCTGTTCAAAACCTAAGTGCTACTTTCGCAGACTATGGAGATAGAAGACAAGTCCGAATCCAATGTTTACAAAACACCTTTTCTACTAAGCTGCCTTCATTTGGTTAGTTTTAATGTACCTTTAAAGGAAAATTCAGGGTTCAATACAAGTTAAGCTCAATCAACAGCATTTGTGGCATTACAGGTGCATCTCAATAAATTAGAATGTCGTGGAAAAGTTCATTTAATTCAGTAATTCAACTCAAATTGTGAAACTCGTGTATTAAATAAATTCAATGCACACAGACTTAAGTAGTTTAAGTCTTTGGTTCTTTTAATTGTGATGATTTTGGCTCACATTTAACAAAAACCCACCAATTCACTATCTCAGAAAATTAGAATATGGTGACATGCCAATCAGCTAATCAATTCAAAACACCTGCAAAGGTTTCCTGAGCCTTCAAAATGGTCTCTCAGTTTGGTTCACTAGGCTACACAATCATGGGGAAAACTGCTGATCTGTCAGTTGTTCAGAAGACAATCATTGACACCCTTCATAAGGAGGGTAAGCCACAAACATTCATTGCCAAAGAAGCTGGCTGTTCACAGAGTGCTGTATCCAAGCATGTTAACAGAAAGTTGAGTGGAAGGAAAAAGTGTGGAAGAAAAAGATGCACAACCAACCGAGAGAACCGCAGCCTTATGAGGATTGTCAAGCAAAATCGATTCAAGAATTTGGGTGAACTTCACAAGGAATGGACTGAGGCTGGGGTCAAGGCATTAAGAGCCACCACACACAGACGTGTCAAGGAATTTGGCTACAGTTGTTGTATTCCTCTTGTTAAGCCACTCCTGAACCACAGACAACGTCAGAGGCGTCTTACCTGGGCTAAGAAGAAGAAGAACTGGACTGTTGCCCAGTGGTCCAAAGTCCTCTTTTCAGATGAGAGCAAGTTTTGTATTTCATTTGGACACCAAGGTCCTAGAGTCTGGAGGAAGGGTGGAGAAGCTCATAGCCCAGGTTGCTTGAAGTCCAGTGTTAAGTTTCCACAGTCTGTGATGATTTGGCAATGTCATCTGCTGGTGTTGGTCCATTGTGTTTTTTGAAAACCAAAGTCACTGCACCCGTTTGCCAAGAAATTTTGGAGCACTTCATGCTTCCTTCTGCTGACCAGCTTTTTAAAGATGCTGATTTCATTTTCCAGCAGGATTTGGCACCTGCCCACACTGCCAAAAGCACCAAAAATTTGGTTAAATGACCATGGTGTTGGTGTGCTTGACTGGCCAGCAAACTCACCAGACCTGAACCCCATAGAGAATCTATGGGGTATTGTCAAGAGGAAAATGAGAAACAAGAGACCAAAAAATGCAGATGAGCTGAAGGCCACTGTCAAAGAAACATGGGCTTCCATACCACCTCAGCAGTGCCACAAACTGATCACCTCCATGCCACACCAAATTGAGGCAGTAATTAAAGCAAAAGGAGCCCCTACCAAGTATTGAGTACATATACAGGTAAATGAACATACTTTCCAGAAGGCCAACAATTCACTAAAAATGTTTTTTTTATTGGTCTTATGATGTATTCTAATTTTTTGAGATAGTGAATTGGTGGGTTTTTGTTAAATGTGAGCCAAAATCATCACAATTAAAAGAACCAAAGACTTAAACTACTTCAGTCTGTGTGCATTGAATTTATTTAATACACGAGTTTCACAATTTGAGTTGAATTACTGAAATAAATGAACTTTTCCACGACATTCTAATTTATTGAGATGCACCTGTATATTGATTACCACAAAAAAAAAAAAAAATCTAGTCTATCAAAATAAAAAATGTATCTGAATTAGTTATAGATCATTAAAATTGATGTTACTGTGCCATGAAAGCTGGTCTGAAACCAGTTTTCTTACTTAATTCAGTTTAGATCTACAGGGGCGGTTTACACTGATAAACATTTCTGTAAATGTGCCAGTTAGGTATTACGGCTCATTTTCAATTGTAGTCCCTGAGCAAGTATTACAAAAAGATAGATAACAGAGAAAATTAAAACATACAAAGAGGAATGAGAACACTTAAAACAAGATGGTATCATACAGACATGGCCATTAAAATGGCAATACAATTGTAATACATACAGCATGTTCATTCAAGACTATTATCAAGACTAAAAGACACTGATAATGATTCAGTCACAGCAGTAGAAGAAACTGGCAATGTATTTGTATGAGAGAACGTTGAAGTGCCCACCTGTGCATATAAAACTGGGGCTTCCTCCGTAGATGAGCTCGTCATTGTCAGGCAATATGAAGGGGCACCTTTGCTGGACCTCCATGCAGTACTTCCTGCAGGGGATCCTGTTGCTGCAGTGCATCTGTGTGGTGTGGAAGAACTGGGCACAGAGCCAGTGTTTGTAGACAGTCTGTGCACACAGAAATGAGGGATAGCTGTTAGTGCTTGAGAGTCTGGGTGTCCATTGCAAATTATTACATCATCGGTAGCATGGTTACAGTCTTCACCTAATCCCTCCCATCTATGAATTTTGGCAACCCTGCATCCTCCTCCCTGGTAGCCCTTCATCAGTTTAACTCTGTCCCTTTACAATGCCAGACATCTTTCTCCATAGTTTCATTTTGCAATATGGTAATTTGTATGTGCACCAGATTCAGTGTTATTGTGCCAAAAATTTGCAGTCTTGGACAACACCTATCAATAGTTTATAAAACAAGTTAAATAGAGGTTCGGTCAACAAAAAAGTTTGGGAACCCCTGAACTAAAGGATGGGATTAGGATTGTGATGCACTGGTTTATGATGCAGATATTATCCACTTACACATCAGATCTCTTTAATATCTCTTAATACAAGTGTGTGTGAATACCTGTATATAGTATAACATAATAGTTATTTCTCAGATATTATGCTTTATAATACAGCAATACGATTAAACAGAGAGCAGATGTAAAGACCCCAGTAATCTAACATTTGTCTCCTCTAGAGTTTCAGAAGAGATCTCAACAATGTCTCAAACTGTGCTCAGATTTGCCAAGATACTAATGTCTGCAATAAAAAGACAGAGATTACAATATGAACTCAAACATTTCACATGAAAACCCTCAAACAATTACTTGAGCTATGCTATCTACATTAACTAGCTCTAAACACCTACTGGACATATGCAATTGTTTCATTTACTTCCATTTTTCTTTCTTCAAATGGATTTAAGGATAAATATCCATTTCATTTCTCGAGCTATAAAATAACAGTAATGTGAGCAATAAAATATTCCTCTGGGATCATGCAAAGGCACAATTGGTACAGTACAGTGCTCCTTATGTGGGCCATTAACATTTGTAATGCCAAAAACTGGATAAATATAAATAAGCAGAATTTCATTTAACAATTAAACCAAACCTCCACGACTTCAGCTATCCTCACTGATAAACATAAATGTGCTAAATCAAACAAGAGGAAGAGAGATCTTACACCAAAATCATTTGCTATGACAGTTTCCTTTGCAAACAATATAATATGCTACTCAGTGTTAAAAGGTTCAATGAATGGACCTTAATGCATTAATGGTACTTGTACCAAAGGCCGAGAATCTTTATCAGGTTTTCCAGCAGCCATTACTTACAGCTGACCCGGCTCATGACATAATTTCCTCTCGTCCATCACAGGCCTAATGGAACTGATTCATTCCTCCTACACTCACCTCATTTTAATTCAGAGAGAGAAAGAAAGAAAGAAACACTGAGAAAGAAATCCAAACAAACATAAACATCTCCTGCATTGGATAATAGCAGAACTTGTCTGTGATCAAACTAGTTTTGTTGCAACAATGGATACATTCCCACAGTAAGTGTTTATGATTGACAACTGTATTTATTAACAGGTGTGACTCTTGAATTGCACTGTTCATGCAACAGTTTACAGTAGTGTCTTGAATACTGTCTGTATGAACTAATGCTTGCAACCATAGTGACAGTGACTAAAGTAAATATCAAAGATGGCGACTTCCATAACACTGGAAAGTCATAGCACAATTGACAGTTGTTACTTAATAAACACGCTAAATCGTGTTGCAAGTTCTTCCGTGAAATCTTAAAGGAATAAGTCACCCAAAAATAATAATTCTCTCATCATTTACTCACTTTTATGCTGCCTCAAACTCATATGACTTGGAAAACAAACTATATTTTGATGGATAGATATTTTTTTGTCCATACAATGTAAGTCAGTGGGGTCCAACACTTTCAAACTACAAAGAGGACATGCAGTTAAGTTAACATAAATGTAATCCTTATGACTCATGTGGTTTAATCCATGTCTTCTGATACGATCGCAGATTGCTCTGCGCATGCATCAAGCACAAGGAAATGTAATCAAATCGGTCTGTATATCTCACCCAAAACGATCGTATCACTTCAGAAGACATGGATAAAACCACTTGAGTTTATAGATGATCTTTATGCTGCCTTTATGTCCTTTTTGGAGCTTGGAAGTGTTGGACCCCATTGAATTGTACTGTATGGTCAAAAACACCTCATATTTCCAACAGAATATCTTTGTTTGTGTTCTGCAGAAGAAAGCAAGTCAAACGAGTTTGAGATTGCATAAGGGTGAGTAAATGATGAGAGAATTATCATTTTTGGAAGGACTATTCCTTTAATTAACTGACACCAGTTTTGATTGCTTTGAATTCACTCTCAAAATGCTGTTGTGACTCCTGAAAAGTTAAGGGAGTCAGTTGGTTATATAATGCAGTTGTCATTCTTGTTTTTAACCAAACTGTGTGGACAGAACTGTTTTTAGCACTTAAAACAGTGCTGAAAATTGTATTCTCCTGCTGTGTGACAATAACCAATATGTGTGTCTCCGCAGGCTGAGGAACACAGGCAGGTCCTTAACTCTGACTAAAATAACAGCTCCTGCAATTATGAGTGTAATGAATCATTTTCTTTGCCTTAAGCATGGCGTCTTGCTTTACTGCGCTGCACACAGCTGTAAATCATGTCACGTCACCATACGAGATGAAATATTTATGTGGCGTCACTCGTGTAAACTCTTTAAAAAGCACATTTGCTTCCTCAGCCTTGATCCTCCACCACTTTGGTTCGCCTGTAAGCGCTTAGAGGTGAAATTAGCTTTTTCAGGAGTTATCTGAGGACTTTATGATGCACTCAAGTCAGCATTGTATCTGACCATAACAGAGGTGAAAAAAACATTGGGCTACAGTAATACACATAAAACATCTCAGCATAAAGTCTGGTCTACATATCAGCTTATTCTGGCCAAGATGAAATGTAAAATTCCAACCACAGTTTGTTTACGTGCCATTTAGGAGAAGGGTCATTTGAAACTCATACCAGAATAATAGGATGGTTTGCAAGAAATTAATTGGGGTTTGGTGTTAGCATGTTGCTAAGCTAACAACTGTAATAAGCATAAAATACATAGGATGCCCAAATATTGGGTTAAAATGTCAACTTGTTTTATTACAATTAACTATTTTAGCCATACTTTTAGCTAGCCTCCAATCCAATACTTTATTTGAAGATCGGAAATGTCTGTGAACATATTTGGTAAATCATTCTATATTTATTTATGTGATACATATGACTGATGTATGTCAGTATCTTCAAATACACTTCCCTAGTCTCTTCCTAAACACCAATGTTTCCTTTCTTTCCTTTCTGGTACACAACAATGATTTACCTATTAAAATGATAAGGTTTAGGGTAAGGTTTACACTTTATGGTAAAGTTTAGGTTTGGGGTTAAGCTTAGCAAAAATTTTATAAGATTGTTTGTTGGTTAATTAATTTTTCTCTTTAAGAGAAAACGTTGTAAATGTTTGTACGAGCCAACTCATATGAAATCTTACGATTTCGGCATCTCGTACTATTATTACGACTTGTCATGAGAACAGGTTAGCTCGCTATAATGCATTGTTGGATTGCCTTCTGTGCAAAGAATACAGCCTATTCTCATGAAATTTGCGTGACCATAGCAACATTTTTGCAAACCAAAATTACGTGCTGTATTAAACGATTGCCTACAGTTTCCTAGTAAAATGTACCAAAAGTGAGTGAAGTTATGTTATAATCAGATGAGGTATTTAAGGTGAATTTTAAATGGAGGTTTTAATGTGTAAAACGCACTTCCCTAACCTAAAACTTTAGCCTAAACCTAACCAATAGTGTCCTATAGAATAAGTGAGAGGTGATCAAAACAGACATCCTAACCCTAAACCCATCCGATAGTGTTCTTGTTCTTGTTTTCTTAAGCAACCACGTCATTTTGTGTCACTTCTATGACATTTTCTTATCACGTGTCAGCATGTATGCTTGGCTGGGCTCGAACCTCGGTCTCTAAAGTCCAACACTTAAAGGTGAGCTACCGCAGAAGTTAATCACACATGATTGTGTAAATGTAGGTATAGAAGCATTAAAATGTATAGTTTTTCTAATGATGTGTTACAGTAAAATATTTCGATATCATAACATGGCTTTGTGTGAGTAACAGAGCTTATAAACTAATAATCAGCCATTATACTCGTGATTTTTGTGAAAGTGAATAAAACACACAGTTGTTGTAGCGCCTCTAGTGTCCATTTCACCAGGAAGCTGTGGTGAAACGTAGAATGCGGCACATAAACCTCAGTTCACAAAAATGTAGTTACAGTAACATTTATTCTAAGAGACTAGGTTGCAAGAATTCATGCGATGTTGCCTGATATTTGGCCAAAGAAGGTATCTCAGAAGACAGCATAATTTTGCTGCCTACCTTTTAGAACAGCCTTCGCATCATGTTATGACACTGTTTTAAAGTGAAGGATGATTTAAAAAAGTGGATGACAGATTCACACGCATACCTCAGCTAGTCATACCAGCTTAAGACGGGCACATACACATACACATACACAAGTGCACGTGGCACACATGAACAGAACCCTGGAGACTGCGAGGGTGGCAAAATGCTGGTGGCATTTGGAGCTGGCACATGATGACATTAATCCACAGCTCATTTGCAGTGCACAGTGTGGCCTGCTCATACTGACAGAGAGAGAGAGAGAAGCTAATTCCCACAGATCCACAGAGATTGGGTGTTTTGCGCAGACACATGCAGCCTCCAGCATGTGAATGTCACATCCTTCATCTGGACTCTTAATCTGTCTCATCAACACCAATATTTCCCATCAGCCCGATGTGTGACAGTCTTTACATCCTGGTATTAGCCTTATCTGATAAATCCATCTACAGCAACCAAATGCAACAGAGCACAAAGAATGCAGAGATCTTCATTAGATTTTACATTTAATGTTAAGTCAGAAACTAACAACAATAGATGGAGACAGTTCAAAACACATAATAAATCTCATTATAAATACAGACATTTCTATGTAATAACTTCATTATTACATCACACATTCAGTGACATAAAATCGAGTTTGTGTAGCTAGAAGAGTTTGCATTCAGATACTTGCAAAACAGCCTCTGGACAACTCGTAATATTTTGTAATAATTTACATAAATCCTCAATAATAATTTAATAATACAGTGATTATTCCCATAGAAACCAACCAATAAACAAACAGAATAGAATTGATACAATATGGCATCGCATTTTAGAACACTAATTTAACCTTGTACGACCCCGCATCCACATACGTAGACATTGTATTTTGACTTAGCTATAAGCAATGCATAATTTAAATTAACAAAAAAACAACTGAATACTGTTCACAAGACTCTAGACTGTCATTTAAAGGGTTAAACTTCTGCTGCACCGAGTCACGTGACACAACAGCAAGCCGTCGATTTGCTTGAAGCGCTCCTACGGACGCAACGCCAACAAAAGTGCCTCTGGTAAGAAATCTCTTTAAGTTTTAATATCTGTGAATTTTCCGTGCATCAGCGCTCTGATAAACATGAGTCCACATATGTGGAAACTTGTACTGCATTTCCTCAATTGTAGAAAAAACATGTTAGTTATTTTGAATAACTTTCAACTCTAACATATACAGGTATGTGGGTAATTTCGCTTCATTTTAATATACATTTTGTTATATTTTATTTTGTTATCACTGTGCAATATGATTCTATTCATTAACATCAGTTAATGCATTCTTATATATTTACTTTGCATTTTCACATTGAGAATAAACAG
The DNA here is from genome assembly GCF_019703515.2 of Myxocyprinus asiaticus. Classification (NCBI taxonomy): domain Eukaryota; kingdom Metazoa; phylum Chordata; class Actinopteri; order Cypriniformes; family Catostomidae; genus Myxocyprinus; species Myxocyprinus asiaticus. The sequence continues at coordinate 13,205,478 of NC_059353.1, forward strand.
GTTCATCCAAAAGCTGAAAATTTTTGCTTTCAGAGGCTTTATATGGAGTTAGGATGAAAATAAGGTGCATATCAAACTGTTCTGAGGCCAAAGAAGACAGGCAGCACACTGGAGGTTAAGTCATTCACTAAATAGGGAGCAAGAGAGCATCCTATAGCTTTCTATGCAGCTACTGTAAGTGCATTAAATCCTAAAATCCAACCAAAAGTTCAGATTCAGGCTGCAGATGATGTTTGGACCACTCGGCATGTTTGGCAGACATGGGACAATGGTAATCAGTACATAGATTCAGAATTTATAATGCTATGTTTTATTTTAACATGATTGGCAGTGATTGGATGATGCTGGCCATTACTTTGAATCAGAATTATTTATTCAGCTTTACAGAAAATCAGTTGTAATGTATGTAATGTCTGAAAACATGAATAATCAACATTTCTGGAAACATAAACAATTTGATGAAAAAAGTCTGACTTTCTATAGCTTAGTGTTATTTAAAATTTCACAACGGTCTCGTTGTCCACATATGTGGACATACATTTTTAGGAAAACTATTTGCTCTAGAATTATTATTATTATTATTATTATTATTATTATTATTATTATTTTATTTTGTATTTTTATTTATTTATTATTTGCTTGTTTATTAGTTGCTAATAGTTACAAATCAAAAAGGGAAATGGAAAATACACAAAGCAGTCACATGGTCAGGAGGTTAAAACTAGTGCTGTCAGTCAATTAAGATATTTTAATTGTGATTAATCACATAATTTTTCATAGTTAATCGTGATTAATCGCAGATTTGGAAAATGCTGAAATTTGACTAATCTATTTATTTTCCTTTCAAAATGCATTTATTTCCTTCCTAGGAAAGAAAACAAAACAATATGTAACAATATAATGCTCTATTACCATTTTCCAAACAAATCCTTCCACAGTATAAAGATAGAAATGCACCAAAATAGCACCAATTCAAGTAACATTAAACATTAAATTTCCTAAATTCTAAGTGGGAAGTTAACTAATTAAAAGAACTAGTCCACACATAGGTTGCATTTTCATTGCATTGGACATTAAATTTCCTCCATAATATTAATCAGTCGGCAGACTGTGGCCATATGCTTTGTTACAGCAATCGTGAAGCTGCGTTCATGATTCACGTCAGGGTGTCAACGCCACTGCTGTGTGTGTTTGTGTTGCGCAGACGCATCGCAAAGGTTCTGCCCTCCCGACAATTGTTTATTCTGGTTAATGCTGTATTAATGGTAAATGCATTAATCACAATTAAGAAAAATGAACACATTAAACTTTTTTAATTAATTGCATGCATTAACGCGTAAATTTTGACAGCTCTATTTAAAACACAATGTTTATCTTTCTTGCGTGGTACACAACAGTGCTTTTCCTGTTAAAATCATGATTAGGTTCAGGATAAGGGGTAGACTTTATGGTTAGGTTTAGGTTTGGTTTAAACCTTGTGAAACTCATAAGAACACTCATTTTAAACCTGATGTTTCTCTTTTATGCTTGGTACACAAATGTAATTGTCCTATTAAAGTCAGAGAATGTTTCGGCTTGAAGCAGCAACACATTTCATGTTGACACCCATAACATAAAAAACATTATTTCGTATAACTCCCTAGAAACTCTCTCTGATGTGTGAATATTTTTTCTTGCAGCATGAGTTTGGTGTGACCCCCCTGAATCTGTCCTGTCGAGCGCTCCATTAGAGATGTGATGAGGGGTGAGTACTCTGTGCTGAGTATAAATGCATTATCACTGCTAAACACACCCTGAGTGATGGGGTGAGAACACCCTGAGTGATGGAGTGAGCTTGCATCATGGACACACAGTCTCTGCTGAATGCTGCTGAAGGACACAGCACTAAAAGGGCCATTTATGTTTCTAATAGCTGGTTAACTCTGCAATGCCTGCTTCTATCCTCCTGTGCTTTTGCGACCCAAGTATTTGCCTTAGTTTACTGCTATCTGAATTGCTAATATAACTTTTTTTTTTTTTATCATTATTAATCAGTCAATTAATCTCATGTCACAGAACTCATTTATCCACAGTATAATATGTAATAATTTTCCCCAGTCCTCTCTCACCCCATCCTTCATTCCTCTGCATGCTGTGGAAGTAATGGGAGTGGGCAGCAGATGGCGCTAGCATGAAGCCTGACCGCTGCAGATTTCCTCACTCAGCAGTAACTCAGTATTCAACATGACATGTCAATGCTGCTTTTGTCCTTCTGAACTGCAGGGTAAGTATACACACATATACGGAATATACAGTAGCCAGAAGTGTGATGAATGAACTTGTAAAAGTAGTAATTTGAATTTGAAAAATTATACTAACAAAATTATAGAGTTTTTATTCCTCAGATAATACTGTAACTGGATGCCCCTTACCATGACATAACATGACAAGGTCATGTGAAAGCAATGTACTACTACTGTTTGAAATGTATATTGTGGAATAATGTCTACAGTTTTACTTTTTTATTATTTATTTATTTTATACTAGCCAGTATATGTGTAGTATACTGTGCAGTAAGAAGTAAAATAGTGTTCCATTCCAAACATTGCGGCACAAAACCACTTATGCACATCCTGAACGCAGAATGACACACTTCAATGTAACCGGAGTGCTTCAGGGCAGTCCTCGCTGCGCATTCAAAAGCACAGAACTACAAGATTATATTGCATGTAAACATCTAGTTCTCAACATCAAAGAGTTTAAACCTTTTTTACTGCAACTATTTATTTAAGTGGTGTTAGACAGAATCAGCAAAATACTTTAATCTCTCCACAGCACCTCACAAATATGGGAACATTACTCACAGAAGAGGATTTAACATCTGATAGTGATCATCTTGAAATGTATTGTTAAAGCAGCACTTTGCTGTAATAACAGCGCATAAAAAGACTAAACTTAAAGCATTAATGAGGCAAAACTTCTTGGACAGGTTTTTACTGTGCTGACTGTTATTCACTGTAAAGCTATCATCAGGCAAAAACGCTCTCTATGAAGTTGTGCCATCTGAGCAATGTGTCTCCCAATAAAACCACCACCACTAAAAATATACATTTTAGTAGTGGACCCCACTAATCGACTAGTGTCACGTTTAAATGTGTTTTTTTTTTCATGTTTTGTTTTCATGCATTTTATTTTGAAATTAGTTTACTTCCTGTCCCCGTTTCTGGTCATGTGTCATGTGATTTCCTGTTCCCCTCATTTGTTTTCGGTCATGCGAGTATCTGGGGCACGTTCAGCCCGACAAAACGTAGCAAAATGTTTATTTAAACAGAAACGGTGGTGCGTTGAACATCCTGTTGTGTTACGCAAGCATTGCATCTATGGCAGCTGAGAAGGCCATTCTTTGCATTCTTTTCAAAGAATTTTTGGAGCCTGATGAAATTGGTTTAAATATGTGTTTAATACTACAAAATACTCTCGATGTTACAGTCACTGCCATCAAGGCAAACATTTCTTCTAATGTCTTCAATTGTTGCATACACAAAGCTGCAGTAGACATATTTGTAAAGGACTTTAGTTGGATCCATTATGCGCACTGCCTTTTTAATAGCGTGGGGTTTATATACACGCCGCTGCTGATCGGGTAACACTTCTGACACACCCATCAAACGAGAGAAAACGTACCTCAAAGCCCGTTGCACACCGTTTCGAGGAAAGATTTCGTTCAACCCGGAAACCGTAGCAAAATGGTGCACACAGTTTTGAGACTGAACGTGCCCCTGGATTCATGTGTCTTGTTATCTTATTATTAGTTCCTGTTTATTAGTCTCGTTATCATGTTCATTAGTTTAGTCTCATCATTGGTTGTCTATGCCATGTGGCAACCCATGTCCATGTATTCAAGTCCTCATGTTTGCCATTGTTTTTTGTCGAGTATTGTTGGTGTAATGTTGTTTGTAACAGTCAAGTCACTTATGTTTGTTTTGTTTTGAATTCAGGTTTGGATACCAGTGCTGTAAATAAAATTGCACTTGGGTTCTCACACATCTTCGTCTCGTCGTGCATTTAAACATACTGAGTGTTGGGGAGTGACTAGCTAAAAGTAGTGACACCACTAACTAAAAATTTTTCAGTAGCATGAAGCTCACCTATCCACCTTTTTCCTGTGGGTCTTACTGGGAAACGGATGTGGGTGCACATGATAACAAGACTAATAAACAGGAACCAATAATAAAACAGAACTAATAATAAGATAACAAGACACATGAAACCAGATACTCACATGAAAGGAACAAATGAGGGAATAGGAAATCACATGACAAGGACACATGACCAGAAACAGGGACAGGAAGTAAACTAATTTCAAAATAAAATGCATGAAAACAAAACATGAAAAAAACACATTTAAACGTTACAACTAGTCAGTTGTTAGAAGACTAGTCGAATATTCAACAACCCTGGCACATCACTTATCTTTATGATGCCTTTATGTCTTTTTTGGAGCTTGGAAGTGTTGGATTTCATTGACTTGCATTGTATAGTTGTTCACATCATATCTCCATCTAAATATCTTGTTTGTGTACCGCAGAAGAAAGAAAGTCACATGTGTTCATGACGGCATAAGGGTGAGTAAATGATGAGATAATTATTAAGAATGTCCCGATACCATTTTTTTGACAATGAGTAAGAGTACCGATACTTCATTTTTGGTACTCACTGATACCTGTTTTTTTTTTTTCTTTTTTATCTTAACTCCATATAAATAGCTTTTATCACCAAAATGGTGTCTAAATAAATGAATTAAACTTAAATCAAATGAAAATATAACAATATTGTTTCATTTTTATCAAATGAAGTGCTTTTATACAGAACCTCACAGCACAATCCAAAATACAACATTGGAGTTATAATTTGCCAAATAATGTGCTGCATAACAGAGAACAGTTGTAAGATATTGCTTAAATATAATACAGTTACTATTGATTTATTGTTAATATTATTATTAGTAGTAGTAATTCAGTGGATATTACATAAATTTACAGTAATGATATATTTCTGTCATACTTTTTTCATTTAAATTGAGTTTTTATTTTGATGGAGATTTTATATTGAAGTGTTTCTGTGTTATGACAATAGCTTTTCAGTCTGAAAATGCCATTCGATACATGACTCAAAGCGATTATTAAAACCCAAAAGCTGCTATTTAATTAAATAAGTATGTACTCTGTTTGTACCTCACGCTACAATGTGAATTTGCACTTTGTTCACTGTCATCTGCTACAAACAGAGCAAGCGATGCTCATGATGGTGTTTTCCGTGTATGAGCCAAGGAGGAGCTCTAAAAGGTACGTGCAGCCACTGTCGACACAACACTGTCTCCACACATTCCCAAGTGCTCACATTTGAAGCACCCCACACAAGCAAACTATATACAGTATTTATTTCATTAAATTGCAGCTTTTGCGGTTAAATAATCTCAACAGGACATAACATGATTATAATTTGTGCACTGAATGTATATATAATGTCATACATACGTCAGATAGTATAGTTGATTGATATTGGAGCATTTTTATGTGCACGAGTACGATTACATGAGCGTGGTATTGGACCTGATTCCAATGCCAATGTCGGTATCAGGACATCCCTAATGATCATAATTTTTGAGTGAACTACTCCTTTAAGATTTCTCTTCATTGGAATCACGGAAATAGACAAACATGTTAATTAGCAGGGGATGTTCACATACTTTTGGCCATATAGTGATTTTTTTTTCTTCTGGAAAACAAGGCAAAAATACTGCTTAAGAAAATTATTTTCTGCAGTGACTATGCAAAAGTAGGAAGAGTAGTATGTGAGTATGCTATTCATACCTGAGCTCAAATAACCCATTGATTGGTCTACTTTTGTCATCACATCAGCTGACGTTAGTCTTATCCTTTCCATCACCGTTACTTTAGCATGTGATACAAAATGCTAAAAATGTATGTGCAAACATCACTTGTAAATTTAAGAAAACAGGGCATGAACACAGACAGAATCAAGGGCAGTTTGTGATGCAGGCTTTGTCACTTTTGCTCCCAGACTGCAGTAGACATAAGATGGTGTGATCTCATTAGTATGAAGAGCGGAGGGAGTGTTGGCGTTAGTGCTCTAAGAATCAGCCGCTGCTGTTATTGTCTCTGCCCTACTTACCTAAACCCTCAGCTGCCTGCACAGGGACCTGCCTGAAACTGCTACATCTAAAACTGCTTCTGCTAACATGATAAATGACCACAATGCCTCCGATGCACAACATGTGAGATACACATTTCCATCTTGCATAAGCAGGCTTTGCATTTCCTTTCCCTACAGTCTATTTATCTCTTCCTCTTACCACTGTGGGTTCAAAATCCTGAGACCTCCAGTGGAAATGCTTCTGTTTTGCAAGTTAATACAACATTTTACATTACACATTATATTATCAGCATAAAAATTCGATTGAAATGTTAACACAAATTTCCACATTTCTTACTATTTGGTATTTTTACCCATGTCATTTACTCACGTTCTTGTGCTTTGAAACCCATTATTTTATTCCACAGAAAAAAACAAAGGAGTTTCTTTCTTCAATAGAAGCAAGGAAATCTGACCTTTTTTGTACACAGGAGTTAACATAGTCAATTTGCCTGCATTTGATAAGTGACCTAGAAATCTAGGAAGTCTTACTCATTTTACATCATAACCTTACTGTTCTTTCTTTCTTTTTTTCTTTTTTTCATGCATTTTTTTCCAGGTTTAAATGAAATAAATCCCAGATTTTTTTATGTGGACTCCCACTGTATTTTCCCCCTCCCCCTCGCTTTTAATCTGCCGGTCTTTGTTTAACTTTCCATTCTCAGGCATTAGCCAAGCTGTCTGGGAGGACAGCATTATTCCATTATGAGCAGGCTAATAATGTTGTAATTGACAAAAGGCCTTTCTGCAGTCTCAGTATTGGTTTTTAAAAGCCTCCATTGCCCTGTCAGTGCCTTGCCTTTGATATTTTATTTGCCTCCTCATCTGAAGCCCTTACCAGTCTCGTGTTAAACTCTCTCCACCGCACTCACCTCTTTGATACTTCCTCTATGCCTGACAACTATCAGGGCCAATGGTGGGGAATTACCTGTAGCTACTTTGTTTTGATAGCATTACAGAGCTCCAGCTTTTGCACTTTTTAGGGAAAACAACCTACAGTACAAATGCCTTACGTATCCACATTTTTCCTAAGTCCAGTGATGTTTAGCGTGAAATGTGGGCACTACTTCCGTTATCAAGTAAACACAGTTGTTATTGCGGCGTGCGTCCATTCATTCTTTTGTTACGTGTTGGAATTTCTAGGAGAGGATCTCTAATTTCATGATGACATACTTCAATCATTATGTCAGTATGTTACTGAATTATAACAAACTGCAAAAAAGTCATAAAGACAAAGAAAGTGCAAATAAAACCGGTGCGCTGTTTCTTCCAGATGCAGCTGAAATTTAATCGAAGCACATTCGTGAAACTTTGAGCAAAATAATCTGTTGTTTTAGTGGAGTACCTCTGTTAGTTCAGTTTCAGATGTGTGTGCTTGTCATCTTCTCACACTGCATGTTGATATCATACAGACGCTCTGAGGAAGAGCCATGAAGTTCTCGTGCTTGGGTATATAATCGAGCTGTCCAATCGGAAGGTTATTTCCTTTTTAATCTGCACGTACACTAACATTCAAAAGTTTAGGGTCACTTACTCAGTCTTTTTTTCACATTTTAGAATAATAGTAAAGTCATTACAACTATGGAATAATAGAAATGGAAATATGGGAATTATGTTGTGACTAAAAAATTCCAAAATAAATCAAAACTGTGTTATATTTAGCATCTTCAAAGTAGTCACCCTTTGCCTAGATTTTGCAGACATGTACTCTTGGCATTTTCTCAATCAGCTTCTTGAGGTATCACCCTGGGATACTTTTTAAACAGTACTGAAGGAGTTCCAATCTATATGATGGGCACTTAGTGGCTGCTTTTCTTAATTATTCATTTTTTTAAATAAAATGTTAGTTTTGTAATTAAATAAATTAGTATGTTGGCACAATTATATTTTTGTCTACAAAACGAATTTCAAACATTTAAGCATACGCCTTTAGATCAAAAGGTTTTTAAGATCATGAGAAACATTTCAGGCAAGTGACCCCAAACTTTTGAACGGTAGTGCAAGTTTCAACTTTTGTTCGGCGCAGCGGTAAATTGAGAGGTGGCGCCTCGCTGCCGTCTGGGATGCATCATTCAGGATGGCGTTTACACTTGAAATGCGATGTTGTCATGCATTTTTGACTACCTCTGTATGTGTGTGTGTTTTTATTTATTTATTTATTTATTTATTTTATACAATCACAAAAAGTTTTACACCTGTTTACAACTATATTTAGCGCTGACCATTTGCGATCAGATCATCAGAAACACGCCTTAATACCAGCTGTAAACAGGGTCTGAATTGATTGCAGCCGACACTAGCAAATCCTATAGAACGACTTCCAGCAGAAGTCGCACCCACATCTGTTTCCCCAGTTAGACCCACAGGAAAAAGGTGGATAGGTGAGCTTTATGCTACTGAAAATGTAGTTTGGTTAGTGGCATCACTACTTTTAGCTAGTCACTCCCCAACAATCAGTATGTTTAAATGCACTTTAAAAGTTTGATTTAATTCATATGTAAACAATAATTTGTCTTTTGATCCAAATCGTACCAGTCCAATTAATGCGAAGTTGGACTAACAGACCTAGATAATGACATTGTAGCTCAGCTTCGTGTTTTGCACATATGACCTTGTGCGATTATTAAATCACAAAGGGCTGCAATTTAATTAAATAAATAAATAGTCTGCCTGCTTCAAAGTTTATTATTACAGTGTTTTCAGAACAGTTCTGTGCTTCATAACTCCATCTCATGCTTAGAGTAACAGAAGTGCTCAGAGTTTGGTTCTGTTTGCTTACGTGCACTAAGCGCTTTATTACACTAAACCAGCGCATCCTGCGTGAAGCAGTTTTTATTATCATCTGCGGAAGCATCATCTCAGTTTCTGCCAGGAACAGGTATCATAATAATAATGCGGAATACAAGATGGGGTATAATTCAAACATCTTTATTAAATGATTGCTGAGCAAACAGCATTAACAGTAGCACCTGTGGAGTCTAGAAACATGCACTCTTCCTCCATTCTCCTGTCATTTGTTTATCTCACAAGAGAGTGTGTTGCTCTTAAAACACACCCAGTGGCAACAAGTGAAAGTGGAACTAATATTACCAACATCCAACAAAATGAAAAGGAAGGAATGTACATAAAATAAATCTTATGTACAGTAGAGAATAGTTTTTATAAGCCTACTTGTTGTTAAGCCTAGAGTAAAGAGTAATTGTGTTTATTTGATTATTCAACCAAGAGTATTTTTTAACAGCAAATACAATGGTATTACCAACAGGGTAATATGAGTTCTGTATGAGAAATATCAAACTGCAAATGTTCCAAACGTGAAAGGAAACAGCTATACCCAGATCAGTCAGCACTGCTCAATGGACAGATCAGCGCAGAGACGTGCATTTACACGTGAACCGGTCTCGAGCGCTTAACCGCACAGATCATCATAAACAGAGCTTCGAGAAGCACGGGCTGGGTCACGAATTCGGCATTGATTATTTGTTTAAAACCTCTATGAAAGGCCATAATGTGTCGATGTTTAAAATTGTATTAAATGGCCCCAACATTCTAAACAGCACTGAAAAGGAATAAAGGAGAAATTTGCACAATGAACAGAAATGACAGAAACTGTAAGGTTTCAATCCACACATCACAGATATATATATATATATATATTATTGCATTGTATAGTTAAAACTATACAATGGAACTTTCCTTCTGTGTAAAATCTTTTCTAATGCCCTCTGATTGTAGAAAAAGGATTTGTATGTCTTAAGATGACTATTTTAATCATCAAGATCCTGATAAAAAGAAAGAAACCGTGAAAGAAAACAAATTTTCTTTCGGTTGGACCAGTGCGACCAACTCAAATGCTGGTGCGACCATTTGTAGAATTTAACACTGGTGCTACCTCTCTTAAATGTTAGTCTGGCATTATTTGCTGTGGCATTGCAAGAATTAATTTGCAAGAACAAATCTAAAAATAAGAAAAAGTGCAAATTTGTTGTTTTATTCATTACCCACTCTTGCCACCTGTAATCTCATTACCGTACCTATGTGACTTGTGTTTTTTGGATAGCCAAATTTCAAACATTACGAGTAAACACGCAACTAAAATGTACAGAAAACATGGAAGTTCTTGAAAAGGAAAACTATCAAGGATGGTCATGTGGGACAGTGGGATAGAGGTGTGCCATGGGATTTGTATAATTGTAAAAAGTGTGCCGTGGCAGAAAAAAGGTTCGGAAACACTGCCGTCCCTTCTTTCATATATTCAAATATGCAATGTGTCATGTTTACTTGGAGAGACAAATGAAGACTGTAGCTTGAATACTGTACACAAATACCTGCTTTAGGTCAGTTATAAATGTGCATGTACACCATACAGACTGTTAAGGTCAGAAACATCTGCCAAAAATCCCATAGCAGTTAAAGTGGAGAACATGGAGTAAAGATGTAGAAACTAAGCTAGTTTAACTAAGCTAGGTAAAAACTAGCCAATGGAGTTTTCAGTGTCTTGAGACTGCCAAGCGACATTGCGAGACTACAGTGATTCCACCCTCCAGCGGATATGAGAAGGTCAGAGGTCACAAGCTGGCAGATGCCTCCATGGAGACTGAGGGGGTAAATAAATGCTGGGCAGGTCAAAGAGCAGTCTGCACATTTACCACAGCAATAGTGCATTAAAATATGCCCCAGGTTACAGGTCACTCAGCTATCTTCCATCCTGCATTCAACCACACAACAAACAGAGTCAACTGAACAGCAGTTGAGCAGCACTGAGAAACAGTGGAGAAAATGAACATTACACATGAACGGCAAACGAAAACCAAGCCAACCGTTACACTGCACAGCCTTGTGCAAGTTTGCTGTAAATGATTCAAGACCCAGAAATCAATATCCATTTTTTAACAATACTCTATATGGTCAAAAGTATGTGAACACCTGAACAGCATCCCCATATGTGCTTGCTGAACATTTAATAGCAAAACCATTGCTGTTAATAGAGAGTTGGCCCTCCCTTTGCTGCTATAACAGCTTTCACTCTTCTGGGAAGGTTTTCCACTAGATGAGGTCAGGTACGGATTCATCCCAAAGGTGTTCACTGGGGTTAAGGTCTGGACTTTATGCAGGCCAGTCAAGTTTTTCCAAAAAAGACTCAAAACAATGATTTCTTTATAGACCTCGCTTTGTCCACTGGGACATTGCCATTCTGGGACAAAACAGGGCCCACCCCAAACTGTTGTTGCAAAGTTGGAAGCAAATAATTCTTTAGGATGTCAACATATGTCGTAGCATTAAGATTTGACTTCACTGGAATTACTGGAAGAGCCAAACATGTAAATCAGAATAGGGTTTCCACATACTTTTGGCCACGTGGTATATTGTAAAATTCTTATTTTTACAATTATAGGATTATATTTCAAAGTGCTAACCCATTTTATTTATGAATTAGATGTTGCAATTAAGCTACTCTTATAACAGTTTAAAAGAAAAGCATTCATTCCGCCAAATCTGCTGCAACATTACAAATCACCATAGTCAGCCCAAATAAACTAATAAACAAAGCCTAGCTTCACTGGAGATGCTCACAACAATACTAGCTAATTGGAATCTGACTGAAGTATGGAGCACAAAGTACATTTATGAAACGGCAAACTGAATATCCACAATAAAACACAAGAACAATGTCTTTTGTTCAAACAATCCTGACAAGACAAGCGCAAATATAGTAGTCATAAAAATTAGCATAATGCTACTACAAGCACACATGCTGTTCTTTCATTTGTTAAGAGTAAGTTATGTGGATTGCGTGATAACAGATACAGATGTACGGCAGCAAATAATGCTTGTTATTCAACAAGCAGAAGCAGCGTGCTAAGCAACAGTAATTTTAGACTAAACAAAGCGGGTGGACGCAGGGGTTGGCTAGGCAACCCTCATTCCTCATTATAGTTCCAGATAACACCCTGCTCTAAACAAACTGCACACAGTAGTAGGTGTAAGGTGCAAGATTATCATCGTTTTCCCTTGCAATGCAGCCCAATAATAGTGAGCTGGGAACTGGGAGGGGGTGAAAGAGGTTTATCATGAAACTGAAGACTTACAAAGCTAGTGCTTCACCTGCAGTACATTACATGATGAGGCAATGACATGACGGAGCTCTTGCTGCTTCCCACAGTCTGTCTGATAATAAATAAAGCCTTTTAATCTGGCGTGCCCATGCCATGTAAATATCATTAACAACATACAGGCCTTATTACACGCTGCGCAGCTTATTCAATATTAAAAACACAACCCAGACCAAATCAGATTCAACTAGAACTAAGTGAAGTGGGCACCTCTCTGTATTTGGTTGCTCTCCTTGTTGTATCAAAACAGAGAGAGAGAGAGAGAGAGAGAGAGAGAGAGAGAGTCAACTCAGGCGTAAAATATGCATTTATTGCACACACTAATTAATGTCACAGGTATTACATCCATGTGCATTGCATTCATATTTCAAACACTGCATATTTGACTGTTTATTTGCTTAACATAGTCACTTTTCTCTGTTTTTTACTCATGTATCTCCAGCATTACATAAAGTGTATGTGTGCTACGATTATATACTGAGGTCTTGTGCTCAGCAGGAGTCTTGTTTCTCTTCCTCTACCACTCCAGTGAGTGTTTAAACTGCCTTACACCATAGTGCGACACAACAAGTTTCCAATTTACAGTGAAAGCAAAAATGCAGTGCAATGTGACACAAACATAACATTACAAAATTAGAACATATTTGATGTTAAATGTACAGTTATGTGGATCAGGATTTTACACCAATGAGATTTCACTGTGGGCGGTGTTACCCCACACAACACCATAGAAACAGAAACCAAGCAACTGGGTAATTGTCCTTAAAGGGGTCATGACATGCCTTTTTTATTTTTATTTGTATATTCCTTTAGGTTCACTTTTAATATTAGTAAAGTTTTTTGCACAAAACGTAATCATATATTTGTAAAACATGATCATTTTCCACCCTCATTCTGACCCTCTGTCAGAAACGCTTGGTTTTAGTGCTGCATCTCCTTTAAGATCTGACAGTAAACACCCACTATTTTGATTGGCTCTCTGCTCTTGACTGACCTGCTCTATCTACTTGGCATCTCACTGCTCACCGCTACTAGGCAGGGCTACGGAAGTGATTAAAGATAAAGAAGGCATTGATATGTTGCTGTGGAGGCGGTCAGATCCAAATATCTTCCATAGTGTGACATCACAATGTGGAGGAAGTAGAGAACAAGCCGTTTTTGCAGCTTGGTTTCAACAAATGCTCTTTTTGCAGTGAGGGGGAAGTTTTGAGTTCTGAAACTAAAAGTATGTTTTTATAATACAACGACCTCTTAAATGTAAAAAGATCAAGGAAAATTGTATTCTTCATGAACCCTTGAAGACTATTGTATTGTTAAATCATTCTCTTTGCAGAGATGCACAAGCTTGTATGCACAACCGGGTTAGCTGCTGAAGTGGAACATGATGGTAGCTAACACTCTTTATGTATCATAAAAGTTCCAACATATGGTTTATGTATCTGACTTTGTCCATGTATTTTATAAACAAAACATTGCTGTTCTTTTTGTCCTTAACCCTGCCTTGACTTGCTGTTGCAGTCTTTATTAAGAAGCAGAGCTGGCTGTGCTGAACACAGACGGCTGTCACCTCAGCCCAAACCCACTCAATAAAGCTATAATATGTCAAGATTACAGTAAGCCCCTTGTCTTGCCTTACAATGAGAATCAATAGCTGGACAGCCTTTAGAATGACAAGATAAGAGAAGAACACAGAGAGATTAGGTCTGGACTAGAATGAATACTGCCTTCTAAGGAAATGGTAGAGGGAAGGACAGTGATATAGAGAGAAAGACAGCACTATTTCTTTTTATTTATTTTTTTTATTAACAATTTTTTATTGATTCCATATACAAATTTAAACAAACAACACAAGAATACATGGAATCAATTTTTAACAATTATGTGCCAACCCCCACATAATGGATTTTAAGATTTTTTCAATCTTACCCCATTCTCAAACTTCCAGTACTAAATTCAAGTCTCTCTCCCATAACTTCTTAAGAGAAGTTAAAACCCTGTCCCCTAAACTCTGAATTAGCCAGGAATAGTACACGGAAGCCTCGTGACCCTTTCCAAAAGCAAGCACCATCTCAATAGTGTCTGCCACTTTAGGGGGCTGTGTACTACACCCAAATGTGGTGCAAAGTAGATGGCGCAGCTGTAAGTACCTCAAGAATTGAGATCTGGGAATCCCAAACTGCTGTATAATATTTTCATAAGATCTCAATGCTCCATTTTCATACAGGTCACCCAGTGTAGCAACTCCCTTCTCAATCCATTCTGTCCAGCAGAAAGGGGACTTTCTAATGCACAATTTAGGGTTTAACCAATTACTTGCAGCAACGTTCAGGTAAATGTCCGAATTGAACACATGGGAAACTTTTGTCCACACTAAATGCATGTGCGAGATAACGGGAAGTGTCTTTACTTCTCCGGACAGCTTGGTAGAAAGACTTTGCAATGGCAAGATAGGTGCAAGGACCTACTGTTCAATAAAGAGCCAGGGAGGGGCTCTTTCAGGCGGAAAAGACCAATGCGCCAAATGTCTGAGACCAAAAGCATAATAGTAAAACAAAATCTTGGGGAGACCTAACCCACCTTTGTCAATTGACCTGTGTAACTTGTTAAAATGTATCCGAGGACGTTTACCATTCCAGACAAAAGATTTAGCTATACTATCAAATTGTTTAAAATAAAAGAGGGGAACTTCAATGGGGAGAGACTGTAGTAGGTAGTTGAATTTTGGAATACAATACATTTTTATAACATTAACCTTTAAGACAGCACTATTTAATGCAACTACGTATTAGGCTTTAGTTCATGCTACAGATGGGCAGAAAATTTGCCAGGGGGCATACACTTTGATAGGAGTGCATTAGCTGGCAAGGAAGGAGCTGGCAAATTGAGCACCTGCAAAAATGAGCAGTGACTTAGTCTGTGTTTTTGTAGAGTTGTCAGATTTATGGCAGGCGTAAGGATTAACTACAACTACTAGACATGAGGTACTGGAATTTATTAATTGAACGGTGATGAACTGGTGAAAAGGTGATAAACTTCCTGCACTACTGCACAACAGGAGCGTGTGCACATACATTTGTGCTTACTCTTGTATTCTAAAATAAGGAGCTTGTGCCACAATTAGTAATTAGCATAATACAAAACCAAACCATCTTCATATAAGGGTAAAGATAACTGTACATCAATTCTTCCCTTGCTGCATATATGTCCTTACACTCTTTAAAAAGAGCACGCACAGCATTATCTTTGAGTAAAGCCATTATCAAAACCAATTTAAACACAATAAACACCTTTTGGCCTAGACAACACATGATCAGCTGAATTTTAATGCAGAATCTGTTCCAGATGAACTATAACACACATTATTTTTGTTACTGTGTATTAACTAATACTTATTAGTTCATCTGTTTCTAATATTATTGCACGGTTCTCTGGAATACTTGATTCTGGTCAATCGCTAGATATAGCGGTCACATTTTTCTAAATAATGATCACACATCCAGGGACAAAGTGATATTTTACCAGTCATCCGGGTATTGCAATTCATCTTTCACAATTCTTGTATAGGTCTACCATCTGTACAAGTTAATAAAACTATTTTAATTTAAATCAATTGTTCATGTCTATTTATTCATTTATTTGGTATGTAGCTGTGCTGACTGTAGGTTATCCCTTACATAATAGGGGAAGATGGGGGAAGACGCCCCGCTTTTAACTTTTTCTCTTGACCATAGATAGCGCTAAATCTCATCTCAACATCTTTAATGTCTGTTCTCCTCTTAAGCATGATATTTCATCTGAATATCAATATTTGTGGGATTTATTCTATCCAAACAGTTTTGAGGATAAATTATAAAAAAAATTTTGTCATTGGACAATAGTGATCTGTGACATTCCATTATGTTGGATATAAAACTTTCCCTGTCTGTCACTCACTAGGGGTTCGATCTTGAGAGCCCCAATCACCTTTGCTTAAAATAGAAAAGGCCAATGAGAATTGACGAGTGGAATTTGCATGCCACTCTCCGCCCCAGACATACGGGTATAAAAGAAGATGGCGTGCATCACTCATTCAGATTTTTTCTTCGGAGCTGAATGCAGGTTGTGTTCATCCTCTCACCTTTCGCTACGCTGCTGGATTCTTATGCCGCATATCAGCGGTCACCCTCGCACGGTAGAGTGTTGTGCTTCCTCTGGGCGCTTCGTCAGCTGAGTCTGCAGGTGCTAAAAGAGTATATTCAAAAGAATATATGTTCTTCTAAAAGAGCTCGTGCAAACTCTTGGCGTCTTTTTAAAGATGTCCTTCCATGTTTGCGCTACTGGATGTGGCCGCTCCTGACCGGTCTGGCCTGGGTGACCTTTCCAGCCCCACCATCGTCCCTGGGCCAGCGCGTGGTGAGTATTTCATAGCTGAGTGCCCCCTGGGGCTCGGCACCCACATGGTCAATAAAAAGCAGTTTCCTCATTCCCTGGGCCAGCGCACTCACGACGACCAGGCGCTGGAAGTCTTTCCGGGCAATCAGGCGAACGCAAGTACCTCCTGTTCCCTCGTTCTCCGTCGAGAGACAACCGGCGAACAGGTAAGTATGCTGGTCTCTGGGGTCGCTCACCCACCCCAGTCACCGGCCCCCTGGGCTGTCTTCCAGGTGGGGCGCCTGCTCTGCCTTGCTGTGAACCACCCTTCCCGGGCACGGTAAGTCCAGTTGTCCCCTTGGTGCCGCTGTCGCGGAGGCTGGAGGCCTGGTTAGCGCTCTCCAGCCCCTCGCGGTGGCTCATCAGGACGATTTGCCTCGGCTACGTGATCCAGTTTGCCAGACACCCGCCCAGGTTCAGTGGCATCCTCTCCACTACAGTGCGGGGCGAGGGTGCCTCTTCTGGCGAAGGGAGCAATAGAGCCTGTCCCCGTAGCAGAGTTGCGCAATGGTTTACTGCCCTTATTTTATCGTGCCCAAGAGAGGGGGAGGGTTGGCCCAATCTTGGATCTGTGTGCCTTGAACAGAGCCTTACACAGGCTTCCATTCAGGATGTTAACGCAGAAGCGCATCCTGACATCAGTATGACATCAGGATTGGTTCGCGGCCATCGACCTGAAGGATGCGTACTTTCACGTATTGATCCTTCCTCGACACAGACCCTTTCTTAGGTTTGCCTTCAAGGGACAAGCATACCAGTACAAGGTCCTCCCCTTCGGTCTGTCCCTGTCCCCTCGCGTCTTTATCAAGGTCGCAGAGGCTGCCCTGGCCCCTCTTAGGGAAAAGGGCATACGCATTCTCAATTATCTCAATGACTGGCTAATCCTAGCTCACTCGCGAGATCTATTGTGTGCACACAGGGACCTTGTGCTTCAGCACCTCGACCGACTCGGGCTTCAGGTCAACTGGGAGAAGAGCAAGCTGTCCCCTGCACAGAGCATCTCTTTTCTCGGTATAGAGTTGGACTCGATCTCTCTCAAGGCACGTTTTACGACTGAACATGCTCAGTCAGTGCTGACCTGCTTGAAGAGCTTCGGGCAAAAGGTAGCGGTGCCAGTGAAACAATTTTAGAGGCTCCTGGGGCATATGGCATCCTCGGCGGCTGTTCTCCCCCTCGGGTTGATGCATATGAGACCGCTTCAGCACTGGCTACAGACTCGAGTCCCAAGGTGGGCATGGTGCCACTGCACCTGGTGTGTGACCATAATGCCACGGTGCCATCAGACTTTCAGCCCTTGGTCGGACCTGGCATTTCTACGGGCAGGTGTTCCCCTAGAGCAGGTCTCAAGGCGCGTCGTGGTCACAACAGATGCCTCAAACTCAGGCTGGGGCGCCGTGTGCAATGGGCAGGCAGTGTCGGGGCTCTGGACTCCAATAGCACACCAACTGCTTAGATTTGCTAGCGGTATTGCTGGCCCTGAAGAGGCTTCGGCTGTCGATTCAGGGCAAGCATGTGTTGGTTCGGACCGACAACACAGCGACCATAGCATACATAAACCACCAAGGCGGCATACACTCGCATCGCATGTCGCAACTCACCCACCGCCTCCTCCTTTGGAGTCAGCAGACGTTGAAGTCTCTGTGAGCCAGTCACCTTCCGGGCGTCCTCAACCGTGCAGCAGATGTGCTCTCACGGCAGGTAACGCTCCGCAGGGAGTGGAGACTCCACCCCCACATAGTCCAGCTGATTTGGGAGAGATTCGCGGAAGCGCAGGTAGACCTGTTCACCTCCCAAGAGTCCTCTCACTGCCCCCTTTGGTACTCCCTGTCCGAGGCCCCCCTCAGCACGGATGCCTTGGCGTACAGCTGGCCTCGGGGGGGCTACGCAAGTATGCGTTTCCTCCGGTGAGCCTGGGAGTCAGGGAGGATGAGCAGCAAGTCCTGTTCGTTGCGCCGAACTGACCCAACCGGACTTGATTCCCGGATCTGATGCTCCTGGCAGTAGCACCTCCCTGGCGCATTCCCCTGAGGCGGGACCTTCTCACTCAGGGGCAGGGTGTGCTTCAGCACCCGCGGCCAGACCTCTGTAGTCTCCATGTCTGGCTCCTGGACGGGATGCGGGGGACTTAGCAGGCCTTCCGCAAGTAGTGGTACACACGATCACTCAGGCCAGAGCCCCCTCCACGAGGTGGCTGTATGCTCTGAAGTGGTGTCTCTTAGCAAATTGGTGTTCTTCCCGAGGGGAAGATCCACAGAGATGTGCAGTTGGGTCTGTGTTGTCCTTCAGGAGGGGCTGAAGAGATGGCTGTCTCCCTCTGAGGTGTACATGGCTGCTATTGCAGCATATCACGATACACTGGATGGGAGACCCTCACGACAGCGCAACCTGATCAACAGGTTCCTCAAGGGCGCAAGGAGGTTGAATCCTCCTAGACCGTGCCTGATTCCCTCTTGGGATCTCTCTATGGTCCTACCTGCCCTACAGAGAGCCCCCTTTGAGCCCCTGGAGCAGGCCGAGCTCAGCATTTTGTCTCTGAAGATGGCCCTCCTGGTGGTGCTCACTTCCATCAAGAGGGTGGGGGACCTGCAGGTGCTATCTGTCACCATTCGGGACCAGGTGGTGAACCTGCAAGCGCTCCCTTCAGAGGAGGAAGACCCGGCCTTGTCGTTGCTGTGTCCAGTTCGCGCCCTGTGCATCTTCCTGGACCGCACACAGAGATTTAGATGCTCAGAGCAGCTCTTTGTCTGTTTTGGAGGGCAGCAGAAGGGGAAAGCTGTCTCCAAGCAGAGGCTGGCCCATTGGATTGTGGATGACATTCTCCTTGCATACCAATTACAGGACTTGCCGTGCCCCTTGGAAGTCCGGGCGCACTCCACTAGAGGTGTTGCATCCTCCTGGGCACTGGCAAGGGGGGCCTCTCTAGCAGACATATGCAAAGCTGTGGGTTGGGCTACACCCAATACCTTCGCAAGGTTTTACAATCTACGCACAGAGCTGGATTCGACCTGAGTGTTATGCGGTAACAGCAGGTAGGCCGGGCGGCCGTTTGAGTGTACCGCTTGCATTGCGCCTTTCCCCTTTTTTCAAAGGTGATAATGTGCGCCTTTTGTCCACAACAGTTCCCCGTATCCGGTGAAACCCGGACACCTCTTTAATTCTTAAGCACTCTTCGGTGACAAACTCGGTGGAGGAGTTACAGCACCAGGCCCAGTACTCGTGGTATGCCCCTTTTCAGGTGAGCCTGTGTGCTCGGGCTCAATGCTCCATACGTGGTGATTCCCCTTGGTAATCCCGTATGATGAGTTTTCACTGTTCGGTTTCCCCATAGGTGAACCCTGTGTTTCCCCTCAGCCACTGTTGCTGCGAACCCTCTCTGTAGATAGGGTCCTCTGGTGGTATCATTCCATATGTGAACTTCCCCGTTGGTAAGTCCATGTGAGGTATTCTCCACATGTTAACCTCCCTCCAGTAGGATGTGGTCTCTGTAGTGCCCTCCCTCCTGAAGAGTGAAGAGCACTTCCCAGCGCTATTCTAGAAAGTGCTTGGCAGGAAATTGCTTAACAGCAAATCAGGAAAGGCTCCGCCGGTAGCCTCCTTGGATAAGTGCCTTCTCCCCCTTAACGGGACTAGGGAGACACCTTACCTAACTCGTTGGAAGGTCACGACATGGTTGTTTTGGCTGCCAGTCTATGTTGTGTGGTTAAATATATTTTAGCGCAGTTATTTATTTATTTAATTTGATAATACAACTGCCTCATTCTGTTGTGAGTCATTTTTAATGCATGGTCAGAGTAAGATAACAGCTAATGTATTTATAAATAAAAACATATGAGACATTTATCCAAAGAAAAGTCATTTGCAGTCGTTGTATTGTAAAATTTATCATTTAATCTCAACTGGTATGAAATATCATCAATGAATGAAATGCATGTTAATGAAACAGCCAGACTGCTGCAGGTTATATATGTTTGATTTATTATTCAGGAGCTGAGTTTAGCTACATTTGGAAAGGAAAAAATATATTTAGAGGCAAATTTCAGCAAATTATAAAATTGAGACATCACGTTAGTGCCAGAAATATGATTTATTGATTTAATCAACTGACAGCCCACCCCCACCCCAAATAAAGAAATACTCTGCCTTCCCATGAATAAATCTCTGCACGTATGTGCGCTGTATGCTGTAACCGGAAACGCCTGAACTGCACTACTTAGAACGCAGAAGCAGTTGTGCAAGTAGTCCATTAACTACGAAATATTTTATTCTAAATATACTTATTTTCCTGTCAAAATGCCTTTATTTCCTTCTTAGGAAACAAAACAAAACAATATGTAGTAAAATAACACTTTATTAATATTTTCCAAACAAAGAAAAGTATAAAGATAGAATTGCACTAAAACAGCACCAATTCAAGTAACATTAAATGTTTCCCAAAGTCTAAGTGGAAGTTTGACTAACTGAAAGAACTAGTCCCCACATAGGTTGCATATTCATTGCAATGGGCATAAAATCTCTTAAATCCTCCACAAAATTAATCAGCCAGCAGACTGTAGCTATCCGCTTTGCTACAACAGTCATGAAGTTTTGTGTCGGGGTGTCAGCGCCAGCGTCAAGTGCCACTTTGAACTCAACATGAAAAGTGCTTGCAGACAAAAACGTCTCATTCTGCGTTTTGGTGATAGTTAAGACTTGGTGTGCTTCTGTAAAATGTGCCTTACTTAGGCTGACAAATACTTGATTTCTGTCACAAGTTTCATCGAGGTTTGTTTTGTACAACAAAAAGCATTAAGAGATCATTTTCCCATCACTTTGTCACTGAAACTGAATCACTGCTGTGTGTGTTTGTGTTGTGTACATCAGTGTAATGACTCCAGGAAGACACAGACACATTACAAAGGTTCCACCCTCCAAACAAGTGTTTATGCTGGTTTATGCTGTATTAACGGTAAATGCGTTAATCACAATTAAGAAAAATGTATGCGTTAAACAAAAATTAATTTCTTGCGTTAACACGTTAATTATGACAGCTCTAATATACAGTATATATAGTATATAAAATTTTGGTTTCACATATTCCTTTGTTCTAAAGCCCCATTCACACATTCGCTTGATGACGTTTGTCCCTGTATTAAGTCGGGAGTTCCTACTGCTGTCGCTCTAACATTGGTTCACTGCACATCTGGCCATATATTTAGAAAATCTGATCACAGATGAGACATATTGCCAGTAAAACTAAGATATCATTCTAATTTGACAAGGAATCAGTTTTATTGCTGCTGAAAATGAACATTCTGCAGGAGAGAATGTTTTTTTTTTTTTTTTTTTATCATATCGACAAGATGAAGGATCTACTGAATCAATGTACGAATCAAACTCACTCATTTATTTTCCACACATAATTTATTATTACATCTACAGTATGTATAAGGTTACAGACAATCAAATAGCACAGTGAAATTGCTCACAGAAACTTTAACTTCTTCATCTTGTCTGCACTCTATTCCATTATTTCACAGGAGACAGATGATGTGAGCTCCACTCACACTGTCTTCACTTCTATTCACTCCAATTCTGTGTAAAGAAAAAGGCTTGCATATACTGTAGGTTTTACACAGTTAGTGAATGAGACCCTTTGTCTTTTGGTTTTGTTGTTTTTGGCAGCACTTTAATCACATCAGTGCTGATTTAGGGCCATATAGCATGCCGAGTACCGTAGGTAATCACTGCAGTGCTGATTTAGGGCCATATAGCACGATTGTGAGTGTGATATTGCTTACATACAACAGTTCAATGAACAAGTAAATTTAAAAAAAATTAGGAATAACTGAGTATGGTTATAAAAAACGCATTTGTGCATGGAAGTACTTTCTTACGCAATGGATCAGAATCTGCCGTTGCTGGTTCATACCAAATGATGCATCCAAGCAATTAAAAAATGTCACTTTAGAACTAGTATCATGGCTTGGGCTGTTTCTAACAAGTTATTGGAGAAACAAGGATGTGTGTGTGTGCATGTGCGTGTGCGTGTGTGCGTGTGTGTGTGCGAGAGAGAGAGAGAGAGATGGAGCGTGTGCGATCACCTGTTGATGATGCTGTAGTGTGTTAGTCAGCTTTCTGAGGTTAATGACATTTTGGTCAAATTCATCCTATTTTCTCAGTGGAAAAATTATCCATCCAAGCAGGGGTGTTTCTCCGTATTTCACTGAGTCATTCACTATAGAAATTGCAATCTTCTCAGCCATTTTGAACAGTATGTCCTCTCCAATGTGAAAACTCCAGTAAGAGGTAAGCACCTTGAGTTTGTGTAATTAATCAGTCTGTTGTGTCTCTTAGCTGTGATGAGCCTTAATGCTGAAGTTGTTAGTTTAAAGCCATTAAAAGCTATTTCCTAGCTTTAGTAGTGTAGTAGTAATACAAGCAATCACGTAGTGTTGATGAATGAAAACACCGACTGACGCTGACTCACTTCACGTCACCTAACTGGCTTATATTACACACAAAAATGGTCTTTTGCCACCACCTGCTGGCTAAAATATGTCACAAAATTAAATGTAAAGAGACACATATAGCTCTTAACACTTATGCACTACTCTTCCACTTTAGTTTAGAATGGCATGAAAACAAGCATCGGAGTGCTAATGGTGTGAGACCATCAGTTCTCATAGAACATCTCTCGTCCAATGAGATTCGAGGACCGGAACTAACTGTTGTATATTACATTAATAATCACATACCATATATATATATATATATATATATATATATATATATATATATATATATATATATATATATATATATATATATAATAACTACTACAACAACAACAAAAACAATTGGCAAAATAATTTGAAAACATCTGATTTCAATAGGAGAACATAAAAAAAAAACAAGGGAGTCTATCAACATTGCATAAATGTAGTCTTCCATTTTAAAGTACAGTTGTAAAAGGTTTAGGTGTTGTTTAATAGGTTAAAGGCAAATAGTTAGCTGGAATAAGTATACATTCTCAGGTAAGTGAAAAAAAAAAAAAAATACATTGCTGTCCATACAAAAAGACATAATTATTAATAATGTTTTGTCGATCTCTAGATTATAGCAGCTGCCTCATGAAGCACCTGCTGACAGAGCTGACATTTTTTGTTTTACAGTATCTGCAGTTTATCTTGAAGCAAATGACATGCAAATCTCATCAATGCTCTCATTGTCACCCGACACAAAGCTGTTTTAGACGTTATTGAGACACGAGTATTTTGCACCATGAAAGATATGTGTTTACGCAAAACATTTTCTCGAACAGTATCGCGAGATAATTCATTTCCACAGAAGTGTAATCACGTAGATGATTATTCAAAGCAAAATAAAGTTTAATAGTAAATGTTTATATATATTTAGAGAATTTTAAACAAGTGGATCTTGTTAAAAGCTGTGCTGGCATACTGTGGCCATTCTGACATACAGCCAGTCATTCCATTAGAACATGATGCATCTACCTGAACGGCAACTGTACAAGAGTAATAAACTGAGAATTAAATTAAATCGTCATATTTCCAACATGCTTTCATTCAAGGCTCTTTTAATGTGAAGTAATGTTATGTCTTTGAGACTTTGCAGGATTTGTCTTTACTTGAGTTATTTTCCATTTCTTAATTAGCGCTTAAACCTACACATCAAGCATTTGTTACACACCTCACTAGACTAGAGCATGAATGGCTGTTACGTTTAATGAAACGAACAACCCCCAGAATTGTTTCCTCTCACACGCACTGCTGGAATGGCTGTCTTGCATACAGTTTCAGAAACTCCGCCAGATGGTGCCACAATCAGAAAATCCGATTATCGATCGAGCTCTGTTACAAACAGTCCTCATGTGGCAGATCTAGGCAAGTGGATATGGGGTGAAGATGGGTTTCAGAAAAAATACACTCGCAGCACGGTCCAGTGAAACCGGCTTGTCTGCGAAACTGAGACACTTAAATGTTACACAAAGAGATAGACAAGAGATGATTGGCCACCCGATTACATGTCAAAGGACCAATCAGCTTACACTATGCGAGACAATTGGCTTAACATTTCACTTGTGAATGAGCTGATTGGCAAACAGATAACAAGCTCAAGAACTGCTTGCGCCACACAGAGTTTCATGGCTGAACTTGGGTAATTTTTCCTACCTGAATGAAAAAGGTGACGTGAGCCAAAAAACTTTGTTGGATGACGCAGAAAACGTTGGATGTTGAAAATGCCACAAAGCCACAGTTTTTACACTTTTCAGGGACATCAATATACAATTGGCTTAATCTGCACATTAATCTAGGAAAGGAGAAATTATTTTAACATAAAAAATATGACACAGCAGGTTTAAACAATTCCTCCATTACCTATAAATTCTGTTATGTTCCCATTTTCTGGCATTAACAGCTGACATTTCAAAACTACATTTCCACGATGCTTATATATTTTTTAATAATATCTGTAAATAAAAGTAGAGGTTCACATATAATAGCGAAAATAAATCAGGCTGAGAAGGAAGTAACTTTGCTTTAGGCAATTCTAAATATAAAATATTGATTACATTCAAGGTGCCTTTGCAATCACAAACAACATGACCGCTACTGACAAAATCATACACCTGTTTTAAGATACTTACTAATGTGGCTCAAATCCATCTGCATTGTAACATCCACAAACATCTGTATGGGACATTTTAAAATATTTCTCATAAGGATGAAAATATTGTGTTATTTGTGTCAAAAAGCATTTTCAGGCATTTTTAAATGATACAGGGCTGGGTGATAGATGAGGGAGAATGATAGTCTGAAAGAAAATGACAGATATGATGTTTATGAGGTTTAGTACTGCAGAGCCATGATTAGCTTTTCTGCTACTCTCTCTCTCTCTCTCTCTCTCTCTCTCTCTCTCTCTCTCTCTCTCTCTCTCTTTGTAGTGTTTGCTGCAGAAGACACATGACAAATGGCCTAAGAGATGAGAACTGAACCACAACCTCTGGTGCAAGGTTACAGCACACACATACACATACACACAAACACACACACACATACACTGTACAGTGTTGAGCGAAAATAACATGTCATGCCGCACACACACAGACACCCCCATTCATAAACATTGGACGGTTAGTAATCAGATGAGCTTGTTACCCACGAACAAGACAATCCATTATTTAAGCTTGTCGCAGTGTGGGCGTGGTCAAGCGTCCGCCCGGAGAGAGAGAAAGTGGAAAGGGTGCTTGCACCTGAGCTAGATTATGTTTAACACCTGTCTCTAATTCCAGTGAGCATGGGGAGAGCGGCATATAAACAGCCACGCCATCAGCAGCCGAGTAAGAGAATCTGGCACAAGGAAGGCCACAGTGCTACAGAATCTGTTGTGCTTAATCTATTGTGTTTGTGAAGCTGATGTGTTTAAGTGACTACGTGCCTGTGAAGCTGCTGAGTCTGTGAAATTGTAAAGCACTGAAGTGGCCAATTAAAACTCTTACCTGAACCTGGAAACTTCCCTGTGTTCTCCTTCCCTTCTGCCTGTGAAGCAGTGTCACAAAGCTGTTTAAAGGGCGGTTTCTCTCTCACATATACACGTGTGGAGTATCAAGGCACTCGTGCAGGGTGTTAACTGATATTTACTTCATGTGAGCTGTTAATTACGTGGTTTTAATTGAACATAGCCATTGTGGAGAAAGAGCTGTCTGATCAGGGGGATTAAGCCAAGCGAACTGGAAATGGAAGGACGTTGGTACAAATTCACACCACTTATATCTGTGCAGAAGAATTTAAACCCAACATACAGACACAAAACTGCAGATATTTAGCCCCACACACACACACACACACACACACACACACACACACACACACTACCGGTCAAAAGTTTTGAATTATATATATATAATTATTTTTTTTTTTTTTTTTCACATTTTAGAATAATAGTAAAGTCATAAAAACTATGGAATAACATAAATGGAAATATGGGAATTATGTTGTAACTAAACAAAATCCAAAATAAATCAAAACTGTGTTATATTTTAGCACCTTCAAAGTATGTACTCTTTACATTTTCTCAACCAACTTCTTGAGGTATCACCCTGGGATGCTTTTTGAACAGTACTGAAGGAGTTCCCATCTATGTTGGGCACTTATTGGCTGCTTTTCTTTATTATTTGGTCCAAGACATCAATTTCAAAATGTATTTATTTTTTATTAAATTTTAGTTTTATAATGAAATAAAATAATATGGTGGCACAATTATATTTTTGTCTACAAAACTAATTTCAAACATTTAAGCATACGCCTTCAGATCAGAAGATTTTTAAGATCATGAGAAACATTTCAGTCAAACTTTTGACCGGTAGTGTGTGTGTGTGTGTGTGTGTGTGTGTGTGTGTATATATATATATATATATATATATATATATATATATATATACAGTACTGTGCAAAAGTCTTAGTCACATAAGATGTTTCACAAAAACATTTGTCTTAAGATAGTTATTTATATCTGCTACTTTAGTGTGTCTATAGGAAATATACATTTTATACTCCCAAACATTCCTTTTGCAAATGAAATAGAATAGAAAAACAGGGAACCCTGCAACAGATGGCATCACCCTCACAGAGCCCCCCACTGAACATCGAGTCAGTCTGAGATTACATGAAGAGACAGAAGCAATTGAGAAAGCATAAATAGATTGAAGAACTGTGGTGAATTCTCCAAGAAGCTTGGAACATCCTATCTGCCAACAACCAAGATAAACTGTGTCCAGGTGTAAGTAGGAGAACTGGTGCTGTTTTGAAGGCAAAGGTGTTCACACCATATATTGATTTAGATCTTTTTCTGTTTACTGGACTTTGTATGACATTAATTGATTAATGAAAACTATTTATGTCATTATTTTTTTTTAAGAAATCCTCACTTTGAAAGTTTTTCACAAGTGCCAAAAACTTTTGCACAGTACTGTCTGTGTACTGTATGTATATATACACTATATTGCCAAAAGTATTCGCTCACCCATCCAAATAATTGAATTCAGGTGTTCCAATCACTTCCATGGCCACAGGTGTATAAAATGAAGCACCTAGGCATGCAGACTGCTTCTACAAACATTTGTGAAAGAATGGGCCGCTCTCAGGAGCTCAGTGAATTCCAGCGTGGTACTGTGATAGGATGCCACCTGTGCAACAAGTCCAGTCGTGAAATTTCCTCGCTACTAAATATTCCACAGTCAACTGTCAGTGGTATTATAACAAAGTGGAAGCGATTGGGAATGACAGCAACTCAGCCACGAAGTGGTAGGCCACGTAAAATGACAGAGCGGGGTCAGCGGATGCTGAGGCGCAGAGTGCGCAGAGGTCGCCAACTTTCTGCAGAGTCAATCGCTACAGACCTCCAAAGTTCATGTGGCCTTCAGATTAGCTCAAGAACAGTGCGTAGAGAGCTTCATGGAATGGGTTTCCATGGCCGAGCAGCTGCATCCAAGCCATACATCACCAAGTGCAATGCAAAGCGTCAGACGCAGTGGTGTAAAGCACGCCGCCACTGGACTCTAGAGCAGTGGAGATGCGTTCTCTGAAGTGACGAATCACGCTTCTCCATCTGGCAATCTGATGGACAAGTCTGGGTTTGGCGGTTGCCAGGAGAACGGTACTTGTCTGACTGCATTGTGCCAACTGTGAAATTTGGTGGAGGGGGGATTATGGTGTGGGGTTGTTTTTCAGGAGCTGGGTTTGGCCCCTTAGTTCCAGTGAAAGGAAATCTGAATGCTTCAGCATACCAAGAGATTTTGGACAATTCCATGCTCCCAACTTTGTGGGAAAAGTTTGGGGATGGCCCCTTCCTGTTCCAACATGACTGCGCACCAGTGCACGAAGCAAGGTCCATAAAGACATGGATGAGCGAGTTTGGTGTGGAAGAACTTGACTGGCCTGCACAGAGTCCTGACCTCAACCCGATAGAGCACCTTTGGGATGAATTACAGCGAAGACTGCGAGCCAGGCCTTCTCGTCCAACATCAGTGTCTGACCTCACAAATGCGCTTCTGGAAGAATGGTCAAAAATTCCCATAAACACACTCCTAAACCTTGTGGAAAGCCTTCCCAGAAGAGTTGAAGCTGTTATAGCTGCAAAGGGTGGGCCGACGTCATATTAAACCCTAAGGATTAAGAATGGGATGTCACTTAAGTTCATATGCGTCTAAAGGCAGATGAGCGAATACTTTTGGCAATATAGTGTATATATATATATATATAAATATATAGTATATACACAGTATATACCCCAGTTTATCCATACGATTCAACAATGAGAGCATTATAAATATAGAGAAACATTGAAAACATAGAGCTACCATCTGTTAATAGACTGTCTCAACAGGTGCTGCTTTTAGATCACAAGAGGTGCTGATAGTACAGATGGTCCTGTTACAGAAAACAACTATGAAAGGAATATCATATCATGTGAATATTAGAAATAAAGAGAAAGATGGTTAGAAATGTTAGCTGTTTTGTCAATGAATGCTGAATTTGTGCAGAGATCATGTCATACAGTAGATGGATGGATGGATGACCAGGAAGCAATCAAACTCAATTCCAATTTTTGCTTATCGTGATGCTAATTCCATGTATGGATCAGACAGCATAGCATTCATATGAAACATGAGGCAGGGTGCAGGCCTCTCTTTGTAAAGGACTCAGTGAGACAGGAACAAGACAGACAAATAAATAGAACGAGAGAGACAAAAAGAGAGTGGAGGTACTTTATATATATAGCAGGCTTATTACTCTTCTACCCACACTGTACTTAACTAATGGCACTCAGTCCAACCCCACAAAATACACTAATCACAAACAGTAAATGATACAGTAGCAACACTATCATCAATCATAAAAGCCATTTTTATTATTTTAATTGAGTGGCATCCCATTTTGCCATAAAAGTACATTTTAAAGGTGAAGTAATTTTTGTGGCACTAGCCGACTGATCACATTGAATGGTAGGTTGAAATGGTAGGTCCAACGGTAGGTTGAAAGTTTTGCTGCTGAAATCATTCTGTAATTATCAAAAATCAAATCACTGCCCCTAGTGGCCAAATCTGGAAATGTTGTTAAACGTATGGGCATGTGTGATCTCTAGTTTCCAGGTGAAACGTCCACAGTGTGGCGCCAAATGCGACTTGTATTTTTAGGTGTAAATTATGTAATACAGTCAACAAGAATGCATAGTTTATTAACCCTAAGCCCTAACCCAAACTCCAAGCCTAAACCTTACTGTAAGTGGAGTAAAACGTAGATTTTTGAGTGAAAATGCAATCCGAATCATGCTTAAATCTTTTATGTGAACGTGATAACTTCCTGGTTCCTAGCACAACGCACCATTAGTATCGCTAAAGAAAAAGGTGTATACACTTGAATTGATTTAAAAATGTCTCATGGGAGATGACACTTGTCAGTAATTCGGCAGAATTGGGTCGATTTCAGGGTACATGAACTTTCAGAAGCAACATGTCAAATTCCTGTGTGATCACTAATGGTACTGAACAGAATTTCAGCATTTTAAAAATAATTGCAGCTGTTTAAGCAGGGCCAGACATAACACTGGCTCAACCAATGTCATGAGTTTGGGGCAGGACTACCTGTTTTATCAAGCAATAGAAGACAGGGAAGTGTTTGAAACTTGTTTTAAAACAGACATTACCTATCCAGTTCCTTTTAACATGATCACATGAGTCTTCGTGTTTCATGCTGTTTCAGAGAGTTTCAGTGCCCTAGTTTCACCAACGACATTATGCCGAATCTCTGACAAGCGGCATCTCCTAACAGACATTTTTGCATCTGCTCAAGTGTGCTTACCTTCCCTTGTGGCACAAACGGAAGCGCGTTGTGTCAGCAGTGTGGGAAACCAAGGTTAGGATCCCAGGTTGAAACCAGGAAGTATGCTCGCATAATCAATCACAAGTGCCATTCAGAGGTTGCATTTTTCCCTTACATTCAATTTTTACTCTACTGATGGTTAGGTTTAGGTTTGGGGTTTTGGGAGGGGTGGTACAGTTTATTAAATATCCATTCCTCTTCAATGTATTACATCTGTACAGCTGAGAACAACTTGCTTCACAACTCGCTTTTGGCGACCCTCTGTAGACATTTCACTTAGAAAATGGAGCTCACACGTGCTCATACGCCCAATAACACTTACCGCTTTGGCCACTGGGGGCAGTGTTTCAAATTTTGGTAGACACAGACCGATTTTAGCCCAAAAAAAGTCAACCTACTGTTTTCGATTTCACTGTGAGATCAGTCGGTGCTGCTAGTATGGAACTAAATTTAAGACTAAAGTCTCTGAAGCATAAAAGCATGTCAGATTGCTCTAATTGAAAAAATAAATGCATTGTATTAACAGTGCTTGCATTTAAATTTGTTAAATTTACAGTGCTTGCATTCTGGGTGGCTGCAATTTAACATGGTTGTATTTTTAACCATTGAATATTTCATTTGGAAACATTTCACAACTAATTTCGTTATTAAAAATTAAACAATAAATATTCACCTTCCAAAGTTAATTTCCAAAATATTCAGTTCATTTGAAAATACCATCTAGATTTTTTGACGGGTAAAATTCAGCCCGTTCTATTTTGCTTAACAAAATTCATTTCCTCAGATTTAGTGGTTCAAATTAGGTTGGAAATTCAACCTTCCACATCCGGGAACTTCAGGAAAAGCAGCAGAGTACCAATGCACAATCTCAACCTGGTGCTATTTGTTCTCACCAGTAGGTGGTTCAATGCAGTCGGGTGTTGACTGCTGAAGACCAAAGCTACAGGTAGAGAGAACAGCCGTGTATGTTTTGAGTTTGTTTTTCAATTTGAAAAGAAATGAGCAGAAACAAGAAAATAAAATACAATATTACAATAAAAATAATAAATGAATGAATGAAAAATGAATTGAGCCTAAATCAATAAACAATAGGCCTACCTTTGTGCATGAGTTGGTACAAAGTGGCCGCATGATATTAAATTCAGAAGGAATGATGTCGATGTTATACTGCATCTACAGGGAAATTGTCTATCTTGGCACATCTTCCCACATTCCTTTTCTTTACAAACTCCTCATCTTCCTCTCTGACACCGAAGGGTGCTGTCACACGCACATTGTTATGCATTGTTGATCAGTTTGGGCCCAAAGCGCAGATCTCCACTTAATCAGTTAATGTTTGTACATTTACCCTTCCACTGCCCTACTGTGCACATGAAATAGGCTTGCCAACACGTTAACCTCTTTATACTTTTTATATTTTCACAGACCCTAGAAGCTTGTACCCAGATGGTCGACCCACAGATGATAAATGAAACATTGCAAACACACATTTGATGAACAAAGCAGTGATTGCGTAATAACAGTAGATCGTAGCCTCCAGCACAAAAATAATTACAAAACTATGCATTTAATTATGTAGTTTATTAGTTTAATTATTTAAGAAAATAACTTTGAACATTTCTCAGCAAGCTTAATTACAAAGTTATACACAAATCTATGAATGAACGACACTATACGGTCAGATTTCAGCACTTCACAATGGACAGCATAGAATCATTTAAAAGTGCATTGCACGTTCGTGTTAAGTGCAGGTTTGGGAAACCCATGAGAAAAAGGAAAGAACGTTTGCAACTTCACATGTAGAGAACGCTCTTAAGAGCTAAGACCCATAGTTATTGGAAAAGCACATAGCCTTTGTTTCTCATGATCAATGCACTTGGCTGGGAGCGCTCGCCGTTTCAGTTTTAAGTGCTTAGAAGCAATGGCAGCTTAGAAAGAAATGGCATGCAAAGAAAATAGTGCAAAACAACATACATAAATTAAGAGAAATGTCAAGAGATATAAAGCTCTCGCTCTGTCATTACACA
The DNA here is from genome assembly GCF_019703515.2 of Myxocyprinus asiaticus. Classification (NCBI taxonomy): domain Eukaryota; kingdom Metazoa; phylum Chordata; class Actinopteri; order Cypriniformes; family Catostomidae; genus Myxocyprinus; species Myxocyprinus asiaticus. Next base: position 13,238,103 of record NC_059353.1, read on the forward strand.
TGCGTTCTGTGCAGTGTAGCCGGTGCTCCCGTCGCAGTTTCAGGGACAGCCGTTGTCATATTTACAATGAACAAGAACTCCATTGCGCCAAGTCACATACACACACATATTTGTATTTACTAAAACCAATGTAATTAAACACAAATTTCATTATCCAAAGTCGTTTTGGATCTGTTTTACTTCAAGGAGAAGTGCCCTGTCAACATTCATTAATTAATTTGCAGTTGACCACAGATTTTAAACTGGGCTCACTTTGTTTCTTTAACTGTTGCACTTCATATAGTAGTTAAATAAAATCAGCAGATAGTCACTTAAATAATAGAAGTCAGTTGAAATTTAATCGGTTATTACATGAGATAAATGATAAAATAAAAATGGAACTTGTGTTTATTGTTGATTTGTCTGTCTTTGATTTGTCTATGAGAAAACCTGATGCAAATTTAGTACAGCATTTATTTTTATTTGTTATTTATAATTTCATTCAAATTAATTTAAATATATGGTTTATGATTAGCATTGATGCATCACCCATTGAAATCAGTTCATTTTAAAATTAGGTTTCATTTTGCAGTTTATTTTAACCTGGCAAATCTATTCATATGCTCCCAAGCCCTGGCTTTCTAATAATATCTCTTTATGAGATTTTCGAAGGATTTTGTAGTTCTTGAATTTTAATGACATGTATCTTTTCTTCAATGTATTCAGCAATCTGATATAAGCTCAGTAAATTGTTGTATGATTGGCTGTGAATAATAAGCCTTTCAATAACTGCTGCAGAGGCTTAAAAAATATGAAATATTTTTACCTCTCGCGGTGACTGTCGCGAAGAGCCATGCACGTGAAAGCAGCAGGATATTGGGTGCACGAGCACCGCTTGCGCGCTACCTCCATGCCGCTAGCAAAACTGCCCGCGATTTGCCGCTTTCTGTGTGCCTCTCATTGAAAATGAACTAGATACTCATAAAAGAGAACGTTCTAAAGGCTTGCTAGTGTGTAATGGCCTTTAGAACATTCATTCTGACGCATCCAGTGTAGACCGCTTCAAGCCGTTGCGGCGCATTGCGCACCCGGTGTAGACAGCAACATTGATTATGCCAGACATTTGACAAGAAGTCTGAAAAAAGGACAGGCTCGGGTAAAAGAGGACACAGTCAGCCTATTACTGATCATATGTGGCTGTTTTTTGTGTGTTGGATGTTAAGTAGCCTACTTCGATAGAGACAAAATGTGATAAATTATCTGCTGAATGGAACAGACCGATTCAGTGAGCAGCGTGACATGACTCATTGCCCTTCACCAAAACCATATAAATGTTCTTATTTGAACTAAAAACCAGTAGCGGATTTAGGCATGGGCGACATGTGCAGTTGCCCAGGGCAGCATCTTGCTGGGGGGTGGTGGGGTGGGCGGCACAAGGCACCCAAACAGACCCCCCACTGTAAACAACTTTGGGGGCGTGTTGAAATGGGTTTCGCCCAAGACACTATACAACCCCCCCGGTCAACAAATTTTATACAATCACCCTCCCCGTCAACAACTTTGGGGCAGTGTTGAAGCGTGTTTCGCACTGGGCGCCATACAAGCTAGAACTGCCACTGCTAAAAACAATTGTCTAACTACATTTTCTAACAGGAATAAATTATTATCATGTGAGCTATTTTGCGTGTGACAAAATGCAGTTTATTTTTATTTGCAAACTATTAGTATATTCTAATAGTTTTGATTGGGTGGACCAGCCATCAATCTGGGTGGACCAGTGCAGCTCGTCATAGTAACATCATTATATTTGTGCATAACTTTATAAACATTGGTAATTTACCTCCCTGGAAATGTTTAAAGATATATTCATCCTAATTAACTACATTAACAGGCATTTTGTTTTGCAATAGTTTTGTGCAGAATGATTGTGTATTTCTTTTACACAATCAATTTTTCGTTCATCAGGTGTGCATTTATGTGCATTTGCAATGTTTAGTTTTCACAAAATGCTCTGTGGGTCGAGATGAAAGCTTCCAGTACCATGAGAATACTCTCATGTGGTCTTGAGACCCCAACCGGGCTATGTGCCCAAGGTTCCCACGACTCCTTTTAGGGATCAGGTGGTGAGCCTGCGAGTCCTGATCCGGGAGGAGGCAGATCCAGCCTTGTCATTGCTGTGTCAGGTGCGTGCTTTGCACATCTACTTGGATCACACGCAGAGCTTTAGACGCTCTGAGCAGCTCTTTGTCTGCTTTGGTGGACAGCGGAAAGGGAACGCTGTCTCCAAACAGAGGCTTGCCCACTGGATCGTGGATGCCATCGCTTTAGCATACCAGGCCCAGGTCGTTCCCTCCCACTTGGGGTTACGAGCACACTCCATGAGGATTGTGGCATCCTCCTGGGCACTAGCCAATGGCGCCTCTTTAGCAGACACCTGTAGAGCAGTGGGCTGGGCAACACCCAATACCTTTGTGAGATTTTACAATCTCCGGGTTGAGCCGGTTTCGTCCCGTGTGTTGTCAGGTATGAACTGGTAAGTTGCGGGACAGCTGGCTGGGTGTACCACTTGCGCACAGCGCCTTTCCCCTCCGGGAGGGGAATATGTGCGCTTTTCCCCCATGCGAGTTCAGGAGACGGTGGACCCTGGATGTCCTTCTCCCTAGCCTTGTAGCTAGCTAATTCAGCAGAGAAATTCGTAGCCAGGCCCAGTATGTGTGCTTGGAACACCTTGTGATGTATTTTCCGCAGTATAGTTTCCCTGTTGGTAAATCCACATCTCCCTGGCGTGGCCTGTTCCCATTGTAGATACGTCTTGTAACACCCCCCCGGGGTGCGAGGGACTGTGCGACATTCTTGGGGCACTGGGGGAGGCTATGTGCAGACCGGGTGCACCTGCTATTGGGCACGCAGCGGCTTGCTTGCACCTGCAGTCCACGTAACACAGTTCAGCCAGTTGTGGCATTTTGTATAGGGACCCCTAGTGTCACTACATCGACACAACATTGAGTGAGTGACAGATAGAGAATGTCCTGATGGAGGGAACGAGACATTGTGTCCCTCTTGCCACAACGCTGTACTACCCACTGAAATGGCCAGGACCCTGTCTCGGCTCCTCAGCACAAAACCTGAATGAGTGGTTGCGAGCCAGCACCTTTTATACCCGTATGTCTGAGGGAGTGGCATGCAAATTCCACTTGCCAATTCCCATTGGCCTTTTCTCAAAGATCAAGGTGTTTGGGGCTCCCAAGAGCAACTCCTAGTGTCACTACATTGACACAACATCTTGTTCTCTCCATCAGGGAATGGAGGTTACAACAGTAACCAAGATGTTACTTGTAGAAACACCATGCCATGTGTTCCTCTAATAGCCTATTCATATTAGTAGTTGACATTTAATGTATAATTAATATAATAACATTATAATGAATATAATGTATAATGAATGTTAATAAAAATATGTATTAAAATGGTTGTATTTATTCTTGTAGTGTTACTACAAATCAGGAAATAGGAAAATGCATATTCTTTGGTGTGTTGGAGTTTCAGAAATGGCTAGAATTTATCTGAACATGAATATTAATAGTAATAAAAGTATGTCATTATTTCAAAACATGGTATGGATATGGGATTGATTATTTTGCACTATTTAGTTTCTGTACTTGTAAAACACTAAACATTTAAGTCAAGAATGTTGGAAGATGAATTTAATTTGGTCAGTGCTAAGAGTTAGTCTCAGTCTCAGATGGCATGAAATCTGCAAGAGATGTCAGAAAATCCATTCTGATTGGCTGGCAGTTCTTATGAAGTGCACAGGTTTTTATCACTTTATCAGATAAAAAAGTGTTGTTTAGAAGTTACCAGGCTACAACAATGAGCATCTCTGTGGAAGAACATCCTGGTTACTTGTGTAACCTCCGTTCTCTGATGGAGGGAACGAGACATTGTGTCGATGTAGTGACACTAGGGGTCACTCTTGGGAGCCCGAGACACCTCTGGTCTTTCATAAAAGGCCAATGAAAATTGGTGAGTGGTATTTGCATACCACTCCCACGGACATACGGGTATAAAAGGAGCTGGTATGCAACCACTCCTTCAGGTTTTATGCTGAGGAACCGAGACAAGGTCCCGGCCATTTCAGCGGGTAGTTCAGCATTGTGGCAGGAGGGACATGGCCGAAGGTGTGGGCTGCGGTGGAGCCGGTGCAGTCACCACAGGGGGACGCCCTTGTCGATGAGCAGGCGGGGTGCGGGATCTTGAGCCGTGCCTGGGCAGAATGTGCCAGATAGCCTCCATTTGCTGCTTCACCGTTGAGAACTGCTGGGAAAAGTCCTCGCCGGTGTCACTGAATAGGCCAACCTGGGAAATGGGGGCAGCAAGGAACCGTGCCTTGTCGGCCTCACCCATCTCGTCCAGGTTGAGCCAAAGGTGGCACTCCTGGACCACTAAGGTGGACATCGCCCACCTGAGAGACCGTGCCGTGACCTCCGTCTCCCGGATAGCGAGGTTGGTCGCTGAGCACAGCTCCAGCATCAGATCCGGTGCGGAACTACCCTCGTGCAGTTCCTTTAGCGCCTTGGCTTGGTGGACTTGCAGGAGAGCCATGGCGTGCAGGGCAGAGGTGGGTTGTCCAGCGGCACTGTAGGCTTTGGCCGTCAGGGACAACGTGAACCTACAGGCCTTGGACGGGAGCTTTGGGTGTCCGCGACAGGTGGCGGCGCTCTGCGGGCATAGGTGCACCGCGACCGCATTATCCACCGGGGGAATGGCCGAATAGCCCCTGGCCGCCCCGCCATCGAGGGTAGTGAGGGACTGAAAGATCGGGACCGGGCGGTAAAAGGTGCCTCTCACGATCTTGTCAGTTCCTCATGCACTTCCAGGAAGAAAGGGACTGGAGCGGGGTGTGGCTGCTTTGGGCGGCGCCGCGAGCCCAGGAACCAATCATCGAGCCGTGAGGGTTCAGGGGTCCAGCTAAGGCTTCTGCGTCCGACTGGACGAGCCCGCTCTCCGATGCTGCGCTCGAGAGCTCATCAGCTTCGCGGGCTCCAAACAAGAGATCGAACTCGCCGTGAGTCGAGCTGGCGGACTCATCCAGAAGCCCAATCGGGGCAGACAAGCGTGCTGCGGAATGGGAGGTCTGTGGGGGGATACCCGGCGGAGGTGGTCCCATTGGGGTCCCCAAATTGCCCCCAGTGCTAGCCGCGCTGGCCTCATACCCATAGGTAGAAGGACCGAGGCGGGGAGCTGCTGCCGCGACCGCAATGTTGCCATGGTCATGTTCTCGCAGTGAGTACATGATCCATCCACGAACGCTGTCTCCACGTGGGTCATGCCCAGACACGAAAGACAGCGATCAGTGACCATCAGAAGTTGAGAGATAACAACCGCAACCAGGAATAACACACAATCGGAAAGGCATCTTTAAAAAGATGCGTCTATAAAAAGACGTTCCGTATGTACCGCTCTTTTAGAGAAATATACTCTTTTAGAAAAATATACTCTCTTTTTTCTGCCAAAGCGCCCAGGAGCGTTCTCTGCAGTGCACCAGTGCAGAGGAGGGAGAAGCCGCTGAAACGCGGCGTCAGATCCAGCAGAGGTGTATGAACAGTCAGCTCAGTAAACATCGACTGTTCGGTTCCGAAGAGAAAATCTGAATGAGCGGTTGCATACCAGCTCCTTTTATACCCGTATGTCCAGGGATGTGGTATGCAAATACCACTCGCCAATTTTCATTGGCCTTTTATCAAAGACCAGAGGAGTCTCGGGCTCCCAAGAGTGAACCCTAGTGTCAGTACATCGACACAACGTCGAGTGAGTGACAGATAGGGAACTATAGTCGAAAACTACTAGATTTTTGGTTAGAATTGCCAAAGCTTATACACAAAAAAAAGCAGTTAAGAGTAGTGCTTTAAACAGATTGTTAAAGCGATTATTTGAATGAGCTACCATTTTGTTGTATGTCATGCCACTTTAAATAATAAAAGTAAGTAAAAAAAAAATTAAAAATTAAAAAAAAAAACATTCGGGGTTCCTCCAAAAGAAATTGCCTAGGGCCTCTCAATGTTTAGAACCGGCCCTGAATCACTGATTGCTGTGTAGGTAGACACAGGCATAATAAAGTAGGGTGACCACAGTTTATTAAATTAATAAGTAAGATGCAATTATTCCATTAATATGTTTTTCTGGAACATATATATTTTATTTAACATTGTACCATGGTGAAAACTGAGCCTTATTTATTATTTATATGCATTTCCTGAACTACATCAATATCTGCATATTAATGTCCGGTGTTGAAGTAAATAATTCCCAAAAACCAAGGACTTCTACACAGTCAAGGATTTTTAAAATCAGAAATATAATTGATAGGCATAACATTTTTTAATAAAAATTCAAATAATCTTATCTAGGCTAACAGTTTATTCTAGCAGAGACATATCTGCCTATCTACATTTGTAAAAGTCAAAGCTCAGTTTTCAGCTTTTCTAATGTTAGATAAAAAAAATTGAAAAACATGTTCCTGGGACAGGCTCCGGTACCTTTGTTACCTTACATAGGATAAGTGGGAATAAATGAATATGTATAAATAAATAAATAAATAAATAAATAAATAAAATATATATATATATATATATATATATATATTAATTATATATATATATATATATATATATATATATATATATATATATATATATATATACTAGGCTGCAACTTAAACTTTTATGATCATCTTAATTAACACTACTCGTTATTTTACATAGAGAACGCCTGTTTCCCAAAACAGCACTTAGATCGCTCGTTATAAAGTATAACTTCGTTCGAAGAATGCTTCGTTATGGGAGCTGTCCGGTCCAACGCTGAAACAATAATGCAGAAATATTGTGTATGGAAATTATGAGTAACCTTGTCAAGACACCGAAAATTTATTAAATTAAATAATGATGACATAGGTAAAATGGAGTTTCAGATAGATGCTCACCTTTATAGAGATTAATGATAGAAATGTATGTATGTGAACTCATGCAATGTGAATCATAATAAGGGTCTCTAATGTTGCCAAAAGTTTGTTTCTTTTGCTGAAACTGAATGCACACGGTATTGTCATTTTTCTATTTCATAAAATGCATCATACATTTATTAATTTTACTAAATTTTTGAATCAGTGAATGTAAAATCTCGTGTAGCACTTTTTGTCAATTAATGCAAATTGTCTCTTCATTTACCTGTGCATTTGTCTTCTGGTTTTTGGAAAATAATTATGTAACATTCTAAAATAATTTACTAAATATTAAGCCTAATATTTGGATATATTAACAGGCCTACCAACTCCATTGATAAAAGTGTAATTAATTTGTTTAGGCTAATAAATTCATTATAATGTAACGCAGGGCTAAACAGAAAAGACATTTAGTGCTAAAATTGGTTACATTTGTGAATGGCAATTGTTGTTAAAGTTACAAAAAAATGTAATTTTTTGTGCTTCAGTTCTTGAACACAGTTTTCCCTTGGCACACCCAAAGCCTTGTTTCTGGCTATGGCTTTCCAATGATCCAAATATATCAATACAATTTATTAAACATTCCTTCTGCTCTGATAAACTGTTTTTTTCAGCTTTTCTAATGTTAGATAAAAAAAAATTGAAAAACAAACTATCAAAACATACATGGCTGTTCTCTCTACCTGTAGCTTTGGTCTTCAGCAGTCAACACCCGATCGCATTGCACCACCTACTGGTAAGAACGAATAGCACCAGAGATTGTGCATTTGTACTCTGCTGCTTTTCCTGCAGTTCCTGGATGTGGAAGGTTGAATTTCCAACTGAATTTGAACCACTGAATTTGAGGAAGCAAATTTTGTTAAGCGAAATAGAATGGGCTGAATTTTACCTGTCGAAAAATCTAGATGGTATTTTCAAATGAACTGAATATTTTGGAAATGAACTTTGGAAGGTGAATATTTATTGTTTAATTTTTATAATGAAATTAGTTGTGAAATGTTTCCAAATGAAATATTCAATGCTTAAAAATACAACCATGTTAAAATTCAGCCTCGCAAAATGCAAGCACAGTAAATTTAACACATTTAAATATAAGCACTGATAATATAATGCATTTATATTTTCAATTCGACATGCTTTTATGCTTCAAAGATTTTAGTCATAAATTTAGCTCCATATGCTAGTGGCACAGAAATTAAACGTTCCCTATCTGTCACTCACTCGACGTTGTGTCGATGTAGTGACACTAGGGGTCACTCTTGGGAGCCCGAGACACCTCTGGTCTTTGATAAAAGGCCAATGAAAATTGGCGAGTGGTATTTGCATGCCACTCCCCTGGATATACGGGTATAAAAGGAGCTGGTATGCAACCACTCATTCAGATTTTCTCTTCGGAGCCGAACGGTCATGCTCACTGAGCTGAATTCCCACGACTGTTCATTCACCTCTGCTGGATCTGACGGTGCATTTCAGTGACTTCTCCCTCCTCTGCACTGGTGCACTGCAGAGAATGCCCCTGGGCGCTTCGGCAGAAATAAAAGAGTATATTTCTCTAAAAGAGTATATTTCTCTAAAAGAGCGGCACACACAGAACGTCTTTTTAAAGACGCGTCTTTTTAAAGATGCTTTTCCGATTGTGTGTTATTCCTGGTTGCGCTCATTATCTCTCACCTTCTGATGGTCACGATCACTGTCTTTCGTGTCTGGGCACTGCTCACGCGGAGACAGCATTCATGGATGGTCATGTTCTCATTGCGAGAATATGTCCATGGCAACGTTGCGGTCGCGGCTCGTCTTCGTAAGAAAGCAAGCCACCCCAGAGGCTCCCGCCTCGGTCCTTTTACTCACGGGTATGAGGCCAGCGTGGCTAGCACTGCCGCGAGCGTCAGCTAGAATGGAACTCACCGCTCTTCCCTGAACTCTTGCGGCTCGGTGATTGGTTCCTGGGCTCGCGGCGCCGCTCAAAGCCATGCCCCGCCCCCGTTCCTTTCTTCCCGGAAGTGCATGAAGAGCTGACAAGGTTGCGGGAGACACTTTTTACTGCCCGGTCCCGATCTTTTCAGCTTCCCCGCCCTCACTATCCTCGATGGTGGGGCAGCCAAGGGCTATTCGGCAATCCCCTGGTGGATAAAGCCGCTCGCGGTGCACCTATGCCCGCAGAGCGCCGCCACCTGGCGCGGGTGCCCAAAGCCCCCATCCAAGGCCTGTAGGTTTACGTTGTCTCTGACGGCCAAGGCCTACGGTGCCGCTGGACAAGCCGCCTCCGTCCTGCACGCCATTGCTCTCCTGCAAGTCCGCCAAGGTGCTAAAGGAACTGCACAAGGGTAGTTCCGCCCCGGGATTGATGCAGGAACTGCGTTCGGCGACCGACCTCGCTCTGCGAGTGACGGAGGTCACAGCGCGGTCTCTCGGGCGGACGATGGCCACACTAGTGGTCCAGGAGCACCACCTTTGGCTCAACCTGGTCGAGATGGGTGAGACCGACAAGACACGATTCCTTGCTGCCCCCTTTTCCCAGGCGGGCCTATTCGGTGACACCGTCGAGGACTTTGCCCAGCAGTTTTCGATGGTAGAACAGTAGATGGATGCTAGCCGGCATATCCTACCCCGGCGCGGCCCAAGATCCCGCACCCCGTCTACTCATCGCCAAGGGCGTCCCCCTGCGGTGACTGCACTGGCTCCGCTGCAGCCCACCCCTTCAGCCCTGCCCCAGCGTGGAGCCCACCGCAGGAAGCAGAAGCCACCCGTCTCACGGCCGCCCAGAACCTGTGAAAGGCTTCAAAGCGCCCTTGAGACGGGCGACCCAGGGACAACGAAACCCGCTGCTCTGGAGCTGGTAAGCAGATCTCCATCTTTTTGTTACCTTTTGCATTTAATTGCGCTGCATGCCCAAGTGGCTGCAGTACTCAAGAGCTCAGCAAGAGCGGTTTCCTTGTCCCCTGGGTCACGTATCCGGTGTGCACGGCCGTCATCACGACCACCGTCCACCACTCTATTTGGCAGGTTTGGCGCTCCAGCGGTGGTCTCCCGTCCCTGAGCGCCCAGCTGTGGCACAAATCCGCCCCCGATGTGATGGTCTCCACCCGGTTTCATCCCAGGTAGTGGCACGTAACACAAGCAGATAAGCCAGGGATAGCTGGCCGGGTGTATCACTTGCACATAGCACCTTCCAACTCCCTTGGAGCTGAAGACGTGCGCCATTAATTTCCAGTAGTGTTCACAAACTTTGTTCCCTGGTTGACTTCCTCCGAGCGCTGTGGCGGTCGAGTTTTCGGTGAGACTCGCTGCCGGCCCAGTATACGCGCTAACTAAGAGCCCTGTTCTGGGGTAGGTGCTCCGCATGTGGCGGTTCCCTGTAAGGCTAACCCCATGCGATCTATATCTTCCGCTAGTTTGTTTCCCTGCTGGCAAACTGCGTCTTCCTTGGGCAGAGCCCCTCTGCCCCAGTCTCCATGTTTGTAGTAACTCTTCCCCCATTGGGCAGGATCTACCTTGAAGGCTCTCCACATGGTTGGAAAGACCATGTGACGTATTCTTCCACTTAAATATCCCCCCCTCTTTGGGCGAGGTGTGGTGTCCGCAGTGTCTTCCCCTTGGGAGGGACACCCCCCGACTAGACCTGGTGGCCCAGTCAGATAATCCCCCTTCTTTTTTAGGGAGTGGAAAAAGAGAAGGGGAAAAGGAGGCCACGACTGGGTTAAGCCTGTCTCTATCTTTGGGTAGTCGACTTGTCCCCAAAAAGGGCCATTCGACACTCATAACTATGTTGGGGGAGGTTACGTGTCGACCTGATGCGCTGGCTATGAGGCACACAGCAGTCTGCCCACCACACACCGCCAGTTCACGTAACACAGTTCAGCCAGTTGTGGTGTTTCGTATAGGGACCCCTAGTGTCACTACATTGACACAACGTCGAGTGAGTGACAGATAGGGAACGTCATGGTTACTGGTGTAACCTCCATTCCCTGATGGAGGGAACGAGATGTTGTGTTCCTCCTGCCACAGTGCTGAACTACCTGCTGAAATGGCCAGACCTTATATCGGCTCCTCAGCATAAAACCTGAATGAGTGGTTGCATACCAGCTCCTTTTATACCTGTATGTCTGGGGGAGTGGCATGCAAATACCACTCGCCAATTTTCATTGGCCGTTTATCAAAGACCAGAGGTGTCTCGGGCTCCCAAGAGTGACCCCTAGTGTCACTACATCGATACAACGTCTCGTTCCCTCCATCAGGGAATGGAGGTTACACCAGTAACCATGACGATTCACTTTAAACATTCATGGAGCAATACAGTGCACCTTAACACCTTAATTATGACCATTCAGCTCCCTAGTGAACCTATCTGTGAAAAAAAATGGATTGTTTCTGTTGGTGAACACACAACACGGTGGATGCGTGTCTCCACACATTCTTGCAGACTTGGTGGAAATCAATGTGCGCTCTTTCTTTAATTACCAGATGAATAACTCTATAACCGTGTGGGCATATTAATAATAGAAAAAGTCATCCAAACTTTGGAGCCATTACGCCCAGCGCCCTGGGGTTAATGCATCTTTTTAATAGGGTGCGGAAGTGTCATTGCTTATGGAGACAGGCATCCTCTAAGACCAAGAGCCCCTCCCTTTCTCAAACACTCTGATCTAGTGAAACAGGTCTGAGTAGAATTTCTCCTATTCCATTTCCTTCTTTCTCTCTGTCTATTTCTTGTAATAGTGCATACATAGTCTACATAGTCATTTAGTAGATTACTCCAAGAGACAGTGCATCCCTGAACTTACAATAATAACTTAGAATAATTCCATGGGAGCAATCTGGGGTTAAAGAAATATAATTAAGTATTAAACACAGAATGTCACGGAGTTTTACATATTTGGGATAAAATTAATGTAATAATGCTCAATTAATTAAATTAAAATGGTGATATGTCCTAGTGTGATGATTAGATCACAAAAGGCTGAGATTCAAATAATTATACAGTCTAAATGTGCTGCATGCTTCAAAGGGATTGTGTAAAGCTGGCCACTCATACACTCATAACACCTCATCATAAGCATAAGCATCACTTGCACTCTGTGTTTGTAATAGGTTACAGACAGCAGATCATGTATTAAGTTGGAAGCACACAGCACATGCAGACAATATATTTATGTAATTAAATTGCAGCCTTTTGTGGTTTAATAAGCACATTTAAGCTATAGAGCGAACTGCTTATCCGGAGGTGTCAAATTGCTTCATTCAGCTTTCCGCCAAAATAAAAGCTCAATTTAATTAGATTGGTGAAATTTAAAAGAATTGCGATAGAAAAATACTACTTCTGTAGAGTAAAATGTAATAATGTAATAAACAATAATAAGAATTAAATGATTACATTACATTCAAGCAATATCTCAAATAAAATAATAAATAAATATAAATATAAAACAAATTTCATAGGGCCCAAAGGTTGGGATTTGGGGGTAGAGTTATTGAAATATGCATTCCTGTCGAATGTCTTACAACATTTACAATAATAATAATAATAACAAAATAAAACTTGCTTTTAGCACCAATCTGTGGACATTTCACCCTGAAACAGGAACTATGCGTTCAACAACAATTCCAACTTCTGCCATTGGGGCAGTGATTCTATGTTTGGTAAGCATAGACTGATTTCAGCACAATTCAGTGTGATCAGTCTCATTATTCACTCACTCTCATGTTGTTCCAAACCTGCATGCTGTGGTTAACTCTGGGGAACAAAAAAATTGGATTTTTAAAAAGAAATTGTGGAAAAAAATTCCACATCTTTGAACTGTCACAACACGTTCAGTTCTAATAAATGAGAAACAATTTGGAGAAGCATTTGGTGTCAATGATGTCAAACCCAGCTCGATTTGTTGACACCTGATTTTTGAATCTCACTTGAACCCGAATGAGATTTCAGAGCTAAGGCAGAGGGGACAATAATCAGTGAACAGCAACTTAGATTTTGGTACTGTATGTACCTTACACAAAACTAATGCATGTCTTCAGAAGACTCTGAATATAGCGCAAGACTCATATGAACTCTTACTTTTATGTTGCCTTTATTGTGTTTTTTAGTCCTTATTGGAAAGAGCTGCATTCAAACTATTTAAAACTTTTGTGTTTATGGGTTTGGAATGTTATAAAGGTAAGTAAATAATGACAGACTTTAATTTCTGGGTAAACATTTGTTTTATTTGTCTTGCTCAATGTCACATTGGTGATGGCTTTTGGATTGCACACACAACAACATTTCAGTTACCAGTCCAGAACTCAAAGCTTCTCTGGTGTATACATAATGCGCTACTTTTTACTTCCAGCCAACACAAGCCTGAAAATGACAACTCTCTTGTGCCTAGCTGATCATGGGAAGCACAGATGCATAAATCCAGCAGGTGTAAGGTTTGAGGTTACTGTGACGTCACACGTACTGTCTATAATTTGGTTTCTATTTGAAAATTGAAGTGTATTAAATAAGCATAGGTATTGTTGGTCAGCACCTCCACTTTATTATATCGCCAGTGGCAACCAAAGCTCCCAATGCCACTCACATATTTCACAAAGCAGGCAGTGATGTGTTTGATGGTGGAGCGGGTGCTCTCACACACACACACTCTAACAGTATGAATGTACCTCCTCTGGATCCATCATCTGAATTTCACACTAGCAAAGGGGCCACTTCCAAGTTCATCTCTCACATCCATTCATTCCATGTGACAGCATGCAGGTTCTCCCACAGAGGAGCCAACAAATTTCTCACTTTCTCTCTTTTTGGAAGATGTTCCTCTTAATTAGTGTGCAAACCGTTATCCACAATGAGGAGGGCAGAAACTACTTAGAACAATGAATGCTGACTAACAGTCACATATGTGCACATGTGGTGAACTTAGATGTTAACAACACTATGATATACTTGAGGTCTGCAACCAGACCCTGGATTCGGGTCAGTTTTTCAAGTATGACTTTGGGTCAGGGTTCGCAATGAAAAAATACACAGGCCTACCTATGAGCGGACGAGTTAGGGGCGAATCACACCCAACATGTTTTTGCATGCGTCTGCTCTGTTTTTCCATTGTTTTCCTATGTAAACACATGGTAGACAGACGTCTTTGACTATTGCACCATGTCTCGCTGTTTCTTCTGCGTCTTGCGCAGGACTGGCACATTTTTTAGACATCATGTCAATTTAAAAAGAACTTCATGTTTCAAAAACGCCTGTGAAGCACCTGTGTTCTGTTTCTTTCATTGCACTGCACCTAGTTTGTTTTTATCGCATGTTTCACAAAGATTTAACGTTCTGAATAAGTTCAGGCTGCAAAGAGGTGACTGTTACATTATTTAACATTATTCCAGATTGTTCAGCACCAAGCAAAGATTTGTCAATTGATAAACGCTAAGCCAATGTTTTTTTTTCCTTCTGCTAGTGTGCTGAGGGGCTGCAATGCTTTACTAAAACTGTGTATGTTTACTTTTACAATACTGTTACGAATGTTGCCTACGATGCTTACATAAAATACAGCCTATTGAAACAATACTTGCTTGGAGAAGAAATTATAAAGAGAGTGAGCAATTTGGGCTTAAAATCTGACGGTACCATTCAGGCTGGGTAGGGTCGGGTCACATGGTCTAAGGTATATGGGTTGGGTTTAATTTTAAGGCCTGTGCAGACCTCTATGATTTACTAAGAAATGCTAAGATATTTACTGCTGGTTGCCGTATGACAAAATAATGCTTCATTCTTCTCTATCCATCCATCCAAACTATCAATCAAAAGCCAAGAATAGATGTTAAAATTCAGTTCTGAATTTTAGAGTGAATATTAATTTGCAAAGTAATTTGCAAGTCCGAACTGTATTGTTATCATTCAAACATTCTGGTTTGGGTTTGTTTTAAACCCCTAATCTTGAGTATTAAACTTCTGCCATTAATTCAGAATGAACTGCTTAATGACTCCAATAAAACTTTTTTTGTAAACTATTTTTTTAATTATCTTCTATAGCAGCTTGTCCTGTGTAGGGTCACAGGTAGTGCTGGAGCCTGTCTCAGCTGTCTCAGGCCAAAGGCAGGGAAACACCCTGGAACGGTGGCCAGTCCATCACATTGCAACACACACAGACATACTCACACATGCACCTGGGCAATTTAGAGTCTCCAATTCATTTAACCTGCATGTTTTTGGACTTTGGGGGTAAACAGAGCACCTGGAGGAAACCTCCAGAACATGCAAACTCCACACAGAAATGTTACACAGACATTGATAGAATGTTCAACCAACTGAATTGTGATTGGTCCTCTTTCTTTCATTTAACTGCATACTATAGAGCACAACAGCTGCCTAGGTTTCAGAAGTATTTTACCTATTAACTTTTCTCATAGACTTTTCATAAAATTCTTCACAAAAGAGTTGTAAGCCATGAACCAAACCAACCAGTTCTGAGGTGAATCACAACGTCACAAACTTTGTTTTAAAGCAAAAAGGTTTTTGAAAATCGGCAAAAAGACAAAGGTACAACACTGTATACTTACAATCTTTCATGAGGGCACGAACTACAATCCCATGAAGCATTGTGAATGATGTCACTGAATAAAACAATATGGAAATATATATCACTATTGTTATAAAGATGTTGATTATAAGTATAGAACCAATATATTATATGTTTATTGCATTCACAGTGTGTCATGGGAGTAAGCAGTCGCTCCAAGGTGTTTTGCAGGCTTGGTTGGCCCTGGTACTCTGACTGGTGAAGCTTTCTCTGCTTGACCATGGGAAATGCAGTTGTTTACCATGAATTTCGCTACCTCGACGGCGGAGCGGCTAAGGGATACGTCGAGCTTCCCCAGGTAGAGTGCGCTGCATTTATGCCCACAGTGCACAGCCACCTGGAGGAACATTTTTAAACAAAGTTGAAATAATGCAGACGGATGCTTCAACGGAAGCATATACCATTGATGAACAACCTCGGAGCTCAAGGTAGGTCTGTCTTTAAATGTTTATTAGCCTTTGAAAATCAATTGGTCTATGAAAAAAAAAAAAAAATGAATGAATGGGATTCTTACTTCCTGAACCAGACTGTTGCGCTCTGTTGGTCTATTCTTCCTTGAGAACATTTAACCATTTATAGGCGACTTTACAATACACTGCATAGTGACTATGTGATGATTCTCGTGTGCGGCCGACTGAAAACAAGATGCATACTGACTGATGCAATATTTCATAACATAGAATCAAAGCTAAAACTTTGACACTATTCTATTAGAACAGCCTCTATATAACAAACAGAATTAGACCGTGTAACATTAGCACTCATTACACTGCAATGGAAAGAAAGACATACAAACACAGAGTACATCTTTAAGGATATAACAGGGTCATTCGATAATAGCATTTTGAATGACCCTGTAACATTTCCATTTTAATTTTCCACCAGTCCAACATTAAACCTGCCATTTATTTTATTACTACTAACAAAATTCATGGTTAATTTGAGTTTTATGATAGAGAAAGGTATAAAAACAAAAATAGCTACTATTAATCTTAATACTGTATCACTTAATCATCTATATTTTCCAATACATTTGGATTAACAACTGGTCATAAATGGCATAACATGGTAACACTACTGTCATTTTAAAATAGCCCTTGAAAAATTCAGATATTTTCATGGATTTCCACAAAACAAATGTAACATCTGTAAACTCACTATTTTGTCAGTGATACATGCTATTTTACCTAAAGAAGAGTGTTTTTTTATAAAGGTCCTTTTGGTGTTTTATATTGCGGTAACATCACTGACATTAAATCTAGTGGCAGTTGCATTTATGGAAATTATTGAATACTTTTTACTTGTTTCATTAAAAAACTTTTTACTGCATTAAGAACTTTTTTTTTTTTTAACTTATTTTAATTACTAATTTATTTATTTTTTAAACACTACCATGCTCTAAGAGACTTTGCAAATTAAAATAAATTATAAATATTAAGAATAAGATCATTTACTGAATATGATTCCTAGTAACAGTTAAAACACACTTTAATATATTTCTAGAGATTTGTGTACATTGCAGTTTGACTTTTTGCCAACTTAAAGTGAGTGACAGCATTTGCCGAACACAATTAAAGAATGACTCAACTACAGAACATTAAAAAAGCACACATACGAGATGTACAGATGTAGGCCAGCCACCAAAAAAAATAAATAATAATAATTATTGTCCAGAAAACTGACGATTGGTGAAATCTTTTGGCTGATCTCTATAAAAAGGGTGCTTTCGTATGCTTCTGGGACTTGCACAGAAATCTGTGTCTGAGGGAATGGCACAGAGTAAAAGAGTTTGGATGGCCCAGTATTTTAGCAAATGGTGAAGAGAGAATGTAAGAGACCGTTCCCTGTCTGTCACTCACTCGACGTTGTGTCGATGTAGTGACACTAGGGGTTCGCTCGAGAGCCTCAATCACCTTTGATTTACTCAGAAAAGGCCAATGAAAATTGGTGAGTGGAATTTGCATGCCACTCTCTGCCTGGACATACGGGTATAAAAGGAGATGGCGTGCACCACTCATTCAGACATGTTCTTCGGAGCTGAGCGCATGTGTATGTTTGTCCCATCACCTTGCTGTCGCTGCTGGAATTACGGCGTATATCAGCGGTCACCCTCGCACGGTCGAGTGTTGTGCTTCCCCTGAGCGCTTCAGCGGCTGAGTCCACAGGTGTTAAAAGAGTATATTTTAAAAGAGTATATTTTCTTTAAAAGAGCTTGCACAAATGATTGGCATCTTTTTAAAGATGTCCTTTCGCCTTTGTGCTACTGGTTGTGGCCATTATCTCTCCCCACCGGATGGCCACGAAATCTGTCTCAAGTGCTTGGGTCGCGAGCACGCCGAGGCAGTTTTTGTGGAAGGGTCATGTTCTCACTGCGAGAACATGCCCATGAGAACTTTGTGGTCACGGCTCTCTTCCTTCTTCGTGAAGTAGAGAGCCACCGCAGCTGCTTCCTGGTTCGGTCCGTCCTGCGTTAAGACTCAGGTGGTGCGTCGGTAAGCACCGCGGGCGATCTGGATGTGGATATGGGAGCGTTTCCGCCGGCTCAGTCCCCGCAGGCCTCCCATCCCCCAGCACGCTCGTTCTGCCTGGTAGAGTTCACGAGTGAGGCAGGCAATCCGCCTCAGGGTGGATTTAATATCTTGTTCGGGGCTCGCGACAAGGATGAGTTATTGGTCGCAGCATCGCAGGGTGGGCTTCTGCTTTTGGAAACGGACGAATCTTCTGAGCTCCCGCTCTCAGGCGGTAGAGCTCAGGATGAGGTGGACACTGAGTTAGCAGCCGTGCTTGCCCGGGTGGCTGCGAACATCGGGCTTGAGTGGAACCCTCCGCCCTGCCCTGAGCGTTCTTGGTAGGATGATTGGTTTCTGGGTTCGGAACATGACTCACGGCCATGCCCCGCCCCGGTGCCGTTCTTCCCGGAAGTGCACGAGGAGCTCATGAAGTCGTGGAAGGCACCTTTCTCTGCCTGTACATGCTTCGCCGGCTCGTTCACCTTAACTACCCTCGACGGTGGAGCGGCTAAAAGATACGTTGAGCTTCCCCAGGTAGAGCGTGCTGTAGCGGTGCATTTATGCCCACAGGGCACAGCCACCTGGAGGAACATACCAAGGCTCCCTTCCAAGGCGTGTACGTTTTCTTCGTCACTCGTGGCAAAGGCTTACAACGCCACGGGTCAGGCCACCTCTGCCCTGCATGCCATGGCTGTCCTGCAGGTCCACCAGGCCCAGGGCTTAAGCAGGAACTGTGTGCCGCGACCGACCTCGCTCTACGTGCGACGAAAGTCACGGCGCGCGCCCTGGGTCGGACGATGTCCACCTTGGTGGTCCAAGAGCGGCACCTGTGGCTCAACCTTGCGGAGATGCGTGATGCCAAGAAGGTTCGCTTTCTCGATGCACCCATCACCCAAGGGGGGCTTTTTGGCAACACTGTCGAGGACTTCGTCCATCAGTTCTCAACGGTGAAGAAGCAGACGGAGGTGATCAAACATATCTTGCCGCGGCGCGACTCGGCTGCCTACAGGCCTCTGAAGTCTCATGCCCTGTCTGCCTCTCGCCAGGGCCGTCCTCCTGTGGTGTCGGCCCCGGCTCCCCCACCATCGGAGCCTGTACATCGGCCTCTGAGAAGAAAATACTCCCGCAGGAAGGCGGCACCGCCTGCCCGTCAGCCGGCCGCCAAGAAATCTGGAAGGGCTTCGAAGCGGTCCTGAGACAGGTGACCCAGGGATGGGGCAACTCTCGTTGACTGGCACGGGCCCCACTCCTGCCCCTGGCCAGCACGAGGTGAGTACCCTCGTAACATCGCCGGGTGCCTTCTGGGCCCCGGCACCCAGATTGTCAATAAAAGAGTAGTTTCCTCATTCCCTGGGTCATTCTCCAATGCTCGCGATGGCCAGGCACTTGAAGTCTTTCTGGTCAACAAGCGGGACACGAGTATCTCGCGTTCCCTTGTTTTCCGTCGAAAGAAAGCCGGAAAATAGGTAAGTACGGTGGTTCTTGGGGCCGCTCTCCCGCCCCAGCCACTGGCCACCATTGCAGGCTTGTGGGGCAGCACGCCTTCCCCGGACGATCTTCCCGGTGGGGTGTCTGCTATGCCTTGCCATGAACCACCCACCCTGGGCGTGATAAATTCTATCGACCCGCTGGTGCTGTTAGCGCAGAGGCTGGAAGCATGGTTAGTGCTTTCCAGCCCGTCACGAAGGCTCATAAGGATGATCCGGCTTGGCTACGCGATCCAGTTCACCAGATGACCGCTCAGGTTCAGTGGCATCCTCTCCACCGCGGTGCAAGGCGAGGATGCCTCGGTCCTTCTGGCGAACTGCCAGACACATCATCGGAAGTGAGCTTCCCTCTCTCCAGGACATATTTACCAGGTGGTGTGTGAAAAAAGCTTGGAGGATCATCAGAGACTCCAGCCACCCAAGCCATGGGCTGCTCTTACTGCTACCATCAGGCAGGTGGTATCGCAGCATCAGGACCCGCACCAGCCAACTTCATGACAGCTTCTTCCCCCAAAGAAATCAGACTTCTGAACTCTTGATCTCTCACGATCAATATACATCAGCACTGCACTTTATTAATCTTATTATCTCACACTGGACTGTCTTAAATTATATTCTCTATTAACAACACACTGGCAACTGACTATCAACCGACAGCCTGAATGTCAATACAGTACAATACAACCTACTGTATGTTACGGGGTGACATCAGGTAGGCTGGGCAGCCAGTTGGGTGTATCGCTTGCATTGCACCTTTCCCCTTTTTTAAGGTGATAATGTGCGCTATCTTGTCCACAACAGTTCCCCGCAACTGGTAAACACTGGACGCCTCTCTAATTTTTAAGCACTATTTGGTGGCGAACTCGGCGGAGGAGTTACGCCGCCAGGCCCAGTACTTGTGGTATGCCCCTTTTCAGGTGAGCCTGTGTACTTGGGCTCAGTGCTCCATACGTGGTGATTCCCCCCTCGGTAATCCCATATGATGCATTTCCACTGTTCGGTTTCCCCTCAGGTGAACCCTGTGTTTCCCCTCGTCAGAGCTCTGCTCTGCCTCGGCCACTGTTGCTGTGTACCCTCTCCATAGATAGGGTCCTCCCCAGTGGCATCATTCCATATGTGAACTTCCCCGTCGGTAAGTCCATGTGAGGTATTCTTCACATGTTAACCTCCCTCCGGTAGGATGTGGTCTCCGTAGTGCTCTCCCTCCTGGAGAGGGAAGAGCACTTCCCCAGCGTTATTCTAGCAGGGGCCTGGCGGGAAATTGTTTAATACAAAAACCAGGAAAGGCCACCGCCTGTAGCCTCCTTGGGTAAGTGCCTCCTCCCACCCTTATCGGGACCAGGGAGTATAAAATACTACTCTCTATAGATCAAATGATCAAAACTTTCTTCCTGCTTGGAGACAGGAGCAAAAAAGAAACTTTACTTTTTAGCTTTTAACATTAATTATGACTCCTTCAATATTTTATGATGGGCCACTAGGCACTAGCTCTACCTTCCATTAAACTCTCTATGCATCTAAAAGCAGAAGAAATGACAACAATAAAGTTATTAATAATCATAAAGCACAAATGTCATGTGGTTGTCATACCAGCATATATCAGCAGTCCACACTGAAAATCTGGGATTCAAAATGTAATTAAAACCTGGGAATGAACAAATTAACAAAGTTTTAGGATTTTGAAAAATTTTAAACAAACAAACATTATTACATAAAATTACATAAAATGAACAAGAAATGTTTAACATTCTGCTCTATTGTAGGTCTCTAATCAAACTGACACTGACCATGTTTATTATGTACAAAAGTCAGATTTCCTTGCTTGGTATGTCAATGTGGTATGTCAATATACTAAAAAATTCTGCTATGTAAATTTTCAGTTTAACATTTAACTCAAATTGTTATGCTGATAATACAATTTGCAATTAAAAAACTGCAGATTTTTAACCCCACTGTACAGTATATCTGCATTCCCAGCCTTCTCTCCTGTCCAACTGTGACAATATCATGTATAAAATCGAAAATTTAGAGTGCACATCTACACAGTCACAAATCCCAAATGATTTCATTCTATTTCATTATGCAAATGCAGTGAAGTCTGTGCATGTGTGTCATTGTTCTAGTTTAATGAGAAGGAAGCAGAACATGAAGACAAGCTGACAAGCAAACAGATGCTGCTCTACACGACTCCACAGTCTTCTTCCAGTTCTTATTGACCAAAGTATCGACACGTCCATAAATGTTAGGCAGTGACAGATATGAATATTGACGATGTGTGCTTAATGAAGCTGTAATCCCACATATATGTATACACATGATTTAACGTTTCCACTAAGCAAAGGTCATGTAGTTTCAGCCACATTTAATGCTTTTCAAAAGAGTGACCTCTTTTTCTTTACTCTCAATAATCTTCAATAAGACCATACAATTGTTCAAAAGAAACAGCCCTGGCTGCATTTCCCAAAAGTTTTGCAACCTTAAGTTGATCGTAGAGACCATATGTGCCAAGTAAAATTTTTTACTTTTGTGTCTCTTAGTGCATGTCTATTAGCTTTGCGGCCATCCATATGCTAACGTACCCCAAAACATTACACAAATTTACATTTTGGACATTACAGTTACATTAACAATTACACTTAAAGCTGAAGTATGTAATTTATGCGACAGTAGCGCCAACAAACGGAATTGCAATAATAAACATTGTTTTCAAAACAGCTTTTTGAATATGCCTCCCTTCTGCTGTAGTTCGAACAAACAGATAGTCCTGCCCTCAACTCATGCCATTGGTCGAGTCAATATTGTCTCTCTTGAGATGGGTCACTCAAAACAGAAGAATTTTCATAGCACCACAGAGACATGGGCATATTCACTAAGAATAAATTGTGCTCGCTAAAAGCGGCATTGTTTTGCGCACGTTAACTACGCTCGTTTAGCGCCCAGTTCACTAAAGGAATTATGCAGATCAGGCAATGGCACAAACGTGCCCACAAAATTGTTGCTGTACGCAATTTGCATGCGCAATTCTGATCTTGCGGTCCGATTCTGAGCGCAATATAACTGAAGATGTAGACCACCTGAAGACCACCGTATTTGACCCACCCTGTCGGACTGAACAGCAACACTTTGATCCAGACACCTGAATCATCACTTAAACATGCAGCACGTGCCCTTGACGATACTGTGCATCTGGATATATTCCAGGTTATAACACTCATCATTTGATGAGTATTTATTTAATTACTGCTGAAATGATCGGTTGATAATGTTCACAGACATCTCTTTTAAGTACAATTCATTTACCGCCTAGTTTCATTTGGCAGTAACAGCGCAATGTAAATTGCGCATGGCAAACTGCATGGTGTTTTGTGAATGAAGTGCAATCTTTAATGAGCCTAACTTACGTAGAAAGGAGACGTGTTTGCACGGAAAGGAACGACAATGACTTCAATTAAATATTGAAGATTGTGCCAGCTAAACATGATTGCGGGTGGTTAGGGAATAAGACGCAGGTATTTGTGCTGAAATACCACACGCAAAAGTGGCGCAACTGTTCCGTGAATCTGCCCCACAGTGTTTACAGTTTTCAAGAAAATTAACTTATGTACGGCTTACTTTTAGTTGTTTCTGCACATTACCGAAAAAGTTTATTTCTCTAAAAGAGCAGCACACACGGAACGTCTTTTTAAAGACACGTTTTTTTAAAGATGCCTTTCCAATTGTGTGTTATTCCTGGTTGTGGTCAGGGCCGGAGTGGCAATAGGGAAGATCGGGAGAATTCCCGCTGGGCCGGTCAAAAATTGGGCCAGTTAGGTCCGGATGTTGATTGACAAACTTTCATCATATGTCGCATAACAATTGCCAACAGTCTGTAACATCCGGTATTTAAAGGATCAGAATTGCGTTCCGTATTATAGCGAACGCAGTCTGTATTTTATCATCTCACACCCAAACAAATGAGAGAGTAGCCTGTGAGAGACGAAACTGATGTGGCGCCGCTTCACTTTACAGCGCAGGAAGGATCATGGAAGATCCATTGAGAATAGACAGGCTAATAATAGCTGAATGGATGAACGTGCTTCAGGTAGCCTACAAGATCATCACAAGTTTAATACTGACTGCAGTCTCACAATCTCAATTAATCTCTGAAATCCTCTTCCTTAGCAGTGCAGAATGATAATAGCAAAATTATTTTTTGTCACAAAATAACAGAATACTTAAAGTAAAGGAATACAGATGCAACAGCACGACACGGTACGAAAATAATGGGACTTTACAGCTCTCAAAAGATTAAACTCAACGAAACAAACTGCACAGAGTGCCTTCAATGTTGTAACATGCGATAAAACCCTCTTAAAGAGACAATAACCATTTTGCCTTTGTCCTGAACATTTACATTCCAATTAAAAGAAAAGTACAAATGTATAATTTTTAGTATTTTATTTCACTCTTATCATTGTAAAATGCCACGTTTTTGAATGGCATGTAAAAATGTAAAAACAATCACTCAACCTTAATTGTTTCACTGGATCTGTTGCTATTTTAATTATCTAAAATACAAAGCACTGACCATTTAAAGTGTGAGCCTGTACATCTTGAAAGAGTTATAAACATTTACAGTTCTATAGTGTTATTATGTGCCTAGATAGTCTTTAAAATAAACTTAGTTTACTCACAAATGAAATTTCTCTCATCATTTACTCACCCTCATGCCATCCCAGATGTGTATGACTTTCTGTCTTCTGCTGAACACAAATTAAGCTTTTTAGAAGAATTTTTCAGTTCTGTTGGTCCTTTCAATGCAAGTGAATTGTGATCAGAACTCAGAATCTCATAAATGCAGCATAAAGGTAATCCATACAACTCCAGTGGTTTAATCTATGTCTTCAGAAGTGATATGATAGGTGTGGGTGAGAAACAGATCAATATTTTATTTTGTATTTTTTTTACTATAAATTCTCCTCCCTGCCCAGTATGGGGCGATATGCTTATGTAAATCACCAAAAACAGAAGAAGAACTCTTAAGAGAGAAGAGTGCTTATGAAAGTGAAAGTGGAGATTTATAGTAAAAAATGACTTAATTATTGATCTGTTTCTCACCGCTTCTCATTTACTTGCATTGAATGGAACAACAGTTCTTCTAAACATCTTCATTCATGTTCTGCAAAAGAAAGTCATACACATCTGGGATGGCATGAGAGTGAGGAAATGATCAAATGTCCCTTTAACATTCACTTATTTTTACAACACATACAATGATGTCTTATGACAAAGTGAAAATCTTAGTGAATGCCGTATGTGGTATAATGACATGGAGAGCTTAAATAATTTTCAAGTAATTACATATATTGCATATTTTTGCTGTGATCTTATTTTATTGTTATCATCTTCACCACCAACCCCCCATTTGGGTGTGGGCTGACTTGGACATGACATCCCGGGCTGAATATGAATCCCACTCCGGCCCTGGTTGCGGTCGTTATCTCTCAACTTCGGATGGTCATGATCGCTCTCTTTCGTGTCTGGGCGCGACCCACATGGAGGCAGCATTCATGGATGGTTCATGTTCTCACTGCGAGAACATGACCTTGGCAACGTTGCGGTCACAGGCTCCCCGCCTCGGTCCTTCTACCTACGGGTATGAGGCCAGAGCGGCTCGCACTGGGGGCGATTTGGGGACCCCAATGGGATCGCCTCCGCCGGGTATCCCCCCACAGACCTCCTATTCCCCAGCACGCTCGTCTGCCCCAGTCGGGCTTCCGGATGAGTCCGCCGGCTCGTCTCACGGTTAGTCTGGCCTCTTGTTCGGAGCCCGCGAAGGTGATGAGCTCTCGAGCGCAGCATCGGAGAGCGGGCTGGTCCAGTCGGACGCAGAAACCTCAGCTGGGCTCCCCCCCTCAGGGACGATTGCCCAGTCACAGGCTGATGCCGGACATGCTTTCCCGGGCGGCCGCGAGCGTCGGGTTAGAGTGGAACCCTCCGCTCTCCCCTGAACCCTCGCGGCTCGATGATTGGTTCCTGGGCTCGTGGCGCCACTCAAAGCAGCCACACCCCACTCCAGTGCTTTTCTTCCCGGAAGTGCACGAGGAGCTGATGAAATCGTGGGTGGCACCTTTTACTGCCCGGCCCTGATTCCTCAGTTCCCCCGCCATCACTACCCAGGCACTCGCGGTGCACCTATGCCCGCAGAGTGCTGCCACCTGGCACGGACACACTAAGCTCCCGTCCAAGCCCTGTAGGTTCACGTCATCCCTGATGGCTAAAGCCTACAGCGCTGCTGGACAAGCCGCCTCTGCCCTGCATGCCATGGCTCTCCAGCAGGTCCACCAAGCCAAGGCATTAAAAGAACTGCACGAGGGTAGTTCCGCCCCAGATTTGATGCAGGAACTGTGCTCGGCGACCGACCACGCTCTCCGAGTGACGAAGGTCATGGCGCGGTCTCTCGGGCGGACGATGGCCACATTAGTGGTCCAGGAGCGCTACCTTTGGCTCAACCTGGTCGAGATGGGTGAGGCCGACAAGACACGGTTCCTTGCTGCCCCCATTTCCCAGGCTGGCCTATTCGGCGACACAGTTGAGGACTTTGCCCAGCAGTTCTCAGCGGTGAAGTAGCAGATGGAGGCTATCCGGCATATCCTGCCCCGGCGCGGCTCAAGATCCCGCACCCTGTCTGCTCGTCGCCAAGGGCATCCCCCTGCGGTGACTGCACCGGCTCCACCGCAGCCCGCACCTTCAGCCCAGCCCCGGCGTGGAGCCCACCGCAGGAAGCAGATGCCACCCGTCTCACAGTTGGCCACTAAGAACCCACGGAGGTCATCAAAGCGACCCAGGGACAAAGAAACCCACTCACCTGGAGCTGGTAAGAAGACCACTCCATCCCCCGGTGGAGGGCCGGATGGAGAATCTTTTGTTGCCTTTTTGTTTGATTTTGCCACATGCCCAAGTGGCTGCGGTACACAACAGTTCAGCAAAAGAGCGGTTTCCTTCTTCCCTGGGTCACATACCCAGTGTGCACGGTCGTCATCACGACTACCGTCCACGGGTTTTTCCTTGCAGGATTGGCGCTCCAGCGGCGGTCTTCCCGCCCCTGAGCGCCCAGCTGTGGCACACAGCTGCCCCCGATATGGCAGTCTCCATGGGTTACAAGGACAGGCCTCTTCCTCCCCCATACCAGGCTGTTCCGGGGGTGGTCACAAGGAGCCAGGTAAGTGCTTCGATGTCCCTAGACTCAGCACGGCCATGACATGGTGTGGCACCTCGAGCTCCGCCCCGCCGCAAGGCCCCACCTGCCGGTACGTCCAACGATGTTGTCCCCTTGGTCCCCCTTGCACGGGACTTGGATGCGTGGCTTGCGCTTTCCAATCCGTCGCGATGGCTGATCTGCACCGTCCGACTCGGCTACGTGATTCAGTTCGCCAGGTGCCTGCCCAGGTTCAGCGGTATCCACTTCACCTTGGTGAAGGACGAAAATGCTTCTACCTTGCGTGCGGAGATCGCTACCCTCCTACGGAAGGGTGCGATAGAACCTGTCCCTCCGGCTTAGTTGAAGAAGGGGTTTTACAGCCCCTACTTCATCGTACCAAATAAATGCGGTGGGTTGCGGCCAATCTTGGACCTGTGAGTACTGAACTGGGCCCTACACAGACTCCCGTTCAAGATGCTGATGCAGAAACGCATTCTGGCGAGCGTCCGGCATCAAGATTGGTTTGTGGTGGTAGACCTGAAGGATGCGTACTTCCACGTCTCGATCCTTCCTCGACACAGACCCTTCCTGCGGTTTGCATTCGAGGGTCAGGCGTATCTGTACAAGGTCCTCCCTTTCAGCCGGTCCCTGTCTCCTCGCGTCTTCATGAAGGTCGCAGAGGCAGCCCTTTCCCCGTTAAGGGAAGTGGGAATTCTTGATGACTGGCTAATCCTAGCTCACTCTTGGGACATGTTGTGTGCACACAGGGACTTGGTACTCTCACACCTCAGCCGACCAGGGCTTTGGGTCAACTGGGAAAAAGAGCAAGCTCCTCCTGGTTCAGAGCATCTCTTTCCTTGATTTGGAGTTGGACTCCGCCTCTTTGACAGCACGCCTCACGAATGAGCGTGCCCAGTCGGTGCTGGCCTGTTTGACGGCATTCAAACAGAAAACAGCGGTTCCACTGAAATTTTTCAGAGGCTCCTGGGGCATATGGCATCCTCAGCGGTAGCCACCCCGCTCGGGTTGATGCATATGAGAACGCTTCAGCACTGGCTTCAGACTCGAGTCCCAAGATGGGCATGGCGCTGCAGGACACATCGCGTGGTCATCACACCGGTCTGTCTCCGTCTTTTCAGCCCTTGGACCGACCTCTCGTTTTTATGGGCAGGTGTTCCCCTAGAACTGGTCTCCAGGCGCGTTATGGTCACGACAGTCACCTCCAAAATGGGCTGGGGTGCTGTTTGCAACAGGCACGCAGCCACCGGTCTGTGGACAGGCCCGCAACTGCATTGGCACATCAACTGCCTCCAGTTGTTGGCTATTCTGCTCACCCTGCAGAGGTTTCGGCCATTGATCCAGGGCAAGCGCGTGTTAGTTCAGACAGATATGTCATATGTCAACCACCAAGGCAGTCTGCGCTCTCGTTGTATGTCACAACTAGCCCGCTGTCTCCTCCTCTGGAGTCAGCAGCACTTCAAGTCGCTGCGAGCCACTCACATCCCGGGCAATCTCAACACTACAGCGGACGCACTATCACAGCAGGTTACCCTCAGGGGAGAGTGGAGACTCCACCTTCAGGTGGTCCAGCTGATTTGGAGTCAATTCGGACAGGCACAGGTGGACCTGTTCGCCTCCCAAGAGTCCTCCCACTGCCCGCTCTGGTACACCCTGACCGAGGCCCCCCTTGGCATAGACGCGCTGGCACACAGCTGGCCCCCTGGTCTGCACAAATATGCATTTCCCCCAGTGAGCCTACTTGCACAGACCCTGTGCAAGGTCAGGGAGGACGAGGAGCATGTCGTCCTGGTAGCACCCTACTGGCCCACCCAGACGTGGTTCACGGACCTCACGCTCCTCACGACAGCCCCCCCTGGTGAATTCCCCTGAGGAGGGACCTTCTTTCTCAGGGACGGGGTACCATCTGGCACCCGCGCCCAGAACTCTGGAATCTCCATGTCTGGCCCCTGGACGGGACGCGGAAGACCTAAGAGGTCTACCACCCGCGGTGGTAGACATGATCACTCAGGCTCTACGAGGCACCTGTATGCCTTTAAGTGGTGTCTGTTCGCTAAGTGGTGTTCTTCCCGATGGGAAGACCCCCAGAGATGCGCAGTCGGATCAGTGCTTTCCTTTCTGCAGGAGAAGTTGGAAGGGCGGCTGTCCCCTTCCACCTTGAAGGTGTACGTTGCCGCCATAGCAGCACACCATGACGCAGTCGACGGTAAGTCCTTAGGGAAGCACGACCTGATCATCAGGTTCCTGAGAGGCACCAGGAGGCTGAATCCCTCCAGACCGCACCTCGTTCCCTCATGGGACCTCTCTGTAGTTCTTCAGGGTCTACAGAGAGCTCCCTTTGAGCCTTTGCAGTCAGCTGAGCTTAAGGCACTCTCCTTGAAGACTGCCCTCCTGACTGCGCTCACTTCCATCAAGAGGGTAGGAGGCCTGCAAGCATTCTCTGTCAGCGAAACGTGCCTGGAGTTCGGTCTGGGCTACTCTCACATGATCTTGAGACCCCGACCGGGCTATGTGCCCAAGGTTCCCACGACCCCTTTTAGGGACCAGGTGGTGAACCTGCAAGCACTGTCCCAGGAGGAGGCAGACCCAGCCCTGTCGTTGCTGTGTCTGGTGCGTGCTTTACGCATCTATTTGGATCGCACGCAGAGCTTTAGGATCTCTGAGCAGCTCTTTGTCTGCTTTCGTGCACAGCGGAAAGGAAGCACTGTCTCCAAGCAGATGATCGCCCACTGGCTCATTGACGACATAGCTATGGCATATCATGCCCAGGACATGACGCCCCGATAGGGCTACGAGCCCATTCTACCAGGGGTGTTGCGGCCTCCTGGGCCCTGGCCAGGTGTGCCTCTCTAACAGACATTTGCAGAGCAGCAGGCTGGGCAACACCCAACACCTTTGCAAGGTTCTACAACCTCCGGGTGGAACCGGTTTCATCCCAGGTAGTGGCACACAATACAAGCGGATAAGTCCGGGATAGCCGGCCGGGTGTATCGCTTGCACATTGCGCCTTCCACCTCTTTTGAGCTGAAGAGGTGCGCCATTAATTCCCAGTAGTGTTCACAAACTTTGTTCCATGGTTGACTTCCTCCAAGCCCTGTGGCAGTCAAGTTTTCGGAGAGACTCGCTGCCGGCCCAGTACACGTGCTAACTAAGAGCCCTGTTCTGGGGTAGGTGCTATGCATGTGGCGGTTCTCTCTAAGGCAAACCCCATGCAATGTATATCTTCCGCTAATTCGTTTCCCTGTTGGCAAACTGCGTCTTTCTTGGGCAGAGCCCCTCTGCCCCAGTCTCCATGTTTGTAGTAACTCCTCCCCCATTGGGCAGGACCATGTGATGTATTTTTCCACTTTAATATCCCCCCCTCTCTTTGGGCGAGGTGTGGTCTCCGCGGTGTCCTCCCCTTGGGAGGGACACCCCCCCGACTAGACTTGGCGGCCCAGTTGGATAATCCCCCTTCTTTTTTAGGGAGTGGAAAAAAAGAAGGGGAGAAGAGGCCACGACTGGGTTAGCCTGTCTCTATCTTTTGGGTAGTCGACTTGTCCCCAAAGGGCCGTTCAACACTCATAACTATGTTGGGGGAGGTTACGTGTCGACCTGGTGTGCTGGCTACAAGGCACACAGTGGTCTGCCCGTCACACACCGCCAGTTCACCTAACACAGTTCAGCCAGTTGTAGCATTTCGTATAGAGACCCCTAGTGTCACTACATCGACACAACGTCGAGTGAGTGACAGATAGGGAAGGTCCTGGTTACTTGCGTAACCTCCGTTCCCTGATGGAGGGAACGAGACATTGTGTCCCTCCTGCCACAACGCTGAACTACCCGCTGAAATGGCCGGACCCTGTCTCGGCTCCTCAGCATAAAACCTGAATGAGTGGTTGCATACCAGCTCCTTTTATACCCGTATGTCCGGGGGAGTGGCATGCAAATACCACTCAGCAATTTTCATTGGCCTTTTATCAAAGACCAGAGGTGTCTCGGGCTCCCAAGAGTGACCCCTAGTGTCACTACATCGACACAACGTCTCGTTCCCTCCATCAGGGAACGGAGGTTACGCAAGTAACCAGGACAATCTCCTGGGATTTTTTTGCACAACAGTCTCTAGAGTTTACTTAGAATGGTGGCAAAAAAAAAACCCAAAATAAATTCCAGTGAGCAGCAGTTCTGCAGACGGAAACGCCTTGTTGATGAGAGAGGTCAATGGAGAATGGCCAGACTGGTTTCAGCTGACAGAAAGTCCATAATAATTCAGATAATCCCTCTGTACAATTGTAGTGAGCAGAATATCATTTCAGAATGCACAACAAGCCGAACCTTGAGGCGGATGGTCTACAATAGCAGAAAACCACATCGGGAACTTTATTAGGACCATAGTGTTCCTAATAAAGTGCTCAGTGGGTGTATGTTATTTACTGTATGTGTGACACCCGGGGATTGTAAAACAGGCGTTAACCTCCCATCTCCATTTGAAAAATCTCAGCAACCACTTTATCTACTGGAATCACCACACTGTCTGTGCAGCCCTTCCCTGTGAACTCTGTGCCTTTAATATAGCTCCCCTCTTAATATGCCGAATTAGAGCTCTTCAACCATTCATTTCTTATTAATGCTGGAGCTGAGAGCCCTGGTCCCTGGGGGTTGGGATCGATGTAGAATAGCTAAATGGGTATAGGCACAGGGGGAGACAAAGGGTGAGAGAGAGAGAACGAGAGAGAGGTCATTAGTCCTCCACATTATCATGCAAATGTCTGGGTGGTGCATGGGGGCAAGGGGTCCGCAGAGCATTTTCCCTCTCTGTAAAATGCTATTTTATCTTTCCCTTCTCCCTCTCAATCACCCTCACTCGCTTCTTTCCCACTATCATGGTTGTAAATCAGCGTGTGGTGTTAAAATAGAATGCTGGAGCGCACCCAGTAGATCTATGGACTCCACGGGTGAGATTTTCATTAGCACTATTGCTTGTAACTCCTCTAAAAACATTATGTCTTTCAAGGCTACAGGTGCATTCAAATACATGTTGGCAGATGGGCACAAAGTGTTATACTTTAATTAAAGCAAATACCCTGTCATGCCCTCTTCCCTTGTAATGAAATAAGCTAAATGCAAGTTTAGCATAGGTGGAGCTTTCCCAACAACAAAATAAAGTCAATAAAGCAAGGGTTTTCTTACATAAATCACAGACTACTAAAAATCGACCTGCCATATTTCGATTTAAGAAACATGTGCCAACAGTAATAGTACCATTAAAATATTCAAATTGAGAAAGACTTAGGATTTTTAATCATATTATAATAGTAAATCAAATGAAAGAAGAGTGTAAACTTTGCAGGTTACGAGTGGCTTTAAAAGGAAATAACCGTCCATTTGGAAAATTTAAAAATGCGAACACATACACAAGCAAGAGAACTTATCAGATCTTCTTCAGTGCGTCTGATATCAACACAGATGACAAGCAAACACATCTGATACTCAGGTTAATACAGGAAATCCACTAAAATAATGTGTAATTCTGCTCAAAATATTGCATTTGTGCTTAAATAAAATTTCAGCTACATCTGGGAGAAACAGCACGCCATTAAAAAAAAAACAAAAACAAAACAAAAAAAAAGTTTTTTCGCTTTCTTTGTCTTTCCTGACTTTGTTGCACTTTAATATCATACAGTAACCCAATAACATAGTGACTGGTGTATGCCATCATGAAATCAGAGACCCTCCCCTTTAAATCCGAACACAAGTTGCATTAAGTGATGTGTCTCATCTGACCTCATATGATCGGATCACCTGAGACGCATCTTAATACCAGGTGTAAACAGGGTCTAAGGAAGAGGAAGGATGATCCATTCAAACAGTCAGACTACAATTTAAGAAAATATATCAATAATGCATGTTTGTTTCAATGTGTCCTCACTGATTACAACATAAAAAGCAGCATATTACTGAAGCAACATTATTATTTATCATAGAACAAGCCTTCATCTTGCTAGTCTATTTTCATAATTACGTATTTAAAATCTTGTAAATCTTTGTCATTAACAATTTTTATTGATTCCATAGTCAGATTTAAACAAACAGCACAAGAATACATGGAATCAAATTTGATCAATTATATGCACCCCCTCTCACCCGTCACCCAACATAACATCCCAGTGGTCAAACGTTGAATAGCAACAAACACACAAAATCTTGTAAATCTTAATTTTGAGTGAACAGTTTCATATTTCTCTAAGCAGTACAACAAACACTGGTAAAACAATGATTTAGTTTCCTCTGAACTCTAAAATAGATTATCATCTACCTTAGCAATCATATACCTTCAAGACAGGATAGTAGGGCTCTAGTATTCATGTTAACCCTCCACTGCTTTCCAAGAAAAACATTGAGCAGGGGACCACCCGCCGTCCACATCCTTCTTGCCCAGGTCAGTGCTGTGGTGCACAGAGTGCACCTCACTGTCAATGGCATTTAATCGATTTCAGATCACAGCTCTAACAATAGCAAAAAGAAGCTAAGAGTGTCATCTCACAAACACACCACAGACCCATGGAGTTTGCTGGGGTTCACTCAACCTGAGCACAAAGTTTTCCAGGTCTTAACAGATTCTGTCTTTCCCTTAAAAAGGATGCTTTTTGAGATGTCTACATAAAAGAAAAACATAATAATGGTGTTTATTGCACAAAAAATACAAGGCCAAAACTTCTTGAATATCTGGTTGTCTGACCAATAGATGATCGGGGGAGGGATTTTTAGTGTTTGAAAACAGTCATTATTTTTCAGTTCCGTTTGGGGATGTTAGTTGTGCAGAAATTACACACAATCTATTGATTACCATTAGTCTTTGGTATTCAACAGACACTAGCTTGAAAATACCCCAGATAATTATGTTTCTAACTTCCAATAGCCTTACTAGACTGCGGGTGTGCATAAAGAAAAAAAATGCAACATTTTATTCGGTATAACCTTAAGTTTTTAAGATTACATTTATAGATTTTCTTTTTTGTGTGTTCCTAATTGGAATGTTTTACGTTTTATACAATTTGCAGCTAGAAAAAGTGTTGTGTTACACTGATAAGCCAAAACATTATGACCACTCACAGGTGAAACGAATAATGTTGATCATCTCCTAACAAGGCCACATGTCAAGGTCTGGGTAGATTAGATGGTAAGCAAACAATCAGTTCTCGTAGTCAACGTGCTGAATGCAGGACAAATGGGCAGGTGTAAAGACCGCCCAAGGCTCATCGATGAGTGAGGGCAATGAAGGCTATCCCGTCTGGTCCGAACCGACAGAAGGTCTACTGTGGCACAAGTCACAGAAAAGTTTAATGATGGTTATGGAAGGAATGTGTCACAACACAAAGTGCATCGCACCCTACTGCATATGGGGCTGTGTAGCCGCAGACCAGTCAGAGTGCCCATGATGACCCCTGTCCACCGTCGAAAGTGCCCACAATGGGCACACGAGCGTCAGAACTGGATCTTGGAGCAGTGGAATAAGGTCGCCTGGTCCGATGAGTCCCATTTTCTTTTACATCATGTGGATGGCCATGTACGTGAGCGCCGTTTACCTGGGGAAGTGATGGCACCAGGACGGCACTATTGGAAGACGCAGTGTGTGAAGATGCTCTGAGGCATTGTTTTGCTGGGAAACCCTGAGTCTGGCCATTCATGTGGATGTCAATTTGACATGTGCCACCTACCTAAACATCGTTGCAGACCAGGTACACCCCTTCATGGCAATGGTATTCCCTGATGGCAGTGGCCTCTTTCAGCAGGCGCCCTGCAACACTGCACACATTGTTCAGGAATGGTTTGAGGAACATGATGAAGAGTTCAAGGTGTTGCCCTGGCCTCCAAATTACCCAGATCTCAATCCGATTGAGCATCTGTGGAATGTGCTGGACCAACAAGTCCGATCCACGGCAGCTCCAGCTCGCAACTTACAGGACTTGAAGGCTCTGCTGCTAATGTCTTGGTGCCAGATACCACAGGACAGGGGTCTTGTAGAGTCCATGCCTCGGGGGGTTGGCGTTGTTTTGGCAGCACGTGGAGGACCAACAGCATATTAGGCAGGTGGTCATAATGTTTTGGCACATCAGTTTATGTATGATTCTGTTTCCTATTTTGTTGTCTTTCCATGATTACTAGAATTTCAAATGACCTTGTAAATTGCTGATTTTTTTCTGTGTGTTTAATTGTGTGTGTGGGTTGAAAATTACCTGAAATATTTCTCTAATAGTCTGCAGTGGATATTTACTAGACCAGGTTTGGTTTGTACGTCACAGCATTGCGATCAAACCTTTAAAACTGTGATTCTTTTTTTCTTTTCTTACAAGTAAAACATTTGATAAAGTGTCTAAGCCTGACCCGAATTAAATGCATCGCTGTAAAGTAAATCTAAAAATGAAATCAAATAAAAGAGGAAGTCCTTTTTACGATAATCCTCAGAATTTCATGTGCCATAGAAGTCCATTGCTGCCTGCTGATCAAAAACAAACATGAAATGCTGTGAAATCCCCACATAAAGTGATCCATTAGCCAGAGAGATGCCCAGAGATGAAAGGCATCCTTGCATCCTGCCCCACCAACACGCTGCTCTGTGTAAATAACCTTTTGCTCCAAATGCTGCCCATTCATATTCATTCAAAGAGAGAGGGAGAGTGTCTTTTCTGGGTGTGTGAGCAACAGCGCGAGAGAATTAATGCACGTATTGTCTGTCTGATTATTTTTCAGGAAAAAGCATACAAACCTCATTTTCATAATCACACACATACACACAGTACTGCAGAGTGTGACCATTAAAGTCACATTTGACACTTTTTGTCTTTGTAGAGCAAACCCTGAATACATTTTTGTTGCCTTCTTGTCCTATACATTTTTATTTATTGTGTATTTCGTAGTAAGGCAAGTATTACTACTATTGCTTGTGCACAGCATTAAGCTGCGGTCACACTAGACTTTGCACTCCATTCATTTCCACTCAAACGCATCCGGACTGTACACTGACCCTTACTTAAAAGTACATTTGTATACTCAAAGCCTAGTGTGACCGAAGCTTTAGGGATTTTTCCAAAAAGTTTTTCAAAACCCCTAACCCAAAATATTAACCTTAATAACCATGCTAGTCTCATAGAATAAATGTTACTTTAACAACATTTTTGCAAACTGAATTTTTTTGGCCACTTTCTACATTTTGCTGCAGTTTCCTGGTGAAATGAACACTAGAGGCACTACAACAACCATGCGTTTTATTCACTTTCACACAAATCACTATCACTTTATCACTTTATAAACACTTATTTTTATGTTATGATATCAAAACACTTTTACTCTAACATATCATTTGAAAAAATAAAAAAATTAACGCTTGTATTACAGACTCACCTACATTTACACACTTATTTCAGTGTGATTAACTTCTGAGGTAGCTCACCTTATGGAGTGTTGGACTATGGACTTGGAGACCGAGCCCCGAGCCCAGCCTAGGACGCTCTAAAATGAAAGTGAAGCAAAAGTGCCATAGAAGCGACGTGGTTGCTTCAGTAAATCTGCTTTTTAAGTTGAATTTGCTTTTAAAACACTATCGGTTAGGTTTAGGCGTTGGTAAAGGGTAAAGATGTCAGATTTGTTCACCTCATTTATATTTTAAAACACTATTGTTTAGGTTTAGGCTAAAGTTTTAGGTTAGGGAGGTAAGTTTTAATTATTAAAACATCCATCTAATATTCACCTGAAAATATTTTGTCTGATTACAACATGATGTCACTCGCTTTTGGCGCCCCCGTTGGACATTTCAGTGTGGGAAACTGCAGCCATACGTGTAATGGAACATGCAATTTTGGTTTACAAACATTTTGCTATTGTCATGTAAATATTATGAGATCAGGTTATCAGTTAATAACTCATACTGCACCATTTGTTCTATGGACATGAATAATACCTCAAACTGTGTTGCATGTTGAGGAGAACTGTACTACCATTTTCAGTGATTCAGAAGTTTTGCCTGCCTGACAGTAAAACATGTGAAAAAATCCAATAGCTTTACATTGGAGACAGGACAATTAGAAGTGGTTCTTTTGACTTGGAACAGAAAGCAACCACCCAGAACACATTAGCAACCACATAGCAATGCCCTGGCAAACACCCACAACACTCTAGCACTGCAGCAGTAATTATTTTGCAGAGGAAAGAAATTTTAAGAATCTAGATACACTCAACTGCCTTGTTTTTGTGGCTTGTAGGAAAATAAATATTTCATTGCTTTTACAAATGAGCATATGACAAATGAAAGATTGAGCTTTGAACAAACACACTCTTACAAACAGCAAAGCAAATACTTGTCTTGTTTATCCGAGGCAATGTTGTCAGCTTTCATTAGACACTGGAAGTGTTGAGAAGAAAGCAGCAACCATCCCTTTAGACAGAGACTAACCACTGCAGCCTCTGCTCAGTGTTAATTAAGCCATTACAGTATTAGCTGCCACTGACAGAGAGCTAAAGTAGCTTGTTTTCATTAAGATTCATGCCAAGATTTCCATCTTTTCACTAATCAGACAGCTGATCTCACTCCATCTATCTTTGGGGCCTCTACAATGATGTCTATTCGAGATCATCTATATAGGAGCTACTGGTGATAATCTCAGTATACAGATTCAGTAGAACCATTCACACATGCACATATGAACCACTGATCAACCAATATGGGTTTTACAATGGCAGATAGAATGCTAACACATACTGCGCTGTACATGTGTGTCTAACTCTAAATGTCCACGTTGAAAATCTGGAGAAAAAAAGAATCTGATTTAAAACGGGAATACACAGCAAATGTTTGGATTTTGAAAAATTTGGGCAATGCAGAGAGATACAGCTTGCCCGTATCTCTCCCACACCTCACTCCACTTATGGGCGAAGTCTCCATTCTCCATACAGTAAATACCATGTTTATTGTGCCTAGGACATGCGTTGTGTGTAATGAATTGCAATGAAAGTGTGCACTGCTCCACACAATCAGTTTCTGTGCTAGGATGTGCAGTCGAGTCGAGCGTGTAATTTATTTCAGTCATTTTTAGCCACATGAAGTGAAAAAAAAACAACAACAAAAATAAAACAGATACTGCATTAATTACCCAAATGTTTTAAACGCATTAATTTCTGTGATTAATAATTGACTGTTTAACAAGTTAATTTTTAATATTATTTCCCAGCCCTAATATATACATACAGTATATATTGTCAAAACTACCGGTACTTTGTATACCAAGTCGATACTAAAATAAAAAAAGATGTAACGATACCACTGTTTCTGCAGTACCAGTAGTACCGAGCACCGATCAATCCGGTACCAGCGTGCAGTATGACTGACACGACTGCTTTAAAATGCTCACAGGCTTATTTTGAACATGTGCTCTGTTACTCCTTGTACACTGAAATGGACAGTTTATCAAATTAAAATCCTGACATGTCCTAACGTGATTAATTACACCACTAATGGCTGCAATCTTACTGTGATTACTAAATCCAACCGCTCATCCACTAGAAACTCCACAGACATTGAAAACCATTCACGTTGTATGAGATGACAGAGCAAAGCACTAATCTACTGTGAACCATGCAACACATGTAAAATATATATTTTTATAATTAAAATCACAGCATTTTCGCTTTAATCTCAGCTCAACTTTATTTATATAGCATTTAAAACAACAGAGTTGACCAAAGTGCTTCACAATAATACAATTTAAAACATAACATTTCAAAATTACCACATACACAAACACCAGTAGTCTAAAATACAAACACTCCAAAACTGTGTCCTACATTTCATTTGTCAGACTCATAGGCCAGTGTAAACAGATGAGATTTCAAACGTGACTTAAAAGTCTTCAATGTTCAAACTGGGCTGTGACTGAACTGTTTATCTGGAAAAGTGAAGCAACCAGCAAAAAACACACGTCATCATAAAAGCACGATTCAAAATAAAATCTAGATTCCTGAAATTGAAGAAATTGAAGAAAAATATATTACAACTGTATAGTAAAATGTAATATTCACTGTAGTAGTAATAATAATAATAATAATTAATCAAAATATCACAAGCAAGACAGCTGTTGAATAAAAATGTGGCAAAAAAAGAAAAAAAAATAATTCAATGACATGTTGAAAAGTTCTTTATTCCCTTGTTAAAAGTGTTTTTTTTTTTAAAGAATTTATTGATTAGACACCATTTTGATGATGAAATTAAATTAAACTTTAAAAGCTGTTCTGTAAATTTCTGGAAAATAATTATAATTATTAAACTATAATTGTTCAAATAATTATTAAATAATTAAAAATAACTAAACTGCTGTATTCAATAGCACATTATAATATTAGCATATTTTGGCTGTGGTATCGAAATTGGTATCGAGAACCGTGAAATTTCACTGGTATTGGTACCGACTACTGAAATTCTGGTACCGTGACAACACTAGTATATATAGGTCAAAAATGGCAAAAAAGAAACAGCTTTCTTTCTCTAGAAACTCATCAGTCAATCATTGTTTTGAGGAATGAAGGCGTACACAACAGTCTTCAAAGACAAAGGACAACTGGCTCTAACAAGGACAGAAAGAGATGTGGCAGGCACGATGTACAACTAAACAAGAGGATGAGTACATCAGAGACTCTAGTTTGAGAAATAGACGCCTCACATGTCCTCAGCTGACAGCTTCATTGAATTCTACCCGCTCAACATCAGTTTCATGTACAACAGTATAGAGAAGACTCAGGGGTGCAGGCCTTATGGGAAGAATTGCAAAGAAAAACCCACGTTTGAAACAGAAAATCAAAAAGAAAATGTTAGAGTGGGCAAAGAATATATATATTACCGGTCAAAAGTTTTGAAACACTTACTCATTCTTTATTATAATTTATTTATTTATTTATTTTTTTAATTTTTTTTTACATTTTAGAATAATAGTAAATCCATCAAAACTATGGAATAACACAAATGGAACTATGGGAATTATGTTGTGACTAAACAAAATCCAAAATAAATCAAAACTGTGTTATATTTCAGCATCTTCAAAGTAGTCACCCTTTGCCTAGATTTTGCAGAAATGTACTCTTGACATTTTCTCAACCAACTTCTTGAGGTATCACCCTGGGATGCTTTTTAAACAGTATTGAAGGAGTTCCCATATATGTTGGGTAATCACTTATTGGCTGCTTTTCTTTATTATTTGGTCTAAGTCATCAATTTCAAAAACTTTTTTTTTTTAATTAAATTTTTGTATTATAATGAAATAAATTTATATGGTGGCGCAATTATATTTTTTGTCTACAAAACTAATTTCAAACATTTAAGCATACACCTTCAGATCAAAAGATTTTTAAGATTGTGAGAAACATTTCAGTCAAGTGTTTCAAAACTGTTGACCGGTAGTGTGTGTGTGTGTATGTATTTATATATATATGTTTGTCAATCTATTACATTTGTATCAATTGATGTGCCGATTAATTAATCACATTTAAATGCATATCAATATTTACTAAGAAAAGCGCCCAAATAAAGACAATTTAGTACATAATAATTAAAATAATTATAAAATATATGTGATGAGGAGGAGGGTGGGGCCGGGCTGTGAGGACACAAGGTCGGACCTGAATCGGGCTAATCAGCCGGGAGGGGGATAAAGACGAGCCAGAGGCGCAAGTTTGAGAGAGAGAGACGCACGTGGCCGTGCTGCATGTGTGTCTGTTAGTTTATGTTTTGTGTTGTTTTAAGTTCATTTATATCGTACAATTTTACATTGACTGTTCACCCGGTTCACCGCCTCCTCCTTGCCCTTTCTTATATCGTTACAATATATAATAAATATTATAATTTTGATAATTCAAATACATTACATCACATATAAATATTGTGGCAACAGACAAGCATTACTGTAATACAGAAAGTCTAAATATTTATATATGTTTTATTTCATTATCATTCAGCACATCCCTGTAACTGGCCTACTTACCTCTGCTCTATTTTTGATTGTTTTTAAATGTCCTTATGCATCATACATTTGGAGTGTCTAACTTAGGTTGCATTGTATCTCACTAGTGTTCAGCATCCCTAGTCAGAAGTGCTGTTTTTAGGACACTGTGTCAAGTTAAACTCAATTTGAAACTTTGAAAAACGTGTCTGGAGATCCCTGCATTCTGTGTAAGGCTGTGCTGCCTGCTTGGATTGATGGATGGATTTGCTACCATGCAATAAACATTTGCATAGTAAAAAAAAAAAAAAAAAAAAAAAAAAAAGGTTAAAAAAAAAGATTAAGAAAAAGTAAATGCGTTTTGATCCATATGTGTTACTGTACTGGATACAGCACTGTGTCTTCTACATAAGGTTTAAGACGAGAACATACAGGAAGAGACTGTGAGCTCCTCTCTCTCTCTCTCTCTGAATGCACAATGGAGCAGAAATTGAGGCGGGAATGTCAACGGCTCTTTAGAGTGCTGAACAGCATGATTAAACAGGTCAGGCAGCGAGCTATTTTGTGTGTATTTGTGTGAGTGTGTGTGTATAATAAGAGTTAGAGTGTGTGCCGGCACATGTTTTACAGCTTAGGATGTCATGCCGAAGGTGTGGATGGTTATGTATAGCAGAAAAATAAATAGCAGGCTCAGTTTGACTTGATGTAGCCTAGGTCTAATGTGATTGGCAGGAGTTTATCAGTCTCAGATACTTTATACATCATGTAAATGCTGCTGTAGAGCTGCAAATTTAAACCTCATTCACAAGCATCTGCTTACACTACTGCATTGTGTTTATTGATTATATTTTCCTGCAGGTGTCCTCCAACAATTCATTGTGCTTTAAACAAATGCATGCATTACAATGAAGTTCACACACGATGAAGCCCTCTTCCCACATAATGAGAGTTGAAGAGTTTACATTTCACTATCTGCATTCATTAAGAATGCTGTTCAGCATTTCTACATGCATTATCATTTATGAAGAGCAGAACTGTTTCTAAAGCAGCTGAAGATGTGGTTCATGAAATACTCTGGAAAATAAGGTGTACATTCAGCAAAACTGTTATTAAGTGGATCTGTAATAAAACCGTAGACAGATAACAGACGCTCACATTGAAACTAGAACACTTTTTTCACTTAAATAAACAAATAGCTATCTGTACACTCTGGACCATAAATACATTTAATATATATATATATATATATATATATATATATATATATATATATATATATATATATATATATAAACATAACTACGTTGAAACAGCTTACACAGATATTGGCATGCTTGTGGCCAAGCCTGAACTCAATGGTCCATTTATACAAGTCTCCAGATCCCACCTTGCTCTGCGACCTGTGGGATTACCAATCAAAACCAGTTGCCTCTAACTAAGAATGGGCTTGTGATCAAAAATAGTGGCCCATGATATATTAGCAAAAGTGGTGAATGGACCAGACAACAGCCCACAGTTCGCTCTCAGATGTTGACCATTGTTTTTATGAGGATGTCTGGACATGACTGCCTTATGCAATTACAATTTACTTGTAATTAATTTGGAACAAAACAAACCTAACAGATGTTTGATGCATCAGGAAAGAGCAAAAACTATCTGGATAAGTGATGTTGGGAGTATAGGTAAATGGCAAAGTGAATCAACAGCTTCCTGCTCTACATCAGTCCAAACAAATAGCTTGTTTTGGGTACAAGTATGCATTGGCCGTGAAATTTTTGCAAATTGGCAGATAAAGCATCTGTAATTTGAACACAGGTCTAAGAATGCTTTAACTTCAGTTGAATTTTCAGGAGTAAGCCAGTCTTTAACCTTCTCATTGTTGTTGTATCTGGCTATAAACCAGCTGAGGATACAATTTGGCCTTAGAAAATACTTGTTGTTTGGCAAAACAATGATTTCTGTAGATTTGGAAAGAGTCAACTTCAATTTAACAAATACCTTCCACCTCTGGTGTATGACTAACATCAACACAGGCTTTTGCCAAAATGTCTTCCACATGTGATGGAATCATGCATTCAAATCTGAACAACGTTTAGTGTGTGACTATAGCCCTTTTCCACCATTGGGCCGAATGCTTATCGTTACAAAACCGTGCCATTTCATGCTGATCCAGACCAGTTGGCACAGCTACATTTTTTGTTTCCACTGTGGTGCTTGAATGTGTGTAATGAATACGTCAGTTGACAAAAGCGTGAGATGTAAAAAAAAAATTGGAGGAAGACCGCATATTACAGTTTTTAGGACTGCCTTTTCCCCTGATTTTTACTCTGCTAAAGCATGGGAAAGACATGTCCCATGTCGCAAAAATGAAAGCAAAGAAAAAAAAGACCATAGGTTTACCATCATTTGCTGGGGTGTATGGCACTGGACATGAACACACAGAGAGGTCAAAGTTCCCAGACTAGCTAAAAAGGTAATATAATGTAAGTGATATAATGATGTATTACATGCATTTTAATGAGCTAGCTAGCATAATCTACCTCCCTTAAGCAAAAGGTGTGTTGAAAAATAGTGTACTATACAAGTTCACCATCATTATAAAATCATGAATATACATCAGACATACACTATTTTTGAAATAAAATTGTATTAACCTGTAACGTATGCTGGCTGCTGACAATGATGGCAATGACAAAGACGTGAAGATGAAGAACCCAAGTGCAGTTTATTAATAAACGTGAAACGCCCTAACTACGAACATGAACAATCATAAACTGGACATGGACATGGACATGGACATGGACATGGACATGGACATGGACATGGACATGGACATGGACATGGACATGGACATGGACATGGACATGGACATGGACGCATTCAATACTTGACCACTAGACAATGAAAACATGAGGGCTTTAATACAAGACATGGGAGAACATAAACCAATGAACAGACAGAACTCATAACAAGCTAATTAAACAATAACCCAATGAAAACATGACACAAGAACATGGAGGGAAAACAGAAATCACATGACAAGGGAAACAGGAACACATGACATGAACCAGGAACTAGAATTTCAAAATAAAACACATGAATCAACACAATACACATGACATAACCTCACCATAGTAAACTTTGCCATCTACCTATAAACAATTGAGTTACCTTGGTGTTGACAAATTGACAAGTACGTGAGTTGCCACATACTAAAACCATTCCACAAGCATGGTTTAGCATGGTTACCTAACTGTGCTGAAAAAATCCGTGCCAAAAACAGTTTGTAATTGTGCCGAGCCAAACCGTGTTCAAGTGGAAATGCTATTGGACCCGTTCCTCACCATGCTCAGAGCTGTTTGGCCCAATGGTGGAAAAGTGCTAATGTCTGTGCTACCAAAGTCTGTAGGACTCAACCATCACTATACTTGAGTCAGTTCGAGTTCAGACAGCTGAGGGTCATACATATTTAACACAAACTTATTTTTCTAGGCATATTGGCTGAGCCTATAAACATTAAAATATCTTTACAATATCTGACTTTCAAAATAATCTGCACTGCCCCATCCTTCAACAACAGCCTTTTTGCAAAGCCTGTAAATAACTGTGAAACATAAGTTTCTGTAGCCTATTTTTAATAGGTGGTCTTTTTGGACTGGGGAGGAAGTTCTGAAAGTTACAGTAGGGTTCATAGTACACTGAACATTTGTATTTCAAAAGATCAAAGAGTATTTGATTTCTCATGAACATTTTAAAAATCACAAGCAATACTTAAATGAAACAGCCAATAACA
Organism: Myxocyprinus asiaticus; assembly: GCF_019703515.2. Classification (NCBI taxonomy): domain Eukaryota; kingdom Metazoa; phylum Chordata; class Actinopteri; order Cypriniformes; family Catostomidae; genus Myxocyprinus; species Myxocyprinus asiaticus. The sequence goes on from NC_059353.1 coordinate 13,282,580, forward strand.
ACACTAATGCTGTTGCTAAGTATTCATTCGTGCCCTTTCCTTTACTTAACCACTTTTTTTTTCTTTTTAAATGCTCCTCTCCCATAACTGTGGTTAGCCAACCACACCATTTCTTATCACCATGCAGATATTACAGCCTGGTGCCCTTCAGTTTTCTCTTTCTGCAGTTAAAGCAAGTGCTAAACAAGAAACGTAATTTTTCGCTTTTTTCCACTCAGTTGCTTCTAACATTCCCTGGGGGAGATGGGCTAAGGGGCACTCATATATCAGAGCTAAATATGCCCCATAAATGAACTCCTGAGCCACATTGACAGTGATTCTACTTTTGCTGCAGCAGCAATGTAGACTTTAAATACACACAATTTTGCTGTCTGAAAATGACATGTAGCATGAAGGCATTGACAGCTCAATTACAATAACTCAAATGCTACTCCATTATGATTACTCCGGTATGATTACTCCATTCACTGCATCCAAAATCAAGCAATAATTAATAAATCGTGCTTGTAGCATGACAATTCATGACAGATGAAAATATAATTATCCCTCTCAACAAATGAGGCAGTATTTTGGGGAAAAAAATTCACTTATACAACAAAAGAACAGATGGCTGAACACTTAAGTCAATGTAAAATGACAACAAATATACAGTATATCAGATGTAAACGCTTGATTGGACCAGAAAAAGATTGGAGCATAAAATGTATATACAGTATATATACACTGGTGGCCAAAAGTTTGGAATAATGTACAGATTTTGCTCTTATGGAAAGAAATTGGTACTTTTATTCACCAAAGTGGCATTCAACTGATTACAATGTATAGTCAGAACATTAATAATGTGAAAAATTACTATTACAATTTGAATTTTTTTTTTTTTTTTTTTTCAGAACTTGAACTTAAACTACTTCAAAGAGTTCTCATAAACAAATCCTCCACGTGTAGCAATGACAGCTTTGCAGATCCTTGGCATTCTAGCTGTCAGTTTGTCCAGATACTCAGGTGACATTTCACCCCACGCTTCCTGTAGCATTTGCCATAGATGTGGCTGTCTTGTCAGGCGCTTCTCATGCACCTTACAGTCTAACTGATCCCACAACAGCTCAATGGGGTTAAGATCCATAAAACTTTGCAATTATCTGTTGTCCAGTGTCTGTGTTTCTTTGCCCACTCTAACCTTTTCTTTTTGATTTTCTGTTCCAAAAGTGGCTTTTTCTTTGCAATTCTTCCCATATGGCCTGCACCCCTGAGTCTTCTCTTTACTCTTGTACATGAAACTGGTGTTGAGCGGGTAGAGTTCAATGAAGCTGTCAGCTGAGGACATGTGAGGCGTCTATTTATCAAACTAGAGACTCTGATGTACTTATCCTTTTGTTTAGTTGTACATCATGCTTGCCACATCTCTTTCTGACTTTGTTAGAGCCAGTTGTCCTTTGTCTTTGAAGACTGTAGTGTAAACTTTGTATGAAATATTCAGTTTTTTGGCAATTTCAAGCATTGTATAGCCTTCATTCCTCAAAACAATGATTGACTGATGAGTTTCTAGAGAAAGCTGTTTCTTTTTTGACATTTTTGACCTAATATTGACCTTAAGACATGCCAGTCTATTGCATGCTGTTGCAACTCAAAAACAAACACAAAGACATTGTTAAGCTTCATTTAACGAACCAAATAGCTTTCAGCAGTGTTTGATATAATGGTAAGTGATTTTCTACTAGCAAATTAGCAATTTATTACTCAGCATGATTACTCAGGGATAAGGTGTTGGAGTGATGGCTGCTGGAAATGGAGCCTGTCTAGATTTGATCAAAAATGACTTTTTTCAAATAGTGATGGTGCTGTTTTTTACATCAGTAATGTCCTGACTATACTTTGTGATCAGTTGAATGACACTTTGGTGAATTAAAGTACCAATTTCCTTCCGAAACAGCAAAATCTTAACATTATTCCAAACTTTTGACCGGCAGTGTATATTAAAGAAAAATATTTATAGTCAACCTCACTAATTGCTTATCAACTAGTTGGTTGTTGGACTAGGCAACCATTTTGACTAATCCTGAATTACAACAAACACATTTATTTTATTTTTTTTCACTTCTTTGAAATTTATATCGTCTCACTTTCTCTTGCTATAGCTTCCCTTTAACTGGAAAAATCAAGTTTGCATGACTTAGATGAAGGCACATGGGAGAGACTTGGTTGAAGATGTCATCTATCTCTGCCAAAGGAACTGACATATCTACCTATAAAAATGATCAATAATTTATCAAGCAAGGGATTTCTGTCTCCATTCAGCATGCCGTTGGTCAGCTAATAGACAGAGGATATATCCCAGCAGTTGTTGTCAGCAGTGTCCTCTGTAATTTGTCATCATTTGTTCTTGTTTGTGCATGCTTGTTCAATTCAGCCTAATTTGAAGATTTACATGAACAAATCGACCCTTGAAAATCCACTAAATATAGTATATGTATGTGGTTAACCCGCTTGCTGTGGAAGGCTTTTTGTGTTTGTGCACATATTAGTGAGGCAATTATGTTTATTCCATATTCTTCGAAAAGCTTCTTGATAACTGTGTTTTTTCTTCGAAGACCCCATTAACCTTTTCATGAGTAGGGTCTAAATTCCTCTGCAGTGCCCCCTGGATTGAGTTATTTTTGCACATGACACTGCAGAGGCGGTAGAGGGAGCAGAGTGTAGACAAGTATTATTTTTTTTATTATTGTATTTTAATGTTTTATTTATTGTCATAAAAAAACAATATATAATATATTAAACATGTGAACAAATGGGTTATGTCTGCTGTACAGTTTTTGTTTTATTTATTTTGTTTTTATAGCTGTAAAAACAAATGAACAAATAATACCAGCAGTCCGGTTTGCCTATGCACTGTTTGACATCTCAGACTTTCTGTGTGTTAGTACCAAAGTGCTGTCAGGAAACACTCTTCCAGGTGGCTCACTATAACCCAATGGCTGGTCACTTAGGTCATGAAAAGACTTTGAACCGTATAACGGCCCATTTCTTTTGGCCGGGCATTCACGGCAACATACACAAATGGTGTACGGCGTGCTGTGAATATCAGTTGGTGAATCCACCGGCCACCCCAAAAGCGCCATTGGGCCCTCTGCCGTTGATCGAGGTCCCCTTCGAGACAATTGGCATGGACCTCGTCAGGCCATTTGAGTGGACTGCACGTGGCCATCACTTTGTATTAGTTCTGGTGGACTATGCAATGCGATATCTGGAAGCAGTGCCCCTGCACAACATCTCAGCACGCAGTGTTGCGGAGGCACTCCCGAGTGGGGATTGCACAATTATCTCCCGAGTGGGGATTCCAAAGGAAATCCTCACTGATCAAGGCACAACATTCATGTCAAGTACACTACGTGAACTGTGCGAATTATTAGGCATTAATTTGATTCACACCAGCGTTTATCACCCTCAAACCGACGGGTTGGTCGAATGATTTAATAAGGCCTTAAAAAACATGATTCTTAAGTTTGTATAAGATGCTGAGAATTGGGATAAGTGGCTCGAACCCCTGCTGTTTGCAATACGAGAGGTCCTGCAAGCCTCTACAGGGTTTTCCCCATTTGAGCTACTGTATGGGCGACGGCCGTGCGGTGTGCTCAACGTCATACGGGAAGCTTGGAAGAAAGGAACATCGAATAGCGAACACCAAATTCAATACATTCTTGATCTTAGAGCAAAACTCCACACTTTGGGGCAGGTAACACAGGAGAATTTGCTCCAAGTGCAAGAACATCAACGCCGACTGTACGATAGGGGCACTCGACTGTGGGAATTCGCACAGGGAGATAAAGTGCTTGTATTGCTGCCCACCTCGAGCTCCAAATGGGGTTACATGATGAGTCAGAAATCTCGATTATGAGGTTAGGCAAATGGATAGGAGAGGGGCACGTCAAATCTACCACCTCAGCCTCCTCAAACCATGGAGGGAGGCGGTGCCTGTAGCCTTGGTGACGGTAGTTCCGAAGAGGGTGGAGCTCTGGCCGGAGGTGTCTCCCAAATCAAATGCATTCACCCTGGTCCCTTGCAGAGACCACCTCTCACTGTCGCAGCTTACAGACATTGCCCAGTTGCAAGCGGAATTCGCAGACATGTTTTCACCCCTACCCGGTCGCATGAACCTCATAGAGCACCATATCGAAACCACTCCGGGGGTGGTGGTTCGTAGCCGGCCCTTTCGTCTTCCTGAACACAAGAAAAAGATTGTTCAGGAATAATTAGAGGCAATGCTTAAAATAGGCGTAATACAGGAGTCGCACAGCGATTGGGCCAGCCCGGTAGTTCTAGTACCGAAGAGTGACGGATCGGTCCTGTTCTGTGTTGACTACCGGAAAGTGAACGCGGTGTCCAAATTCGAAGCTTATCCAATGCTGCGAATTGATGAGTTACTCGATCGTTTGGGTGCGGCTCAATTTTACTCAACGCTGGACTTAACAAAGGGTTATTGGCAGATCCCTTTAACTCCAATATCCTGAGAAAAGATGGCTTTTTCCACACCAATTTGCGACGCTTCCGTTCGGTTTGTTCGGAACCTTCAGCGCCTCATGGACAAGATCCTCAGACTGCGCACAGCATATGCCGCCACGTATCTGGACGATATTATCATTTATAGTAATGATTGGCGGCGGCATATGCAACATCTGAGGGCTGTCCTGAGAGCGCTGTGGCAGGCAGGACTCACGGCCGACCCGAAGAAATGCGCAATTGGGTGGGTGGAAGTTAAGTATCTGGGGTTCCACTTGGGTCATGGGCAGGTGCGTCCACAGGTTAACAAAACCACAGCGATCGCAGCCTGCCCAGCGACAAGACCAAAAAGGAGATGAGGCAGTTTTTGGGGCTGGATGGCTACTACCGAAGGTTTGTGCCAAGCTACTCTGATGTCACTGACCTTACTAAAAAGGGGCTCCCAATCCGGTCCAGTGGACAGAGTCGTGCCAACAGGCTTTCCTTAAGGTAAAGTCCGCACTGTGTGGGGGGTCGCTTTTACATGCACCTGATTTCTCTCTCCCCTTTATTTTGCAGACTGATGCATCTGACAGGGGGCTGGACGTGGTGCTCTCGCAGGAGGTGGGAGGGGAGGAATGGCCAGTGCTATTTATTAGTCGCAAGCTCTCCTTCAGGGAGACAAAGTATAGTACCATTGAGAAGGAGTGTCTTGAGATTAAGTGGGCTGTTCTTATCCTCCGCTACTACCTGCTGGGGCGGGCCTTCACCCTCTGTTCCGATCACGCTCCTCTGCAGTGGCTCCACCGCATGAAGGATACTAACATGCGGATCACCCATTGGTATCTGGCTCTTCAGCCCTTTAAGTTTGAGGTGATCCACAGACCGGGGGTGCAGATGGTTGTGGCTGACTTTCTCTCCAGAAATTGGGGGGGGGGGGGAGTAGGCAGGCCGGATGTTGCCCCGGCCTGAGTCAGCGGTGGGGGTATGTGGCATGGGGGGCATGGTCATGTGTCGGTCTGCAGGAGAGGGAGAATGGTAAGACTCGTCACCTGGGTGGTAATTATCTCTAACACCTGTCTCTCATTATAGTGATGCACACCAGAACATCAGAGGGGGAGAGAGACCAGAGCCTGAAGCCGTTGTGTATTTGGCAAACAAGAGCCCTTTTTGTTTAAGTTTCACTAGACTGCGTGAGAACAATAAAGCACTCACCTTTGACTGTTCGCTGTCTCCTGACCCATGCTTTGCCCAGAACTTTGCTACAGACTGATTTTCACTTCAAGCATATTGGTAAGTGCTTTTTGCATTGTTATAGCAACATCAGGAGTTTTCTAAGTGTAAATTAGACTGCTTGAGTATTCAGTGTCAGATCAAGTTTTGAGAAGTAATCATGTACCCTGACAAAACAAAATTTATTGCAAGCAAAATTTAAATCACAAATATTTTTAGAGAGCTTTTCTTGGTATTAGACCTTGTTTCTGGCTTTCGTGCGTGGACGTGTTTTTAAAATGTCAATTGGTATTATTAGTTGACTGCCACGTAATGTATAATAGGCATACGGTGTCTTATTCATTGTGAAACTATGTTTTCTGGCATGAATCACACTGAAGGCCTAGACTTAAAATGCATGGGCTGCGGCTGTATTTGCAGATAATGTGTACCGCTAAAACTCAGCTAGCTACACAGTAACATTTATGTCTTGTAGTAACAACTAAAATACAGTTGTAATTAGCTAATACTAAGTCCTGTAATTAATAATGCGGCGCAATGATGATTTCAATATTAAGTTCAAGTTGGAATGCAACGCAATCATACGTTGCCATACAGTGAGTAAATCTGAGGTTATTAAATTTTAGCACCTTATTAGCAACTGGCTTGCTATCCAGAAAAAATAAATAAATAAAAAAATAAAAATAAAAAACATGCATTCGTTTTTTTAATATTCAGGGTTCTTTTAAAAGTTTTTTGATATCTGTTCATTTAAAAGGCCAGTTTGGTATTGAAAAAAGTTATTGAACTTGTTATTAAGAAAACAATAATAAAAGTTTGATTATCATTCAACCAGTTTTTGTAATGTAATTCAATACCGTGATAATAACGTGTACCGTGATAAAAGCTTCAGCAATTATCGTGATGTGAAAATTTGATACCGTCACATGGAATATGCCTTAGTTAAAGCCATCAGTCTGCGTTATTTCAACTTCTTTGTTTTTTAAATCATGTTTAATAGCGGAATCTCTGGTGAACAACTACCCTACCTAGGTCCAGCAGAGAAAGATCCACCAATCAGAGAACTGTGGCCAACTAGCCAGCCAAACAATTCCAGCAGCAACCACCCACTTCTATGATGCACTGTGAATGACGCAATGGTGTCGGTCTCCCTACATCCTCAAAATACATATTTATTTGTATATATCGGAATATTTTGCAGTAAACTTAAAATATATTATTTCTATAGTTATGATCAGCAACCTGAAATCAATAGTTTTAATAGTTATATATTTCCATTGTTTTTATTCTGTTACATCATTTGCAATGCTTCATGGGATTGTTGTCCATACCCTCACAAAAGACGGTAAGTACACAGTCTTGTACCTTTGTCTTTTTGTCAGATTGTCTGACTTTCTGTGTCATTACTCATAACTGTTTGCATCCATTTGACCAAAGTAAGTTAACTGTTGTTTCTTTTTCTTTTTTTTAATTACAATATATTATGTTTATATTGCTTTATATCTCCATAAAATGTGTTATTTCTCCATAAAATAGTTTAACCACAATAGAACACTGCCTAAATAAATGTGAATGAGCGAAATCACTCACTCATTCACTCATTCACTCACTCTTTTTGTATAGAATGCCACATAGTGCACTATATAGGAAACAGGGAGTGATTTCAGACTTGGGAACTAACCAGTTACAAGCTAAATGCCAGTTAATTAAAGTTGTCTCTGATTGGTCAATGACACATGGCAGCTGCGAAAAGATAAAACATTATCGTGACTGTGCTTGACAAGCAGGTTTTTAATTCTATGACCATGCTTGATTTAAACATCGGCCTTACCTGTCTGCACATGACATATTTTATTTGTAATTACTGGTGCAATAAATGTTAATGTCACATGATATGCAAATCTTTAACTCTTATTCCATGGTTTACATACCGTCTGTTTGTGTGTATGTTTGCATTAAGTTATTATGTTGCATCATGTTATTCTTTATTCATATCAGATCTAAAATGAATGTAACATTTTTTTTTTTTTTTTTCTGTTTATTTACTGCATGTAGCAACACATAAATCAAACCTCCTTGGTCCGAAAGGCATTTATGACTCTAGTGCTCAATTCTGGTCTTAATTAAGGCATTCAGTAAAAACTTTGAATTTCTTTTCTGAATATTTCTGAAAACAATTATGAATCGTTCCACAATAATCAATTGAATTGAGACAAAATTGCAGACTTTGAGATGCATCCTAATTGGACGTGGCCTAAGTTGTTTATCAGATATTTGTGCAAAGGGCTGTTACCATGGAAATGAGAACCACGCCAAAATCGCTCAGCTGTGACCACCCACTCCCATAATGCATTGTGAATAATGTAATCGTGTCAGTCTCCCTACCCTCTCAATGTATATATATGAACTTATTTGAATATTTGCAATAAACCTCAAATATATTCAAAGTCAAGTCAAAATGTATTTCTATAGCACATTTAAAACCAACAGAGTTGCGCCAAAGTGCTGAACAATAAAACGTTGAGCATATAAAAAGAAAGTATTAAAGGAAAACATGCAGCGTACAAAATATAAACACATTAAATAAAATACAATCAGAAAACTTCAACATAAAACCCTTAAACTAATCTTAATCAAAAGCCAGAGAGAACAAATAAGATTTAAGAGCCGATTTAAAACTGGCTAGTGAAGGAGCAAACCTCACATTTACAGGCAGACTGTTCCAAAGTTTAGGTGCTGCAGCAGAGAAGGCCCGACCACCCTTAGTTTTACAGTGACAACGTGGGACAGTTAAGAGAAGCTGATTACTAGATCTAAGTGCTCTTTGGGGAGAGTAAGGAATCAGAAGGTCACTAATGTATTTTGGTGCGACACCAGATAAAGCCAGGTACACAAAAACAGCAATTTTAAAATCGATTCTAAACTTTACAGGAAGCCAATGTAAAGTCGCTAAAATGGGAGAAATGCGATCCTTCTTTTTTGTTCCGGTAAGAAGTCTCACTGCAGCATTTTGGACAATTTGCAGGCGAGAGATCGCAATTTGAGGCAGGCCACAGTATAGGGAATTATAATCATATAATCAATTGCTTTACATTGCACCATTGTTCATGATTAGAGTACATTATTCACAATGCTTAATGTAATGAGTATTTCGTAAAGAACAGTAAATAAATAAAAAAATAGAAGTACACAGTCTTGTACCTTTGTCTTTTTTTCAGATTTCCCATTTTCCCATTTATTTATTTATGTATTTACTTCTTGTAATATTTCTCTTTAAATACCACCAGTCTGAGAAATCCCATGGAACAGACATTTTATGGTTCCTATAGTCACAGGTTCATTTCACACAGAGTTTATAATTAATTCATGTTGATCATTATTTTGGTTTTACTGAAATAAAGAGGGGGACAAAATTACGCTGCTTTAGCATTGATCAAAGCTATACATCAATCCAGCTGCAGCTAATGTTTAATTCTTTAGTTTTGCTTGGTTGATATTAAGACTGTGTCAGGCACTGTAAATATTTGATGGTGTGGAGGTAGAGAGAGAGCGTGAGTGGGTGTAAAATAAATTGGCTTTCTTCCCTTCTTTCTCTTCTACCTCTCTTAGTCTTCCTAAACTTTCTTAAACCTTTTTTCTTCCTACACTTTCATACCATTTTTATCTCAGTATTTAGATTGGGGATGTTCAAAACTACATTTTCAACAACGATTAGACAGTGGATTGCCTAAAAGACTAGACAACTAATGGGTCTCAAGGAAGCCAAGTATAATTAGGTTGGTTTTGGGTTCACCAGATCATAATCAGCCATGTTAATTTTGGGGCTTTTGCATAAGGCTTTCTAGCTTTCAAAAACAGCTAGACACATTCGACCCATTCTCTTTCTGTCCACCACTCTCTCTCACTGTCTCTTACTCTGTGTGCACTGAAGTTTTTGTAGTTGTCTTCTTGTGTTTGTGTTATGTGCAGTTCTGTGAGGCATAAAGCATTCTGATGTATGATACATCACACCTTTCATTATCAGAGCACAAAATCTTATCCGGGCTCTGAACCTATTCATTACCAAACTAAATGACCCTTGTCTAAAACAAGCCACCATCTGATCTGTGCACCAGCATGCTCATTTCACACCCACCATCATCAAAAAAAAAATAAAAAAAATAAAAAAACTGTCAAGAACGAGGGGAGACTGGCGGGATTCAGGCAATGTTTGGTGATCGCTTTCTGCGAGAGGGTCATTTGAGGCTTTCAGAGATGAACATGAGAGAATGAGTCAGACCATTAATGTACCATGGGCGTGCAGCTTTTATAGAAGTCATTATGGAGTAACGCCTGTAAGTGGCCGTTAGAAGAGGTGGACAACTGTGAGAGCTGCATGTGAAAGGATTGTGTTAGGTCATTATGGGAAAAGATTGGGCTAGTTTATTAAAAGGACAAGTAACCCTGTTTAACTGCCATTACTATATACTTCAAAGACTTTGTTACTGTACTTAAGAAGTTATTTTTCAGAATTTGTACTTTCTTGAGTATTTAAATTTGTTGCACCTTTAACTTCCTTACATTTTTAAGCCAAATAAATATATTTTACTCTGCTACAGAGCATCTCTTTACTCGTTACCTAAATGAACAAAAGCTTGTTTCTTAATTTTTTTTTCGAAAAGATAGCAGAGAATAGTTTATAAAGAGCACAGTGAGTTTGATTGACAGCTGCCAGCACGAGCACACAGACACTCAGTGCATGCGCTCATCATGAAGTCTGTGTCAGACCAGCACAGCAAGCTTTTATGAAAGACTTTAGCGAATGTCTAAACTTAAATAAGTCTAAATGTGCTTCCAAACGCATAGATAAGATGCAGTTTACCCTAGCTGTGTATAAACCTTACGGGCTAAATGTATTCATTATTGTATATAAGCCACAGAATATGAGGAACACAGAAACAATGGAGGACTCTTCTAAGATGCTGTGGAATAATTACAGTAGGTGCTGCTTTCAAACTCTCACATAATGTGTGCTTATGTCTGCTGTAAAGAGAGCTCATGTCAAGTTGCATCCGTCCATGATTTCCCAGGATCGTCCCGGTTTTTGGCCATCTGTCCTGGAAAAATAAAATTCCATTCCCGAAATGTTTACCCATATGAACATTTGTTGTTTATGTGCACAATATTCAAGAAGACTGATCAAACGTGTTCTCCTAAACCGCTCTCTCATATGAATCTTTAGAAAGTCTGATTCATTTTTGTGAATTGGTTCGTTTGGCCAACTCGTGTATGAAGCTCACCAAAACCATTCTCTCCCTCTCGTATAAAGCATTGGGAAGTTTGATTCATTTTAGTGAATTGGTTTGTTTGAAGGATTCATTTACATTAACCATATTAAAGGACGATTCATTCGAGTTACACACAGAATACCCTATTTTTACGTTACCTTATTTGTTGTTGAATATTTAGTTAAATGCTGCTGTTCACCACTGTTTTAGACTCATTTATTTATATGGATGTGTTTACATTATCTCTTTAAATACTGCTTATTACTGATAGTTATATATTGTGTAATATAATACTTTAGTGTAGTTAGGCCCTATTGTTAATACCTTATTTTTTTTAATAAGGGAAACTTCAACTCAAAATTGCTCAAGGAAGGAATAAGTAAATATTATAAACTTATACATTATAAAATGATTTATATTATTATTTGAATTAATTATATGCTGTTCATGTTAATTTCCATGAATTATAGCTTATTTTCTGAATAAAATGCCCAGTCCTTATCCACCAGTGACTAAACTTTACTTATTATTGTGAACTATAATTTTTTTGTATTCAATATTACCTGTATGAGCCTAAATTATAGAGCTGTTCAGCCATGACGTCAATTTGTATGTGAACCCGGAAGTCTAATTCGCCATGGGTTCCCTCTGGATTTTCCTATGTGATTTTATAATGGTGTTTTTGAACTTATGTGTAAAATAAGGTCTGTGGTAAACATTACTTGACAATATGTGGGCATTATACCCTACAACATAAATTACACACAGTCACACCTCAAATGTGAATTTTGAAGCCATATTGAATTACATACTTTTTTTTTTTAAACACATGGCGGCTTAAAAATTCACGTTTAAGGTACGACTGTGTGTAATTTATGTTGTAGAAAAAAACCTATCGTCAAGTATTATCAGTTCAAAAACCCCATTATAAAAACCCATAGGAAAATCCAGAGGAAACCCATGACGAATTAGACTTCCAGGTTCGCCTACAAATTTACGTCACAGCTGAACAGTTCTATTAGGCTTTAAAAATAGCAACATGAACAGGTCACATTTTTGAAGATGAATGGATTTGAATTTGCAATATTTACTTTTACTTTTTAAAATTAGGTACATTTTACTTTTACTATAGTATTTTAATGGACAACTTTTACTTAAGTAATAAAATTGTGTGGTATCTGTTCTTTTACTTAAGTATGGAAATTGAGTACTTTTTCCACCACTGCACCAGACTCATTTCACAGATGTGTGATAATAACTGAGTGAAGCCAAGCACACACTACCCAGACTGCAGCTTTTGCATGTTTTTAAAGGAAAGTTAACACAAAAGTGAAAATAATTTCATAATTTACTAATAGTCATGTTATTCCAAACCTGTATGACTTTCTTCTGTGGAACACAAAAAGATAATTTTTGAAGAATGTTCATACTGTTCTCTTCCATACAATGAAAGTGGTTGGGGACCTGAGGCTGTCAAGCTCCAAAAATGACAAAAAAACACCATAATGCCATTATAAAAGTAGTCCATGTGTGCTATATTCCACATCTCCTGAAGTCATATAATAGCTTTGTGTGAGGACTGGACTAAAATTGAAGTCATTATTCACTAAAAATCTTGCCTTGAAAATCTTGCATGATAGTTGTTCACTTTGTGTGGAAAAGAGTAGCTGGGACATTCTATTATTAATTATTTTTGTATTCCACGAAGAGGAAAGTTATATTGGTTTCAAAAATTTCAAACTAGTTTAAAATCTGGCCTACCAGTTGTCAGGTGTGCACACGGTCATGAAAAGCAAGAGAGAAACAATTAGCAACAACCAATGAAATTGCAAGACAACAATAGAGCCCAAGAGGAGAGCAAGGCAAATCAAGAGCCAAAAATCCCTATCAAACTGCTGCCAACATCTCTCCAACCTCTTGTCTCTTTTTCCTGTTCAGTGTAAAAACAACCACAAGCTCTTCCTCCATGTTGTCAAAAATCAACTCTAGCATTGCTATCCCTGCTTAACCAGCATGCAATTCCCATGTTGGTCTAGGCTGGTTATGCTGGTTAGTGCTGGTTTAATGCTGGTCTAGCTGGTGGACCAGCATAGTTATGCTTTTCACCAGCTAAACCTTGCTGGTGAAGCTTGTTAACCAGCATGGTCTTTCTGATGAAGCTGGTTAAGCTAGATTAAAATCCTGGTGGGTACAACAGCACACCAGCATTCCATGCTGGGGAACCAGCACCCAAAACACAACATAAACTGGTGACCAGCAGTGCTAGTGTTTTCAGCAGGGATGTTCATTTTCTGTAGGAGCTGAATTTCAGGACTGCAACTACAGTTGGGGAGGAGAATTATCTTGTAATTGAAGTATCTGTCACTTACTGATGTACCTGACACTTGTAGTGTATGCTTGACCTAAATTGCAACTTGAAATCAGCCATGACAGTGTTGATTTGTGGAATCAAAATGGAAATGGCATATCTGCCATTGATGATGTTAATAAATGTGTCGCTGATAAATTTTGCTTGCTCAAAGTGTTGCACATCCAGGTTTGTTATGCCTTTCAAAAGGAGAAGATAGAATAATCAATACCAATAAATCTTTGTGGGGATGTGGGTCATGTATCTGTCTGCAGGACAGCAGTAAGACATCACCTGGGTAGTTTTGCACCAGCTGTGCGTAAGGTCTCACTTAAGTTGAGACGTAAAGTTCACACTAAGGGCTTAGTAACTACTAGTTAGTTTGTAACTAAGTTAGTGCTTAATTTGGTTGCACCACCTGTTCTTAAGGCAAGACTTAACTAGTAAGTCGTAAGCTCTCTGTAAAGTGATGCGTAGTTGCACAATATGATATTTACCTGTACTTATCCAATAAGCAGTCTTGAAATTTGTACACAGAAGAGTTAAAAAGCTGTGAATTTCAGTTTCATCCAGTGTTGCCAACTTAGCGACTTTGTTGCTAGATTTAGCGACTTTACAGACCCCTTTAGTGACTTTTTTTCTAAAAAGCACCTAGTGACATATCTAGTGACTTTTTGGACAAACCTTAGCTACTTTCCGTAGAAGAGTCACCAGTACTGCCGCATGAGCGTGAGGTCTTGCTTTCCCGCTGCAGGCACACCTCTCACTGCATCTACTCTATTCAGTGAGTGGCAGACAGAGGAGCAACACATTCAATTGACTGCACGGCAGCTGACACAGATTTGTTTAATTTAAACAAGTTAATTTGACCATTATTTTTCTTGCTTATCACTCACGGTTACCCAGACAGATGCTGTGCACTGTGTGAGAGAAAATATAAAACATTCTTTCCTGTCCCAAAGAAACCAAAAATCACAGGACTTAATGACTACAGACCTGTCACCCTGATGTCTTTGGTCATGAAATCATTTGAGAGACTGGTGTTAGCCCACCTGAAGAACATCACTGGACCCTTTCTAGATCCCCTTTAATTTGCTTATCGAGCAAACAGGTCTGTGGATGATGCAGTCAACATAGGATTACATCATATCCTGCAACATCTGGACAGACCAGGGACATTTGCAAGGATCCTTTTTGTGGACTTCAGTTCAGCTTTCAACACCATCATCCCAGCTATACTCCAGAATAAATTACACCAACTCTCTGTTCCCATGTCTATCTGTCAGTGGATTACCAGCTTTCTGACGGACAGGCAGCAGCCTGTGAGACAGGGGAAACTCACTTCTAGCACCTGTACAATCAGCACTGGTGCCCCCCAGGGATGTGTGCTCTCCCCACTACTCTTCTCCCTCTACATCAATGACTGCATCGCCAAGGACCCTTCTGTCAATCTCCTGAAGTTTGCAGATGACACCACTGTCATCAGCCTCATCCGAGATGACGATGAGTCTGCATACAGAAGGGAGGTTGAACAGCTGGCTGTCTGGTGCAGTCAAAACAACCTTGAGCTGAACACGCTCAAAACGGTGGAGATCATTGTGGACTTTAGGAGAAACACCCCAACACTGACCCCCCTCACCATTCTAAACAGCACTGTGGCAGCAGAGGAGTCATTCAGGTTCCTGGGCACTACCATCTCACAGGACCTGAAGTGGGAGACCCACATTGACTCCATTGTGAAAAAGGCCCAGCAGAGGTTGTAATTCCTTTGCCAGCTGAGGAAATTCAACCTGCCACAGGCGCTGCTGATACAGTTTTACTCAGCAGTCATTGAGTCTGTCCTCTGCACTTCAATAACTGTCTGGTTTGGTTCAGCTATGAAATCAGACATCAGGACAATAGAAGACTACAAAGGACAGTTCGGACTGCTGAGAGGATTATTGGTTGCCCCCTGCCCCCCTTCAAGAACTATAAACTTCCAGAGTGAGGAAAAATGCTGGAAAAATCACTCTGGACCCCACTCACCCTGCCCACTACCTTTTTGAACTGTTGCCTTCTGGCCGACGCTTCAGAGCTCTGAGCACCAGAACCATCAGGCACGGGAACAGTTTTTTCCCTCAGGCTATCCATCTCATGAACAGTTAAACTGCCCCATTGAGCAATAACTATGTGCAATACACAGTTTAGTCTTTCTTATATTTATCCAACACATCCAACCTCTTCTGCCATTTCATTCCTCTGAAAAAAAAAACAAAAAAACATTTGCACTGTACATAACAGATTTGTATTTTGCACTGTACATAACAGATTGTATTAGATTTGCACTACCCATGTGTATGTGTATGTATGTATGTGTGTGTCTGTACGTATGTGTATAATTAGTTTTATTTTTTATTATTATCTATGTCTTGTTGCTGTTTTTGTATTGTTTTTGTATTGTTGTACACTGGAAGCTCCTGTCACGTCCTTGTATGTGTAAGCATACTTGGCAATAAAGCTGATTCTGATTCTGATTCTAACTTTCTCTTCAAGTGATAATTTTACATGTAAATATAGCCAAAATCACAGCACACCCATTGTCTTTAACTTATGTTATAAAACCAGAATTTTAGCAGTGCAGAGCAGCAGCTTGGAAATTGCTTGGACGTGACTACTGGTTAACATGTAGTCAAAACGGGCGGCATTTCACTCACTATTTCATACTCGTTCCGTTGTCTGACAACAAAAACAGAACAAATATGTAAATGAGAACAGCTTTATTGGGAATTTGGCTGTATTAAAATACAGTATGTGAGCACAGAGAGTAGGAGAGAAGCAAACAGATGTAAAGGGCTGACACAAGGCAGGATGCAAATACAACGTGATGACGTCATGAATATGCTAATTAATGAATGACGTCATCTAGCGACATTTAGCAACTTTCTGAGCAGGCTTCAATTACTTTTCATTGAAAGTAGTTGGCAACACTGGTTTGATCTTGTTACGGTCGATGTTCAAACCTTGTTTGCACACGTAACTGTCAGCTGTAATAAATTATATCCCCATTAAAATACGATACGAAATAAAACAAGATTTCATTAATGATATATTTAGCTTATATAAATAAATATTCAATAACTGTATCTAAAATGAATAAGGGACAATCAATAAATACTAATACAACAGGCTGGAAAAATAGACATTTTAATATTTTATATATTTCGTATGTTGAAACTTGACACCGGACGGAGTACACAGGAAAGTGCACCGTTAGATTGGTTTAATCATGCTGAAGAAGTAAGTTTTTTACATAATGTTTTCTCCTGTAAATGTAAAAGAGTGTAAATGCTTCAGTCCTTTCGACACATCATATATGTCGAAAGGACTGAAGCCTGTCAACCAAAACATGAACTCATTGATGTCATTAAGTGAGTCTGCTTTTTAATTCCATCCGTTACTCCTGGTTGGAGACTTCCGTAAATATTTAGTTTATATGTAGGGTTATGTTCTACCTAAATGTAATGGTGAAACGCTCAAATATTTAGTAGTGTGTAAATTGTGACATAGTGCCCATTTACGCCAACATTAGGCTAAGTTCATAATGTACGTATAGCTGGTACAACTGGCCCCTGGGCTGTCATTATCTCTAACACCTGTGTCTTGTTATAGTGATGGTGGAGGGAGACCTGAAAAGGCCGACAGACGCATCAGTATGGAGAGAGAGAGACAACAGAGAGAGTTGACTGTGTGTGTCTGCTACTATTAAAGTGAACTCTCATTGACTCGTTTGTGTATATGTTTGGCCACTAATAGCCCTTTTGTTTGTGTTTTGTTTGATGCCGAAAGAGTAAAAAAATACTCACATTGACTGTTCCGCTGCCTCCTTATTCCTCCATTTCTGGATTTCGGCACCACTGTAACAATGTTCGTGTTTTTGGGGCAAATGGAGGAGTCCAGGTGATGAGCCTTACTGCTCTCCCTCTCCCGCAGACAGATACACGACCATGCCCTCATCCCCCAATTTTATTGTATGAATAAAGGACTGAATGAATGCACACAAGTAATCAAAAATAGCAAGATTTTGCTCACACAGCTAAAGGTCAGTAAAATGAGGATTAGTGATCACAAAACTTTCAAAACCAAGTGAGATGACATGACTACATCACTAGCATTCTATCCTTAATGGAACCTTATAAGCAGGCCCAGATCTGGACATTTCTTTGCATTTTCTGCACTGATTTCTGGGAAAAAATTAGCTAAGCTAACAAGTCAGTCTAATAAGCACAAAAACCATGAAACCATTGAAAACCAAATAGTCAGTTAGACTTTATCCTATTGATAATTATCAGAAGTAAATAAAAATGTATTTATACTGTAACTGATATTGTGGGATTGTCTTATTCATGAAGGGTGTTGGCTAATGAGATATCTAGGAAAATATCACAAAAATTTGAGCCATCCATTGTGTCAGAAACATGCATATGGTAAATCTAGCAAGGCAGCTCACTTGGTTTTAAGACTCATGTGCCTGATGATGAGGTCCTCACAATGGGACATGGCTGCAGTAGTTCTAAGGTGCTTATAGGTTATCAATAAAAGCACTCATCTGATAGACCAACAGTCATTTGAAATGTACCCCATCCAATTCTAAATCTGCTGTGTAATCTTTCTCTTTTGGCAAGCATGTGTGCCGGCATGTGTTTGTGTGTATTTAAGAAAGTGACTGTGACTGTGTTTTAATGACAGAGCCATTGAGCAGCTTAATTGTCTGTGTAATCCTTTATGTTCGGCATCATTGGTGCTTTGTTCTTTAAAGGGTTAGTGCACCCAAAAATGAAAATGCTCTCATCATTTACTGACCCTCATGCCATCCCAGATGTGTATGACTTTCTTTTATTCTGCTGAACACAAATGAAGATTTTTAGAATAATATTTCAGCTGTAGGTACATACAATGCAAGTGAATGGTGACCAGAACTCCAAAATCTCCAAAAAGGATAAAGTCAGCATGAAAGACTCCAGTGGCTTAATCAATGTCTTTTGAAGTGATCCAGTTGATTTTGGGTGAGAGCAGACAAAAATGTAACTCCTTTGTCACTGTACATCTTAACAGCAGTCTCCTTGGCGATCATGATTACAAGCTCGATTACACTTCCTGTAGCATCATCTAGCACTCTATGCATGCGTCAAGCTTTAGGAAGTGTAATCAAGCTAGAGACTGCAATCGTGCCTAGAGACTGCAATGACAAGATGTAAAGTGTAGTTATACTTTGGTCTGTTCTCACCCAAAACCAACTGGATCGCATCAGAAGACATTGATTAATCCACTGGAGTCTGATGGATTACTTTTATGCTGAATTTATAGACTTTTTGATTTTGGAGTTCTGGTCACCATTCACTTGCATTGTATGGACCTACAGAGCTGAAGTATTCTTCTAAATATCTTTGTTTGTGTTTAGCAGAAGAGAAAAAGTCATACACATCTGGGATGGCATGAGGGTGAGTAAATGATAAGAGAATTTTCATTTTTGGGTGAACTATCACTTTAAGGTTGTTGAAAGATTGTTATGAAATCTTATTCTCTCTTCCTTCCTCAGTTGTTCTGACTTTTAAATGCCAGACCTTTCATAGAAAAGGGTCATGTGCTGAAAAACACTACGCATATCATGCTGCATCATCACTGGAACTCAGCGCATCTCTGTTCAATTAGTGTTGCCTTTTTGATGATGTCACTGGTTAGCAGAATGCAACTCAGAAAAAATCAAGGTTAGGCTTTGACAACTTGGCTGACAGAAGCACACAATATCCAAACTGTAATGTCAACTGTACTGAAAACATACCTAGTGCTAAAGTTAGTAGGGTCATATCACAGGGAATCAAATTTTCCTTGATTATTTGATATACAAGAGCTTGATGTACTATATAACCATACTGTAACCAAACCTTGAAATGCCAAAGAGCTTTTTTACATTCATCATTAGCCTTGAAGTTGATGTTTAGGCAGGGGTCTTCCAAAACAGTGGTGTAGTCAAGGGCCTATGTTTCTAGAGTGTTGTGTATTCTCAACTAAAATCAATACACACCCAAGGCTGCTGGAACAACGTTCCAGTTGCTCAACATTTTACCTAGAACTTTTCAAACTACTACACTTTTTGAGTGAGTTATAGATTTTTTTGTAAAAAAGAAAAACATTCTCTCTAATCACCCAAATTAATCAAAACCTTCATTTCAACCAGAACGGGATGTTTCCCAATCAACTAGATTTTCCATTTTAGCCTGGGCTGGGACATTTCTTACACATTTCAAGTAAATGAGTTTGAACTTATATAGCATATACAAATTTTACTGACCCTTTCCCACTTTTTTTTTTTTTAAATGTATGGTATGGTACGCTTAAATTGACAGTATGCTCACCTCTTCAGTCACCACAAAACCATTGCCACAACATAAAAATAAAAAAAACATGACCACGACCAGACAGAATCTGCAGCCTTTTTATTTATTTATTTATTTATTATCTTAAATGTTTTTGGAAAATATGAGTAATTGTAATATGAGTAATTCTTTGGAATGGATGTAAACATGGTACCATTTGTTAAACAGAGCTTAGTGTCACAGTCTGGCCTGAATGTGCCTCCCCTGGCTATCTGTTTGTCTTGTCTGAGTGTTTTTCCTGTGTTTGCCTTGTCTCTTACACCCTATTATGTCTTGCAGGTGCCATGTTGAGTTTGCCAGCTCCAGTTGCCTTGGCAATGATCATTACTCCAATCAGTTGATCATCCGCGGTACCTGTTTCCCAAATACCTCTCCCTATATAAGCTCTCTTCTTGTTGAGTCCTTTGTCAAATTGTTTGTATTGCGGTGCTGTTTGTATGCAGTCGGTTTTGACCTGTTCTTCACTCTGTCTGTTTCTGGTTTTTGTGAGTTTTTCTAGTTTATCTTTCTGTTTCTGTTCTTCCCATCGTGGGAGTTTTGGTTTGTAAAGCCCTTATCCTTGCCTTGCTGCATTTGGGTCCTGCCTTGCTCTCCCTATTATTGTGACAGAACGATCTGACCTCAAAATGGACCCAGCAGAAGCAATAGGCTTTTCTTTTGATCCCGCTCCAGCCTGAAAGGAACAGGTCTCTCAAAGTGCCTTCCAGCTCAACCACACCATGGCCAGCTCCCAGAATGGTTGTGGTTTTGGCGTCTATGCTATGGAGCTGGTCAGTGAGCCTCACCGGTGGTATTTTGAAGAGACAGCTTTTCCTTTCGGGCTTGCATGAGGTTTTTGTTTTACCCTTCTGTGATCTGGTGGACCATGTCTGCTGCCTTGCAGAGATTGAAGACCTGCTGAGGAGGAGGAATGCCAGATCCAACAACCCCTCTCAGCCCATACCCTGTCCAGCAGACCAGTATGCAGACCCCTGTTCAGCGGCCACTGCCCAGTCTGAACCTCAGGTCATCCAGTCTGTCCCCTGTAGTCTTCCTTCCCTGTCTGGATCAGCTTCCTTGTCTTCCCAGCCTGTTCCCTGCTCGTTACCTGACCCCACTTCATTCCTGGGCCTTCCTCCCTGGCCTCCTGACCCTGCTCCTTCCCTAAAGCCCTCTCCCTGGCCACCAGACCACACCCCTTACCTGAAGCCTCTTCCCAGGCTGCCGAACCCCACTCCCTTCCTTAACCTCCTCCCTGGTCCCTCCCACCGTTTCCACCTCGGACTGCCCTGCCGGTTCCTCCCTGATTTCCCTTCCCTCCCTTTTCTTTCTGTTATGTGTTAGTGCCTGTTCTGTTTGTCTTGTCTGGTATTTGATGTTCCTCTTTTGAGATGCCAGGAGGTGTCCTTTTGAGAAGGGGTAGTGTCAGGATCCTGTCACTCTGTCAGTCTGGGTTTTTGTGGTGACAGGATCCTTACACTCTTGTTCTGTATTTGTGTTGAACGCATGGCTCAGGGGTACACTCCTGACCATGCGCTCTACCTGTCCTTGTTTTTTGTCTCTGTGTGAGTGCACAGCTTCAGGTTGTGGTTTCCCTGCCATGCACTCTTCAGTGGTTTTTTGTGTTTCATGTTCGGAGCATGGTGTCTGGATCCTGACTCTTCTGTCTGGTTCAGTTTCGGTTTGGGTGTCAGGACCCAGACACTCATGTTCCACGTCTTGTCTTTCTTCCTTCCCTCCTTCCCTCCCTGGTCAGTTCCTTTTGTGTTGGTCTGTCTCTTGTGGATGCCAGGAGGTGTCCATCAGGGGAGGGGTACTGTCACAGTCTGGCCTGACTGTGCCTCCACTGACTGATCTGTTTGTCTCATCTGAGTGTTTTTTCCTGTGTTTGCCTTGTCTCTTACACCCTCTTGTGTCTTGCAGGTGCCATGTTGAGTTTGCCAGCTCCAGCTGCCTTGGCAACGATCATTACTCCAATAAGCTGATCATCCACGGCACCTGCTCTCCCAGTTACCTCTCCCTGTATAAGCTCTGTTCATGTCCTTTGTCAAATCGTTTGTATTGCAGTGCTGTTTGTATCCAGTCGGTTTTGTCCTGTTCCTGTTATTCACTCGGTCGGTTTCTGGTTTTTGTGAATTTTTCTAGTTTATCTTTCTGTTTCTGTATTTTACCCCTTGCGGGAGTTTTGATTTGTACTTTTGTTTTTGTAAATAAAGCCCTTATCCTTGCCTCCCTGCATTTGGGTCCTGCCTTGCTCTCTCAATTATCGTGACACTTAGAGCACTACACTCTTATTGGTAGCTGAAAATAACCAAATTAGCCAAAATATATTTAATAAACCAATATGCAAGGTTTTAGAATTTTAGAGTAATGTTAGAATTTTATGAATGAATGGAGTTCCACTTCTGTAAAATCTGCAGAGATTTTGGCACACAAATTCCATGTGGGCCTGATCATGGATTAAGAAATGATCACAAGACACATGGCATCACTGTAAGCCCTATTGGGTCTGATACGTGTTGTGACAAAGGGAATCTAGAATGACAGCAGAAGTTGTTCCTGTTTGTATGTTACTCTGATGCCTTTAAAGGCTTATTGTGTGTGTAAGTGTTAGATGAGATGAGTACAAAATAGAACTGCACACAAAGAGATATATGGTTGTTTGTTACAATGTGTGATGTGATGGTTAATTTTCCTCCTTTATATGACTCCATGTGTAAATATTGATAAATCACTAGGCAGTGTTGTAGTACTCGAGACCGGTCTTGGTCATGAGACCGGTCTCGAGACCAATTTTTGAAGGTCTTGTCTCGGAATCTGACACATTTTTACTCTGTCTTGTCTCGGTCTCAGACAAAGAGGACTCGGGATTTTATTTCAAGACCAGTCAAGACCACAACAGCGGGGATATCAATAAACTGCCTGTGCATTTTCTGATTTATTTGTTAACATCATTACTGTGATTGGATGTAAAACTTCCTGCTTCAAATGCAACCAATAACTTGACTCATTTCTAATTTGAAATTTTTGTTACTGTTAACGGCTGTCACCCCTCCCTGCCCCCCTTCGCATGCACTCCAAGAAAGTGAATGCGGGAGACAGGAGAAGAAGCTGTGCTGTCTGGGAGGAGATGCCAGCCACATCTGTAATACAATTTGGCTACGTAAACCATAAAGAGTTCATCTGCAAAACAGCATCCAAAAGAAAACACAGCAGTATATAAATTCTGCAATGCAACACTTACTGAGATGGCTGGGACCACGTCAAACTTTTATCGGCACTAAGAAAGGAAGCATAAAGAAAGATAAACTTAGTGTAAGTGATGATAGCAAAGTTAGCTAGCTAATGTTAGCAACCTGCCTCTGTACCAAAACTCATCTTCACCCCAGAGATTTTGTGAATATTAGCTATACATATTAGCTACCTATGTATATAATGTAGGGTGACCAGGGGACAGTCCTGGTTTTTGACGGTTTTGCCATTAAGAACAGGACCAAGAAGTAAACCACAGTGGTGAATGGGAGATCACAGCACATATTATTTTCATTTATCCATTTGCTCCAAGACCAAAAGAAAAAAATCCACTCTTACGTTTGAATGACTTTCCAGAAGAGTTAAAAAATAGAGTGCAGTGGATTAAGACAGTCAGATGGGAGAAGATGCCAAATTTACTGTCACTCTCTCAACAGCTGTAATAGAAACCCCCTCGCAGCTGTGGTAATTCGTTTTTCTTTTTAAACTAATTCCAGGGTAATATAACTCAAAGCATAATGTTATAAATTTACACTCAATATTTAAAAAAAAATCATATATATATATATATATATATATATATATATATATATATATATATATATATAAAATAGAGAGATTTACGCTGATAAATAAGGCGGAAATGCATCATCACAGTCTGTGAAATGGTCTATTGAAAAGAATCATCATCATCGTTAACAGCTTCGAGGTGAGGCACATACTAGTTGTTATAAAGAAGTTATATTGTAATGTATTATATAAAATTAATGCATTTAAAATAAGAATACAACATTGATAACATGGAAAAATAAATTAAATGTATAATAAAGTATCTGCAAAGAACAACAATAAATGTAAGTAATCAAATTACAGCATAGAGTACATTGCGCCTTGCTGGGAAACATGAGACTGAAATGAAGCTTCATAATGCATGAGTTGATCAAAATAAAAGGTATAATCAAGAAAAAACAGGTCCATATGAGATAACTGATAGAAACAGGTTAAATAGTGTAATAATAATAATAATAATAATAATAATAATAATAATAATAATAATAATTATACAGTATTGAATCTCTTTGTGTCATGACTACAAAGTGGAAAAAATCCCCAACAATATGAGACATTTAAGGGGGCAATCCCCCCTTCAGAAATGAATTTCAGGCCCTGATATTGTCCATAGTGTAAGTGTTTCATATGATTTCAGTTGTAATGCTGAGGGAAATGGTAGTCAAGTGAGCTCATTCAGAAGAAACACCACTCTTGTGTAATCCGATGGCAAGTCTGTCGCGGGGCTTCTCATAGGCATGCATGGACTGTTCGAGTTTGGAAGGATGGACGCCAGTTGGCGCTGTTTTTCTTTTTTCTGTTTTGTTTTGTTCTGGGGAATATTCGGGTTTCGATGGTTGCACTAATGTGGAATGTGGTCTTTATAATCTTGTTTTTGACACATGATCAATTTTTTCTTATATGTCAAAATGTCAAATGTTAATATGAGTGGATTGTCTCTCTCCACGTGGAATGTGAATGGGTTGGGGCACCCCATAAAAAGAAGGAAGGTTATTTCTCTTCTTAAGCGAAAGAAATATGATATAGTTTTTCATCAAGAAATGCACCTTTCACCACAGGAAGCTGAAAAATTTGGGAAGATATGGGGTGGGCATTTTTTCGCATACTTCCTAGTGCTAGCTCGAGTAAGAGCAGGGGAGTCATTATGCTGTTAAGTAAACATCTACAATTCAAATGTCTCAAACAGTAAAAATAAATTAGGGAGAGTCATTATTGTTTTAGCTGAAATTCAAGGACAAAGTTTTATTTTGGCTAATTTTTATGCACCTAACATTGATGATATGAGCTTTTTTATAGATCTTGAAGGGATGTTGCAAGCTGCTGGCACCCCTCATGATATAATATTGGGAGGAGACTTTAATCTTTTGATGGACTTAGTCCTTGATCATAATGAAGCAAAAGTGTGCAAGCCCCCGAGAGCAACATTGTCGCTTCACAGGACTTACAGATATTTGGAGACTTTTGAACCCATCTGGTAGGGACTATAAATTTTTTCATCAGTCCATAAGATTTACTCTAGAATAGATTGTTTTTTTGATATCTAAGTCCTTCATTGATCATCTGTTGTTGATTGCTCAATTGGAAACATTTTAGTCTCAGATCATGCCCTGGTGTGATTAGAGGTGTTGCCACATACAGAGAAAAATAAATCATATAGTTGGCGGTTTAATGTATCCCTTTTGCAAAATCCTGAATTCCAACAAATGCTAAAGACTGAAATCAATGTTTATATGGAGACCAACTGGTCTTCAGTATCCTCTGTGGGTGTGACTTGGGAGGCACTTAAGATGGTTGTTAGGGGCCGGATCATACAGTATGCCTCATTCAACAAAAAATCCAAAGCACAAGAACTCGTGGAATTGGAAGGGAATATTAAAAGTGCTGAGGCAGAGCTGAAGCGCCGAATGTTGTCTAATGGCCTCAGGGAATTGACCCGATTGAAATACAGATATAATACTATTTTGTCACAGAAGGAGGAATTTTGGCTATTCAGGACAACACAGTCATACTTTGAGTCGGGGGACAAGACAGGGAAACATCTGGTTAGATATATAAAACAGAGTGAGTCTTTTTCTACCATTCCCTCAGTGAAATCTGCTAGTGGTGAAATATTTACCTCAGCCACTGATATTAATAATGTTTTTAAAGAATACTATCTTGATCTCTAAAGTTCCACATCTTCGTCTACTGGTGAAGATATTAGAAACTTTATGGAACCATTAGAACTTCCTAAACTGATGACTGAGCAAAAAAAATATCTTGATTCTGAGATAACCTTGGAGGAGCTTGGCGAGGTAATTAAGGCCTTGCCTATGGGCAAGGCTCTGGGGCCAAATGGCTTTGCTGCTGAATTTTATTAGATCTTATGCTACAGAAGTGGCTCCACTTTTGCTAGAAGTTTATACGGAATCATTAAAGAATGGAAAGCTTCTGCCAACCATGACACAAGCCCGGATCAGTCTGATTCTTAAAAAGGACAAAGATCCAAGCGAGTGTAAGAGTTAACGTCCAATTTCCCTGATCCAGCTAGATGTTAAAATATTGTCAAAAATTCTGAAAAACCGATTAAGTAAAGTTTTGACATCTCTTATACATATAGATCAGGTGAGGTTTATTCGGGGCCGTAGCTCTTTTGATAACATTAGGCGTTTCATCAATATCATGTGGTCAGTGGTGAATGATCAGACTCCGGTCACTGCCATCTCACTTGACGCCGAAAAGGCATTTGATGTGGTAGAATGGGATTACATTTTTAAGATTTTGGAAATGTTCAGGAATACTTTTATTGGATGGATTAAGTTACTTTATAGACACCCGGTAGCGGCGATACAAACAAATTGATTAATTTCAGATTATTTGACTCTGGATAGGGGCACCCGGCATTCCCCATTATTGTTCTGTCTTGCCCTGGAACCATTAGCAGCGGCAATAAGAAAAGAGGATGATTTTCCAGGGGTGATGGAGGGAGGTGTGGCGCATAAGCTTTTGCTTTATGCAGATAATATTTTATTATTCGTCTCCACCCCTACTAGATCTATGCCTTGCCTCCACAGAATTATTAATTCCTTTTCTAAGTTCTCAGGATACAGAGTTAATTTGTCTAAATCTGAAGCTCTGACAGCGTACTGCCCGGTAACGGCTTTTCAGCACATCGCCTTCCAGTGGACCAAACAGGGCATTAAGTATTTGGGTATTTTATTCCCAGCAAATTTGTGTGATTTAGTTAAGAGTTAATTTTGACCCTTTAATAAAAAGGTTTTCAAGTGATGTGGGCAGGTGGGCTTCATTACATTTATCTATGATTAGGAAGATTAATGTTATTAAAATTAATTGTATTCCAAAATTCAACTACCTGCTACAATCTCTCCCTGTAGATGTCCTCCTCTCTTATTTCAAGCAATTTAATAATATAGCGAAGTCCTTCATTTGGAATGGTAAACGTCCCAGATTACATTTCAGTAAGTTGCAGAGGCCGACTGACAAAGGTGGGCTAGGCCTACACAAGATTTAAATGTATTATTATGCATTCGGTCTCAGACATTTGGCTCATTGGTTGCTTCCACCTGAGAGAACCCCACCCTGGTTTTGTACTGAACAGGAAGTTCTTGCCCCTATTTTGCCATTGCAAAGCCTTTCTATCAAACTAACCAGAGAAGTTAAGTTACACCCCGTTATCTCACACGATATGGACAAAAGTGTCCACAGACATTTATTTAAATGTTGCTTCGAGCATATGGCTGAAGCCAAAGTTATGTATTAATAAGTCCCCTTTCTGCTGGACAGAGTGGATTGTGAGAGAGGTTAATACGCTTGGTGACCTATATGAGAGTGGAATGTTGAGATCCTTTGAAAATATGGTTCAACATTTTGGGATTCCCAGGTCTCAATTCTTGAAGTATTTACAGCTACGCCACCTGCTCTGTACTATTTTTGGGAGTAGCATACACCCCCCTAGAGCGTCAGATAATCTGGGATTAGTGATTACTGCTTCTGGAAAAGGTCATGAGGCATCAGTGTATTACTCCCTGCTAATTTAATGTCTGGGGGACGGAGCTTCATCTTCTCTCAAGAGATTATTGGAGAAAGATTTAAACTTGGTATTGGAGGAGGGAGTGTGGGCTAGGATTACAAAAAAATTCAAGTCTACATCTAGAGATGCGACTGTGTGCCTTATGCAATTTAAGATTTTACATCGATTCTATTGGACACCTCTAGATTGTATAGGCTTGGTCTTAAAGACACACCCACCTGCTGGCAATGCCAATCAGAAGAGGACACAACCCATGTTTTTTGGTGGTGTGTTAAGATCCAAGAATTTTGGTTGAGGGTTCAGAGTTTTATGTGTAACGTATTGGGCACTCAAATTTCATTTTGCCCCAGACTCTGTATTTTAGGCGATGGGGCGGTCATTAATATATGGGATAAATGCATAAAAAATTGGGTCCTAGCCAGTGTTGTTATTGGCAGACAGATCATTCTTAGGGGATGGACATCGGCTGGAGCGCCCTCATTTCAAGAGTGGTGTACAGAGATGGGCAGGGTAGCGGCATTCGAGGAAATGTCATGTAGAAGGCTAGGCAACTTAGATTCATTTATTAAAAAATGGGGCAGCTATTTGGCTTTTTTGGAGAGCTCTCGGGGAGGGGCAGTGGAGAGAGGAGTGTAGTTTTTAATGTGTGTGATTATTAATATTATATATATATATATATATATATATATTTGTGTGAATATTTGTGTAGAAATGAATGAACTCATATGTAACAGAAGACAATTAAGAATGATCAACTTTACCTCCATATTGAAATTTCATTGAGAAATATTCAACAGAGTATGATATACCATAGTTCATCACATTACTTCATTCACCATGGTCAAAATACATAACATCTGAATCGCCCCTTTAAATCGTAGATAAGTAATGTTTCAATGACATATTTACCACTAATCTAGAAATGTCCCCATTTTTTATTTCAGGGTGCTAGTTTCAGTTGCTTGCCAGCTATTTGCCACCTAGCTAGGTGCACAAGCCACTTAATTTAGTTAACATATAATGAGGGATGTAGCTAATGCAGTGTTAACTTTGTGAGAGATTGAGGGGACAGGTTATGTTTTTGCTTGTGATAAACAATGACGAGACAGGCCACATAAAGCTATGTAGCTAATGTATATAAAGTTATGTTACATCAACGTTAGCTAATTTCAGCTCTGACATAAACACTACATGCTGCGGTACCACTCCCTCACTTGGGTGAGAGAGCTAGAGATGTGACAGCAGAGAATGGAGACCGAGTAATGCGCCTCTGCTTCTATGAAAAATTTGCATATTAAATAGGCTGCTTTGCCTGGCCATAAGCACACTTTACTTTACTTTAAGAGTGCTAATTTTGAGTTCGAATACACAGTTGCAGATCAAATATATATCCTTTTACCAAGTCAAACCCTAGTGTTCGTGTGTTTTGAGTGTCGTGAGCTCCTCTCTCTCTGGCTCACTCAATCACTCAATCTTTCCCACACTGGGTTTTAGATACTTAAAAGAAAAATACACACCTACCCTTTTCCCATGGAAGTTTAATCACCTTAAAGATGATTGTTATTTCAGTGTTATGGTAAGAAAATTAACTGATTTGGCCATATCATACCATATCAGTCATATCCTTGCGTAAGAGTCAATATATCTTGGGTATTTACAGCTTTTCTGCATTTTAAATGTTGAATTTTTGGCATTTTTGTTCTATTTTCTAGATTTAGCTATGTGGTAAGCAAATTGCACATATTTATACAAGGCTTGTTGTTGGTTAAAAAAAAAAAATACTATATTGTTTAAGAAAAGACAGAAAGTTGAAGGCTTAAGGACTGAATAATTGTTTGATACATTCTGTACTTAATGATGGTTCCCCTTCTGTCACTCACTCGAGGTTGTGTCGATGTAGTGACATTAGGGGTCGCTCTTGAGAGCCCTGAACACCTCAGATCTTTGAGAAAAGGCCAATGAGAATTGGCGAGTGGAATTTGCATGCCACTCCCCCGGACATACGGGTATAAAAGGAGCTGGCTCGCAACCACTCATTCAGATTTTTTCTTCGGAGCCGAGCGGTTGTAGTATCAGCGAGCTGAATACTACTGCTGTTCCATTCACCTCTTAAGAAGCGTATGCTGTTGGATATACGGCGCATTTCCAGTGGCTTTCTCTCCTTCTGCACGACGAGTGCAGATTTCGCCCCTGGGTGCTTCGACAGCGCTAAAAGAGTGTATATTCATGCTAAAGAGTATATTTTCTCTATTAGAGCACAGACATTGATGTTGAATGTCTTTTTAAAGATGCGTCTTTATAAAGATGCCTTTCCATCTTTGTGTGATTCCTGCACTCGGCGCAGTGACCGTGACGAAGGTCACGGCTCGAGCACTCGGGCAGGTGATGTCCACCCTCGTTGTCCAGGAACGCCACCTGTGGCTGAATCTGGTCGAGATAAATGCTTTAGGTTGAATCTGGTCACTTTCTCAGTGCCCCCATCTCCCAGATCGGCCTATTCGGCGACACCATCGAGGACTTCGCCCAGCAGTACAGAGGCTATACAACACATTGCGTGGTTCAAGATCCCGTATCCCGTCTGCTCGCCAAGGGCGTCCCCCTGTGGCCCCAGCGTAGAGCCCCCCGCAGGAAACTGATGCCCCCTGCCTCACGGGCCAGCACGAGGACCTAGAAGGCTTCTAAGCACCCCTGAGACGGACGACCCAGGGAGCGAGATGTCTGCTGCAAACCCGGAGCTGGTATTCAGACCACTCCATCCCCCGGTGGAGGGCCGGGAGGTAAATCCTTGGTTTCCTTTTCTTTTATGTTCGCCACACCACGAACGGGCTGTGGTACCCACATTCTCAAAGGAGCAGTTTCCTCACTCCCTGTGTTTATGACCACCGTTATCACGGCAACCGGGCACTGAGCACCAGCGACTTAGACACCTCGTGGGCACTGGTTCATGGCACCTCTCTAGCAGACATCTGCAGGGCAGCGGGCTGGGCGACACCCAATACCTTCACGAGATTTTACAATCTCCGGGTTGAGCCGGTTTTTTCCCGTGTTCTGTCAGGTACGAACAGGTAAGTTCAGGAATACGGACAGCTGGCCAGGTGTATCACTTGCGTATAGCACCTTTCCCCTCCAAAGAGGCGAAGATGTGCGCTTCTTTTCCCATGCGAGTTCACGAACCCGTGAACACTAGATGTCCTTCCTCCCTGATGGAGGGAACAAGACGTTGTGTCCCCCCCTGCCACAACGCTGTACTACCCACTGAAATGGCCGGGACCCTGTCTCGGCTCCTCAGCACAAAACCTGAATGAGTGGTTGCGAATTTTATACCCGTATGTCCAGGGGAGTGGCATGCAAATTCCACTCGCCAATTCTCATTGGCCTTTTCTTAAAGATCCTAGGTGTTCGGGGCTCTCAAGAGCAACCCCTAGTGTCACTACATTGACACAATGTCTCGTTCCCTCCATCAGGACGTTTCTAGGGGAAGATAAGTGTCACCCATAAAACCTGATGCTTGCACAAAAATTTTATTGTGTTAGGTGGATGGTAAAACGTGGAAAGTGTTGAGTAAAGGTGGTTAAGTTGATTTCAGCTCCTTTGTGTTTGTTTGTATTTGTTTGCACATAGAAAACAAAGGGAAATTCCCACACATAAAATTCACCTCTGCAATGACTTTTGATTATTTTATCAAGACATTTCTCATGGTACACTTATACATACACACATATACTGTATATATGGCAGTAAAAGATGTGAATGAAGAGGAATCTTCATTTGTTTTCTGTGGGTGATTTTATGGGATTGTGGATCTTTCAGATCAATTTGAGGAGTGCCAATGGTTTGCATGCTCCACATTTTATTGTAAGTGTGTCATGCAGTGTGGGACTCACACTGGTTTGGTCCAGGGCTTACGGTCCGTCTCGCCCTGCCTTGGTCTTGAGTTGATCTCAACCCCTCAATGTTTTGGTCTTGTCTCAGTCTCGATACACTCTGGTCTTGGTCATGGCTTGGTCTCGGTTAAGGTGGTCTTGACTACAACACTGGCACTAGGGCTGGGCAATATGGCTCCAAAGATTATATCTCAATATTTTTTTTTTAGCCAACTTATGATATTTAATATATATCTTGATAATTATGTGTTTGCTCTAAAATGGCTCAAAAGTTATTCTTTTTTTTTTTCAGAGGAACCATCATTTCAACCA
Source organism: Myxocyprinus asiaticus (assembly GCF_019703515.2). NCBI lineage: Eukaryota > Metazoa > Chordata > Actinopteri > Cypriniformes > Catostomidae > Myxocyprinus > Myxocyprinus asiaticus. Next base: position 13,314,340 of record NC_059353.1, read on the forward strand.
AACAGCCATTGTAGCCAAGTACAAGATTCAAAATGTTTAATGCATCAAGTAAAAATCTAGTTAAAAATAATGACAGCATGTTTTCCACAGTTTTTATCTAAATGATCACAAGGAAAATAATATTTAATTGTTTTAATTTATATGCACCTTTATACAATGATACATAGTAACCTAAAAAAAAAAAAAAAAACATTATTTACCCATATATATTTATTACTAAAACATTTTTTGTAAATGAATAGGGTGTGCAAAAAAATACAACTTCTTTATTTTTTGGAACCAAGTTGAAAATTATATATATTATTATTGTTTGATCTAGTAAAGTTTATTATTAATCTTATAATACAGACTAATTATAACTATTCTTTTGCAGGTTAGATTTGTTTTATACAACAGTAATGTGTTTCTGTCGTATATATTTTACTTGGAGCTTTTATTTTGCCAGAACACTGAAAGTGCACTGTAGTGTCAATGTGTGTATTTGACAGTTTACAATGTTCCTCATTACATATCTGGTGAAACGCTGTCATCTTTTCTGTGATACTGTTGTTTTTTTTATTTGTATAATAACTTGTAGCAGTTACAAATGTTTATATTTGCACGAGAACCTGCAGAACTTATAAATGCATGTAAACTGCTCTGAGTGCACTAAAAATGGCATGTCATGAGCCCCGTGTGTGCACACAGACCATGTATTCATTTCATTAAATTGCAGCCTTTTGCGGTTTAATAATCACATATGACCATACCGCAATTCTGGTGTTATTTTCATTAATTGTGCAGCCCTATCAAGGATCTTGAAATTAGTCTAATGACATGCTCTTTAGGAAAGTCATTGGCTAAATGAAAGGTGCATTAAAATTACTGAGATATTCACAATATTGCTTAATTTTATATCATAAAAGCAGACCGAACAGTAGTAAGGAAAAATATACTCTTACATCTAGCCTAAATGGACTTGATTATAAGAGGGCACTGGAAAATAGATAGTTCCGACTCTATTTTGATTGGACGAGTCACATCTTCAGCTGTTCTGAAATGCAGATAAACTCACACCTGTGACTGCAAATTCTATATTAATGCGGCAAGTTGCTGGGCAGCTTTAATAAACAGTCTACAGTTTTGCTGGTTTCACATGAACCTCACATGACCACGCCCACTCCGCCCACGAAATTTTACAGTGCAAAGGTATATGTGACCCAGCCTTTACAGATAAAATGTATACCTTGAACACAATGAAGCATCTGTCAAATTTCTGAATAAATGTCAAAGTTTTCCTCTTTAAATGTAATTTAACACTTTTAAATAACCGGCTGACTGTACATTATCCCTTACATATATAACAGCAATCCTTCAATGAGTAATACGTTTATTACTGACTATTTTCATTAAGATCCACCACATATTATTGTTACTTAGGTCACGTCCACACTAAAATGAAATAGGCTTCACGTCATGCCTGAGAACATTTACCTGGAGTAAAATCACTGTAAGCTTTATTTTAATAATATGTAAGAGCAAGTGGATACATGTGTTTGTGTTCACACGTTGCATTATGCATGTAGCGCTGTATCTATAACATAAGCAATTTTCACTGTTTCTGTGTTATCACACCTATCTGCATGTGTTTGTGTGTGTTTATGAAGATATAAGTTTGCAGATTTCTCACTTCAGTGCTTTTGCGTATGTGTGTGTGCATGTACAGATGATTAAAAGGGGGAGAAAGATGGAGAGAGAGTGTGCGAGTGTGTGTGTGCGTGCACACAACCTACATCGTAACTCATTCATGCTTTTTTGGTAAGTGATACATTGGGGCTGCCTACGGTTGCTAAGCAGTCTCTCTTCAGTTCTACCTCAGCACCCCACTGTGCTCTCTCCTGCCGAGCTAAGCTCACACGCTCTCTGCTGCAGACCCCAACTCACTGCAAATCACCCAATAAATGTCCGCTTGACCCAATAAACGTCCATCATCTGTCCTCCACACACACACAAAAAAAAAAACTATATTTCCCAAGCTTAGTTTTGGTGAGACACAGCATATGGCCCAATGTCCTTTATAGAGGTCAGGAAGACCTGCTACAGTGGACAAAGGATTCTACACAGTCATGTGACGAAATCACATGACCCATAACAATGTGGCATTAGGCACATTTGAGATGAGCAACTTCTGCGCAGAACTGATCAGCGGCAGATGTATGCCAGTTAGAAATCTGTCCGACTTGCTGTGATGTCATGGTGACATATGCCAAAAAAGTCTCGTGAGAGTGAGGCGTGCGCAGTTGTAAGAGCCTGTTGGATTTTTCTGCGTAAACTTTAAGCATGATGGGAAATGACTTGCTGAAGACACAGCTTAATGCTCATTGGATTAAACAATCGTGATGTTTCGTTCTCTTCTAAAGAAATTTTGATTTTTATCTCTAATATCATGTTTTATGTGTATAAATTATCTGTTTAACACTCTGACAGTTTGATCTCTGTATGGGATATGTGATTTTTATAATATTTCTGAAATATCTAAAATACGTGTCTTTATTTTAAAGTGTTGTAGTCAAGACCACCTAAACCAAGACCAAGCCATGACCAAGACCAGAGTGTATCAAGACCGAGACAAGACCAAAACTTTGAGGGGTTGAGACCAACTCAAGACCAAGGCAGGGTGAGACGAGTCAAGCCCAGGACCAGACCGGTGCGAATCCCACACTGCATGACACACCTACAATAAAATGTGGAGCATGCATAGGCACTCCTCAAATTGATCTGAAAGATCCACATTCCCATTATTTAACTAAAATGGATGGAAAGACACATCTTATTGGCAAAATTAAATAACAGGTACATTTAATGTCTTTTTCTTCATATTTATTTTTATTTTAAAGCAACAGAATTTGAATTATATCCACTTTATCAGCAACAGCACATGAACTTGAATCCCGTGATATCTGCCTTTGATCTTGAAGGTGTCTGTTCCAGTACAAGAAGTGAGAATTGTCTGACTTGACAGCATGTATTTCACTCCTGCCCTGACTGCAGCCGTCCACTTTCAAGGCGAGGCGTTTGGCATTTCAGAGTAAATTATCTGGGCATAAATGCTGTAGGTTGAAAAAAACTATGTAACATGCATGGTATGTGGTGGATCTTACTGAATAAAAATTATATACAGTATGTATGAGATAATGTATAGTCATCTGGTTATTATCACAAAATAAGAAACACCCCATTTGCATGTGAAATGAGCAACAGTGCGGAGTGCTTTTTCTAGCTCTGCATAAACACGGGTGGGCTGTGGGTTTACTGTCAAGTCAAAATATAGCTTTTTAACTTCCCTATCTTTAAATAACAGCCTCTTTGGAAAGTCTGGATTACACTGTGACAGTTTCCTGGAACAATCCATTCTGAAATGTGCAAGACAAACTGTTAAAATCAGATGTCCTTGACCTTCTTAAAAGTAAATTCCACTCTTTCCAAACATCAGGATCCATCGGAAAGATATTCAGAGCAACAGAGGCCACATACAGTAAGGGACAGCAAAGGTCTGGTGAACTTTCCCACATTTTACTCTTATCTTTAATTCTTCTAGTGTTTAAGAATATTAAGGGCCTTTCACACTGCACCAGGTTATCGTCTTTTTATACCTCGCTTTTAACTCAGAATAAAGCAATGTTTCACATTTGTAATTTTAAAAGGGGGTTAGCACCACTTTTAACCTGGGGTTAAACCCTTAGTCTCGCGAAGCCAGACCTATGACTACAGCATACTGTAGGTCTGGGGTCTATAGCAGCATCAGTTGGCCAAGAACCACCAATTTAGACAGGAAAAGCCATCTAATTGATATGTAAAGCGACCAATTACAGTCGGTTTTGTAATTATGGGGCGTTTAGCGGTGGGGTTATCAGAGATGCATCATACCATAATAAAAGTAAATAATTCTTATAAAGGCAAGCGAGTCTCTGCGAACGATTGCACAGAAAACACATGGGAGAAGGGCAGAAAATGTGTAGAGAGTCTAAGTACAGCACAGAAAACCTCATTATAGAGAATTTCACAGACATAACTAAGTAAACAAAGCAGAAAATTCAGCTGTGCTCACGGATATCCACTTAAAATTCCTTCTCTTCTCCTCTTTTCCTTCTCTTATACCTGGCACTTTCCTAAAAAGATTTGATGTCACTAACATGGCAAACTTCAAAAGCGCTCATTCTAACAACGCGGAACCTTGTGTACACAACTTGGCTTCAAGGCAGACTGATAAAACCTCCTGTGTGCTTCAACTCGCGGAAGTTTCATCGAACCAGCCAATCAGATTTGAGTTTATCGAGAAAGTGTTTTCCAGTTTTGTGTGCTATAAGCACCAGACAGTTAGAGAACGGACTGTGGGCGGTCCGTGGGTGTGCCATCTAAGGCTGAGACTAGAGCAGGGTTAGCAACACTTTTGCAGGGTTAACCCTTTTGTGTGTGTTTTCATAGTATGTTTCAGCTGAAGAGCAGCTCCATTGACAGGTTGCATGTCCGTCACTAGCTGGATTTGTCCAATCATTGTTATTGACATCACAAATATGAAATTTAGAATGTTAACCCAGGGTTTACGAGTGTACAGTGTGAACATTGATATCCAGGTTTAATTATTAACCCAGGGTAAAGTATGAACAGGATTTCATTTACCTGGGGTTATAACCCAGGGTTATAGTATCTGTCCTGATTTTACCATGTACCTCAGGGTAACTGGGTGGGCCAAAATCAATAAGTGACATTATCATGTAAATGTGGACCATCATGTTTTGATGCATTCATCTTTGTAAAAGTTGAAGCTTAGTTTCAATAACTGTCTTTTTGGACTAAAGCGGAAGTTTTCTGAAAGTAACAGTATGGTTTTGTAGTACATTACGTTTTTTTTGTTAAACAATAACGGAAAATTGTATTACTTATGATATGACACATTTCACTTCAGCACTTTGTAGGTATGCAAATCAGGAATTACACCTTCTAGCGGAAGGATGGAGATTTAATTAATTTTCTTAACAAAATGTTTTAAACGACATTTAAATAAAAAAATTTAATAAGTTGTGGTATATCGTGTGTGTAGTCATGGCTAAAGGGCGCTGTTAGGCAGGATCTGCATTGGACAATGTAGCACGGCATTGCGTGTCTTACTGCTCAAGTAATGCAAATACTTCCCTCCTTTCTTTCTATTGTGGTGTGCAGCAGGGGTTTTACAATAAGTGAGTGGGAACAGCGAAGAGAGCTCAGATGGGAAGAGATGAATTAACACCATGGCCACCGACTATAAAAAGAACTTGAGTCTTGAGTGGTGTGAAGAACCTGCTTGAGCTAATTACAGCACACATGAAGATGTGGTTTTGAACTCCATTGTATTACTGTTCACCAGTAATGCAAGAGCATACAGAGCAGTGTTCGATAAAGGCTGTGTCTGATGAAAGGATGGAGCTGTGGCCAAATGGTTAGCATATATGGGCCAACACATTGTGCTGAGCAGCTCATATGGGTGACATGAGTTTGAATCCAACTCATGACATATTCCCTCTTCATCATTTATTGTCTTGTCTTATCTCTGCTCTAAATAAAATAGCAAAAATGTTTTTTTGGTCAAAAAATGTATCAAGATAATAACAATAGTACAAAAAAGAGATTTATTTGTATAGAATATTGATGGAGCAACATAATTTGTGTGAAAATAAATATTAACAGAAGATTGTTTTGATTTTGATTTTTGTTTTTTTAAAGGTGGTGAGGGAGCTTTTTACCCCACACTTGGGGTAAAAGGCACCCAGTGGGATTAAAGTGATATTGTGTAAATATAGGGACAATAGATTTAGAGCAAAATTTGTCAACTTACAGCCAGCAAGATGCTTTTTTGAGTAACAAATTAATATAATAATAATGATAATAATAATAATAATAATAATAATAATAATAATAAAACACTTCAGAAAAGGGTTAGCCATTTCCTGTTAATTTCAAAGGTGCATTTCATAACATCTCAATTATTCTATTAACAAATGAATCTCCATTGTGATTGGATCAGCCAATGTGAGCCCACTTTGAACATTTTTCATAACAAATCTATTCACGCCACTAAAGAAAAACAATGTGTTTTATGGGGGCCTTTAACCCCTGCAACAGGGGGGCTTTTTAACCCAAATACTATCCTTTCAATTATTGGACAGTTATTAAGCCCCACTGTACCCTATATAAAATTAAGTCATCTAACACAAAATAAAAATACACATTATAATAATAATTAAAATAACCATTTCTATTTTCCTAGTATCATGGCAGCAACTATTGCACAGTCAACCACTACTTGCATTTTTGTCAGAAAATATAAAATCCTAGTTTCAATGCACTTTTCATTGTGTCCATCAAAAGTTTGCATTAATGTGTATATACTGTAGCTAGGCATTTTACAATGACAAACAAATGAAAAAAGCAACTCTTCCCATATATTGTCTTCCCTTCACATTGCCAAAGGATGTCGCAGTATTTCTGAGCGATTCTATAATATGCACACATACTAAAGCTTTGCATTGTGGAAAAGTGTGTAAGCGCCTCCAAGTCTAACAGCATTAGCTCAGTACATGACTCACACAGGAGGAGGTCGATGCACTGTGGTAACAACAACAGCTCCCAAACGGAGGTGAGATGCCAAAAACAAGAGTGTCAGACTAACCTGTAGCTTGTGCTTGGATGTGTGTAATTGTGTCTGAGTATACACTGCGTTCACAATTATTAGGTAAATTGTATTCCTCAGGATTAATTTTATTGTTGAACAAACACAATGCTCTCAGTCAATTCAAAATGTTATTTCAGTCAAACCTGAAAGTTTAGCAAAGGAGAAGTGAGTTTTGTCTTTCTCAGGGGAATATATAAATGTGCACAATTATTAGGCAACTATTACTGTGCACAATTATAAGGCAACTAAATTACAAAAATAATTTCTCCCAACTCAATTGTTTATTCTCAATTTTTAGAGTAAGTGCAACAAATAAGTAACACAAAATAACAATTAAATAACATTTTTGGCCTTTTAAAAATATTCAGTGACCAATATAGCCACCCTTCTTTTCAATAACTGCCATGAGCCTTCCATCCATGGAGCCTATCAGTTTCTTGATCTGTTCACGCTCAACTTTCAATGAAGCAGCAACCACAGCCTCCCAAACGCTGTTCAAAGAGGCGTATTGTCTTCCCTCACAGTAAATCTCACGTTTGAGAAGGGCCCACACGTTCTCAGTAGGATTTAAGTCAGGTGAGGAAGGGGCCAAGTCATTATTTGGGCATCTTTGAGGCCCTTGCTGGCTAGTCAAGCAGTGGAGTACTTGGATGCATGTGATGGAGCATTGTCCTGCATAAAGATCATGGCCTTCTTGAATGCTGAGAACTTCTTCCTGTACCACTGCTTGAAGAAAGTACTTTCCAGAAACTGGCATTAGGTTTGAGAGTTGAGTTTCAGTCCATCTTCAACTTGTAAAGGTCCAACTACCTCATCCTTAATGACAGCAGTCCATACCAGTACCCCTCCTCCACTTTGCTGGCGCCTGACTCGAAGTGGTGCCATGTCCATTAGTAATCCAGCCACGGGCCCATCCATCTGGTCCATCAAGAGTCACTAATTTCATCTGTCCATAAAACTTTTGAAAAATCTGTCTTCAGGTATTTCTTTGCCCAATCTTGATGCTTCAACTTGTGAATCTTATTCAGTGGTAGACATGTTTCAGCCTTCTTGACCTTAGCCATGTCTCAGAGCACTTGGCACCTTGTACTTCTGGACACTCCAGGTAGGTTGCAGTTCTGGAATATGGTAGCATTGGAGGATAATGGGTTCCTGGTAGCTTCACGTTTAATTCTTCTCAAGTCTTTTGCAGTTCATTTGCACCTTTTCTTCTCCATGCGTTTTTTTGCACCCCAGTTGACTATTCGCAACAAAACGTTTGATTGTCCAGTGGTCACGCCTCAATAGTTTAGCTATTTCAAGAGTGTTGCATTTGTCTGAAAGGCATTTTACAATTTTTGAATTTTCAGTGTCAGTTAAATCTCTTTTTTGTCCCATTTTACCAGAGGTAATGAAGCTGCCTAATAATTATGCACACCTTGATATAAGGTGTTAGTCACTTTCGCCACACCCTCCCTCATTACACAAATACATATCACCTGAAAATGATTGAATCCAATAAGCATTCAAGTTCATATGGTTTGGAGTTGGAAAATGGGCATGGAAATAATGATAAGATCATAATACTAACTTGCCTAATAATTGTGAACGCAGTGTATGTGTCCTATTCCTTGGAATCCGCAGTCCTGCTTAACACACTAAAGTCCTTGATGAAGCACTCCACAGCCATTAGGGAAAGACATTGAGTAATTTTGTAGTCAAGTACTTTATTGCATAAACAAATGAGTAGTAGATAACTTGAAATTTAGAATTTAAGTTCAATCTTCAACCTTTGAACCTGTTCTATGCATAAACAATAAAATCTAGATTCAAAGATAACAAAAAAAAAAACAAACATTCGCACTCACACATTGACACATACATTCCAAGTTTCCAGAGCGATACATTCACTTGACAGAGCTATTTCTTTAACAATGTCAAGCATCCGCAGCACCAACTTGTGGACTGAGTTTTAATGGTTAGATTTAGGTGAGAGCAGTTGAATTGTTGCACATGCGGCAGAATGGGTTAACTCTCAGTCGTGTCGCTGAGTGACTGCTGTGACCGCCAATCAGCGGTGACCGCCGCCTATTAAGAGCGGAGCATGCACAGGTCGGATCCGGAGACTGGTGTGACCTGTCGATGCTCCCTCCCTAAAAATGGGTGGAGGAGGGGGGGTTAGGTCACAGGCTGGAGAAATCCCCAACCTGAGTTTGGAGATGGGGGTATGTGGTGAGCAGGGCGGAGCCAAGCGGTGTCTGGGCAGAGCAAGGTCGGTATGGCGCTCAGGTGGAAGTCATTCGCCACTTATCTTCCCGGCCTCGCTCTGCCCAGATGCCGCTCGGCTCCACCCTGCTCACCACATACCCCCATCTCCGAACTCAGGTTGGGGATTTCTCCAGCCTGTGACCTAACCCCTCCCCCCCCACACACACACACATTTCTAGGGAGGGAGCATTGACGGGTCACACAGGTCTCTGTATCCGACCTGTGCATGCCTGGGAGGGGGAACAGGGCAGAGAGAGAAAGCAGAGAGGGGAGAGAGAGAGACGAGCTCGCCGGCCCCGGACACGCCGTCGACTGGCCCTCAGCTCGCTGTCGTGCTTCCGTCTGCAATACTGGGCATTGGCACTGGACCCCTCAGCCGTCCCTTCTGGTTGCCAGTTTACGCGGGACTCCAGCACCACTGGATCGAACACTCCCTTGGTGTCACAACCCCCAGTCAGTGGCGAGGACTCCTTCGACAGCGCATCCTTCCTCCTTCCTGGGTTTCGGGACCAATGTAACAGAGTTAAAATGGGAAAAGATGAAGCTGGGACAGGCTTGACAAACACATAGACATTTAATTACACTTTTCAGTGTATTAAGAAACAAAAACACGCACTGCTTTTCAGCCAGCTGCATCAAATCATAAAGACAGTCAGACACATGGACAAGCTTCGTACATCTCTCTCCCATCTGCCACTGTCTCTTCTACTTAAATACTCCCGCCTCCCCTCGCTGGAACGCGACTTATCTTTCTGGCCTCACTCTGCCCAGACACCGCTCGGCTCCGCCCTGCACACCACACCTTTGTTATAGTATTAACAATAGTTTATTTTGCCATGTTAGATTTTCCAGTTTCTCGTGCTTTCACCTGCACTTACATCGACTGCTCAACCCCCAGGTATGGTTTATACATTTGTTTCCTGTATTTGCCGGTGGTTTAGTGATGCTTATGGGGCTGAGTGATTTGTTTGTGCTTTTAGTAATGTGTAGCCTCATGTATCCCAGTTATTAAGCGATTTGAATATACGCTGTGAAGTGCTTACCCTTGAAGGATTGCATTCTCGGGGTGTCATCCTTTGTTGGGTACGTTTCCTTTTCTTTTTCTTCGGCAGTCATGGCATTAGTGGGTGATTGCATGCGTTGGTAATTTGTTATATCTCTTGTAGGTTTATTTGCGAGGCTAACGGGATTTCCCCTTGTTGCTACGTGACCATCACTGAAGTGCATACGAGGATCGTTGCAGTCTTGCTCCGCTGGTTTTTGTTTCGTTACTTTCCAATTTGAGTTGGCCCTTCAGTTTTTTTTCATTGTTTCTTGTTTCACTTTTGGGGGGGAACGCTTAACACTTGCCCTATCAATCAGTCCTCCGATAGACAGCCGTAATGCCACCAAGCAGCTGGGGTCATCAAGTGTTTGGCCAAGTGAGAACAACTTCTGCGTGTTCCAGTACAATTGCCTACCCCCTTTTTGTTTGTTTTGTGTTTTGTTATTGTATTGAGTTTTTGTCTTATTCTTTTTTTATTATTATTGGTGTTTAGATCATATTTAAGTATTTCATATGTTGAATGTTATTTTTGCTTGGTTGATGGTTTTGGTTTTTTGGGGGTTTTCTGAAGTGTGTGTGTGTATATTGGTGCAGGTGCCGTTGGTATGATTATAGTTCATGCCTAGCTTGCCATCTTGGAATCAGACTATTCTGTGCGCAGTCTCTCCCCTTCTGTTAACAGGGAGGCTGTATATTGCATCAACCTGGTTTCTTTCAATTAATTTACTATGAGTCTTATTTATTTTCAGGAGCTGAGGACTCCGGGCAGAAATGTTTTACCTCCCCCTATTAGTGATGGTGTGCTTTCTCATTGCATGCAGTATTTATCACCTTAATTCTAGTGTGTAGAGTGTGGTATTTGAGAGCACAATTGTGTGTGTGGGAGTGTGATTTCCATGGATATGTCCTCCCGTATCTGTCCTTCCTGCCGGTAAGCCTCAGCTCCTTGTTTGTTGTTATTTTGTTTAAATACATTTTGTTGTTTCTTCCTTTCTATAATTTTGTGTTTTTAATGGAGTGACTGCTTTTACATATAGGTATTTATAGGTATTCCTTCTTCTGGAATCTATTGTGAAATTTTAGTCTAAGATTTCGAAGTATTCTCACGTGGATGGTGGGAAACTGATTTTAACTGTTTTGTAATTTAATGCATTTTTGGTATTATCAAAAATAAAATGTTTTCTATTTGTATTTTGCACCCACGTCTCTTACCCTCATTTCGGAAGTGAACCTGTGTGTCCTAATGCTAGTTCTTAGTTTCTAGCAATTAATTCCCCAGGTGAAATTCCGGTGAAATTAATTTTCCTAAATAGCTTTTTCATTGAGCTAATATACCACAGCCCTCTAGCGCCCCCAGTGCTCCACCACAATCCACACCATTATAAATCATGAGAAAGTGAAAAACGATTGCAAAAGATATCCCTTCTATGTAAATTTAGAGTTTTTGTCCAACCAGCTGTGACAGTTGATGAGCACAGATCACTTTGCCGATTACTTAGGGGGGAATTCACTAAAAATGAATTGCACCTGGTTATTTGCATGTGCTGTCTGCTTCAGTTTTTTAGTGCCGATTCACTAAAGGAATAATGCAGATCAGGTAACAGCACAAACACCCCATCAAAATCACTGCTGGATACAATTTGCATGTGCAATTCCAATCTTGTGTGCACTTTTTGCATATAGCGTTTATCTGGCTACAATAGACAATGTTTTCAAGATGGCTGCATGCTAGTTTCTCTGATGCATAAGGTGAATACAAATGCTGGTTTTGTTAAAGAGACAGGACCAGTTTTAGCATGTGTACAACAAATCAATGTAAATACTTGTAAATAGTACAAATTATGCAATTAAACCATAAACATGAAACAAAAAATAGTATATGTGAACAAATGTGACCAAAATGATGAAAAACTACTAGAATATAATTTGTAAAATTTATATTTTCGTAATGTACCTAGTTAGATGGCCCCTGTATAATAAACAGAATTAGCTGGAGAAGAATTTCTTTCATATGTAAGCAAAAGAGACATTTTAACTGAAATATACTCATATGAATCGATATCGAATCAAATCGTAATCTGCATCATTTCCAAGCCCTAAAAATGACTCACTTTAAGTCCATCCAACTTTTGCATCCATATTCAAGTCTTTTAAAAGCATATGATCAGTTTTGGTGAGAAACAACTTGAAATATATGCAGTTTTTTCAGTGAAATTTAATGAGTGCATGTACATGTTTCACACGAGAACTTGTATTGTTCAGTGCTAAAAACTGGCTTTTGGGTCCATTTTAAACTTTAAACCATTAAAGTGAGTTGCAATAATTGTATTGAAAAGATGGACCGGGATATTCATTAAAATGTCCCTTTTGTGTTCTGAATAAGAAAGAAAGGTGGGAGACACCCCTTGTAGGGTTTGAACTTACAACCTTTAGGTCACACCTTGTAACAAATTTGTATTATGTTTTTATTTTATTTTTTTGGTTCCTGGGTAGTAAGTGTTATTTCCTAATTGCTTATGCCTCAAAAGTATAGAAAATGGCTATTATTCCCCACAAACTTTGCTTTTGTGACCAGGACAGTGATATTTTGAAATTTACCTATTTTCCAGAACATTCCAGATAACCAGTGCTGAGTAAACTTGGAGTAACTTCTAGAACTTTCTAGAACTCTCCAGTAATATAAATAGTAATATAAATACAGGGGCCTTAAGCCCACCAGTTCAGTTTAGTTCCAGCTACCTAAGTGGATACATATCTGCACTTTTCTGAGATAGCATCAAGAGGCTGCAAGCATCCGGCAGACGCATTTTGCTATGTCTGCAGCCAATTTATCAAGACAAGAACGAAAAAGTACTACGTGGAAGCATCTGCTAAGATGTGTGAGGCCTACAAGGCATATTTTGGCATGCCTGTCAGGGATCAAGCAAACTCTGGGCACCTCATTTCACCTGCGAGCACTGCAAAAAAAAACTCTGGAAGGTAAGATGGGCAATTGTTGCTCAGAATTTTGTTATAAAATTTGTTAATTTTTAATTTTAAAATGTTTTACAATTTTCAATGTTATTGAAAAAATATATCATATATGAAAAATTAGAGAATCTCTTACACATTAGTCATGGGTGAAATAAATGTATTTTTGTAGGATGGTACAGAGGGGAAAAGAGAGCCATGAAGTTCGCTATCCCAAGAATTTTGCGGGAACCCACTGACCACTCAAGCAACTGCTACTTCTGCATGGTGGACCCTTCCAAACATCGGACTGGCAAGAATGCACCTGCTATCACATATCTGGACCTTCCTACATCCATCAACCCTGTGCCACACTGCCATGAGCTACCCGTACCCACTCCTCCGGAGAGAGAGCAGCCGTCTTTAGAAGACAGCAGCAAGTCAGAGAGCGAGGAAGACGTTGTAGACCCAGATGACAATTCCAGAGGTGGAGCTGAGGAGAGAAACCCATACTCCCCAACCAAAAAGACCTCAACGACTTGATTAGAGATCTTGGTCTCACCAAGTCCAGTGCCGAGCTTTTGATGTCTAGGCTCAAGCAGTGGAACTTGTTGGATGAAAGTATGCAATTCGCAGATCAGATGAAGCGTCACCAACCTTTTTCCAGCTTCTTCATCCATCAAGATGGGCTCTGCTTCTGCCACAATGTGACCAGTCTGTTCGAGGCAATCGGAATCGCCTGTAACCAGAATGAGTGGCGCCTCTTCATTGACAGCTCATCCAGGAACCTCAAAGCTGTGCTGCTCCATAATGGTAACAAGTACCCGTCTCTTCCCCTGGCTCACTCGATACACCTCAAAGAGGATTACAACAGCATCAAGACCTTGCTGGACGCCTTGAAGTATAATGAGTACATTTGGGGGCTGATTCGTGAAAGTGATCGAAAAACTACTCACTTCTAAATCTTTTGTAGTCATTTTTGCATTACTTTAGTATAAATACATGTTAATTTGGATTCATATGTTTTTTGTTTTTTTTACATCACCAATTAAGGTAATTTCATGGTTTAGCCTTTATTCCCAAAACGTTTAAATGCTCCATAGAGGTTTAAATACTTTTAAATCTATTCAGAATATTACTGCACACAGAGGATTGCAGAGAAAACAAAACGTGCATTTTTCCCACTTTTCTCTTCTAGAAATGTATAGAGGCTCGCTCTTGCAATTTATTCCACTGACTTTCGCTAATTCTGCACATGTAATTTAACTAAATAATTATGTCCTCCACATTATGTTAAAATATGTGCACACGAAATAAGCCTCGAGTGTAGCCTATCATAAAACTTTCTGATATAAATTTACGGTGCTTTCACCTGTTTGTAGCCTTCATAAATTTTTTTCTGATTTCTTTTAATGTTTGTATTTGTATTTAATTGCATTTCACAATTGCTTGACACCTCATGCCTCCAGAATAACATTGTTATACTTGCATACTGCACAAACTTAAACTTACTTGCACATTGCAGATTTAAACCAAAATTCTGTTTCAACAAATGTCAAAAATATCAGGAGAAACCAAAGCTAAAAACACATTCCACAGTTAATGTAGCCTACATATCCAGCTTAATCTGGTGATAAAAAAATAAAGAATATATCAATAATGTAATAAAATAATAATGATAATAATAATAATAATTATTATTATTATTATTATTATTATTAATAATAAATATATTTTATTAGAAAACGTAAGTCAGTAGAAAACGTGTTTGTTCCAAAAAACTTGCGAGATGCCTACTGCCTTCATAGGCCCTGATTCACTAAAATCCCAAATAACGGGTACTAATTGCCTTCATAGGTCCTGATTCACTAAAATCCCAAATAACGGGTACTAATTTGCTTGTGAAATCTATAAAATTGTGTGTGCGCATTGTGAGTGTATTGTGAGTGATTTACTAAGAAAAACTGGGCAAATAACTACACGTGCAAATATGTTGGACACAACATGCAAAAGGAGGATTTTTGTGTAGTGTGGTAATTGCATCAAATGCACGCTCACTTACTGTAGCTACGACTCTCACCAAATAATACCATTTTATTTTTATTCACTATAATATGGCATATTTTAAATATAAATATATTTATATATAGGATTATATGATTGTATCTTCATAAAACCTCTGCTATTTAGCAAGTGTAGTTGTTGATGAGGATACCTGTGTATGACGCTTCTTTTTAAATGTTTCAAAGCGAAGCAGAGCAGAGGACAAAATTGCCTTAATTCAGTATTCATGTGGAGCGGGACATGGTCGTGTGTCTGTCACTGGGGAGCGAGGAAGCGGTAAGGGCCATCACCTGGTGATTGTTAACACTAAACACCTGAGTCTCGCTTCAGTGACGACGGAGACAGGCTTTAAAAGGCCACCAGAGCGACAGACAGACAGACAGTGAGAGAGAGACCAGAGATGCTATGTGTAGTCTATAAATACTTTGTTGTGAAGCTGAAAAGCCAATACTTTGTTGTGAAGCTGAAGACAACTTCATTAAAAGTTGACTCACGTGGACTGTGAAACCGGCTCCCGTGTCCCTCCTACTCGAACCCCTCTACATTGGTGCCGAAACCTGGGAATTGCAAAGAAAACTGGCCACCATGGACACTTCACAACTGGGCAAAGTCATCCGTGCACTGGCTAGCATCCAGGAGACCCACCATCAAGCCCTACTCGCCCAGGAGTGGCGTTTCCAGGAGCTCCTCCAAGCCCAGGCTGAGGATTGGCAGGCCTTACAGAGCTGGTTAGTTCCAGGCGGATCCTCCGCTGCACCACCTGCTCACGAAGATGGGCCCCCAGGATGATCCAGAGGTATCGTGAGCCTCTCTGAGCAGTCATCCATCACCTCCAGCTGGCCGCGAGCCCAGTGGGCCCTCCACCTGCTGCCGCTGCTTTCCAGGGAAGCCCAACTTGCTGTGCAGAAACTACCAACTGAGGACCGCCTGGACTACATGAAGCTGAAGACCGCTGTCCTGCAACGGTTTGGCCGCAACCCAGAACAACACTGCCAGCGGTTCCACTCCCTCACCATGAACGAGGCCGGCCGCCAGTTTGCGTTTGCCCAGCAGCTCTGTGATGCCTGCCAGAAATGGGTGCTAGCCGAGGAAGGCCGCGGCGTGGAAGAGGTCATCGAGCTGATGGTGCTGGAGCAGCTAACCGTCCGTCTGCCCCGAAGACCTGCAGAATGGGTCCAGTGCCATCACCGCACATCACTGGATGACGCCATCCAGCTGGCCGAAGCCCACGTGGTGGCCTACCCGGAAGCCGGTGAGCAGTCCAGTTCTCTCTCTCTCTCTCTCTCTCTTTCTCTCTCTCTCTCCCTCTTGCTTCTCCTCCTCCTCTTGTCCCTCCCGCTCCTCCCTCTCGCCCTATACCCTGGGTGAGAGGGAGGCTGCACTATGTGCCAGCCCCCTCCCCTACCCCTCTCCGCCGACACAAATACAGCCAGGAAGCCTGGGCCGGTCTGTCGGAGTTGCGGGGAACCGAGACATGTCCAAAAGCGGTGTTCAGTAATGGAGTCGGAGACGTGGATCCGGGTACCTGACATGCCATAGACTGCCCCCAATCGAGCAGGGACGTACCGTATACCAGTAAAAATTAAGGGGCATACATACCAAGCCCTGGTGGATTCGGGCTGTAATCAAACCTCGATCCACCACGGCTTGGTTCATGATGGGGCTTGGGTACAAAACACAAGGTGATGGTGAGGTGCACTGGGATGTTCATAAATATCCGGTAGTGACTACCATCATTCAATTAATGGGGGTAAAGCATAGAGTGGAGGCCGCGGTTAATTCCCGCCTCACCCATCCACTAATTTTGGGGACCAATTGGCCGGGGTTTAAAAGATTATTAAAAGCATTGTGCGTGGATGGGTCCTGCAAACCGAAGTCTCGGTGTGTGATGTGTGATGCAATGGCTGGGGAGGCAGAGCCAGGGCTGTCCATGTCTGCTTACTATCAGGATGACACAGGAGGGGAATCCTCCGGCACTCCCGCCCTAAGGGAGTTCCAGGAGGGGGATTTGCCTCTAGAGCAGTCGTGTGACAAAACCCTTAGGCACGCGTTTGACCAAGTGAGAGTAATCGATGGCCAGCAGCTCCAGCCTGATGTCGCCCTCACATATCCGTATTTTTTCAATTATTAGGGACCGGTTGTATTGAGTGATGTAGGACATTCAAACGCATGAAAATACATCCCAGTTATTACTCCTAAGGAGCCGTCGGGAAACACTTTTCCAAGTGGCTCACCATAATCTGATAGCGGGTCACTTAGGACAAGAGAGAACACTGAACCGTTTAATTGCCTGCTTTTATTGGCTGGGCATTCGCAGGGATGTACGTAGATGGTGTGCGGCATGCCGCAAATGTCAGTTGGTGAATCCACCGGCCACCCAAAGAGCGCCATTGCACCCATACCATTGATCGAGGCCCCCTTCGAAAGCATTGGTATGGAGCTCGCCGGGCCATTAGAGTGGTCAGCATGCAGATATCGGTTTGTATTAGTCCTGGTGGATTATGCATCGTATTATCCGGAAGCGGTGCCTTTACGCAACATCTCAGCAAGCATTGTTGCAAAGGCACTCTTCAAAATTATCTCCCGAGTGGGGATGCCGAAAAAAATCCTCACTGACCAAGGCACAACTTTTATGTCACGTACATTACGCAAATGTTATGAATTGCTGGGGATTAAGTCGAGTTATCACCCGCAAACTGACGGGCTGGTGAAACGATTTAAATGAATTTGCAGACGTGTTCTCTCCTCTTCCTGGTTGTACTAACCTCATACAACACCACCATATCGAGACCCCACCGGGAGTGGTAGTGCGTAGTCGGCCGTATCGCTTGCCCGAACATTAAAAAAAAGTAATTCGGGATGAATTGAAGGCAATGCTCGAGATGGTGATAATAGAAGAATCGCACATCGATTGGGCCAGCCCGGTTGTTCTTGTACCTCAGAGTGATGGGTCAGTCCGGTTCTGTGTAGATTACCGGAAAATCAACGCAGTGTCTAAATTTGATGCATACCCAATGCCCCGAATTGATGAACTGCTCGATCGGTTGGGTGCATCAATTTTATTCGACACTGGATTTAACAAAGGGATATTGTCAGATCCCCTTGACTCCATTATCCTGAGAGAAAACTGCATTTTCCACACCGTTTGGATTACACCAATTCATCACTCTTCCATTCGGTTTGTTCGGGGCTCCTGCCATGTTCCAGCGCCTCATGGATAAGATTGTCTGACCGCATGCTGCATATGCTGCTGCCTATTTAGATGACATCATCATATACAGTAATGACTGGCAGATGCATATGCAGCATCTGAGAGCTGTCCTGAGGTTGCTGAGGTGAGCAGGGCTCACGGCAAACCTGAAAAATTGTGCAGTTGGATGGGTGGAAGTACGGTATCTGGGCTTCCACTTGGGTCATGGGCAGGTATGGCCTCAAATTGATAAGACCGCGGCGATAGCAGCCTGCCCACGTCCCAAGACCAAAAAGGGGGTGAGACAGTTTATGGGGCTGGCTGGCTACAACCAAATGTTTGTGCCTAGTTTCTCTGATGTCACCAGCACCTGGTCTCACTAAAAAGGGGGCATCAGATCCGGTCCAGCGGACGGAGGCGTGCCAACAAGCTTTTACGAGAGTAAAATCTGCACTCTGTGATGGACCACTTCTACATGCACCTAACTTCTCTCTCCCCTTCATTTTGCAGACAGATGCATCAGAGAGGGGGTTGAGAGCCATGCTCTCGCAGGAGGTTGAGGGGGTGGAGCGGCCCGTGATGTACATTAGTCGCAAGCTCTCTTTGAGGAAGACTAAGTACAGCATGATCGAGAAAGTGTGCCTTGCCATCAAGTGGGCGGTCCTAACCCTCCGCTATTACCTGCTCGGGCGGTTGGATGGGGCCCGGGCCTGAGTCGGGCAGTGGGGGTATGTGGAGCAGGATGTGGTCGTATCTGTCACTGCAGAGAGAGGAAGCAGTAAGGGCCATCACCTGGTGATTGTTAACACTAAACACCTGTGTCTCGTTTCAGTGACGATGGAGACGAGCTTTAAAAGGCCGCCAGAGCGACAGACAGACAGAGAGAGCCAGTTGTGAAGCTGAAAAGCCAATACTTTGTTGTGAAACTGAAGACAACTGCACAAGTTGACTCATGTGGACTGTGAAACCGGCTCCCGTGTCCTTCTTATTCGAACCCCTCTACAGTAAACATCAAGCCATTGCATCACCAATGTGAATTTTATACCGCAATTATCTTGACTATGGTAAAGTTATCTGTGCCCGAGAGAGACACGTGAGGCTGCATGGGAGAGAACCAGTGCTCCCTACTCACTTTGCGGGAGATAGACACACCTGTTCACCGTACTAGCCTGCTTCAAGCACTGGAGAGTAACACCAATTAAAATATTTCACAATATTTCACCAGTTAAAAGCAATGTTTAAAACACTGAAATACAACATAATTTGGATATAAATTGTTCTAAAATAAAATAAATTTTAATAAGATATATAATTTAATATCACGCTGATGCGTGTCATCAGTTGATATTCTAAGTCTTTGTTTTGCCACAATGAAAGTATGATGCAAGCGCGAATCAGTTTAATACCTTCCTTTCATTTATATTAATTTGCTCTCACAATTTCCATTTCTGAAATTTCTTTGTAGAATGATAAATCACTTTGCATGTGCAATTTACTCCATTTGTATCAGCTTTTTTTTTTTTTTTTTTTTTTTTTGGCGAATTTGCAAGCATGCCTCTAAACTGCATATTCATTTTGGGGAACACATAAAAATTGCCAAGACGTGCTATTTTGCATCTGAAAGAAGCAATCCTCAGAAGACTATGTTAGTGGATCAGCTCTGACCTTTGTGTGTGTGTGTGCTATCAATTTTGCACATGATTTAAGTAAATCAAACTTTTAGCAAATCAGGGCCACAGTCTGCAGCATCCTAATAGTCATAGAAACCTAATTTGGAACACTTGACAAAGACTCCATGTACCATACAGATAAAGCTCAGCGTGAGAAACTCATGATTAATAGAACAATAGAGTTTGATGTTAGCATGTTGCTAAGCTAATTTTAAAAACTTTAATAAGCAAAAAAATTAAATAAATACAAAAATAAAAATAAAATACCTCTCATGAATATTGGGTCAAAATGTTGATCCAAATAGTCCAATGTTAATTACATGAAACTATTTTTATAGACCAGTATTGCATGATTTGTGTATTTCTAATAAATTATCTTGTTTAATCTGCCATTTAGAATGCATTCTGGGATAGCCTTTCCAGTTAATACATGTGTTGCTTTCTTAAAAATGTTCTTTTTGGAACAGTCTTCATGTCTGGAGTGCATCTATGATGTCTTAAAATGCTGCCTTCGTAGGCAGCTCGCTAGGGAACAAATCAATAGATTGTTGTAACACACACAGGCCAATGCATCATTTCTGCAGTGGATCAGAGGAAGTTGTACCACATCAGGCCTAAAATAAGGATGAAATAGGCACATTATTTATGGACATCATCAATTTTTAGTCACATACAACACAGCTCTGTTGTTACACATCTCCCAACTGGCAACTTGCTGTAACTTTAACAAGCTGTGTTGCGAGATGTCTTGTTTACTTCCTTGCAAATATAAAATATTGTGTGCATCCCTATGATTACCTGGCAATCAGCTTTATGTTCATAGCGCTCATCTCTGTGGGGAGCTCTACATCCAGAGTGATATTTACTCACTCTTTCTACAGGCGGCTTTATTAAAATCTCCCCATCAGGAATCAGGGGTTCCCGTCAGGTCGCAGTGAGTGCTTGGCGAGTAACACGGCACCCACAATCGCTGCACAATCCGCAGGTCCTCAGGTACCCATTGGATCTGCATGAAAATATGTCAGAGGGATTATAAAAAGCCTAGTCACCTAATACAACCCCGCTAGAGCTCCATCCATGCATAGAGACGGGAGGTCTTTCATATGATAATATCGCCGTCATTGCTCACCATCTTACATATGCTCTCCCTCTCTCTCCATTTCTCCCTAAAACGTGCTTTCTTCTCTTTTACTATCTGTCTGTCTGCCCTATTTCTCTCATTTTGTCCCTGAACACCCTTTGGAGATAGAATGGAATAACCCTTGAAACAGCTATGTATACACGCACATACACACACACACACACACACACACACACACATACACACACACACACACACACATACATGTTAGTGCGGCTATCCTTATGAGGACTCTCCATAGACATAATGATTTTTATACTGTACGAACTATAGATTCTATCTCCTAACCCTAACCCTACCCCTAAAACTAACCCTCACAAAACACTTTCTGCATTTTAAAATTTTAATAAAAACATTGTTTAGTATTTTTAAGTTATTTGAATTATGGAGACACAAGAAATGTCCTCATAAACCACATTTATAGCATAATACCCTTGTAATTACCAGTTTGTAACCTAAAAAATTTCCTTCCCCAGGGGAGGACTGAAATAATCCTTTGGTATTTCCATGATTCCTTGAGGGTTGAATTTGGTTGGCAAACTATACACCCATGAGGACATCTAACAAGGAACACGTACTTTACGCACAAATGCTTGAAGAAATGTTTTGCATACACTTGACCATATCTCTAATAGCACACACACACACACACACACACATTTTTGTCAGAGCCCTGAAGCCTGAGCATTAATTAGCTTATCAAATATTAACTGTTCATCTGGCATTGTTCTAAGTAAAGGCTGTATGAGGCTGGGAATATTTAGTATAGATCAAAGTCTGTACCTCCAGAAAGTCCTTTGTTGCATTATGCTATGTGTACCTCTTTTGCTGCCTTCAAATTTTGTCTGAATGGTCGTATGTACAAGATGAGCACACACAACTGCCACCACAATGTCTATCTGTTAGTATTCCCATTCATCTCAATAGCAGTTTCTCTTTGCTTTACTCAGTTCTGGACACAATGTTTTTGAGCCAATCACCTGAGCTGTAACTAATTGATCTGCCAGGTGACTAATCTCTCTGAAGCCATAGAAAAATGACGTCATGACAAAGTCCTAATTTAAATTACATTACAGTATTTTTATTGATCAGTTTTACATGATTTGTATTTCTAATAATCTCCTCTTCATTTCAACCCTTCACTACTGAATACCCTAAGCTCTGACATCAAAGGCAGCAGACAGGAATATAAGTGCATACTAATACACAGTTGGTTTTGAATGGCTGTCAAAGATATGATAATTATATTTTTGGACTAACTGGGTCATGCGAACCAGCCATTTTGACCCCTTGGAGCTGATAGGTGTGCACAACCAAACTATAGGCTTTATCCCATAATTGTAATTGAAGTCAACTTTTCAGAGAAAGAGTCCACATCTAGATCACGACATCGAGCAGTTTAACCTTTTTAACTGCAACTATCTATGTGTCTCCCATTAAAACCATCACCACTAAAAACATTTGTTATTAGTCGACCCCACTAATCGACTAGTCAGTTGTTGGACGACTAGTCGATTAGTCGACCACCATGACACATCCCTATTCAAGACCAAAGAGGGCTGAGGCCCAGTCAAGACCAAGACTGGAGACGGCTAAGTTAATACTGAGACCAGAAGAGGCTCAGTCTAAGACAAGACTCTGTAACAGGTTTCTTGTTGTGTGGGAAGGAGGAAGCGGGAGTTGGTTCGGCAGACTACGTGAGTTTATTGTAACACACTCTTTAACATAACACAAACAAAAGAAGTGCTTTTCAGTGAACTGGTAAACTGCTGCTCTTCAGCCTGGCAGTGAAGCTCCAAAACACAAACTGCACTCTACGTTGTCCGGCACTCTATGTGGATCCCTTCCTCTGGCTTCTGTCTCCCTCTAATACCTCTCGAGCTCTCACTGCAATAGGAAACATCTGTCCACGCCCCCACCACCACATACTCCCAAGTAAGTGACCCGCCACCGGATTATAATGAGATAACATTTCCCGACGGCTCCGCAGTATTAACAATTGGGTTGTATCTTACTTTGTCTGAGTGTCCTGCATCACTCGATACAACGATCCTTAATAACTGAAAATACGGATATGTGAGTACAATGTCTGGCTGGGGGCGTTGACCATCAGTCACTTTCACCTGGACAAAGGCGTGACTAAGTGTCTCGTCTCGCGTCTGCTCCAGAGGGAAATCCCCTACAGGGAATCCTCTAAGGGTTGGGGAAGCCGAGACTTCCCCCTCCCTCACTTTATCCTGACACGGATCCGACACAGATGGCCCCAGCTCCGCCTCCCCAGCCAGTGAATCGCAAACCACACACCGAGACACTTTGTTACAAGACCCATCCACGCAAATGTCCCTCATTAAAGTAGTAAATGCCAGCCAATTCGTACCCAAAATTAGTGG
Organism: Myxocyprinus asiaticus; assembly: GCF_019703515.2. Lineage (NCBI taxonomy): Eukaryota > Metazoa > Chordata > Actinopteri > Cypriniformes > Catostomidae > Myxocyprinus > Myxocyprinus asiaticus. The sequence goes on from NC_059353.1 coordinate 13,337,724, forward strand.
AAGGGAGAGGCGGGAACTAACCGCAGCCTTGACACTATGCTTTTGTCCCCCAAATTGAATAATGACTGTCATTAATGGGTAATCGTGAATATCCCCATGCACATACCTTACCTTCACCTGCCGGCTTGTATCCAAAGCCTCGGATTGAACCAAACTTTGGTGAATGGAGGTTAGATTACAACCTAAATCCATCAAGGCTTGGTATGTACCCCCCTTAGTACTCACAGGTATCCGGTATGCTCCAGCTCTATCAGGGGCGGCCTGCGGTGCATCGGGGATCCGGACCAATGCCCCCACGTCCATCACTGGTCATCGGTCCTGGACATGCCCAGGTTCCCCTCAGCTTCAACAGAACGGCCCAGGATTTACTCCCAAACCTGCAGCGGCGAATTCATCCACATGGGAGAAAGAGCGGAGAAGAACAGAAGGAACCGGCGGGCTGACCAATCCCTGAGCCCAGGGAACCGGTTTGGGAGTGGGGACTCCCCGTTTCTGGGGAGTAAGAACAGTACGGGAAGAAGGGGTGGGGAAGGAAGAAGGGGAGAAAGGAGAGAGAAGCTGAGGGCTTGCTGACCCCTGGATAGGCCATCATATGGTCCTCTGCCAGCTGGACTGCCTCCTCGAGCGACGCCGGGCAGTGTCACTGTACCCACTCCGCCGTCCCCCTCGATAACCGGGTAACGAATTGCTCCAATAACACCAGATCGACTATGGCCTCGACGTCATGTTGTTCATCCAGTAGCCACTTCCGGCAGGTGTAATGGAGCTGTTGGGAGAAGGCGAATGGGCGGCCATGCTCACCAAGCATAAGCAATCGGAAGCCCTGGCGGGCTGTGGCCAACCTGCTGCAAGATGGCTCTCTTCAGATACTCATACTCCAGGAGGTTGTCGACCGGGAGGTGTTGAGCAGTCAGCAGCAGCAGAAGGTGGACCACCCACTGGGTTTTCGGCCATGTCCACTCCTTGACCATTCGCTCGAACAGCTCAATGTAGGCCTCAGGGTCATTTTGTGGTCCCATCTTGGTGAGTGAGACTTGGGGAGTGGCTGCAGTCATGGCGGAAGATCCCTTCTGGGGTACTAAGCTCCGTAACACCTGCCGGTCCTCTGCTTGAGCCCGGACCAGCACCTGGAGCCGCTGCTCCCGTTCCACTCGTAGCTTAAGTAGGGCCTGATGTTGAGCCTAGTGGATGCCGGCAGCATCTTAGTGATTTCATCCAGTGGCAAGGACTCCATTACGATGTATCCTTCGAAGTCCTGGGCTACGGCACCACCGTAACAGATTTCTTGTTGTGTGGGAAGGAGGAAGCAGGAGCTGGTTCGACGGACCACATGAGTTTATTGTAACACACTCTTTAACGTAACACAAACAAAAGAAGCACTTTTCAGTGAACTGGTAAACTGCTGCTCCTCAGCCTGGCAGTGAAGCTTCCAAACACAAACTGCAATCTACATTGTCCGGCACTCTTATGTGGATCCCTTCCTCTGGCATCTGGCTCCCTCTTATACCTCTCGAGCTCTCACTGCAATAGGAAACAGCTGTTAGAAATAATTCCCTCCAGGTGAAAATCCTCACCATTCCCATCTCCATTCACAAACCAGCGCTCAACCATGCCCCCACCACCACAAATACTCACTAACCTTTTTGTGTAAAGTTATAGCCAATTTTACAACTTTGTTGCCATGATGATGTAATATCAACAAACCCTAAAACTAAAAAAATGACTGTAAAAATTAGGATTTAAACAACGTTACAGCTCAAATAATACATGAGTTTTTAACAGATGAATAAATGCAAGTGCTTTTATAAAATTATAAGCATAACATTTCTGCCTGTAAACCCTCCAAAAATTGGCCCCATTCACTTCCATTGTAAGTGCCTCACTGTAATCCAGATTTTTGCTTATTTTAAAGAAAAGGAGGAACGAGTCAAAATACATTTTTGTCGTGATCAACATTATGCCACAAATGCTGTTGCTGTTGATTGAGCTTAACTTGTATTGAACCCGAAATATTCCTTTAAAAGTACAAGGTTCCTTTTGCTTAGCATGGCAATATAAACTACCATCTTCTGTGCTCTGTTATATTCTAATCATTGTAAGTCAAATAAACATTTCTCTATACAAAATACCATCTAACTGTACTATAACTTCAGGTCTTGACAGCTGCAGCAGGGAATAATATATTTTCAAATATAACAGAGAGACCGCCCTGTTACCCAAATGCACACCAGGCTCCAGATAATCTTTTTTATTATAGCCATTTATAATAAAAGTTTAAATGTTACATCTGTGTTATTGATATAAAGTTAATCTTTGGGTCCCACTAACTTTTGTCTCAGCCTCAGATACACTTAATGGGCCTCATTCATGAAAATGTAGTAAATATACGGAAGAATTGGGAGTAATTTCCGCACAAAATGGAGATTACGAAAACTTTCAGCCAGATTCATGAACGCTTCGTATTCCCCAGATTTTTTAATACAACTTGTTTATGTTAGTGAATTCCAAACATTCGTATATAGAGCGCATGTGCACATTCATTCACAATTATCATAATCCACACCCATGAAACACCATATAAGGAAGGCTTCAGTCTCGCTAATTAATGAGAATAATAAGCTTTAACATGTATGCAAACAGTAATAAAAGCTGTGCATTGTAAAACACTGGCATGTTAGTTGTAAAGAAAATGAGGAACTTAGAGTTATCGCATGCTTTTGCTGTCATCAGAGGTTCTTTTGTGAATTAACCAGTCCTAGAGGTCAATAAAAATGGTCTGACATGAAGCTTTAGTGTAAAACAATGTGCAGTTCATGCCAACAGGAGGATGTCCACCACCTACTCTGGTTCAGTTGTGTGCATCGCCAGCATCACTGGAGAAACTTCTTGAGTAAATCCAAGATTGTACAGTGATACTTCCCTTGCAACAGGAACAATCTTCAAAGAAATTATTAGAATGCCAGAAGAAGGTCGTAAGATTCACTCGAAACACTAAGATATTACAGATTTAAAAGCTATACGACAGTGTGCAGGCTTTTTTCTCTTTTTCCCCGTTGAATTGTTTATGCACCTGCCCACGATGTGTTCATTTATGGTTTAACCATTGACCATATGCCAACTGAAACAATTTACTGATGCCTATCCTAAATTATGAAATCTAAAGATTAATTAATGTTAATTTCACTCATTTTATTATTCATTACTTTTTTCATTACTTATTTAATTTTATTTCTATCAAAATGTAGTCATGGCAGTTTTTCTGAAAGAAAACAACATTTTCGGATGATTACGCACAATTTACACATGATTGGGAGCAGGTGTAAATTTTGCTTTGAACATTTTGAAGTTCTTAACATTTTGAAAATACAAAAATTTTCAAATTTATATCAGACCGGCTTTACGAACGATTTACACATCAAAATGAGGCCCAATGAGCAGACTTTTTTGTTTTTGCTTTTAACACTATGCACTTTAAAACGTGATTAAAAACAACTACTTTAGTCCATTTCATCTGTCCGTAGATAAATCACAGTGTACAATTGACAATATGATATTATTGTTTCGTCATGTGTTTTTTTAAGTTAGTTTAGAAGTTAGCAGACTGTTAAAACAGGTGGGAAAATACAATTTCTGCATATACCCAAGTTTGGGATGTTCATGGCATCGTGTCTTAATAAAAGAGTTTTTGCAAAAATAGCTGATGTTCTGGCTCGTGTCTTAAAACTTGTAAATTCCTCAGATATATTACTCTTTGCATCTGTGGATAGACCAAGTCAACACAGTTTTCAATATCTCACCAAGACAGGCATTTTGACTGTTCTCACACACCACACACAGCCGCAGCAGAAAGTCGCAAGCGTTCTTCTTCCATAATAAGAAGGCTTTTTTTTTTTTTTGAAGGAACTTGTTTGGTATCTGGAAAAAGTCAGATTCCACACTTCGAGTCGAGACCAAGACCATAAAAATATCCAGTCTCAAGTACTACAACAGTGCCATAATTCTATGTGGCAGGATGAGAATAATAAAATACATTGAGATTTTGTTGCACAAATGCTAAAAAACTTTGTCTGGAAATATGAAATTGCCTAACTCATCTATTTGTTTTCTAACCATAGTCACCTGAATGCAGTAGGAACTTAACAGAAGCCAGCATTAGAGACCATAATTTCCAACCTTTCTTTCCTTTACATACCTATGTACTTCCTGTCTACGAGGCACACTTCACATCCAAACTTCCTCAGGAAGCCTAATTTGTTTGTTATGAGTGTACAGATGTGATTGACGCATAAATAAACACTGAGTGTCTGAGTAAGCCCATTTTTCCTCGGAATGCGAGTGACTGCACTCCACCGTACTTAATAGAAGCTTACACCACAGGTCATGACATACACTAACACACTGCTGTCCCATTAATGAACAGGTTAAATTCTGACATTTCACTTATATCAATGCAGCACACACTCAAATGCACTGTAGTGCGGTGGCTACACAGTGGGATAAAACATAAATATTCATCACTTAAGAAAGGACAAAAATGGAAATTCATACAATAAATAAAAGCTCCTATATATATATATATATATATATATATATATATATATATATATATATATATATATATTATTATTATTCTTTTTTTTTTTTTTTAATCTGCTTGCTCATTCTGTAGGGCGAAAAAACTGTGGTCACTACAGATGACGGATGAACATATCAATGGCTTGGACCTCTATTTTGTGCCTACTGTCTAATTTCATAATGAATATTATTAGATGTATAGCCTTTATGAAAAAATATTTGCTAATTTTACACAGCCTCAGTGTGCAGCAGCAGAATTAATTTTACAATTACAATAATGACACAATTCAGTTTTATATTAACCTAAACAGTCTAAGTAAGATGACTTCAGTGCTGGAGGCAGGATTACGGTTCCCAGCATGCACCATGGCATGAATAAATCATGCAAACTACTGCTTAGCTGGTCACTGTTTTCTGTTTTATTTGCACTCGAGTTGTTGTGTTTGTTGCCATTTTAAAGTAGGTTTTATGTAATGTAGTGTTCCTGCATCACTATTCTTAATATATGGTTGTCACTAGACAGTTGTTGTTTTCTTTTTTCTGGCAGCTTTGATTGGGTGGACCGCGTTTTCACCCCTGGAACGTATCTCACAGGAGGGATTATCCCTGCTTTCCAAACGGGATATATCAGCCTCCAAAGGGCACTTCGAAGCTAAAGCAATAATGATAGTCATGCTATAAGATCACTTCAAAAAGAATTTCCAATAAAAATGACTAAAAAGGTGAGTTCCGAATTAACTTTATTTTTGAGTTCCACACCTTTCAGCCTTCAAAAGCTCTCACAGTGAGTGTTAAAGTCTTAAACTCGAAGGGAATAGGGCATAGGGATGATCACTTCTGAATGGAATGCACCCTGAATCTACGTCAGTCACTGCTGAACAATTTTTTCAGGTTGTCACATTAACCAAGGGCTGATCATTAATTATCAACTGATTATTCATGTGTTGTTCACTGTGTGACATCACAATGATAGGCCCAGTGAAAGAGGCAAGTTCATCACACTGCAATTTCTGCCAAATTATCTGGGTGGATTCCATGTCTTAATGTTGATTTGAGCAGGAAACTGATGCTGAATCGACACAGATCCAATCAGTTTCCCACAGGGCAGAGATGAAGTGCAGAGAAATGAAAGTCATGCCCAATGTCTAATGAGAAAGATGGAGAGGGAAAGAGAGAAAAAGAGCAACACAGCAAACTCCAATAATCCTCCATCAATTCTTTGGCTCATTTTAAAGAAATACAATGGACAATTCTGTCATTATTTACATCCAAACCTATAAGCTGCTATTTGTTCTGTGGAACACAAAAGGAGAAAACGTTACACAGTTCTTGCTATTCAACACTTCTAAAAGACACCATAAAACTTCAGCTTAACTACATCATAACTACAGCTGCAGACTTACAAGGGCTTTCACACTGGAAGTGTTTTACAGGGTCACAGCAATAAAGCCTTGTGGCATGGGGGGCGTGGTCATATGTCGGTCTGTGGGAGAGGGAGAGTGGTAAGGATCATCACCTGGGTTATGATGACTCTAACACCTGTCTCTAATTATACTGATGGTGGAGGGAGACCTGAAAAGGCACGCCAGAGCGTCAGAGAGCAGTCATGCTCCGTGTCATGATGATGCAGATGAGGGAGTTCCCGTACTCAGGGACTTCCCTGAGGGGGATTTCCCTCTGGAGCAGTCATGTGGCAAGTCACTCAAGCACGCCTTTGACCAAGTGAAAGTAATTGATGGTCAACAACTCCAGCCTAATGTTACGCTAACATACCCGTACTTTTCTATTATTAAAGAACGGTTGTATCGAGTGACACAGGACACTCAGACCAAAGAGAATACAACGCAACTATTAGTACCAAAGAGCCATCACGAAACGCTCTTCCAGGTGGCTCACTCTAACCCAATGGCTGACCACTTAGGTCACGAAAAGACTTTTGAATCGCATAATGGCCCATTTCTTTTGGCCGGGCATACACAGCAACGTATGCAAATGGTGTGCGGCGTGCCGTGAATGTCAGCTGGTGAATCCAAAAGCGCCATTGCGCCCTCTGCCATTGGTTGAGGTCCCCTTGAAAAGAACTGGCATGGACCTCGTCAGGCCATTAGAGCGGACTGCACACGGCCATCGCTTTGTATTAGTTCTGGTGGACTATGCAACGTGATATCCGGAAGCAGTGCCTCTTAGCAACAACTCAGCATGCAGTTTTGTGGCGGCACTCTTCAAAATGATCTCCCGAGTGGGGATTCCAAAGGAGATTCTCACTGTTATGGCACAACGTTCATGTCACGTACACTACGTGAACTGTACGAATTATTAGGCATTAAATCGATTCACATCAGCATTTATCACCCGCAAACTGACGGGTTGGTCAAACGATCTTAAATAAGATTAAAATAAGATAAGTGACTCAAACCCTGCTGTTTGCAGTACGAGAGGTCCTGCAAGCCTCCACAGGGTTTTCCCCATTTGAGCTACTGTATGGGAGAAAATCCATAGACTCTGAACCGAGACCCACGCTGCAACTCACGTGATGGGTGCCAAAAAAAAAATATGCTCTACTCACACACTGCTCACACTTGCGATGTGAAACGGTCGTAAGAGTAAAAGATACCATTAAAGTAGTGAAAAAAACTTGTGTTATATGCTATATAAACAGCTGTGTGTGAGGAACAGACTAAAATTTAAGTCGTTATTTACTTAAAATTTTCGCCTCTGCCGAAGCTTACGTTTAACCCACATCCACATTCAAAAAGGTCACATCAATGTCATTTTCGGCAAAGCCCACAATTTATTTATTTTTTATTCTGGATGCAAATGCGGGCTAGTCATGAGCTTTGAAGGAAAACAAGATTATCTGTGAATAATAATACATTTCGATAAAATTTTGACCTATTCCTCACAAAAAGCTATTGTATGGCTTCAAAAGGCTTATAGGAAAATATCTCTAATTTTCTGATGTTTTTTTGTTTTTTTTTGCTGTTGTTGTTTTTTTGTTTTTAGTTTTTTTGTTTTTTTTTAATGGCAATAGCTGCACAATGATACTTCAAATTTTGTGTTATATGAAAAAAAAAAAAGATATGGGTTTGGAAGAACATTAGGGTGAGTCAATGTTTACAGAATTTTCATTTTTGGGTGAACTATCCCTTCAGCATTTTCAGTCATGAATCAACAGCCTTCTGTGGAATCTATGGAGTCTATAGAAGTTACCCCCCCCCCCCACACACACACACACGTGAGCAATACACACACATAATGAAAGGGTGTGTGCCCAGAGCAGTTGGATAAATGACAGTCTTTCTCAGCCACTCAATCCCCTGGTGCTGCAGACTTATTGACAGACCTGTGCAGGGTTTGTCAATAACTATAAGCTGCAGGTGTTTGAAGTGGGCGACTCATGCCACGCTCTTCTGTTCTGCTGCTATTTTAGGGCCTGACAATGCCCCAGACGGGGGGGGGGGGGTTGTGCTGTATGGGGCTGGAGGGGAAAAGAGGGGCAGGGGAAAGGGCGGACAAAAAAGATGACTGGGGGGCTCCCTGTTGTCAGCTGGTAAACAGGGGAAGTCCCTTGGAGCCCTGTCCGTCACCCACGGCATAAACAATATAAGCACACCACCACTGGACACTCTGTCCCATAGGGGAGAGAAAGAAAGAGAGAGAGGCAGCTAGGCTTGAAAACTGTCAGAAGTTACACAGCCTAGAGCATGTAGCTGACAGCAGCTTTGGAAGAATAGAAATTAAAACCCCAGAAAGCTCCCTCACCATCTCAACTCAATTGGAAAATGCAGCCCGAAGAAAAAACATAATTCTAATTTACACAAACAAAGACACCTATTCTCAGTCACACCTGGAGCTGTTATAACAGTCATTATCAACATTTTATAAATAACTCTTATACAGGAGGCTTCGCTGACAGCTTCTGATGCACTTTCACTACTAAACTAAAGTGGAAGCCAGCAGATGCTATTTGTCACTCTCCCATCTGAATTAACCAAGCAAAGCTGAGCTGCAAACTTCATTATGCCTGTGATGTCTGTCCTAAAGTCATTTCTATCAGAAAGACTCGCAGACTTAAGTAAAGTTGGCATGACATTTATTTGATGAATAATATGAATCAGGACTATAATTTCTCTTTTTGGTGTAAGCCCTGTTTGGCGGTCCGATGATATTGCTACTCGAACTGGAGGCAGGGGTGAGGAGCCTACCCCTGTGCAGGACGGGACTCAACAAGGTTGCCGTATTGGCACACTGAAAAAGCAATGTGATAGATTGTAAGCAGACTTATAAAGTAATGGCTGATACATAATTGGCTAGGAGATACCTAGATAATGGCGTGATGTAGAGTTGGGGTACTAAAGTACGGACTGGAGTCCAATTTTAATGTACTTGGACTTGTGACAGACTCAGATGCATTTTTTCCTCGGACTTGACTCGGACTCAAGCCTTTTGGACTCAGAGTCCAGCCGAGTCCATAGCATTTGTACTGGTCATGTTCTCTTTTTAGACCTGAAAAAAGCATCTGGCCGGGATTTAAAATTTGCCTCAATATGTCCGGGATTTGGCTTTATCTTCATATTGATCTGCTCTCTTCAGTTAATACTATCATACATTATGTGTATTTGATACTGCGCATTAGTTTTCACGCATATATGTCCTTACGTATGATTATTCTGGCTGAGAGCGGCAGCACACTCTCTTTCAAAGTACTTTTTTAACTCTCTCTCACCTGCGCATGTGTGCTCTATGTGTGCGTGGGGAAAAAGTTAGTCAGACGTGCTCTGCCGCTCTCATTCCAGAAACGTCAATAACGTAAGTACACTTTTAAAAGAACATTCCTCAATTCTGCAAATTATTAAATAGAACAAATTTATCAGACTCACACTTACTATGCAAAGTCATTTCTCAAATCAAATTAACTATGTATCAGGGATATGATGGATGAAAAAGACCGTGATGGAAATTGTACAACTCAGTCCGTCACATATTTGTAGCAAAACCTCTGTGTGTTACCTGTAAAGCTGGCACTTGCATTTCAATGGCAAAAAAAGTCAGAAAATACAATGAAGAACACAAGTGATGGGATAATTCTCTATTCATCTTTTATCCATACTAAATATAGTATAAGTTTTAATATTACCATTTATTAAATGTATTAAACAAATTAAATGTATTTAATGAAATTTATTAAATGTATTTCACCCATAAATTTAGATAAAACAAAACTAAATTGAATGGACAAATTGAAAATGAAGTAGAAAAAAAAAAGAAAAACTAAATTAAAATTCGAAATAATAATAACTCTGATTTGAATGACTAACGCAGCTTTCACTTTCTTTAGCCTATGTTTGAGTTGAGGGGGAAAAGCAACAAATAATTGAAATGTCAAAAGAACGCAATAAGTGTGTTGAAGGGGAGTTTGTCTTCATACTTGTGGCCACCTAGTGTGGTAGTGCTGGGTTTCCCCTGCATGATATGGGCAGGTCATAGGGATACGTATTTAAAAGCAGGCAATGTTTGAGGCTCCTCTCTTCCTGTTTGGGTCCTGATGCTGATGCTAGCACGGTAGCAGCAGAACATGTGTGTGGTATGCGTTAAGGTTTTGTCATCTCAGAGTAGAGGAGGATGCTTCTTTTTCAAACTGGGACGATGACTTTGGGCTAAAGGCTTTTTAATCACTGTTCTTTCTATCTTTTGTTTTGTTATATTTTGTGTAAATTTTTGTTTGCTAGCCAGCTTGCCTCTATGTGGCTGGTGTGTCGTGCAACATTAGGAGCTGGCTGGCAAATATTCTTTTTCTTTTTTTTTTTTTTTTTTATTATTATTATTATATATTTTTTTCACATCCCAAGCTCTAAATTTGATATTGCCTGCTCAGTCATACTTCTCTTCTGATGCAGTTAGGGCTGGGTCTTGTTGCCTGCATAATTTGTCATGCTTAAAGGCTTATGTATGTTTTGCTTTGCTTTGCTTTGCTGTGCTGTATTTTGTTTTGTTTTGTTTTTTGTTTTGTTTTGTTTTGTTTTGCTTTGCTTTATGTGCCGTGTGAGTTATATTTAATAATGTTGTGTGTTTCCATACTTTTGTGTTTTTCCAAAAATGTAATTATATTTGCACAAGTGTTTTTCCCCTTTGCCCTATATTTAGATGGGAGTTACAACTGGGAATTGAGGTATGCACAATGACAAAATCTATGTGCAAGGAGTTCAGAGTGTAGGAGAGTGTTAAATGTTGTTTATTTATTTTTTTCTATTTAATAATGTTATTTGATGCTCTTTAATGTAATAAACACTGTTTACTGCTCTTTAAAAATTTCATGCCCTTTATTATGTAATTTGGAATATTTGTGATTATCAGTAAAGTTGTGAAATTTATTCAGTTGTGTTATTAACTACTGTTGTAAAGAAGTTACAATACACAAAGCATATGCTTTCGTTCTGTAACCACTTTGAAGTTTGTTCAGCAGGATACTAATCATAAAATGTGAATATGAAATGCAACTGGTGTTTTTTGTTGCATTTATTTTGACATTGTTTTTTATTGGTTGTGAAGGTTTAAATAAGCTTAAAATATTGATGTGCAGTTCACGGTTACAATTTTAATTCAGATTCAGAAACTGATTCATTTGGACTCGGTCTTGAGTCAAACTCTGACCCTTTTGGACTCTGACTCGATTCAGACCCAACTAAAGTGGACTCTAACCCAGCACTGGCATGATGATGTACAGCTGCGAGTCTTCCACTAGAACTACGCTATGCTTCCGTTTCCAGTGCAAAGTCGATATGCGAATGTACGACTTCTAAACAATGAAGATAATTAATCAACATGATAGAAAGATACTGAAAGCATCTTTTAACATTAAGGAGATACCATATTAATTTATGATTTACAGTAGTAACAATAACTGAAGTAACTGGTATTTTGGGGTTTTCATATATATATTAATATTCCTCTCTATCGCTTTAGTGTGCTGCGCAAAACCTTGCATCTTATTCACATACCACCCGCAGTCCAAATTAACTAGGCCCTATGCAATATGCACCCTTTGCAGATTGCGATCAGCACTAATTTTGTGGGTGTTTGTGCCATGATTTGCATAACTCCTTCAGTGCATTGGTTGCTAAAATAAAGCATACAACATGCAACATAAAAAATAAACAAAGCTTTCTGCTGGAGTGATTCACTCTTTAGTGAATCCCCCCTCAGAATCGTTTGTATCGATTTAGAACATAATTCTGAATATAGTGATAGACTGATAAATCGTCCAGATCGATATTTGGCACTTTGTATACCGGGCATTAGCAACCCTACTAGACATCTGCAATTGAAAAAAATCCCATTAGTCAACCATTAGCTGAAAATATAATTTGAAGACAGAGATTAATAATGTGCTAGAACAAGCTAAATAATGCAAACTGCATAGTGATGAATGGAGGCTAATGTAGTTCAAATCTAACCTGCCACTGAATTCGGTGGCGTACGTACATATCAGATGGTATAGAAGAAGAGTTGAGATTATTTCCCCTTTAGTGCTTATTGAAATGAGTTAGCTGACCGCAGGACTGTCTGCTGTGTTGGTCACATATTGGCCCGGCTGTAACAGGCAATTGCAGTATTCGCGGGGTGAAGATTGGAGTTATTAACAGTGCTTAACTCCAGGCAATGCACCAGTGAATTATTAAAGACCAAGGATTCAGCACCTTACCTCAGCACTTCCTGTCCTAACGGAACTGTCCATATGGATAACTTACAGCATGTCCTGTAGGTTACATTAATGAAACATACAGCTGCATGCTTGACCAGATTTAAGCAATAGCATAAGGCTGGATGGCATGCTGTTCTGTATATATTGTGTGATGGTAGAAATGGGTCTGATAGAGATTCTGCTATACTGCTGTATACATATCAGTGCAGTTATCTGTTGGTACAAGTGATTTTAGTTATTTACATGTGAGAACAATGAAGAAACATGGAGGAATGCAAAGATACAGAGTGGATTTTGTCTCAAACAAGTTGCAACAAAGATGATAAAGAATGCTTGTTAGGCAGAGTATGCGAAGTATCGATCTCTTCAGAACAATATTGGGTGTTTCCCAATCTGTGGGCGTTTTCAAACCGGTATGGATTTTTCTAAACTATCCAATGAAAGTAGGGAATTTCAATGTAGTAATCAGTGGCCGTTTCCAAACCAGGATGGCTGTTTCTAAACTATCCAGTGAAAGTAGAGAATTTCAGTGTAGTAGGCAAATCGTGAAAAGCGGTTTAAAAAATGCCAATCCTGGTTTGAAAATGCCTACTGACTGGGAAAAGCCCATTTTTGTTCTGCAGAGACAGAAATCTCGAATGGGAAGCAAAGTTTACATTGTTGCCAAGCAATGCCACAACTTAGCATACTGATACTGACATGTTGAACTCAACTGATGTGCGGTGACTGATATGTATCAGCTATTTTACAATTATTTTTACAAAATCTTTTGGTTTACATCCAAGTTGCAAATAAAAAGAGAAATAAACACAGGAGATGAAGAACCACAGATTCTTTAAGTATTTTATTCACTTGGTTAACCAAAACAATAGGCATTACCACATGGTTATTTCATAAACTTTTTTTTTTTTTTTTTTTTTGTCATTCAGTTTGCAGCAAAAATAACTATATTGTGATATATAAAATTACTCATACTGTGATTTAAGATTTTGGTCAAACCGCCCACATACACAGACAGCACACACACTAAAAATCCCTCTCTAAACACAGCATGCTACTAATCCCAAGCACACATTCTCAAGTATAAACCTCTGTGAAATGATAAACCTTCACAAACTGACCCCTAAACCCCAACTTATATTCCACACAAGTCTTTCCACAGCAGTTATGCAGTAAAGAGCACAAAAGTTACTGCCCAGTTTTTCAGTGTCCTTGGTTCTAGAAATGTAAGCGTAAGCGTAGTTTTAGCAGGAAGATCTCAGAAAGCATTCTTTCATGCATCTCATCCGATCTCAATACAGCCTCCGCTTTATAAGCCCGATCAGCTGTCTCTCATTGTTGGCATACTTCCATTGTTTTAACCCCCCTCCACCCCATCATCACCAGTTTAGGTCCCGTCCTGGGTGGGTGTAAGCTCCGCTCCCCTGCTGTCATCGCTTCCGGCAGGATCTGATGGTTCAAGCAAGTATCAGAGCACTGAACCGTATAACGAGGCTTGCGCCAAATGATATAAGTATTTCTACGTTTGTATTAATCCCAATAATCCAGAGTCTGTTCTGATAGAAGTATGTTACCCATTCATTTTCTTCATAGGCATTGTCAAAAAATCTTCAATAATGAAGTCTAAGCCTTGAACCATAAGAATAAACTTTGAAATGAGTTGTGATTTAAAGCAAAAAATATTTGAAAAAGGCACAATACTGTGTACCTACTGTATAAGAAAATAAATGTGTAACTAATTTCATTAAGCCAGGCATTCTCAAACTTAAATCAGGCCCCCCAGGGAGTGCCTAATAATTATGGGCACTTTTTCACAATAAAATAATATAAACTAAATAATTATAAATATTATATGTGACCTGCTATGTGAAGTCGTATTAACCCAGAATCACATTTTGAGTATAATGCACGAAACTAAAAGGGAAAGTTTCTAATTATATAATTTTTTATGCTTCTATACCAAACTGTTGCAGAGATATAATCATTTGCTGGCTGTTATAAAACCTTGCTTTTGAGAAAACAGGCTCTAAAGAGTCCATTTGGGCATCCACCGGTGTTTTACCGAAATCTGACTCCCCACCAGATTCTTACTTCCTATTACCTGATTGGTCCTTATCCCTAAAGCCACCCCTTACCCTAACCATAGTAGGGAGTCATTGGTCTCTATCCTTAAAGCCCACCAATACACCTACCCCTAACCACAACCATACTAGGGAGTCAGAAATTGGCACAACACCGGCACTGAAGTGTTTAAATGATCTGAAATGAGTTGTTTCCACTCCACATCTGTTGACGCATCTCTGACAGTGATGGTATTTAAAATTTTAGCAATTTGCTCTTCTCTAAAGTTAATTTTATCAAGCTAAAAAACTCAACATCACATAACTTTTCTGAGGTAATTGTATACAGTTGTAAAGTTTGTTGATGTCATTGACATTTTCCCATGGTTGAAACACTGATTTGCTGATTACATGAGGTATGATTATTTTAGTAAATGGCATTGTGTCTTTCAACATCCCATCTGATGTTAATTCATGTGTTTTTCGTGCTGTAATTTTGTAGTAAAGAGGAATGCTGATTGGTGAACAGAAGCTATATGCAGCACTCCCATCTGAATTGACAGCAGCACGATTTGACAACACATTTAAAAGCATAAAAACAATATTTATAGTTTGCATTTCATTACAATATTATCATCATTTAAACGATGAGACTGTTTCATCACATGAGTTCACACCTCCTTTTCAAAATCTCTACTTTATTGAAGTCTCACGCTTTATTGAAAAGAGCAAATTGCCTTTTTGATAGATTTTGTTTACTTTATGTTTAATGCATGATCATTAACAGGACCAGCCTGAAAAAAATAAATAAATAAAAATTCGCATGATTTGAGCTGAAGCAGCAAAATTTATGATGCCATTGTTCTCAGATTTTATGCTGATTTAGATATTTTGCTGAATTGAAACAATCTTGACAAACAGTTTTGGTGATTTTGGTCTTCCCTCTTATAAGTACATACAGTAGGAGTTGTACTATGTCTATTACCTACATAGAAAATAGCTGTCAGTGGACGTTGTCAAGACTTTGCAAAAACCCTCTGCTGTGAATTCGTGATTTCTTTATCCAGATCTGTGGTAACAGCGACTTCTCTGATTGGAAGATCATCCTTCAAAATTCAGTATTGAAGCATCATTATTTAACAACCTTGGAGTTTATGGTTGGTCTGTCTTGAAAGGTTAATAGGCTATTGCTAAAAATCAACTTCACTATGGAGATTTTGAATGGTATTTTACTTCCAAAACCCTACTATTGAGATTCTGTTTTGTTCTGTTATAACTGTGTACTTCCATGGACACACACACACACACACACACACACACACATTTATTAGTGCTTTCCCTGTAAATCTATAGCAAAATCATCTGTTTCTTGCAATGATGCTATGCACACACTCAAGGTTACTAGGCCTGAACACATAAAGAGCGATGGTCAGTGTTTTACAAATTGACCTCTGGCGTTGGTGCTAACGGAGTGGACAGTAACTCATAGTGATCTGCAGCACTTATAATCAATGTACCACACATCCACACCCACCATGGCCATGTTTCTCTCTAGGGAAAGAGAAAAAGAGCACAGAATGGTACGCAGAGAGAGGCATGAAGCTGGAGAACATAGACATAAAAGAGATTTCAGATGGCCCGTGTGGTTGTTTTTCTCATTAGGAAGGTGACCCCTCACTCAGAACGTAAACACCGTTGCCAAGCAGGAAGAAATTCACTAATTAACATCATTTCAGCAATGTGACTTCCTATCTGCACATCTAGCTGTGTGTGTGTGGACTTGCACATGTGATCCTATGGGAGATGTTAAGCGTGGTTAGGCTTGTGTTTGCTGAGCACTGCTGAGGACTTAATAATGAGGAATTAAAGAGTTGTTGTAGCTTCATGGGGCTCAAGTAAAAAGGCTGCTGTCTGAGAGAATTCCTGGCAAGTTTGGAAAGTCAGCGTTTTCTTATGGACAGCTTTAGGACTCTCCCCTCAGAAATGGGGAAACTGTTTCCAGTGTCAGAATTACAAATCTGTCACCCTATTATTAGCTGACACTTGATAAAGATCATCTGTTATAAAGATTATTAAGTATTTTACCATGGCAGATTCTAGGCAGGGATTTAAAACAGTACAAGGAACGAAAACCAAAAACAAAAGGTTTACATAGGATGCAATTGAAAACAAACAAAATCCCTTTTAACATTTTCACATGTACGTTCAATCTGTACCCCAGCATGAGTAAAAAAAAAAAAATAAATTACACTTTGCAGCAGGCACACTGGAAAACAGATTTTATATTAATAAACAATGTGATTTTAATATGTTTGTAATTATTGATTATGATTAATGAGATGCAATTGTGAATGTGATTACTGGTATGCGCGCTATGTTATTTAAATAAAAAAAACATTGCCGCATCAAAACTTTAAACAGTAATAGCTTTTGGGCTCAATTTTTGTGACTGCGCTAGGGGCAGTGCTATGTGAAAACCGTGTGCTCGTTTTTAACCAATTTTCA
The DNA here is from genome assembly GCF_019703515.2 of Myxocyprinus asiaticus. Classification (NCBI taxonomy): domain Eukaryota; kingdom Metazoa; phylum Chordata; class Actinopteri; order Cypriniformes; family Catostomidae; genus Myxocyprinus; species Myxocyprinus asiaticus. Next base: position 13,354,566 of record NC_059353.1, read on the forward strand.
TGAGAGCGCTAATTCTAAGTGCAATTTTCGTGCCAGTGTTCATGCTTTCTGTGGGTGTATGTGCACAAACTGTGAATATATTGTATGTTACTGAAATGTTGTTTTCCAGAGAAATATGTCATTGCGCTAAGACGTTTGAGAACCACGTCTATTCTCAGCGCAAAGTCTAAACTCAGTTCCTGCATTTGTGGTTTAGGGATTCCACCTGCAGATGATCTCAAAGAGCTCTCGATCACTTTTAATACTAGCCATGATTTGTGTGTCAGTCGATCAATATGCTGTACAGTAATTAAACATTAAACAGAGAAACATAAAACAAATATATTACAAAACAATGAACAATGTGAGAGAAGCGAAGCATATTTCAAGCAGGAATGACAGGGGCGAGCAGGACGAGAGCCTACAGTCCAGGAGAGGCCAACTGAGAACATAAAACACATACATCGTGGTCTGGAGCAGTGCAGGCAACAATACAGTTGAAGAGCAGGGGATGCACTGCATACAGCCTATTTTCAAGAAAATATCAAAACTTCATGGCCATGCCCACTGACTTTGCGCTTATGCCAGTGTTGTAGTCAAGACCACCTAAACCAAGACCAAGTCATGACCAAGACCAGAGTGTATCGAGACCGAGACAAGACCAAGACTTTGAGGGGTTGAGACCAAGTCAAACCAAGGCAGGGCGAGACCGAGTCAAGACCAGGACTGGACAAGTGTGAGTCCCACACTGCATGACACACTTACGATAAGATGTGGAGCATGCAAACCATAGGCACTCCTCAAACTGATCTGAAAGATCCACATTCCCATAAATACACCCACAGAAAACAAATGAAGATTCCTCTTCATTCACATCTTTTACTGCCATATATACAGTAACAGTATATGTGTGTATGTATAAGTGTACCATGAGAAATGTCTTGATAAAATAATCAAAAGGCATTGCAGAGGTGAATTTTATTTGTGGGAATTTTCCTTAGTTTTCTATGTGCAAACAAATACAAACAAATACTAAGGAGCTGAAATCAACTTAACCATCTTTATTCAACACTCTCCATGTTTTACCATCCACCTAACACAATACAATTTTTGTGCAAGCATCAGGTTGACACTCAAAACACACGAACACTAGGGTTTGACTTGGTAAAACGATATATATTTGATCTGCAACTGTGTATTCGAACTCAAAATTAACACTCTTAAAGTAAAGTGTGCTTATGGCCAGGCAAAGCAGCCTATTTAATATGCAAATTTTTCATAGAAGTGGAGGCACATTACTCGGTCTCCATTCTCTGCTGTCACATCTCTAGCTCACTCACCCAAGTGAGGGAGCGGTACCGCGGCATGTAGCGTTTATGTCAGAGCTGACATTAGCTAACGCTGATGTAACATAACTTTATATACATTAGCTACATAGCTTTATGTGGCCTGTCTCATCATTAACTTAGGAACAACAGTCACCACATGCCCTGTCCCCTCAATCTCTCACAAATTTAACAGCTTAGCTACATCCTTCAACATATGTTAACTAAATTAGGTAGCTTGCGCACCTAGCTAGGTGGCAAATAGCTGGCAAGCAACTGAAATTAGTGCCCTGAAACACAGTATATTAAGGTGACCAGATTTCTAAAATGAAAAACAAGGACAAAACAAGTGGTAAATATGTCATTGAAATTTCACATGTTACTTATCTATGATTTAAAAAAGGGGGACAATTCAGATGTTATGCATTTTGACCATGGTGAATGTAGTAATGTGATGAACTATGGTATATCATACTCTGTGAAATTTCGGTACGGAGGTAAAGTTGATCATTTTTAATTGTCTTCTGTTACATATGACTTTATTCTTTTCTACACTGTATACAGTAGATGAAATTTTGGCATAAAAGTGAACTAAACAAACATATATAAACAATGGTTGAATACAGGAACTGTTGCAGCTGACTCCACAGCACAGGGACACCTGCCCTTGGTCACACTCTTTATATCACTCTTCTTACTCTCTTTTAAAATTCCTTCTCTTCTCCTCTCTTCCTTCTCCTTTACCTGTCACTTTCCTAAAAGTAAGACTATAGGCTGCTAACTTGCTTGCTGGCAAACTGGCAGAGGAATTTCAAAAGAAATGAGCTCATTTGACTACCATTTCCCTCAGCATTACAACTGAAATCATATGAAACACTTACACTATGGACAATATCAGGGCCTGAAATTCATTTCTGAAGGGGGGATTGCCCCCTTAGATGCCTCATATTGTTGGGGATTTTTCCCACTTTGTAGTCATGACACAAAGAGATTTAATACTCTATAATAATAATAATAATAATAATAATAATAATATTAATAATAATAATAATGGGGATAAGGGTTAAAGGCAACCGAAGGTGGCAGTTTGACAGAGAGAGAGTTACGGGCAGCTGCCCGGCATGTGTTTGTGTTTGTCTTTTTGTTTAAGTTAATCATTAAACTATTATTTATATTTTTAAGCCGGTTCTCGCCGCCTCCTTTCCATTGAACTGTCTTACACTTTATTATACATTTAATTTATTTTTCCCAAGTTATCAATGTTGTATTCTTATTTTAAATGCATTAATTTTATATAATACATTACAATATAACTTCTTTATAACAACTAGTATGTGCCTCACCTCGAAGCTGTTAACAATGATGATGATGATGATTCTTTTCAATAGACCATTTCACAGACTGTGATGATGCATTTCCGCTTTATTTATCAGCGTAAATCTCTCGTTTTTTTTATATTATAATTTTTTTTTTTTTTTTTTTGATATTGAGTGTAAATTTAAAACATTATGCTTTGTGTTATATTACGCTGAAATTAGTTTAAAACAAAATGAATTACCACAGCTGCGAGGGGGTTTCTATTACAGCTGCTGAGAGAGTGACAGTAAATTTGGCATCTTCTCCCATCTGACTGTCTTAATCCACTGCTCTCTATTTTTGAACTCTTCTGGAAAGTTATTCAGACGTAAGAGTGGATTTTTTTCTTTTGGTCTTGGAGCAAATGGGTAAATTAAAATAATAGGTACTGTCATCTCCCATTCACTTCCATTCACTGCTGTCGAAGTTTACCCTGCAAACATTTACTTCCTGGTCCTTTTCTTAATGGCAAAACTGGCGTGAACAAGTAATTAGTAAAGGAAGACGAATGACTTAAAGCTGCTATAACGAGCAGCCGCCCCGTTGGTCAAAATAAACAGCACACGATTAACCTTGTTGCCGGTAGGCTTCAATAGGGGCTTTCATGCCATGTATTTTCACTTAGCGGACTGTTTTAAATGCGCAGTAAAAAAAACGGGGACATTTCCGGGGATAGCTCCAGTCGGGAACAAACCGTCAAAAACCGGGACTGTTCCCGGAAAATGGGACGTCTGGTCACCCTACATTATATACATAGGTAGCTAATATGTATAGCTAATATTCACTAAATCTCTTTGGGTGAGGGGTTAAGATGAGTTTTTCTACAGAGGCAGATTGCTTTGCTAGCATCACTTTCACTTAGCTTACCTTTCTTTATGCTTCCATTCTAAGTGCCGATAAAAGTTTGACGTGGTCCCAGCTGTCTCAGTAAGCATTGCATTGCAGAATTTATATACTGCTGTGTGTTTTCTTTTGGATGATGTTTTGCAGATGCACGCTTTATGCTTTAGGTAGCCAGTTTGTATTACAGAAGATTTGGCTGGCATCTCCTCCCTGAGAGCCACAGCTTCTTCTCCTCTCTCCTGCATTCACTTTCTAGGAGTGTGTGTGCAGGGGGACAGGGAGGGGTGAGAGCCGTAAACAGTAACAAAAATTTCAATTTAAAAATGAGTCGAGTTATTGGTTGCATTTGAAGCAGGAAGTTTTACATCCAATCACAGTAATGATGTTAACAAATAAATCAGAAAATGCACAGGAAATTTAGTGATATTCCCGCAGTTGTGGTCTTGACCGGTCTTGAAATAAAATCCCAAGTCCTCTTTGTCTGAGACCGAGACAAGACCGAGGAAAAAGGCGGCCGATACCGAGACGAGACCAAGACCTTCAAAAAGGTCTGGCATTATCTGGAGTACTACAACACTGCATAGTGCTCTTAAAATAGGGCCCTTAAACTTTTATCCCCGTACTTCTGTGATTATTTAAATTTGGGTAACATGAAAAGTAATCATGCAACCAAAGACCAATGAATTTTTCACAGGAATTACAGTATACCATTTCCTGTTGCCAGTATCCTTTCAGGGCATTTTAACTCGATACCAATTGGAAAGGGTGCCGTGAAACAACATAGCGGCGATCACATATTTGTGTCTTGAACAGAGCATGTGAGCAGAGCAGAGCAAGTGCGGAGCGGTGATAATTCCACCTGAGCAGAGAGCGCCTTTTGAAGAATCCTCGCTCAGGCCGCTCAGTGCCGCTCAGTGCCGCTCGCTCAACCCAGAATGCGCTTTGTGATATGCTGGTTTGGGAATCTGCTATATAAGCAATAGGCCTGAGGTTATGGAGCTCTAACATTGTTTTAGTGAAGTTGCAAACCTTATAACCTCAATAAATGCAAAGTATTAATCAAAGCAAGAATGAAGAAATCGAAAGGGAGTGTGGAGCGACCGTGAGAATTAGCAAATATTCCTTTTGGAATCGTACGTGTCACATTGCCAGAGAGCACGAGGATGTGCTACGCAATGTAGTGCAGCAAAAGATTAGCTATTAGGCTACACTACTATTTGATAAATTAATAGATAAGTAATGTATCTTGTTGTTTTGCAATCATGTCAGTGCAGCTGCCAGCTAGATGCAGGCCCAGTTCTGCGAGGTTGCGAACGTTAGAGCACCCTCAATTGAATATGTAAGCTTAATAATTGGCAAAGCATTTTTCCTTAAATCCCGGCAAACACACACAAAACCAATAAACATGTATGATCTTGCAGATCAGTGTGTCCTAATTTGCAGGCGGAGCATTCTGCTTTCATGCCTCTATTGTACAGTTGATCATTTGATTAGTAAAGATTTCCACTCTCGCATAGAGAATTTCATTGCGGAATTATCTTAATTAATCGACCGCCTGTTGCTTTCGATTTCTGCTTTGGGATAAAGTGGCTCATAATTGCTGGTCAGTTTCCTAAAGCCAAATCCACACCTTAACGAGAAGTGAAACGTAAAAAAAGTATTCTAGATTAGTGGTTGCAGATAACATCTTCCGACATCGCTTGCTGCATTCATGCGCATAGAAAAAAGTTATAACAGATTGTACATTAGAACATTAGCAGTGTAATTTGTGAATTAAATAAATTTTATTTATTTTAGGATCATTAAACATGATTTCATCTAATATATGTATTGGACAAAATCTCACTTTATGCAGGACATATATTTTTTATTTGTTAAATCCATGGTTAAACCTTGCTGTACATATAAAGAGCGCATGCACACGACATGATCGTTTGATGCATATAAAGTCCAGATTCACTTTATAATGCTTTAAAAATATCAAGGAAAAACAAAGGGGGCACATGGTATCTACTAATATAATAATTATTATATAAATAACCACAGTCCTTTAGACTGCATATGGCTCGTACATATACAATTGTAGGGAATATTAATAAAGCAACAACACTGAAAAAGAGAAAAACATTCACTGCTGTTTTCTGGATAACTTAATACACCCTTTAAAACTGAACACAAAATTAGGATGATAAATTGCTCATTTTAATTTACAGACTGATATCATTAAATCAGAAACCTATTAATATATCAAATCTATAGTGTAATCATTCCGTGGAGACCACTGAAAAGCAATTATGAATTTCACTTTCCCCTGCAATATTTTTCCTGGTACCAGTCCATGTTTTCATTATTGCCATAAAGGACTCGAACAAACTTTAATGTTGAAAAGATTGTAGTTTTCTGGGTCGGTTGTATCACTCGGGTCCAGTTTAAACTGAAAAGTGCAAATTTGCGCATATGCAAGTTTCCGTGCCAACGCACATACTGTATGTTTTATCACTTGTAGAGGTGTGTTTGATGACTTGTTTGAAGTAAATAAAGGAAATTTAGAACTGAAAAATGTTAAGCCATTATTTGAAGATGTTCAATGACATATATGCTAACAGAGAAATATTTGACTGATTACAAATGATAAGGAAGGTCTGGTAGACCCGATTATCTAACAGCAGTTGTAAACCAGCCCAAAATAAAAAGCAAGATTTTATAGACAAAACACAACAATACAATCACATAATTTCAGATGTGTACATTACTAATCATTTGATAATTTAATAAATGTCGGCCTACAGTCTATATTTCACCCAGAGGGGCACCTCAGCCCATGTGGGCAACGGGGCAGTTGCTTGGGCCACTGTAGCTACCCCCTGTGTGTGTGTTTGGAACCAAGTATACTACAGAGAAATTTAATGTCGGAGCGGGATTTGAGCAAATGCTTTTTTACCGATGAACGTAAGCAGTACTTGAGCGGAGCGTCCACTTGGGCCATGAGTGGCTGAGCAGAGAGCACATGCATGGAGCGAGTTATTGAGCGAAGAGTCACACCGCTCTGCTTCGCTCACATGCTCTGGTCTTGAATAGTGTATAGAATCACCTATATAGTATATTACACACATGAATATGTTACATGCCCATCCTCAAGGATGTTTATTCTGTTTATTATTATCAGTTGGAACACCATCAAAAAAAATCACTCTGGAAATCAGAGAGCGCACATGGTTTACTGTGAAACCTAAATCAAAATGTTGCATGTTTGTTCAGTTTGTGAAGGTGTATGCATGCAGTAGGGGCAGGGTTTGGGTATCCCCAAGTTCTTTGTATCTCATAATTCTCATAATTCATCCTTCTCTGCAAGAATTCCCAGACCATAATTGCTTCATATAAATCACATTGTATTGCATGAAATGATAAAATATCATGCCGTGTCCTTACTCCAATGTGTCTTCTCAATCCTGCTGAATGAATCACCACCACCATCTGTCTGGCATTACTGGAGCTGCTGATTGCCCAGAAAACATCTCCTGTCCCACCTGCCCCTCTCCTGTGTGTCCTGATTCTACTCCCGGGGGGAAATAAGGACATAAAATACTAAAAAGAGCTGAAATGTGAGGTTACAAAGGAGGAGTTCTATGACTTTGTTTTGGAATAAACCAGGGTTTCCGTTTGCCGGTTATTACCGGGTTTTGACTGTTAAAATTTTCTAAATGTCTGACAAATGTAAAAATTATCGTACACAATATCCGGAGAAAATATTAACATGATGCATCAGGAAACTCTTTAGTTGAAGCCACAAGTGTACAGTATGAAACCATGCCAATGATGACAGCTCTTCGCTGCCACAGCGTGAAGCATTTACCCATGTTTCCATTGATCATGGTATAAATAATGTGGGGCTTGTACTTCCATGTTTTGATTATTGGGGAGGTTAAATTTTCCTGATCCAAGATTTCTCAGTGCCTAGTTGTGTGTGTTTCTCTACTTAAGGTTGCGTCAGGAAGAGCATCCGGCATAAAACCTGTGCCAAGTCAAATATCCGCTGGTCCGCTGTGGCGACCCCTAACAGGAGCAGCTGGAAGAAGAAGAAGAAGAAGAAGAAGAAGAAGAAGTTGTGTGTGTTTCTATGGCATTTGAAGCTAATGTGGTGGCACAACCACCAAGTGCCTCTTTGTGGGGTTCTGGAATCAGCACCCAAGTAAGCTTTAATGATCTGTCTTAAAGTAGACAGAATAATCAGGTTAGTACCTCAAACAGAGCAGAGAATAATTTAGCTTTTACCATTTATGTGAACCCTACAGATATGACTGGCGAGCAGAGGTGGGTAGTAATGCTCTACATTTACTCTGTTACATTTACTTGAGTAACTTTTTGGAAAAATAAATAATTGTATCAGTATGTTTTATGGTGGGTACTTTTCACTCTTACTCAAGTACATTTCTGATGATTTTTTTTTACTTTTACTTCATTCCAATGGATAGTGTTCCTGTCGTTACATTACTGGTTTTAATTTAATAAGTGTTAATAAATGCGTAATATATTGAGATTTTAGAATGGGACACCTACGACAACAGAACTTCACTCGAGTCACATTCAACACTACAGCAGCAAGCACACAAGACAAACATTTCTTCACTCCACTCAATGCCTTCATTTTTTCTTCTTCTGTTAATTATTGACTGGGATTGGAGTAGCACAATCAACTGCATAAACTGTAGTCTCTGTGTCTGGGCCATCCGGTATCCGTAAAGAAAGACTAAGGCAATATTAAAAAAATATATATAATAATGATATATGAGATCAAGCTTTTGTCACTTAGGATAATTGAGGAACTTGTACACAACTATTACACAAGGTGCAAATGTTCATTGATGCTCAAGACAACACACTGCTATATGCATACTATATGTAATTAACTGTAATGTAGATTCTGAAGGGCAATACTAAATAAAAAAAATATTTTATCTCTTATATTTGTATAAATTATGAAAGGGGTGTGAACATTTGAGACAAAAGTGGATGCAAACGTATCTTCTCAACAATATATTCTGTTTATTAAACCTCCGATTAATGGGTTATCAGCTGTCTTTTCTTTGGCTTTCTATCTTGTCTCTGAACAGCAATCTAAATCGAGCAATTCTATGATTTGGCGACTAAAAACAGCCATTTGGCTCCTTAATGTTTCAGTTTATGACATTTTTTTAGTCTGGAGCCCTGCTTTGTCTTATTGACAACAAGCTTCCAAACACAGGGATAAGGTGCAATTTACCCTCAGTGTACAGAAATAATTATCTAAATTCTTTCGACACTGACAATGATGGACCGTCACTGAACTAAATTCACGCAGGACGTAAAAAGCTGTGAAATAACGACAGAAGGCATGAATAAAGCATGATCTTGCTTCAGTGCATAATTAAACATTATATATAACTTGGGACTGTGTGACAATGTTCATGTTTTTCACCGTAATAATTACTAGAAAACGGTTTCCATACTTCTCTTCTAATTGTCAGATTCATCCAAATTTGAGAAGCATTCTTAAAGTGATAGTTCAGTCTTTAATCAATATCATAATTTCCCCACCCTCATGTTCTTCCAACCCCGTAAAACTTTCTGTATGCTGTGGAACCCAAAAGATGTTAGACAGAATGTTAGAGACTGACAGTCTCGGTGACCATTCCCTTTCAAAATATGAAAGGAAAAAAAAACATGCAGTGAAAGTAAATGATGATTAAGGTTAGCATTCTGTCTAACATCTCCTTATAGGAATAATTTTTCCAAAATTGAAAATTCTCGCATCATTTACTCACCCTCATGCCATCCCATATGTGTATGGTTTTTCTTCTTCTTCTGCTGAACACAAAGATTTTTAGAAGAATATTTCAGCTCTGCTGGTTCATAGAATGCAAGTGAATGCGTACCAAAACTTTGAAGCTCAGAAAGCACATAAAGGCAGCATTAAAGAAATTCAAATGACACTGGTTCAATCTATGTCTTCAGAAGGGATATGATAAGTGTGGGTGAGAAAGAGATCAATATTTAAATCCTTTTTTACTAATAAATCTCCACTTTCACATTCTTCTTGTGTTTTTAGTGATTCAATTCTTTGTGCATATCGCCACCTACTGGGCATGGAGGAGATTTAATAGTAAAAAAAAAAAAAGGACTTTATATATTATAAAGTTATTGATATTTATCTGTTTCTCACTCACACCTATCATATTGCTTCTGAAAATAACTGGAGTCATTTGAATTAGTTTTATGCTGCCTCTATTTGCTTTTAAGAGCTTCAAAGTTCTGGTCACCATTTACTTGCATTGTATGGACCAACTAAAATTTCTCACACAAAACTATTGTATGGCTATTGTATTCCACAGAAACTGATAACACCATAAAGGTTTGGAATGACATGAGGTTGAGTAAATAATGACAATTTAAAGTTTTGGGTGAGCTATTTCTTCAACTATTAATTTGACTCCATACGCAGTGTCAGAGGTTTACACAATCCACGACCTTCTGACCCTGTTCCGTGTCCTCTCTACAGCGGTGCTGTCCCAGCCTGAGACACATACTAGCATTGAGCCCAAGACCTCAGCCGTAGCTCAGACACAGAGAAGTAAGCTCCTCAAAGACATGTCTTGGCTCATAATTAAACTTGGCTCATAAATAATTTACTAAAAATCTTCATTTGTGTTCTGCAGAAGAAAGAAAGTCATACACATCTGGGATGGCATGAGGGTGAGAAATTTTTATTTTTTTGGTGAACTATCCCTTTAATTTGATGCATGGAAGAAATAAGTCATATGGGTTTGGAACAACATGGTGTTGAATGATGACAATTTCCATTATTTACAATAATATTAATAGTTATTATTAATTAATCATTCTGTAATGCATGATAAATGTGTATCATGTACTGGAATATAGGAGAGTAAACATCCATTATGTTAAATGTGAAAGTAACTAGTTGCTCACTACTTGAGTATTCTTTTTATTGGATACTTTCTTACTCTTACTCGAGTAATTGTTAACATTATTAATTTTACTTCTACTTGAGTAATTGTTTTTTGTAAGGTAATTGTACTTTTACTTGAGAAAAGTTTTTGGCTACTCTACCCACCTCTACTGGCGAGTCAAAACAGGAAGCAATATACTACAGAGTTTAAATCAGGAAAACAAAGCTTCCTAGGCGGTGAGTTTGAGAGCGGATGTGATCCTGGCGTGACCCAGGTGCTCTGTCATGGCTGTAATCTGTGTCTGCCATCCCACAAGAGAGCCACAGTGAACCAGAACTGTCAGCAGAGTACAATCTGTTCTGAGAGGAGAAACTTGCAGCATGTGCCTGCCCGCCGTCCCCAATGGAAGGACACTTTGACAAAGCAACAATTATACAGTTGCTTTCTACACTGAAGTAGATCTGGGAGAGAAGTTATGTGACAGGTACTCTTAAAGGGATATTTTACCTTATAATTAAAACTCTGTTATTGTTTACTCACTCTTAAGTCATTCTAAACCTGTATGCTGTTATTTTTTGGTATAATTTTACAATTTACATTACTAAATGTATTAGGTATCATGAACAAACAATAAACAATATATATATTTTTTAACAGCATTTATTATTCATGGTAAATGTTAATTGATTAAAACCACAATTGTTAATTGTTTATGTTAGTTCATATTGCACTACTTAATGTTAACTTACAATATATTTAACAGATATTTTTATATTTAAAAAATGTATTAGTACAGTGTAAATCAGGGGTCGGCAACCTTTTTGACATGGAGTGTGATTTTTTATTTTCCTGGTCAATGGCTGTGCCGAAAAAAATGCTCATGTATGTGATTTTCCAAAGTTTGAGTCCACTTGTGAACTTGAGTCGTATTTAGCATTTTTCTATTTTAATCATTTATTTTTCATTACAAATTATATTATCAGCATAACAGTTTGAGTGGAAAATCTGTACAAAACCTGCATGTGAAAAATCTTGCATGTGAATTTTCACAGAGCATCTTGTGAAAGTGTTTTAATGAAAGAAAATCTGTCCTTTTGTACAAAATGAGTTAACACAGTTAATGTCACAAATTTGCTTATTTGATTACTGATCAAGAAATTGTGTGGAAACTTAAATATTTTTTATATTATTTCATGCATTTTTCAAAATCATGCAGAGGGGTAATCACTAGCACGCAAGCAACAGCGAGAGAGGAGCAGTCTATTTTATTTATATGACGTTTTTCGCGCCTGCATTCCAATCTACATCTTGATGTAATCCTTCCTCATGATCACGCAGCATGATTTCATCAGCTGAATGGGAGGCTATACACTATTAAAGTGTGACGAGACTTGCGATGTGCGTGCAAGCCATTCGCACATCACAAGCCAATCAACTATTTAGCCCTTTTCGCTAATGCCGCCCACACACAACTTTCAAAGTTGTCAGATTGCTGTACTATTCATATTACACAACTGTCTATAATCTTGAAGTTGCTGTGGTTTGCACATTACATGAGGAATTGGTGACAGGGGGGTCACACATTACAAAACATTTCACTAGCAAGAATCCCCGACAACTCTGTCTGATCTCCAAACTACGTTTCACAACATAATGCAAACGAGAAGTGATGCAGGAACTGACATAAAATCACGCGTGAGACAGGTGTTCTCATGCAAGACTGGAGTTCTTCCCTCTAAAAATGGTGATCCGCAAGAAGCTTGCAATCCAAGTTGTTTGTGCACTGATTTGCAGTGAAAACCCCAAAAAGAAAAAGAAAAGAATATGGAGGAGAGAATGGTTGGGGAGGCGTGGGCAGCAAGGATTGTCTATTCTGCAGAGAGTTGGAGATTAATAAATAATTCTGCAATGAACGCAGGTAGCTGCCTGCTGGTGTTGTGGCTCGACAAGAACATGTTTGTGCTTTGTTTTTGTTCAAATAATTGAAAAGATTATGTGTACGTGAATTTATTCATATAGAAACTATATTATTGTACTCACCATACAAATATATGCATGATAAGACTGGGTTCAGGGAGCTCTCTCATTGGCTGTAGGTCGTCACTGATATCATTTCCAGTCAAAACACATTTCACACTGCAGGACTTGGAGTCGCAGACAGGTCTAGATATTTAACCTGCTAGATATCTCTCGGGCATCAACGTCGCATCGGCGAATCTCTCAGATCATGTCTTTGAAAATTCACACATAGCGATCGTCGTTCACGGGAGTGAGCACCGAGTTGCCTCTGATTTCGGGTTTTTGTCGGCGATCTCCAATAACTGTCGGTGAGTGGAAAATCAGGGCTAAAATCGTGTAAACTCGGCATAAATCGCACCTGCAAAATCCTAAAACGTTATTTCCAGGTTTAATTTATATTTTGAATAGACTCTTAGATATTTGAACCCCACCATGTGGGTTTATGTTTCCTCTTTTAATCTTTTAATGTAATTTGGAAAGTGACCATGGTTTAAGGATGGTGTATGTGAAATCTCAAGGATTAATACGATGTTTTCCTAATTACAGGACATGCTGTTCTGAAAGCAAAAAGAAACATATAAAATACAAAATGTAGGCTGATATCCACACAGTCAAACCGAAGCAAAGCAGGCGTGTTTACTCGTGCAATTAACTGAAAGTGAAGCGCAGTCAGCTCGTGATGTGCAAATGACATGCACGTGCTGCAGGAGTCTGTTGGGTATACTGCAGTCTCGTCACATTTTAACTTTTTGTTTAGCCTCCCATTCAGCTCATAAAAACACGCTGTGTGATCATGAGGAAGGATTACATCAAGATGTAGATTGGAATGCAGGTGTGGAATTTATATAAATAAAATAGTCTACTCCTCTCTCACCATTGCTGGCGTGCCATTGATTACCCCTCTGCGTGCCAATGCTGGCCCGTGTGCCATAGGTTGCCAACCCCTGGTGTAAATGGTAAAATTAACATAAACCAAATTAACAAATGCTGTAAAAGTATTGTTCCCTATCTGTCACTCACTCGACGTTGTGTCGATGTAGTGACACTAGGGGTCACTCTTGGGAGCCCGAGACACCTCTGGTCTTTAATAAAAGGCCAATGAAAATTGGCGAGTGGTATTTGCATGCCACTCCCCCGGACATATGGGTATAAAAGGAGCTGGTGTGCAACCACTCATTCAGATTTTCTCTTCGGAGCCGAACGGTTGATGTTTACTGAGCTGACTGTTCATTCACCTCGGCTAGATCTGACGGCGCATTTCAGCGGCTTCTCCCTCCTCTGCACTGGTGCACTGCAGAGAACGCCCCTGGGCACTTCGGCAGAAAAAAGAGAGTATATTTTCCTAAAAGAGTATATTTCTCTAAAAGAGTGGCACACACGGAACATCTTTTTAAAGACGTATCTTTTTAAAGATGCCTTACCGTTTGTGTGTTATTCCTGGTTGCGGTCATTACCTCTCAACTTCAGATGGTCACGATCGCTGTCTTTCGTGTCTGGGCGCGACCCACACGGAGACAGCGTTCGTGGATGGTTCATGTACTCACTGCGAGAACATGACCATGGCAACGTTGCGGTCCCGCGGGCCCGCGGCTGCATTGGCACATCAACTGCCTTGAGTTGCTGGCAATTCTGCCGCCCTGCAGAGGTTCCAGCCGTAGATCCAGGGCAAGCACGTGTTAGTTCGGACAGACAACAAGGCAATGGTAGCATATGTCAACCGCCAAGGCGGTCTGCACTCACGTTGTATGTCACAACTTGCCCGCCGTATCCTCTTCTGGAGTCAGCAGCACCTCAAGTCGCTGCGAGCTACTCACATCCCAGGCGACCTCAACACTGCAGCGGACAAGCTGCCATGGCAGGTTACCCTCAGGGGAGAGTGGAGACTCCACCCTCAGGTGGTCCAGCTGATCTGGAGTCAATTCGGACAGGCACAGGTAGACCTGTTCGCCTACCAAGAATCCTCCCACTGCCCGCTCTGGTACGCCCTGACCGAGGCACCTCTCGGTATAGACGCGCTGGCACACAGCTGGCCCCCTGGCCTAAGCAAATATGCATTTTCCCCAGTGAGCCTACTTGCACAGACTCTGTGCAAGATCAGGGAGGACGAGGAGCAGGTCATCCTGGTAGTACTCTACTGGCCCACCCAGACGTGGTTCTCGGACCTCACGCTCCTCGTGACAGCCCCCCCCCAGTGAATTCCCCTGAGGAATTCCCCTTCTTTCTCAGGGACAGGGCACCCACGACCAGACCTCTAGAATCTCCATGTCTGGCCTCTGGACGGGATGCAGAAGACCTAAGCGGTAAAATCCTACGAGGCGCCTGTATGCCTTTAATGGCGTCTGTTTGCTAAGTGGTGTTCTTCCTGACGGGAAGACCACCATAGATGCGCAGTCGGATCGGTGCTTACCTTCCTGCAGGAGAGGTTGGAAGGGCGGCTGTCCCCTTCCACCTTGAAGGTGTACGTAGCCACTATAGCAGCACACCATGACACAGTGGACGGTAAGTCCTTAGGGAAGCACGACCTGATCATCAGGTTCCTGAGAGGCACCAGGAGGCTGAACCCCTCTAGACCGCGCCTCGTTCCCTCATGGGACCTCTCTGTAGTTCTTCAGGGTCTACAGAGAGCCCCCTTTGAGCCTTTGCAGTCAGCTGAGCTTAAGGCACTCTCCTTGAAGACTGCCCTCTTGACTGCACTCACCTCCATCAAGAGGGTAGGAGACCTGCGAGCGTTCTCTGTCAGCGAAACGTGCCTGGAGTTCGGTCCGGGCTACTCTCACGTGATCTTGAGACCCCGACCGGGCTATGTGCCCAAGGTTCCCATGACCCCTTTTAGGGACCAGGTGGTGAACCTGCAAGCGTTGTCCCAGGAGGAGGCAGACCCAGCCCTGTCGTTGCTGTGTCCGGTGCGTGCTTTACGCATCTATTTGGATCGCACTCAGAGCTTTAGGATCTCTGAGCAGCTCTTTGTCTGCTTTGGTGCACAGCAGAAAGGAAGTGCTGTCTCCAAGCAGAGGATTGCCCACTGGCTCATTGATGCCATAGCTATGGCATATCACGCCCAGGACGTGCCACCCCCGGTAGGGCTATGAGCCCATTCTACCAGGGGTGTAGCGGCCTCCTGGGCCCTGGCCAGGTGTGCCTCTCTAACAGACATTTGCAGAGCAGCGGGCTGGGCAACACCCAACACCTTTGTGTGGTTCTACAACCTCCGGGTGGAAGCATTTTTTTTCCGGGGAGTGGCACGCAATACAAGCGGATAAGCCCGGGATAGTCGGCCGGGTGTATCGTTTGCACATAGCGCCTTTCACCTCCTCTGAGCTGAAGATGTGCACCATTAACTCCCAGTAGTGTTCACAAACTATGTTCCCTGGTTGACTTCCTCCGAGCCCTGTGGCAGTTGAGTTTTTGGAGAGACTTGCTGCCAGCCCAGTACACGTGCTAACTAAAAGCCCTGTTCTGGGGTAGGTGCTCCGCATGTGGTGGTTCCTTGTAGGTAACCCCATGTGATTTATATCTTCCGCTAATTCGTTTCCCTGTTGGCAAACTGCGTCTTCCTTGGGCAGAGGCCCCTCTGCCACAGTCTCCATGTTTGTAGTAACTCCTCCCCCGTTGGGTAGGATCTACCTTGAAGACTCTCAACATGGTCGGAAAGACCATGTGACGTATTCTTCTACTTAAATATCCCCCCCTCTCTTTGGGCGAGGTGTTGTCTCCGCGGTGTCTTCCCCTTGGGAGGGACACCCCCCGACTAGACCTGGCGGCCCAGTTGGATAATCCCCCTTCTTTTCTAGGGAGTGGAAAAAGAGAAGGGGAAAAGAGGTCACGACTGGGCTAGCCTGTCTCTATCTTTTGGGTAGTCGACTTGTCCCCAAAGGGCTGTTCGACACTCATAACTATGTTGGGGGAGGTTACGTGTCGGCCTGGTGCGCTGGCTACGAGGCGCACAGTTGTCTGCCCGTCACACACCGCCAGTTCACGTAACACAGTTCAGCCAGTTGCGGCATTTTGTCTAGGGACCTCTAGTGTCACTACATCGACACAACGTCGAGTGAGTGACAGATAGGGAACGTCATGGTTACTTATGTAACCTCCATTCCCCAACGATAAGTTGTGTCCCTCCTGCCACAATGCTGAACTACCCGCTGAAATGTCCGGACCTTGTCTCGGCTCCTCAGCATAAAACCTGAATGAGTGGTTGCATACCAGCTCCTTTTATACCCGTATGTCTGGGGGAGTGGCATGCAAATACCACTCGCTAATTTTCATTGGCCTTTTATCAAAGACTAGAGGTGTCTCGGGCTCCCAAGAGTGACCCCTAGTGTCACTACATCGACACAATGTCTCGTTCCCTCCATCAGGGAACGGAGGTTACACAAGTAACCATGACGTTCATTGTTATTCATGTGAACAAATGTGGTGTAAACCTCATACGCAGTGTCAGAGGTTTACACAATCCGCGGCTGTCACAGTTCTGTCCTGGTTTTGTAGTCTGTGACCTTCTGACCCTGTTCCGTGTCCTCTCTACAGCGGTGCTGTCTCACCCTGAGACACATACTAGCATTGAGCCCAAGACCTCAGCCGTAGCTCAGACAAAGAGAAGTAAGCTCCCCAAAGACATGTCTTGGCTCATAATTAAACTTGGCTCATAAATCTGTTCCTAACATCTTCCTGTCCCCCGCTTTTCCTTCCTGGCTTGTGCCAAACACACACACACATACAGGTTGTATGCAATCTTTCAACAAAATATTGTTATGCATTAAATTAATGCAGATCTTTCAAAGTTTAGGCAGTTATAAATATAAATTCACTCACCAACCACTTTATTAGGTACACCTGTCAACCTATTTTTCATGTGATTATCTAATCAGCCAATGTATGGCAGCAGTGCAATGCATAAAATCATGCAGATATATGTCAGGAGCTTCAGTTAATGTTCACATCAACCATCATAATAGGGAAAACTTGTGATCTTAGTTATTTCGACTGTGACATGATTTTTGGTGCCAGACGGGCTGGTTTGAGTATTTCTGTAACTGCTGATCTCCTGGGATTTTCACGCACAACAGTCTCTAGAGCAGGGGTACTCAACAGGCGGACTCCGATCCGGACCGTAGGACAATTCAATTCCGAACCGAGATCTAAATCTTTGTGCTAGTTATCTGACACCTGGCCAAGTGATTGTGAAGTATACGTGTATACACGCGCGGAGCAGGAATAAAGTACGTCCAGCGCTACGATATTATTCCCTATCACTGAACGCGCTTTTATTCCTGCTCTCCACACGATGCCTTTCTCCCTGCTAAAGAGGCACAGCATAAAGGCTAATTTACTCTACGTAGTTGCAGGCGTGGTTATTTTAACAATATAATCGGAGACAATGCTACAGATACTGCCATCTTTCGCTTAAACACACTGCAGAAAACAAAAATGAAACTATCTTCATCTGTCTGATGAGTGATTCAGACAGTTCAGCTAAGCCAGGTCTGTGTCAGGACAAGTTAACATGGCGCCTTTAGACAATAGCATTTTTCCTTTCTAAATGTAGCTTTATTAATCAGCATTTTACGAGCCTTTCATAATAAACAATCAGAATTGTGGTCTAATTTCGTGAAAATTCATCAGATGTCATCATGGCATGGGTGCCAAGGAAAGCCTATTTACATTTAAATTAAGCAAACAGTATTTTAATGCTTCACTGTTATGTAAATTGTTTGTTTGTTTGTTTGTTTGTTAGTAGATTCTCACTTTAAGGAAAATATAAAAATGGTCCATTCAGACTTTTTCAGGGACACCCCTGAACCCCCATACAGTTTTTTTTATTTATTTTTTTTTATCAAAAGGCCTCCTATATCCCATACACATACTATATATTCTGAATGTAAAAATATTTAAACACAAAAACTGGACTGCTGTAATTCAGCTTCAAAACGAACTGTTGATCTTATCTTTTAATATTCATATCCAAGTGCCCTCGACTGATGAAGTCTTGATGAAATATTTTAATCTTTTGATAGAAGATCTCTCAGACCCCACTAATATGGCTGTCTCTGGGCCCCCAATGTCCTCATCCCTGCCCAGTTTTGAAGAGACAATTTTGACTGTTTAGGAAATAACTATTGCTGTTAGCGTGGCAAGTTATAAAAAAGGCTACGGTAACTCAGATAACCACTCTGTACAATTGTAATGAGCAGAATAGCATTTCAGAATGACACATCAAACATTGAGGTGGATGGGCTACAACAGCAGAAGACCACATCAGGTTCCACTTCTGTCAGCCAATAACAGAAAGCTGAGGCTGCAGTGGGCCAACCATCTGTGTACCTCAGCAGAAATCGAGATTCATCAGACCAGGCTATGTTTTTCCAGTCTTTAACTGTCCAGTTATGGTAAATCTGTGCCCACTGCAGCCTCAGCTTTCTGGAAAAGTTGCCATGGTTGAATTCACTGAGATCACATTTTTTCACCATTCTGATAGTTGATGTGAACATTAACTGAAGCTCCTGATCCTTATCTGCATGATTTTATGTTTTGCACTGCTGCAACACAATTGGCTGATTAGATAATCGCACATATATGTAGATGTACAGGTGTACCTAAAAAAATTGGTCGTTGAGTGTATATATACAGTATGTAGCCTGATGCCGGTGTTTTAACTCCACACTGTTGTTAAAAACATTTGGAGTTTAGACATTTTAAAGGCAATCTCTGCAATTGTTTCACTGTTTAAATACTTTATCCTTACCTAGTTTAATGTGCAGAGACAACTTGGTAGGTTGACTGTCCCAAAACTGTAAACACTGTAAAACTGTAAAAACTACAGTAAAAACTTTTTTTTTTTTTGAGCATCCCAACCAGCCCAACAAAGCAACATTGGTTCAACCAATGGCGTACGCTTAGGACAACCTGTATGACTGACAATGACAGACCGGGGAGTGTATGAGAATCCTATTTAAAAAACATTTGGTGCCGCTAGCAGTGCAGAAATTATCATTACAAAATTACAAATTATTTTATTCACCTTTAAGAAAAAAAGAACGCATTACAGTGCTTTTAAAACAAACAAACAAAAACATTTAAATGGAAATTAATTATTTCATTATGGTAGTGGACTTAAAGCATTAAATCAATGCATCCTGTGCCCCTTCACAGTATGAAAGTTCTGCAGATATTAAGCCTTAAGCCCCATTCACACATGCAGCAACTTCCAACAACAAAGCAACATGATCTCATTCATTTTCAATAAGAGCTGGCAACATGAGCGACCACTGGCAATTAAATGATGCGTGGAAAAGAAATTGTCGGCAGAGTAGAGTTTGATTCATACATCAATAGATTGTTCATCTTTTTAATGATATGATGGAAAGAGCACTGTTGCAGTTTATATAAAATTTAAAATTTTAGGGACAATAAAACTAATTCATTGTCAAATTAGAATGATATCATAGTTTTATCTGCAGTTTGTCTCATCTGTGATCAGATTTTCAAAAAATATGACCAGACCTGCAGTCCTCCAATAATGCAAAAGCGACAGCATTAGGAACGGCCACTAGCTACTTCACAGTAGTACAGGGACTAGCGCATTCAAGTGATAAAGCCACTGCATGTGTAAACGGGCTTTAAGTAGCACACAATCAATCACTACAATGACATGAATCGGTAACACTTTATAATAACTACATGGTCTAAAGTATTTGTAAAGCATTAGTTTATAGTTAATTGATCATTTATAAATTATTGTTCCTACATTATTAATACATTAACAAGCTACATATAAATAGCATGTTATTTTTTCTATTCACTTTAGCAAATTATTTATTATTGTTTAAAAAGTTCATATATAGACAGTTTGATATTTTTTTTTTACATTTTTTTTTTTTTTTACCTCAGTAAACAACTTGTTAATCATACCTAACTGATGTATTTTAGTTGATGAATACCAGTGGTAAAGAAGTGTTTATAAGAACATTAAGAAAGCACTTAATAATGGCTAGCTAAGCATTTTGTGTGACCTCATCTAAAGTGAAAACTATATATGCCTAATTAAAAATTTATTATCATGGTTCAACAGTAAGTTTGGCCAGCTGGCCCGGGGCCAGTGTGAGAGTTATGCCATTTCGGGCCAGTACTGCGTTGATCTTGTAAATATGTTGTATATGTTTCCTACTGTGATTATTAAACCACAGCAGGCTGCGATTTTATTTAAGAAATACCCAGTTATCTTGTGTTGCACGCTTCAAAGTGATGTGTGAAGGCGTCGACCCACTAAAAACATCACATTATGTGTATTAGATTACAGAAAGCGAAACGCTCATTTAATGCAAAGCATGCAGTTCATTCCAGACTATTTATTAATAAAATTGCAGCCTCTTACGGTGTAACAATCAAACGACCACATAGCGAACTGCTTATACAGAAGTGTGAAACTTCCATCAAACAGACACAGAAACTGACACAGTGATCCATCAAAATAAAAGTTTGGTTTAATGGATGCGTGAAATTGAAGAAATTATGGCAAAAAATGTATTACTTTTGCATAGTAAAAATGTATATTCATTTTAATAATAATAATAATAATTATTATTATTATTACTATTATATCAGGAATAATTATATTTTAGCAAATTTCACAAGAAAGTGTGCTTTTCCGCGGGGAAAAAACAGCGCCTCTG
Organism: Myxocyprinus asiaticus; assembly: GCF_019703515.2. Classification (NCBI taxonomy): domain Eukaryota; kingdom Metazoa; phylum Chordata; class Actinopteri; order Cypriniformes; family Catostomidae; genus Myxocyprinus; species Myxocyprinus asiaticus. Next base: position 13,375,704 of record NC_059353.1, read on the forward strand.
TGCAGAAAATAAAGTTATCTGTGGGGTCCTATGCCAAATTCTTTCTTTAATAAGGTAATAATAAGCTGAGATTATTACTGCTTCAAGGACAACAGCAGGCAGTCACGTGCACTTCATCTTTATCAGCACACTTGGTTGTGATTGGTTAATGTTGTGTCTAAACTGTATAAAAGCAAAAGTTTATTAATTCTTTCCTTTATTACGTCATTTTATTGAGTTTACTTGCATGCAGACATATAAATTGTAGTGTACTATATGTTTGGTTTGAAAAAAATTTGATTTGCTTTTGTGTCTTTTCTATAATGTCCTGATTATTTTAGTGTTGTACTGCACCCAGAGCAACTGAGCTCAGTGTAAGTCGCACAGCAAAAATAGGCTCAACGCCGAAACTATCTGCTCACTGCTGCTTCTGGGCCGCTTCTGGGACATGTTCCCACACTTGCAGTGGAAACGGTGTAATCTGTTAATATGGGTGCCGAAACGAAAACGCGCCACTCACGCCTCGGATGTGTGAACCCGGCGTTAGAGGATCTCTTTTAATAAACTGTGGATTTTCCTCTCTCACTATTATTCCTGTACTTTTGTGTTGTGTCTGTTTTTTTTTTTTGTTTTTTTTTTTTTACTTTAGTGTCTGTTTTGAGCCTTTGTGATTGAGATGCTGTAGAGATGGTTATTTCAGGGCCAAGTTTTCAGAGTAATGGATCATTAATAAATGTTTAATTAGGCACATACAGTTCTCACTTTAGGTCATGCAAAATACTTTGTTAGCAATTAGTCAATGCTTTATTACAACCTATATATTAAGTAATAATTGCTTTAATAGTAAGTGTTACTAAAACAGTAACAAATACATTAATTACGTTTAGATGTAAATCCAATTAATTACATATATAATGTATTTATTTACTATGAATTCATGCCTTGTTCATGTTAAAAAAACATTATCAAGCTGCCTATAAATGAACTTATTAAACAATAATAAATCACTTGCTACAGTGAATATAAACAAAAAACAAACTATTTGTATGTAGCTTATTAATGTAGGAACAATAGTTTATAAATGTTTAATTTACTATAAACTAATGCTTTACAAATACTTTATACCATGTAATTATAAAGTGTTACCCATGAATCTAATACAATCGCAAACATCTCAAACATTGCAACATCTGTCGTAAAATCTTCTGCATTTCTTCACTAAACATGGACTAAGCAACAACAAACACAAGTAAAGACATTAATTTTAATAAGATCAAATTTAGAGAAATATATTTTAGTCAGTGTAATGACCAGCTCAGCCAAAACAAATGCCCAGCTCGCCTCAAAATAGCCCTACTAAAAAATAAAAAAAAACACTTTTAAGTACATTTATGCATTTATTTATTTTTTTACATTTACAAATTTAAACATTTACACATTTAAAGCCTTGCAAGATTAAATTATGCAAGACTTAAAGGTCTAGTTCAAACTGTTACTAAGGCTGGGTATTGATACAGACGTCCTGTTTCAATTCCGATTCTGATTTTATTAGATTCGATATCGATTCATATGGGAATACATTGCGTATACCAAGTCTTCTTAAGGCATACAATAGTTTTGTGTAAGGAACAGACTGAAATTTTAGTCCTTTTCTTAGTCCAACACGGATCTTGCTTGACAGCTGTGGTCACTGTTCACTGTCACTGTATGGAAAAGAACAGCTGGACATTCTCCTATAAATTACTCCTGTATTCCATGGGATGTCATATGGGTTTCGAAAGACAAGAGGGTCAGAAAATAATAACAGATTTTTTCAGTAAAAAAAATGAATGGGGGAAATCTCCTATTCACTGTATCATACTCATAAAATGTATCAAGGCTTTCATGGCCACATTCTGTCCTGATCAGACATACTGCTGATCATATAGACATGAATACACATATTTGCATATTGCTGCACCCGTGCACATGCAGGGGTTGCAAACCGCTACATCATCATCAAAGGAGGCCCATCAGGAGGAAAGGCTTTGAAGGTTACACAATCACATAACCCCCCCCCCACACACACACTTACATGATGGTGGCAATGAGAGTATCCTCAAAGAGAGAGTCGAGAAGGAGAGGACAATGAACAGGGAGAAACGCTGCCATATGCCAGGGGTCTGTTACTATAGCAACGCCACACTTCCTCTCTCTCTCTCTCTCTCTTTCTCTCATCTATCCTTGCCTAGACAGATGGAATAATGAAAAACGGATGTAGTAAAACTAGTGAAACTGAATAGCAAGAAAACACAGGATGATGATGGCTGTTCCAAATTCTACATAGTCTTACTATTGCGACAGAATAGTATTCTGTATACAGTGCATCCGGAAAGTATTCACAGCGCTTCACTTTTTCCACATTTTATTATGTTACAGCATAATTCATTATTTTCCTCAAAATTCTACAAACAATACCCCATAATGACAACGTGAAAGAAGTTTGTTTGAAATCTTTGCAAATTTATTAAAAATAAAAAACGAAAAAAAAAAAAAAAAAAAAAAAACACATGTACATAAGTATTCACAGCCTTTGCTCAATACTTTTTGAAGCACCTTTGGCACCAATTACAGCCTCAAGTCTTTTTGAGTATGATGCTACAAGCTTGGCACACCTATTTTTGGGCAGTTTCTCCCATTCTTCTTTGCAGGACCACTCAAGCTCCATCAGGTTGGATGGGGAGCGTCGGTGTACAGCCATTTTCAGATCTCTCCAGAGATGTTCAATCGGGTTCAAGTCTGGGCTCTGGCTGGGCCACTCAAGGACATTCACGGAGTTGTCCCGGAGCCACTCCTTTGTTTTATTGGCTGTGTGCTTAGGGTCGTTGTCCTGTTGGAAGATGAACCTTCGCCCCAGTCTAAGGTCCAGAGCGCTCTGGAGCAGGTTTTCATCAAGGATGTCTCTGTACATTCATCTTTCCCTCGATCCTGACTAGTCTCCCAGTTCCTGCCTCTGAAAAACATCCCCACAGCATGATGCTGCCACCACCATGCTTCACTGTAGGGATGGTATTGGCCAGGTGATGAGCGGTGCCTGGTTTCCTCCAGACATGATGCTTGCCATTCAGGCCAAAGAGTTCAATCTTTGTTTCATCAGACCAGAGAATTATGTTTCTTATGGTCTGAGAGTCCTCCAGGCGGGCTGTCATGTGCCTTTTACTGAGGAGTGGCTTCCGTCTGGCCACTCTACCATACAGGCCTGATTGGTGGAGTGCTGCAGAGATGGTTGTTCTTCTGGAAGGTTCTCCTCTCTCCACAGAGAAATGCTGGAGCTCTGTCAGAGTGACCATCGGGTTCTTGGTCACCTCCCTGACTAAGGCCCTTCTCCCCCGTTCGCTCAGTTTGGCCGGGAGGCCAGCTCTAGAAAGAGTCCTGGTGGTTCCAAACTTCTTCCATTTACAGATGATGGAGGCCACTGTGCTCATTGGGAACTTCAATGCTGCAGAAATTTTTCTGTACCCTTCCCCAGATCTGTGCCTCGATTCAATCCTGTTTTGAAGGTCTACAGACAATTCCTTGGACTTCATGGCTTGGTTTGTGCTCTGACATGCACTGTTAACTGTGGGACCTTATATAGACAGGTGTGTGCCTTTCCAAATCATGTCCAATCAACTGAATTTATCACAGGTGGACTCCAATCAAGTTGTAGAAACATCTCAAGGATGATCAGTGGAAACAGGATGCACTTGAGCTCAATTTTGAGTGTCATGGTAAAGGCTGTGAATACTTATGTACATGTGATTTTTTTCGTTTTTTATTTTTAATAAATTTGCAAAGATTTCAAACAAACTTCTTTCACGTTGTCATTATGGGGTATTGTTTGTAGAATTTTTAGGAAAATAATGAATTTAATCCATTTTGGAATAAGGCTGTAACATAACAAAATGTGGAAAAGGTGAAGCGCTGTGAATACTTTCCGGATGCACTGTATGTATTTTATGAATTTTATGTATGTATAAAACCTGATGACCTACTACATTTGTGCAGTATACAACCAAGCACACTGTACAGAATGCAGTTTACAACAATTTGATGAATAAACAGGAAGTAATTACTGCCACAATTTTTAACATTTCTTTTTTTGACTACTTATTTTATATGACTGCCAAATGTAAAAACTGGGTAAAAAATGCAACATTACCATCTATAACATTCTTACCGTAACAATATCTTAATAAGTTCTTAATTTGCATCAGAAGTGCACATTAATTCGGTATAGTTCAGTTTTGTAAAGTTGTCATTTTGGGGTTTGTCTTCCAAAAGGGTTTAATGCTTAAACTATACAATACAATATAAATTGCAATACATAGTTTTTCACATTACCAAAACAAATAGAGAAAAAAGTAGAAAGGAGCTACAGTTGCATCCATTTAAAAAGCTTCCCACAGGCTGCCCAAATGCGTTATAAACATGGCCGCCGAGTGACCTGACTTGCCTTAAAGAAATAGTTTACCCAAAAATGTAAATTCTCTCATCATTTACTCACCCTCATGCCATCCCAGATGTGTATGTCTTTTTTCTGCAGAAAACAAACAAAGATTTTTAGAATAATATCTCAGCTCTGTAAGCCCATAAAAGTTAATGGGGTCAAAATATTTGAGGCTCCAAAAAACACATTAAAAAAAAAAAAAAAAAAAAAAAAAACATAAGATGTGAGAAAAGATCAAATGTAACTCATTTTATACTGTACATCTTGCCATTGCAGTCTCTAGGCACAATCATGATTTTAATCTCGATTTTTTTAGTGAAAACTGAGTTACATTTTGGCTTGTTCTCATCCAAAAATGGTTGGATCACTTCAGAAGACATGGATTAAACCACTGGAGTCTTATGGATTACTTTTATGCTGCCTTTATGTGCTTTATAGAGCTTCAAAGTTTTGGTCACCATTCAGTTAGATTGTATGGACCTACAGAGCTAAGATGTTTTTCTAAAAATCTTCTTTTGTGTTCAGCAGAAGAAAGAAAGTCATACACATCTAAATGATGAGAACATTTTAATTTTTTGGTGAACTATCCCTTTAAAGGGACTTCGGTAATAATAAAGGAAAACAAAACCAGAAAATTTAGTAAGAGGTAAAATCCAGTTTCAATTATTGTTCTTGAAATATATAGCTACTTCCGTGTAGGATTTCAATTAAATAACGCTACTTTTAAACCTAATTTTAAAATCAAATAACAGATTTATTTATTTTTTTATTTTTTTTTTTTTGTCAAAATGTATATTTGAAATCAAAATGATTGCACTCACTTTTTATGTTGCATACACTGTGAAGTATTCAAAGTTTAACAGGGACAGCAACATTTACAGTAATCATTCTCTTGCCGTAGAACAACTGTACTTTCCAGAACTGAGCAAACACCTCCATCATTTCACACATTACTGCATTACACCACATCCCGAACACACAACTAACACTTCCACATGCATTCAAAGATCCCCAAAGACCCTCCTCAAGCAGATGCACAGGGTAGAGTGGAATAGTGGTCGCTAGGCAACAGCTAATGGGGACCTTAACAAACAATAAACAACAAACCTGACACTTGCTACAATCCACACACACAAATGAGCACACACACATCCTCACTTCCCACTCACTCATAGCCCTGGGCAGCAGAAGGTAATGTCTAGGTGAGCAGCCTGCCTCTCTTCATTTTCTTTGACTGTCAGTCCTCATCCGGAGAACAGACTGATAACCCCCGGGCAGCCCTGCGCTCATTCTCCAGCTCTGTTAACAGAGTAACACACACCTCACACCTGTTGGTCAAAGTTTCAGACAAATACACACAGAGAACTAATATTTATATAGACATAATGCATACACACATATTGACACAAAACACCAAGGATGTGAATCCTTAGGCGCGTTTTACACACACACACACAAACACACACACACACACACACACACACACACACACACGCGCGCACACGCACACGCACACACACGTTTGCTTTTCTATCACGGTGGACTTTCCATTGACTTCTATTGTTTTAATACAGAGATATTTATATTTTATATTCCAAACTTTGTTGTATTTTTAGATTTTCAATAAAACAATTATTAAGTTGTTTTTTTCACAATGTAGGTTTTATTACCCTTTTGGGGACATTTGGTCTAGGGCTGCCCCCAACCAAAGATTTTTCTAGTCGACTAGCAGTCACACATTTTTGATATTAATTTAATTACTTATATATATTTTGGGGGCATCCGAAAATGGTTTGATTTCCAGGGCTGAGAAAGTATGTTATAAGTAACATTGCTAACACTGTTCTACATTACAGTGAAATACTAAACCGTAATAATGAGCCTTTCAAATATAAATTTTACAAGCGCACGCACAAAGCGAGCCACAGTGACTACGGAAAAGCGGTAATGATTCTGAATGTGTCGGTACAAACCAGCAAGGAGACTGTCTGAACATTTTGTTAATTTATAGAGAGAAATGCATATTAGAGTTGTGCCGACAGACGATGTTCTCGGGGATGACGATGGTCAGAATGATCGCCAATAGCTGATGCCTTTGACGATGTCTAGATGATATTTGGCTCGTTTTCCCATTAATGTATTAAATTATTATTATTATTATTATGCACGTGCTTGAAGAAACACTTTATAATATTATTAAGAACCGATGACAGAAAAGCCGTCTATGCGCATGTATCACATACTGTTTGTATGGAGGCGTGCAGTCTCGTGGAACACACGTATGTAAAACGTTCTCACTCTTTCTTTGTTTCTGTCTACTGCATTTTCTTTTGCAAGAACAGTATCATCTATGAGTGTTGCAAATGACCTCAGACATCTCAGCTCAGTAGGTGCTTCGAGTTAATTTCGCTTTATTTCCACAGAGCAGTTCATTGTGACCACAGCTCTGCAGCCAGAAAAAGCGCATAAAATAATATAAAAACACGTTCACCTCAAACGTCATGGTTACTGGTGTAACCTCTGTTCCCTGATGGAGGGAACGAGACATTGGTGTCGATGTAGTGACACTAGGGGTCACTCTTGGGAGCCCGAGACACCTCTGGTCTTTGATAAAAGGCCAATGAAAATTGGCGAGTGGTATTTGCATGCCACTCCCCCTAACATACGGGTATAAAAGGAGCTGGTATGCAACCACTCATTCAGGTTTTACGCTGAGGAGCCGATATAAGGTCCGGCCATTTCAGCGAGTAGTTCAGCGTTGTGGCAGGAGGGACCAACGTCTCGTTCCCTCCATCAGGGAACGGAGGTTACACCAGTAACCATGACGTTCCCTATCTGTCACTCACTCGACGTTGGTGTCGATGTAGTGACACAAGGGGTCCCTATACAAAACGCCACAAGGCTGAACTGTGTTACGTGAACTGGCGGTGTGTGGTGGGCAGACTTGCTGTGTGCCTCATAGCCAGCGCACCAGGTCGACACGTAACCTCCCCCAACTACCCAGAGATAGAGACAGGCTTAACGCAGTCGTGGCCTCTTTCCCCTTCTCTTTTTCCACTCCCTAAAAAAGAAGGGGGATTATCTGACTGGGCCGCCAGGTCTAGTCGGGGGGTGTCCCTCCCAAGGGGAGGACACCGCGGAGACCACACCTCGCCCCAAGAGAGGGGGGGATATTTAAGTGGAAGAATACATCACATGGTCTTTCCAACCATGTGGAGAGCCTTCAAGGTAGATCCTGCCCAATGGGGGAGGAGTTACTACAACATGGAGACTGAGGGGCTCTGCCCAAGGAAGACACAGTTTGCCAGTAGGGAAACGAACTAGCGGAAGATATAGATCGCATGGGGTTAGCCTTACAGGGAACTGCCACATGCGGAGCACCTACCCCAGAACCGGGCTCTTAGTTAGCGCGTGTACTGGGCCGGCAGCGAGTCTCTCCGAAAACTCGACTGCCACAGGGCTCGGAGGAAGTCAACCAGGGAACAACTTTTGTGAACACTACTGGGAATTAACAGCGCACGTCTTCAGCTCAAAAGGAGATGGAAGGCGCTATGTGCAAGCGATACACCCGGCCGGCTATCCCGGGCTTATCCGCTTGTGTTGCGTGCCACTACCTGGGACGAAACCGGTTCCACCCGGAGGTTGTAGAACCTTGCAAAGGTGTTGGGTGTTGCCCAGCCCGCTGCTCTGCAATGTCTGTTAGAGAGGCACCTCTGGCCAGGGCCCAAGAAGCCGCTACACCACGGGTAGAATGGGCTCGTAGCCCTACCGGGGGCGGCATGTTTTGGGCGAGACATGCCATAGTTATGGCGTCAATGAGCCAGTAGGCGATCCTCTGCTTGGAGACAGTGCTTCCTTTCCGCTGTGCACCAAAGCAGACAAAGAGCTGCTCAGAGATTCTAAAGCTCTGCGTGTGATCCAAATAGATGCGTAAAGCGCGCACCGGACACAGCAACGACAGGGCTGGGTCTGCCTCCTCCTGGGGCAGCGCTTGCAGGTCCACCACCTGGTCCCTAAAAGGAGTGGTGGGAACCTTGGGCACATAGCCCGGTCGGGGGTCTCAGGATCACGTGAGAATAGCCCGGACCGAACTCCAGGCACGTTTTGCTGACAGAGAACGCTTGCAGGTCACCTACCCTCTTGATGGAAGTGAGTGCAGTCAGGAGGGCAGTCTTCAAGGAGAGTGCCTTAAGCCCGGCTGACTGCAAAACTCAAAGGGGGCTCTCTGTAGACCCTGGAAAACTACAGAGGTCCGATGATGGAACAAGGCGTGGCCTGGAGGGATTCAGCCTCCTGGCGCCTCTTAGGAACCTGATGATCAGATCATGCTTCCCTAAGGACTTACCGTCGACTGCATCATGGTGTGCTGCTATGGCAGCAACGTACACCTTCAAGGTGGAAGGAGACAGCCTCCCTTCCAACCTCTCTTGCAGGAAGGAAAGCACTGATCTGACTGCGCACCTCTGGGGGTCTTTCTGATGGGAAGAACACCACTTAGCGAACAGACACCACTTAAAGGCATACAGGCGCCTCGTAGAGGGAGCCCTAGCCTGAGTGAACGTGTCTACCACCGCAGGTGGGAGACAGCTTGGGTCTTCCGCATCCCGTACAGGGGCCAGACATGGAGATTCCAGAGGTCTGGGTGTGGGTGCCGGATGGTGCCCCTTACCTGAGAAAGAAGGGCCTTCCTCAGGGGAATTTGCCCGGGGGGAGCTGTTACGAGGAGCGTGAGGTCCAAGCACCACGTCTGGGCAGGCCAGTAGGGTGCTTACCAGAATGACCTTCTCCTCGTCCTCCCTGACCTTGCACAGGGTCTGTGCGAGCAGGCTCACTGGGGAAAACGCATATTTGCGAATGCCAGGGGACCAGCTGTGTGCCAGCGCGTCTATGCCGAGGAAGGCCTCGGTGAGGGCATACCAGAGCGGGCAGTGGGAGGATTCTTGGGAGGTGAACAGGTGCACCTGTGCCTGACTGAATCGACTCCAAATCAGCTGGACCACCTGAAGGTGGAGTCACCACTCTCCCTTGAGGGTAACCTGTTGTTACGGCGCATCTGCCAGAGTGTTGAGGTTGCCCGGGATGTGAGTGGCTTGCAGCGACTTGGTGCTGCTAACTCCGTTGGAGGAGACGGCGGGCGAGTTATGACATACAGCGGGAACGCAGACCGACTTGGCGGTTGACATATGCTACCACTGCCATGCTGTCTGTCCGAACTAGCACGTGCTTGCCCTGGATCAACGGCCGGAACCTCCGCAGGGCGAGCAGAATTGCCAGTAACTCGAGGTAGTTGATGTGCCAACGCAGCCGCGGACCCGTCTAGAGGCCGGCGGCTGCGTGCCCATTGCCAACAGCGCCCCAGCCCGTTTTGGAGGCGTCTGTCGTGACCACGACGCGCCTGGAGACCAGTTCTAGCAGAACACCTGCTCGTGGAAACGAGAGGTCGGTCAAAGGGCTGAAAAGACGGTGACAGACCGACGTAATGGCCACGCGGTGTGTCCCGTGGCGCCATGCCCGTCTCGGGACTCGAGTCTGGAGCCAGTGCTGAAGCGGCCTCATATGCATCAACCCGAGCGGGGTGGCCACCGCCGAGGATGCCATATGCCCCAGGAGCCTCTGAAAATGTTTCAGTGGAACCGCTGTTTTCTGTTTGAACGCCTTCAAACAGGCCAGCACCGACTGGGCGCGCTCGTTCATAAGGTGCGCTGTCAAGGAGACTGAGTCCAACTCCAAATGAGAAAAGAGATGCCCTGAACCGGGAGGAGCTTGCTCTTTTCCCAGCTGACCCGAACCCCTAGTCGGCTGAGGTGTGAGAGCACCAGGTCCCTGTGTGCGCATAACCCGTCTCGAGAGTGAGCTAGGATTAGCCAGTCATCGAGATAGTTGAGAATGCGAATGCCCACCTCCCTTAACGGGGCAAGGGCAGCCTCTGCGATCTTCGTAAAGATGCGAGGAGACAGGGACAGGCTGAAAGGGAGGACTTGTACCGATACGCCTGACCCTCGAACGCGAACCGCAGGAAGGGTTTGTGTCGAGGAAGGATCGAGACGTGAAAGTACGCATCCTTCGGGTCTACCGCCGCGAACCAATCTTGATGCCGGACGCTCGCTAGAATGCGTCTTTGCGTCAGCATCTTGAACGGGAGTCTGTGTAAGGCCCGGTTCAGTACTCGCAGGTCCAAGATTGGCCGCAACCCACCGCCTTTTTTCGGTACAATGAAGTAGGGGCTGTAAAACCCCTTCTTCATCTCGGCTGGAGGGACAGGTTCTATCGCGTCCTTCCGTAGGAAGGTAGCGATCTCCGCGCAAGGTAGCAGTGTTTCCGTCTTTCACCAAGGTGAAGTGGACACCGCTGGACCTGGGCAGATGTCCAGCGAAGTGAATCGTGCAGCCGAGTCGGACGGTCCGTACCAGCCCTCGTGACGGACTGGAAAGCGCAAGCCATGCGTCCGAGTTCCGTGCAAGGGGGACCAAAGGGACAACGTCATCGGATGTACCGGCGGGTGGGTCCTCGCGGCGGGGTGGAGCTTGAGGTGCCACACCACATCGTGGCCGTGCTGAGTCCGAGGACATCGAAGCACTTACCTGGCTCCTTGTGACCACCCCCGGAACAGCCTGGGATGGGGGAGGAAGAGGCCTGTCCTCATGACCCGTGGAGACTGTCACATCAGGGGTGGATTTGTGCCACAGCTGGGCGCTCAGGGCGGGAGACCGCCGCTGGAGCGCCAACCTGCCAAATGGAGTGGTGGACGGTGGTCGTGATGCCAGCTGTACACACCGAATATGTGACCCAGGGAACAAGGAAACCACTCTTGCAGAGCTCTTGAGTACTGCAGCCATTTGGGCATGCAGCGCAATTAAATGCAAAAGGTAACAAAAAGATGAAGATCTGCTTACCAGCTCCAGAGCAGCGGGTTTCGTTGTCCCTGGGTCGCCCATCTCAGGAGCGCTTCGAAGACCTCCGTGGGTTCTTCGGTGCCGGCTGTGAGACGGGTGGCGTCGGCTTCCTGCGGTGGGCTCCACGCCGGGGCCGGGCTGGAGGGGCGGGCTGCAGCGGAGCCGGTGCAGTCACCGCAGGGGGACGCCCTCGGCGATGAGTAGATGGGGTGCGGGATCTTGAGCCACGCCGGGGCAGGACAAGCCGGCTAGCATCCATCTACTGCTCTACCATCGAGAACTGCTGGGCAAAGTCCTCGACGGTGTCGCCGAATAGGCCCGCCTGGGAAATGGGGGCAGCAAGGAATCGTGTCCTGTCGGCCTCACCCATCTCGACCAGGTTGAGCCAAAGGTGGCGCTCCTGGACCACCAGTGTGGCCATCGTCCGCCCGAGAGACCGCGCCGTGACCTCCGTCGCTTGGAGAGCGAGGTCGGTCGCCGAGCGCAGTTCCTGCATCAATCCCGGGGCGGAACTACCCTCGTGCAGTTCCTTTAGCGCCTTGGCAGACTTGCAGGAGAGCCATGGCGTGCAGGGCGGAGGCGGCTTGTCCAGCAGCGCTGTAGGCTTTGACCGTCAGAGACGACGTGAACCTACAGGCCTTGGATGGGGGCTTTGGGCACCCGCGCCAGGTGGCGGTGCTCTGCGGGCATAGGTGCACCGCGAGCGCCTTTATCCACCGGGGGATTGCCGAATAACCCTTGGCCGCCCCACCATCAAGGGTAGTGAGAGCGGGGAAGCTGAAAAGATCAGGACCGGGCAGTAAAAGGTGCCTCCCACGACCTTGTCAGCTCTTCATGCACTTCCGGGAAGAAAGGAACGGGGCGGGGCGTGGCTTTGAGCGGCACCGCGAGCCCAGGAACCAATCACAGAGCCGCGAGGGTTCAGGGAAGAGCGGTGAAATCCACTCTAACCGACGCTCGCGGCTGTCCGGGAAAGCATGTTGTCATCTCCGCGTCAGCCTGTGACTGGGCAATCGACCCCGAAGGGAGGAGCCCAGTTGAGGCTTCCGACTGGACGAGCCCGCTCTCCGATGCTGCGCTCGAGAGCTCATCACTTTCGCGGGCTCCGAATAAGAGGTCGAACTCGCCGTGAGACTAGCCGGCGGACTCACCCGGAAGCCCGATCGGGGCAGACGAGCGTGCTGGGGAATGGGAGGTCCGAGGGGGGATACCCGGCAGAGGCGGTCCCATTGGGGTCCCCAAATCGCCCCCATTGCTAGCCGCGCTGGCCTCAAACCCGTGGGTAAAAGGACCGAGGCGGGAGCCTCTGGGGTGGCTCGCTTCCTTATGAAGGCGAGCCGCGACCGCAACGTTGCCATGGACACATTCTCGCAATGAGAATGTGACCATCCACGAACGCTGTCTACGCGTGAGCAGTGCCCAGACACGAAAGACAGTGATCGTGACCGTTAGAAGGCGAGAGATAACGAGCACAACCAGGAATAACACACAATCGGAAAAGCATCTTTAAAAAGACGCGTCTTTAAAAAGACGTTCTGTGTGTGCGCTCTTTTAGAGAAATATATACCCTTTTAGAGGGGAAAAATGCTCTTTCAGAAAATATACTCTCTAGTTTTTCTGCCGAAGCGCCCAGGGGCATTCTCTGCAGTGCACCAGTGCAGAGGAGGGAGAAGCCGCTGAAATGCGCCGTCAGATCCAGCAGGTGAATGAACAGTAGTATTCAGCTCAATGAACATGACCGTTCGGCTCCGAAGAGAAAATCTGAATGAGTGGTTGCATACCAGCTCCTTTTATACCCGTATGTTCGGGGGAGTGGCATGCAAATACCACTCGCCAATTTTCATTGGCCTTTTATCAAAGACCAGAGGTGTCTCGGGCTCCCAAGAGTGACCCCTAGTGTCACTACATCGACACCAACGTCGAGTGAGTGACAGACAGGGAACCATGATTTATATTTCAGTGATTATTATCATCATTATAATTATTATTTTTACATTTATAATTGTTTTTATGTCTTTGTTTGTGTAAGTAATTTTCCGCCTGCATACTTAGACGGATACTTGCCTGACGGTAAATGGAAAGGTGGTTACTTATATATATATATATACACTATATTGCCAAAAGTATTCGCTCATCTGCCTTTAGACGCATATGAATTTAAGTGACATCCCATTCTTAATCCATAGGGATTAATATGACGTCGGCCCACCCTTTGCAGCTATAACAGCTTCAACTCTTCTGGGAAGGCTTTCCACAAGGTTTAGGAGTGTGTTTATGGGAATTTTTGACCATTCTTCCAGAAGCGCATTTGTGAGGTCAGACACTGATGTTGGACGAGAAGGCCTGGCTTGCAGTCTTTGCTCTAATTCATCCCAAAGGTGCTCTATTGGGTTGAGGTCAGGACTCTGTGCAGGCCAGTCAAGTTCTTCCACACCAAACTCGCTCATCCATGTCTTTATGGACCTTGCTTTGTGCACTGGTGCGCAGTCATGTTGGAACAGGAAGGGGGCATCCCCAAACTGTTCCCACAAAGTTGGGAGCATGGAATTGTCCAAAATCTCTTGGTATGCTGAAGCACTCAGAGTTCCTTTCACTGGAACTAAGGGGCCAAGCCCAGCTCCTGAAAAACAACCCCACACCATAATCCCCACTCCACCAAACTTTACAGTTGGCACAATGTAGTCAGACAAGTACCGTTCTCCTGGCAACCGCCAAACCCAGACTCATCCATCAGATTGCCAGATGGAGAAGCGTGATTCGTCACTCCAGAGAACGCATCTCCACTGCTCTAGAGTCCAGTGGCGGCGTGCTTTACACCACTGCATCCGACCCTTTGCATTGCCCTTGGTGATGTATGGCTTGGATGCAGCTGCTCGGCCATGGAAACCCATTCCATGAAGCTCTCTACACACTGCTCTTGAACTTTGAACTTTGGAGGTCTGTAGCGATTGACTCTGCAGAAAGTTGGCGACCTCTGCGCACTATGCGCCTCAGCATCCGCTGACCCCGCTCTGTCATTTTACGTGGCCTACCGCTTCGTGGCTGAGTTGCTGTCATTCCCAATCGCTTCCACTTTGTTATAATACCACTGACAGTTGACTGTGGAATATTTAGTAGCGAGGAAATTTCACGACTGGACTTGTTGCACAGGTGGCATCCTATCACAGTACTACGCTGGAATTCACTGAGCTCCTGAGAGCAGCCCATTCTTTCACAAATGTTTGTAGAAGCAGTCTGCATGCCTAGGTGCTTCATTTTATACACCTGTGGCCATGGAAGTGATTGGAACACCTGAATTCAATTATTTGGATGGGTGAGCGAATACTTTTGGCAATATAGTGTATATTGCTTTTTATCACTTCATTATTTTAATTGCTTTTTCGTTTCGTTTGGAGTGCAATTTGAATTTAGAAATGTATTTGGTTTAAGTTTTTCATTTTTTAAATAAATACATTTAATTTTTAATGCTAAAATCACTAAAGCAAGAATTTCACCGATCCCTCAGCCCTGGGGTTGCCGATGTAATTGGATATTGCAATATATATATATATATATATATATATATATATTTGCCAGAGAGATGCTGCCCTTCACAACTGTTGTAAAGCCGTCTTTCAAAAAGTTGAACAACACATATTTTATTTGCACTTAATTTTTTTCCAGTTTCATTAGAATTTTTGTTAAAATAAATAAAAAAAAAAAAAAAGTTCAAAGTTTGAAATCAAGGTGTCTTGCTTTATTGTGTAGGCTTAACCCTAACCCTGCTTAACAAAAATTACCCCATAGTACCACCTAGCGTCCAACCAGCGGTAATACCAACGGTTCGTTGGTTTGAATGTTTTTTTTTTTTTTCTGCGACCAACTGACCAATCAAAACTTGGTCGACAAATACTCTTCTCATTGACTAACATTTGGTCGACTATTAGGGGGCAGCCCTAATTTGGTCCCAAAAATTTAGGCAAAATATGACCCTTCACACACATGCGTCTACTTAGCTATCCAAATGCGGGAAATAAAAGAATGGGATCCCTAAAATAAAAGTTTTTGCATTTTTAGAAAAAAAAAAAAAAAAAAAAAAAAAAACAAATAAACACTAGGGTTCAAACATTCTGTTAATTTGCTCCATAAAGAAATTGATTCTCAGAAGTAATGTAATGATAAAACTTTAAGGGCAGACCCACCGTGAGCTCTGACATTGGCAAGCGATAGCACTCACACGTCTATTGCTGCATCCCAATTTGCCTACTTATTGTATACTATGCCCTAAAAGTATGTACTCTTTTTTTTATTTTTATTTTTATTTTTTTGTGATGGAAAAGTGTATGCTTTTGAGTGTGTAGCAAAAAAGTGTGCAAGTAGTGGTACATTCTGTAATGTTATGAAATAAATAGATACGTGCATCCTGTCACCATACACCGACACATTTCTTATTTCATTTTTACTATCATTAATACATTATTCTCCTTCCATTTCATTTATGCTAGCCTACAATGCTTCCTACTGAAAAACATGCAGCATGTCATTGAAGATCTGTCAGTCACGGGTCTGCCGTGTGGAGCCGTTGATGTGTTTTCATAATGATGCATGTAGTAAAGTGTAGTTAAAGGTGCTGTAAGCCTAAAATCTTGGATTATGTACTTAACTTGAATGTAATACATAGTCGGAAAGACAGAACATTAGCATAACACTGTGCTGAATCACTTTATTTTGTTTTTATTTTTTTCTTTGGCAGCGTAACAATACTGTTTACATCATTACAACAGTACGTAGAAAGATAATCTGTCCCCCGCTGTATTTCAGTGATACAATAAATTGCGTTTTTATTCTATATGGTGCTGACACTTCAAAAAGGAAAGCTGCTAAAAAACACAACTTCATCCAAAGTAAACAATACAAATACAACTGTTGGACATAAAAGGATGCAGACAAGATGATAATGATTATTAATAACTGTGTACATGGAGCAGGTGATGGTTCACAATTTTAATGAGTGTCTTCATCCAAGAACAAAGTCCTTTCTTTTCACATTGTTCAACCATTAACCCTTTCGCACATACGATCAAACCAGTGTGATTACACTAGGCTGGGCTCAGAGGCATGCGATTAAACCAGTGTGATCTGCATTCATGCTGGTGTTTAACAGCAAAGAGGGACTAAAGCGGTTTTCATAATGAATCAGCTGCTCAAATAGTTTTTTCAACATCACAGTTTATTTATTTTTATATGTTAAATACATTCAAACAATCACTAAATAAAAGTTTAAAGCTTTTTTGATACAGCCATGCGGCCATGTTTTCTGACGGCAAACAAAAAACCTATAAACTAGTTAGTCCATTTGAGCCTTCTCTTATTCCGTCCATCACTCATTCTCACAACTTCCAGTGCAAAAAAGTGGAAGGGCTAGCTTTTTAGAAACAATGACGAATTCAGAATCCCATGCTGCATAATATTGTGGCACGCATAGCCGGCAATCGAGTTCGCATCTTATATATCATAATCATTCATTATAAACATCTAAAAATCACATTATTGTGAAATTTAATAACATCCAATTTACTAAGGGCCAAATTATTATTATTTATTCAGTGTATGATGCTCAGTTATACTAGACAGGCAGCTTACTAGGCTTTAAGACACAAGCTTAGATTAAAGCACTATATCCACTGCATCAAAATAGCATTCTTGGTTAGACAGAGAAAGAGAGAGCGAACAGATGAAAACTGCTGATCAATTGATTGGACCTAGTGTCCTCTACAGATTAGGTGACACTAATCATCTTTCTCTCTCTCAAGTGCTGTATCATATGTTACCTCCTTTTCTGTTATTTAATTGTTATAAGCATGCTATAATTCAGTAATATACAAAACAGTGTTTATCATATACATTGTGCCAATTACTACACTAAATGACACACACCATGAGTACACACACAGACTCAACAGAAATACAGCCTAAGTCAATGTATTACTGAATAGCTATGGTCTTAAATACAGTATCTTAAAAAATAAGTCTTTTCAATGACACTCTTAGTTATTCAGAGGTTGCCCTGTTCCTGCCCTTTTATTAAAATATATCCGGCATATTCTTCTTCCGCAGCCCAATTCTGCCAGACCTGGGCGTTTCCCCTGAGGGTAGTGCGGGATGAGGCAGCTTAAAATTACCTCCCTAAATTCTCTTTCCTGTCTCTGTCCAAAGTCCTCCATTATTTCTCTCATCCATTTGTCTGCCAGTATCCCTCTCTCTCACACCCATCTTTATGGAAATATGCCAGTATTATGAAGGAAGGATCTGTTATGAATAGCTGATTACATTGAATAGAAGAATTGAAAGGCTGAGGAATCTTCTGACAGCCACAGTCCACAGAGACCCAGTGGGTTTAGACCCTTCTACCTCGACCTGCTGACTGTATATCAATTCTTCTCTTCAATGTAATCTGCTATTTATAACAGATATTTAAAATAACAAATCTCCAAATCCTTTTAGGGGTGGAGAATAAAAAGGAGAGGAAAAGGATTAAAGAGAGAAGAAGAAAGGGTGCGAGAGGGTCACTGGTGAGGTCATCCAATAGAGAATTACAGTTGCTTTACCATATCTTGTCTTCACATACATTCTCCTGCTGAAAACCACTGTTATTGCAAAGGGGAAAACAATATTCAGTTAACTGAAGATGATTAGCAAGGTATGATGCCACACTATACAGTAAGTCGTCACAACAGTAAACACTGAAGCAGCAAAATGTAAACATGAAGCACTAAGATGTAAACAAAATACTAGGGCTGTCAATTGACCAGAGAAACTAAATTTGAATTTTTACCTGAAATGTTTTCAAAATTCAAATAATATTCTAATTTTAAAGTCAGCTGATTCTTAAACCGACGTTTTTTCCTTAGTCCACAAGAGGGCGCAATAAATATATAAATCATCCAGCACCATTATATTATTGGAAAGAACATTCCTGGCTGTTAAAAAAGAGCATTTCATTTTCAACTAATGTGCATAAAATAAATAAATAAAATGTTTTATTCGGTCCATATTCTCAAATGTTAAGTCAAAAGTAAAACAAGGGGGGACAGTTTCAATAGGCAAACCACATGGTGTTACACTTGCACTGATGCTAGTTTACTACCTCAGACACAAGCTATTATAACAGCGAAATACCACATTGTTTTTATTCATTACAGTTGTATGTAGCAATATACCCAGATAGCAGAGGTATTCGGCTGAACTCTGTGGTGAAGCAGTACAGACAATGAGCCTAGGCAAGGGGCTGTTCAAACAGACGGAACACAACAAAATGGAACCTAAAGTGAGGATCTCGAGACACACATTTCCAAGTTGAACTCCTTTCCTGACAAAGCGTTTAAAAAAACGAATTGCTTAAGGTGAGAAATGCTTATAAGAGAGCAAGATGCAACGGCCAAGTAACTCCACCTACTGTAAGGGGCTGTTCACACCAAATGTGTCACTTTTGCAACCATCCATTTGTTTTTCTTTGTAAACGTGTGCTAGACGAACGTCTTTGTTTCTCTATGTTTTTGTTTATTCTGCGTCTCTTTCAGGAGCACTGTTTTAGATGCTGTGTCTAATTAAAAAGAACTTTAAAAAGCATATTGAGACACCTGTTTTCTGTTAAACTGTATTTGTGGCACTGTGTCTAGCCTTTTTCAGTGCAAGAATGTGATCGATCTGAGGTCATCGTCAGTTCTTGGCACACATCCAAAATTCGAATGCACAGTTGTAGCATTCGAATGTGATTTTATTCTTAAATTCGACGAATATTCGAATTTTGAATTTTTATTTGACACCCCTTCAAAATACATTTTACAAAAATGGAAAAGGTAACACAAAAATATAAAATTATTGTTTTTGAAAACAGAAACTAAGACTAATACATTTTATAAAGTTACAACATATAGGCTAAACTCATGGGACAACCTGCCCCGAACAGACATTTTTGAAAAATAACCTTGTCATTAGAATACAGTACATTTTTTTGTTGAAAAAACTCTTAAATCCCCTTACTGCGCATGCGAAAAAACCGTCATTCCATGTACGAGCTGAAATGCAACTGTCCATGTGTTTATTTTGTACATTTTGTGTCACTTTTGAAGCAATGCCTTGTGAAGGCTGTACAAAGTAACATTTATCTTTAACAATGCTCTCAAAGTGAATGAAAGGCACAATAATGCCACTACAATGTGGGCCTCCATCTTGATTGATTTGGGTTGAATGGATCACATGACTGCGTCACATGACAACAAATACCTCATCGTTTTCAGATATCTCCATCTTCCCCATCCACACTACGACGTGAAGATGGCGTTTTCACATTTATCCACATGGGAGAGCGCTTTCAAAAAGCTCAGTTTTCGCTGACAAAAACGCTGTCTCAGTGTGGACGGAAGGCCAAAATGTAGAGAAAAAGATGTGTTTTCAAACTAAAACGTATTAGTGTGGACGTAGCCTAAATTGATCTGTCTGTGCATCAGCTGTAGCACAAAATGTGTAAGGCAAACTGGGAGTTTGTGCTCATCAAAATTCAGTTGCGGGTCAATAATGCATGAACCAACCACGTATAACTGAAGCAGGACAACCGAACACACACAACAAAGAGAAAGAGTTTTACAAAGACAACAAATATGTTTGTGTGACACAAGCTGTGATTTCTTTCCTAAGGGACAAACATTGTTAACTTATGGTACAATGGAAGGCAATCAACGCAGATTGCACCATGGCCACGTACACACTGCAGATTGATGCGGTTGCCTCTCCTCTTCTGAGTGCTTGATTCCATTCTGTACACAGCAGTTGGTCATTTACAAGAGTGACAACTGCATTCTATAACCAAATTCACTACCTAAAAATTCAGCACAGGTAGTGTGTGCATAACCAAACTGGACAACTAGCTGTTGATGCATTGACATCACTACTTTTGGACACTGACAGCTTGTCTAAGGCCATGTCCACAGTAATACTTTTTTAGATATTTATAATAATTGATTATGACAGGTAATATGTAATCACGAATGCGCTTGACGGCTATGCGTGCCGCCATATTGTTTACACTGCAATGCAGCATGGGATCCTGAGTTTGCCATAGAAGCACATAAGGTTCTAAATATCTAGCCCTTCCACTTTCCCAGCACTGGAAGTGGTGAGAATGAGTGACGGACAGAATGGTAGAAGGCTCAAATGGACTGACTAGTTTGTATATTCTTTGATTGACGTCAGAAAACATGGCTGCATTGCTGCATTAAAACAGTGCGGCGATGGTAACAGCTTTAATTTTTGTGATTGTTTGAATGTTTGTAACATATAAAAATATAGATATTGTGATGGGATTAAGGGTTAAGCCTCTCATTCACACTGGAACAGTGTTTTCCTCAATCGAGAACAGAGACTTCCTAAAATGCCCTCTATTACTACTTACTTTGGAAAAAGATGAAGTTACGAAACTGAAAAATAGGTTTTCAAATGAAAACAAATAAGTGTGGATGTGGCCTAAGGTGTGGTGCTAGAAAATCACAGAAACAGAGGTACATATCTTGACTCATTCACAAATTTTGTTCCACAGTGTGACACCACGTCCACACTAATACGCTTTCATTTGAAAACACGTTTTTTTTCTTCGTTCGAAAATGCTCTCCCAAGTGGATAATTTGAAAACGCTGTCTTCGCATTTTTGTGTGGACGATCACGGAGATACAGTATCTGAAAATGATGACAAATTTATCCATTCACCCCAAAACAGTGAAGATGGTGGCCCATGTTGTAGCTGTGTTGTTGTGCCTGATATTCACTTTGATAGTGTAGTTAAAGATAAATGTTACTTTGTAAAACCTTCACATTGCATTTCTTCAAAGGCGATGGGGAGTTTACTAGGAATTGCTGTCCAGCGACTGAACATGAGGATAATTGTTTTTCAGACTGTCCATGGAACGACCATTTTCCGCATATGCAGTAAGGGGATTTAAGAGTTTTCATACGTTTCAGTTAGGCCTGTCACAATAATTACATTATCCTCGGACATAACCTCGATAATTTTTGCTGACCTCGATATTGCCCATTGTGTTTACATGAGTGTTTGTTTACATAAGATTGAATGTCACCAACATTTTAGCCAGTTACGCTGTTTCTGTCCTCTCTTCCACTCTGTGTCGGAGGTGGGGCTCAGGCAGCTCCACACACACACACACACACACACACAGTGGACAGTGTCAGGTGAAGATTATGTGTTCCTCGAGGCTAATGGGTGTTTTAATAGGTGTTTTTCCCGATGACTGCATAATTCTAGCCAGAAAATTTGGAACAATAAGTCCAAATGGACTTGGTTTCAAAGCCGCATTCCACAGCTCTGGTGTTGGGACATTTTGGCTTTAAGCCGAATGAGAGAGGAGAGTCCATTAACGTGAACGAGCTGGCATGATCAGAATCAGAATCAGCTTTATTGCCAGGTATGCTTACACATACAAGGAATTTGTCTTGGTGACAGGAGCTTCCAGTGCACAACAATACAATACAGCAACAAGACAGAGATAATAATCAAACAATTGTAAAAAAAAAAAAAAAAAAAATTATAATAATAATAATAATAATAATAATAAATAAAAATCAACTAAATATAAAGATTGAATAGAAAATAAAGTATATATTGAATACACAATAAGACTATATACTATCGGTCAAAAGTTTTGAAACACTTACTCATTCTTTATTATAATTTCTTTTCACATTTTAGTATAATAGTAAAGTCATTAAAACTATGGAATAACATAAATGGAACTATGGGAATTATGTTGTGACTAAACAAAATCCAAAATAAATCAAAACTGTGTTATATTTTAGCATCTTCAAAGTACTCACCCTTTGCTTAGATTTTTCAGAAATGTACTCTTGACATTTTCTCAACCAACTTCTTGAGGTATCACCCTGGGATGCTTTTTAAACAGTATTGAAAGAGTTCCCATCTATATGCTGGGCACTTATTGGCTGCTTTTCTTTATTATTTGGTCCAAGTCATCAATTTTGAAAACTTTTTTTTAATTGTTTTATAAAATTTTAGATTTATAATGAAATAAATTAATATGGTGGCACATTATATTTTTGTCTACAAAACTAATTTCAATCATTTAAGCATACGCCTTCAGGTCAAAAGATTTTTAAGATCATGAGAAACATTTCGGTCAAGTGTTTCAAAACTTTTGACCGGTAGTGTATATATATATATACACACGTAGTGCAAATACAAATCTGTTATATACAGTGCAAGGGAATGTAATGGCAGAAGAGGTAGGATGTGTTGGATAAATATAAAAAGACTAAATTGTGAATTGCACATAATTACTGCTCAGTGGGGCAGTTCATAACTGTTTTTATGAACTGTTTTAACTGTTCATGAGATGGATAGCCTGAGGGAAAAAACTGTTCCTGTGCCTGATGGTTCTGGTTCTCAGAGCTCTGTAGCGTCGGCCAGAAGGCAACAGTTCAAAAAGGTAGTGGGCAGGGTGAGTGGGGTCCAGAGTGATTTTTCCAGCCTTTGTCCTCACTCTGGAAGTGTGCAGTTCTTGAAGAGAGGGCAGAGGGCAACCAATAATCCTCTCAGCATTCTGAACTGTCCTTTGTAATCTTCTGATATCCGATTTCGTAGCTACACCAAACCAGACAGTTACTGAATTGCAGAGGACAGACTCAATGACTGCTGTGTAGAACTGTATCAGCAGTGCCTGTAGCAGGTTGAACTTCCTCAACTTGCGAAAGAAGTTCAACCTCTGCTGGGCCTTTGTCAATGTGAGTCAATGTGGGTCTCCCACTTCAGGTCCTGTGAGATGCTAGTGCCCAGGAACCTGAATGACTCCACTGCTGCCACAGGGCTATTTAGAATGGTTAGTGGGGTCAGTGTTGGGGTGACACACAGTAGTGTCATCTGCAAACTTCAGGAACTTGACAGAGGGGTCCTTGGCAGTGCAGTTGTTTGTGTACAGGGAGAAAAGTAGTGGAGAAGGCACACATCAGGTGCTGGAAGTGAATTTCCCCCATCTCACTGGCTGCTGCCTGTCCGTCAGAAAGCTGGTAATCCACTGACAGAGAGACATGGGAACAGAAAGTTGGTGTAATTTAGTCTGGAGAATAGCTGGGATGATGGTGTTGAAAGCCGAACTGAAGTCCACAAAAAGGATCCTTGCATATGTCCCTGGTCTGTCCAGATGTTGCAGGATATGATGCAATCCCATGTTGACTGCATCCTCCACAGACTTGTTTGCTCGATATTCAAATTGAAGGGGATCTAGAAAGGGTCCAGTGATGTCCTTCAGGTGGGCCAACACCAGTCTCTCAAATAATTTCATGACCACAGATGTCAGGGCAACAGGTCTGTAGTCATTAAGTCCTGTGATTTGGGGTTTCTTTGGGTAAGGAATGATGATTGAGCATTTGAAGCAGCATGGGACTTCACACTGCTCCAGTGATCTTTTGAAGATCATTGTGAAGATGGGGGCCAGATGGTTAGCACAGGATTTAAGACAAGCGGGTGAAACGCCATCTGGGCCCTGTGCTTTCCTTGTCTTTTGTTTTTGGAAGTCATGGCACACCTCATCTTCACAGATCTTAAGTGCAGGTTAAGTAGCAGGAGGGGGGAGGAGGGGGGCTGCAGGAGGTGTTGGTGTTTGTGTGAAGTGAAGGTCAGAGCGGGTGTGGGGTGTGAGATTGGGCCTTTCAAATCTATAGTAGAACACGTTCAAGTCGTCAGCCAGTTATTGGTTCCCTACAGTGTTGAGGGCAGGAGTCCTGTAGTTCGTAAATTGTTTCAGGCCATTCCACACTGATGCAGGGTCATTAGCTGAAAACTTGTTTTCAGCACGGTTTATCGTTGTTGTATGTTAAATGAGTCCTTGTTGGAATGCACATATCCTCACAGAAACTGATATATAATGTAACAGTATCTGTGAGCTCATCCAGATTGGTGTCTGCAGCCTCAAAAACACTCCAATCAGTGCAGTTAAAGCAGGCTTGTAGTTCCAGCTCTGCTTCATATGTCGTATGTCGATTTTGTTTAAAAACAGTCGCAACAAAATATGGCAATACAACTCAGGGATCGACATTAACGCTTGTCAAGGGGATTTTGCAAGGGCAAGTCAAAGTGAATTTTACTTGCCCGACCGAACAAGCTGCCTGACTGAAACCTTAATAATGATAAAAAATAAAAAAAAATATTACCAGGTTTATTTGTGATTTAGCATATGTCTGTATCACTTATTTAAAAAAAATAAATAAATAAATAAATAAAAATATCCTGCTGTCGAAAATAATCTACAGCGTCTGAAATTCTGTGCGGGATTCTGAGTTTTGTCTTTGTATTAATTCCAGAATCTGTGTGAATACAGGAAATCTGCTTTTGCGCATCCTTCTCCCGTGCAGCATCACTTGTTGAATTTGGTGTGAGCGCGCGAAGTGGAAACACCTATATCACACCTGTTTATAAACAACAAAGCTGTCAACGCTGCATGCGCGTAACGTCAGAGCGATCCTTTCATATCGTGGTGCTCAGTCATAAGTCATAATACAACACCTCTGACAAGAACTGCAGAAATAGCAAAAATGCTTTGTGTAATGCTATCTACTGCAGGATGAAGAGAAACATTTAAACACCTGTTAAATCTCTCATCTTCATCTCTCTGGAGCTCTTTATGACCTATACAGGTATTCTCTGTCCTGTGAATCAGTAAGTTTTAATATGTAATAATATGCAACATAAAAATAAAATGGTACTATAAACACTATAATATTAACAATATACAGTACATAAAATGAAAATATATGATCTGTCTTTAAAATGCATGGGTCAGTCAAAAATAAGGTTCTCCATAATGAAAATGGAAAATCTACATAATCTAAAAAAATAAAATAAAAAATAAATCTTAGAACTGTAATACTATACTATATTTATGTTTGTTTCATGTGGTTTTGAACATACCAAACATTTTGAACACATTTATTAATAAATAAAGTGTCAGGTGGTACAACCATCAAGTAAAAAGTAGTATAATTTTTTCCTTACACCTGATTCAGTTTTATATATTATATATATATATATATATATATATATATATATATATATATATATATATATATATATATATATGTATATATATATTATTTAAATGTAAAAAACTGTATTTGTTGAGGTAAATGTAATTTAAAAAAATACTATTAATTTTTATGTCATGAATATTATGATTTATTTGGTGGGTTGTTCCATCTAACATTTGATATCCTGCTGGGACATGCCAAATGTCTCTATGTTTTTTCAGGGATGTAAGACATGTTTCTAGAGAGGACATGTTAAGTGTAAAGGTGTGGGGTTGTTGATTAATTTTCGTATGTTGATAAATCTTCAATCTTGATAAAAGTTCACAGTTATTTGTCAATGACCCACATACAGTATTAAATAAACAGGGTACTTTCTCAGGATTTGTTAGAATTTTAATGCATTTTGTTAACATTAAACAGCCATTTTTACTGCTAACTTTAGAAAACACAACAGCAAAAAAAAAAAAAAGAAAGAAAAAAAAAAATGAAACATTTTTACTCAGACAAGCGAATGACCAATTTACTTGTCCGAAGGACAAGCACATCACAATGCTTAATGTCGAGCCCTGTAATCTAAAAGCTCATCTAAAACATAACCATTCCATCCAGTTTTCCAAGCTAGGAACAAAAACGCAGTTGGAGATGGAGAGGGGCCTTCCCGACTAAAATATTTTTGACATTCCGATTCCAATGTCTGAATATTCTTAAGAATTAAAAGTTCATTTTTCTCTTTGAAAGGGTGTCCTTACATTATTATGCTATTGTAATATCATTATATTGGTGGCATAAAATGGTCTTAAAATGACAATAATATTGTTTATCGCAATTATTTCTGGGACAATATATCGTCCAACAAAAGTAGTTATCATGACAGGCCTAGTTTCAGTGTGGACGAGAAATATTTTGGAAAACGCTTGAAAACGGAAGTGTGGACAGAGAGCATTTCGAAAACGAAAACGCCATTTTCAAATGTGTCCGGATTAATGTGGACATAGCCTGAGACAGCTGTTTAAAAGCAACAGCTTAAGAAGCATAAAAACATGGCATCTCTGTAGACAGTGGTTACTAAAAAAATATATTGAATGTTAATGTGTCTCCCATCACTTACATTTCTTACAGTAAAAATATCTAACAAGCATTTAAATTATTAGCATCCATGTTTCTTTTTCACAGCTGCAAGAAATCAAAGCGTTGCTTTGGCTATCACTATGTCAACTATCACAATTTCAGGAGTGGCACCCTTATTCACTACTAACACAGAACAATAATTTAAGGGATTCACGCATGCATTTAAATTAAGTTGTCACTCCCAAGCCTTTGCAGTGTGTATGCAGCCCTTTTTTTGAAAAGCTTTCTATTTAAATTGTGTTGCATTGAATTTTGGTGGGCCGTAATGACATTACGGCAGAGCAAATTAATCGGTGAGGCAGGGAAGAGCCCCTGATGGCAAAGAGAGCGCAAAGTTGTGGCTCAGAGAGAGATGAGAAGATAGAGAATGGAGAGGAATGGAGGGATGAGAGAGAGATGGAGAGATAGAGGTGATGGAGGGCCACTTGTGGCCTAAGGTGATGGATGGAGAGAGTGTCATGGGCAGGTTCACCCTCTAATGATTTTTCTCTCCATTCTACGGTGAAATACAGCCCCCTCTGCCAAGCATGGCTGTATATTCCTCTTCTCTCTCTCTCTCTCTCTCTCTCTCTCTTTCTGTATCTCTTGCTCTCTGACTCACTTTTTCTTTCTATGATCCTCTCCCCCTATGAGTCTATTTGACCTGCAAGCGCACACATCTGCATGCTCAAGCAGAGAGGAGAGGTCATGTGTTTGGCAGGGCTTGTTTGGGGTGCAGTGAAAGCCTCCAGCAGAAGTGGATCTCTCTCTCTTCTCATCGCCAGTGATGTGGGCGTCTGCTTGCATTAATACCTGCTCCGAGCCCAACCACCTCACTTCATTGACACAAGCTGCTTGCCAGGACCATCCAAAGCTTTATTTCTAAAACAGCTGCTTCGAGCAGACTGCAGTGTTTCAAGTGCCTCATCGGCCGTTTAGACTGTTCTGTAGCATTCATTTGGGACTGCGGTACAAGGGCAAAGCAAGGCTAACAAGAATGAACTGAAAAGAAAATTATTTTGTGCATTTGATGTCTGCAGCATTGTCCATTTGACCACAGCTTACTGACATCACTTGATGTTGAGATGTGCATTTTGTTTCTGAAGCTGAAGTATTCCTCTAAACTAATTCTCTATAGGTAGTGAAAATAGGCCAGTGTCACAAATAGGTACATATAATGCAGACACACTATTGCACACTATTAAAAGCATTTTTCCTTCTACAAAGTATACTTTACAACATAGTTGAACCAATCAATGTGCCACATAGGCTAAATCAGAATCGGAATGAGCTTTATTGCCAAGTGTTCTCACATACAAGGAATGTTTTTTCTTTGTTTTTGTTTTTTGGTGATAGGAGAAACAAGTGCACACAGAACATTACAGTGAGACACAGAATATAAAACAAGGTAAGAGTATAAATAGACATACAAATAATTGGACATATAACAGAATGGCATACTGTACGTACAGTGCAAGTGGTAATGCATGTGCAAGATAGGGGTATATACATATGTATATAAGGTATGTATTTACATTATTGCACAATGGGGAGTCCTGAGGCAGTTTAATTGTTCATGAGAAAAATGGCCTGAGTGTAAAAACTGCTCTTGCGCTTGGATGTCCTGGCACTTAGTGCTCTGTAGCGCTGGCCAGAGGGCAACATTTCAGGAGTGGGCAGGGTGTGTGGGATCTAGAGTGATTCTACCTGCATGTTTCCTCACTCTGGAGACGTACAGGTCTTGGAGGGTGGGCAGAGGGCACTAATAATCCTCTCAGCAGTCTTGACTGTCTGTTGTAGTTTCCTTCTGTCTGATTTCTGTCAGATGTTTGTCTGAACCAAACCAGACAGTTGTAGATGTACACAGGACAGACTCAATGACGGCCGAGTAGAACACCTGTAGCAGGTTGAGCTTCCTCAGCTGGTGAAGGAAGTACAACCTCTGCTGAGCCTTCTTCAGAATGTGTGTCCTATGTGGGTGTCCCACTTCAGGTCCTGAGATATGGTAGAGCCCAGGAACCTGAATGACTCAACTGCTGAAACAGTGCTGTTCAGGATGGTGAGGGGGGTTTGCAGGGGGATTTCTCCTGAAGTCCACTATCATCTCCACTGTTTCGAGCGTGTTCAGCTCAAGGTTGTTGTGACAGCACCAGACAGCCAGCTGATCAAACTCCCGTCTGTATGCAGACTCATCACCATCGTGGATGAGGCAGATGACAGTGGTGTCGTCTGAAAACTTCAGGAGCTTGACAGTGGGGTCTTTTGCAGTGCAGTCATTCATGTACAGGGAGATGAGCAGTGGAGAGAGAATCCCTGAGGAGCACAAGTGCTAATAGTGAGGATCCCGGATGCGAGTTTCCCCAGTCTCACTAGCTGCTGCCTATCTGTCAGAAAGCTGGTGATTCATTGACAGACTGGGGTGGGCATGGAGAGCTGGGTCAGTTTGGTTGAGAGAAGATCAGACATCGTGGTATTTAAGGCTGAACAGAAGTCCACAAATAGGATCCTGGAATAAGTCCCAGGTCTGTCGAGGTGTTGCAGGATTTAATGCTGTCCCATATTGACAGCACCATCCACAGACCTGTTTGCTCAGTAAGCAAACTGAAAGGGGTCCAGCAGGGGTCCAGTGATGTGAAGGAGAATTCACATCACTTCAGAAGATATGGATTTAACCACTGGAGTCTTATGGATTACTTTTATGCTGCCTTTATGTGCTTTTTGGAGTTTCAAAATGTTGGTCACCATACACTTCCATTGTATGGACCTACAGAGCTGTAATATTCTTCTAAAAATCTTAATTTGCATTCTGCAGAAGAAATACTCATCTGGGATAGCATGAGGGTGAGTAAATGATGAGAGAATTTTTATTTTTGGGTGAACTATTCCTTAAATACATGAATCATGTTTTCACTGAATTGCCAGAAAGAATAACTGCAGTATATTTTGATACATACCATGACTGTGATATTAAATTACTCATACAGTGATGTAAGTTGTTGGTCTACCAACACCTACTTAGTACTTCAAGGTACTTCATCGAATGCCATGGTATTACCATGCCAAAATAAAAATATAAAAATACTATAACCGTAATTTTCTCTCTCTTTCAGTGGAAAATGAGTTGAGGTGGTGACTCATATCCACAAACCCTCTGAGCATCCTGTTACTTAACCTGAACTAAATGTGGGAACAGGTCGCTTTTCAAAACACATATGTAGTGAAAGAGACAGGATTACAGAAACTCTGGATAATAGCAGGTCATGTATTGAAGTGTATAATTTTTTTAGATGTTAAATTACTTTCTTGTATGTATTATAGCTTAATATGCTCTATGACACTTTCAAAACATTGTTGTTTGTTTTGAGCATCCCGACAAGTCGCGACATTTGTTCAACCAGTGGCAGGCAAGGAAGTAATTGGGAAACCTGTTCGAAAGCAGTAATTATTTGTGCAATTCCTTATGTCGATAAAGTTTAGAAATTACACACTTCACCTTTAAAAAGGCTGAAATATGTTAGCTAAGCTGTGGCAGTGTCTTGCCCTAGTTTGAGCAAGCATAGTTTTCATTCAGCAGATGGACTCACTCTGAAAGGTGGTGGTCTCTCCCACTCTTTCTATCTGTTTTAAAAAAATCACCACAAAATCTAAACACATTTGAAGCACCACTGCTAAAAGTTGTTTAAGTTTTCTTTTTTTCCTTTCAACTGGTTGGTGTGGGCTGATTACAGACAAAACAAGCCAGATTTGTGTGCATATTTGTATGTGGATGTGTGTGTGTAGTCTCTGATTTAGATTTGTTTCATTAGCTTCCTCTTATTCACACTGATGATACTTGAAAAAAAAAAAAAAAAATGCTTCCCTGATCATAACTCATCTCGTCTAAACAAGTCTACATAAGCATGCTATTCATATTTAATGCCACTAAAACCAGCAGGGAATCTGAGGCAATTATCATCACTGAACTCTTCACAATCTCTCAGACCCTACTGTACAGAGAGTGGGATGGAGTAGAGGTAGAGATGAAGTGACAGAGGGCTAGGGGGCTTGTTGAGACAGCGCGCTTCCATTAGCACTGTGTTGTGTTCCCTGTGGGACTTGAGGGGGAGAGAGACCAGCACTCAGTCTCACTAATGACCACTTTAGAGCATCCGTATGCTGGGACACACAGATCACCTGTATGTTCTTCATGGGCAGCTGGGCAGGTTGGCATGATGTGTCGTGCAAGTGGTGGTATGATCAGTGGAAATGTGGCAATGCATTTAAAGAGCTTGGCTTCAAATGATGGCATCAAACAAGTATTTCTGTGTGTTTCCAAATAAAAAATACATAAAAAATAAATAAATAAAAAAATGTGTGTGTGTGTGTGTGTGTGTGTGTGTTGAGACAAAAAATTTTTTTATAATTAACTAGAAAAAAGTGACATGATATTGAATGGATGGATGGATGAATGGATTTGGCAAAAATGACGCCACAGTCACATAGTTTTTAATGAGATCAGGCTGATATAGACTAGAAAATCCATTAAAAAAATAATCTAGCCATGTAAAAACCAAACGTCCCCACAATACTAGTAAAACATGAAATTACCTACTGTACTGTACATTGTGGGGAAAATGGCATAATGGAATATTCTTGGTTCAATACAAGTTAAGCTCAATTGACAGCATTTGTGGCATATTGATTATCACAAAAATGTATTTTGACTTGTCCCTTCTTTAAAAAAGCACAAATCTGGCTAACAGTGTGGCACTTACAATGGAAGCTAATGTGGCCAATCTGTAAACGTTAAAATACTCACTGTTTCAAAAGTACAGCCACAAGACATAAACAATATGTGTGTTAACATCATTTTAGTGTGATAAAATTACTTATCTTTTCTGTGTAAAGTTATAGCCAAATTTACAGCTTCATTGCCATGATGATGTAATGTCAACAAACCCTAAAACGACTGTAAAATGACGACAACTTTACAGCTCAAATAATACATACGTTTTAACAAAGGAATTAATGTTAGTACTTTAATAAAATTATAAGCTTCACATTTTTAAAATGCAAAAATTAAAAATGCAAAAGCTTTATGTGTGGGTTAGGTTTAGGGATAGGTATGCAGTAGGGTAAGGGGATAGAACACACTCTGATATTTAGTGCATGTGAAGAGATGCATTTTATTGCTTTGTTTCTCCTGAATATCTT
Organism: Myxocyprinus asiaticus; assembly: GCF_019703515.2. Lineage (NCBI taxonomy): Eukaryota > Metazoa > Chordata > Actinopteri > Cypriniformes > Catostomidae > Myxocyprinus > Myxocyprinus asiaticus. The sequence goes on from NC_059353.1 coordinate 13,407,429, forward strand.
ATTAGCAGCTATCTGCTATCAATGAGCATTTCTCTAATGGCTTACAATCATTTCCTTATCCATTTTCCAGCTCTTCCTTCCTTCTCTCATTCCCCACATTAGTACGCTCCCTTCTCTCCTGCCTAACACTCTTTATTTTCTCTGACAGCGATAGTGATCTCTGGGAGTATCTGTAACGTTGGTTCGAGGAGTGGAAGAGGAAGAGAGAAGACACAGAAGTAAATACTTTAAATCCTTTAATAACAATCGCTGGAGTAGAACAAAAACTGGAGTGGAAACAAACAATAAAGCTCAACATGCAAACTTAACACAATGTAACACTTCAAGGATTGACAATTGAATGAACAAAACTAGAGGGTATATATACACAAGGAGCTAAATGAGGGAATGGAATACAGGTGAGGATGATAGGGAACAGATGGACGTGATGAGGGCAGTGAATCAGTGTTGCCAACTAGTTTCAAAGGAAAGTAGCTAAAGCCTGCTCGAAAAGTCGCTAAATGTCGCTAGATGATGTCATAAGCTAATTAGCATATTCGTGACGTCATCGTGTCTCATTTGCATTTTGCATAGTGTCTGCCCTTTACATGTGTTTGCTTCTCTGTGCTTACCGTACATACTGTAATACCCTATTCATTCCCTATATCTATCAATCACTCAGAGAGAAAGTTAGAAGTGACAGCGCTCAGCCATAACAAACCACTATGTGCATATTTACAAAAAAACTATGAGCATATATATAAAAAAAAAAAACTATGTGCGTTTACAAAAAAAAAAAAAAAAAAAAAAAAAAACTATGTGCATATTTACAAAAAATAAACTTTAAAGCAAAAGGGGAGCAAACAATACAGATTCGTGATTGGTCCTTGACAACGCTGTTTGCACATACGTCTATGTCAGCTGCCGTGCGGTCAACTGATTGTGCTGCTCCACTTTCTCGCCTGCTCACCTCTCTCTCTGTCAGTCTCACTGAACAGAGAAGACACAGAGAGAGGTTTGCCTCCGAGTCCGGGCAGGAAAGCAAGACCACGTGCTCGCGGGGCAGTACTGGCAACTTTCTTCTACAGAAGGCAGCTAAGGTTTGACCAAAAAGTCGCTAGATTTGTTGCTAGGCACTTTTTTTAATAAAAGTCACTAAAGAGTTCTGAAAAGTCACTAAATCTAGTGACAAAGTTGCTAAGTTGTCAACACTGCAGTGAATTCTGGGAAATGTAGTCCGAGGGAAAACTTCAAAATAAGAGTCCTTGGCAAACATGAGGGAGACAGACTCTGACAGTATCTGGGATAATAAAGGCTTTGTTTACATTAGGAAGAGTATTCCATAAAGCATATCCTGATGTCCCTGACGCCTGCACCTCTTCACTCCAAGAAAGTGAATGCAGGAGACAGGAGAAGAAACTGTGGCTGTCTGAGAGATGTCAGCCAAATCTTCTGTAATGCAATTTGGCTACCTAAACCAGTGTTTCCCAACCACTGTGCCCACTAGTGTGCCATGGAAAATTATAAAATTCCTCAAAATAAATACATACTGTTTTTTTTCAGGTATTTTAGGGTGCTTTCACACTGGCAGTTTAGTTCAAAACAGAGCACGGTTCGCATGAAAAATTGTTAATGTGAAAGCTGTCACGCGGACTGGGGAGCGCACTGCGGTACCGAACCTGAGACTACCTGTAGGAGGTGGTCTGAGTTCGGTTGCAATAGAACTGTAGCACGATTCGCTTGAATGTGAAAGCAACTCGGACTTGGGTGCGCACTCGTTCAGGAAGTAAAGTAACCTGCACATGCGTTTTAGCCAATGACCACATCATTAGTTTCGACAACACACGAGGATCCACACATTCCTGAAAGTACCAAAAAAGTAATGACCACAATGACATACAAGTACAATCAACACTATAAATACTGTCTGTCTATCTGTCTGTCTGTCTATCTATCTATCTATACACCTTATAAATACTATATATAAATACTATTATAGGTTATAAATATAGGGTATAATAGGAGATGACAGTGGCAATAACTTCACTTTGGACACAAGTGTAAACGTGCAGTGTAAACAAAGATGCAAATGAATTCCTTGCAGTCAGCTGTCTCCTCAAAAAACACTGTTTGCGAGCAGCAGCAAGCCGCCTTCCCCTGGACATCTGATGAGTTATGCCATGAAGCGCACATATACGCAGTTGTCGTTCACTCTGCTGTGCATAATGGCACCAAAATAACAAAAAAACAAAAAGTATGATGAGTCGCGTTGTGTTCTCCATGTGTGTTTGTGATGACGTAAGATGAACACAAATGGATCGGGGTTCAATAGAATCAATTGAGTGTGAAACCAGACCAAAGCTGCGGGGGACACCGGGAACAATCGCACTCGGAATCGGACCACAGCAAACGTGCCCAGTGTGACAGGAGGTTGAATCCCTTCAGACCGCGCCTCGTTCCCTCATGGGACCTCTCTGTAGTTCTTCAGGGTCTACAGAGAGCCCCCTTTGAGCCTTTGCAGTCAGCTGAGCTTAAGGCACTCTCCTTGAAGACTGCACTCCTGACTGCGCTCACTTCCATCAAGAGGGTAGGAGACGTTCTTTGTCAGCGAAACGTGCCTGGAGTTCGGTCCGGGCTACTCTCATGTGATCCTGAGACCCCAACCGGGCTATGTGCCCAAGGTTCCCACGACCCCTTTTAGGGACCAGGTGGTGAACCTGCAAGCGCTGCCCCAGGAGGAGGCAGACCCAGCCCTTACGTTGCTATGTCCAGTGCGTGCTTTATGCATCTATTTGGATTGCATGCAGAGCTTTAGAGTCTCTGAGCAGCTCTTTGTCTGCTTTGGTGGACAGCGGAAAGGAAGTGCTGTCTCCAAGCAGAGGATCGCCCACTGGCTCATTGATGCCATAACTATGGCATATCACGCCCAGGACATGCTGCCCCCGGTAGGGCTACGAGCCCATTCTACCAGGGATGTAGCGGCCTTGACCAGGGGCGCCTCTCTAACAGACATTTGCAGAGCAGCGGGCTGGGCAACACCCAACACCTTTGCGAGGTTCTACAACCTCCGGGTGAAACTGGTTTCGTCCCGTATAGTGGTACGCACAAGCAGGTAAGTCTGGGACAGCCGGCCGGGTGTATCGCTAGTGCATAGCGCCTTTCACCTCCCCTGAGCTGAAGACGTTTACCGTTAACTCCCAGTAGTGTTCACAAACTGTGTTTTGGGTAGTCAACTTGTCCCAAAGGGCCATTCAACACTCATAACAGTGTTGGGGGAGGTTACGTGTCAGCCAAGTGCGCTGGCTACGAGGAACACAGTGGTCTGCCCATCACACACCGCCAGTTCATGTAACACAGTTCAGCTAGTTGTGGTGTTTTTGTATAGGGACCACTAGTGTCACTACATCGACACAATGTTGAGTGAGTGACAGATAGGGAACATCCTGGTTACTTGCATAATCTCCGTTCCCTGATGGAGGGAACGAGACGTTGTGTCCCTCCTGCCACAACGCTGAACTACCCGCTGAAATGGCCGGGACCTTGTCTTGGCTCCTCAGCATAAAACCTGAATGAGTGGTTGCATACCAGCTCCTTTTATACCCGTATGTCCGGGGGAGTGGTATACAAATACCACTCGTCAATTTTCATTGGCCTTTTATCAAAGACCAGAGGTGTCTCGGGCTCCCAAGAGTGACCCCTAGTGTCACTACATCGACACAACGTCTCGTTCCCTCCATCAGGGAATGGAGGTTACGCAAGTAACCAGGACGTTTGCGCGTTCCACATTTTATCGTAAGTGTGTCATGCAGTGTGGCATTCGCACTGGTCTGGTCTTAGTCTTGACTCGGTCTCGCCCTGCCTTGGTCTCAACCCCTCAAAGTTTTGGTCTTGTCTCGGTCTCGATACACTCTGGTCTTGGTCTTGGCTTGGTCTCGGTTTAGGTGGTCTTGACTACAACGCTGCATTGAAGCAGTATTGAAGTCATTCTGCATTCAGATGTGCATAAATGGTTTTGTGCTGCTCTTTATTGAAGCCTTTCTTATTTCTTACTTTTCTTACTTTAATAGTTTTTTGCAATAAGGTGTTATAATTATTTAGCATATCTATTTGTTGAACATCCATTAGTCACCATGTTGAAGTGATGCGCTTAATGTCTGTATTTCCTTCTGAAACGTGTCTGATTGGGGTCATATTAACATAACAGAGCCTAACTATGCATTGCAACCCTTAACCACGTCAAGTCGACTAGTCGTTCAAACAACCGACCGACTAGGCGATTTTGGGAATTGGTAGTTTTGCACATCCCTAATCACAATCGTCTCATTTGTATCTATTTTTATTCCCTTTTAAGCATTTTAGCAGAAACTGAAGTCTCTGGCCTAAAGTTGATACGAAACATAACTATTTAACTCCATTAAATCTCCTGAGATCTGAAAGAGCAACCTTTGAGCAATACATTTTTTCTTTGGGACCCTCTACTATCTGTATCAATATAATTGCCAATAATTTCAAAAATAAAGCATACAAAATTATAAATAAGGAATAATCTGATAGATTACCCAACACTCAGATAAAACATAGCACCCATACAAACAAACTGCAGATTATGAGTGGAAAGGGAGGAGAAGGGAGAATGAATGAAGGAGACATGTTTGGTAGTGGGCGAATAAATGTGTGTTTTACACAATGTTAGAAAGCATTTAAATGTTAGAAAGCATTTAGCATTGAAACAGTCATAATGGCTGGTCACACTCTCACGCTGTTTTCCTTCACATTCACATTCTGCAACATAATCCATTTGACATGCAGGTCCAGCGGCAGAATTCAGCCGTAAATGAGCAGAGTATGGTGAGAAGCAAGTACAACCCCTCCCCCCCTCCCCAATATTTATACCATGATCAGTGGAAACATGTAAACGCTTCATGCTGCAACCCCCCTTAAATGTTCAAGTCAAATCTAAGCACTTGGTGAGAAGATAAAGCGCAGTCTCCTACCGCAGACAGTAGATGAGAGCCACAGAGGAAAGACTGGCACCCAATGACACATGCAAGGAGTTGTCAACAGGAAATGACATGATCACTAGTAATGTCAACAGGAGGCAACAGCACAACACAGTGTTGCACTGAAGAGGCAATTTTAGGTATAGAAAGGCAACTGTAGGTAAATGCTGTGAGAGAACACAACAGCATAAAGAATAAGCAGTAGCCAAACTGTATTACAGGTAATTGTATGTGAAAATGGCAGGAGTATTTGCCTTTCATCAGAAGTCAGCATCTGTATAAAATCCACACAACATTACTTTAAAGCAGGGATGTAGGAATGATTTGAAAAGGGGGCTCTGTTCCAAGTTAGCTGCTTTGCTGTCCTTCTAAGGGGTCGTTCAAACCAAGCGCATTCTTGTACTAAAAAAACTTGTCTTGAGACACTTTTAAAAAAAAAATGTTGAAGTTCTTTTTAACTTGACACAGAATCTAAGAAAGATATGGCACAACGGTCAAAGATGTCCATCTAGCCAATGTTTAGATAGAACATAACACCCCTCCTCTTAAGCAACTAAATTGAAAGGCTCTATGGGTAGAAACACAGAAATAGCCACAGAAATAGCACTCATCACTCGAAAGAAACAGGATTCCCAATTCAAAAATAAAGTTTTGACATTAGCATGTCACTATGCTAACAGTATGATCCTCTAATAAGCATGAAAACAGCACACACAAATACTGGGTTAAGACCTTTTTTTTAATTTTATGAAACCAGGGTATGAAACTTTTTAACCGCACCTCACTAAGACATAGTTAAAGTTCAAGAAAAGCCTACACATCTTTCCATTAATAATTAATGTAATTTTAACTGTACATTTTCAGCCATTTTTATACATTCATAAATTGGGGATTATATTTTGTGCATACCTATAAACTTGTCTTGGTGCATTTCGCCCCTTTCCCTCCTTGTTGAACGCAATTGACTCACATGCAGAACTGAATGAACGACATTTCTCCTCTCGGTCAGCAGAACCTCATTCACAAACTAAATGACTGAGTGATTCATAACATAAATACATTCACGAACGAGTATACCAGTACATTCAGTTTGTTCATGAACGAGACATTTCATCTCATTCAGACTCAAATGACAAACTCGACTGGTTCAGTGAAGGGGCATATTCATTCAGTGGGTGAAGCCAATAATATGCCGTTTCACGAAAGCACTCGAATGCTATTGGCTCAAACTATAGTCTGTCTTTAAAAGCATGAAAATCTAACAGAGCAGTCTCGCGCTTCAAACTAGAGCTCACTGGCTTCAAAAGGGAGAGATGTCAGTGAACGAGAACGAGATTTGTTCACAAACTAAACATCACTAGAAACAAACCACTCCGACAGCAGACAGCAGAAGATGATGATGCTTTCTTGAGTTCAAACACAGCTGGACGGAGCACATCTCTGAATGCAGGGGTCTCGAAATGTGATTTTCTTCGTTTCAAACTTTGTTTAACTTGACACAACGTCCTAAATGCGCTGCAAATATGAAGCAAAACAACGAAATTAAGACGTTCCAAAAGCGTCTGTTTGGCACATGTGTACATAGATGTGCCCTTAAAAAAGCCCTTACAATAAGCCTACCTTAGACAGAATGATGAATTCAGTTTCAAAATGGATTGATGTGGACCAGTGGCAGCCCATGCATTAAGTCTAGGCCTTCAGTGCGATTCATGCCATTAAGAAAACACCGTTTCACAAGACACCCTATGGACATAAATTATGTCACAGCCAACTAATAAAACCATTGACATTTTAAAAACACATTCACGCACGAAACTTGAAAATCCCCCCTCCTTTCCTGTTTAATAAATGAAGCAATCTCGTGGTCATGCAGAAACTCTCATGTTTGTAAATCCATAAGGATCTCTTTCTCAATGTCGATAGCCATGGTGATGACAGCTGACTCTTTCAGCTTGATCTCGCTCTCTTCGCTTTCAAATTACGTACATCACTTAATGATTGATTGGGTCACTCAAGGCCAGCTAGATGGCCTCAAATGGGACATATCCTAAAGACTACACCCACAAGAACAAATAAATCAGTCTGACTGGCTGATGAATCTGACAATCTGACATTAAATGCCTTATTCTGAAGGCTTAACGGGGTGGAGCTCAGACTCACATGCTGCTTCAGCATGCAATGCTAAACAGGTGTCATACTTGTTAGCATCAATGAGTAAATTCTGATTGTGTAACCTTTTTTGTTTTTCCCTATTCGTTTATAAATGAATTAGGAGTGGAAAGCGATTGAAAATACATAGGCAAAAAGGTGAATGAGAATGAAAGGATGAAACAAATATTTATTTTTTTAGGCATGTTAAGCCAGCAGAGATGGCTTTGCTGGCCCTGAGAATTCACCACTGCTGTGGACTGTGATAGGCTTGTGTTCAATGATATGGAAATAAAATACTGCCTTCTGAAGCCACTTTTTGTATCCTAATCAGTGTTTTACTTTTCTGCCACAATAATGTAATGTGTTTTAATTCATTTAATTATATATATATATATATATATATATATATATATATATATATATATATATATATATATACAGTGGTGTGAAAAAGTGTTTGCCCCCTTCCTGATTTCTTATTTTTTTGCATGTTTGTCACACTTAAATGTTTCAGATCATCAAACAAGTTTAAATATTAGTCAAAGATGACACAAGTAAACACAAAATGCAGTTTTTAAATGAAGGTTGTTATTATTAAGGGAAAACAAAATCCAAACCTTCATGGCCCTGTGTGAAAAAGTGTTAAAACACCTGTTAAAACATAACTTAACTGTGGTTTATCACACCTGAGTTCAATTTCTCTAGCCACACCCAGGCCTGATTACTGCCACACCTGTTCTCAATCAAGAAATCACTTAAATAGGACCTGCCTGACAAAGTGAAGTAGACCAAAAGATCTTCAAAAGCTAGACATCATGCCGAGATCCAAAGAAATTCAGGAACAAATGAGAAAGAAAGTAATTGAGATCTATCAGTCTGGAAAAGGTTATAAAGCCATTTCTAAAGCTTTGGGACCAGAGAACCACAGTGAGAGCCATTATCCACAAATGGCGAAAACATGGAACAGTGGTGAACCTTCCTAGGAGTGGCCGGCCGACCAAAATTACCCCAAGAGCGCAGCAACGACTCATCCAAGAGGTCACAAAAGACCCCACAACAACATCCAAAGAACTGCAGGCCTCACTTGCCTCAGTTAAGGTCAGTGTTCATGACTCCACCATAAGAAAGAGACTGGGCAAAAATGGCCTGCATGGCAGAGCTCCAAGACGAAAACCACTGCTGAGCAAAAGAACATTAAGGCTCGTCTCATTTTTGCCAGAAAACATCTTGATGATCCCCAAGACTTTTGGGAAAATACTCTATGGACTGACGAGACAAAAGTTTAACTTTTTGGAAGGTGTGTGTCCCATTTCATCTGGCGTAAAAGTAACACCGTATTTCAGAAAAAGAACATCATACCAACAGTAAAATATGGTGGTGGTAGTGTGATGGTCTGGAGCTGTTTTGCTGCTTCAGGACCTGGAAGACTTGCTGTGATAAATGGAACCATGAATTCTGCTGTCTACCAAAAAATCCTGAAGGAGAATATCCGGCCATCTGTTCGTGACCTCAAACTGAAGCGAACTTGGGTTCTGCAGCAGGACAATCATCCAAAACACACCAGCAAGTCCACCTATGAATGGCTGAAGAAAAACAAAATGAAGACTTTGGAGTGGCCTAGTCAAAGTCCTGACCTGAATCCTATTGAGATGCTGTGGCATGACCTTAAAAAGGCAGTTCATGCTCGAAAACCCTCCAATGTGGCTGAATTACAACAATTCTGCAAAGATGAGTGGGCCAAAATTCCTCCACAGCGCTGTAAAAGACTCATTGCAAGTTATCGCAAACGCTTGATTGCAGTTGTTGCTGCTAAGGGTGGCCCAACCAGTTATTAGGTTTAGGGGGCAATCACTTTTTCACACAGGGCCATGTAGGTTTGGATTTTGTTTTCCCTTAATAATAACAACCTTCATTTAAAAAGTGCATTTTGTGTTTACTTGTGTTATCTTTGACTAATATTTAAACTTGTTTGATGATCTGAAACATTTCAGTATGACAAACATGCAAAAAAATAAGAAATCAGGAAGGGGGCAAACAATTTTTCACACCACTGTATATATATATATATATATATATATATATATATATACAGGTGCATCTCAATAAATTAGAATGTCGTGGAAAAGTTCATTTATTTCAGTAATTCAACTCAAATTGTGAAACTCGTGTATTAAATAAATTCAATGCACACAGACTGAAGTAGTTTAAGTCTTTGGTTCTTTTAATTGTGATGATTTTGGCTCACATTTAACAAAAACCCACCAATTCACTATCTCAAAAAATTAGAATACATCATAAGACCAATAAAAAAAAACATTTTTAGTGAATTGTTGGCCTTCTGGAAAGTATGTTCATTTACTGTATATGTACCCAATACTTGGTAGGGGCTCCTTTTGCTTTAATTACTGCCTCAATTCAGCGTGGCATGGAGGTGATCAGTTTGTGGCACTGCTGAGGTGGTATGGAAGCCCAGGTTTCTTTGACAGTGGCCTTCAGCTCATCTGCATTTTTTGGTCTCTTGTTTCTCATTTTCCTCTTGACAATACCCCATAGATTCTCTATGGGGTTCAGGTCTGGTGAGTTTGCTGGCCAGTCAAGCACACCGACACCATGGTCATTTAACCAACTTTTGGTGCTTTTGGCAGTGTGGGAAGGTGCCAAATCCTGCTGGAAAATGAAATCAGCATCTTTAAAAAGCTGGTCAGCAGAAGGAAGCATGAAGTGCTCCAAAATTTCTTGGCAAACGGGTGCAGTGACTTTGGTTTTCAAAAAACACAATGGACCAACACCAGCAGATGACATTGCACCCCAAATCATCACAGACTGTGGAAACTTAACACTGGACTTCAAGCAACTTGGGCTATGAGCTTCTCCACCCTTCCTCCAGACTCTAGGACCTTGCTTTCCAAATGAAATACAAAACTTGCTCTCATCTGAAAAGAGGACTTTGGACCACTGGGCAACAGTCCAGTTCTTCTTCTCCTTAGCCCAGGTAAGACGCCTCTGACGTTGTCTGTGGTTCAGGAGTGGCTTAACAAGAGGAATACGACAACTGTAGCCAAATTCCTTGACACGTCTGTGTGTGGTGGCTCTTGATGCCTTGACCCCAGCCTCAGTCCATTCCTTGTGAAGTTCACCCAAATTCTTGAATCAATTTTGCTTGACAATCATATGGCTGCGGTTCTCTCGGTTGGTTGTGCATCTTTTTCTTCCACACTTTTCCCTTCCACTCAACTTTCTGTTAACATGCTTGGATACAGCACTCTGTGAACAGCCAGCTTCTTTGGCAATGAATGTTTGTGGCTTACCCTCCTTGTGAAGGGTGTCAATGATTGTCTTCTGGACAACTGTCAGATCAGCAGATTGTGTAGCCTAGTGAACCAAACTGAGAGACCATTTTGAAGGCTCAGGAAACCTTTGCAGGTGTTTTGAGTTGATTAGCTGATTGGCATGTCACCATATTCTAATTTTTTGAGATAGTGAATTGGTGGGTTTTTGTTAAATGTGAGCCAAAATCATCACAATTAAAAGAACCAAAGACTTAAACTACTTCAGTCTGTGTGCATTGAATTTATTTAATACACGAGTTTCACAATTTGAGTTGAATTACTGAAATAAATGAACTTTTCCACGACATTCTAATTTATTGAGATGCACCTGTATATATATATGGTAAAACTTTAAGCTTCCATTTGTTAACATTAGTTAATGAACTAGGAATCATCAACTAACAATGAACAATATTTATTTAAAGCATTTATAAATTTTGGTTAATATTTATTAATATTAATACAATTGGTCATCGTTGGTTCATGTTAGGGGTTGCATAGACTAGTCGACTTTAACTACTAATGTAGTCGACTCTGTCAGCCTGAAGTTGACTAGTCTCTTTCCACATACTTTACAAAACGCATCTGTAGGAAATACAGCGGGTGGCGGATTTCCGAAATGTAGGATAGCAAGGTAAGACTCATCATATAAATGAGGAAAGCTCTAATTTGTTAAGGTTAGGGTTAAATTACTCTTCCCCTGCCATCGGGAACTTGCCAGCAGGTGTGGAGGCCGATGGAAAAAAGAAAGTGGGTGAAAAATATTTGGATAAAGATGACACAAATGCTATAGTAACTTTCAATATACACTCACCAACCACTGTATTAGGTACACCTGTACACCTACTTATTCATGCGATTATCTAATCAGCCAATTTTATGGTAGCAGTGCAATGGATAAAACCACGCTGATACTGGTCAGGAGCTTCAGTTAATGTTCACATCAACCATCAGAATGGGGGGAAAAAATGTATCTCAGTGATTTTCCATCCATGTTTTTTTTTTTTTTTTTTTTTTTTTTTGCGACAAAAGGTGTAGCGCATCAAAATATAGCTGATGGAAACACAAATTATCGCAAAAATTTCACAAGTGTCGACATAATATTTTTCCGTTTAACTCTAGCGCATGTCGATACTTCAATTGTTGCAAAAAACTGGTTTGGAAACACTTTATTTCGAGAAAATTGCCATTAACGCAAAAATGTAGTGTCACATGAAAGAATTTAACCTGTGTTAAGCATGACCACAAGGTATACATCCTTGAAAGCCAATTTATTGTACTAAAAGCATTACTCGCACTGTTATGGATTGGTCTTAACAGCATACCTGCAAAGATCCGATGTTGCAAACACATCTGCGTCATGACACTTCCAGGAGTGCCAACACAAATATCTCTCATGCACCTGTCATCGACACGTGCACAGAGAACAAATAAATGGCCACTCTTTGCGATTAATTTTCTTGCGGTAGCCATCCGTTTATTTATTGAAGTTGCTTTTCCACACCATTGAAAATAATAGACGGCAGTCATGGAATTAGCCCACAATACAAAAAACATAATTTTTATGTACATGATGTTTCAAATTAAAAATAAATACACAATACTAGGAGAAAAGTATCAGTGTGCTTTTCTGAAACACTAACATAGCCCAATTCTATACAATTATTGTTTAGCTTACTTTTGAAAAAATGCTGGCAAAATTTCCTGTATTCAATTAAATAAATTACCAAACGAAAAACGCATTAAATAAAAATAAAATAAAAATTACCAAATTAAAAAAATAATATTGTTAGGCCTATTTCCTTGCCTTTTCATTACACAAACTTAAATTAGCCTTACCCTGTTTTGAAGATGAAAAAAGTCAGCTGAATGACATTCTCAGAATGTTCTATGCTTTTTTCAAGACTGTAAACTATCAGAACTATTTGTCAAATGCTGAGTTCACATTCAGAAAACTAGATTTGAACATTTCAAAACTTTTAAATCTAACCCTCTTTACCTCGGATTGCATTTGCTGAGCTTCTTCCGAAAATGTAAATTGCATTATGACGCTAAAATTAATTTTAGATGACAATCAAGTTCAGTTGGTCGTTAAAAGTTGCTGGACAAATATGCGGGACATAATGCAGTTGTGATGGCAATGCTTTAGATTAGATGATTGTTCAAAATAGCCTATTGAATATCAGGAATGTATCGAAACCTGATATTACACTGCTTCAATTTTTCTTTAATAGCTGTGCACACAGCATATACACATCGATGGATGGTTCTTATACTAAGACCGAAAGTTTCCCCCACTACTTGGTGCAGGTTGCCAGCTTGAACAGGGCCATGACGATTCGCTTTCAGGTCAGAACCGGTGCCAACCTGCAATAGGCACAACATCAGGACCAATATTACAGTCCTATCAGAAGGGCAACTTCTCCCTTTTGATTGCAATTCCTCCTCTTCTGATTGCTTTTACTTGTGAAATTAAAATGAATTTCAATGAATTGTCTCAATAACTGCTGATCTCCAGGGATTTTCAAATGCAAAAGTCTCTAGAGTTTACTCAGAATGGTGCCAAAAACAAAAAATACATTCAGTGAGTGGGAGTTCTGTGGATGCAAACGCCTTGTTGATGAGAGAGGTAGAAAAATGGACTCTGTCATTAAGCTCTTGTTTCATAAAATTAACCCAGCTTTTCCTGGAAGCCATAATCCTCCACAAGCTCAGGGAAAACACCGGAGTGTCCTTTCTGAGAGACAAATACTGCCATTTCTTATGACATGGAGTTTCCCTCCCGTTCTGCTGTTTGCACAACGAGAAACCAACAATGCTCTAATTAAATTAGAGATTGCCTTGAGAGATGGAACTAGAAAAGATAGAGAGAGATCAAGTTGACCTCATCAGTGGCTCTGAACTGAAGTGTGTTCTAGGTCTCTCGTGAGCTTACAGGACTATTGTGACATATGTTAGTCACATTTGACAGAGAAGTCTCCCTCTTAGGGTCATATGAATAAAACCTGTTCCATTCGCTCACATTGCTCCCAGGAGACAGCCCTAATGAGTTGCTTTGTTTTATTCTAATTCATAATAACCGGCACACACTGCTCTTAATTACCAACAGCACAGCACCTCCAGCTAAACAGCCACCTCAGTCCCTATGGACAATTCTCAGTCTCAAGCAGTCTTTTATTTACGAATACACATTCACTGGTTTCGAACATATGCTAGAGACCTCAAAATAAAATAAAAAAAATTTAAAAAAATATTGATGCCTCTGTCACATACTTTAAAGCCGGTTCAAACTATGTATCAGTGGTAGCCTAATAGTTCAGTACTGGGTTAATTACGCAAATAATTTAGATTCACTTCCAGTAATTGGTACCATGAACTGAAGATTGCTTCAGGGTATTGTCCCTGAAATTATTGTACCATAAATAGCACTGGATAAAACATATCTGCTAAATGGCATGTAGCTATTTCTCTATGTATGACTCCAGTTCAAGTTGTATTATGCAACAATCAATCAAATCAACAACAACTGATGTAACAACTGAGAGTCAGTTATCACATTTTGGTTCCCTTTTATATATGACTGTGGGGTGGTATATTGTATATAACAATATTTACTGCTCACCTGCATGTAATATTATGGATATTATCCTGCTATATTCTACCTTGTTAGTACACATAAATAATACTAATTTATGTACATGTTAAGGCTAAATCTCACAAAAACAATTTTCTGTGCTTTTTTTTTTTCTTGTAATTTCCACTAGCTATTCTCATTGCTAATCCCATTAGATTCTCATTAGTGTTATAAAGTATTTTTTAACAGTAAAACAGTAAAAATGCTGTAAAATAATGATTTTCTTTCTTTTCAATTCGCATAAATTAAAGGCAATATAACAAAAACTATCATGGTATGGATGGGCATTTGTACAAATTTCCAATTCTAATCGATTCTGATTCACAAGCTCTCGATTCGATTACGATTTTGATCAATTTCATTCTGATTAATTTGGGTATATTTAAGTTATAATGTGCATTTTGCTTACATGAAAAAGACATTCTCTCTAAGCAAATGCTGATTATTGTACTCACAGAACTGTGTTCATTAAGCACATATTGACAAAAGAAAAATTGCATGGCTTCAGGCCATGTCCAAACTAGTACGTTTTAGTTTGGAAATGCATCTTTTTTGTTTTGGCCTTCTGTCCACACTGAGATGGTGTTTTTGACAGCGAAAACTGAGCTTTTCAAAAACGCTCTCCCAAGAGCTTAAATTTGAAAATGCCGTCTTTGTGTTGTAGTGTGGATGGGGGAAATGGAGATACAGTATCTGAAAATGATGACATATTTGTTTTCATGTGACGCAGTCATGTGATCCATTCAGCCCAAAACAATCAAGATGGCGGCTCATGTTGTAGCAGCGTTGTTGTGCCTGATATTTCGTTTGATAGCGTTGTTTATTTTTTTTATTTTTTATTTTTTTTATCCCCTTTTCTCCCAATTTGGAACGCCCAATTCCCACTACTTAGCAGGTCCTCATGGTGGCGCGGTTACTCACCTCAGTCCGGGTGGCGGAGGACAAGTCTCAGTTGCCTCCGCTTCTGAGACAGTCAATCCGCGCATCTTATCACGTGGCTCATTGTGCATGACACCGCGGAGCATGTGGAGGCTCGTGCTGCTCTCCACGATCTACACACAACTTACCACGTGCCCCATTGAGAGCGAGAACCACTAATCGTGACCACGAGGAGGTTACCCCATGTGACTCTACCCTCCCTAGCAACCGAGCCAATTTAGTTGCTTAGGAGACCTGGCTGGAGTCACTCAGCACACCCTGGATTTGAACTCGCGACTCCAGGGGTGGTAGTCAGCATCAATACTCGCTGAGCTACCCAGGCCCCCACTTTGATAGTGTTGTTAAAGATAAGTGTTACTTTGTACAACCATCATATTGAATTCCTTCAAAGGCGACAGAGAGTTTACTCTGAATTGCTGTCCGGTGACGAAACATGAGGATGAATGCGTTTCAGACCATACTTTGAAAGGTGAATTTTTGCATCCGCTGTAAGGGAATTTAAGAGTTGTCATACATTTCAGTGTCGATGGACAACTTTTGGAAAATGCTTGAAAATGGCAGTGTGGACAAAGAGCATTTCGAAAACGTCATTTTCTAATGTAGCCGGTCAAGCTTCTCCGTGCTCCCCGCCAGCCTCCAGACCAACCCCTTGTGCTTCTAAATGCCACTGGAGATATATTTCTTGGTATTGTTTTTTTTATTTATTATTATGATTTATTATTATTGGTTTTTATTGTTTTTTGTTTATTATTTTTGGCCAGGGGTCACTCTGAAGTCAAAATACCTATTGCTCCTCTCCATACTTGAATAATTTCTTCTAGGGATGTCACGATATCATTTTTTTGAGAACGAGTATGAGTACCACTACTTTTTTTTTATTTTATTTTTTATACTCGCCGATACCGAGTCCGATACATATTGATTTTTATTTTCTTAATTTCTGAACTCAATATCAGCAGTTTATTTAAATTTTATCATTAAAATTGTGTTTAAATAAATAAATTAAAACTTTAATCAAATGAAAGTATAGCCCTAAATGGTTACACATTATTTTAATGTGTCCTTACTTATTATTACTAATTAACAACAAATACTTAATATAGGGTTAGGGATTGGTTTAGTTGCTTGTAATTATGCATACTTGAATGTTATTTCTACAGTAAATACATGTAATATGTGTAATGAGGACACATTAAAATAAAGTGCTACCCAATTAATTTTCAACATGAAATTGTATTCTTTTTTATCAAATGAAGTGCTTTTATACAGAACTTCACAGCACAATCCTAAATACAACATTGGAGTTATTTTTGTCAAGTAAAGTGCTGCTTAACAGAGCATCACAGATATGAGATATTGCTTAAATATAATACAGTTACTATTGATTTATTAGTAGTAGTAGTTAGTAGTAGTTGTAGTAGTAGTATAACAGTGAATATTACATAACTATACAGTAGTGATCTATTTCTGTAGTACTTTTTTTATTTAAACTGAGCTTTTATTTTGAAGTGTTTCTGTGTTGTTAGACCAAGGAGCTCTGACGTAATGATGGCAGATTCCCAATCAGGAAAAACCAGTCACTACATGACTCAAAGTGATTATTAAACAGCAAAAGGCTACTATTTAAATAAATAAATAAGTGTATGAGCCAAGGATCTCTTAAAGGTATGAACAGTTTGTGTCTTTATATCTGCACATCACCGGCTGCACACATTCACAAGCACTCGCATTTAAAATGCTGTATTTGCAAACTATCTATTTATCTCATTAAATCACAGCTTTTGCTGTTAAATAATCTCACTAGGACATGACGTGATTTTAATCTGTGTTCTGAATGTTTACTTAATGACATCCATACATCAGATGGTATCGTTTTTTGGTATCGGAGCATTTTTACGAGTACGAGTACCAGTCCATGAGCGTGGTATTGGACCCGATTCCGATACCATTATCGGTATCGGTGCATCCCTAATTTCTTCCAATAAATCAAGTATTGGATTTATGATCTTTGGGTTTTGGTCTGATGGTCCCTTTTATTTTATTGGGTCCTAACACCTGAGGGACATAATTATCCAAAAAAAATTTATTTATACCCAGCCCTAATTATATATACTTCACAATTTAAATAATATATTATTATACTTTTTACATCACAGTAATGACAATGAGATTTGGGAGAAAATATAAATGTTACAATGTAAAACTTCTTAATGTTCCTAAAAATAGGCTTCATTTCTTTAAGGAAAAACATAGTTTCTTCATTAGTTCTTTTAGTGTGAAGTATACTGTATTACCCAGACATGTGCCTCACGTTTCATGAGATTCATCCACAAATAGGCTTACAGTATATCTGCATATTGCATTTGTAACTATTTCAATATTCTGTGCCATTCAAACATGTGATAATATCTTCTGCGCTACAGAAACATTACCCTTATGACACTGCGCTGCTTTTTAATAACGGTACAGATGTAATTCACAACCTTAACTAATTGTACAGTATTGTATTTAAGGGAGCAGATTTCTAGAGATTCGAGCAGATTGCAGTGGTTTTACATGTTCTCCTTCAGAATGTAGCCTGCAGAAAGGATTAGTTTTCAGTCAAAAAGTGGCTGGCAGAGTATGCAGCCATTCCCCACTCTGGAGAGGAAGAGAGACATGGGGAGATAGAAGAAGAAAAGGCTTGTCTTAACTGCCATGTTACAGAGGCAGTCCTGTGGGACCTCAGAGAATCTGTCTGGGCCTGTGTGGACACAGCATGTTATAAAGATACAGAGTGAATCCAACATAAAGGTCTGTGAAAGAGAGGGTGAGATGTAGGACAGGAGATACGTATATAGGGAAAGACAGATTTTTAAATGTGCGTTTTAGAGAGTGAATGTCTAAGACAAATCTTCTATTCCAAAACCTAGCTGCCTACAGACACAGAATTTAAAGGCAGCATAGGCTGTTCCAAAGGGTAGGCATCTTAATTAACCTTAGATATGGTAGCTCACTTTGGCCAAAACAAATATTGTGTTGTTAGCTTAGCAACATGCTAACGTCAAACTGTATTGAAATCAATTGTTGCGTCTACCATGTGGATTGCCATTTGTGTGCCAAGTTGAGTTGCAGGGTGTTCCAAATCAATTGTAATGTACCATGATGGTTCAGCAGCTCATTAAGTTGTGAAACAGAGCTAAAATCACCACTCCATTGATAGAGCAGAAGACTTTGATATAACAGAAGACATTGGCTTCAGCAGTGGACAAGAGATGCAACCCCTTACAGAGTGGGAGAGAGAGAAAAGAGTGAGCTGGAGGTGTGCTAATTACAGCAGAGAGAATCAGGAGGTCACAAACTGAATTAGACCGGAAGAGAGGGCCAGGTCTGGACCTGCAGGGAACAGCACTCCAGAGTTACACAATTACTGCTTGTTTGCTTTAATGTTTTTGTATGGGGAGAAGTGTGTGTTTATGCGTTATGTACAATATGCATGCTTATTTATGTGTTATATAATCAAGCCTATAACAGTTCATACATTTGAGATAATAATTTAAAAAAAATAATAATAAAAACATGCACATGCTGTGTTTCCTGTACATCAACGCCATTGGCGCTGCACCACTGCTGTGTATACAATGCGACAAAATGATGAAAAATAATGACTATGTTATTTATTTGAGCTGAGTTTTTAGCTTCAGAAAAATATTCAGAACACAGTAATATACTGGCAATAAACAGTCAGGTTAACTTTCTTTTGCATTGTCCTTGCTGCCTTCACTCACAAACAAACATACAGCACAATGTGCCGTCCAATTGGTTTTGTTCTTTTTAATGAATCAATCAGTCGAAATCAGTCAACTCAGTTCCTCACAAGATAGGCATGGATGACTCACTCGCTCACTGAACCATGGGTTATTACAGTGAATCAGACTCTAAATGATCTAAGAAACATTACTGTGTTACTTGTACTTTTTGAAAGCAATTTGTAAACAAACACTGCACATGGACTCTCTAATCTCTTAATGTCTTGCATTTCTGTATAGCAGCATGCCATTTTGTACACATCCCTGTGTCAATGCCTTGCGGTCATGTGAAACTTCATGACTATTCATTGTAATGGGGAAAGACACTTCCAACTTGATCTATCTTTCATTTCATAACTGCCTTGTCTCTGAATGGCAGTCCACAACACATTGGTAAATACACCCAAGTGTGCACAAAGCTGAGAGTAATTGCTCATGATTTTACAAGTGTCCCAGGCAGGGGAAAACAATGATCACATGAGTGCCCTAGAGGCTGCAAGCACATCGCTGGCCTGTACCGTGGCAGTAGAATAGAATCGTGATCCTTGGTTTTGTCCTCTGGCTTTCCACTGAGCCTCTGTGCCGTGTCAAAAAGGCCCCAGGGCTGAGGACGATAAGCCAACTCCAGGGACATGGAGTGGCCTCGGAGCCAAAGAAGCGCTCCTCCGCCAGCCCTGCTTTCACCATCTGCCCTTCCAGGAAAGGTTAAAGAAGACTCGAGTAGGAAGCATTGATTTCCACGATTTGAAGACGGGTCTAGTTGGAAAGGATTAAGGAGTTACCTGCTGCTCTGGCAGTGGCAGTGCTAAATGAAAAGTCTGGTTACTGTGTGTTTAGGACCATGTGGTTGGTTTTAATGCCTAGATGCAGGTGGACAAACCCTGCAGCCAGATTATTCTCCGCCTGAGGAGAGTACGCACTTGCCAGTTCCTTCCCCTACTATAGGTTCAATGTGTGAGCTATTTATATTTGATCTAACCCTTAAAAAGGACTTTCATTGGTGTATCCTAATGTAATCAATTTTACTTGGACAAAACCAGTTAACTTGTTACCACAAAACAGTTTTTTAAGTTACCTGACAAAACATTTTTAAAGTGTGGGTACATGGTTTGGTGCAGAGGTTTTGAAATTGGGGTCTGGGTACCCCCAGGGGGCCACAAGAGGGTGCAAGGGGGTCCATGGAACATTTCAGAAGTTTAAAAAATAATAAAAAATAAAACAAAAAAAAAATGACATTAGTGCTTCATTCTACATTCTAAAGACTAACCATGAGGTTTACTGCAATATTTTTTATATTGACAACTATAGTGTTTCCCTAAACAGTGTCACCATTAGCTTGCACAATAGTTACCTTTAAATTTTAAGAAGGGGGTTCCTCGCAAGGGGAATATTATATTTGGGAGTTCTTGATGTCAAACAGTTTGAAAACCCCTGGGTTAGTGTAAGGGTGGATGTACAAATATGGCAATATAAATTGTAATGGTGTTTATATGGGCAAGTATTGACTGGTTTTAGTCACGTGAGTTTTTCCTCGTCGCAGCCATATTTGTGACCATCAGAGGGGGGAGGAAATGACAGTTCATGTAAAAACACCTTTGAAATGATATCTATATAAAAAAAATAACACCAATAATTGCTTTTGATCCATGCCAAGTCTTAGGAAATATGTAGACAGGTGAAGTCAGCACAAATATTCCAAATTTCCCTTTCGCTTACATTTACATATATTTTATTCACAATGTATCTGTGTATGCCAGACAGGGGCAGATCTATGAAAAATATTTCAGCTCTGTAAGTCCATACAATGCAAATGAATGGTGATCAGAACTTTGTAGCTCCAAAAATCACATTAAGGCAGCACGAAAGTAAACCGTCCTGGTGGACGGGAACGAGACGTTGTGTCGATGTAGTGACACTAGGGGTCACTCTTGGGAGCCCCAAACATCTCTGCTTTTTGAAAAAAGGCCAATGGGAAATGGCGAGTGGAATTTGCATGCCACTCATAATAATTTTTAAATTTTATAATTAATTTAATTAATTTAATTAATTCTCCCCTGGACATACGGGTATAAAAGGAGCTGGTATGCAACCACTCATTCAGGTTTTGTGCTGAGGAGCCGAGACAAGGTCCCGGCCATTTTAGCGGGTAGTTCAGTGTTGTGGAAAGAGGGACACAATGCCTCGTTCCCTCCATCAGGGAACGGAGGTTACAAACGTAACCAGGATGTTCCCTCTCTGTCACTCACTCGACGTTGTGTCGATGTAGTGACACTAGGGGTCCCTATACAAAACACCACAACTAGCTGAACTGTGTTACATGGACTGGCGGTGCAAGATGGCAGACCGCTGTGTGCCTCGTAGCCAGCACACCAGGCCATCACGTAACCTCCCCCAATGCTCTTATGAGCGTCGAACGGTCCTTCGGAACAAGTCGACTGCCCAACAAATAGGGACAGGCTAGCCCAGCCGTGGCCTCTTTTCCTCTTTTTTCTCCCCAAAAAGAGTTGAATTTGTTAACCGACTGGGGGCCATAAATGTGTATGTCGGGGGGGTGTCACTCCCAAGGGGAAGACACCGCATAGACCACACCCCGCCCACACCTGCCCACATGGTCCTACCGAGTCTTGTTGGAAATATGTCATGTGGAGAAGTCGCATGGTAGGTCCTACCCGAGGGGGGAGGAGTTTCTACAAGCATGGTGACCGGGGGCAGAGGGGCCTCTGCCCAAGAAAGATGCAGTTTACTGACAGGGAAACGATTTAGCGGAAGATATATAACATGGGGTCACCTATGGGGAACCAGCGCATGTGTAGCACCTACCCCAGTACAGGGTTTAGTTAGCACATGTACTGGGCCGGCGCGAGTTTCTCCGCAAACTCGTCTGCCACAGGGCTAAGGAGGAAAGTCATCCAGGGATCACAACTTGTGAACACGACTGGGAGTCAAAGGCACACGTCTTCACCTCATGGGAGGAGAAAGGCGCTATACGCAAGTGGTACACCCGGCCAGCTGTCCCGGAACTTACCTGTTCGGACCTGAAAACACACGGGATGAAACCGGCTCAATCCGGAGATTATAGAACCTCACAAAGGTGTTGGGTGTTGCCCAGCCTGCTGCTCTGCAGATGTCTGCCAAAGAGGCACCACTGGTCAGGGCCCAGGAGGCCTCTACACTCCTAGTAGAGTAGGCTCGTAGCGCCATGGGGAGCGGCACGTTCTGAGCGTGATATGCCATCACGATGGCATCAATGACCCAGTGGGCGATCTTTAAAAAGACGCTCTCCATTAATGCCACTCTTTTAAGAAGGGAAAATATACTCTTTTAGTAGGAAGAATATACTCTTTTAGCTGCTGAAGCACCCAGGGGCGTTCTCTGCACTTCACCAGTGCAAGAGGGGGAGAAGCCGCTGTAATGCACCGCAAATCCAACAGCTTTTCGAGGTGAATGGATCAGCAGAGTAATTCAGCTCGCTGAACACAACCGCTCGGCTCCGAAGAGAAAATCTGAATGAGTGGTTGCATACCAGATCCTTTTATACCCGTATGTCCAGGGGAGTGACTTGCAAATTCCACTCGCCAATTCCCATTGGCCTTTTTTAAAAAAGCAGAGGTGTTTGGGGCACCTAAGAGTGACCCCTAGTGTCACTACATCAACACAACGTTGAGTGAGTGACAGATAGGGAACATATGACTCCATTGGTTGAATTAATATCTTCAGAAGCAATATAATAGGTGTGGGTGAGAAACAGATCAAAATGTAAGTCCTTTTTTACTATAAATCTCAACATTCACTTTTACATCTGAAAGTAAAATGTGGTGCCTATTTAGTTTCACTTTCACATACGAAAGTGAAAGTAGAGATTTAGAGTAAAAAAGGACTTAAATATTGTTCTGTTTCTCACCCACACCTATCATATTGTAAACATGGATTTAACTATTGGAGTCTTATGGAATACTTTTATGATGCGTTTATGTTATTTTTGGAGCTACAAAGTTCTGATCACCATTCACTTGAATTGTATGGACCTACAGATCTGAGATATTTTTCTAAAACCTTTGTTTGTGTTCAGCATAAGAAAGAAAGACATACACATCTGGGATGACATGAGGGTGAATAAATGATGAGAGAGTTTTCATTTTTGGATGAACTATCCCTTTAAGTCTAATGAACTCATTTTATCAAACGTGACTAGTACATAGGCTGCCAGTTTCTACTCAGTAAATCTGATGGAATCCATGTAGACAATTTATATTAAGTTTATGTTAGATTTGTTTATATAGATTGATATTTAGTTTATATTTTGCAATTTGAGGTTTGGGTTCTGTTCCGTGTAAATTTCTAATCATTTGGATGTAAATGTGATCCTCCTTATGTAAATTAAATTTCATGATAACTATGTTTTCAATTGTTCTCAATGAACTGCTCCTGATAACTTTTGTAGAATTGATGGTTATTAAATGAGTTAATCAAAGTATGTAAAAGATATAACAAAATTATGCAAGTATTGATTATTTTTGTTATTTTATTTTTTTACATTCCTTGTGTATTAAGTCATGTGTTCATATTTCAAGAGCATAGACTCATGTTGATGCATTATTAATTTGGCCCCTCTCGGCACACTGTGGCTCCTCTGTGGCCCCCTATTTAAAAAATGTCTAGATCCGCCCTTGGTCACAGAGTCTGATGTGTGACCGGCGAGTACACACGCCTACTGGTACATCACCGCAAACATCTCTCATTCAGATGTTTTTGTGTTGTTATCTGGTTTGATTTGGTCACAATATAACAAAACATCTGTGATAAGTTTAACTATGTTGTCTCTTTGTCTCTTTTGGAGTGTAGTGAATGTAAAAGTTAATTTAGTTATAAGTTCGTTTAAAAACATACAGTATTTTCTGTATCAACTTGCTGTGTAAATATGACTCATATGTTTACATTGTAGTCTGGTGACATGCTTCATAATATTATGTGTTGTTTACTGCCGTAACAGTATACATTATAGTGCTTTTTACTTAAGTTTTACATACCTCTATTACTAATTCTTTAGTTTGGATGTTATGAACTTAACAGCATCCTATTTACATTTACAGTTTAACTGTATCCGACTCGATTATGTTACTAATTTAAATGACACATAATTTAATTGGCTTTGGTTAGTAAACAGCAGTATCACTTTATCAAGCTTTATAAATAGAAATACAAGTTTTGCACACTTTTGCCGCATCCCACAGTGCAGCACACTGAAAGTATATGGGCTTTGGTAATAAACATGGCGGCACAGTTATACAGTTACAGTTATAGTGTTTGGATCAGGGCTATGTGTTTGCCATTTTGCAATCCCATTTGGTAACACTAGTGGCGCATTATGCACTTCATCTTTAAGATATCTTTATGTACATATGATGGATGTCAACAAGGTGTGAACCCACCATCTATATGTTAATCACTATTGATGTACACACAAAAAAGATGCCAAAAGTGTCTGTTCCCGAATGCATATGAGGGGTAGCAAGGTGGAAATTGCTGTCTTTCTGTCTCATTAATTTTCCTTTCAAACAGAGATCCGGCAGGCCCATGGCTCTTTAGTCCCATACATATTTAATGCCCCAGGGAAGAGGACGCAGAGGGCTGGAATCTGCTCTCTCTGCAGTCTCCATGGCTTAGGCAGTGAATAAAGCGCCCTTACAAAGTCACATTGTTGTGCTGTCAAGAGGGCAGCCTCTCGCCAAAATGTCATTATCTCCCCACTTGTGTGCAACAATGAGCAGGCCACGGAAGGTGAGGAGGAGTGCAAACACACAGGAACAGTCAGAAGAAGAGGGAAAGATGCTTTTAAAGGGGGGTGGGGGTGGGGGGAGACAAAGAGAGATGTGATTGTTTTCTTGAAATTTAATTTAACTTCAAGAAGTGTAAGGGTCATTAAACTGACATTCCACAATTCAAACAAATTGCAATGCATGAGCAAAGGTCAAATGAACATAAGAACAGATTTGCAATTTAGATTGTGTTAAAAGGCTGCCATCTCCCCAGATACACATTTTTTAATTTTATTAGGAGAACGGCCACTGCTTTAACAATATAGTTTTGCTTAAAGGGGTCATGACATGAGGAATACAATTTTCTGTGATCTTTTGACATGTAAGAGTTAATTGTACTATAAAAACATACTGTAAGTTTCAGAACTCAAAACTTCTACCTCAATAAAAAAAGAGCATTTATTTAAACCAAGCTGCAAAAACGGCTTGTTTTGATTTTCCATACTTTGTGACATCACACAGATGAATACATCACCACATGACTGCCAATACAGCAAGACATCAACGCCTATTTTTACATCATCGCATCCTTGGCCCACACACCGTCGCTCAGTCAGAATGGTAAAGAGGAGAGAACATGACAGATGGGCCTAAAATTCCTGCATTTCAGGGGGACACAGGACAGCTTCTTATGCACACCTGGACTATTTTTAAAACATTTTCTACATAAACATGCAATAGACAAACTACTTCAACCGTCATCATGAATCACGCATTGATTTTAAGTTATAACTCTTAAAGGGGTCATGACTTTTTTTATAGTTTCATTATCTTCCCAGAGGTTCACTGATACTGTTTGTAAAGATTTTTTTGCACCAAAACATTCATAATATTGTAATATATGATCATTTTCCACCCTGTTGCTGGCCCTCTGTCTGAAACACTCAGTTTTGGCCTAAACACCTCTTTTAAACTTCAACGTAAGTGGCCACTGTTATGATTGGTTAACAGTGTGTAGCCCCTCGAATACAGCTATATTTGAAACTCAATCGGAAGAGAATGAACAAGCTCCACAACATTATACAACTACATTTTAGGGTTTACACATTACACACATCCATGCTGATATGAGCCAAAACAAAAGCACATACATAGTCCAAGGCATGGTGAACTAGACGCACACATACAGTATCATCCTGCACTGAAGCGCACATTGCCGGAAACGCATTATAACGTTGAAAGACATCCATCTAGTGCATATTTATATACACCAACAATTAAAAATAGCGCAGATGGGCGCAAGAATGCATCCAGGACATGTTTGTGCTCAAAACAGCATCATCAGGCTAGTTCTGAAATGTACAGTATGTTTTTATAGTAGAATGACCTCTTATATGTCAAAATATCAAGGAAAATTGTATTCCTCATGACAAAACCCCTTTAAAATGAGACCACCATTCAGCTTCTTGCTGTTTTGACTATAAATGCGTCCTGTAAATGTTTATGCAACCATCTGTAAACATGCACTAGATTGACATCTTTGACTGTTTCTGGAGATGTGTGCTAGGTTTTACGGGTGCTTTCACTCTAGCACTTTTGGTGCACACTCTGGGTCAAATGACGTCAAAGTTTGGTTTGTTTGGATAATGTGAATGCAGTTTTCCGAACTCGGGTGCGCACCCGCAAATCGCACCCAGGTCCGCTTGAAAAGGTGGTCTGGGGCACGGTTCATGTGAACTCTGGTATAGTTCGCTGCTGATATGAATGCAAGCGTACCAAATCATGGAAGTGAACCGCTTGTGATGATGTATTATTTGTGTCTTTGCAGGCTCATGACCGCAGTTATTATGGTATAATACATTTCTTATACCTGCTTGTCTCCAAATAAACAAAACTTTAATACTTCACATAACACAGTGACGTCTTCTTGAGTTTTTACCTAGTTACAGTGGTAAATAGCTGCCGCTTGTACTCATGTTGATGACGTAATCAGACCACGTTTCAGACCCAAATAATATGATGTGAACAGAGACCAACACGGGCAGCAGGAGAGGGAGGAATCGAACTCGGGTTCAGTCCAAGCAGTCAAACCAAGTGTGAAAGTACCCTAAGAGCAACAGAAGCTCAACATCTAAAAATGCCTCTGATCTGATCCATTTCATTGCTGCTGCTGGCTGCGAGACCACATCTCTACCAGAGTAAACAGACGATGGAACATGAGAGATGTCGCACCTGTGAAGACCAGCGTCTCTGCTTTAGTCTCTGTTGAAGCATCCTGACATCATGAAATAGTGACTGAGGGTTAACAAATTTCAGTGCAGGATGATATGTGTGCCCGTCATGTTTCACTGTGGATTGTATTATGTGTGTTCAGCATATTTCAGCATGGATTGTATGTGTGTTCAGCTCATTTCAGTGTGTATTATATGTTTTTTTCAGCTCATATCAGTGTGAATTGCTTGTGAACCATTCACAATATGATTCATGCTTTGCAAAGGAACTGATATAAAAAAATAGGGCAGTTAAAAACACTACTGGACCCGACCGCAAAACCACATGTAAACAATTCCATTCATGAATGTCTCATTTGTCATGACTGTTTGACATTTATAGTTTATGGTTCTGCTTTGCTTGAGTGAACATTGTGATACATTCGGATGCAACGTGTTCTGTGTGCGTTAAGTGTAAACCCTGAAATTTAGTTTTTTATTGTTGTGGAGCTGGTTCATTCTCTTCCAGTTGAGTTTCAAATATACTGTATATGGCAGGTTTCGAGGGGCTGCATGATGTTAGCAAATCATAACAGTGGCCGTTTACACAGAAATTCAAAAGTGACGCTGAGGCCAAAACTGAATGTTTTAGACAGAGGGCCAGAGGCAGCGAAGAAATGTATCATATATTACTAAATTATGAATGATTTGGTTAAAAAAATAATAACTTTACTAAAATTATAAGTGGACATCAGGGAAAATAATACTATCATACACACACAAAAAAAAAGAGTATGTCATGACCCCTTTAACACATCAATAATGCTTAACCCACCTGCACTCAAACACACACAAAACAAGGTATCAACTTCAGTGATTTTCTGTATACCAACTACTCAAACACACTGATTAAAGTGTGTAATCTGTACATCACCAAATAATCACTGTTGTCAAACAGATTCCAGAAAACTCCCCCGTCTTCCATTAGTTGTTTAAACACATAGTTATGCACTGAAGTCATTCCATTGGTTAAGCCAATGTTGCTGTGTTGCGCTGAACTGGCTTCTCAAACAAACAGAGGAATGTTTTGATTGCACCACAGAGCCACAGTGTGGCTCACAAATGGCTTACTTACTTATGGCTTTTAACATCGAACAAATTACACACATTTGCATTGTGTTTAATTTGCACAAACACAACATGATTTTCAGTGCATGTTTGTTAAACACAAATGTGTTGCATGTACAAAGATCACAGGAAAATATTTTCTTGGATGCAGAAATTAACAAAAATCTAAGTCTCTTCTAGGGCTGACCCTAGACTGACCCTTCAAAAAAAAAACAAAAAAAAAAACTCTGTCTTAAAAATAGGACACCTGGGCCCACTTCACATTCAAAAGCAGCTGTCAATCAACATCACTCAATCACAATCATTCTAACCGACAAAAATCCTGGGAAAAACAAGCATCTCTCCACATCTCTCCAAAAAGTCCTCCAAGGAAGAAGTAATCTTGTGTAACCAGACTTTTGACCAATGGCCAAATTGCAGCTTATTCCAGCCTAGACCTACCACCGAAAGAGAATGATCTACCAATATGCAAAGTGACCAACCACAGTTTGATTTCTGTTCATGTGCTGTGTATGTGCAGTTTTATCTAAAAATAGGCAAAGTCTCTGTGAATGCTTGTATAGAAAACACAGGACAAAATAGTGGAAAATGTGTGTATAATTTCTGTCCATCCAAAAATAATAGGTATGATTATTTCACAGACATAACTCACATAAACAAAGCAGAATATACAGTTTTGTTCATTTTATTCATATGTAGCTTGCTACTAAGTGCCTCAAACAAAACATCTTTCAATAATTTGACAGCACTAACATGGCAAACTTGGGCAAATCCAGTGATTAGTTGTTCCTCAGAAATGCTCATTGTATCAGGACGGTACTTTTTAACATAACTTTGTTTCCAGGTGGACTGTTAACCTGTGTAACTCTAGTAAGTTATAGTGGTCCTTTGGAAAAGGTACAAACAACAACAACAACAACAACAACAACGGTTTTTTCCTTCATTCTCTCTCACTTATGCATAGACACACATTTTGACAGATGGAGGATTATAAATCTATTTCCTCCAGATAGTTGCTATTCATCTGCCTTAGGTTATCTACAGGCTTGGATTTTGGAATTTGGAGACTCTGAAATGGAAATGCAATGTTGTGGAGAGTCTAAACAATCTAATGATTAATATGGATTATGCATTGGATTTGTGTGCCATCTGAAGCGTAAATACTCTGTGCGTGGCATGCTATGTAGAGTCGTACAGCACATACAAGCCTGCTGTGAGATGTAAACCTCAATATCTAAAATCTAAAAGCAACATGAATATATCACTATATTTCAAAACAAACTATGTATATTTTGTTAATAGTTTATTAAGCTAAATGAATACTAGTTCTGTCATGTTCCGCCATGAACAGGATGTTTAGAAATATTAAGCAGAACACCTAGAAGTAAATATAGCTTTAATCAAATAATTCTTACTGTTTCTAGGCAGAAAATGAGTGCCTTCTTTGTTCTGTATAGCCATGAGTGATTATGTGTAGTTTTGTTCTACAATAAGAGTACCATAACCTCGTTTCAGCACCATGGACAGGGACCAATTAACACTAGTCTGGAACAGAAGCAATAGAGAGAGGGAAAACAAAGAGAGGTGCAACAATCTGCTGCACACTCAGTGCATCGCAGTGTAATGTACATTATAAAGTGTCTTGCAGCCAGTTTGGCAGGACATTTTGCCCTTGTTTTCTTATATCACAATACAGGAAATTTGAGCTCCAAAACTGTACCCTGACTACGGCTGATCGTTTGGGAATGACATAATTCATATGCTATTCTCTGCGGTGGCTTCTGCAGCTGCTCGGTAATGCCCTATTAAGGTACTGGCTAAGAAGAGCAGTCTTATTTCATGCATGTGCAATGGGAATGTCATTCAGCGCCATGTCTGAAGTGGGGGTGGGGGGAGAACTCTGAAAAAATGAATGGAATAGAATAGCCTTCCGGGGATTACACAGGAAAATCACTGCTGCGTTATTAACGTTACTGTAATTCCATAAAGTACAACGCCATCCCTCTCTCTCACACACACGCACGCACACGCACGGTCTTTGTATTGTTCTCTCCCATATCTCTTTGCAGATAGGAGAATCATATATATATATATATATATATATATATATATATATATATATATATATATATATATATATATATATATATATAGACTGTTTCAAATGGAAGGCCATGCCCTCAGCTTCTTCCATACTGAGGTAATTACTGACTATGACAGCAGCAACACACCTGGAATCACAATACTTTCATATATACAGAAGCACTATGGTGGATTTGCATAACGTTTCTTAAAACTCAGGGAGGAAGCAACAGCTTAAAAGAGCTATTTTTGCATGTTCCATCACTTCCCTTCCATCTAAACCAAACTTATTCATTTAAAATGCTAAAAAAATCCACCTTCATCATTCACGTTGACGCACAAGTGCGCGCGCGCACCGTATGCCCACGTCTACGCGTCGCGTTCACGCGCGCAGGTGACAAAACAGTGGACCGTATATGATCACGTGTACTGTTTATGCATATGCATATGCATATGAACACTTAATATGTAAGAAAGGTCTTCCTTAATCGTGACAGCAGAACATACTGTACATAACGAGCTTCTGCTGCTTCTGTCAACAACATAGCCAACAAAAATGGAAACGCATCCTACCGTGCACTCTTCCATGCATGTCCGCACCGAATATACATCCGTTTCATATTTCTGAACCAAAAGCTCAAACTCTTGGTATTTCTCCTGAGCTCGTCGGTCGTAGCCTTGGTAAGCCTGAACGCAGCGGCTGCATCCCGATGTATCGCCGCCCGTAGCCATGTCCAAGCTACAGGTCAAATTGTCCGGACTCGTAAACCCGTAAAACAAATCCAAAAGCGAGTAAGAATTACAAAAAGAAAGATAGAAATCGCTCAGGTTCCACTCGGAGAGGCCCGAGCACGCGGCTTTCGCCTCGGCGAAAGTCAAGCAGTTTTTGGAGAGGCTGTCAGGGTGACAAGTTTCAAGTCTCCACAGAGGTTTGGTAGAATTGCCTATAAAAATAAGACTCTGCTCTCCGACGGGCTGATGGCTGGGTGAAAGTATATGGTTCGTGTGCTCCACCGTGTCCATGACGGCCAAATTGTCGAGCCGTTTGTCTCGAGTCCTTGTCAATTTCGCCTCGGCGCAGAACCACAGATGATCAGAGAGCAAAACGGTGATAAACAAAAGAGAGGCTAAGGACAGTCGCCATCTCTGGGCCCTTTCCGAATCGGTGAATAATGGCTTTTCGTCCTCTCGGGGTGCAAACCAGATTTTTAAGCCGTCATCTTGCTGCCGACACGTCCAAACACCTCTGGTCATATTTCAGGAAAGAGCAGCACTGGCCGACTCCACCGCGACGGCTCCTCTGCCACAAAATGCATTGACTTGAAAGGGTTTTTTTTTCTTCTTCTTCTTCTTTTTTTTTTCTCCCCGGTGTAAACAGCGGTCCTAGCAGCTGTATCCGTGTCTATCGGCTAGATGAAGCCGCGCGCGGTCATATCTCCGCTATTCCGCATGGCTCCCCGGAGAAAACCCGAATTCTCTGTGACAACATGCCTCCTCTCGTGCCTCCTCTCCCCATAGACCTTCATAGAGCAGCTGCTGTGTCCCTGTATCTCCTCAAGGGAAGGCGAGATCCTGAAAGAGCTGCTCTTTCCCTGTCTGGGCGGATTGCCTTCGATCTTCCCCGTACATCATAATCATCATCTTAGGTCCTGTGTTAAGTTGCCGCCATGTTCGTCTTGAAACACTTTTTGGGGAGCTGGGTCATTTGCGTCATCTCCATCCTAGCGCAGTAACACAGATCTACAGACTACAGGCGATGAATGTGCACACGCGCGCGCACGCGCCCGTTCATTTATGTGCATAAACTGGACGTTTCAAAATGCTAATTGATCTTAGCACAACAGACGCATGTCTCAGTCAGACCTGTAGCCGGTGCATTGTTTAAAAAGGTGCTTTTCCTGGCTGTGGCATAGAATTTTATTAAAAATAAATAAAAATAAACAAATAAATAAATAAAATATAAACCCTGGCATCCTTTTGTACTTCTTCTTTCACCCCCTAGTCCACACGCATGTTCCGCTCATCTTCAAAATTCCGACAAACGTTGGTGTTAGGTGACCTGACGACGAATCCGCTCCGAACAAAATAATGCACTAGGCTGTATGGCCGTTACAAATTTCGTTGTGTCCGTTATGTCGATAAATATCATCGTTTTGGAGGTGCCATGCAATGCGTAATGTCCTTTAACTGCGCAAAGACGGGAGGAAAAAATGGCACAACATGTTGCGTGATGGAGAATCAACGTGTGAAAGAGATGAAATGACATTTGTATGGTGCGTTCATCTCGTTTTCCCCCCCGTTTAGGCTGAAGTTTATTAGTATGCAGCGTTCAACTGTGTGTAAGGAGCCGGGCACAGGAGAGACATCTGGGCGTCAAAGCAGCACGTTGGAAAGCAAGCGTGGAAACGTGAGGCGTGTGTGTGTGTGTGTGTGTGTGTGTGTGTGTGTGTGGGCAGGTTTAAGTGGTTTACGAGGACTTTTTTTTTTTTTTTTTGTGGAGGTTATAAACTGGTAATTACAAGGGTATTATGCTATAAATGTGGTTTGAGGACATTTCTAGTGTCCCCATAATTCAAATCGCTTAAAAACAAATCGCTAAACAATGTTTTATTGAAAATGTAAAAATGCAGAAGGTTTTTTGTGAGGGTTAGGTTTAGGGTTAGGGGATAGAATCTATAGTTCGTACAGTATAAAAATCATTATGTATATGGAGAGTCCTCTTAAGGATAGCTGTGTGTGTGTATGTGTGTGTGTGTGTGTGTGTGTGTGTGTGTGTGTGTGAGAGAGAGAGAGAGAGAGAGAGAGAGAAAGAGCATGCGGGCGAACTAGGCAGATAGCCCCTAATTATACATATTGAAAAACGATCCCACACCTAAATTCAAGTTCCCCTAACACACTGCAACATGAAGCCCTTAAAACCCAAGAGTTTAAGCCTAAAACCTGTCCCCTTTGTCAGCTGGCTCTGAAACTCACAAACCCACTATCAACTAACAAACACCAGTTTCAGACCAGCACAGCTGAACAAAACCAAATCAGAATAAACCAAATCATAAAAGCAAGCAAAAATTCAAACATTTCCCAACCATTGGGAAAATGAAAGTAAAAACCAAAGCAAATTGGAATGTTATCGGGCCCTAAATAGAAAGTATAATCTGGCAGAATATCTCCACACTGTATAGAGATCCAAAACAGAGATGGATCCTCACCAATTGCAGACTCAGTGATCACAGTCTGGTCATAGAAAAAGGGAGACACAGACAAACATGGCTTCCAAAGGAAGAACAAGTCTGTGCTCACTGTGACACTGGTGAGGTCGAGACAGAGACACACTTTCTCCTTCACTGTGAGAAATTTACAGAGGTGAGAGAGAAATACTTTGACAAACTCTCAAACCTCACGCCACAGTTTTCCAGTTCAGCAGAAACAGGTGTTACTGGGGGAGGACAATCATGCATCAGATGCAGCAAAATTCATTTTTGAAGTGCACACCTTCAGAAACCAATCACTGCCTTAATGTACTTCGTTCACAGTATTTTTTAAAAATATATATATTCATAATGTCTTGTTAAATGCTTATTTTATTTTATATTGTATAGTGTATCTTGTTATTATTGTTTTTATTTTATTTTATTAATTACATGGCACCTTATTTTAATTCTATTTTATTTATTTGTTACTGTTTTGTTTTGTTTTATTATTTTTTATTTTATTTTATTTGTCTTGTCATTATCTGTTTTGTGTATTAACACTTTGGCACTATTGTATGTAAACACAATCATGCTAATAAAGTACTTTAAAACTGAAAATTGAAAATTGAGAGAGAGAGACCGGGAGTAGAGAATGGGTGAGACAGAGAGAGATACTGTATATGAGTCCTTTAGCAGGTTAACCTTGTGCAGACAGCTGTGTTATTGGCATGGCCCTGTTTGATCTTCAATTTCAAAGCAAACAAAGTGTGTGTGCTGTGTGCAATCACCAATCGTTCGGCTTCTCCCTTTCTCTCTTTGTATTTCAGATTGTGAATGCGAGAGAGAAGGGAGATTGGTATGTAAATGAGAGCGGTTAAAATTTCCAACATTAAAGGTGCCAAATCAATTCTGTTGTTTTTACAAAAAAAAAAAAAAAAAAAAAAAAAAAAAAAACTGGCAGCTGTGGTTGCCAGAATAATTATGTAAACAATACAGTAAAAATGTAAACAACTTTACAGAACAACCTGTAAATTTTACAGTTTAAAACATTTGTTTTTACGGTATATTTTACAGTGCAGTACTGTCGTTTATATTATTTAATGATAAACTTAATATGTTAACCTTTTGAAACTGAAAAAAATCTCCTTTTAACTTTATAATGTATTGTTTATCACCGTAATAATTACAGAAGAGCACATGATGACATGAAGTTTATCAATAGCGGCCCTTCCAGGAGCAATGACCAATAAACATGTAGAGACAGTGCTCAGTGTCACTCACACAAACACTAAACACCATCAGGATAACACATGTGAAATTAAAATAATGCAATAAACATTAACTAAACTACATCAAATATAACACAGAACTCCCCAATGTACATAACTGATATTAAAAATAAGAAGAAACATAACTATAACTATAAAATATAATGAAATAAACTGGGTCACGCAGGAAATTCTGGGAACACCCGATTACTGTTTTTTTTACTGTAAATTACCGTAAAAAGTACATGTACTCTCTTGTTATAAGTTATAAATTGTAACTTTTACATTTTAAATTTAACAGGAAAATCATACCTTTTTCATCTAAAGTTTTTAATTTTTACAACATTTTACCATAAAACTACATGTATTGTCTTTTTAAATATATTTAATAATTTTAACATATATTTTATGGCAACTACTCGTTAACCAATTTAAGTTTTTTTACTGTAGCATTTTAACAGTCTTTTACCATTAAAATGAAGGAATTTTTTTCAGTGTGTCAGGTTGAATTTGGCTGCTAAGATGTGCGTGGTCCTTAATAATAATAAAACAAAAAAAATTTGCATTTTAACCCTTAAGTTCAGTTAAGATGTACTTAAAATAATGATAAATTATTTTCATATGTTCCTCTGACCTAATCAAAACTCATTCGACAAGTATTATTGAAGCTTAAATCCTCTGTTGTATTACAAACTGGAACTTACCAAAAATGTAATTGTTATCAATATCAATTTCTGTTTGGGGACAAAAACACATTGTTGGAAATTTCAATAAAACAAATCCAAATAAAGAACTGGCAGCAATAGTACTTCTGTGGTATTTGTGAAAATGCATTGCACCTATTCATGTTTTATACCTGGGGTCTCTGAGACCCCACACATAATTTAAAATTTTTCATGGAGGAGGTTTGAAGCATATTATCAAGTTAAAAAAAAAAAAAAAAAAACATTCAGCCCTTATAAAAGATTAGGGAAATTCATGATTTATCAACACAAATACCTCAATGTTAAGTGTAGTTTATGAGCTAATTAAAGGGCCTTTTGCACTCAAAAAAATATTTTTACTGCTTGTTCAATTTACTTAATTAAAATGAACTAAAGCAACACAGTTTTAGAAAATTATATCACAACTTGATTTCATTGTGTTCTGTCCATTTAAGTTTGTGAAACATAAGTTTACTTAATCAATTTGAGTTGGGACTACATTTATACTTTTAGTGGTGTTAATGTAGTATTGATGAAACTGGGCAGGGAATTTCCATTTCCCAGCATGCTTTGCATGGGACTCGATAGGGAGAATAAATGTTAAAATTAAGTGTTATTTTATGTGTTTTGGTGCACTGTGAATTTAAAGGGGGATACTTGTTAGTGTTTAATGTTTTGTTATGTTGAGATTTAGAGTGATTAAAGAGTTGCTGTTATGTTGGAGTTTGGGGGGGGGGGGCTTGAGCTAACGATGAGGTCAGGTAGATGTTGCACAAAGAATTGGTTGCTTGCTTTGTTGAGTAGATGCTGTGCTTACCATAGCTTAGTCAGAGGTGGGTAGAGTACCCAAAATCTTTACTCAAGTAAAAGTACAATTACTTAAAAAAATTACTTAAGTAGAAGTAAAAGTAATAATATATATTAATAATAACATAATATATATTTAACATGTATTACAGCATAATAACAATTATACTACTACAACTACTACTACTACTACTACTACTAATAATAATAATAATAATTATTATTATTATTATTAATGGAAATTGTTATCATACACCCTCATGTTGTTTCAGATCATACGACTTTCTTCAATGCAACACAATTAAAGAGATCTAAGACAGAATGTTAGCGTTATAGACACCATTTACTGTCACTGCATGTTTTTTTTTTTCCCCTCCATATTTTAAAAGGGAATTGGTAACTAAGACTGTCAGTCTCCAACATTATGTCTAATATCTTTTTTGGGTTCCACAAAATAAACAAAGTCACAACATTGGAACAACATGAGTGCGGGAAATTATGACAGAACATTAATTTATGGTTGAACTATCACTTTAAGGATGCTTGTCAGATTTGGATGAATCTGTTAATTAGAAGAGAAGTTTGGAAACCATTTTCTAGTAATCACTGTGGTGAAAAATGTGAACAATGTCCCACAGGCCCAATTATATGTAATGCTGATAAAATGAAACAAGATCATTCTTTATTAACACCTACTGTCACTATTTCAAAAGTCCTGTCACTTTTAAAGTTCTGTATGGATCCTTAGATCAGCGTAGTTGCAATATTTTCATTGTCGAAAGAATTTAGATCATTAGTTCTGTACACTAAGAGTAAACTACACCTTATCTCTGTATTTGGAAGCATGTTGGGCTTATTTAAGTTCAGAGCTTGTTTTCTGTTGTCCATGAGAAAAACGCGTCGCATCTGTCAAACACAGAAATGCGGGGTAGAGCGGGATATTTTCACTCGATGATCATACATGGACAGGTTTAGCCATTGCACACCCTCTCTATGTTTACATTAGCGTCTCCCGCTGAACGCGTTTACATACGGCCTCCCAAGACGTCGATGGGACAATACCGCGTTTACCCAGTTCAACTATGTTCTTTCTACACAAAGTATTTGTGTTGAGATTACATAGTAATTTTAAGTTAAGGTAACTCATTTCAAAGAAGTGGAACCACTGTCCACGATTGAATCGAAGTTCAGCCAAAGAGCTATTTTTTTGAGTGTGGTCTCTAAGAGTATTCAACTCAAAAATGTTACGCTAAATGCAGTATGGGAACACAAATATGGTTTGTGTGGATGTAGTGCCTCAACCCTTGTCATGGTGGTGCAGTATTGTAATATAGATTGTGCAGATTATATTGCATAATTAATTCCTGGATTTAAGAAGAACTGCTCATCATTCATTAGTGAAAATCAGCTAGTAGAGCAAGAGGAAATCAAAGATTCACACAAAAAATCATGTGGCTTAACAGTGCCAAGACTCTGAACAGAACTTGCCCTCTCCCTGTACCAATACTTCAGAAATGGCAAGAAATGCCCGGCTAAGATTAACACAAAAGTTTCCTAGAAGGAACGGCTCTCCTTCATTTAATATATTTTCATTTTACATACATACATGTCTTGTGTCAAAAAGAAAGAAAGAAATAAAAAAAGTCAACGTTTCCCTTTTAACAATTCCCTAAGGCAAGAATCTCATCTGTTCTGCGGAAGAGTTTAAAAATTGCCTGTTCTCCTCCTTGAACATTTCCAGTGCTCTCACTCAAGAATTTTAGCATACTCATCAAGAGTTCTAAATTATGAATTCTAGAGAAGGGCCAGGGTGAAAATGAGCATGAATTAAAGGGGAAGTTCACTCTAAAATGAGAATTCTATCATAATTTGCTCATCCTCATGTTGTTCCAAACCCATATGATTTTATTTTGGTGGAACAGACAAGGAGATATAAGGCAGAATGTTTAGTCTCATTCACTATTCAATGAAAGTGAATCATGGCTGAGACTTTTATTCTGCCTAACATCTCCTGACTAGCACCTTCCCCACCTCCATTTTGATAATGTTCATGGATTTATCCTGACAAGGGTTCGGTCTTGTTGGCCAATCAATAAGTTATGCCGATGTTATCTTGTATCCAGTGGCCAGTAAAATCTAATGATATAACAGCTCAATGAATCCCCTTAAAAAAAAAAAAAAAAAAAAAAAAAAAAGCACTCTCTAGAGGTCCAGATATTTCACTGCCGGGCACCGCTCATACTGACGTATTGAGGGGGAGGGCTGTTCCCCTTACCCATCTGACAACCAGTTGCAAGTTCCCTGTCAAACTTTAATATGAGAAATCAATTTAACCATCTCAAAAAACATGACTCATTTGTGCAAGTATTCAATGCAGCATTGAAAAAAATAAACAAAAATGACCTCTGTATCACCTCCCATTGTCATAGCAACCGAGTAGACCACAAGAACACCCTGAGGGTGCATATACAGTGTTGGTGTAATTTGTCAAACAGAACCAAGTATACTCTAGTTCTGTGGGCCAATTTTACTGGAATAAATGGTAGTCAAAAATATTAAGCATATGATATGACTGAGCCTCGGGCAATTTCTGAAAGTATCGATCTCTGCCCAGAGAGATTGAAATATATCCAAGCATCTCTAACAACTTACTAGACCACAGCAAAGACATTGACCCATTCTCCTTAATGGAGCAAACACGAGCTATGATGCTATTGTGACGTCCATTTTACTGCATGGACAAATATGAGATATTACACAACAATGAGCATATGTCCATGTCAAATGCATGAATGTAAATGTTACACTGCTTTTCCAACCACAAAATCTGTTTACACATGCAGAACTACATTTATATTTCTAATTGAGCCAACATACAGCAATAGTATTTTCACCACAATTCAAATTCATTCATTTAAAGAACTTATTCCTTTATTAAGCCAACTAGAAATGGATGCAACCAGCCACTAAACAGTGTTGTCTCTCACCGCTCAGATGTGCTGAAGCCTCAATCAATTAGACTGTGGGTGTCACAGGGGTTCTCTAATTAAATGCGTTGTAAGTCTCAGGGTCCTCGCACCGCCTCCAAGGCCCCTGTTAAATGAATGAGCAGATCACAGAGTTGATAAATGAATGCAAAATAACACATAGAGGGGCAGGACAGGGCTGCTGACTCAGTTATTCCAGCCATGTTGCCATTAATTCAAATGATGGTTGCACTTTCTTTGTGGTTTCATCTAAAATATGGCTTGTTTAAGGCTTACATATATTTGTCATTACTAGCCTGGTCATGACTGTCACTAATAAATCAGTCTCTGTCCCCATTGGGAATGTCACAAGGCACATGCACTAGAGAAGCTTGTGTTGCTATAATGCAGAACGGAAAGCAAGTCGCATGTCTGATCTACAGCAGCACTATGAAAGGAAATAGTGGATGGATATGTTGTGTCTGTAGAAGGTTTTCATAACTTACTGAACTCAGACTTTGCAGCTTTAAGTGTCAGAAGTTTTCCTAGATGGGTATAGTCATGTCTTAATGAGCTGATGTTTGGTGAGTTATCAAATTATGCCCCACACCCATTCAGTTCCTTTGGACAGGTTATAAAACAGTTTTGACTAAAGTCGTCAGTTCTGTAGATAATGATTTATAGATTAGTCAGACACACACATAGAAAATAAAGGTGGGTAATATTCTTCATTAACTTTGAAGATGGCCATATACAATTCTTCAATAATAATTGAAAACATAAAAACAAAATCTCACAAAACCTGTCAAGAACATGCCTGTGGTTTATTATGCTCCAAAATCAGAAGAAGAAAATAAGAAAATGTTTTTGTTTTTAAGAAAGTTATATATGTACTGCCATCAGGGAATACCATTGCCATGAAGGGGTGTACCTGGCCTACAACAATGTTTGGTAGGTGGCACATGTAAAATTGATGTCCACATGAATGGCCGGACCCAGGGTTTCCCAGCAGAATATTGCCCACAGCATCACACTCCCTCCACCGGCTTGTTGTCGTCCCACAGGGCATCCTGGTGCCACCACTTCCCAAGGTAAACGACACACACGTATAATTTCGCTGATCATCTAATCTACCCAGACTTTGACATGTGGCCTTGTTAGGAGATGATCAATTTTATTCGCTTCACCTGTGAGTGGTCATAATGTTTTGGCTCATCGGTGTCTATGTGTATATATATATATATATATATATATATATATATATATATATATATATATATATATATATATATATGTAATTATACATACTGTATATACATTCCCATTATTGGAATGCAAATAGTGTTATATTATTTAAATTGAAAGACATATATACATCATGATAGTATTTGTTGTACAGTCTAGTAAATACTTAAAGTATGCAGATTCAATTTAAAAATCAATGTCTTACAGTAATTTTTAACTGTAATACTGTAAAAATATAATGAATTCCTGTAAATATACAAAATACTGTGTTACAGTAATTATAATCTAAGGAGAATCACCATTGAAATTAATAATGAAATTAATTAACTTAGATTTGCTAAGAAAACAAATATAAATGGAACCAGCTCTACTGGTGGGAGAGGCTGAAAGCTTTTTCTTCACAGCTCCTACCGTACTGTGCTGCAGTAATTTGTTGGTGGAAACAGCAAGCGTTCAAACAGAGTTTGTGAAAGCTCATGGCTCAGCTATTTACTTATCGAGTTCTGCGGGAAATATCTGAGGTGTGACTTTTGACCTGCCATCCTCTCAGCTCTCAAACACACCCTCACAGCATCATCACAACTTCACCTATGTTTCACATCACACCTTTCAATAACTAAATCGCAGGTACATAAACATGCCATTCTGACCCTGGGCTCCAGTCCATAAAGTTCTCAGAGAGGAGCGGTGTACCTGCTGAGTGCCTAATATGTGAAGCACAGAGGGATATAAATGTGTGTATGTGAAGCGAGACAGAAACAGAGTGAGAGAGATTAGCTTTGCCAAAAGTTTCCACAGCCAGCTTGTCCAGAGACTTCATGATCTAACAAAAGCGGTCAAGGTTTGGCTGGTTAGCATGGTTCAGTTAACCCCTCCTGGTAGATGCCGTAATTACATCATTATGGGGGAAAAGTATCTTTCTCCATCAACAGCAATTCAAAAGTTGCTGTGTATTCTGACGATATAAAGTATTTTTGGATGAATGGGAATACAATTTCTATTAGGAAGACTTGCAGACTTGAGTGAAATTCAAGATGACATTTATTTGATGAATATAAAACAGAAAATGTAATGTCTCTCTTTGGGGTAAGCCCTGTCTGGCGGTCCGAAGAAGTTGTACTCGGAACCGTCATATCCTGCCGGAGATAGGAGGCAGGGGCGAGGAGCCTACCCCCGTGCAGGACGGGACTCGACTGGTGGTGGTGGGGTGGTGGATGTTGCCGTGTTAGCACAACTGAAACAACAATGTGATAATGTGAGCAGACTTATAAAGCAATGGCTTATATGTGATTGGCTAATCGTGCGATGATGTACAGCTGCTAGTCTTCCCGCTAGAACTACGCTGCGCTTACATTGACTTTCCACGGGTATTATAGACTTACATGATCTCATCTACAAATATCATTAACAGTATAAAATGAAAAAATGCATCCCACCATTAACCCACATGTTATTTTCAGGTAATTTTTGACCTTTTTAAGGGTAAAAAAATACAGGTGAAAAACAAATCTTAAAGGAATGTTCTGGGTTCAATATAAGTTAAGCCCATTTGACAGCATTTCTGGCATAATGTTAATTTCAACTTGTCTATCCTTTTCTTTAAAAAAACTAAAATCGAGGGTACAGTGAGTCACTTACAATGGAAGTGAATGGGGCCAATTTA
The DNA here is from genome assembly GCF_019703515.2 of Myxocyprinus asiaticus. Classification (NCBI taxonomy): domain Eukaryota; kingdom Metazoa; phylum Chordata; class Actinopteri; order Cypriniformes; family Catostomidae; genus Myxocyprinus; species Myxocyprinus asiaticus. Next base: position 13,449,266 of record NC_059353.1, read on the forward strand.
TGGGGGGATTAAAGGCAGAAATGTGAATCTTATAATTTTATAAAAGCACTTACTGTACAGTAATTCGTCTGTTAAAACTCATGTATTATTTGAGCTGTAAAGTTGTTTAAATCCAAATTTTTACAGTCGTTTTAGGGTTTGTTGGCATTACATCGTCAAGGCAATGAAGTTGTAAAACTGGCTATAACTTTTCACAGAAAAGGTTAGTAAGCGATTTTATCACACTAAAATCATGCGTGTATTGTTCACGTCTTGTGGCTATACTTTTGAAATAGTGAGCATTTTGACACTTGGAATGCCCAATTCCCAATGTGCTTTTTAAGTCCTCGTGGTCGTGTAGTGATTCACCTCAGTCCGGGTGGCGGTGGACGAATCCCAGTTGCCTCCGTGTCTGGGACCGTCAACCCGTGCATCTTATCATCTTATGGCTTGTTTAGCGCGTTGCCACGGAGACATAGCACATGTGGAGGCTTCACGCCATCCACCGCGGCAACTACACTCAACTCACCACGCGCCCCACCGAGAATAAACCACATTATAGTAACCACAAGTAGGTTACCCCATGTGACTCTTCCCTCCCTAGCAACCAGGCCAATTTGGTTGCTTAGGGGACCTGGCTGGAGTCACTCAGCACGCCCTGGGATTCGAACTAGCGAACTCCAGGGGTGGTAGCCAGCGTCTTTTACCACTGAGCTACCAAGGCCCCGGATTTTGGCTTTTTTTTTAAAGAAAAAGAGGGGCAAGCAAAATGAACTTTTATGGTAATTAATATTATGCCACAAATACTGACAATTGAGCTTAACTTGTATTGAACCCGGAATATTTTTCTTTAATCTTGTTTTTGGTAAAATGCTTTTGGATTCTCCACAACAATTAATAAATGAATGGGTAAAACAGTTACATTAAAATTGTTATACTTATTATTATTTATGCAATGTCAGGGTGATTATAGGGTTGTTGCTAGGTGGTTGCTAAGGCATTACTAAATGTTTGCTAGGTGGTTGCTTACAGGTCCAAATCAAAAGAGATCATTGCCAAGTTTCAACAGACCTTTTAAATGGAAGTCTATGGGATTTGCTCCTTTTTTTTTTTTCATCTGCTGGGCAGTCATTTATATTCTGAAAAAAAATAAAAAAATAAATAAAAATAAAAAATCAAATCTTTAAGAATATAAATTATGATTCTGAATTTGTTTCATGATATAACAAAGCTTATATATCCACGTTGCTTCGGTTCGTAGGCTCAAAAAATGTAATCCAAGGAAAGAGAAGGCTTGCATACAAATATTTCGGGAATTTTATTGAGGCCAAAAAAAAAACAAAAAAAATAAAAAAAAAAATTGAAAAGAGGAGCACTTTTTCACTTCATGCACAAAAATGTAGACCAGGTTGGAACTGCATGCTGCTTTAGCATCCTAGGATAAATTTAAATGAATGCACCCCAAATTTCAAAAACTATGTTGTATACTAGATGAAAAAGCCAAATCTGCTTAGATTCTGCAAGATTTGTATCATGCACTCATACCCTAAGGGACAACCATGGCTAAGAAAGCAACAATAGATTAATGTGTTCAAAATCAATTTATAGTGATGCTATAAGCAGTTTAGATTGAATTGAGAGAGAGAAAAACAAGTTTACTGAGAAAATTAGAGACGTCTTTCAATGCTGAATTCAGTTTGCCCACATATTTCACAGTCACGTCGCTGTCAGTTACATCCTCAAGCCCCTCCCCTCTCCTCAGCTCATGTCACCGCCATCCCATTTGCAGACTCGAACATATGCCGCCAGCCAGTATGTTGACCCACATGCCCATTCCACTTTCCCGTCCTGTAATAAATATATTACATATAAATATCAAGACACATACACACAACCCACGACACCTGAAAGGTGGCCAATCAACAACATATGTGTGTGGGGTGTGCCAAAGGCAAAGAGGCGTCTCTTTAATTAGACGCCTGCTGCTTTCTGGCAGTTAGGTGAGGCAGGGAAAGTGCCTGCATTCACATGTCCCCCAACTGAGCTTCTCACTGCAGTCTGGAGTTTTCTCCTTTTCCGACAGACATGACTCAGGCCCACCAGGAGTGTTGATGTTTTGCAAACACACAGTTGAGTAATGCTGAGACACCCCATGGAGGGGAAGAGCTATAATGTTTGGATACATAACTCATGTGTTGCACTGTATCCATGTCATATAAAATACTACTCTAGAAGCAGAAGGGTTCTGTGGTTTTATCCTGAGATGGGAAACTTTATAAATAAACCATTTTTAGTTATGAAAAATAGAAAAAACTGCTGCATAAATAACAGCAAAAATGCAATATTTATATATTTTTTTCTGAGGGGGATTGGTGAGTTAATATTTAACATGAACAATCTGACTTAAAGGAATAGTTCATTAAAGATTTAAAATTCTTAACATTTATTCACCTTCATGTTGTTCCAAACTTGAATGGCTTTCTCTCTTAGAACAAATTAGAAAAATTGTGCAGGCAATTTTTACCATATAATAAAAAAGACAAAGGACTAGAGATTTTTTTATTTTCAAAAGCATCATACAATGTAGTCCATACAACTTGTGTGTTGTATATTTATATACAGTACTAAGGTTCATTCAGTAATTTTGTCCTCATTTAAAAAGTGTATCTCCTAAAGACATTAATTGAAATTTTGCAATACATGTAGGAAATCATGACCACTCACATTAAAATGAAGACTCCAGTCATATCAGTAACCTTATAAAAGCTGTTTTATTTTACATGGAGAGGGTCCGCACATGGGGGCAGACATGTTAGAATCACATGACCAGCTGAATACTACTCGCTTAATCTCAGTAACCCTCCTGTTTTTTGACACTTTCTCTCATTGATTAAAGTCATCATGGCTGACTGTGAATACTAAACTTCTACAATGTCATCTGAAACTGAAAACAATTGATTTTAAATGATGCTGCTTCCAAGTCACTAGGTGTCAGTGTAAGTCCAAGATGACACAAAGACAAAAGTTACTGAGTGCACCTTTAAAGCTTTCTTCTGAAGTCTTATGATAGCTTTATGAGAGGAACAGTCCAAATTTAAGTCATACTACAGTAAGTTAAGTAATACTATTAAGAAACATATTTAATGTGTATTTTTCTTCCTGGAGCTACTCACACAATTGTATTGCTAGCTTTAATTAAACTTTGTTAACATGTAATGTGTGTAATATGGACACCACACTCAAAATATGGACAATATTTTTGTATGAAATAATTATATATATATATATATATATATATATATATATATATATATATATATATATATATATTACATTTCATATCAGTAGCATTCAATAATGAAAAACATTAACATTTTTACCTGAAATATCTTTAAGGATTAATGTGAATTATTTATACACATCAAATTTAATTTCTAAGCTGACCAAAGCAAATTTTTAACACAAGACCTATCAATATGTTCTATAAGTTGATTAGAAACACCCTGAAATTGGCATCACAACATAACTGTTGCCATATAAAAAGAAAATCTAAAACTGTTTTTTTCCAGTGTACTTTACAGTAGGATTGAGGAGGTTATGTCTGTCTGAGTGGCACCTGCTGCTGACTGGCTCTGACCCCCAGATCTCTTGGTGGTGGATGTGATATGCTGTAACTAGATCATGAAGCCTTTGATATGGAGCCGACCTCCAGATGAGCTCAATGCTGATGTACAGCTGCAGAGATGTAACATGAAAGGACATAGCTGATGGTGGTGGTGTGTTTGCAGAGGCCTGAGATGCACTCATACACGTCATGCACACACCAACACACACACACATACTGGGAAACAGAAATATGTCAGGCAAAATACCCAATTGCATATTCTACATGGCGATTAAACAGACAGATCTAGTACTAAACAGTCTAAGCCAGGTTGAATCTGAATTAGTGGCTCTGTTTAAAGGAATAGTACAGACATTGTAATTTACTCTCATGTTTTTCTAAACTCGTATGACTTTCTTATACGGAATACAAAAGGAAAAAAAAAAATACTGTGCTCCATCTTTTCAATACAATGGAATTTTGCAGTGCCTCATTTTAAAGTTAAAAAAGCACCAAAAATTATCATTAAAGTAGTACATGTGGCTCATGTGTCATATTCCAAGTCTTCTGAAGACATAAGATAGGTTTTAGTGAAAAACATCCCAAAATGCAAGTCATTTTTCTGTTGAAATCATGATTGTCCAATGCATATTCATGAGTGCATGCAAGAACTTGTATTGTGTTTAGTGCTAAACAAAGATTCTCTGTACAAGGCTTAAAAAGTCATGGAATACCTGGAAATATCAAATAATTTACAAATGACAATTTCCATGCCTGTAAAATACATTGAAATTTCCATAGGGAACATAAAGGTTTCCAGTTTTGCATCTTTCCATTAGCCATCGTGAGAACATCATTCTGTCTGTTGAGGGTCTAATTGGAGACATATGTAAACTAATACGTATAACTGCTTACATCTATTAATTCAAAAGCTTGGTACCTGATATACAAATGGAAATTCGCCCCAGCTGACATCACACTGCTGCAAATTGGGTACCGATCAAATTGTGTTAGTCTACAACCTTCAAACAATCTACATGAGTCATTATGGAAATGTTCCCATTTAATATCTGGTCTGTCGCTGGCACTTCCCAAACATTTTCATTTTCCTCCTATGTCTTTTCTTACTGTGACCGCTGTTCTACGTGGGGCTATGGTTGTCATTGTTTCCTTTCCTACCACGTACGAGAGAAATGTCAATAAACCTATTTTGACTTTCACTTTGACTTTGTTCTACTTTTACATGCTTTTACAGTGCTTTCCTTTTTGGTTTTGTTTTCTGTGCTTTTCTGCTTTAAAGGGACAGTTCACCCAAAAATTTTCATTCTGTCAATTTACTCACCATCACGTTCTTCCAACCCCATATAATGTTTTACTTAACACAAAAGGAGAATGTGCAAATTAACTCAAATTATGCAGAAAGTTAGCTTCAGTTATTTTTCACTTTTATTGCATGGAAAAAAGATGCAATGAAAGTGAATGGTGACTGAGACTGTCATTCTGCATAACATCTCCTTTAGTGTTCCACGGAAGAAAGTCATACCGGTTTGTAACAACATGATGGTCTCGAAATGATGACAGAATATATTTTTGGGTGAACTACCCCTTTAAGAAACAATGTGGATGCCAAATGTTGGCCCTGTTTACACCTGGTACTACCATCAATCTTGGGTGATCAGATTACAAGCAGTCATGCAAGATGGCATTTACACCAAGTACTCTGCTATCATGCATCTCAAATGTGTCCCCTGTGACCACTTGATTTTGAAGGGAGAGCTGTTGCAAACAAATGTACTTCCAAATTTAAATCTCATCACAAACAAATGGAAAATGCTAAATTTATATTTTAATCAAGTACCTGTAACTAAACATCGGATGTGCATGATTTGCATGAAATGTAACTGTATGTTGATGTTAGCATATTGAAGATATTCTGTGAATTATTGTGCATGTATATGCCTGTGCTTTTCCAAATTTTCCAGTTGGATTGTTAGTTTTTTTTAAAGCCATACATAACTGGCAACGTATAAAACCCCTGTTCTGGCGCATATAGATGATTGATTGGTGAGAAGGCAGTCCTTTGATATTGTTGGGGATGCATCAGGATGGATTAGTGTTTATACAACAAATGTGGTTGCATGCATTTGTATCTACCTTTGAAAATCATTTCAGTGGTTTCAGTGATTGGATAATTGGATTTAGCATTAATGTCACCAAATAGATCACCAAAGACGGATGTTAATATTAAGTGTAAACAGGGAGATTGATTTGTTTTCCTGCAGTTTACCAGGCCGCTTTCTGCTGGAACAGGAAACACAATTTACAGGAAAATCATTTAAAAATAACACAGATGCAACTGGCCATAATTCCCAGTTTTAATGACAAATAAGTTGTAATTTAACTATTAACGATACATTTTGGTCCCATCGACTAACCATGCGTTCACACGTATTTGTGCGGAAATCTGCGTACAAATGTTTTCACGCGGAATCCTTTTTCATCAGTAAGTGCACACTAAAAATTTATAATACATTTATGAGAAAAAAAGTGAAACCACACATACCCAAAAATCACATACTCCCGGTATCCTTATAAACATGGAATAAACAGGAAATTAATTAAACACACTTTATATAGTATATATTGTCTTATTATACTGTATATATCTTGTTTTTCAAGTAATAAAATGATGTGCTTTATAGTTAGATTTCTGCCCGTGCGTGCTCAGTGACAGAGCGCACAAATAATATACTGTCCTCTGTTGGATGTGCTTGATGAAGTGCTCTTATACAGTCTGAAAAAGGTTTTTGATGGTTTGAATGGTTCAGATGGTTGTAGCATTGCTGCACAACATCACAACGGAACGGGGAGTTTCTTTACCTTATGGCAGTGCTCGAAGGCTGCAGTTCGTGTCACAGTACCGGTGTTGTGCCGAAATCTGACTCTCTGCCAGATTCTTAGTCCCCGCTACCTGATTGGTCCTTATACCTAACCCTTACCATAGTAGGAAATCATTGGTTCATATCCCTACAGGCCACACCTACAGCCAACCCCAACCATAACCATACTAGGGAGTCAAAAATCGGCAAGACACCACCAAAGATTCTAACTCTTATAAGGTGCTGGTATGGTTTCCTGTTCGTGTAACGATCAGCGAAGTGGAAGAATCCTTGATTTCTTTGCACTTCTACTTTGCTTCAGTGGCATCTTTCTCTACACATTTGCAACTGTAAAGGTGCGGTGGCACTAACAGCCCTTATATGGAGATGGTTTGGGTGTGTTTTATGCGAATTACTAACTTCAGGGAAACGCTCCTTCATTTAGAATAATCCAGATTCATTTACATTAGAACGATTGTAAGAATAAATTAATGTGCATACACATCTGTTGTGAATCAGACAAAATTTTTTCGTAAGAACTTTTCCTGTGTGAATAAGAATGCAAAAACCACACAATTGTTAGTGAATGAGACCCATTGTTCTTAACAAATATAATTTGTACAGTGTTTCATTGAAACTGATGTATGAATAATTAAATACTTAAAACGGCTCTTTAAATGTCATGCTGATTTATCATGTGCAGATGATTTCAAGCCATTTGTGTCATTCGTACAGTATGAGAGGCTCTATCTTTTGAGTCATTTAAGTGATTACAGTGTGGACACATTTTACAGGGGCATTTGTGCATGCGTAGGTGCATGTTTGTGTTATTTGACAGATTGGTGTGTACATGCATTTAACACTCATTGTAAATGCATTACATGTTCTCCCTAAAGCACACTGCACACATGCCAGCTACACATGCCAAAATACCTACAATCTCTTGCAATCAAGCTCTTTAAGCTCAGAAGATCCCCTATTGGCTGTTGTGCAGCTTTAGAATACAGTGATGGTGGATCGATGAGAAGAGGGGACGGCGATGAAGGTTGAAGCAGCAGAGTTTACTCTCATCCTTAAGCATTTCCGCTCCTCTCACGGCCTTCCTCATCACTTGAATACAGCTTGATGATTTGGCCTAGATTCCCACAACCCAATCAGGACCCTCTTCTCACCGACTCTGGTTTCAAACAGGGAGCCCACGCTGGTGCCGACAGCTCTCCTTTGTTCCTGTAGGAGGTCTGAAAGAGTTATTTACCTAGGTCTGAGTGGAGAATCTATTATCTGATCTATGGTAACCAGGCTAGATCTTAGTATCTGAGAGATGTCAGTTTGTGTTAATGATTTTGGAGGATATTCTTGATGTCAATGGATTGTTTTATCATTCTATCATACTGTTCTTGCTCTAAACCTGCCCTCCAGCTAGAGTTTATCCAACAACAGTGCTGTATAGTTTCCAAAATATAAAGAAATATTTGAAGTGCATTATGAAATATCTTAGGTTTTCCAGTAGATCTTGAATGAATAAAGTAACAGCTAAAATTTTTTAACTTATCTCAGGTTGTCCAAACAGTCAGTGTTTGGGATTGACGACGTATTTACGAACAGGTGTGACTCTCAAATTGTCCTGTTCATACAGCAGCTTCCAGTAGCAGCTTAAATAGTGTCTGTATGAACGAATACAATACAATAAAATGTAAATGTGCCCGCCCACTTTTTTCAGACTTCTTGGTTCCGGATGTATTTTTCCCATTCATTTTTTAAACAGGGATCTCATATAGTACTTCATACAGTTCAACCATCTCCGAGGTGAATCACAACATTTCAAACAAAAAAGATAATAAGACAATGATGCATGACTCGTCTTTCACGAGGGAATGAACTACAATTAGATGAATCACTACAAATGACGTAATTGAATTAAAAACATTTAAAGTTGTTGATTTTTATTATAAAATCAATATATTTAAGTATAGTGAAAAACAGTCATATATAAATATATATTTAAGTAGTTTGTGTGTGTAGGGAGACCGATTTGATTGCGTCATTCACAGTGCGTCATGATTGGGGAAGTCCTCTCAGGCTCATGGGTAGTATTGTACTACACCAAGATTTTCACTATTACACACAACAACAAATTAAGTTGAAATAACACTGACTGATAGCTTCAGCACAAGCATATTTTTACTTCCAGGACCTGACTTTTGTACTCAATAGCTGTGAATAACATCGGTCACCACAGTGACAGCGTCTAAAGTAAATATAAAAAATGTCTTGTCATAATAGACATAAACTTTTTAATAAACAAGTCTAATCCAATCGCATCCAGTAGGGGTTGCACAGACTAGTTGACTACAACTAAGGTAGTCGACACAGTCAGTAGTGATTTCTAAAACGTGCCTGTAGGAAATACAGCAGATGTGAAGCCCGGTGGCTCTGCATTGAAAATGCTCAGTGGCTCAAATGTAGGCTGTGATGTTCTGCCAGACTCATATTAAAAGATGCACACACATAATAAACAATAATCTTACGCATTCTCTGAATCTGTATTGCATATGTGCAAAGCATTGTAACAACACTGAAAATGTTCAGAACATTCCATAGGCTACACTGATAAAGATGACACAAATGCTAAGGTAACCAGCAATATTTGCAAAATGGCCTTCAAATATAACTGAAATACAAGTTTTATGCTGACCTGGATGCTGTCCTTCAAGAACATGATTTGGTGACAGACAAAAAGCGCATCAAATTGGAGTCCAATGACCTGACAGAATACATCCCAATTGTCAACTTTATGTGTTGGGACATCTGACATGGATGCTGTTCGCTATATCAAGAACACGATTCGGCGACAGTTTAGAATAGCACTTCAAGTTGGAGTCCACGGAATGCATCCCCATTGTCGTCTGCATGCTAAATCACATGGCTGCCTGAAATCATCTGAACAAGCAGCTGCAAAAGGATGGGAAACCGCCTGCTACTACAGGTAGTCCAGGCCAAGCTAAATATGTTCAGACTCTGTTATCTTTTAGCTACGTCACAGCTCAACATATGTCTACCTATTGTGTCACAGTTTTAATAAAAATGTTCTTACGTGGAAATAATGTTTTGGCTGATGTTAATTTTAACTGATCCGTTCACATACAAAACAACGCTCAGAACGTTGCACACAATCTTCCCCTCAGGTGTCAAACTACAACGTGCATTTATATGGCAACCTACTGGACTCCATGCACAGTCTAGCTAGCTATCTAATGCCTGACGACATATAGCTACGTTGATATTTTTGAAAATACATTTATTTTTAGCTAAAATCCATTACAGTGTAGTGAACATAGATCTATCTTTTGTGTACTGTAGGACTGTACAGGTAGGTAAGTGGGATTTCTGTATGGGGGGTAACCACATTTAGCACTCCAAAACAGGACTGACAAGCCTTTTCTGCTGCTGTGTAGCCTTTGTGTGTCCAAGAGTGTTTAATTAATTCCTCTCCAAATAAGATTGCACATCTTAGCTTGTACTTGTGGATGTTGACTTGAATCAATGAGACATCCACTCCTGCATCTCCTGATATAATTTGTCTCATTTCTCACACCTTTTCTCCTGATCTCCTCTCTGTATCATCCTGTCTCTCTGGTACCAAATGCTGTATTCTTAGTGGTGGGTCAGGTCTCTGACTCCTGGCCAGATGGAGAGTGCAGGCCCCTGTTGGAGCCAGTAGAAGCTTTTGCATAAACAGCAGAAGGCTGGAGCTCCAGGGGTTCTGGGGCTGAGAGTGTGTTTCAGAATCTCGGTCGAGAGGCATGGATCTCAGTCCAGATCCCTTGCTTACCCCTGTCTCCTCTACTAGAGCTGTGGAACAGTGAATGCATGCCACCCAGAACAGATCAAACACTCTGCAAGAGTGAATACATGTGCACTTGCCAGGTTTCTAGAGTTTCTAGTTTCTAGAGGTACACGGCATAATATTCTTTAAGAGTCCAAATCAAGGTTCTTAAATAATGTGTGGTCACACTAAACATTGCACTCCATTCACTCCCATTCAAATGCATCCAAAGGAGAGAGACTGGAAAAACAAGCTCATGCGAAGAAATTTCCCACTAACCTGCAAAGGAAAGTTTAAGTTTGGTGAACTCTGACTTGCAAATATGGATGATGTGAAGACTTGATTAACAGAAGATTGAAATGCCACACATTGACCTCTTGGCTCAAAGGATACATATTTGTGATTTTGTATTTATTAAAACCATAAGCCCTCCCGTGTGACACCATATGCTGGTTCGTTGCAATGTCTGAAATAATTCTGCATGCTCAAAACGTAGTGTGACAGGGGCTTAAAACGTTAACACAGTGTATGTCACAATAGCATCTCACAATAGCAAATTTAGCATCACCTCATCACTGTCCAAATAAAGGATGAAGGCTTATATTCTGTAGTTATGTTTTAATGATATTGTGCTTAAGACTGTGAGTGAATATGTTCAGTCTTTTTTGCTCCTTTAGACCGCCATTAAACCTAAAATGAAGACTGAAGCTTTACTTACAATAATGTAAAATGTTTTTTTAACAAATCATAGTGTCTATTAACTTCAACCAATAAGAATTACTTGTATATATGCAGCTTTAACAGCCTAAATCAGGGGTCCATAAACACGCAAAGACTAATGGTGGAAACCAAAAATATCCCACCGAATCAAACCCGATAGCTCTGAATATGGCTTACCTTAGTGACTCGGGGTAAAGCAAGAATGCATTTCTGACTTCTAAGCTGTTATGGGTTTAGGAGCTACTTTAAGCATTAAAATGCTTCATGAATTACCAATACCGCTGTTCCCTACAGTATACACATATTGCGCAGTCTGCATTGAGCACGAACTCCCTAGGGGGGCACCAGAAACTCCACCAGCTGCCCTTCCTCGAACATTATATGATATTCAAGGACCTATTAGCAGTTGCAGAACACAGATGATCACCTCACAGCTCGGAGTACTCCTCGCAACCCCCTGTCCGACGATCACGGAGCTCTGTATAGGGCATCAATTTGGCAAGTGCCAGCCCTGTGAATTACTCTTAGATGTTTTACAAGTCCTAAAATTAGGAGCGACACAGCCCTAATATTTGAAAGTTGCTCCTAAATTTTTGCATTAGGATCTACTTTTAGCCTTAGATTTTTTTTTTTGTGAATATACATGCCCTGGTCTATAAAAATGTGTATAGTACCATATTAATGTATTTACATATTTTGTTACGATGCTTTTACGATGTGAAAAATGTAATCAGATTGCACTACTCAACATTTTATGGGACACGTAATCCCATTACTAATTACTTTCTAAAAATCTTTTCACAAATCTTTCATGTGCAGTAGGCCGTGAATGTCAGCTGGTGAATAGTGATTGGGCCAGCCCAGTGGTTCTGCTACCTAAGAGCGATGGCTCGGTCCGGTTCTGTGTGGATTATAGAAAAGTTAACGTGGTGTCAAAATTTGATGCTTATCCAATGCCTTGTATTGACGAACTGCTTGATTGGTTGGGCGTGGCTTGCTTTTATTCGACACTGGATTTAACAAAGGGATATCGGCAGATCCCCTTGACACCAATGTACTGTGAAAAAATGGCCTTCTCCACACCGTTTGGGTTTCATCAATTTGTGACCCTTCAGTTCGGTTTGTTTGGGGCCCCGGCTATGTTTCAGCGTCTAATGGACAGGATCCTCTGACTGCACACTACATATGCCGCTGCCTACTTGGATGATACATTATCTTTAGCAGTGATTGGTAGTGGCACATGCAGCATCTGAGGGCAGTTCTGAGGTTCTGAGCGGGGTTAAAACCAAACCCGAAGATGTGCGCATCTGGACAGGTGGAGGTACGTTATCTGGGGTTCCACTTGTGTCATGTGTAAGTGCGGCCCCAAATTGATAAACCGCAGTGATTGCGACATGCCCAAGACCCAAGACCAAAAAGGTTTCTGGGGCTGGCTGGCTATTATCGAAGGTTTGTGCCTAATTATTCAGATGTCACCAGCCCGCTGACTGATCTCACTAAAAAGGGAACTCCAGACCCCATCCAGTGGACAGAGTGTGCTGACAAGCTTTTACGCAGGTAAAAGCTGCACTTTGTGGCAGGCCACTTCTGCATTCCCCTAACTTCTCTCTCCCTTTTGTTTTGCAGATGGACGCATCGGACAGGGGGCTGGGTGCTGTACTGTCCCAGGTGGTGGAGGGGAAGGAGCGCCCGGTGCTGTACATTAGTTGGAAGCTCTCTATGAGAGAGACAAAGTACAGCACCATAGAGGAGTGCTTTGCCATCAAGTGGGTGATCCTCACTCTCCGCTACTATTTGCTGGGACGGGCATTCACCCTCTGTTCGGACCATGCCCCACTCCAATGGCTCCACCGCATTTAGGATGCCAATGCCTGGATCACCCGTTGGTATCTGGCACTCCAGCTGCTTATGTTCGAGGTGGTCCACAGGCCGGTGGCGCAAATGGCTATTGTGGACTTCCTCTCTAGATGGGGGTGGGGGTCAGGCCAGGCTGTGTCCTCTGACCTGTGTCGGTTGGTGGGGGTATGTGGAGGCGAGGCTGTGGCCGAGCGTTCATCTGGGGAGAGAGGAAGTTGTAAGGGTTTTCACCTGAGATGAATTGCTGCTAATTTTGATTTCTATGTTCACAGTGAGAGGCGAGGAGATAAAAGGCTGCCCAAAACCCCAGAGAGGGAGAGAGAGCTGAGCCTGCGTGTGTGTGTGTCTGTGCAGCCTGCAGTGTCGAGTGTGACATTTTCTGTAAATTGTGAAAATAAAATACCTTTTTGAGTTGGATCCATCGCCTCCTGCTTCCTCCTTTCCCTCCTCCACGAACGAACCTTATTACAGACTCATTATTGACTATTTAGCTGTCACAGAAATGGAAACAGACGTATATATGCACATAATTCATGTTTTAAATGTATTCTACATTTAGCATTTTTTAAGAAATATGCCTTAAATGGCCATGAAATCCAAAATAGAGCTTTGTGGGAAGTTAACTTAATATTTTATTTTTGTTTAATGCACATTTTAATTTTAATTGGCAGACCCCCTGCAGTACCACCATGGACCGCCTAGTTAGACCCCTGGACTAAATGGATTTCACATGATGTTACATATGCATGATATATAAAACATAAATGAGATAGCATTACTGTCAGAATTTGTACAGTCAACATAAATATTGCTGTTAAATTTAATCTGACTAATCTAGACTGTCACAAAACACTCCAACTTTGATGAAAAGAAGATGTCTGATCCCACTTCCAAAATAAAGATGAAAACACGCACACACACACACACACACACACACACACACACACACACACACACACACACTTCCTTATGAAGAACTGGGATCTCATTCAAGTCCTGTTTGGCATGGCAGACTGTGTGTTTGGATTCACCCCTTATTCAATTAAACTGTATTGAGAAGTATGAAAAGTAAGTGGGAGCCATGTTAGGCCTCTGAGCCCTAGCTGAACTACCAACTATGAAAGCCCATTCCTTTCCCATTTTCGTATCACATGGCCATCACCCCCAATCAGCCCATCATTTCCCTCTCCCAGTACCATATGTAGCTGTCCCTGTCAACACTCACAATTCTTTGCACACAGTTGCTCATTTTTCAATGAATGTGGATGCCAGCATCAGGCAGTCTAGTTAGTCATAAATATGACCAAAAGCATAATTCAATATACAGAGGGAAGACAGTAAATTAAGGAAAGTGCTAGTCATTGAAGCAGAGCTGTGACAAATCTCTCAAGTTCTTACTGTGCGTGTGTATGGGGACATTGTGACACGGCGTAGTCTCCCACTGTGGTCAAATGACACAACTGTCAACCACTCACTGTGCAGATGCTTTTAACCTTAACAACAGGAAGCATACTGTAGTAGTAAACAAATCCACACATGATGGCAGAGAAAGTGAGAATAATATTGATTATAAATATGGCCTATAATTAATTTAATACTGAAAATTATCAATAAAAGATAGCTTGGTCTTATTAAAAATTTGAACATTTATGCAATATTTATGTTTGTATGTATTGTTTTACTTATTAAAGTGTTGCATCCTTAGATTGGCAACTCCACTGAAAAATCTGAGTTGAGTCTCTTGTGCACTTTATGTGAGGAGTGCTATTTGTAAGACTCACAGAGTTTCTGCCTATGTAGAGCATTCCAAATTGGTCACTTATGAGGTTTCATTTCAGTTAACACTGCCTTAGAAGGCAGCTGCCTATGTAGACAGTAGACAGCAAAACATTGGAAAGGAAGTCTTAAAAAAGTACTCAAATGATCTGTTTGTATTAACATGAGATTGTGAGACATCAATATATTTGAACCATGCATTTCTGATGAAACGACACTTCCTTGCTCTAAACAGTGGCATCAGTCATGGGATTCAGTCTTTGTGTACAACCACCGATGCAAACGGCTTTGATTAGACATTCAGACTGGATATATTTTACCCCACAGGCACAAATGACAGTGGGCTAGGACACAACCTCACCCCTCTCTCTAAGCACATACTCTGCCTTTCTCCCTCGCTTCCTTTCTCTGCTGCTTGGGCACTATGTAAATACTTAGCACTGACAGAGTAAAGTTTGGAGAAAGGTCAAACGAGATAAATAGCAATTCAACAGCTGAGAAAAAAGCTGGGAAATCAGAACAGCAAAAAGAAAAAAGAGTTAAATTATCAGGTTTGTTGAAAGAAAAAGTGGTCATAGAAAGGATATGTGTAAAGATGACAGCGGGAATGACGGTCAGTAATGGGTGAGAATGAGGCTATGATGTTTTGCCAAGCATTACGCTGTAGGTAAGATTAAAAAACAGAGAGAGGCAAGAGGTTAGTTCAGGCAAAGTAAAAAAGAAAAAAAAAAAATTTTTACTTGTGGATGGAGAACAGTTTGAGTGAGAGAGAGACTGAATGTAAGTTTCCAGTGTTGATTTTTGAACAGAGCAGCAGGGTTGAATGGTTTAAGCTTTACTCTTGAGACACATGTGACATTCACATCTACAGTGATCAGTCCAGTGATTGCATGATCTTTGGGGGTAATTATACTTGTTTTTTTTTTTTGTGTGTTTTTTTTTTATCGAATAGCTATTCTGTCTCGAAATTATAGAAACAAAATTATCTATGAAACTACAGCTAAATTTCACTACCATCATAATGGAAGGGTTTATTTGCATAAACGGCAATAATATTATATTGGATTAATCTGTTTTGTGGAGATATATTAATATAGCCAAGTGTATATAAAATGTGCTTACCAAATTAGACAGCAATCTGACTGATCAAGATGCATGCAGTCACTAAGTGTTAATAGGCCCTCTATGTCTGTTTAAAACCCTCTGGGTTTCATGATCAATATCCTCAGTGAATATCCCAAGTGTTGCAACTCATTATTTACCGAAACCTGATTGGTTTTTATTGATAGTGTAATAATGAAATAGTAGAGTAATCTTTGTACAGTTTAACAGCACTCCCTGTAGTGACCTATAAGCTAGTTTTATTGCTTAGCCTAGAACTACTAGGCTTCACCACCCCTCAAACCTTGTAAGAAGAGCATTAGAGATGGCAGTATACTGTACATATTTTCATGCTGTCTTTAATTGACCTTCATTTGAGGCATGCTGCAATTGTTAAAGTTGAAGTGTGTAATGGCTGTGCCACTGGCAGCACCAATGAGAAATGAAAGAAAGAATTGCACATTACCTGCTTTAGAGCATCATATTTTCTAAAAGTCTGCTTACAGTCCTAGAAACCTCTAAACACACAGGCAATGCCACATTGTTTTTAATGTTTATTTCACAGCATTCTTTCAAATGTCTTCAAATTGAATTTCTTGGAAACAGTATCTCCTTCCATAATAGGAATAGAGAACAAAGAGGCAAAAAGTAGTAGTGATGGGATTTGGAATGACACAGTGTACAGCCAAAGACCGTAAATCAATGTGGCCCTAAAGAAGAGGATGATCTAACATTACGAACTTCCATCAGATGCTGGGCTCTGATTTAAGGGATTGCTGGGGGTCAGGGCCATGCCTTTACTGGCTGCAATCTAGCAAAGTCCTCTGAAAGGCAAAAAGCCAGCAGTTTGTAAATCAACCTATACTCAAAGTGTAGCACTGCCCTGAAAACAAAAAGCATATGAGAAAGAGAAAATGGAGGGGTTTGTAAATTAACACCTTGGAAAAATAGAATGGCAAAAGGAATCAAAGTGAGAAAATGGAGAGTCAGAGGAGAGAAGTGTATGGTGGCATGTAGCAAAGAATAAAATGGAACATTAAAGAAAGTGTAGGAGATGTGAAAAAAATATAAAGAATATTTCATCCCCTGGTGCATCTATTTTGAGTTTCAGCTATCTCTGGATAGGTAGTTCTTCACAATAACTATTGTGGCAGATGGTAAACCATTGATATAAGACAATACAAAAAGTGGCTTTAGAAGGCACATTATTAATTAAACATAAGCTTATCATTGGCCTACATTTCACAGCAATCTATTTCACAATTGAATTTGTCAATCTGTCCGAGATAGATTTATTAAAACTAAGTGAACATTGTACATGTCAATGTACAAATGTCAGTCAAGTTAAGCGTAGTTTGACACATCTAGAGATCCCAACATTCGGAATTGCACTCCATCCACCTGTATTTGAACGCAAGGATGCATCCTTGTGCTGTTGCAAGTGTCAAGCAAGCCTGAGTGTGGCATGTTCTCTGTTTAGCTCTGCATTGACTATTCTGCAGGAAGTTCACTTACTGCCCCCTGCTGAATACAGGTGGTACTTTAAGCTTGAACTGAAATAATTGACTTATTCCAAACGTTGCACACACACATGCACATACATCACACTGCCTCAGGCTGCTGCCTATCTGTCATGGTGACCCGAGGGTGATACTAAAGACAGGATCTGTAATTCCAGGTGGAAGGAGGTGAATCCAGACTGTATATCCTTCTAAATTAGGCATCTGGGCTGTAAGCCAGGGCTGTTCACCTAGAGTACTGCTGCTGCCATAGCACTGTCATTACCGCTAATTTATACTGGACCTAGTCTGAGTCTTGTTGGGTGACAAACTCTCTAAAAGTTCACAGTTTCCTCCCAGTGTGTATTTGTGCTTATTAGTTGGGCTTGATACTGGAGGTCTATGTGTTACCGTGCAGCTGGGCTGAATGAAAATAGAAAGCGCTTTCCTGCAAAAGGCCTTATTATGACACTTTAAACCAGCATGTGTGCCATAACGTAAAGATGTAGTGTAGCCACTCTTTCCTTTGAGCTAATGCTAGTGATTTACTCCCTGAACTAGTCAATGTTTGAGCTAATGCTAGTGACTTACTCCCTGAACTAGTCAATTTTTGTGTTAAGTGATTTCAAGCCTGGGCAAGATTGAAAAATTAGCACCTTTATGGTACAGTAACCAAGTCCCATGTCTGACACATCAAGTTATCTCAAACAGGTATGATACCAATTGCTTATATCTACACTGCGGCCCCTCCATCATGGGCACCAATTTACATTCTTGGTGGTGGGTGTGCTAAATAATGAAGATTACTGAATGGACTGGAGAAGGGGAAGTCAGACTGAAAAAATGGATTAGGTGTAAATAGCACCTGCCACACAGTGTGCTATTTACAGTACACTACAATAGTCTGGTAGAAACACAAATATAGAATACAAACTGCAACACCTTATGTCACTGCAATGGTGTAGTGGGTAACAACAGTTCCCTATCTGTCACTCACTCGATGTTGGTGTCGATGTAGTGACACTAGGGGTCACTCTTGGGAGCCCGAGACACCTCTGGTCTTTGATAAAAGGCCAATGAAAATTGGCGAGTGGTATTTGCATGCCACTCCCCCGGACATACGGGGATAAAAGGAGCTGGTATGCAACCACTCATTCAGATTTTCTCTTCGGAGCTGAACAGTCATGCTTGTTGAGCTGAATATCACTGTTCATTCACCTCTGCTGGATCTGACGGTGCATTTCAGTGGCTACTCCCCCGTCTGCACTGGTGCACTGCAGAGAATGCCCCTGGGTGCTTTGGCAGAAAAACTAGAGAGTATATTTTCTGAAAGAGCATTTTTCCCCTCTAAAAGAGTATATATTTCTCTAAAAGAGCGGCACACACGGAACGTCTTTTTAAAGACACGTCTTTTTAAAGATGCTTTTCCGATTGTGTGTTATTCCTGGTTGCGCTCGTTATCTCTCGCCTTCTGACGGTCACAATCACTGTCTTTCATGTCTGGGCACTGCTCACGCAGAGACAGCGTTCGTGGATGGTCATGTTCTCATTGCGAGAATATGTCCATGGCAACGTTGCGGTCGCGGCTCGCCTTCGTAAGAAAGCAAGCCACCCCAGAGGCTCCCGCCTCGGTCCTTTTACCCATGGGTGTGAGGCCAGCGCAGCTAGCACTGGGGGCGATTTGGGGACCCCAATGGGACCGCCTCTGCCGGGTATCCCCCCGCGGACCTCCCATTCCCCAGCACGCTCGTCTGCCCCGATCGGGCTTCCGGATGAGTCCATCGGCTCGTCTCATGGCGAGTTCGACCTCTTATTCGGAGCCCGCGAAAGTGATGAGCTCTCGAGCGCAGCATCGGAGAGTGGGCTCATCCAGTTGGAAGCCTCAGCTGGGCCCCTCCCTTCGGGGTCGATTGCCCAGTCACAGGCTGACGCGGAGATGACGACATGCTTTCCCGGGTAGCCGTGAGCGTTGGCTAGAGTGGAACTCACTGCTCTTCCCTGAACCCTCGCGTCTCGGTGATTGGTTCCTGGGCTCGCGGCGCCGTTCAAAGCCAATCCCCGCCCCCATTCCTTTCTTCCCGGAAGTGCATGAAGAGCTGACAAGGCACTTTTTACTGCCCGGTCCCAATCTTTTCAGCTTCCCTGCCCTCACTACCCTCGATGGTGGGGCGGCCAAGGGCTATTTGGCAATCCTCCGGTGGATAAAGGCGCTTGTGGTGCACCTATGCCCACAGAGCGCCGCCACCTGGCGTGGGTGCCCAAAGCCCCCATCCAAGGCCTGTAGGTTTACGTCGTCTCTGACGGCCAAGGCCTATGGTGCCGCTGGACAAGCCGCCTCCGCCCTGCACGCCATGGCTCTCCTGCAAGTCCACCAAGGTGCTAAAGGAACTGCACAAGGTTAGTTCTGCCCCGGGATTGATGCAGGAACTGTGCTCGGCGACCGACCTCACTCTCCGAGCGACGGAGGTCACGGCACGGTCTCTCGGGCGGACGATGGCCACACTAGTGGTCCAGGAGCGCCACCTTTGGCTCAACCTGGCCGAGATGGGTGAGGCCGACAAGACACGATTCCTTGTTGCCCCCATTTCCCAGGCGGGCCTATTCAGCGACACCATCGAGGACTTTGCCCAGCAGTTCTCGATGGTAGAGCAGTAGATGGATGCTAGCCGGCGTATCCTGCCCCAGAGCGGCTCAAGATCCCGCACCCCGTCTACTCATCGCCAAGGGCGTCCCCCTACAGAGACTGCACCGGCTCCGCCTCAGCCTGCCCCTTCGGCCCGGCCCCGGCGTGGAGCCCACCACAGGAAGCAGACGCCACCCTTCTCGTGGCCACCCAGAACCCATGAAAGGCTTCAAAGCACCCTTGAGACGGGCAACCCAGGGACAACGAAACCCACTGCTCTGGAGCTGGTAAGCAGATCTCCATCTTTTTGTTACCTTTTGCATTTAATTGCGCTGCATGCCCAAGTGGCTGCTGTACTCAAGAGCTCAGCAAGAGCGGTTTCCTTGTTCCCTGGGTCACATATCCGTTGTGCACGGCCGTCATCACGACCACTGTCCACCACTCTATTTGGCAGGTTTGGCGATCCAGCGGCAGTCTCCCACCCCTGAGCGCCCAGCTGTGGCACAAATCCGCCCCCGATGCGACAGTCTCCATGGGTCACAAGGACAGGCCTCTTCCTCCCCCATCCCAGGCTGTTCCGGTGGTGGTCACAAGGAGCCAGGTAAGTGCTTCGATGTCCTTAGACTCAGCACGGCCACAACGTGGTGTGGCACCTCGAGCTCTGCCCTGCCGCGAGGCCCCACCTGCCAGTACGTCCGATGACGTTATCCCTTTGGTCCCCCTTGCGCGGAATTTGAACGCATGGCTTGCGCTTTCCAATCCCACGCGAGGGCTGGTCAAGACCGTCCGACTCGGCTGCGCGATTCACTTCGCCGGGCATCCGCCCAGGTTCAGCAGTGTCCGCTTCACCTTGGTGAAAGACGAAAATGCTGCTACTTTGCGTGGGGATCGCTAGCCTTCTACGGAACGGCGCGATAGAACCTGTCCCTCCAGCAGAGATGAAGGGGTTTTTCAGCCCCTACTTCATCGTACCGAAAAAAGGCGGTGGGTTGAGGCCAATCTTGGACCTGTGAGTTCTGAACTAGCCTTTACACAGACTCCCGTTCAAGTTGCTGATGTAAAAACGCATTCTGGCGAGCGTCCGGCATCAAGATTGGTTCACGGCGGTAGACCTGAAGGATGCGTACTTCCATGTCTCGATCCTTCCTCAACACAGACCCTTCCTGCGGTTTGCGTCCGAGAGTCAGGCGTATCAGTACTAAGTCCTCCCTTTCGGCCTGTCCCTGTCTCCTCATGTCTTTACGAAGGTCGCAGAGGCTGCCCTTGCCCCGTTAAGGGAGGTGGGCATTCGGAGTTGGACTAAGTCTCCTTGACGGCGCACCTTACAAACGAGCGCACCCAGTCTGTGCTGGCCTGTTTGAAGGTAAGTCCTTAGGGAAGCACGACCTGATCATCAGGTTCCTAAGAGGAGCCAGGAGGCTGAATCCCTCCAGACCGCACCTCGTTCCCTCATCGGACATCTGTAGTTCTTCAGGGTCTACAGAGAGCCCCCTTTGAGCTTTGCAGTCAGCTGAGCTTAAGGCACTCTCCTTGAAGACTGCCCTCCTGACTGCGCTCACTTCCATCAAGAGGGTAGGTGACCTGCAAGTGTTCTCTGTCAGCAAAACGTGCTTGGAGTTCAGTCCAGGTTACTCTCACATGATCCTGAGACCCTGACCGGGCTATGTGCCCAAGGTTCTCACCACCCCTTTAGGGACCAGGTGGTGAACCTGCAAGCGCTGCCCCAAGAGGAGGCAGACCCAGCCCTGTCGTCGCTGTGTCCAGTGCGCGCTTTACACATCTATTTGGATCGCATGCAGGGCTTTAGAATCTCTGAGCAGCTCTTTGTCTGCTTTGGTGCACAGCGGAAAGGAAGCGCTGTCTCCAAGCAGAGGATCGCCCACTGGCTTACTGATGCCATAACTATGGCATATGTCGCCTAGGACATGCCGCCCCTGGTAGGGCTACCAGCCCATTCTACCAGGGGTGTAGCGGCTCCCTGGGCCCTGGCCAGAGGTGCCTCTCTAACAGACATTTGCAGAGCAGCAGGCTGGGCAACACCCAACACCTTTGCAAGGTTCTACAACCTCCAGGTAGAACCGGTTTTGTCCCAGGAAGTGGCACGCAACACAAGCGGATAAGCCCGGGATAGCTGGCCAGGTGTATTGTTTGCACATAGCGCCTTCCACCTCCCTTGGAGCTGAAGACGTGCGCCATTAATTCCCAGTAGTGTTCACAAACTTTGTTCCCTGGTTGACTTCCTCCGAGCCCTGTGGCTGCCGAGTTTTCAGAGAGACTCGCTGCCAGCCCAGTACACACGCTAACTAAAAGCCCTGTTCTGGGGTAGGTGCTCCACATGTGGCGGTTCCCTGTAAGGCTAACCCCATGCGATATATATCTTCCGCTAGTTCGTTTCCCTGCTGGCAAACTGCGTCTTCCTTGGGCAGAGCCCCTCTGCCCCAGTCTCCATGTTTGTAGTAACTCCTCCCCCATTGGGCAGGTTCTACCTTGAAGGATCTCCACATGGTTGGAAAGACCGTGTGACGTATTCTTCCACTTAAATATCCCCCTCTCTTTGGGCGAGGTGTGGTCTCCGCGGTGTCTACCCCTTGGGAGGGACACCCGCCGACTAGACCTGGCAGCCCAGTCGGATAATCCCCCTTCTTTTTTAGGGAGTGGAAAAAGAGAAGGGGAAAAGAGGCCATGACTGGGTTAAGCCCGTCTCTATCTTTGGGTAGTCAACTTGTCCCCAAAAAGGGCCGTTCGACACTCATAACTATGTTGGGGGAGGTTACGTGTCGACCTGGTGCGCTGGCTATGAGGCATACAGCAGTCTGCCCACCACACAGCGCCAGTTCACGTAACACAGTTCAGCCTTGTGGCGTTTCGTATAGGGACCCCTAGTGTCACTACATCGACACCAACGTCGAGTGAGTGACAGATAGGGAATGTCATGGTAACTGGTGTAACCTCCATTCCCTGATGGAGGGAATGAGACATTGTGTCCCTCCTGCCACAACGCTGAACTACCCGCTGAAATGGCCGGACCTTATATCGGCTCCTCAGCATAAAACCTGAATGAGTGGTTGCATACCAGCTCCTTTTATACCCGTATGTCCGGGGGAGTGGCATGCAAATACCACTTGCCAATTTTCATTGGCCTTTTATCAAAGACCAGAGGTGTCTCGGGCTCCCAAGAGTGACCCCTAGTGTCACTACATCGACACCAACGTCTCGTTCCCTCCATCAGGGAACGGAGGTTACACCAGTAACCATGACGTTTACTTTTTTCATGCGGACGACCCGGGTTTTAATATGCCTTTTGTCCCACTTTTTCCCATCCTGTTTCCACTCTTAATATGTCCTTTAATGCTTATTATAATAATTAATAAAAATGAATATTATGGTTGATTTCCCCCAGTGATTTGGTCACAGTGAAGTTTGGGGAGTTGAGAGAAAGGTTTGATCCAGGTAAAATTAGCCATGGTATTATTATAGTAATATTGTACCAATCATGTTTTTTTTTTTGCAGAAGTCATAGTTTCAATGCAATTAAACATGGTGTTATTACAGTTATATGGTGTTAATATAGTAATCATGTTTAATTTTGTGGTAACTATGATTTTAACACAAAATATCATGGTGATACTATGGTTACTGTAGTAAAACCATTGTTAATTTTTTTAAGGGAAAGTTAGGGTTAGGGGGAGGGGTTGGTGTAGGGTGTGTGTGGGACTCTTGATAAACACAATAAACATGCTGCAGTGATGCCACTATACTGTATGTTAGGGGTGCAAATAGTATCTGCCACTATTTGTGCTGGGGTGTAAATAGCATCTATCGCCATTTGCACTTAGGGCAAATAGCCTCTATCAATTATATTATCTGCAGCCATTGTTTTCAGTAAAAATGAAGAGTGTGGTATGACTGAACAAATCTTATCAAATACATGCATTTAAGAACCATGGAAATGAAAAATGACCAATTATACAGAAAGCATATATATTAGACTATGAAAAAAACTATCTGCCCTGTGAATATCAGAAATAGTTGATAAACAAGTCAACGTAAATGACTATCACCCAATACCTTTCCCCCCAATAATCCCCCCAACCATCTGAAAATCCTTCTACTGTTGCACAACATAGAACTTTGTACATAACATATAGTATATGAACACTTGCACTACAAGGACTGAGATTTTATTGCACATTAAGAAGGGGTGGGACAGGATGAACGTCTCGTGCCTTTTAAAAAAATAGCCAATAGGCTTTAGTTAACATCTGAGTCCGGCAAAGCCACACACATGAAGCCGGTGTTCAGCTGGGGAAACTGAGAAGTAACCTTAATACTGATTCTGACCACTTTTGCACTGACTTTAGAACTGAATGATGATATAACTGACCATGTAACTACATAACCAGCCCACAAGCATGCACACTGGGGTCTTTGCTTATGACGTGGCTGGAGCCGTTATGCAAGTCAATGCAGATGAATGAGAAACAAGCAAGTAAAAGATTGCAATATATCAATGTTTTTGGGGGGGGGGCTGGGTAGCTCAGTGGTAAAGACGCTGGCTACCACCCCTGGGGTTTGACAGTTTGAATCCCAGGGCATGCTGAGTGACTCCAGCCAGGTCTCCTAAGCAACCAAATTGGCCCGGTTGCTAGAGAGGGTAGAGTCACATGGGGTAACTTCCTCCTATAATGTGGTTTGTTCTCGGTGGGGCACATGGTGAGTTGAGCATGGTTGCCGCGGTGGATGGCATGAAGCCTCCACACGTGCTGTCTCCGTGGCAACGTGCTCAACAAGCCATGTGATAAGATGCGCGAGTTGATGATCTCAGACGCGGAGGCAACTGGGATTCGTCCTCTGCCACCAGGACTGAGGCGAATCACTATGCAACCACGAGGACTTAAAAGCACATTGGGAACTGGGCATTCCAAATTGGGAGAAAAAAAAAAGAAAAAAAAAAAATATTTTTATATATCAATGTTTTGAATCACAATACACTAAACAAAGAATAAAGAACACTTACTCATGATGTACATGCCAAGAAACCTCTGAAAAACAGCTGCATTAAAACTATAAACTCCAGCCACTTTTCTCACATCTAACTCCAGCGTATGCG
Organism: Myxocyprinus asiaticus; assembly: GCF_019703515.2. Classification (NCBI taxonomy): domain Eukaryota; kingdom Metazoa; phylum Chordata; class Actinopteri; order Cypriniformes; family Catostomidae; genus Myxocyprinus; species Myxocyprinus asiaticus. Next base: position 13,474,240 of record NC_059353.1, read on the forward strand.
TTAAATTCACAAGTGATCATCGTTTTCATCCTGTGTTGGTGCAATTATACAAGGGTGTGTCTAGTCTACTGCATCAACTACAATGGGTAGCCCAGCGATGGCCTTGAATGTCACCTTATTTCTTTGAAGCGAGCGCACATTCACAGGAAAACATGCACTATAATAATAATAATAATAATAATAATAATAATAATAATAATAATAATTACTACAGTACAGCTAGAAAAACAGTTTAAATAAATTAAGAATTGCATTTTTAATTCTGTCTCAAAGGTCTGGAGCGATGTAGATTCACAAAGGTTTTAGGGCAATTGGTTCCAAAGCTTTGGTGCAGTAATACTGAAAGCCCTACCACCAACAGTAGACAGTCTGAACTTAGGTATGACAAGCAAGTTTCCAGCACTAGATCTAAAAGTGGGGACGGGAACATAAGGATGTTTTAGTTCTGTCAAATATGAGGGTGCTAATCCATGAAAGGCCTTAAAGACTAAAACAAGAATTTTTAACTGTATGTGATAGTCAATTGGGAGCCAGTGCTGTTTGTGAAGGATAGGAGTGATGTGAGTTGATTTCTTGTGCACGAGCAGCAGAGTCTTGCACAAGTAGTAAGTGGTGAAGTGCTTTTGTGGGTAAACCTGCAAATAAAGTTACAATAATCTAAATGAGAGGTTATGAAAGCATGGATGACAGTTTCAGCATCTTAAAGGTTAAGCGAAGAATGTAGGTGGGAAATATTGCAGAGGTAAAAGAAACAGGATTTAACAAGTTGCCTGATATGTGCTTCAACACACAGTGTAGGGTCAAATAACACTTCCACGTTTTGTATAATGGGTGAAGGCCTAAACAGGACTCCATCAATGTCAACGGAAATGTCATGATGGGAAGAGACCAGGGATTTTGGGCCAGCTAACAAAATTTTGGTTTTGTCAGTGTTCAGTTTTAAAAATTTTACTGCCATCCAGACTTTAAGATCTTGGAGGCAAGCAGTAATGGAAGTGGGTGCAAGAACAGATTTGGACTGGGAGGTGATTTAGATTTGTGTCATCAGCTTAATAAATGAAAACTAAGACCATGGCGATGAATGATCTGGCCTAACAGAATCATGTAGATTAGAAAAAAAAGCGGACCAAGAACCGAACCGATCCACATGTAACAGTGACAGAGCGAGATATGTGTTTGTTAATACTGATGAATTGTTGCCTATCACAGATATATGAAGTTAGCCATTAAAAAGCTGCACCAGTAATACCAACAGCAGATAGGCGAGGAAGGAGTATGGAATGGCAAACAGTATCAAAAGCTGCGCTCAGGTCTAATAGGACTAGGAGGCTGAGGGCAGTAAAGTCTGATTCGAGGAGAAGGTCATTTACTACTCTTAAAAGGGCCATCTCTGTACTGTGAAGGGGGTGGAAACCTGATTGAAAAGGTTCATGCAAGTTATATTTTTCCAAGTGAGACTGTAACTGAGCGGCAACCACCTTTTCTAATACCTTAGCTAGAAAAGGAAGGTTGGAGATAGGCCTAAAGTTACTCAAGACTTCTTGAGTACTGGAGTGATAGCAGCAGTTGTTAGTCTAAGTGGTACATGGCCAGTAGCAACAGACCTGTTAATCATATGGGTGGTAGGTGAAACGAGAGTTGACAAGACGTTTTTAAGATGTGCTGGTAATTTATCAAGCTGGCAGGAGGAAGAGTTTGATGTTCAACCAAGGATGTGTTGATAGGTGAAAAGGCCATGATGGGGTGGACTAAAGGTGCAGGAGAAAATTCTGAGAGAGCAGAGGGAGAGGAAGCCTGATAAATATTATACATTTTATCTAAGAAAAAGGTTAGAAAAGATTCACATAAGTCTTTAGAGCCAGTAAGAGTAGCAGGTGGAGGTTTGAGAAGTTTGTTAATCTTAGAGAAAAGTGATCTGGTATTGTATGTCTTCTTGTAAAGTCATTTAAGACACCTGCCCTTAGCTTTCATTACTTGGAGTTCGGGGGTGTACCATGGGGAGGAATGAGTTGAGGGGACAGTTCTAGTCTTAAGCGGGGCGAGTGCATCTAGTACATTAGAGATAGTCTCATTATAACCTGAGAGAATTTCATGACCAGCAATTTTAAATGACAAATATGAATTGACACATTGACGGACAACGTGCAGTCTGGAGAGGGCATTTATAGTTTGATAAATGATTCTGCTGATGGATGAGACAGAAATTTCCATTTCAACTGCGCTACATGGTAGCATTTTGCCTGTGGCCAAGGAGCACAGAGTTGTCAAAATCTCCACTGTAATTGGGTTGTTTTGGTTCGTAGGAGAGGAAATTGCATCCCTAACTAAGTTTATAATAATGAAAAAACCTTATGATTCAGGCTATACCATTTAAAAGTCAATGTCAATATTATAATATTATAATATTAAAATATATTGACTCAATAGTGATTCAGGCAATACTTTTTTAACCTTTTCATGAGTAGGGTTTAAATTCCACTGCACTGCTCCCTGGAGTGATTTATTTTTGCACGTGACACTGCACAGCCGGTAGAGGGGAGCAGAGTGTAGACTAGTATTTTTTAAATAATTTTATTTTAATTTTTTGTTTCTTGTCATTAAAAAAATACTATATATAATATATTAAATATGAACAAACGGGTTATGTCTGCTGACAAAAGAATTCAGTTTATGCAAGCGCGCATCCGTTTTCTCCTCTGTGTTACACAGATTATTGCATTGATCTCAAAGCACCGCTTATCAAGAACAACCATAACAACAAACAATTGCATGAGGGATTCACATCAATCTCAAACCCTCGAATAACAACAAACAATTGTGGTAAATCATTGCATCCGCTCATATTATTGCTTCCTGCATTACATGCCACATGTTTATTATAGCCTCTTCCGTCAGCAGTGAGGGATTCACCTGTGATAAATGTAAGGATATGTCAGGTTGAAGGAGATGGTTAATGAGTTAGAGACCTGCATCCGAACGCTAGTGGAGGTCAGTGAGAAAGAGAAGCCGGTAGATACTGTTTTGGATGCAGGTAGAACAGCAACCAACACTGGTTCTGGCTGAAGGGCCCTGCAGCAGGGCATTTGGGTGACGTCTCAGCGGTATACTCGCTCAGCAAAGCGACACCACTCTCCCGTTCCTGTTAGGGTTTCCAATCGATTGTCCCCACTCAGTGATACACCCACTGAGAATCATGTTGAAAGAGCCTTGGTCACAGGTGATTCTATTGTAAGGAACGTGGAAATAGAGACTCCAGCCACCATCGTTAAATGCATTTTGGGTACCAGAGCATCTGACATCATATCAAATTTACAAGTGCTGGCTAATGCTAAACGTAGATTTTCTAAAATTGTTATTCATGTCGGCACTAACGATGTCCGGCTTTGCCAGTCGGAGATCACTAGAGATAATGATAAAGAGGTGTGTGAACTTGCAAAAAACAATGTCAGACTCTGTAATATGCTCTGGCCCCCTCCCTGCTCATCGTGGTGATGAGGTTTATAGTAGATTAGTGTCACTGAACAGCTGGATGTCTGAGTGGTGTCCAGAGAATAGCATAGGATTTATAGACAATTGGAAGAATTTTTAGGGTAGACCTGACCTGCTAAAGAGAGATAGACTCCATCCCTCCAGGGAAGGTGCCGCTCTCCTCTCTAGAAATATGGCTCATAGTCTTAATAGTCATAGTATTTGACTAACTGGGGCCCAGGTCGGGAAGCAGAAAAACTGGCTAATCCGAACGTCTGCTATAAGATAAACATCATATAAAAGCTAGGGCTACTAAACATTAGATCTCTTTCAACCAAGGCACTAATTGTAAATGAAATTATTACAGATCATTGTTTGGATGTGGTCTGTTTGACTGAAACCTGGCTTAAACCGGATGAATATATTAGTTTAAATGAATCTTCTCCCCCAGGTTATTGTTATAAAAAATAAGCCTCGTCTGAAGGGTCGAGGAGGAGGTTTTGCTACAATTTACAGTGAAGTTTTGGTGTTACACAGAGGAAAGGATTTAAGTTTAAGTCTTTTGAACTAATAATGCTTAATGTGACACCATCAGATATAAATGACCCTGCACTCTGACCCCAGCCTAGCTGGGATATGTGAAAAAGAAGAATTTCACCGTATATGTGCAAATGTATAATGTGTGATAAATAAAGAAAATTATTAATTATTATTATAAATAAATCTCTGTCGTCTTTTGCCCATGCTACAGTATATAGATCACCTGGGCCTTATTCTGATTTCCTTGGTGAATTTGCAAATTTTCTATCAGCTCTAGTAGTTACTGTAGATAGAGCTTTAACATTCACATACATAATGAAAATGACACATTGGGATTAGTATCAGAAAAAATGTGACAGGACCAACTCATCACCATAATCATATGCAAGATTTAATTCTGTCATATGTAGTTGATCTTGATACTATAGAAATTCTACCACAGAACGATGACATCTCAGATCATTAACTCGTCACTTGTATGCTGCGATCAGCTAATGTTACTCAAGCTACACCACGCTATCGTTCAGGTAGAACATTTCTTTCGACCACAAAAGATAGCTTCATTAATAATCTTCCAGATTTATGTCATACACTCAGTAAGCCCCAAAGTCTAGAAGAACTTGATGAAATAACAGAAAATATAAATACAGTCTTCTCTAGCACTCTCGATAGTGTCGCCCACCTTCGATTAAAGAAAATTAAAGAAAAAAGCCCCACACCATGGTACAATGACCACACTCATGCACTCAAGAGAGCAGCTCGGAAAATACAAAATTAGATGTATTTTGTGGTGCATGGAAGGATAGTGTCTGTAGCTACAGACAGGCACTAAAAGCTGCCAGGTCAGCATATTTTTAGCAAACTCATAGAAAATAACCACAACAATCCTAGGTGTTTATTCAGTACTGTGGCTAAATTGGTTAGGAATAAAGCCTCAACTGAACCAGATATTCAGTCGCAGCACAATAATAATGACTTCATGAATTTCTTTACTGATAAATTTGAAATAATCAGAAATAAACTTGGAATTATGCAATCATCTGTCACAGTACCTCAGAAAACAGTATCTCATAATTTTCCACATGTGAAACTTCAATCCTTCGCTGTCATAGGTCATGAAGAGCTAACAAAACTTATCGAAACATCAAAAGCCACAACATGTATGTTAAATCCAATACCAACTAAGCTCTTAAAAGAAGTATTCCCTGTAATCTCAGAACCTCTTCTTAATATGATTAACTCCTCGCTATCCTTAGGACATGTCCCAAGAAACTTTAAAATAGCAGTTATCAAACCGCTTATTAAGAAGCCACAACTTGATCCTGGAGAATTGGCTAATTATAGACCGATTTAAAATCTCCCGTTTATGTCGAAAATACTAGAAAAGGTTGTGTCCTCCCAATAATGTTCATTACTACAGATAAATAGTATATATGAACAATTTCAGTCAGGATTTAGGCCACACCTCAGTACAGAGACTTCACTTATCAGAGTTACTAATGACTTGCTCTTATTATCTGATCGCGGCTGCATTTCTCTTCTAGTGCTTTTAGATCTTAGTGCTGCCTTCGACACGATAGATCGAGATATTCTCTTGAATAGGCTAGAGAATTATGTCGGCATTTGTGGAATTGCATTAGCATGGTTTAGGTCCTATTTAGCAGACCACTACCACTCTGTCTGTGTAAACAAGGAATTGTCAAACCAAACAAAAGTAAGGTATGGAGTGCCACAGGGATCAGTTTTAGGGCCTCTGCTTTTCTCCTTACACATGCTTCCCCTGGGACGTATTATCAGGTATCATGGAATAAGTTTCCACTGTTATGCCGATGATACCTAACTTTATATTTCTTCGAAACCAGACTAAATTTCACAATTCTCCAAATTAGCAGAGTGTATCAGTGAAATCAAAGATTGGATGGCCAGACATTTCCATCTACTCAATTCCGACAAAACAGAGGTACTATTTATTGGACCAAAAACCTCTAAAAATAAACCACTAAAATATAATGTGACTCTCGATGGATGTACTGTTACATCATCTTCAACAGCGAAGACCTTAGGTGTTATATTTGATACCAATATGTCATTTGAAAATCAAATTTCCAATGTTTGTAGAACAGCATTCTTCCACCTAAGAAATATTGCTAAGTTACGACACATGCTCTCTGTTGCTGATGCCGAAAAACTAATACATGCATTCGTGACCTCAAGACTAGATTATTGTAATGCATTACTGGGAGGATGTCCAGCAAGTTCAATAAATAAACTTCAATTGGTTCAAAATGCAGCAGCCAGAATGCTGACTAGAACCAAGAAATATCAGATCAGAATCAGAATCAGAATGAGCTTTATTGCCAAGTATGCTTACACATACAAGGAATTTGTCTTGGTGACAGGAGCTTCCAGTACACAACAATACAAAACAGCAACAAGACTTATAAAAAATAATTAAAAATTGAATAAAATATATATTGAAAAGAAAATAAAGTATATATAGAATACACAAAAGACAATATATATATATATATATATATATATATATATATATATATATATATATATATATAGATAGATAGATAGATAGATAGATAGATATAGATATACACAAACACACACACACACATATATATGTACATATACATACAGTTGTGCTCAAAAGTTGCATACCCTGGCAAAAATTTGCATACCCTGGCCGTTCACACAGGAATGGTTCTTGCTTTCCATCTGTGCTTTGTTTTAATTGTTGGTCTATATAGTTGTACTCAAGTTTGCATACCGTGGCAGAAATTGTGAAATGTTGGCATTGATTTTGAAAATATTACTGATCATGCAAAAACACTGTCTTTTATTTAAGGATAGTGATCATATGAAGCCATTTATTATCACATAGTTGTTTGGCTCCTTTTTAAATCATAATGATAACAGAAATCACCCAAATGGCCCTGATCAAAAGTTTACATACCCTTGAATGTTTGGCCTTGTTACAGACACACAAGGTGACACACACAGGTTTAAATGGCAAGTAAGTTTATTTTCCCACACCTGTGGCTTTTCATATTGCAATTAGTGCCTGTGTATAAATAGTCAATGAGTTTGATAGCTCTCACGTGGATGCACTGAGCAGGCTAGATACTGAGCCACGGGAACCAAAAGAACTGTTAAAAGACCTGCGTAACAAGGTAATGGAACTTTATAAAGATGGAAAAGGATATAAAAAGATATCCAAAGCCTTGAAAATGCCAGTCAGTACTGTTCAATCACTTATTATGAAGTGGAAATCTCTTGATACCAAGCCAAGGTCAGGTAGACCAAGAAAGATTTCAGTCACAACTGCCAGAAGAATTGTTCGGGATACAAAGAAAAACCCACAGGTAATCTCAGGAGAAACACAGGCTGCTCTGGAAAAAGACGGTGTGGTTGTTTCAAGTAGCACAATACGACGATACAATATGCCCGACAACGCCTTGACACGCCTCCCAGCTTCTGGCCCACTGTAATTTGGAGTGATGAGACCAAAATAGAGCTTTATGGTCACAACCATAAGCGCTATGTTTGGAGATGGGCAAACTAGGCTTATAGTGAAGAGAATACCATCCCCACTGTGAAGCATGGTGGTGGCTCACTGATGTTTTGGGGGTGTGTGAGCACTAAAGGCACGGGTATCTTGTGAAAATTAATGGCAAGATGAATGCAGCATGTTATCAGAAAATACTGGCAGACAATTTGCATTCTTCTGCACGAAAGCTGCGCATGGGACACTCTTGGACTTTCCAGCATGACAATGACCCTAAGCATAAGGCCAAGTTGACCCTCCAGTGGTTACAGCAGAAAAAGGTGAAGGTTCTGGAGTGGCCATCACAGTCTCTTGACCTTAATATCATCGAGCCACTCTGGGGAGATCTCAAACATGTGGTTCATGCAAGACGACCAAAGACTTTGCATGACCTGGAGGCATTTTGCCAAGACGAATGGGCAGCTATACCACCTGCAAGAATTTGGGGCCTCATAGAGATCTATTACAAAAGACTGCACGCTGTCATTGATGCTAAATGGGGCAATACACAGTATTAAGAACTAAGGGTATGCAGACTTTAGAACAGGGGTCATTTCATTTTTTTCTTTGTTGCCATGTTTTGTTTTATGATTGTGCCATTCTGTTATAACCTACAGTTGAATATGAATCCCATAAGAAATAAAAGAAATCTGTTTTGCCTGCTCACTCATGTTTTCTTTAAAAATGGTACATATATTACCAATTCTCCAAGGGTATGCAAACTTTTGAGCACAACTGTGTGTGTGTGTGTGTGTGTGTGTGTGTGTGTGTGTGTATATATATATATATATATATATATATATATATATATATATATATATATATATATACATACATATACATACACACACACACACACACACACACACACACACACACACACATACATACACATACGTAGTGCAAATCTAAATACAAATTGGTTATATACAGTGCAAGGGAATATAATGGTAGAAGAGGTTGGATGTGTTGGATAAATATAAAAAGACTAAGCTGTGTATTGCACATTAATATGATCATATTAGCCCCATTTTATCATTGTTACATTGGCTACCTGTTAAATTTCATATTAATTTTAAAATTCTGTTAACTACATACAAAACTTTGAATGGTCTAGCTCCACAGTACTTCAGTGACTTCTACCACGCTATATTCCATCACGTTCATTAGGATCGCAAAACTCTGGCCTGTTAATAGTTCCTAGAATATCAAAATCCACAAAAGGAGGTAGATCCTTTTCCTGTTTGGCTCCTAAACTATGGAATAGTCTCCCTAACACTGTTCGGGACACAGACACACTCACTGAGTTTAAGTCTAGACTAAAGACTCATCAATTTAGCCAGGCATACACCTAATTTATTCTTCACCACACAATTAGGCTGCTTTAGTTAGGTCTGCCAGAACCTGAAACATTGATCATGATCTATAACTCTGCAAAAAAATTGAATGGCATCTATGCTAATATTATTCTATTTGTTTCCATGTCTCAACCTCGGGACTCCTATCCCGAGGTCACCAGAACCGGCTGGATCCAGCTCCATTCCTGCTTGGTGTCGGACTCCACTGCTACGTGTCTCTTAGTGATGATGACAAAATGCAGCCGGTGCCAGCCAGACATCACTTCAGTCTATTACGATTGACTTCATAGAATGAACTGATGCCAACTCTAACCATAAGACATGGGATACTTCATATGCCATTGCCTGAACCTTGGATTTAGGATAGACCTCACCGAAATTACTGGCCGATTGAACTGCGAAGCATCTCACTGATCTCGGCCTGCATCACCTTGGTCTAATGATGCACTACACTCTTGAAATGGAATACATAGACTATCAATAAATTGCCAACAAAAGCCTTCATCAGCCAACTAACAAAGGACAATGCATCTATGTGAACTTCTGCAGTTAATCCAGGATGAACTTCAAAGACATTAGTCATTAATCTTACAGTTCTTACAAAATCTTTGTTTAAACACTGACCCTTAACACTTACTTAGTTTAATAATTTTAAACCATGACTTGCACTATACATAAGTAATATTGGCATTATATTCATGATGTTAGCCAGAGGGGAACTGGTGCCCACAGTGAGCCTGGTTTCTCCCAAGGTTATTTTTCTCCATTAACCAACATCTTATGGAGTTTTGTGTTCCTTGCCACAGTCGCCTTCGGCTTGCTCACTGGGTTTCTAAATACAATTATTATTTAATTACTTATTTTTATACACACTTCATAACTGTATTTAATCAAACTACTCAATGATGACTAAGACTTTATAGAAATTACGGTTTCATTTTCTGTTAATGCATGATTTTCTGTAAAGCTGCTTTGAAATGATGTGTGTTGTGAAAAGCGCTATACAAATAAAAATGACTTGATTTGCTGTACTATTTTTGTTTTATTTATTTCGTTTTTATAGCTGTAAAAAAAAAAAAAAAAAAAATGAACAAATAATATCAGCAGTCCAGTTTGCCTATGCACTGTTTGACATCTCAGACATTGTGTGTGTGTGTGTGTGTGTGTGAGACAAGTGCTAATGTAAAAAGACTCAATGATGACTAAGACTTTATAGAAATTACGGTTTCATTTTCTGTTAATGCATGATTTTCTGTAAAGCTGCTTTGAAACGATGTGTGTTGTGAAAGGCGCTATACAAATAAAAATGACTTTTTGTTTTATTTATTTTGTTTTTTTAGCTGTAAAAAAACAAAAAACAAAAAAATGAACAAATAATATCAGCAGTCCAGTTTGCCTATGCACTGTTTGACATCTCAGACATTGTGTGTGTGTGTGTGTGTGTGTGTGTGTGAGACAAGCGCTAATGTAAAAAGACTTGGCTGCGTGCATGTATAATCACGCTCGATCAGCATTTGTGAGTATACGAGTTTTAAACTGTTATCGTTGTGCTTTTTTGATAGTTTGGCTGTCTTTTTCAGAAAACAAACATATTATATGCCTGAAAAGACTGTATGAGTTGCTGTTTATTTGAATGAACCACAACCTAATAAGTAGACGTGGCTGCGTGCTTGGGAAGATCGCATTTAGATATGATGGCTGTGCATGTACAAGCTGTGAACTGTTATCGTGATACTTTGGTGACAATTTGGCTGTTTTTTTTTTAACATAAAATAAACATATCATGTGCTTGAAAAGACTCTTTGAGTAGCTGTTTGTTTGACAAATGACAACCGCTACTAATGTAAACAAATGGCAGCACGCATCGGAGGAAGACCGCGTTTGATGTATTGACTGTGCGTATAAGAGCTGCAAACTTTTTATTGTGGTACTTTGGTGACGAGTTGGATGCATGTTTATAAAATAAACTTATTCTGTGGTTTATAAGACTGTATGAGTAACTGTTTGAACTAATATAAATAAAAGACGCTTGACCGGCGCAGCCTGTTTCTGCGCAAATGCCGATTTGAATCTGGCAGTTTGTAACGTAACTGGCTGTTGCAGTAACGTGTGGCACTACTCTGCGGGGCCCAGTTATTACACACAGTACATGTGAAAGGTTTAAAGGTCAATGTCATAATAATATTCAAATACATTGACTGGATTGAAGACAGCAGCCATGCATTAGATTGTTTGGGATTCACTCTTAGAGATTTAAAAGTCCTCAAGACGACTTCTAAGTTGTCGTGTGTTTAGGAGCTACTTTTAGTGTTTAAATTTGCCATTAATTCCTCTTAGATGAAAAATGTATGAGTCCTAAAATTAGGAGTGACACACCCATAATTTTTAAGAGTTTTCAGAGATTTTTTGTGAATATGAGCCCAAGATGAGTTGTTAAATAAGGACTACATCGATGTCTACTCAAAATGGCCATTCTCAACAACTGAATCAGCCAATAATGGGCCTGCAATGATATTATGGTATTTTAAACTTCATTCCACATTGCTCAATATTCTCCTCCAAACAATGTCCAAATTGAAGGCTATAAAAATCAGAATGTATAAGTGTATGCTATGCATTGTGTGCAAAAAAAAAAAAAAAAAAAAACTTACTCCATGAAGTAAGCCTATTAAAATAATAATGACTTGCTTGCTAATTGTTTTGCAAAATGGAAATGGAAACTTGCATGAATCTGAGTTAATAATATTTACCAATGAGAATAAATCAGTAAAATTGAAGTTATGAGCTGGGGTTAAACATCTCTCAAGTGCATTAAACTGCAGAAGGAATCTGTTAAAGCACCTGACACCCACACATAACTATGAGCTTTTCAAAAACGTTTTATATAGAGTGCTTGGGTTAGGCTCTTTTCAGATGTTGCTGTGTACCATTATGCAAATGTTTTTATTTTTCATAGAATGTTTTCACTACTGTAAAGTTACGCCACTGATGGAGGATCTCCTTACCAGAACGAAGATATCCAACTAATCGTAATTAAATGCATTGTCGATTATTTTCATTGTTGATTTTTATCAGTGATATTTAGTTTTTATCGATAAGTTGTTGCAGCCCTTAATCCACAATAATATGTTTCAATGTATTAATTAAATGACAAAATGTGATGCAATAAAAAAAAATATGTTGATGGAATTCACCTGTTGCTCAACTATGAGTCACATCTGCCCAAATTCCACTATCATATTAGTCCAACACATTCTTTTTGTTGGAAAATGTGTTATCTCCGCATAACAGTCATTGTGCTACTTTTAACTAGGTTATGATACATCTCCAGCACTCTTAAACAATTTAGGAGCTGAGACCAAGTCTTAACACTTATGAACCTTTATTAATGACACTTATTCTTAAATCTAGGGAAAAAAATAAAAGAAATTATATAACTCTTAGATTTTTACACACTTAAGAAATTTTTTTTTACTCTAAGCGGCTTTATACATATGGTCCCAGATGTAGGGGCAGGGGTCGTTCTCGTTCTAGAAAGCATTTGATTGGACAATATTTCTCAGCAGTTTTGTGATGTCATGATTTTACCTGGGTCTGTTTAGCCGGAAGAAAGAGTATGCAGATTTGAAATGCCTATACCTATCTTCTGAAAATGAATTTGGTTAATATTTAGAAGTACACTATCAGATGACCTTAGAACTTATAGACATGGACTAATAGCAGCAAAACATTCATTTTGATTTCACAGGGTCTTTAAAGGTTCACTCAGCAATTGTTTTGTGCATGTCATCTTACACTTACACTGACACCTAATGGTGTGGATGCAGCATTATTCAAACACAATAGTTTTACCAATGCCATTGTAGAAATGTACTATTCACCGTCAGACATGAGAGTAGTATTCAGCTGGTCTTCTGATCCAAACATGGCAGCCTCCATGAGGGGACCCTCTCCATTTCGATGTAAACAGCTTTTACGGTTACTGATATGACTGAAGCATTTATCTCATGTAAGTGGTCATGTTTTTATACATTTGTTTCAAAATTACAATTAATTTCTTTAGGAATAAAGCTTTTTTAATGAAGGAAAAAATTATTGAGGGCACTTTTAATATCATAATAGTTGCACATAAAAATATTTTCACTATCCCACCTACCATACTACATCATATACAACAGAGAAGTGTATATTAGGGCTGGGAAATTTAAGGCATTCATTTCTGACATTAATAGTTGACTGTTTAATGCTTAAAGAAATATGAATGCAATTAATGCAGTTTTAACTCCACAAATGTTATTCCCCCACTTTTTGTGGCTAAAATTGGCATATATAAATTTCCAGGAAGTACACGCTTGACTGCACATCCTAGCACAGAAACTGATTTTGTGGAGCAGTGCACGCTTCTTCATTATGCGTGAGGCATGTCCCAGGAATAATAAACACGGGAGCCGATTTACTGTATGGAGAATGAAGACTTCACCCGCAAGTATCGAGACATGTGTGGGAGAGATGGGGGCAAGCTGTCTTATCTCTTCGCATCACCCAAAGATGCTCACTCATGGTCATCTGAACCAGTCAAGTGTCAAAGCGAATCTGTGCGAAACAGACCCAGCATGTGCGTGATAGACTGAACGACAGCCAGAGAAAATTATAGTTTTGAGATTTTAAACTTCAGCTATTTAAACTTAAGCATTCAATTTATTTTATATCTGTATAATGTCTTATAATGAACTGGCAAAGTACTTTTAAGTTTATCCTGCCAATAAAGCTTGATATAAAAATTTAATCTGCCCATTTGATCCTAATAAAAAAGTCCACTGGAAAACGGTAAAAGATTTTGCCCAACTTTTAATTACAGCATGACCACTGATTTTATGGCATGAAAACGTACTGTATACTTTTATCAAAGATTTAGAAAGTGTAGAAATGTGTCTAATTAACTATTTGCATAAAAACTTTATATTTTATCATGTACAAAACTGTGCGATTAGTTACATTTTAATCAGTTTAACAGCCCTATATTATTATATATTTACTTTGGAAATTAAAGCTGAAAAAAAGGCAAAGTTCTTTTTTTATATATTTATGTATACTTTTCATTTACCTATTATATAACTCTGGCCAAATGACGGATGGACACACAAAGTTAGAGTTTCATTGTACAATATAACCTGTTCCCCTGTGCACATGACAATAAATAACTTGACTTAAACTCAGTAATGGGAATAAACAAAGTCATTCTTTGCAACATTCTCAATGGCAAATGCTGCAGGCAGGCACAATAAAGAGTTGAATGAAAAGATGAAATAACAAAGAGCTGTTGTTTTGTTTCACCTTCATTTCAACAGCAATTGCTTCTAGGGCATCAAGTCACTCTGACGAAATTCAAGTCTACTAATACAATAATGAAATGGACAAAAGTAGCAAACAAGCCTGCCCTTGGTCATGCAAGCTGATAAAATATTTCTAACAAAACTTTGTTTAATTTAAAGCAGTGGTTTATTTGCATTTACATTGATTTCCCCTGCTGAAAAGACAGCATGCATTTCCAGGCTGGTTTATACTGGTCAGTGCCAGTTGGAGGAGTTCTGATTTACTTGGAGAGAGCTATCTGTTAAAAATCCAATTCTTCTCAATGGTAGCTGCTCAGCTGACACCTGGGGCCTCATGTATAAAACTCTGCTTAGATTTCTTCCTAAAAGTGTGCGTAAGCACAAAAGTCAGATTTTGCGTATGCACAAAAAAAAATTCAGATTTATAAAACCGTACGTACACCAGAACCTGCTTACAGTTCCCTTAATAAATCCCAGCTAGCGGAAGATTGTATGCATACATGCACTTGATTCATTCCCCACCCCGTCTTCTCCCCAAAATAACCATATATGGAGTGTACAATGCTTGTTTTTCTATGCATATACCACCAGGGGCTAACTGGCCCATGCTAACCATCCAAACCCTGACCCCTTGAGTGTACCATAGCCCAGACTTCTCTGGTGAAGCTGGTCAGTCAACCAAGCAGCGCTGAGTCGTTCATGAACGATTTGTTCATTTTGGAAAAAAAATAATTATATCACCCGGAAAAAACGAGTACTCTCAGAGAGTGATTTGTTCATGTTTTCCTGGCCATGCATGTGCAAAATGTATAGTTCATGCTTCGTTCATAAGACATGTGAAAGACGCATAGGCTCTGTACAGGAAACAGAAATTATTAGTTCACCTCCCGAGTCTTCAGGTAAGAGTTTTTCGGTCATTTGACACGTGACACATAGGTACCCGTAGGCTCAGTACAGGAAACAGAAATGATTAGTTCATCTCCCAACTGGATCTTCAGGTATAATTCTTCCACTGTGGTGGAATGAGCTTCCAACCTTCAAACGATCTGCTAATACCATCTCAACATTCCAGAACCAGCTGAAAACACATGTTCCATGAGCACTTAACCAGTCAACACTAACTGCATATATTGAGCTTAACTTGCTCTTACTGTACACACACACACACACACACACACACACACACAAAAACAAAACACACACACACACACACACACACACATATATATATCTTTCTTCTGCGTTAGCACCTATACTACTCCAGCCACCTTGAGAGCTTGACTGTACAACACTGTATGTTGTTGAACTTTGTATGACAAATTGCTTGCCATGTTCCTCATTTGTAAGTCACTTTGGATAAAAGTGTCTGCTAAATGACTAAATATAAATGTAAATGTAAGTCTTTCGTTCATTTGGCACATGACAGCCGCATAGGCTCTGTATTGGAAACAGAAATTAGTTCCAACTTAATTATTCCCATCCTTCCTTATACAAGCAGCTAGTTAGTTTTTATACTGCCCCTACAGTTACACAAAGCGTTTTTGGTCTCAAATTTTAGCTTCTTTATTTCCTGCAATTTAAAACTTTAAGAACATTTAAAAAAATAAATAAAATAAAAACATTTGAAATATACTGATCATATGATAAAAATCAGAATTATTCAAAGCCCAAGTTCAAATTCAAGCCCAGTCCTAAACTGCTTATAATGGATTTACAACTTTTATCTTCTCTTCAGAACATATCATAGACTACAAAGGCTATGAAGAAAACCTATATTATTTTCTTGACTATTGAATTGATTTTGAATACATTTGTATTTATTTTTCCTTCATGATGCACCTTGTTGTATGATTATGTCCTTCTTATGTCCTTGGTGTGAAGTGTATACCCAAATCAAGTATGCCTTACATAATTTCCCTTTGAATTTACTGAAAGTCATTTGAGGCCATTTTACTTTAATTTTACACTTGGCCAAAAACATCTTAGAAACACTTTCTGCATTAAATACACAAAAATAATTCATCATGATAATGTACATTGCATCGCATGTCATTAAGTACAATTTCAAATCTTTTTCAAGACTGCCAAGCAAGAAAGAGCGCCAAACTGAGAGAGGAAACTGGAATATGTAAACTGTAAATCGCTATTTTAGACTTGAGACCAAATGTTATTGTAGTTCATGTTAAAAGGTCCTATTCCTGTATTCTTGTAGTATTTTGATACCAAATCTCTTTCCTTGTATTCACATTTGTGTCTTTTGGTCTATGCAAGTAGGTGTGTTTTAGTATTTTGTCTTTTTTTAAACTGCCTCTTAGATACATTTACAAATGAATTGCCGTTGAAATGTTTTAAATGAATTTGTAACATTGTAAAATGAATAAATATTTAGAATGTTTTGAGACACTTGTTGACTACACATTTTTGTAACTTTTTATAATAAACAGGCTTTATTAGAAACCTTGGAATATAAATTAAATGCATTTGAAAATAAAGTGTAACAAACTTAAAAATCTGTGTAGCTTATCAGGAAAATTAAGTAAATATTACTTGAAATTGTAGTTTCCTACAAGTTAATATTGTCTTTATCACTTGGCCTGTAAATTGGTTCATTTGAGATGGCATTAATTGGGGTCACATTTTGAAAACATGCGAAGGTTAATTTCAAAATATTCCTGTGTGTGGGCATATGTGAGGAATGTACTGTATATTTTATTAACTCTACCCCCTAACCCAAATACAACCCTTAACCTAACCTGTAAATGCAACATATCTTGCTCGCCGTTTATGTGAACACGATTATTTCCTGGTTCCCACAGGACCAGAACCTGTGTCTCGGAGTTTGTTTTTGCAACATGCTATCAGGAGCACTTAACGGAAATGTGGTCAGGTTTGATTTGCTGCAGAAATGTCTGAAGGGGGATGCCTCTTGTCAGTAATTCAACTAAATGGGGTCGATTTCAGGGTACATTCAATTTCGGAAGCAACGTCAATTTCCTGTGTGATCAAGTTGGTTTTGGATGACTAATCTCCAAGAGGATTCCTCACTAGCTTAACTAGCAAACAAAAACTAAAAAAAAAACCATTAATGAAACTAACTGAAACTAAACTGAAATGTATAACAAATTTGAAAACAGTATTAAAATAAAAAAGAATTATAAACTATAACCTTGGTGTGGACAGCCAAACTGTTTGTCGCTGGGATCTTGTTGCATCGGTTAGGACACAGTGTTAGCCTAAAGATTATATTACTTGGTGGAAGAGTTGTTTTTTCCCCAATTATTATTAAATAATTGCTGTAGCTTCCATTTTTTAAACACAATAAGCCACTCACTGTTGTGCAATACAGTGATTTTACCATGGTTAAAGGGGTTTTACCTGCTTTGGAACAATATTTACTGAGAAAAGCTATACAAATAATCTGAATCAAACATTAATTTAAAAGGTGCAGTATGTAAGATTCAGAAACCCTTGTTATTAATGACACCTGTGGCTGTTAAGTGAACTGCAGCCAGCTACCTGTTGCTCGTGCTTGTGCACACACTCCATAGGGATGTGAACGAGCGAGCATCCAAAACAATGATGTAACGTACAAAGAGACAACATGATTCACCGGCATCATGCTGACAGATGAGGTAACATAATTAAAATTACACAGTTATGATTGTTTTAATACAAACTTTGAGACTGTATATTATATTTGACTCTCCAGTGCTGGAACAGGGCTAAAACAAAGTGTGGATATAGGTCTGACTATGCCAGACTGTAGTTTGAAGTAATCACTTTTCTTTGCATGATACATTGACTGCATTTATACGATAGCCTATGTCGGCATTAGCTTGCTAGCCAGTTTTATCAATAGCTGTTAGCTAAATTTGGTGGATGATGACAGTAGCTGTTTATAAAATAGATTGTACATTATAAATATATTGACACAATTCAGTATTGATGTGATTCCATCACAACTGTCATTTTGATATATCAATGCGCTATTGTTTTATAATAATAGAATGTATATGTTTTCTGTATAACCAAGTTACCTCACACTAATGAATGGGTCTTTTTGCATTATCTTAAACATTGTCTAGCATTCATTTCATGTATTATTGTAGTTTACCTTGCTGAATAATTACACATTAACATTGATTTTCAAGTTAGCTAAAATTACACAGATCAATCCTTATGGCACTATATTTCACATGCTTTGCAGTTATGCAAGCTTACCTGTCCAATAAGAAGAAAGCCAATTCAGGGTCAGTTTTGATCCCCAAAACCGAACGAAAGTCCCTCCAGGAATCAAATGCCCTGCCAATCTTCACTCTAGTTTAATCTTGACCACGATCACATTGCCGCTTAGCCAGATGGGATTCAGTAAATGTGTTTTTTTTTTTTTTTTTGGCTTACTCGGAGTTTGTGTAGAAGTCGGTGTTGTACTGGGAGCCGGACGTTTGCTGGATTGCTTCTCTAAGATAACGTTACCTAGTGTTGCAGTTTGTTGTTGCTTTTGAATAGCGGAAGAGAAGCTATTACTGTCTGAGACAAGGCTCTTGGGAGCACTCACAAACGTCACATCCTTTGGATTTTCCCGGCAAAAGCGACCTGCTCCCTTTGCATGAAAATCAGTCTACAGGCTTCAATAGGCAACCTAGGAAGTCCGGGAAGGGCTCATTTTTTAAGTTGTATTACAAGCTGTTCACACATTGGCAAAAAAAAGGCAAATATTACATGATATTGTTACATACTGCACCTTTAAACTGAATCGAAATAAGATTGTATTGAATCGTAATTTAATTGAAACTAAATCAAAATTAGATTGCTAGCTCATACTGGGCATACTATGTATTATACATGTCTGTTATATGACAAACAGACATTCACAGCTTCTACGTGTTCATTCATAGCTTCTCCATAGAGAGGTCATGTTGATAGAGACATACACGCACATGTTTGCACACCCACACAAAACGTTTCCTCACAAGTGCTGAAATATCCTCTTTTTAGAAATGTCTCTGTCCAGCTGTAGATGTGTTCTATGGAGGCATCTATGGAATTTTTATTATTTTTTTATTTTTTTTTATTTTTTTTGTTGTTGCTGATATTAAATTCAAGAGCATTTCTTCAGGAATCCAGTAGTTATAAAACAAACTTTCCCACATTATAAGCTATTAATCCATATAACAACATAATTTTATTACAGACATCAAAATGTTTTAACTAAGGCAGAAAATGTATTCTTTAAAAAAATAATAATAATAATAATAAAAATATATATATAAAAAAAATGCAAACAATCTCATATCTCAACATATGTCGAAAAAAGCCCTACAATGAACATAATATAATTCAAAGACATTAGCCTATAATGTGGCAGACGAGTAAAGCAATAAACAGAGATTGCAAAAAGTGCCTTTAGAAGTTGTTGTTTGTTTTAATTCTATATTACTGAATATACTTTAAGGCTATCACTGGCCTACAGTCTACAACTATCCATGTTGCAATCGAGTTTTGTCAATCTATCCGAGGTAGACTTACAGTACAGTAAAGGCCGTTCACACAGGAATGGTT
The DNA here is from genome assembly GCF_019703515.2 of Myxocyprinus asiaticus. Classification (NCBI taxonomy): domain Eukaryota; kingdom Metazoa; phylum Chordata; class Actinopteri; order Cypriniformes; family Catostomidae; genus Myxocyprinus; species Myxocyprinus asiaticus. The sequence continues at coordinate 13,494,057 of NC_059353.1, forward strand.
CTTGCTTTCCATCTGTGCTTTGTTTTAATTGTTGGTCTATATAGTTGTGCTCAAAAGTTTGCATACCTTGGCAGAAATTGTGAAATGTTGGCATTGATTTTGAAAATATTACTGATCATGCAAAAACACTGTCTTTTATTTAAGGATAGTGATCATATGAAGCCATTTATTATCACATAGTTGTTTGGCTCCTTTTTAAATCATAATGATAACAGAAATTACCCAAATGGCCCTGATCAAAAGTTTACATACCCTTGAATGTTTGGCCTTGTTACCGAGGTGACACACACAAGGTGACACACACAGGTTTAAATGGCAATTAAACTTTAATTTCTCACACCTGTGGCTTTTTAAATTGCAATTAGTGTCTGTGTATAAATAGTCAATGAGTTTGTTATCTCTCACGTGGATGCACTGAGCAGGCTAGATACTGAGCCATGGGGAGCAGAAAAGAACTGACAAAAGACCTGTGTTACAAGGTAATGGAACTTTATAAAGATGGAAAAGGAGATAAAAAGATATCCAAAGCCTTGAAAATGCCAGTCAGTACTGTTCAATCACTTATTAAGAAGTAGAAAATTGCAGGGATCTCTTGATACCAAGCCAAGGTCAGGTAGACCAAGAAAGATTTCAGCCACAACTGCCAGAAGAATTGTTTGGTATACAAAGAAAAACCCAGAGGTAACCTCAGGAGAAATACAGGCTGCTCTGGAAAAAGATGGTGTGGTTGTTTCAAGGAGCACAATACGATGATGTTCGAACAAAAATTAGCTGCATGGTCAAGTTGCCAGAAAGAAGCATTTACTGCGCCAGTGACACAAAAAAGCCTGGTTACAATATGCCCTACAACACTTTGACATGCCTTTGGAATGACGAGACAAAAATAGAGCTTTATGGTCACAACCATAAGCGCTATGTTTGGAGAGGGGTCAACAAGGCCTATAGTGAAAAGAATACCATCCCCGCTGTGAAGCATGGTGGTGGCTCACTGATATTTTGGGGGGGGGGGTGTGAGCTCTAAAGGCACATCTTGTGAAAATTGATGGCAAGATGAATGCAGCATGTTATCAGAAAATACTGGCAGACAATTTACATTCTTCTGCACGAAAGCTGCACATGGGACGTTCTTGGACTTTCCAGCACGACAATGACCCTAAGCACAAGGCCAAGTTGACCCTCCAGTGGTTACAGCAGAAAAGGTGAAGGTTCTGGAGTGGCCATCACAGTCTTCTGACCTTAATATCATTGAGCCACTCTGGGGAGATCTCAAACGTGTGGTTCATGCAAGACGACCAAAGACTTTGCATGACCTGGAGGCATTTTGCCAAGACGAATGGGCAGCTATACCACCTGCAAGAATTTGGGGCCTCATAGACAACTATTACAAAAGACTGCATGCTGTCATTGATGCTAAAGGGGGCAATACACAGTATTAAGAACTAAGGGTATGCAGACTTTTGAACAGGGGTCATTTCATTTTTTCTTTGTTCCCATGTTTTGTTTAATGATTGTGCCATTCTGTTATAACCTACAGTTGAATATGAATCCCATAAGAAATAAAAAAAAAAATGTGTTTTGCCTGCTCACTCATGTTTTCTTTAAAAATGGTACATATATTACCAATTCTCCAAGGGTATGCAAACTTTTGAGCACAACTGTACTTGCATGGTGTTGCCTGCTTTCAGCAAGGGGCCGTTCAGACAGAGCATGTGTTTAAAAACAGCTAGACACAGTGAGGCTTTTGCAACGCATGTTGCCTGTGATAGCAGCTGGGGCTAGGCTGACTGCAGAATTGCAAAAGCATGCTTTGCATTTGTGTTATACTTTAACTGCTTCGATGGTAGGAAAATTCCTTATAACAGAGTTTAAGGAATATATTTGTTATTGCATATTATTTGTAGAAATATTTTGTACTAAATTAATGTTAAACAACCATCTTCTATGCTATATATATACACTATATTGCCAAAAGTATTCACTCATCTGCCTTTAGACGCATATGAACTTAAGTGACATCCCATTCTTAATCCTTAGGGTTTAATATGACGTCGGCCCACCCTTTGCAGCTATAACAGCTTCAACTCTTCTGGGAAGGCTTTCCACAAGGTTTAGGAGTGTGTTTATGGGAATTTTTGACCATTCTTCCAGAAGCGCATTTGTCAGGTCAAACACTGATGTTGGACGAGAAGGCCTGGCTCGCAGTCTTCGCTCTAATTCATCCCAAAGGTGCTCTATCGGGTTGAGGTCAGGACTCTGTGCAGGCCAGTCAAGTTCTTCCACACCAAACTTGCTCATCCATGTCTTTATGGACCTTGCTTTGTGCACTGGTGCGCAGTCATGTTGGAACAGGAAGGGGCCATCTACACTGCTCTAGAGTCCAGTGGCGGCGTGCTTTACACCACTGCATCCGGCGCTTTGCATTGCACTTGGTGATGTATGGCTTGGATGCAGCTGCTCGGCCCATTCCATGAAGCTCTCTACACACTGTTCTTGAGCTAATCTGAAGGCCACATGAACTTTGGAGGTCTGTAGCGATTGACTATCACAGTACCACGCTGAAATTCACTGAGCTCCTGAGAGCGGCCCATTCTTTCACAAATGTTTGTAGAAGCAGTCTGCATGCCTAGGTGCTTCATTTTATACACCTGTGGCCATGGAAGGGATTGGAACACCTGAATTCAATTATTTGGATGGGTGAGCAAATACTTTTGGCAATATAGTGTATATATATATATATATATATATATATATATATATATATATATATATATATATATATATATTATATACACAAACAATCTTCTATCTATATACTATAGTGTATTTCCATATAGATATGCTAGAAAGATATAGCATTCGAGTAATTAAAACCACATCGATACAGCATTTTATAAGGAAGCATATGGGAAAAAATAAATTTTGTATCTTGTATTTTTGTCTTTCACATTCCTAGAAATGTACTGTACACTGATGACACACATGAAAACAGAGTGGAACCATGGCACACTCATATCATTTGTAAATAGGCTTATGGGAGATACTAATGAATGTTATTAGTTCAGGAGTCAGGGGGACTGTAGAAGCTTCCTCTAGAAGCACTGGAGAATCACAGCAGTGCACAGAAGAGAGCAGTGATTACACTGTTGTCAAATCATCTCACTCAGATAGCCATGATTCTATCTCATCACCCTCAGGGAGATGATGGTTACTGATGGCTACATCAGAGCGTGCAGTGCAGAGCACGAGCCTGTTACCGCAATATGTGCATACACAGGCTTTATGTTTTTGGAATTTGCACTTGATTGAACAAAACCAGCAACATTTAACAATCAGGTTCCATTCGTTAACATTAGCTAATGCATTAGCCATCATGAACTAACAATAAAGCATTTTACAGCATTTTTTAAATCTTTGTTAATGGTAGTTAATAAAAATAATATTGTACATTGTTACTGTAGTTCATGTTAGTTCATAGTGCATTAACTAATGTTAACCTATACAAATTTTGATTTAAAAAATGTATTATTATATGCTGACATTACCAAAGAATAATAAATGCTGCTAAAGTATTATTCATTGTCAGTTCATGGATTTAAATGGAACCTTATTGTAAAGTTAAAAATATAAACAAAAACATTGCATTACCATAGTTGTTAGACATGGTACCATAGTAATACTATGGTATTCTTTGAAGTAGCTTGGAGTTACATTTAAAATGATATATGATGTTGATAACTCAATACTACGATGTACAGTGGTGTCCAAAAGTCTGAAACCACATTTAGAATCCGATTGTGACGTGGAGGATGGCGTGGCCGGGCCGTGAGGATGTACGCCCAGCGCCGAGTTGCCCAATCGGTGGGAGTGAGATAAAGGAGGAGCCAGGGACGCCAGAGAGAAAGAGAGAGAGAGAGAGAGAGAGAGAGAGAGAGAGAGAGAGAGAGGCTCACGCAGCAGTCTTGTGCGTGCGCACATGTTTTGTTCAGCTAAAAAGCACTTTTATATTGTATTTTGTTTAATTAAAAGTCTTTTTGGTTGTACATCCAGTTCCTGCTTCCTCCTTTCCCAATGAACAAGAGGCTTGTCTGCAACACTTGTGGCGAAACCCAGGATTGGAAGACGCGCCATCAGAGAGCCCTCACCGCTGACGGAAGATCGCAATGCCGAGAAGAGGATTGGTCCGATGGTACTGGAGTGGTCCACCAGGAGGAGGAGGAACTGTTGCCATCTGCCAGGGGACAGAGAAGCTGCTGAAGGCCGGCAGGAGGTGAAATCCAGTGCCATTGCCCGCTGTCGCAGAGGATTGCTGGACATCTGGCTGAGGAACGAATGGTGGCGTGGTCGGGAACCGGAGTCTTTTTTCTTTTCTCTCTCTCTCCCCTCTATCTCTATTGGGCTCTCCCGCTCTCTCTCCCCTCTCCCTCCCCTCGTCTTCCCCAGGTTCCCAGGAGGCGGGGAAGACCAGCCGGCAGCGGAACGGCCGAAGGGGCAACTCCTCTCCTCCAGGAAGGGAGGGGGGGAATAAGTCAGGCCGGAGGTTTCCCCCATCCTGAATCGGGCGTTGGGGGTATGTGACGAGGAGGAGGGCATGGCCGGGTCATGAGGTTGCACACCTGGCGCTGAGTTGCCCAATCAGCGGAAGAGAGATAAAGGAGCCGGGAACACCAGAGAGAGAGAGAGTGAGAGAGAGAGAGAAAGAGAGAGAGAGAGAGAGAGGCGCACACTGCAGTCTTGTGTGTACGCACGTGTTTTGTTCTGCACTTTTATGTTGTGTTTTGTTTAATTAAAAGTCATTTTGGTTGTACATCCGGTTCCTGCTTCCTCCTTTATCGATGAACAAGAGGCTTGTCTGCCATATACATATACATTCATATTTGTTTAATTTAAACCTGAAAATAAAAAATATTTAGACCATATTAAAACAAAACAAAGTTATGACGTAAATGGAGAAGGAACATTTAAGATTCAGCACTATTTCTAGGTTGCTAATTAAATGTAAGGAAATTTGTGACATTTACAATGTTATCAATTTGGACAAAAGGTCAGATTTCCTTGCTTCCATTAAAGCACACAGTATGTTCTTTGGAACATTCTCAATTCAATTCTAGGTCGGGATATCATGAACCATCAAGTTTTGCACAAACTTGTGGACTCGAGTGCATCCAAAATAGGGTACATTCCAAATTCTAAGAAATTCTGAAATAAATGTAAAACACTCAAATTCTTTTGCTCATAATATAATTTACAATGTATTAAAAAAGAAAATAATTTAAATCAGAAGCATTTCAAATAGTGGTCTTAGACTTTTGGACTAAAAAAAAAAAAAAAAAAAATATATATATATATATTAGTATATCAAATACATTTACATTACATTTACATTTATTCATTTGGCAGACACTTTTATCCAAAGCGTCTTACAAAAGAGGAACACATAAGTAAATCATCTTAAGGAGACAGTGGTATGAAAAGTGCCATATTACAAAGTTTCACTAGCATCAGAATAGCATTCAAAACAGATTAAAGTGCAACAAGGAAATTATTATTATTATTTTTTGTATTTTATTATTATTATTATTATTTTGTGACTGGTTAAGTGCTCATGGAAAAAAATTTGTTTTTAGCCATTTTTTGAAGACAGAAAGTGAGTCAGCTTCATGGAAGGAGTTGGGAAGGTCATTCCACCAATGTGGTATGATGAAGCCGAAAGTCCAGGAAAGTGTTTTGGTGCCTCTTTGTGTTGGTACAACAAGGCGACATTCCAGCCAACTGCAGGCTTCTAGTGGGCGCGTAGCTCTGCAGAAATTATTTTAGGTATGCTGGAGCCAGCATCAGAGCCTTGAACTTGATACGTGCATCAACTGGCAGCCAGTGAACTACAAATACCATCACTGTTCTATGGTATTGCCTCAGGGTTTTTTTGTTGATGGAAGGATTTCATTTCAATGTTTATTATGAAGTATATTCATTGCTAGTGAAGTATGAAGAATGGTCCAGGCCAAAAGGGCCAATGCTCCAGGGGCCTCGAGCTGAGAGACCTGTTACTCTTTGATGGCATTCTGATACTATTTATGACATTGCATTGATATTTATTCTAAAAAAGAGAGATGCCCATTTGCAAGGCAAATGTTCACTTATTAATGTCTGCTTTCACTTCTCAGGAGGAGCTCAAATCGCCACTAAGGACATACAACAATTTTCACCTAATTTATCCCTGGCAGAGCCCACAGAGGACACCCACACACACATATACACACTAGGGCTGCACAATTAATCGAAATAAAATCTAAATCGTGATATGACCTTGTGCGAATATTAAATTGCAAAGGGCTGCGATTTATTTAAATAAATAAATAGTCCGCCCGCTTAAAAGTTTATTTGCGATGCTCTGTCCAATCTATATTAAGTTAGAGCATTATTACAGTGTTTTCAGAGTAGTTCTGTGCTCTACAACTCCATATGATGCTTATAGTAACAAAAGTGCTCAGAGTTCAGTTCTGTTTGCATTACCAACAGGGAAATTCATTTAAAACTGACATTGAGCAGAAAGCTTACATATAACCAGTTTTGACAGAGCTGCTGATAAAAAGTTAAATAATCAGCATCGATCGATTAGATGAAAAGAACATGTTGGTATCAGATGTTAAAATCCTTACTGGAGCATCCCTAATATTCATGTTGACTGGGTTTCAAAAACTAGTGATGATAATTAGTGGGCTGAGACCCTATCACATAAACAGGTACACGGTGGATGGGTACAATTTGAATATGAAGATGGTGTTTTTTCTTTGTTTCACTGTTTACATATTAGAGCTGAAAAAAGGTCTCAGTTTGGTTCTTTTTAAAGAGGACTCAAATGTGAAAACCCCAGTAGCCTTTTTTGGCAGTTGAACATGTGAAAAACATTAACATTTTTTATTTTTTTAATTTTTCTATCATGATCGCAGTTCAAAACGCAAATCGCAATATGACTTTTTTCCAAATCGTGCAACCCTAATACACACATGCAGGCTACACAAAGCAGCAACTGACACACACAGGGCATCCCTCTCTGTCAGATATGTCCAATTATTACATTCAGCTGATTGAGCCCCCGCTTTGTGCTCAATTTAGTCAGCATGATTGACGTGAAGAACGGAAAAATCCACAAGCCAAGCCTGAAAAGAAATATGGTTTCCTATCATTAATTAAACATGTTAGATCCCTTAGCCTGTCTCACTTTCTCTCTCCTACATAGAATACATTCAACATCCTGTCTCCTCTCCCATCTGTTGGACTGCTTCTCTCTGTCCTTTGTGTTTCCTTCCATTTTATACAGTCATTTTTTCCTTGTACAAACTCTTGTTTCAGTGCCAAGGGCAAATTTCAATGGTGAGGACAATAATAATAATGGTAAAATGCTTTCTGTTCACCAAAACTTGCACAGTCAAATTAGATTTAAAATTAAGATTTCAGTTTAAAGAGCCAACTGCCTTATTTGAATGAGTTTGTTCACTTCAGAATTTGCATGTGCATTAAATGGACCAGATTAAAACAAAACATTAATAAATCTTGTTCACAGGGGTGTTTACAAATGTAAAATGCTCTCAGTAAGCAGACAGTATAGCCCATAGATACAGAATCATAAGCAACTCATAAGCTTTGGATAAAAGCATCTTCGAATTGAATACATTTAAAGTTGATAGCCTGCATTCCTCCATTATGTTCAATAGGAAATACAGTATGGTACAAGGGTCTGAAAGTAAATTGAAAATCTGAGATTTCTTTATTTATTTTTATTTTTATTTTAAACCTGGAAATAAACTAAGTATTAGGATTTTGAAAAATGTAAAACAAAGGCAAATTCTGGCGTAAAATTATTACGAAATATTTATGATTCTGCCCCATTTCTAGGTCACTAATCAAATGTTAGCAAATTTGTGACCATGGCAAACCATGACAAAAGTAAAAATGTCCTTGCTTTGATTGAAGCACATAAGATGCTCATTGGAACCATTTAAAATCATGGTGGGATAACATGGATCATGGGGTTTCTATACCAGCTTGAGTGCATGCTGTCATTAAAACAAAGATATGGACATATCAAATTATGCTGATAAATAATTTGGAAGGAAAAACATGTTACAAAATAAATTAAATAAATGCAGAATAGAAGCATTTTCACTAGCAGTCTCAGACTGCACTGTACATCAACATAGGGATGAACATGGAAATTCGTCAAACCATTTAATAGGCCCTTTAACATCTATAAAATGCCATACTTCAACCTTTAAATTGCCTTCAGTCTAGGGTTATATGGTACACAATTTTTATGTTGCATAGATAGTCAATAGAGTAAACACCAGAGAGAGACAGCAGCGATTAGCCAGAAAGCCAGCAGCTACCCAACGGTGCAGAAATGCACAAATAAACACACTTGCACATACGCTCTCTGAGTGGGAAAGGGTGATGGTGACTGGAGGCAGGTTGTGGGCTATCTGGCTGGATGCTCAGATGCACTTGTGTCCAGGGTAATATGGACAGACAGATGTGTGGGCTGGTGTAAACAGTCAGAGCAGATCTTTGGCAACAGAGTGACTGCAAAGCAATGATCGCATCTTAAAGACACCCATTAGACCCCAAAGCTTTCTATTACATCAGAGCTCAGTAATGGAACAACACTCAATGGGGTGCAATTCATTAGTCCATCCCCAACAAGGCAGTGTGGCTGTTGCTTTTACAATATTGTGCCTTTAATCACCACACCACAGTGAAGCGAGAGAGAAGTCGCAGATGTCCCCCACACAGTAATCAAGAAAACCACACATGAGCACCAGTGGCTCCTTTCTGCCATGGCAAGACTGTCTTTATCACATACCTCATAAAGGGAGTTAGATTAAATGTACACAGACACAGCAATAAACACACTCACATGCTTGTGCACCAGCACAAGAGCTTGTGAGGATGCAAAAGCAATTACACTCAAACACAGACACACACACAATTTTACTTGGCTATCTTAAATGAAGTCATCCCACAGGCTTCTATTGTTTTTATACTTCACTAATAGAGTGCAACAGCGCCCGCCCACCTTTCTGCTGTCTTTGTTCTGGAAGTTTTTTTTCCCATAACTTTTTTTCCATAGGCATTTAAAAAAAAGAAAACTTCATTAAAGAGTTCTAGTAAGACATGAACCAAACCAACTAGCTCCAAGGTGAATCACAACATTACAAACTTTAATTTGAAGCAAGAATATTCAATAATTGGACAAAAAGGTAAAAAGGTACAACATCTTTGAGGGAATTAATTACAATCCCACAAAGCATTGCCGACTGATGTAAACAAATGAAAAACGATGGGAAAATATACAACTATTGATTAAAAGATGTTGACAATAAGCATAGAAACAGTATATTTTAAGTTTATTGCAAAATATTCAGATATATACACCTTTTTCCTGAACACGGAAGTGTTCAACGATTCACCTGTTTCCAATTTCTGGTTTCCAGTGTTTATTCTTAGCAGGTAAAGTATAACATAGTAGAAACATGTGGCTCTATAGTGCCGATACTTCACAGTGTCGAGTCAAGATGACGGTTTTTTATTTTTTTTAAACAGTGCCTCTCTGTGCCTCAATGCGATGATCTGAGGTTAGTTACGTTGATATCATTAACTAATTTGAGTTTTTATAAAACCAACAACTGCACAAGTTGAGCGAGAAATTTTTACTCCAAATAACACTTAATTGGTTGTTGTTCTCGGTCTGGATCACTCGTTCCGGTTAGTTTTACATTGGGTCTCGAGATCAGAAACAGAAAACAGGCAATTAGAATCATCATGGCGCCTCCCAGTGGTTGCTAAAGAAAACTGTGGATAAGCAGTTTGAGAGAACAATTTAATTACGTCATCCACAATACTTCATAGGAGTGGGTGGTCGATGCTGAGCTCCTTAGACACTATTTGTCTACCGGGATTCTCGGATTGGTGGATCGGTCTTCAGGATTATGGGTAGTGCAGTTCTTTACCAGCAAATATATTAAATAACACGGACTGATGGCTTCAATAGAAACATATAACACTGTCTTTAAAGCTTGTCTTTAAAGTTATTGTTAAAAATCAATTAATCTAGAACCTGACTGTTGAGCTATATTATAATTACTATGGACTAACCCCAACTCAACCCATACCCCTTAAAAAAATCTTGCATTTTTAGAATTAATACAAAAGTATGTGTTATTTATGAATCCATTTTCCAGTTGAAAATTTTCCAAAATATTTATTTTATTCGTTTTTTTTAGATTTAGCTAGCATTTGGAGAAATGCTCTTGACAAATTAGGCATAAATTTAAATATTGTAAACACAGCTTTCTATCAATCAATGTCATGAGGCATAAACTTTGCATACATTATAAACAGACTATCCAGTCCAACTCATCCATTTAAAAGCAGTTTTTGAACGCTCAGAGTAACATCAATCTGCATGAACAGCGCTCAACGTACTATCTGAACTGACAGAGTGAAGGCCTTTTAACACCAAATCTGTGACGAATTTGCAAGACGAACTTCTGACAAAAGGTCTATTCACACAGAAACCGAAACAAATAATATGAAAAACAATTTCATCCCTGTACTGTAGTCGGAGCTGTTGCTGATCTACAAACATATGTAAATTAGTTTTCTGCCTGGACCCTTCAGCATTCAGTGGTCAGCTCTAGAGATTAATATACTGAATGCTGTTAAAGCATTTATTTACCTAATTTGGCATAACTGTTTCATTATGGTCTTTTCATGTTTTTCCATGCATTTTGAGGAATATAGAATCTGTGTTTTTCATACAAGTAGTAAAGAGTGCTGTTGCATAAATATATGTCCTGTGTCTTAATATTTGCACATGTAATTTGCTACGAGTATATTCCAAACTCCTGAACCCACTTCTCTTGTTATAATGCCTGGATTAATGTATGGATAATACTGTATAACACAAAGTATAGTGATATAAATACACGTGGAATGATTTGCATTTAGAATAACAGGTATAGTATAAAATATGATGCATAATATTACAAATAGTATAAAAGAAAACTGGCTCATGTTCTTTTCTGTATATAATTATTGCACATTTGTTTTGAATTCAGGGTTTCTTGTGCATGGTTAGAAAAGAGCACCATTACAGGAAGAATTTGTTATTTTATCCTTGCAATAAAAATAACAGTGAGGCTCTGCAATTCATTTGTCTACACTCATAGTAAAATATTGCATGCAAGTCTTTTTATGGGATATTAAGTCTAGTCCAAACGATTTGAAGAACCTTGCTGCTATTCTTAATGTCAGGATATTTTAACAGACACAATGATACACATATTAAATAATGTATCAGCTGCACTTCCAATGCCGGTGTTTTCCAGTTAACCACATGGTTGGTTTGTTTATGTGTGTGTTTGGGTGGGTTTGGCTGGTTTACGAGGACATTTGTTTAGGTTACAAATGTAATTACATGGGTATTATGCTATAAATGTGGTTTATGAGGACATTTCTAGTGTCCTGATAATTCAAAAAAACAAACAAATACTAAATGTTTTTTTTAAATTTAAAAATGCAGAAAGTTTTTTGTGAGGGTTAGGTTTAGGGGTAGGGTTAGGGGATAGAATCTATAGTTCATACAGTATAAAAATCAATATGCCTATGGAGAGTCCTCATAAGGATAGCCGCACTAATGTGTGTGTGTGTGTGTGTGCGTGCGTGCAAGTTCGGCTATATTTGTGAGGGCCAAATGTTTAAAAATGTCCACACAAATATAGTGAAACATTTTGAAAACCGACTAGTGTGGACCTTAGAACTTGTCCATGCTGTTTAAAAAGGCTCAAATCGATCAAATTAAATTGTGCATCAAATGTAATAATAATAATAATAATAATAATATTTGTTTTTTCTCTGTGTGGTTGTTACACTTACAAATACAAAATGTACATGTACAGATATAGTATGACCAGTCTAACATGTTTCAAAAACTATTGGCTGCACATCTGCATCTTATTGCACCAGTAAGCGGAATATTGTTATATGCAGATATATGACCAAACTCAACCCAACCTTACATAACCTGACAATGACCTAGTGCTATCACCACGGTGACTGACAGATACAATTGCACTTGCCAAGTGTCCAATCACAGTTTATCATCCTTATGCCAACCTTGCTTCTGTGTGCCACCTGTGACTGTAGTGGGTGTGTTTAGAATTTTGCCTCACCATTGGCTGAGGTGCGGTATGGTTGTCCTGGTGAGACTGTAACTGACAGTGCTGAAAGCAAGTGGGGGAGAGTGACAGCGATTCTTGTGGCTTGAAGTGGCCAACAGCTGAGCTGCTCTAAAGGAAACAGAGGCACTCAGATTGAGTTTATACTGTCACTCAGAAATACTGGAATGTGAAATCATCACCCCTGCCCCAATTATTTGTATGCAGGATGTACAACTCTTTGTTTAAAAACTGTGGAAATTGCATTTTATCTGGTTTCTTTGTTTTGCGTTTACCTTATCTTTGTTGACAAGGTCATGATTCTTTCACATGCAAGCAATTTATTGCTCTATGTGGCATAAAATCAGAATCTCAAGGTCACTGTACTGCAATGGATCACTGATTCTCTTTAGGGAATGTATGTTTGATTACTGGTTGATTGTTTATTTCAGTGGTGCACATCACAAAACCAGGAGTAATTATCTTGGTTTTTATTATGAACAAATAATTGTGACTAACTGCCTCCCTCCCCCTTTTAATCTGGAGGACCTGGGGCCGGTTGCATCAGCTATACGTACGTTACAACTTAGCCTAGTTGTGGTGTAAATGGGAACTAAGTCACAATTTACCCACTACTAAATATTTGAGCATTGCACCATTAAACTTAGGTAGAACATAAACCTACATATAAACTAAATATTTACGGCAGCCTCCGACCAGGAGTAACGGATGGAATAAAAAGCAGACTGATATTTTATGACATCAGTGAGCTCATGTTTTGGGTGACAGGCATTGATCATTTCAACATATATGATGATGTTGGCATTTACACTTGTTTACATTTACGAGAGAGAGAGAGATAAAAAAAAAAAAATGTACTTTTAAGCAGCTCTTCAGCATGAAACCGATCTAATGGTGCAATTTTCAGTTTCAACACATTTAAAATATATAGGATATTAAAATTAATGTCTATTTTTCCAGCCTGTTGTATTAGTATTTATCACCCCTTATTTTAGATACAGTTCCTATTTATTGTTATTTACACAGGATAAATATAAAATTTTTCAAATCTAATTTTATTATGTATCGTATTTTAATGGGAATATCATTTATTACAGCTGACAGTTATGTGAGCAGACAAGGTTTGAACATCAACTGTAACAAGATCAAATTGAAGTTCACGGTTGTTTAACACTTGTATGTACAAATTTGAAGGCTGTTTACTGAATAATACAGGTAAACATCATATTATGCAACTACACATTACTTTACGGAGAGCTTATGGCCTACTAGTTAAGTCTTGCCTTAAGAACAGGTGATGCAGCCAAATTAAGCACTGACTTAGTTACAAACTAACTAGTAGTTACTAAGCCCTTAGAGTGAACTTTAATTTAGAACATAATAACATGTGTTTGAAGACAGATTCTTGTTATCTTACCCAATTTTGCCTAAGTAAATGTATCCGTTTTAAAGATGTTTAAATATTTTTGTACAGGGGAAAAAAGGCAAAATACTGATTAGAGAAAGGTTTTTTTTTTTTTTTTTTTTTTTTTTTTTTTTGCAGAGCAGCATAACGACTAAATCAATATATAACATGATATTTGGATATGTAAATGCACCTTTTGGGATTGATGCTGTTTAGGGTTTGAATGACATTGCATTTTGAAAAAGCAGGATTTTTATGCATGACACTGTTTTATGACTTTAGAGTGATTTCTGAACTGTCCTGCAATAACTTTTATGTAAAGATCTCCTCTCCTGCCATCTCAATCACATACTCCCATATTTTCGTCTGCCCCTCTTCCTCCAGAAGAATAGTCTGCCCGTTTACAGTCTGCCAAATCATTTGCAATGATTTTATTATTTTACCACTGTGGCTATACTCAATTTGCAGCTGCAGGCAGCAGTGTGTGAAAGGATTTGACTAAGTATTGCAATACTGAACTAAGTAAGTATGGAGAAGATATACAGTATGTTCTCTGCACTCACCATTACTTCCTCTGGTACAAGACACAGGAGATGATACAGTCATCAAGCACCACCTACTGCTTTCATGGAACAAGTGAAATGATGATGATAATAATAATAATAATAATCATCATCATCATCATCATCATCATAATGTGGTTGGTTAACCAATATGGATTTTTCAATGGCAGATCCAGTTTAATTATAGCAATTGAAATATTCACATACATGCTAACAGTAAAAGCCTTTTTTTAACACAAAATTTACTCTTCACTAAAATTAAAACCCCTTAATCTGCATTATCCATTGACTGGAAGTTGGTAAATTTTCGTAGTAACACAAGGGAGAATGAATGTTTCTTTTGATCGGCAAGCCACCACGATAATCAGCCAATGCCATTTTTAAAATAGCCAAAATGGCTAAATCGGTGTATCAATAAAAATAATAGGCTAATGCATGAAATCTTTCATAACACATAGTTGATGATAATTAATGTAGTTAACTAATGTTAACAAATACAACCTTATTGTAAAGAGTTACCAACAATTATTCCATAACACCATCTGTGAATCTTTTGACAAACGCCTTGCAGAAGCTCCAGCACTTTGAAAGCTACAACCATCTCAAGCGACAATTACCATACATAAATTGGTTATTTTTTCATTTTATTTTTTTATTATTATTATTTTAAGGTTGCTATATGCATGCGGTTGTTCCTGTTTGCCTTTGTTACTCTTGCCAAGCTAGAACTATTGTGTTTGAATGTGACAGATTAACACGTACAAATTTCACAGCACATTTAAGGCTATAAATATGGCTAATATCAAAGGACTTAGCCTTGCTGGCTAGAGCAGGGGTTTTCAAACTGGGGCCCGGGGACCCCCAGGGGTGCTAGGGGGTCCATGGGAAATTCAGAGAAGGAAAAAAGTGTTCATAAATGTAAAAAAGTAACCGAATTTGACATTATTGCCTTATCAGTTTATTTGAAAATATAACATTACTCAATTATTGGGTAGCAAAAAAGACGCGCTGCACTGTCAATGTATCCCAAGGATGCACCGATGTGAAAATGTTTGGACAATACTACACCAATTAAAAAAAAAAAAAAAAAAAAAAAGGTATTTTATTGTTCTAACAATAAATAATTTCCAAATAACATGGACTGAATCTGTTGAACATATGACAGGCCACATTTTTAAGAGAGCCACAATAAATGCAATCTAAAAAGATAAAGATAATAGTAAAAAATACATATATAACATGATGATTTATGTGGGGGGGAAAAAGGTTATTTTACACTTCTAAAACATTTTTGCACCTCTGTTTTTGTCATTACAAATTCATATTATGAATCATTATTATGCTTTACTTTTTCATTTAATTGATGTAGGTATTAAACACACGAATGATTATAAAGCTAATACAACATAATACATGTAAGTAATTAATTAAAAACAACTGGTTTTTCATATCAGCGTTTTCATGCTTATGCATTCATGAGAAAATAAAGGCGATATAAAAACACAATTACTGTAATTGGCTTTTTATAACTATAGTTACAGCAAATGCTTAATGACTGATAAATAATGCGCATCTCTACAGATAATAAATACGGTGACCGAAACATTGGGGCATCCCTACAGATAACATTTTAATAGTTTATTTTGGCTTTAGTACAATAATAATATAAAAGCTAAATATTTCAGTTGTTTAAATACTGTAATTTTCCCCTGCTATTTATATACACACACACACACATATATAGCGGCCTTTATATATTTTAGGAGGGGGTCCCTTGCAAAGTGATTGTCATATTTGGGGGTCCTCGGCATCATAAAGTTTGAAAACCCCTGTGCTGGAGTATCACAATATGTTATCCTGCAGCTCCACCTGGTGGCTTCGATGTGTACTGTATAGTTTTTACTTGTAAGTGTGATCGCGCTTCTCTCACAGTAGCCTACTCATGAATGCGCACCGAACGTCAAGATTTACACTGGAAAAGGGACTTAAATTGCAGGTTGTTTTAGCAAAACATATGGTAGCCTATGCTGTGAGAAGACTTGGAATATAAAGCAGAAGATGACCACTTTTATGACACTTTTGGGTCCTTATTTAATCTTTAAACTGAGGCCTGTGATATTCATTTTGGGTTAACTATTTCTTTATTACCAGCTACAAGTACAGGATGAGCTGAGGATTCACTACATTTTATTTAAGACTGTTTCTGTACATTTTCTGAAGAAAATGTGAGTGGTGTTTACCAGTACAAAAACTGCCACAACAATGTTTGGTCTAAGCTCTGTATTGTATTGAAGCTATATATTGAGAAGGGTCGATCAAAACGGATTACATGTGGTATTTTTCACCAAGAGTTGATGGTGCGAGTCTACACCACTCCTTTACTATGTGAAATGTTTAAAAATGCTAGTTTTTCCAACACCCACTGATTTGGACCTAGCAGATTACATTCAGACAGATACAGTATAACACACTGCATTTTTCATGAAACAAGCGTTTGTTATTTTATGTGTAATTCTGCTTAATTTTTTATTTAAATGTGTAGATGACATGGAATTTCAAACAGTAACAGCTCGTATTATTTCACATGCAAGTTAAAAACATTAAAGGAAATTACATTTGTACTTTTTAAAATTAAATTGTCACCCCACATTTTTAAAAGGCTTAAATGTGATTTAAAATTGTTGTAAGGGAACATGAAATCAAACGTACACTGCGCGCGTGTCACAGGTGTCATACGGATATATTTGAATGACTTTGTGTTGTCTCTCGGAGTTTCATGAGCACAGATGCACATCAGTACATACACAGCTTGAAGGTAGGATCTTGTGTATTTATGAATGAAGTACTCTTGTTTTAAAATGTCCCCGCTCTGCTTCCAGTTGTTATGATATCCCCTGAATACTTTTAAATCCTATTGATAGTTTTTGGTAACTCTATAACCTGTAACACTTTGCTAGCTAACTACACTTTGACATCAATACCATACATATCTAAATAGAAAACGCTAGACCGGAAGTTCAAAGACTAAATTTTCAAGATGGCTGCGCACTTGTTTCTCTGGAGCATAAGGTATACAAAGTATTTGCTAGGTGGTTACTTACCTGGCCGAAATCAAGAGAGCCCACTCCACGTCTGATCCATAGAAGTGGCCACCAGGTTAAAATATTTAAATTGATAGCACACCTCTCCTCAAGATGCAAAATTTAAGATATTATGTATGGCTGTGACACAACAGAGCAACATTTAAAGTTTCAAACAATTAAAAAAAAAAAAAAAAAAAAAAAAAAAAAAATCTCACCAACCAAGATTCCTACTTGTGTTGACCCAATAAGGCTTTTATATTAAGCTTCACCTTCTTATTAACTGTAGAAGAGCACTATCAGATTCAGCACAGTAAATTAGTGTTTGCTAGTTGAACACAGGTGCGATTAACTTGCATGCTGAAATTTGTAATACACATGTTTGCCAGTAGATGTCATTGGAAGCGAATTAAACATCTTCCTGTCCACCACAAAGAAACTTTAAATAAAATAGCAACCATGCAGATGTTGGTTGCTTTTAGGGTTGCTTTTATCAGAAATCTTAAGCAAAACAACTTGCAGGAAAGCATTTTCAGTCATTCCAAAAGACAGAAGTACAGAATACTAGGTGCATCTGGTCTCTGTGCAAAACAAAAAGAGGATTATGTGGCTGGCAGTCATTGACAAGTCAATTAACCAGCCATTGTATTAATATTCTGTATTAATAGAATAGAGCAGGGTCTTTAGTGCCAAACCACACAACTGGGTCTTTGGAAATTGTTAGAATAAAAACAATAATAATAATAATAATAATAATAATAATAATAATAATTCTGCATTGCATTTAAAGGAATATTTTGGGTTCAAAACAAGTTAAGCTCAATTTACAAAATTATTATTATTATAATTTTTTTTAATTTTTTTTATTTTTATCCCCTTTCTCCCCAATCTGGAATGCCAATTCCCACTACTTAGTAGGTCCTCGTGGTGGCGCGGTTACTCGCCTCAATCCAGGTGGTGGAGGACAAGTCTCAGTTTCCTCTGCTTCTGAGACAGTCAATCCGTGCATTTTATAATGTGGCTCGCTGTGCATGACACCACGGAGACTCGCAGCATGTAGAGGCTCATGCTATTCTCCACGATCCATGCACAACTTATCATGCAGCCCATTGAGAGCGAGAACCACTAATCGCGACCACGAGGAGGTTACCCCATGTGACTCTACCCTCCCTAACAACCAAGCCAATTTGGTTGCTTAGGAGCCAAATAATTTGTGGTAATCAACATTATGCCATAAATGCTGTTGATTGAGCTTAAAGGTGAAGTATGTAACTTTTTTGATGTCAAAATACATTCTACTATCCCAGTTTATAGTTCATTGACAACTATAAGTAAGCCATTCATGGGTTTACCTCCCCCAAAATATAAACACTGCATCTCCCAGGCACTATCAAAACATTGATGTTTATATTTTGTGCAGCCCGCTCAGCTCCACCCATCCCTTTCTAGCTCAACCAATAGCGTAAGTTTGAGGTGTTGCTACTTGTTCAGTAGGGGGAATATGAACATCGATGGCAGACATGTACACTAGTGATGTTGTTGTTTGTGAATGTCTTTTTGAACTAATTTTTTAAATAAACTAATCATTCTCGTTCACCTACATACACAGACTCATATTTCTCATTCACTGACGTCTCTCCCTTTCAAAGCCAATGAGCTCTACTGCTTTTCATGCCTGTGAAGACTGACTTTAGCATGAGCCAATAGCATTCGAGTGGAGACAGTGAGGCAGCAAATCATTGATTTTTTCAGTGGTTGAAATACACCCCTTTACTGAACCAGTCGATGAGTCTGAACGAGATGAGATGTCTCGTTCATGAACGAACTGAATGTACTGTGAAACTCGTTCATGAACGAAATGAATGAATCGGTCATCTCGTTTGTGAACAAAGATCTGCTGAAAGACTGAATGATAGGAGGCATGTTGTTCGTTCAGTTCGGCATGCGAGTCAATCTCGTTCAATAAATGACTAAAGGGAATACATTTAAAAGGACATGAATTACAAACTGAAATGTTGTGCTTTGGTGCACAGTGTAATATATATTAGGATTTTCATTAACTTTTTCTGTCTTGGAAAAAAGCTAAGCCCAGCATTTGACATAATACAGGAAAATAAGACTGGCCATTCATATGAAAACGATTATTGTGTTTAAGCTCAAAATTTGAAGTGTTTTTGTTCATTTGTAGACATGGAAATTCCATTTGTGTTGCTTTTAAAGATTGACTTTCGCGCCAGCCAATAGCATTCGAGTGCGGGCTTTGAAAGAGCATATAATTGGTTTGACCAACTGAAGGAATACACCTCTCACTGAACCAGTCGGTCATCTCATTCATGAACGAACTGAATGTACTGGTGCACTCGCTCGCAAACGACATGAAAGAATCAATCATCATATATGAGGATCAGCTGAACGAGAGGAGGAGCTGCAAGTCGTTCGTTCAGTTCGTCGATCTCATTCAACATGAAAAAAGGCCGGATGAATTATGAATAGAAATGAGTTATGACCACACATTACAATGACATACGAATATTATTGAAACTCATAATTATTTTGTAGGCTGGTACTGTTGTCTTTTTTTGTATAGCTTGATAAAAAGTTGTGCTCAGCAGTTCACAGTATGATAGATTTGCTTTGTTGTCATTTGTGGGGAAACACTTATGAAGCTTAAATTCTCAGCAGTGCTGAAATCTGATTTGTAGACACACAAATTTTAATTAAGGATAATTAGACTTGTTCTGGTTATGAATGAATGCTTTTGGTTCAATGCAGTTACTTAAAAGACGGTAATTTGGCACCATCTACAGGCACAAAGGCGTAACTTGCAGAAATGTTAAATTAACGAATAAATGAACGAATCTGAACAAATCTTTTTGGTGAATGGAATCAAAAGAATAGAGTCACTGAAATAAATCAAAATCACCACCACTAATTTTTCTACTAACAGGAAAATAAATTTCGCCAAAATTTGAAGATTAGCTACAAGACGTTATACATTTGTTATGATGTTAAATGTGTATTTCTTATGGCCTATTTGTTCAAAGGGAATCAGAGAGTGCAAATGGGTGTGATGAGTCTGAGTGTTGGCAACGGTTTTTGAAAACAGAATTTATTTTTGCAATTCGGTTTGGTGCCACTAGTAACGCATAAATTTCATACTTCACCTTTAACTTGTATTGAACCTGAAATGTTCCTTTAAGGATGCCATGCTCATTGCTGTGACAACAACATTTGCTTGTGACTGCAGTTTTTTGCTTGTGTTAGACTGACTCTCTTTTTCATTCACACACAGACATTTGTTTTGTTCACATCATGTTATTATACTGAGCTAATTAACTAATATTTTCTTTCCCCTAACCCTTCCCTTACCCTTGAATTCTCACACTATCCTTTTTTGCATTTTTATTTAGACATTATTTGCCATGTTTATTAAGCTGCTTTCCTCATGGGAACCATTAGCTGGCTGCTCCCCACAATGTAGGAAAAACCTGATCCACACAATACTTTCATTCTGTTATCACAGTGCTCTCATAATTGCCCTAAATGAGACACAAAGGCCGGGTTAACAAGGCAGTTGATGAAATTGATTTGCTGAGGCAATGATATAGAAAAATACACAAATACTTTGACTTTGCTGATGAAGTTGTCTTAATGGTTGTCAGAATTGTGTGTGCTGCCAGACACTAATTAAAAGGAAAAATGCATAGAAAGAAAAGTTTGATAAAAAAAAAAAAAAAAAAATGCTGACTGCATGGCTATTTTGAAGAAGTGGTACAGGAAACATCTATTATTAACGTCTTGAGCAGGTAGGGAGACAGCTCTATGGAGACACATTGTCTCTCCTTGCAATTACTTATTTATCATATCTTTATTATGAAGAGCATTGGTTCATTCAATAGAATGCCATAAAACATTCCATTTTATTTTGGCTGGAGTAAGCAGCCAGCACTCAACGGCATAACATCAGCTCTCCGAGCACTGAAATTAATTACGTCAGGACCATAGCCACTCACTCGCTCCTAAAATGCTGCTTGTGTTCCTGATTAAAAACGCTCGGCGCTTGTGATTCATTCGATTAGATTCACCTGCAACCTCTTTTCCATTCCGTCATAGGTCACTTACTGGACATATACCCATACAAGCAACAATATGTTGGAGATGTTTTGCTGAAGCATGGAAGAAACTCCATCAGCAGCCGTATGTGACAGATGAGTTAGTCTGTGGACATGACACTCCCCACTTCCTTTCATTTCACTCCTGGTCCAGACAAGCTGATCCTTCAAGAGAGGGAGTCAAGAGAGTCTGACACTAATAGACATGTATGTCACTCATTAGCAGAGAGTACAGCTCTCTTTCTCCCCCTGGTTTCCTCCTTAATAATCCCATTTCTGCTCTTTTCTCCTCTTTGTGTCAAGTATCTTAAATCTTATGAGGCTTGTGGAGAATCTATAATTGCAGGTGAGCTCTTAATTTACTGCAAACGCAAATCTCTTGCAGAGGACGGGCCATGCCTGTGCACTCTAACCTGTGTCATAAGTTCCCATAGACTGCTGTAATAACCTGATGTGACTTCTTATTACTTGTAAACTATTTAAGAAAATTTCAGCATGAGGCTTCAGCTTTAGTTTCGATCAACAAGGCCCATTTGCTGTGTTCACTGCTCCCTACACAGTGAGCAGGGGATATTTCACAGGAAATAGTATAATGGCGCGATATGGTTTTTGAAATTTAAATATAGGCCTAATATACAGTATATGGGGAACTAACGCACAGCAAAGTTGTCACAAGGGCTAAATCCCAGTAAATATAAGATTTTGAGTCAGAAGTTAAATTGCACAAATGTGTTTAGTCACTTCGACACTGCATCAGTAGCTGACGCTATAGGAGCTCCCTGCAGTAATGCTGATCTCTGAAACCCTTTGCAATCAAGCCAATCTCATTGGCAGATGTCGCTTGGTATTCCACTCCTGATGTGTGTGTCATTGTGTAAAATAAACTGAAGCACATTGACATTTCATCAGAATGTTTCTCTTTAGGCTCTGACTGATCTCTCTCATCTTCTGGAAACTGACTTCTGGAATTGCACCCCTCAACAGCAAGCAGATTGTTTCTTCTCCCTGTGTGTGCTACGATGAACAGCGTACCCTTTGAACACTTCAATGTTTTGTATTGCATTGCATTTGTGTGTTTTTCTTTCAGTAAAAAGAAAAGAAAAGAGCTTTTTAACAATGTCTTAACAGAGATGGCATTTTGCAAATGTTTCCACAATCACATGAAAACGAGCGATATATCCCTCTATCTGATGGGCACGAGTGCTGTTTTATAAGTTAACGCTGGTACCCTCTACTACCCATATCCAGTGAGGATGGGATACAGAGCATGGAGAGTTTGAGGATGATTTGATGGGGCTTGAGCCTTGCATCTCTCCTCTTCTCCATCTCAAATGGCTTTGCTTGTTAAGAATAGCAATGACGATCTGTGCCCCAATATTGGCTCACATGATACGATCACATTTGGTGGAGGATATGAGAGGGATGATATATCGCTGGCGTCTATCCCTGTCAGGCACAAGCGTTGTTGATCCACGCTGACACAGCGCTCGCTGAGATTGATTGTGTTCATTGCAAGTGCGTGACACTCAAAACACATTGCTCTCAGCTTGCTTTCTGGAAAGCTAATGCTGGTCGCCTCTCCTCCTTCTGCGATCGATCATATTAGCGGTGGTGATGATGTCAGAAATATTTTGTCAGTGGACTTTCATTAAGTGAGACATGTACATGCTCTGGTGAGGCGCTTACCGTAAATTCCCCCCGCGGGCAGGAAAATGGGACAAAGCAGCCTCTGGAACAGTGTTGTTTGAAGCTCTTGCTTGAGTCTGAAAAAAAAAAAAAAATAAATAAAAAAAGAGGATGAACGGTGTTCACCATGTTTTGCCTCAGAGTTTCACGGCCGTCTGACGAAGGAACGGACTCAATCTATCCTCAGATGTTGTTTGATGACCACCATGGCCTCTGTGCTTGTTACATATGAGGCCTCACTAATGTTGGGTCAACTCGAGTCCCTCATGACATATGGCAACATGGTTGCTTACATCTCCTAGTGAAGTGGCATTGTTTAGCCGTGCTAGCTATGTGGAGAATGCCCACATTCTATCAGATGGGCGTTGCGCTCAGCCAAGTAGCCAGATTCAAAATTATGATGATGGATGCATCCAACAGAGGCTGGGGAGGGCAACTGGACAGTGTGCAATCTATGCAGACCATAAATCGTCTTGAATTGCTTGCAATCTTCCTGGCTCTAAGAGGGATTTGGACAGTCGTGCATAGGCCTGTCACGATAATTGCGTTATTGACTCACCGTATGATATATGGACTTGACCTCGATCATTTCTGCTGACCTCGATATTGCCCATTGTGTTTACATGCGTGTTTGTTTACATAAGAATGAATGTCACCAACATTTTAGCCAGTCACGCTGCTTCTGTCCTCTCGTTTGCTCTCTGTGTCTGAGGCGGGGCTCATGCAGCTCCTCCACACACACATAGAGCGGACAGCAACTGGTGAAGATAATGTGTTACTCGAGGCTAATAGGTGTTTTTCCCAATGACTGCATAATTCCAGCCAGAAAGTTTGGAAGAATAAGTCCAAATGTACTTGGTTTCAAAGCCGCATTCCACAGCTCCGGTGTGGGAACATTTTGGTTTTAAGCCCAATGAGAGAGGAGAGCCCATTAACGTGAACGAGCTGGTACTTATTTTAAAAACCAGTGGCAACGAAAGTGGAAATACAATTAACTTAAAAGCTCATCTAAAACATAACCATCCCATCCAGTTTTCCAAGCTGGGAACAAAACACATTTGGAGATGGAGAGGGGCCTTCCCGACTTAATTTTTTTGGACTTTCCAATTCCAATGTCTGAATTTTCTTAAGAATTTAACGTTCATTGCTCTTTGAAAGGGTGTCTTTGCATTATTTTGCTATTATATTATTATATCAGTGGCATAAAATGGTCTTAAAATGACAATAATATCGTTTATCACAATTATTTCTGGGACAATATATCGTCCAACAAAAGTAGTTATTGTGACAGGCCTAATCGTGTAGGGCAGGCTCAGCTGGCTTGGACACCATAGCTCACAAATGGCCAGCAAAATGCAAATATGCATTCCTTACTGTTCACTTGCTACACCAAGTGTTGTGCAAGGTTCAGGAGGACAGGGAATCCATGTTGCTTTACACCTTTACCAGGTTCTATAACTTGTATATTTCCTACCTCTTTTCCCAGATTTCGGCTGTGAAGGAGGGTTGATTCATCAGAATTTTACAACTCTGTGGCTGGTGTCATTGATTATCGTTGTGACCATGTCATCTTCTCTCTTCTGCACAATGGTGTGAAGAATTGTTATTTTCACTGGTCCACTACCCTGTTGGCTAGTGCTATTGTATTATGTTCCTGTTCTATGACCATTCTGTCTCTTGCCTTCCCACTATGTGCAAAGTAGAGCTTTTTGTGCAATGTTTCACTACCCGGAATAGCTAGTGTCATTGTAATACCCAATTTCAAAACCCTCTTAAATTAGAATAACTTTTTTAATTCTATAAGTGAATTTTCTCTATAATCATTTTTGTTATAGCTCTTGGGTAAACTAACAAATAATACATATAAATATAAAACAATAAAACCACTGTGGGAAATATTCAGACAAGGGTCAACTATATTCTGAAAGGCAGACTTTTACCAAAATGTTTTCTTTGGACACCTTTAAACATCTTTTTAATTTTATTTCTGGATGTTGTCTAAACCATTTTTGTTGTTTTATGAATTGTTTTGTGACTCAGTTGTTTTACTTTTTAAACTTTACTGAAAAGCCTATAATAGGTTTATTAAAGCTGGCATAGATTTTAAAAAATGGCATATATTTTGTTTTGGTTGGTTGTGATGTTGGGGACACATTCACCTGCCAACTTCCAATGTTCACTTGAAACCTACAGCACTGCTATAATGGCAGGTTCCATTGTGACAGTTTACCCCATACAGTGTAACAACTTGCCCCAATAGCCAAAAAGGCAATGTTCAGTGAACAGAATCTTTTTTTTCCTGGGCAATAAAAGTGAAAATGTCCATAGCTTTTTTTGTAGCCAAGACTTTAAGGCTATGTGGCTGTGCAGAAATTTTTTATTTTTTATTTTTATAAACCTACCCTGAGAACTATTCACTGGAGTTGGTCTCCCCTATATATTATTATATATTTAAATTAATATTAATCAAAATTGCTCAAAACCTCTATATTATGTGATAAGTATTGCAATGTTTAATTCAAGTTGAGTTTTATTGTCATTCTGCTATACGAAGAGACATACAAAGAAACAAAATGTCGTGCCTCACAGGACCATGGTGCAACATATATAGACATACACATATCTATTTATTGTATTATTTTTTTTTTACCTTGGATGCATGTAAATCTATTGTATGAGACCTTTAAAACAAAATTAGGCACATTTAAAAACCATAATAGGTGCTCTTTAACCAAAAAATAGCAAGCTCAGAAAATCTCTGTGCTTTGGGCCTGGCATCTGATCAGATTTAAATTTGTTGGAAAGCTGGTCATTTAGTGTGTTTAAATAACACTTCCCCAAATCTCTTTCCCGCTGCAAAATCTAGCAGCTAAGCTGAATGCTGATTGAAATAGATCATAAGACACCATGTACAGAATTTAATGGGGAGTTAATGATGCCCCTGCCAACGCCAAAAGCTTATACTGCACACACGTTTGTATATGCACACGTTCCCCCACACCCATATGCAAACACACATATACTGTACACAAAGACTGCATGACTAATCTAGTGCTTTTTAAAACCTTCAGGGATAAACTGGATCATTTCTGTCCATTTCTGCATCTGTGCACTTCATGATCTGCGGTTAGATTTGTGGGGTCAAAGAGATAGGCGGAAATAAACACGTGCTGAGAAGGCCGGTGGAGCGAGTGGGGTGTTCCAAACACATGGCACAGCCTTAACCACAGTCCTTAAACTTAACAGACTTTCCCTGAAGCCCAAACTCACAAATCCATGTTAACAGTTTCACATCTGTGTAGGTTTTTAATAATACAATACAGTGCTGTTTAGATATTTATGAGGACCACACCAGGCTGAAATGTTTTGCTTCATACTTTGGGTTTTTACATGACAGAGGAGCAACATAAGCTTGCTGTTAACACATAATTTTGTTCAGCAGAAGGGTGATGTAAGGGGTGACACAAAATACCATACAGCAAGACTGATGTGTATTTTAAAACATTGTAAGTATAAGCATATGGAACAAGGATTTGTATTAAATGTGTGCATATGATGAAAATCAAAAACGCATTAGTTTAATACAGAATAATACAACATCATTTTATGCATGAAAATCAAGACTGATCTGAATATTTATAATAAAAATGCCTTAATAGAATGATTTTTGTGAATAACAGTCAGCTATAGTTGAGAGCAGTTACTCCTTCATGGAAATGCATAACTTTGGACAGGTCTTAACCAGGGCTTGGGGCCAAAATGCTTACAAAATGTGGCAGCAAAAAAAGGCTGATAATAATTTTTTTTTTTTTTTGTATTATGAAATATTTCTCATCTATTATGAGTTTTGGATTAAGAATTTATGTTAGACAAATACAATTTAAGTGTTAGAAATAAATGGATGACAGTATATTTTTATATGGTAAGGATATAAAATTGTATAATGTATATAAATATAAAACCTATTTTGTGCCCTTTTTGTGGAAAATGTCTTAAATGTTATGTTGTGTTGACGTCACAGTTGAAACAAAGCCTTAATTTAGGCTTTGTGATTCCAAAGCCATTTCTCAATCCTTCTATTCTAGGTTACCATGAAGCTACCATTTAGGAGTGTGATGACTTTCAGCTGACGGCCTCATCTGCAGGGTAATCTGTGATGTTCTGCTGAAAGTCCACTCTAGGGAATCACGGATAAGGACAGCAATAATAAGAGAAACACTTTAATGACAGCATGGGTCACACAAAAGGACAAAATGAAGTCAATAGTACTCATAGGTCCCAGTTTGCTAAAGGTTTGCATGTATAAAAACGTGCAAACTTGATAGCACGGTAAAAAAGGTCCATGCTGATCTACTAATGTAGTCCTTTAAAGACTGCATCTTTCAGATGCACAAAATTGCACATCTTGGCAATTTTTGCATTTCACCGAAATGTATATGCAATTTAGAGGTGGGCCTCCAAATGCGCATAAAATGTGGTTTAGAAGCAAATGAATCAAATTGCACCCGCAAAGTGATTTGTAAATCTGATTTGCACTGTGCATAATGCTGTCATTGTGACAAAAAGGAGACTTTGAGAACAAATAATACACAGAACACCCTTTATTGACACACATTAATGTGAAATTAAATTAATACTCATGAAAAAACTGTTTTATTTGATTATTTTAAAACTTAATATCATAACTGATAACATCATAAGCCTACTAACAATTTATGCCCAAATTATGTCATAATTTAATGTTTTAAACATTGTTTTTAAGTGGTGGTTCTTTCAAGTAGGCAGTCTGATACGCACCCGTTTCGTCTTGATTCCGTGAAATGAACAGGGAGCGCATGTTCTGTACTGTGCAGCTTCCGGTGTCTCTCGTGTGCAGCTAACTTTGCCATGGTCAAGATAATAGCGGTTTGAAATTCAGATTTCATTTAAGTATACATCAGTGGTGCGATGGCTTAATGTGTACATAATCTATTGTATTTTCTTTGTGAAGTATGAACATTTCAAGTGAAGAGTGTCGTGCATTCTCATCAACTACTCTTAGATTTGTTAAATAGCAGGGATTTTATGATGATATCATAATCATATAAATAAACATAGGAATGCCATTTTGAATAAAAATAAAATGGTATTTAGTGATAGCTGTACTGTAATTGCATTTGGTGCAAGTACCACATGCAAAATCCTCCTTTTGGAGGGTGTGTCCAACATATTTGCACGTGTAGTTATTTGCGCGATTTTTCGTAGTAAATCGCCCGCAAAACACCCACAATGCACACATGCAATTTCATGGACTGCGCAAGCAAATTAGCACCAGTTATTTGAGATCTTAGTAAATCGGGGCCATAGTGGCATTCCACATTGTGTTAAAAATGCATGATTTAATTTGAAGGTTTCCTTTTCAGTGGCCTAACAGTCTCATAAAAACACATAAATCATAATGCTGATGGCTTTTCCAAAGCATAACATGATTCATGATAGTGTTTTTTTCATGGTCGACATCATCTCCCCAAGGTGCTGAGCAAATGATTACAAAAACTCCTCTGATGATGACTCAATCTTTTTTTTTGAAATGTGCAAAAACATTTGTCATTAATAAGCTGGATAATATGAAATGCAATGATGGAGTGACCTTTCAAAAAAATCATTGTATCTACCATTCATAAGTCACACTGGATTCAGCCCTGATTTCTTTGTGCCGCCCTCATCAGAGACTACGACCGTTCACCAGGGGCGCATTACCGCATGGGTTTATACGGGCTGAAGCTCAGGTGCCTGCAACTCCCATGGGGCCCAGTGGGAGAAGCACGTTTAAACGCTTTCAGTGGGAGACGTGGTCGTTGACATGGTGACAGTGCACAACCGTTAAAGGCATCTGTGTTGTGCTTGTTCAGTGCACAGCAGTCTCCCCCCAACCCCAGAATAGAATACAAAGAATAGCACACACAGAATAGCATAGACGGCATTTTGTGAATTATGATAAGGACTTTTAGCAGAAGTTTCATATTGGGATTAAGTTCCTTCAGAGCTTGGGAAAGAATTCTCATTTTCTGATAATGCAAGTGTTTCGCTTACATTGCCATGCTTATAAACCACCCTGTTTGCCAAATAATTTATAGTTTCTGCATGGTGGATCTGCCTCCAGTTAAGCAGTTTCTTGAAAAACCTGTAAGAACCACCCTTTGGCCTAATGATGGAATGCAGTAGAGCAGGAGAATGTTTCCTGCATGTAGGCTATATCTTTTTTTGCACTTCTGGAACATATCTTTGCAAGATTATATTTAGTTTAAATGTATGTTGACTCTGTTATAAAAGATCCCATGAAATGACTTGACAAGTGCAGTTTTCTCTCCTGTGTTGGTATATTTCCTATTGAAACAAAGTTGAGACAGAACATATCGAAGGGCTTGTGTCTTTTTTTTTTTCTTTTTTTTATATAAATAGCAATTATAGCTTTAAGGTAACGCCACAGCTGTGAATCTAATTTGTTACTTGCTATTGCCCATTCCCACCAGTTGTTATTAGGGGGACATTCTAATCCTAGAAAGCATTTTATTGGACAAAATTTTGATATTCCTCCGAGTGAAAGATGAGTAATTAATATTTTGCACATTTTCCCAGAAGAATTAAGACTGTATATTTGAATGTCTTAATCTGCTAAAATTTAATTTAGACAAATTTAGGAGCACTAGCGGATGTAGGGCCTCTAGCTAATAGACATTGACTAAAATCCACAAAACTCCAAAAATCATTTAATGGGGTCTCTAATCTGACTCCAAAGATCTTCAATTTAGACAAAAATTTTAATTATAGGTACAGCTGGTCAGGATATGTCAACCGTGCTTCCATCTTGGAACGGTCAACAATGACAACTGTTTGAATGTAAATCAGTGGAGGAGATGCCTCAGGGTTCTGCATTAACTGATTTTGTGTGGAAACAGTTCATCATATAACTTTACTGCCTAGGGACTAATCTTCTATATGTTTGCCACAACATATTCATTTGTAGAGAACTTTATTAAGAGTTTTCTATGAAAACACTGCTGTTTTAGAAGAGAAGTCACTGGAATTTTGCATTAAGGAGGATTTATATACAGCACTAAGTATTGTAGAACGAGTTTCATATCTATTGTTGTAATTAACAGAAATCACAGCTTAATATAAATTATGAATATTGCAATGATATCTTTGTAATACAAGCTAATTTTATGGTAATATGGATATACGTGTACTGTAAATTATAGATTATAAATTGCACTGCAACTATTTGTCTCAGTTTAAGTAATAATTTAGTTTTATAGCCCAGATTATGGTTTATAATATACTTTATATGGATATACCTTCCTATGTGAATGATTGGTGCTATGTGATTCAATAACATATGATTTAAAATAAATATTATGGATGTTTTTGGAGCTAAATTATTTCAGTCATGACAACTCTTGTAAAGATTTAGCATGTTAATGTGGATATGAAATACTGATAGTATATTGGTCTTGGTGGACTAGGTCTGCTAAACTGCTGCTTCAGAGCAAGTATGGAGATTGCTACTGCTAGAAAATACAGAAAATGCCATTTAAATGTTTTGCAAAGATAGATGCAAGATGATTGGCTACCCAATTACATGTCAAAGGACAAATCAGCTTACACCGTGCAAGCCGATTGGTTTAACATGTCACATGTGAGCAAGCCAATTGGCTAACAGATAACAAGCTCAAGAACCTATCAGCTTGCGGCACATAGAGTTTCATGGCTGAACTTGGGTCATTTCAGTAATGACGACTCTTGAAAAGATTTAGAAAGTTAATGTATGGCATATTAATAGGATATTGGTCTTGGCGCTGCTGCAGCAGAGCATGTACTGTATGTAGACTTGCTACTGCTAGAATATACATAGACATACTGCGTTAAGATAGTGGACATGCAGCTGCTGCTGCACAATTAGACAAAATGCAAGACAAGCTGCATGAAGCATGTATGAACGTGCTGCTGCACAAAAAGACATTACAAAGACTCCCCCAACAAAGCAGAGAAGCTGCACAAGACTCATATCACAAACACGAAACACAAACCTCCCAATCAAGCAGATCTATCGCCAAGAATTGTGTACTGCTGCTGCTCCAAAGGGCCATGTGCACCACATGAATGCTAGCTAGGTGTGCCTATAGGCCACCGGCCAAATGGCTTAAATGGCTAGGGACCTGACATGACACGAACGACACCATCCCCACAGTCAAGCATGGAGGTGGGTCAGTCCTGTTATGGGGGTGTTTTGTGCCTGCAGGAAACGGCTATCCTGACTATGTGACTGACACCATGGATTCTTTCAGGTATCAGGCCATTTTTGCATGAAAAATGTGATGCCTTCAGTGTGTAAATTGAAGCTCGGTGATCACTGGACTTTCCAGCATGACAATAACACCAAGGATACATCCAAGTTGTCCAAAATCTGGTTCAGGGATAGGTCGTGGAATGTCCTTAAATGGCCCTTTCAGTCCATCATTCAAATCCCTTTGCAAACCTTTGTTGGGATTTCAAGGAAGCAGTGGCAGCACAGAAACCAAAGAATGTCAATGAGCTGGAAGCTTTTGCTCAATTCTAATAGAGAGGTGTCCGAAGCCTGAGAACACTTACCTGAAACATTTATTTGCTGTTATTAAGGATAAAGGATGTTCCAAAAATGATTGACTTTGGGGGTTGAATATTTTTTACATGACATTTGTGGAGAGAATTAGTCATTTTTTATTTTTAAATTTGGGTAAACTGAACTCTTTGTTCTCAAAATCACTCACAAATGTGTATTAAAAACTTACTTTGACTGTTTACTGAGGTTTTAGTTGATGTGTTTTAATTCACATCACCAGAATGTATTGCTGGTCAGGGGGGTTGAATAATTTTAATTGCAACTGTACATTTAGACCTGTAAGGATTACCCTGGTGACCATCAGGGGTCGCTATATATGTTTATTGTTCACTTAGCATATTTCCATTGATTATAGGTATTGTAGTTTTTTTCCTTGTCATTGTTCATTGGTTCTTGAGTTTATTACTCCC
This sequence comes from Myxocyprinus asiaticus, assembly GCF_019703515.2. NCBI lineage: Eukaryota > Metazoa > Chordata > Actinopteri > Cypriniformes > Catostomidae > Myxocyprinus > Myxocyprinus asiaticus. Next base: position 13,526,187 of record NC_059353.1, read on the forward strand.
AGATGTGTCTTGTTAACTCTATTAGTCCTTGTGTATTTAATCCCTGTGTTCCCCTGTGTCCTTTGTCAGTTCATTTCTGTTCATGGCTGTAGTGGTTTGTTCTGTTCTCATGTTTTGGGTTTCTTGTATTCATTTTCTGAGTTTAAATTAAAAGCCTGCATTTAGATCCAGTCCCACTCATCTCTCATTCCTGCAAACATTACAAGACCTGCTAAAGCCCTCTCACAATATCAATCCACATGAAAACAATGGCCATACAGAAATGTCATGTTTACTTTATACATTTAAATTTAATTTTCTTTTTGAAAAAAAAAAAAAAAAAAAAGCTAAAATGTTCTTCCATTTTCTCTTTAAAGTATCATCCTATTCAGTGAGGAGAAAATTAGTCCTACAGATAATCATAGGGAAAACAAGAACAAACTGAGTTAATGATGTTCGTAATTGAAATGGCTGACTGACAGCTGAATGTAAAACCAAATATAATCCGGATATTTGCAGGTTCAGTTCCACATTATCACTTTTTGATGAAACCCTGTACAGATGAGGCACGCCTGTTTAACACTTCAAGAATAGTGAATAAGTTCAAGTTTATTTATAAAGCACATTTAAAAACAACAAATGTTGTAACCAAAGTGCTGTACAAAAAAAAAAAAAAAAATTCATTAATACCAGAATTAAATAGAATTTTCAAAGTGTAATAAGAACAAACTAATAAAACATTGGAACAACAAATGGAAGTGCATTCCACAACCTGGGAGCCACAACTACAAATGCCCGATCACCTTTGATTTTCAAACGGGAACGAGGAATAGAGAGGAGTAACTGATTTGATGATCGAAGAGACCTAGGTGCAGAATGTGGTTGAAGTAAATCAGCAATGTACTGAGGAGCTAGACCATTCAAGGCCTTAAAAACATACAGCAGAACCTTAAATTTAACTCTGTAACTAACTGGAAGCCAATATAGGGAAGCGAGAACAGGGGTGGTATTCTCTCTTAAAAAAGCAAGCTTTTAACTGCATTTTCTTTGAACGGTTTTCAACATTGATTTATCTTTTGTTGCCTGAGATGTGCCTATGTGCTGACAACTTTTCTGTAACAACTGCGGTGATTTTTTACATTTGTAGATTTGACCGCACTCTACACGAAGTAATTTATATAAATACATTTGACAGAAAAAGATGCAATCAAATGCTCACCTAAACGGTGTAATCCATGTTTAGCAAAGCAGTGAAACTAAACTACTTCCAGAAAAGCTTAAACATGCGCTCCGGTCTGGACAACTGATGACGGCTGAATGCTGTTGCACACGCCATTGAGCGTTGTTAAACTCACCGCTGATTGCTGAGGCTCGCGCCAACTAACTGCACAGACAGTGCTCTGGTATTTCAGACGGCGAGTCAGTTTTATCAAAAATCAGTTGAAGGGCCAGAAAAAGATAATTGCCGTGCCAGATTTGGCCCACGGGCTGCCAGTTGACTAGTCCTGATGTACAGTATTTTCCCATGTTTATCGCAAAATCAAATCTTGTGATAATTGAAAAAGATTCCAAACTGCTAAAGACTGCATCTGTAAATTAACTTTCATGTGTTTACGGAAAGCTCTTGACCTTTCCAATATGGTGGACAAACCAATGTATCTTTGTCCATAGGAACAGCTGCTGATGACTCAAGGAAATAAATCAAAAGACCTGGCAGCAGAGAAAGAGAACCATAGCATTTACACTTTTTGAAGAAATCAACCTATAACTGATTTTGGTAACACTTTACATTAAGGTCCATTTGTTAACATTAGTTAACATGAACTAACAATGACAAATAAACAGCATTTATTTATTTATCTTGGTTAATGTTAATTTCAACATATAGTTATGCATTTTTTTATTTATTTTTTTTATCAAAAGTTGTATATGTTAACATTAGTTAATGCACTAACGTTAATGAATGGAACCTTATTGTAAAGTTCTACTGTGATTTTCTTATAGCTAGTTGTCACTGAATATTAAGGCTGATATTTTAACATCAAAAAAATTACACAAAATACCTTTAAATATCCAGACCAAGACAAGCGTATCCGCTAAATGGTGAAAATAACTAACTGTTGGAATTTTAATTGAACAGTATTCCATTTCACAAGAAATCATATCTCACCTGTGCACAGGAGGTAATTTGTATCAAAGACCCAAGGAGAAGCAGAACAGAGTACCCCTACATTCACATATCTTTTTAATGATCTACTCTGCTCCTGTACGAATGAGATCCTTGTACCAGTCACACTGTGGCATTTTCTATGATAGCAAATATGAAAGGGAAAAATCTCTCAAATCACATGGTCAGAAATTAACCAAGGCCACCAATAGTGACAGAAATGTACCAGATATTTAAAATGTGGGCACAAAAATGCCTTTATTGTGTTATATTTATGTCATCTAGTATTGTTAAATTTCATTCTATTCTATAAAATTGCTTGTTCATGGACTCTGTGGACTACAGGCATAACTAGTCTCTTTTGAAAGAAGACACTTTGGAGTCAAAATAATCTAATTCTAAAGAATTAGAAAAATAATTAATTTGTCATAAAGAAAAAAATAGTTAGAAAAGCTAAATTTTTTAAAGGTGACCAGCAATTTATTTGCAAACATTTATTGGTAAAACTTTACAATAAGGTTCCATTTGTTAACATTAGTTAACATGAACTAACAATGAACAATATGTTTACAACATTTATTAATCTTGGTCATTGTTAATTTCAACATATTGTAATACATTTTTAATATCAAAAGTTGTATATGTTAACATCCTGGTTACTTTCGTAACCTCCGTTCCCTGATGGAGGGAATGAGACATTGTGTCGATGTAGTGACACTAGGGGTTGCCCTTGGGAGCCCCAAACACCTCTGATCTTTTAGAAAAGGCCAATGGGAATTGGTGAGTGGAATTTGCATGCCACTCCCCTGGACATACGGGTATAAAAGGAGCTGGCTCGCAACCTCTTGTTCAGGTTTTGTGCTGAGGAGCCGAGACAGGTTCCTGGCCATTTCAGCGGGTAGTTCAGTATTGTGGCAGGAGGATACAACATCTCGTTCCCTCCATCAGGGAACGGAGGTTACAAAAGTAACCAGGACGTTCCCTATCTGTCACTCACTCGAGGTTGTGTCGATGTAGTGACACTAGGGGTCGCTATACGAAACGCCACAACTAGCTGAACTGTGTTACGTGGACTGGCGGTGTGAGACGGGCAAACCATTGCATGCCTCGTAGCCAGCACACCTGGCCATCACGTAACCTCCCCCATTGCTCCTACGAGCGTCGTATGGTCCCTCGCACCTCGGGGACAAGTCGACTGCCCAAAATGGGGACAGGCCACCCCAACCGTGGCCTCTTCTCTTATTTTTTCTCCCCAAAAAAAGAGTGGAAATCGTTCAGCTGAGGACCTTGGTAGGTCCTACCCAGAGGAGACGGAGCTCTACAAACACGGCGACCAGTGGCAGAGGGGAACTCTGCCCAAGGAAGATGCAGGTTTACCAACGGGGAAACCGTCTCACAGAAGATATGTCACATGGGGTTACATACAGGCAACCAGTGCATGTGGAGCACCTACCCCAGTACAGGGCCTATTAGCACACGAACTTCTCCACGAGCAGCATTGAACTTCTCCACGAACTCGCCTGCCACAGGGCTAAGGAGGAAGGACATCCAGGGTCCACAACCTCATGAACATGGCTGGGGAGTAAAAAGCACACGTCTCCCCCTCAGGAGGGGAAAGGCAAGGTACGCAAGCGGTACACCTGGCCAGTTGTACCGCAAACCTACCTGTTCATACCAGACAACACACGAGATGAAACCGGCTCAACCCGGAGATTGTAGAACCTCGCAAAGATATTGGGTGTTGCCCAGCCCACTGCTCTACAGATGTCTGCTAAAGAGGCGCCATTGGTCAGGGCCCAGGGGGCCACCACACTCCTGGTAGAGTGTGCTTGTAGCCCCAAGGGGGGCGGCATGCCCTGGGCGTCAATGACCCAATGGGCGATCTTCTGTTTGGAGACAACACTCCCTTTCTGCTGTCCACCAAAGCAGACAAAGAGCTGCTCAGAGCATCTAAAGCTCAAAGCATGTGCAAAGCATGCACCGGACACAGCAATGACAAGGCTGGGTTTGCCTCCTCCTGGGGCAGCACTTGCAGGTTCACCACATGATCCCGAAATGGGGTTGTGGGAACCTTGGGCACATAGCCCAGTCGTGGTCTCAGGAACCACGTGAGAATATTCCGGACCGAACTCCAGGCACGTGTTGCTGACAGAGAACCCCTACAGGTCCCCTACCCTCTTGATGGATGTGAGCGTAGTCAGGCGGGCAGTCTTCAAAGAGAGCGCCTTTAGCTCAACTGACACCAGGGGCTCAAACAGGGCTCCCTGAAGGCCCCAAATGACCACAGAGAGATCCCATGAGGGAATGAGGCTTGGTCTGGGAGGATTCATCCTCCTCGTGCCTCTAAGGAACCTGATGATCAGGTCGTGCTTACCGAGAGACTTACCATCAACTGTATCGTGGTGCGCCGCTATAGCGGCCATGTACACCTACAAGGTGAAGGGGGACTGCCACCCCTCCAGCCTCTCCTGCAGGAAGGAAAGCAACGACCCAACTGCACATCTCTGGGGGTCTTCACGTTGGGAAGAACACCACTTAGTGAACAGATGCCACATCAAGGCATACAGGCGCCTCGTAGAGGGAGCCATAGCCTGAGTGATCGTGTCTACCAGCACGATTCAAAGCCTTCCTCGGGTTCTTGGCAGCAGACCGTGAGACGGGGGGGTGTCTGCTTCCTGCTGGAGGCTCCACGCCAGGCCGCCGCGCTGGGCTGCGGCTGAGCTGGTGTCGTTGCCACAGGGGGACGCCCCTGGTGACAAGCAGATGGGGTGCGGGATCTTGATCCACGCCAGGGCAGGATATTCTGGATAGCCTCCATCTGCTTTTTAACCACCAAGAACTGCTGCACAAAGTCCTCGACTGTGTCACCGAATAGGCCAACCTGGGAGATGGGGGAGTCAAGGAACCGTACCTTGTCAGCCTCCCTCATCTCGACCAAGTTGAGCCATAGGTGGCGCTCCTGGACCACCATGGTGGACATCGCCTGCCCGAGAGTCCGCGCCATGACCTTTGTCGCCCAGAGGGTGAGATCGGTCACTGAGCGCAGCTCCTGCATCAATCCCGGGTCAGAACTACCCTCGTGCAGTTCTCTCAGCGCCTTGGATTGGTGCACTTGCAGGAGAGCCATGGCGTGCAGGGCGGAGGCAGCCTGTCCAGCGGCACCATAAGCCTTAGTCGCCAGTGACGACATAAACCTACAGGCCCTGGACTGGAGTTTAGGACGGTTCCGCCAGGTGTCGGCGCTTTGCGGGCACAGGTGCACTGCAACCACCTTGTCCACCTGGGGAATCGCAGAGTACCCCCTGGCAGCCCCATCATCAAGGATAGTGAGAGCGGAGGAGCTCAGAGATCGAGTCCGGGCAATGAAAGGTGCCCGCCATGACTTCGTGAGCTCCTCATGCACCACCGGGAAGAAAGTTCTCTCAGCGCCTTGGCGGGGCGCGGCCGCGAGCCCAGGAATGAATCATTAAGCCGTGAGGGTTCAGGGCAAGATGGAGGGTTCCACTCCAGCCTGAAGCTCACAGCCGCCCGGGCAAGCATGGCCGCCAGCTCCTCGTCAGCCTGCAACTGGGCGACCGCACCCGAAGGTGGGGGTCCAGTTGAGTCCTCGGTGTCAGACTGAACCAGCCCGCTCTCCGATGCTGCTATCGAGAGCTCATCCACTTCACGAGCCACGAATGAGACCGCAATCTCACCCTGAGACGAGCCGGCAGTCTCATCCCAGAACTCAACCGGGGCGAACGAGCGTGCTGGGGAATGGGAGGTCCGTGGGGGGTTACCTGGAGGAGCGGCTCCCATTGGGATCCCCAAATTGTCCCCAGTGCTAACCAACGCGTCCTCATACCTATAGGTAGAAGACCGAGGCGGGAAGCCGCTGGGGTGGCTTTCCCTCTGATGAAGGAAAGCCGTGACCACAATGTTGCCATGGTCATGTTCTCACAGTGAGAACATGACCCGTTAAAGAACGCTGTCTCCGCGTGGGCAGCGCCCAAGCATGTGAGACAGCGATCGTGGCTGTCAGAAGCAGAGAGATAACAACAGCAACCAGGAATTAAACACAGACGGAAAGGCATCTTTAAAAAGATGATCTCTGTCAGTGCCACTCTTTTAGAAGGAAAATATACTCTTTTAATGCAAGAATATATGCTCTGTTACACTGCTGAAGCGCCCAGGGGCGTTCTCTGCACTCCACCAGTGCACAAGGGGGAGAAACCGCTGTAATGCACCGTAAATCCAACAGCTTTCAGAGATGAATGGACCAGCAGAGGAATTCAGCTCGCTGAAACACAACCGCTCGGCTCTGAAGAAAAAATCTGAATGAGTGGTTGCGAGCCAGCTCCTTTTATACCCGTATGTCCGGAGGAGTGGCATGCAAATTCCACTCGCCATTTCCCATTGGCCTTTACTCAAAGATCAGAGGTGTTTGGGGCTCCCAAGGACGAACCCTAGTGTCACTACATCGACACAACGTCGAGTGAGTGACAGATAGGGAACATTAGTTAATGCACTATGAACTAACATGAACTAACAATGAACAATTGTATTTTTATTAACTAACGTTAACAAAGATTAATAAATGCAGTAAAAAAGATATTGTTCATTGTTAGTTCATGATACCTAATGCATTAACTAATGTTAACAAATGGAAACTTTTTATAGTGTTACCAAATATTTTGATAAAACATATACTGTCTTTGTTGATCTACAGAAACACAAAGTAAAGCCACACATGACTTGCCATATTCTATTTCAAACTTGAAACTAAGTTTTATTAAGTAATTTTCTAAGACTATGTCCTGTGTGTTTTTTAGAGAAGACTCCAAAAGGACGAGTAAAAAAAAACTCAAATAACTCTTCCAATTCAGTCTATTTTCTTATGTCTCATATGCAGCAATCTGCCAATTCATGTTTCTTTGTCACCGCCCTACAAACATTTCACACTTCTGTTTAGTGTGAGACTCAACAATATTGTATGTCCCAAATCATTACTCTGTTTCTTATTTACACTGACACCTGTCCTTACCTGCCCATCCACATTCCTTTGATCCCACTCTACATTTACCCATCTTTATCTTTTTGATAAAATCTAATGTGATGGCAGACACAAGAGATCTCGATAATCTAAAATAAGGGCTGGACAATTATGTAAAATGTATTCTAGCCTAAGAGAGCATTTATTGTTATGATATCTTGTGCATTATTTACAAATTATTTGGTATTTGATTTTAATGTGATATATGGTAACAACAATAAATGTTCAGATTGAGAAGTTATTTAAATTAATTGATTCAATTATATTTAATTTAATTTCAATTAATAAAGTACTTTACATTGTGTGATACAGTGTTTTTAATCCCCCATGGAAAAAAGTCCCCCATGAAGTAAAAAAGAAAAATCCCTCTGAAAATCAAACCCATGTTTGCCCCTTAAATAATATGAATAATATAAAATAAAATAATCTGACATTGCAGGTAAGTCATTATGCATGTCTTTGCTTGCTGCTGATTAGGGAGAGAGAAAAGAGAACAGCCTCCCAGATAAAAGTATAAATAATGTTATGATTCCCTTAAAAGTTTAAATAGTTTGAGATGTGCCTGTCTGTCTCACATATTCCAGCACTTCCTCAACCATTGCCCTTTGAAAATACCTACTCTACTGAATAGCATTCCTCCATGCAAAAACATAAAGTATACAGTATCTGCTATCTGTTTCAAACAGAGCATGAAATACATTTGTGGGCCAACTCTATTCAAAGCCATCCGAGCGAAATTTTACAGCTTTCACAGCTAACACCTTATTATTGTGAAGACTAACAGGGTGCAGTCCTTTGAACTGATTTTAACTTTTAGGGAACTTTTACTGCACATTCACACCAATCAATGACTTTCTAACATAATGGAAAGCATCACATACTCTCAGACCCTTCGGTCTACTAACAACCTGTTTGTCATTGTGCCAAGCTTGCATTTAAGGCATTGTATTAGTGGGGCTCCACAGTTAAGCTCCACTGGGATGTTATTATGGTGGAAATGGCAGGCAAAGACAGCAATAATGTTCACAGACATTGGCTACTGTGTACAGTTAGAGTAACTTGCTATGCACTGTGAACAAAGGGATGCAAATTCCCACAGTGGTGCAGTCTGTTTGCTCTCATGCTAATTATAATTTTAAGCTCTGCTTACCAGCTATTAGATAGTGTGTTCCCTGACATCCTGGACAGTAAAAAATGAAGTAAAAAATGAAATACTATAGAGATTAATTTACACTACACATCCACAGAAATTGATTTAAAAATATAATTCTACCTATTTCAGTGTTGCAATATTGTTTTGCCTTAGAAAATATGAATTCATCCCAGTAGTGGTTGGCGCTTTTAAAATGTGGGGAAGCAAAGACTATGATTTTTGGTGTCTGCAATGTTGTTCCCAAAGCTATTCAAACTATTATTCAAACGGTGAAATTACTTAACAAAAATGATTAACTAAGCCAAAAAAAAAAAAAAAAACATTTCTTTTTACAAAAAAAAAAGGAAGAATATCCAATTATAAAAGCTGAAATAAATGTGTTACGTCAGACTGCAAATAACTGTGTATCGATTTCTAAACTACCAAGCCATCTGCGCACATCAGCAATGCTTTTACATTTCATACACTGTCAATCACATACATCACTGTTTCAATTAAAGTCCCACCCATTTGAGAGCTTGACCAATCATCATATAATGAAGCCAGGCTTCCAGGCCGGTCAAAAATATATCGATTGAAAACCCAATGTCCAACAGGCAATCACATGCAGATCCAATGCAAATAGTGCTCATGAAGCTCTCATATGGCACTTTTCCACTGCACGTTACGGTTCAACTCGACTCTACATTTCTGAGCTTGCTTTTCCACTGCAGTTTAGTGCCGCCTCAACGTGGGTGGGATTATAGGCTGATCGTCATAGTTGCGCTGCCTCTACTGCCGTGACATCATCTTAAACGCGACACAAACATTACTGACCATTAACAATAACACGACCGCTAGCTGTTAGCTACTAGCTCATTGTGCTGCATAAAGCAGTTGTTGCATGGTGATTTTACACAAGTGTAACAGTTAAATTGGCCTGGTTGTTTTAGAAGCAAGCATTCCAGCAGCTGGTCAACTAAATAAAGTGAAGCTTACAAGCAGAATATAGAGTTAACGTAACAAAACGTACCATCCTCCATCATGGACTCCAACAACACCGAGTCCAGGGCACTCTCCCTCCCATTGCTCGCCGGTCTATTGCCATAGATAGCGTCCATTTGGTCAAACCACTTCCACTTTCTTCTGTTTGAACCACTCCAGCTGTTGTGGTCCTTGCTGGTTCTGTAGTCACAGTTCAAGTTTTTTTTTTACTTTTCCCTACACTGTTGGTAGGTCCGGTGGTAGCCATGTGCAGCCAACAGCTGAGACACTTCCTGAAAGACTTTTTCGTTTTGCGTCTTTTAGTTCGTCGCTAACAAGAGGAACATCTGCGCCTCGTTTATTGACCACGCCGTGGATTTGCGCACAGCCATTTCTTTTTACAATTCGAAAGTCACGTGAACAAATGATACTGCTGTCGCTGTTGCTAACTTTAAAACTAGTGGGTTGATGTCCCGTGTCACAAATCCAGTGACGCTGGTAGTGACGATTCTCTCTGACCAATCAGTGATCTGCAGTGTTGCACCTTGCCTTACCAGTCGGGCGAGGAGTTGAAAAGATGTATTTTCATGGATGTATTTTCACAGAGAGGAACATTTTCAGTGGTTAAAACCTTCACTTTCAACTTCACTTTCAACTATTTTCAATGTTCCTCGCACTGAGCTATCGCATGGTTTAAGAAGACTTTAAATGCAGCATGAGTCATTTGATAAGTTATTGTGACTGTACTTGTACTGTTTTTGCTTGTTTTGTCTTTCATATTGTAGGATATTCTTGTTATATTAGTGGTTAGGTTTAAGGATGGGGTTGGGTTAGGCGATCTAAAATATTAAAATTATTGTTTAATGTAACTACACTTATATTAAACAGGAGTGATAAATACAAAGATTGCCGAGCCTGTGACGGAATCATCCGAACTGAGGTGGGAAAGGCATGACAATGACATTTTGATGGTGCAGGCTAAAAGTCGGTACGGTGATCATTAATAATGCTAAAAGGAAACATTTTCACTAGCATCTTTATCAATGAGTGTTTAAAGAGCCCATATTATGCTAATTTACAGGTTCATGATTTTATTTTAGGGATCTACTAGAATAGGTTTACATGCTTTAATGTTCAAAAAACACATTATTTTTCTCATACTGTACATTTCTGCTAAACCTATTTTCATCCTCTGGCTCAAACGCACTGATTTACCTCCTGTCTCTTCACCCCCTTTCCGAAAAGCCCAGTCTGCTCTGATTGGTCAGCTGGCTTAATCTGTTGTGATTGGTCAACGGCGTAGAGCGTGTGTCGGAAATGTAACGCCCCTTACCATAACTGAGTTTCAGGCTGCCTTAACAGCTGTAAACACTATTGTAACTATAGTAACAATGGTGTCGATTTTTGCCATACCAGTTTGTGTCCGATAATGAAAGTTTGGAAGAACAAGCTGATCGACCCGAACCACTTTTGCAAGCAGGACTTGAGCAGGACGTTTCACATTGGTAAGTTTTCATTTTGTAGCTTTCTTACAAATACACTGTTGATTATTGTGAACCTAACAAAGCTTCAAGTAAAAGACACGTAGCGCATCTAAGTTAGTCATCTTTTGCTGGAATGGGTGTAGCCGAACTTTTTTCACCCAAGCTATGAACGGAGAACAGAGGCTTCTTCTTGCAGTAAGCCACATTCTCACAATAACCCGCTTTTTTGGTGTCCATCTAAACGTACTGACAGAACGGTTTGTGTCCACACTCAACAGTGCCACCCAGTGCATTGTGTTATAACTGCCAGTTTTAGTTTGTGTTTTCAGGATTTAACATGCATCTCACTGTATATATGGCCAGCAAAGCAAAACTTTGTGAAATTCGAATAGTATTTTAACTTTTCGAATAATTATTGCAGAACGAATACTCGAGTATTCGACTACTCGTGCACATCCCTAGTATAAATGCCTTGGGCTGGAGAAAGCTGCGCATATAAACAAGGCTTAAGAAAGAAGGTAACCTTCTTTCTGCAGAAACTGTAGTGAGAGCATATTTGTAGCAATCTGGACCATTCCCAACACACCTAAAAGTCAAGGTTTGTCAAAAGAGTGTGATTTACAATAATGTGATACATTAGAATAGAACATTATGTGAACAGTGAAAAATGTAGCTTTGTCTCATAAGTTCAGTGTGACCTTAGGATTAATTTGACTATGGATACTATTGTATTAGCTTTAAAGAGATACTACTTATTCAGTCATGCACAGTAGGGGTGAGGGGGGAGGGATTCCAAATCATACTTTATGGTATTATTGGTTAGTGGCCAGTTTAGTGACAAAAGGGCAAATCATCAATGCTAATTGCTTCCTTTTCAGTGGCAGAATAACCAAACCAATTAACTTTAATTGTGCTCAAAGCCCTCTGGGGACACTTGCGGTTTAACATGATTGCAAATGCTAAAACAAAAGAAAGGATACAAGACTGAAAGAGAAGACAAGACAAAACAAATATGATTTTGTGAAAATTAGGGATGAAAATGTTTAAATTGTGAGGATGTCAATGACAAAGAACAAATATAAACAGAAGAGAGGTAGAAAAAAGAGAGAACATTTCTCTTCCATAATATTCTAGAACAAGTCATCTGGTTCAGACACCTGTCACAAAAAAAATCTTAAAGTCACAGCCAGTAATTACAGAGCAAATTTTCTACCCCTAATAACCTCATGCCAAATGCTTAAATGACAAAAGAAACTGCAATGTGTAATTTGAATTTTTATCATTTTTTGGATACCATTATTCACCAATCCTGTAGTAAAGGAGGAAGCACTCCTTGGTTATAAATAGATTTACAGGGAAAGTTAATGTGCTCATCCATTATGAAATGGGCTTTTGATGAGTACTTGAAGAGTGACACATAGATAAGTCTGAAGATTGGTTTTCTTGATTATGTATTTGCATTTAGTTGATTCACTAGTTTCGCTAATTAGAATAGGCCCTAATTACAAAAAAAAAAAAAAATCCTAATTATGCATGCATGTGCTGTATGTGTAATAAACTTGTTGAGTGTTTTTTTGGTGACTAAAAGGATCCCAAAGGGAGAAAGAACTCAGCTGCAAACTACAGACACAACTTTGATGAAGAAGATTAGCAGCTAATCACAAATCCAGCTTTCATTTTTTTTGTGGTATCACATTCCACTAAATGAATGAATCCAAGTTCATCTCACAATCTATGTATTAAGAGCTTTGTGAGACTGTTACATAATGCATGGACAGATACTTTGTTTTCATCCTCCGGGTAAAAACCTTCCCTTGTGTCATCAAAAAGGCTCGAAGGTAAAAGACAATATTAAGGCAGGCATCATCCTGGAGGGATGTCAAGACCTTCTTTTTCTCATTATTTCCATGTGTCTGCAGCCCAGAGTGGATCAGATAGGACCAGTGCAACAGCATGAAGTGGAGAACAGAAAATGGAAGAGGCAAAGTGTTGCAGTCTGTATGAAAATGAGGGCACATAGGTGAACTGCACGCTTCACAAGTGACCAGAGAAGATGATGTGTGAAGGTCAACTGCAAATGGATGGATGGTTGATTTGAATCAGCTGTTGCCCGTTACTACCATGTACTAACTGGGTGAAGTGGACTTAACAGGGTATCTGTCCATTTGTCCAAAGGGCACTGCAGAAAGCATAGAGAACAAATATGCGTCGATATATCACATCACAGGAAGTGGACAGGGAAATGTCCCTCCGGTCATTGCACACAACCCTTACATGAATGCCAAATGAAGTTTGGCTAAAATAAATGCTGTGTAAAAGGAGTTAAGGTTCTGGCAACTTGACAACAAATGGTAACCAGGCAGTTGTATATGAGTATAAAGTGCATGAGATGTGATTGTTACAATGTTAAAAAAAATCACAAACATACTGAACAAATCATATTTATACTACGTAGAGACCTTGTGAATTGTGAATCGGAACTCAGCTAGCTAGCTAGACAGAAGCTATGCATTATAAAATCTGTTTTATTTTTTTACAAATTATGTTTTATTTTTTCCCAAATTATGTGTTTTCCATTTTATTTTCTCTGAATTCCAAGTTTTAAAGTTGAATTACATTTTATAATAAAAAAAACTATCTAACCAAATAAATTTATAGATTTTTAATCAAATGAAATCCGAACAATTACTTTTCAACAAACCATTGCATTATCTTTATCAAATGAATAGCTTCTATACTGATCCTCACAGCATAATCCAAAACCCAAAATCTGAGTTTTTATTTATTTATTTATTTATTTATTTTGACAAATATAGTTTATTATTATTATCATTATTATTACTACCACATTGAATATAACATTTTACATGGAGCTTTTATTTTGACGTTTTGTCGGAAAACCAGATGTTATTGACGACTTTTCACCTCCAGAAAAGTAGTCCGCTATATGGGCTAATGTGCTTATTAAACCACAATGGGCAATGATGATTTAATTATATGAATACAGTATATAGTGTGCATGTGCTAGTGTGCTTATACAGTGAATAAATTGCTCTGCTCTTTGTCATTTATACACACAGAGAGCACACATGATTTTAACGATGTGGTTAGTGTGTAAGCAGTGGCTTCTCACTTTCAATTACTGATGAAGCACGCAGATCAGCAAGACCGTATAAGCTATTTGTTTAATTAAATCTCTGCCTTTTGTGGTTTAATAATCCCACTAGGACATATCATGATTTTAATTAGATTAATTTTGCATTTATACATTTATTTTATCCCAAATATTTCAATTTATGTGACATTCCGCATTCTATAGTTAATTCCTTTTTTATGACTGGATTCCGCGATTCCGTCCATGTTTTCTGCAATGTGGAAATCATAGGGCCCTACCTAATGTATTAATTTTTAAAGTGTAGTTTTGTCTCAAACAAACAAAGCAGACACAGTTTGTCAGCTGAAGGACACAGGGTTGCCAACCCTCATGAATTTGGTGTGAGACACATACTTTCAGGCTCTGTCTCACACTCTTATGCCATCCAAGTGAATCTCATGCCAAATAACAAGACAACGAAATTCAACACGAAATAAGTGAAACATAGCTACAAATCTGGTCATAGTATTATTTTCCATTTTCCATCAGCATGGAACAGAACAATTTTATTTATGGGGGCAACAAGCATGGGACTGCAAATTTAATTATATTAATGATATGACAGCCAGCCCAGAGCTATGAGTAAGTCAACCACCCTTCACTCAATATCATGGCGCAGACAACAAAATTTGTGTGACTTATTTGAATTCTATAGAGTATTTTCTACTTTAAAGCGCTACTGTATATGGATTGAAGGGTTTGATTTTAGATCCCAACACCGGTCTAAATGGGGGAGTGAAGGTGTGAATATTAAATTCCCTTTTACCTTACAAGTTATATCTCATCTTTTATCATCCTAATTTATTCTTATTATATTAATAAATGTTCTATTTTCCTTTTACAATAAGGTGCAAGTAACATGTATGTCATCTAAGGATGACTGAGGGTCTGACTCTGATGCCAGAAACGCAATTACAGTGATTATTCATTTAGCCCGGCTCCCATAGAATATGCATTTATATTGTACTGCATTTATTCACATAAATATATATCTGTTATAATTATTACATAATCAACTATTCTATACCCATTTGATTCTATTTTAAATTAATCAGTATTAACTGAATTAGAGAGAGATTTTCGTTATGATCTTATTATTATCTATGTTTTTATATGGTTTGTAAAAGCAACCATTGCATACAACATATCTACCTCATGTAATCATTGAACTGAAACATCGAATTTCTTGATGATTTTATTGTCATATTAGGTGACTATGTGCCTTATTAGGCATTGTGTGTGTGTGTGTGTGTGTGTGTGTGCTCTATCCTAATTTTCCGCAGATGGTGTGGCCCTGCATTTCACCCAGGTTAGGGAGAAGGCCTCCCGTCTTAGAGGAGATAAATCTTACCTGTTGCAATGTCTAACTCGTTCAGTGTTTGGATTGTTTATGGTGCCCTGTAACATGTGACTTTGCCATAGCCAAAAACCTCAAGGATTTGAATTGCTCTCTTTGGTACCTTCTTGATGTAGAGAAAGAGGAGTAGTCATAACTGATAGATAACCCATGACATCTGGACATAAGTTCTGTAAAACCAATGATGGGATCTTGATTAATATTATGGCTAACTAATTGTTGCTGTACGAAGGTGGAAACAGACCATATTTGTAAAGTGCTAAAATGTTTGAAGTAAGTGACCTATCAGAATATTAGACAGTGTTGTACTGTAACACCTCTAATTCAATTTGCATATAATTGCTTGTGAATGTTTTTGAATGGGTACTTTTTTCGACTTCTCCTGTCTTTCTGAACAGGAAAGTCGAATCTGGATCCCATTGACTTGACATGATTATTGGATCTGCAGAGAACAATCAGAAAACACTCTCAATTGATTGCAAACCTGACTCTGAGTTTTTATTCCTCAATATTCATATTGGGGGCCCAGCTGTTTCCCCCAACAGGAGGAAGTCAAACCTCTGAAACAGCTAGACAGTCCCAACATTATTAACAGCACTGATGAGGAAAAGAGAGTGTGCCATGCATCAACACTAATTACAAGAATGAAGCACCGCAAGCTTCCAGCTGGACTGTCACTGACAAGTGCCTGCATCATCTTGGTCTTAGCATGGACTACACAGCGAATAAACTGCTATCAACCGCAATCCAATCGAACAGTGAGTAACACTTCTCTGACCACTGCTTGCATCACTTCTTTTAAAATGAAATACATAGACAATAAATGAATGCCATATAAAGCCTTTATCAGCCAAATTACAAGGGACACTGCAATTACGTGGTCTTCCGCAGTCAATTTGGGATGCCAACCAAAATCTACTAAGGTAACTCATTATTTTTATTTTTTTTATTTTTTTGCTAACACACAACAACTGAATCTATTGGCTCAATACCCCAAACCATTCTTCAACTCTTGAAACAAAGATACATTTCTCAAAACTGTAAACACAATTTACCTGTTTTCACACATGCTCCAATAGGTTAAATATCTTCTGCAAAACTCTACACAAAAGTGTCCTCATTTTGCACAGGCTTAACCATGTTTTCATTCAGAAAGCACAACCACTCAAAATAATTCACCCAAGGCACCAAAGCCTGAACACTGTTACAGTAACACATGATTATCCATGTGTAAACATTAAGTAGCAACATTTTCACACACCAGTTAGAATCTCAGGATAGACAATAAGAGCCACAGTTAACTATGTGCTATGTGATCCATGAAAAATGGATCCCAACAATGTCTGAAAAGCTGGAAGTTAGAGAGACAGCAGACAGAGACGGTGAGGTATAGAAAGATGAAGGAACAGAAGAACAGTTGTCGCTGATTATATCTGCTCTATACTGGTTGACTATGCTCTTGTGCGTAGTATCACTATAATGGGAAACACGTAATTTTACTGTTACGTCTATAATTCAAACTTTCAAAAAAGAGAACAGGTAGCCTTAACTACAATAGTTGCAATTTGCTGTAGACAAATATTGTAAGGTAACCAACATGGTTTCTATACTACATTACTGCATGTTAGATGCCATGTACTGTGTAGTGTATGTACTGTATCACATGTTCTTGACACTTGTTATGATAATTTGTGAAAATGCACATGTGCTGCATTTGTAGTTGCTAGCATCAGCATGTTCGCCAACCTCCTTCCAACACTTATATTTTAAATAATGTACATTGTACATATTCACACAACGTGGGGTGATGGTAAAGCATTCAACCCACATTTATGAGTAGTCTCCACATAAGTTCCTCTAATTACCACATTTGTCATTATAATTATTTCTTTTCTTCTTCAGATCAGCATTGCAGCCATTCAACCCCACCTGGGACTGGGAGATATTCAGAGCTGGAGTCATAACGTGCTGTTTTCATGTTGATATTATTTTATATGATTAAACATTTGAAACAACACTCAAATTTACATATCTGAATGAATTTTACACTTAAATCGCTTTTCTGACACTACACTCAAAGCACTTTTAAATAGAGAACAGGGAACTCACCTCAGCCACCACCAGCCACCTTAATATGATTATTCAAGTGTTTTATCTACTATTAATGTTTGAATTGTACTACAATTTTCATTTTAAGAGGTTAAACTCGTGATATGGCTGATACGAGTTCAATAGAAGACTTTTTTATTTTTGTACTATATTGCCCAGCCTCAGTTGATAAAATAGCATGTCTATGCAATGCACACAATAACTCCATAAACTAAAAACATAAAATGAGGATTCAATAATGATGGGGATAAAATAACGTTATTAAACTTAAAAATAATATGCTTAAATATGCAATATTGTCAAGTCATTTTTATTTGTATAGCACTTTTCACAACACACATCGTTTCAAAGCAGCTTTACAGAAAATCATGCATTAACAGAAAATGAAACTGTAATATCTATAATGTCTTAGAGTCATCATTGTGTGGTTTGATAAAATACAGTTGTGAATTGTGTTCAAAATAAGTAATTAAATAATAATTGTATTTAGAACCCCAGTGAGCAAGATGAAGGCAACTATGGCAAGGAACACAAAACTTCATAAGATGTTGGTTAATGGAGAAAAATAACCTTGGGAGAAACCAGGCTCACTGTGGGGGCCAGTTCCCCTCTGGCTATCATCATGAATATAATGCCAATATTACTTATGTATAGTGCAAGTCATGGTTTAAAATTATTATACTAATTGTTAAAGGTCAGTGTTTAAACAAAGATTTTGTATGAACTGTAAGATTAATGACTAATGTCTTTGAAGTCCATCCTGGATTAACTGGATTAAGAGTTTTGTTGGCAATTAATTGATAGTCTATGTATTCCATTTCAAGAGAGTAGTCCATTATTAGACTGAGGTGATGCAGGCAGAGATCAGTTAGGTGCATCGCAGTTCAACCGGCCGGTAATTTCGTTGAGGTCTGTCCTAAGTCCAAGGTTCAGGCAATGGTTTACGAAGTATACCATGTTTTATGGTTGGAGTTGGCATCAGTTCATCCTCTGAAGCCTATCGTAATAGACTGAAGTGATGTTTGGCTGGCACCAGCTGCTATTAGTCATCATCACTCAGAGACACGTAGCAGTGGAGTCCAACACGAAGCAGGAATGGAGCTGGATCCAACTGGTTCTGGTGACCTCAGGATAGGAGTCCTGAGGTTGAGACAGGGAAACAAATAGAATAATATTAGCATAGATGCCTTTCAATTTATTGCAGAGTTATAGATCATGATCAATGTTTCTGGTTTCTGGTTCTGGCAGACCTAACTAAAGCAGCCAAATTGTGAGTTTAAGGATAAATTATGTGTATGTCTGGCTAAACAGATGAGTCTTTAGGGGCCGTTTACATGACAACGTTTTCAACTAAAAACGGAAAACCTTTTATGCTTTTTGGCTGTTGGTTTACACGACAATGGTGTTTTGGGGCCTGAAAACACAAACATTTGAAAACGGTTTCAAAGTGCACGTTTTTGAAAACAATGCCGTTATCGTCTCTGTGTAAACATACAAAAACGTGAATTTGTGAAAATGATGACGTCATGCGCACGCATATTACATGTTCAGTCTATAGGCATGAACTTCAAGAACTTCGTCCTTACCTCCACGGTGAACAGACCAACATGAGATCACCAGTTGGAGTCCTTAAAAAGGTGGCGTGCTTTATAGTCCAGGGTCACTTGCAGTAATAAAGCAACCTCATCGTCCGTCCAGACAAAACTGTTCGATGCTTTCACCATCTTCATTGTTTGTATTCACCGCTCTGTGGAAGAATGCTTATGTGCGCAGGCACGTAGTGTTTCTTTACAAAGTGACATCGCCAACTACTGGCCTGGCATGCATAATACAACGTTTTTATTCATTTTCGCGGATCCCTGTGTACGGGGATCATTTTGACAACGTTGTCGTCTGTACGCGAAACTTTTCAAAAATGCAAAGGAAAAACATTTCCGTTTTTAGTACATCGGTGTCGTGTAAACCTACCTTTAGTCTAGACTTAAACTGAGTGTGTGTGTCTGCAACTCGAACAGTGTTATGGAGACTACTCCATAGTTTAGGAGCCAAATATGAAAAGGACCTAACTCCTTTTGTGAATTTTGATATTCTAGGAACTATTAACAGGCCAGAATTTTGTGATCGTATTGAACGTGATGGAATACAGAGTGGTAGAAGGTCACTTAAGTACTGCGGAGCTAGACCATTCAAAGCTTCGTACATAGTTAATAGAATTTAAATATTAATACGAAATTTAACAGGTAGCCAATGTAACGATGATAAAATGGGGCTAATATGATCATATTTCTTGGTTCTAGTCAGCACTCTGGCTGCTGCATTTTGAACCAATTGAAGTTTATTTATTGAACTTGCTGGATGTCCTCCCAGTAATGTTTTACAATAATCTAGTCTAGAGGTCATGAATACGTGAATTAGTTTTTCGGCATCAGCAACAGAGAGCATGTGTCATAATTTAGCAATATTTCTCAGGTGGAAGAATGCTGTTCTACAAACATTGGTAATTTGATTTTCAAAGGACAGACTGGTATCAAATATAACACCTAAGTTCTTCGCAGTTGAAGACGATGTAACAGTACATTAATCGAGAGTCAAATTATATTTTAGTGGCTTGTTTTTAGTGGTTTTTGGTCCAATAATTAGTACATCTGTTTTGTCGGAATTGAGTAAAAGAAAATTTCTGGGCATCCAATCTTTTATTTCACTGATACACTCTGCTAATTTGGAGAATTGTGAAATTTCATCAGGTTTTGAAGATATATAAAGTTGGGTATCGTTGGCATAACAGTGGAAACTTATTCCACGATTCCTGATAATATCTCCCAGGGGAAGCATATGCAAGGAGAAAAGCAGAGGCCCTAAAACTGATCCCTGTGGCACTCCATACTTTACTTTTGTTTGGTTTGACAATTCCTCATTCAATTCCTCACACATAGACAAAGTGGTAGCGGTCTGCTAAATAGGACCTAAACCATGCTAGTGCAGTTCCATAAATGCCAACATAATTCTCTAGCCTATTCAAGAGAATGTCGTGATCTATTGTGTCAAATGCAGCACTAAGATCTAAAAGCACTAGAAGTGAAATGCAGCCACGATCAGATGATAAGAGCAAGTCATTTGTAACTCTGATAAGTGCAGTCTCTATACTGTGATGGGGCCTAAATCCTGACTGAATTTGTTCATATATACTATTTCTCTGTAGAAATTAACATAGTTGTGAGGATACTACATTTTCTAGTATTTTCAATGTAAATGGGAGATTTGAAATCAGTCTATAATTAGCCAGTTTTCCAGGATCAAGTTGTGGCTTCTTAATAAGCGATTTGATAACTGCCATTTTAAAAATTCTTGGGACATGTCCTAAGGATAGTGAGGAGTTAATAATATTAAGAAGAGGTTCTGAGATTACAGGGAATACCTCTTTTAAGAGCTTGGTTGGTATTAGATCTAACATATATGTTGAGGCTTTTGATGTTTCGATATGTTTTGTTAGCTCTTCATGACCTATGACAGTGAAGGATTGAAGTTGCACATGATAAAAATTATGAGACATTATTTTCTGAGTTACTGTGACAGATGATTGCATAATTCCAATTTTATTTCTAATTATTTAAATTTTATCAGTAAATAAATTCATGAAGTCATTACTATTGTTCTGTGACGGAATATCTGGATCTGCTGAAGCTTTATTCGTAACCAATTTAGCCACAGTACTGAATAAACACCTAGGATTGTTGTGGTTATTTTCTATGAGTTTGCTAAAGTAGCTACAGACACTATCCTTCCATGCACCATGAAATACCTCTAATTTTGTATTCTTCCACTTGCGCTCCATTTTCCGAGCTGCTCTCTTGAGAGCATGAGTATGATCATTGTACCATGGTGCAGGGCTTTTTTCTTTCATTTTCTTTAATCAAAGGGGGGCAACACTATCAAGAGTGCTAGAGAAGACTGTATTTATATTTTCTGTTATTTCATCAAGTTCTTCTAGGCTTTGGGGTTTACTGAGTGTATGAGATAGATCTGGAAGATTATTAGTGAAGCTATCTTTTGTGGTCGAAAGAATAGTTCTACCTGAACGATAGCGTGGTATAGATTGAGTAACATTAGCTGATACAAGAGACAAGATAAGTATCAGAGATGTCATTGCTCTGCGGCAGAATTTCTATAGTATCAATATCAACTCCATATGACAGAAATAAATCTAGCGATGGCGATGAGTTGGTCCTGTCACATTTTTTCTGACTCCAAAGAGTTGAGAATATCAATAAATGCTAATCCCAATGTGTCATTTTCATTATCTATGTGAATGTTGAAGTCACCAACAATTAAAGCTCTATCTACATTAACTACTAGATCTGACAGAAAATTTGCAAATTCACTAAGGAAATCTGAGTACGGCCCTGGTGATCTACATACTGTAGCAAGGGCAAAAGATGACAGAGACTTTTTATTTATATTTTACGGTGTCACATTAAGCATTATTAGTTCAAAAGACTTATATCCTGTCCTCTGAGTAACACCAAAAACTTCACTGTAAATTGTAGCAACACCTCTTCCTCCACCCTTCAGACGAGGCTCATGTTTATAACAATAACCTGGGGGAGTAGATTCATTTAAACTAATATATTCATCCTGTTTAAGCCAGGTTTCTGTCAAACAGAGTGCATCCAAACTATGATCTGTAATAATTTCATTTACAATTAGTGCTTTGGTAGAAAGAGATCTAATGTTTAGTAGCCCTACATTCATATGATATTTATCTTAAATTTTTTTGTTTTGTTCAAGTTTGACCTTAACCAATTTTTTTCTAAATGTTTTAGTGAGAGTTTTGTGTTTGGTAGTTCAGGGAACAGACACAGACTCGATGCGATATCTAGGCGATACTGTCTCTATATGTTGTAGTTTATGTGAACAGTGTGACGTCTCAAGGCAGCTAGCAGACCTTCGGATTAACCAGTTTGTCTGCTTCCTCACCTGGGCCCCAGTTAGTCAAATACTATCATTATTAAGACTACGAGCCAAATTACTAGAAAGGAGAGCGGCACCTTCCCTGGAGGGATGGAGTCCGTCTCTCTTTAGCAGGTCAGGTCTACCCCAAAAACTCTTCCAACTGTCTATAAACCCTATGCTATTCTCCAGACACCACTCAGACATCCAGCCATTCAGTTACATTAATCTAATATAAACCTCGTCACCGCAATGAGCAGGGAGGGGCCAGATCATATTACAGTGTCTGACATCGCTTTTGCAAATTCACACACCTCTTTAACATTATCTCTAGTAATTTCCGACTGGCGAAGCCGGACATCATTAGTGCCGACATGAATAACAATTTTAGAAAATCTACGTTTAGAATTAGCTAGCACTTGTAAATTTGATCTGATGTCAGACATTCTGGCATCTGAAATACATTTAACAATGTTGGCTGGAATCTCTGTTTCCACGTTCCTTACAATAGAATCGCCAATTATTTGGGCTCTTTCAACATGATTCTCAGTGGGTGCATCACTGAATGGGGAGAATTGATTGGAAACCCTAAAAGGAACGGGAGAGTGGTGTCGCTTTGCTGAGTATGCCGCCGAGACGTCACCCAAACGCCCTGCTGTGGGGTCTTTACAGCTGGAACCAAAGTGTGTGTGTTGCTCGATGTACTACCCCCATCCGAAACAGTATCTACTGTATTCTCTTTCTCACTGACCTCCACTAAAATTCGGATGTGTGTCTCTAACTCATTAAACTTCTTCGTCAGCCTGACTAATTCCTTACATTTATCACATGTGAATCCCTCACTGCAGATGGAAGAAGATTGTGAACATGTGACATGCAATGCAGGAAGAAATAACATGAGCGTATGCCATGACATACCGCAATTGATTGTTGTTGTTGTTGTTTGTTGTTCCTGAGTGGTGAGGGTTTGAGATCGATGTGAATCCCTCATGCAATTGTTTTTTGTTATGGTGTTCTTGATAAGCAGGGCTTTAAGATCAATGCAATAATTCATGTAATACAGAGGAGAAAAACGGGTGCGCACAGTAAAATGCACGCAGTTTAATCGCGATAAAAATAGAAAGCAGATGCATGCGGAAAATGCACACAGTTGAATCGCGATAAGAGAATAATGCGGGGGGAAACCCGATGCGTGCTGAAAAATGGCAGATATTAAGGATTAAAAGCTGAAAACAGATAGATTAGTGATGCCAAAAAAGCTAGCAGGCTCGAGCTAGGCGCAAGCAGCAACAGGTAAAATACACAATTACAAGAAGTCAGTTTCAGAAGACATGTTAAACATGTTAAACATGTCAAAGTAACTTCACCGAACAATGTAGATACATCGTGATTGGTTAACACACGAGTAATGTTCGATTCATAAAAGCATGACAAGCAATTTAAGCTTAAACAACCCTACCAGAAAACATATCCAAGCATTATAGCAGGTAAACAACTTCACCAAACAGATAACAGATAAACACGCATCAAGACTGCAATGATGCTGTCCTGAACTGTGTGAGTGTTACTGAACTGAGCTGAACAGCGTAGTTAGTTTCTCCAGCCGGAACATGAGACAGATAGTACTTTTACCTGTGTGTGCGGATATGACGTAATTACGCATGGATGAATGTCATAAGCCAGCGATTTCGCAGCAAATCAAACCTGACAGCTCAAAATACAAATAATTTTTATAGGCTTACCGTATTGAATCGGGGTAAGATAAGGACATTGTTTTGAACACTGATTGTTTATGTACTCAATCAATAATGTAAATTTGTTAAAAAAAAATCTTACATAGTGCAGCTTATGTCATATTTTGCATATCATTCAAGTCATGTGAGGGGTCTCAGAACTGTCAGCCACAGCTGTATGGTATTCAGATGAAGTTAAAGATGGCCTACAGTAATATTTGAATGCCAGCTTACATTCTCATTGATTTTAGTTCAAATAACTTAAATGCCAGCTATAATGCTTTAAGTCCTAAGCGCAAAGTCAATGGGCATGGCCATAAAGTATTGGTATTTTCGAAGTCAAGTCAAGGCGCAAGTGGGGTTGGCAAAATCGCCCACGCAGCATGCAAAAGGTGTGACCAAGATCCATTTAATTCTGAGGTTCTTCTCCGGTTATTCAATGTCTGTATCCTATTATATAGTCCATTCCCTCAAGCACCAATGATATAAACAAAGACAGCACATTATTAAGAAGCTGGTAGTGTAAATGGACTCTATGCAATGAATTAGAAGACTTGAAAATAACATTCTTCTGTGCATTAACTGCATCCCAGATGAATGTCAAGCATATTTCTATGACAGCGACACGCTCCTTTTATACGCATGGAAAATGTGATTCTCATCAGAATTTGGATGTATGCGCCGTTAAATTAAGTAATTTTTATTAATAATTTTCATCTGCTGACACACAAATCATGGCTAGTATAAACAGTGATTGTATCAGCGCGCACTTCACTTCTACCGGTCAATTTTGATTTTGAAAAATGTAATTCATTTATTAAAACACAAAAATAAAAATAAAAATACAGTTTACACTTCAAATGAAACAAAAATAAAATAAAAAATAACAAAGTGGCCAAAAATAAATAAATAAATAAATAAATATTTAAATCCAAACATTTTACTCTCTCCAGCTTGTTCCACCAGCCCCTTTTGCACTGACTTAAAAATCACTCTATGACAACTGGTGGAAAATTACAAGTCAAAATTAAATCATAAATACAATTGTAAATATACAAGAATAATAATACATATAACAATAAAAATACTACTACTACTACTACTACTAATAATAATAATAATAATAAAAAAGAACCACGACCTCTAGAAAGTTTTTTTTTTTTTTTTTTTTTTTAACATACGGCTTCAACAATGATTGAATGGACATAATTTGATGTTCTGTACTTTCAGAATTTGGATGAACTTTATTACCACCTGCTGGTGAAATCTCCAAACTGCAAATGCAGGAACTGAATTTGGATTTTGCGCTGAGTTAAAGAGCACCTGTTATGGTTTTTCAAATATTACCTTTCATGTAGTGTGTTATACAGCTGTTTGTGAACGTAAAAAAGTCTGCAAAGTTTCAAAAATCAAAGTGCACGAAATATGAGAATGAGTCGTTAGTAATTCCAGACTTACTTCCTGTACTAACCTACGTAATTTGGTAACAAAAAAACAGCCTCTGGTCTGTTTACATGTACAGCCAGTGCACGCTGTTAGCCTGTTAGCTGTTAGCCTCTGCTAACCGGCTAACTCAACGTTATTGTCAAACTACATATAAACTTACCACAGAGAAATGTCCTGTTCTCTTCGTGCTTGCGATGGTGGTTCGGGTTGATCTTCCGATGTATCACTATCGGACTCGGGCTCAAATTGGTAAGGTAAAACAGACATTTTTTCAGATGAGCTGAAACTCAGATGTGGTAGTGGGCATTTCCTTTTGAAATGCGCTGTAAGTGGTAGACCAATCACAACAGACTGGGACATCTGACCAATCAGAGCAGAGTAGGCTCTCTGAAAGGAGTAGTTTAGAATTAATCCTTTTGAACAGATCATTGAAGGAGTTGTTTTTGACACTGGGAAAAAAAAAAATTGTAATGCTGCAATTTAAATTATGAGCAAATTAAAGTGTTTTTTGACCTTGGATGCATGTAAATCTATTGTATGAGACCTTTAAAACAAAATTAGGCACGTTTAAAAATCATAATAGGTGCACTTTAAGAGGTTTTATTGAAACGATCAAATTCTTAGGAAAATGGCAAATTGGGCTTTATGCCACTTCATTTACATACAATATAACCACAGTTTTCATGCCTACACCCACTGTAGCACAAACACTCCCACCCACACCCAGTTGCACTTTGCACACTCACAAAAATAGCCCTCAGTGTCTTACATTCACACACACCAAGGCATGCATGCATACACACACATAGCACATTATCACTCATTAAAACGTACTTTGCTGAAGTTCGTCTTACATTCACTGAACGTCTTTTTTAATGTAAGCAAATTCTCTTGTTAGTGATTTTTTTTTCTTCTTTTTTCTGGTGTTACTAATGGATGACTAATGTTTTAATCAAAACATATAACTGCATTAAATTGGCATAGTGCAACATATAAAGTATTTGAAACAGTTGTTCTGTCACTGATGACAGTTCTACATAGAATCTTCTGCTTGGTCTTAAAGCTGACGTTTTACACGGCTGGCTACAATGCGGGTGCAAAAAGACCTGAAAAAATTAAGCTTAAGATATAATGATTATTGCGCAAAAATGGGGGAGGGCAACTTAGAAATTTCTAAAAGTAGGTGGGGATATGTCTTCTCCTTTTACTATATACTATAACGGTTGCTGTGGTAACCTGATGTTTTTATTATTATTTTTTTTATATAAAAGTGGTAACCTGCAGTTGTTACCTTATAGAGCTATTTCTACATGTTTTAATCCTGAAAAATTAGTGTTGCTGGTTTAACCTACATACACTATATTGCCAAAAGTATTCGCTCACCCATCCAAATAATTTAATTCAGGTGTTCTAATCACTTCCATGGCCACAGGTGTATAAAATGAAGCACCTAGGCATGCAGACTGCTTCTACAAACATTTGTGAAAGAATGGGCCGCTCTCAGGAGCTCAGTGAATTCCAGCGTGGTACTGTGATAGGATGCCACCTGTGCAACAAGTCCAGTCGTGAAATTTCCTCGCTACTAAATATTCCACAGTCAACTGTCAGTGGTATTATAACAAAGTGGAAGTGATTGGGAATGACAGCAACTCAGCCACGAAGTGGTAGGCCACGTAAAATGACAGAGCGGGGTCAGCGGATGCTGAGGCGCATAGTGCGCAGAGGTCACCAACTTTCTGCAGAATCAATCGCTACAGACCTCCAAAGTTCATGTGGCGTTCAGATTAGCTCAAGAACAGTGCGTAAAGAGCTTCATGGAATGGGTTTCCATGGCCGAGCAGCTGCATCCAAGCCATACATCACCAAGTGCAATGCAAAGCGTTGGATGCAGTGGTGTAAAGCACGCTGCCACTGGACTCTAGAGCAGTGGAGACGCGTTCTCTGGAGTGACGAATCACGCTTCTCCATCTGGCAATCTGATGGACGAATCTGGGTTTGGCGGTTGCCAGGAGAACGGTACTTGTCTGACTGCATTGTGCCAACTGTGAAGTTTGGTGGAGGGGGGATTATGGTGTGGGGTTGTTTTTCAGGAGCTGGGCTTGGCCCCTTAGTTCCAGTGAAAGGAACTCTGAATGCTTCAGCATACCAAGAGATTTTGGACAATTCCATGCTCCCAACTTTGTGGGAACAGTTTGGGGATGGCCCCTTCCTGTTCCAACATGACTGCGCACCAGTGCACAAATCAAGGTCTATAAAGACATGGATGAGCGAGTTTGGTGTGGAAGAACTTGACTGGCCTGCACACAGTCCTGACCTCAACCCGACAGAGCACCTTTGGGATGAATTAGAGCGAAGACTGCGAGCCAGGCCTTCTCGTCCAACATCAGTGTCTGACCTCACAAATGCGCTTCTGGAAGAATGGTCAAAAATTCCCATAAACACACTCCTAAACCTTGTGGAAAGCCTTCCCAGAAGAGTTGAAACTGTTATAGCTGCAAAGGGTGGGAATATATTATGTTCCTCTTGCAATTTTGATAGAAACTTAATTTAGTAAATTACTTGGGATTTAGCAGACTCTTTTCCATTAAAAGGTAAGTGCCTGTCTCAGAATCAAGATAGAGAAACTGTGTTCTTATTGGTGATGTTGGTGATAGACTTCTCTCATTAACTCTTCAGTATAGCCAATCTGATTTTAAACAAGCAATGTTTGCCTGAACCAACAGGCTGTTTAACCCCAGATTAAATTATGCCCCATTCTATCCCATATATGCAGTTGGGAATATTATTTTCTCATAGAGTTTCATTTTGTTTGTAATTTTCCATTTTAGTACCTCTGTGCTGCACCTTCTGAAAGACCTTACTGCTCTCCAAAGCGCTGCATTCTCTAACCATGCACAGCACCTTTCCTCTCTCACCCTTATCTTCCACTCCCGTTCCACTCCATTTCCATCTGTCCCCTTTGGCTGGCTCCATTCCCATATGTCCAGTGATGGCCAGGCTCCACAATCTGGCACCCCGACCCTGCACATCAAAGCCCCACTCGAAGCTCTTTGCAGAAAGGAGATGGCCCCAGCAGAGCCCATTCAATAATGCATTCTAACAGTACAGCTCACAGTGCCACCATTCATGTAAGCAGGTAGACATACAGACTAATAGAAGATGACATGGAATGGACTACTTTAAAGTTCAAAGTATGCAGTTTTAAAGGAACAGTTCACCCATATATGAAATTTCTGCCATTACTGTATATAGTCACCCTCATACTGTTCAAAACCCACATGGTATTATTTCCTATGTTAAACACAAAATAAAAAATAGCAGAAATAAAAATACAATTTAAGTCCTTACCATGCTAAATACCAGCTAATTATGATTTTCTGTGTTGCACTAGGCTGGTTTATGCTGGTCTGGTGCTTGTAGTCTTTTTGTTTAAGCTTGTTGACCAAGGAAGTCTTGCTGGTTAAGCTAAAAGGAAGTCTAGAGTCTGGGACATCAGCATACCAGCTTCCCTTGCTGGGGACCTGCATTCAAAATACAACATATGCTAGTGACCTGCTATGATGATTTTTATTTGCAGGGTATTTACTCAAAATCCTGCCTTCTGTCCATTCATATTTGATGTTTTAATGCTATCAAGAATGCACTTGCTTGTATACAGCACACTTCACAGAGAATGATAAGAATAAAGAGGAGCAGAAGGAGCACAACCTTCATGGTTCTCATGTGTATGGTCAATGCGAAGATGAGTTTTCAGATTTTTGGTGATGGCGAGAGTTTCAGCAAATAGTTTGTTCTGGTTTGTTTTGTAGGCTTGTTTTAAACCACTCATCACCACAAGGGATAATGAAATGCTATTTTTTATAATTTTATTATCTTCCCTGAGGTCCACTGCTAAAGTAATTAAAGTTTTTTTTTCACCAAAACATTCATAATTTTGTAATATATGATCATTTTCCACCCTGTCTCTGGCCCTCAGTCTGAAACGCTTGGTTTTGGCCTGAATGCCCACTAATGTACAAATTCAGCCATATTTTTAACTCAACGGAAGAGAACAAACAAAGCTCTACAACATTATAAAAACTAAATTTCAGGATTTACACATAACGCACATCCAACACATTGCATTGGAATATATTAACCCTTTCCAGCCGGAGTGTTCAAATTTGGGAACAATTATTCCCATGGTTCCTGTCTCAATATCTTCGCTGTCCAATCACCGATTTTATTTCTGAAAACTGCCAGATACTCATGACAATATAAGCTAAAAGCACATATGATTGGTTAAGGGGTTACTGGGCATGAATAATAAATGTATCGTCATCAGCGTCATCCTCCATTTGCCTGAGCGGAGCCAGAGAGGATACGCCGGGAGATTACCTCCAGTGTTGGACTTACTGCTTCAAATTGAAAACTGAGGTGATCTTTCGAGGTAAGACAAGTTATTTAACATGTGTTGTCAATATTGTCTATTGAAAGTCAAAACATTTTAGTTACGAAGCATTTATTTGTAGGAGTAATGCTAGTTATTTCTGGAAAAAATAACATGACCATCGGCGTTCATTGGACAGGCAGCTAGCCTCTATTTTTAAGCAAATTTCTGTGAAACTTGCTAAATAAACATTAGCTAGCAATACTATGTACATTTTTAGCTAAATATTAATACGTTTTTTGGCCAATTTTGTCGCTTGTGAAAAATCCGCCTGAAGTAATGTGAGGCAGAGAGGCAGATCTTATTGATAAAGGATGATTAGCCATAAATAATCATATATATATTTATATAATTTGAAAGCCCCAGTTCTTCTCTTTAATATGGTATATACAGTTCAGGTGTGTGATGTTATATGAATATGAATGTAATATGAATATGGATATGAATATCATATTCTGTCACAGAATGGAATTTTTGGAATTTTGGGCTCAAACTTTAAAGGGTTAAACTGTTCATCTCAAATACAACTGTTGACACTCAGCTCCATAAAATATCAAAAAGTCATGACATTTGAAATATTCATGAATGAAATGGTTTACTTATGTTTTTGATCGTTTGAAGTGTTTTTAACTGCCCCATCCTTCAATAACTGTTCCTTTGCAAAGCTTCAATCATATTATGACTGGTTCACAAGCAATCCACGCTGACATGAGCCAAAAAAAAAAAAAAAACTGCACACACATAGTCCAAAGCGCGGTGAAATGACGCACACACACATAGGTGTACTGAGGCGCACATCGCTGGAAACATATTGAAACGGTCAAAGACGTCCATCTAGTTCATTTTTACCAGTGGCAATTTCTCAGGGCCAGCAAAGCCTTCTCTGCTGGCATAACATGCCTATAAATAAATATCTTTTTTCATCCTTTCATTCTCATTGAACTTTTTGCCTATATATTTTCCACTCCTAATTCATCTACAAACAAATAGCAAAAAACAAAAAGTTTATCCAATCAGAATTTATTCCTCGATGCTTACAAGCAAAGTGTGACAGTTGTTTCACAAATCGCATGCCTGAAGCCATGCTCCTTAGCCGAAGCATCACGTGAGTCTGAGCTCCACCCCGTCAGGCCTTCAGAATTTCAACAGAATCCCTCAACACTGCAGTGAATAGGCATCTAAAGTCAGATTGTCAGATTCATCAGCCAGTCATATTGATTTATTTGTTGTTGTGGGTGTGGTCTTTAGGAAATGTCCCAGTCCAGGCCTTCTAGCTGGCACTGAGTGACGCAATCACGCTTTAAGTGATGTATGTCATTTGAAAGCGAAGAGCGCAAGATCTTGCTGACGAGTCGGCTGTAATCACTGCTGTTATTGCCGTTGAGAAAGAGATCCTTATGGATTTAAAAACCTGAGATTGCGATTGATTAGTTAAACAGGAAAGGAGGACTGATTTTTACTTCAAGCAAATTGGTAAGTGCTTTTTGCATTTTTATAGCAACATCAGGAGTTTTCTAAGTGTAAATTAGGCTGCTTGAGCAGTCAGTGTCAGATCAAGTTTTGAAAAGTAACCGTGCACCCTGACGAAACAAAATTTATTGCAAGCAAAATTTAAATCGCAAATATTATTAGATAGCTTTTTATTTGTATTAGACCTCCTTGTTTCTGGCTTTCGTGTGTGGACGTGTTTTTAAAATGTCAATTGGTATTATTAGTTGACTGCCACATAATGTATGATAGGCATATGGTGTCTTATTCATTGTGAAAGTGTGTTTTCTTAATGACATGAATAGCACTGAAGGCTTAGACTTAAAATGCACGGGCTGCGGCTGATTTTTACATACACCAACAATTAAAAATAGTGCAGATGTATTAAAAAGTGTGCATCCATGACATGTTTGTGCTCAAAACAACAAGAGGCAGAGCAGCTGAATGAAAGAGAATGGCTTCTCCTCTTCAAAGTTGTAACTTGGCACCATGTTTTTTTTTAAAGGTGGCTAGATACATGACAGCGGTCAAAAGTCTGTGTAGTGCATGTTTATACACAAAAATAATTCAAAATAGTCCAGTTGGGTCCCCTTTGGTCTGTCCTGCTCTCTCAAACTGAACACCAGTGGGCGGGCCAAGGGTGCAATGGCGCATGTTATGGGATGTAATTTTTTAAATGGGATATATTTTCATTCAGGTGTATTCATCTATTCAGACAGATAAATGGGGAAAAATGTTTTATTTGCTCAAATTGTTTATTCTGGTTGAAAATTTTATTAATGGTACCATTTATTAAAGCACTTAATAAGTGACATGACACTTTCAAAAGTTAGGGGGAGCTCTCAAAGCAGTCCTCATTAATGCAGGAGATGTAGTTATGGGCAGTGAATGCCAGAGAATTGAGACGCATCACTAACAATTCTTTCTATGTTGTAATCTTTCCTAACAGGTAAGATTAACTCAAGATATTGATGGTTAAAGTATTCACATACACTTTCCAGCGGGTTTTGACTGTGTTTAAAGGGTTTTGTGTATTAAATACAGATTATTAATTACTCGTGAATATAACGTGGGAAGCCACGACTCGAGTGTAATTTGATATGAAACCAGCTGATTATTTCTCATAATGGTGACAATATCTTGTGAGATGTCAAGTTTATTTCATATTATATTGTATTTTCATGAGAAAACTGGTTAATTGAATGTAAAGTGAATGGCATTACTACATGTGGAGTTCATAGTGTCTGCCATCTTGAGTAGCTAGAGTTGAGTAGCAGATAATCTGTTTGTTAATGGAACAAGAAAAGTGAAATATTTAGAGATATGGCAAGCAAGAGAACAACATAGACAATATTGATTCAAACTGTACTAATTTGCACTTGAACTGAGATGTTATGGTGTTTAAATATGCCTTTATTGAGAGACTGCAATATAAGTGTTCAGATATGTTATCATTTTTGTTTTATTGTTAAAGAGTAATAAGTTTAAATTGTTTAAATTGCTTAAGAGAAAGTAGCACTGCTTGAGAGAAGATTGATAAGTGATTTTATTTTGATTTTTTGTGTAAATTGCATTACTCGGTTACAGTATCTGGAGACAATATTGTACTGTATTAATACATACTATAAATCTTCATTACTGCAGGAGATGGTGTTATGGGCAGTGAATGCCAGAGAATCGAGACACTTCACTAACAGTTCTTTTCCATATAGTAATCTTTCCCAACAGAATTCCAAAACAATAAATATGCTACATCGGAAAAGGCATCTGTTCTTTCCTATACATGTAACATGTAAATACAAATGAGCAATGTGTTGTGATGTCACAAATACACAGATTTCAAAAAGAGACGTTCCATCAGGGTGGTAACTATAAATGCTCTTTTTAGACTGGGAAGTTCTGAGTTCTGAAATGTACAATATTTTTACAGTTTAGTCACCTCTTATATGTCTAAATATCAAGGAAAATTACCATAGCATTATTTATTTTTTTAGATTGACTTAAATTCTTATGCAGTTACAGCATTTTAATATTTGAAAATCTATTTGCATACAGATTTGTGGTTGGTCTTGTTTTTCTTACATATAAACGACCATTCATACCTGATTTTACACTGAACATTGTCTATGTGTTGATTCTTTTGAGCAAGACACATGCCTTGTGACATGACAAAGCCAAGCAGCTTTGATGAAGTCAGTAGCCTAAGCTTACCAAAAACTTTAACAATATTATTTTACTGCTTTGCAAGCACACGCATTTCTATCATGAAATGCAAATGTACTTAGAGTCTGACAGCAGCTGGTCAGGAGGGTTGATGATGACAGAATGTTTAATTTTGGTTATTTATGTTTGTGATTAATTGCTTTAATTACTTGATTATTGTTCTTGATTTGTCCCTGCCGAGACTGTGAGTAAAAAAGTTGTTCAGAGTCCTTGTCAAAGCTGTAAGTGCCTAAAATACATGTGTATGCAAGTTTGTGAAGCACTGACATGTGAGGTGTTCATATGCGTCATTAACTCCCAGGGTCACAAACCTCCACAGGTAGCTGCAGTATAATGTGTCATTTACCAAGGGGAACAATGACTCCACAGCATTCTAAAACAAATACTGTAGCTGCCACAAAAATGACAACTGCACTCAACTAGCTTTTATGTTCTTTAATGGAGGAAAATAATAGGCAGATGGGGGAAAAAACAATAGACTTTGCTCATTCTGCTGAAAAGCTTACACCTGCATGAACTTCCATGCTGGTTCAGGGTTGTTTGTGCTGGTTTTGTGCTGGTCTAGCTGGTGATCAGATTGCCAACCAGCAAAAACAGCTAAACACCGGCTTGACCACGATAGGAAGCAAGCTAGACCAGTTTAAACTAACTAAGACCAGCAAAGCATATTTAGGTTGGTTTAAGATGCTTTTATTTTTTCAGCAATGAGGGCAGTCTTTCTACAGTTGGTTTGGTTGTGACTAACTGAATGGTGTGGTGACTTCATGCTTCACAAACATCAAGATGTATTCATTGACACAGGGGGTAGAGACAGTAAAAAGGGAGAAATCGAAAGAGAGATTGTGAGAAATAAAGAGAGATAACAGTTATTGCACTTTGTAGAGGTGATTTCTTCATTGCTTGGCATTTCTCTGCTCCAGCAGGTCTTAAACGTCCAGAGATCAATAGAGATCAATAGAGTGTAAATCGACTGTGGTCATAACATTCAGAAGAATCCTGTCCTCTGTTTTACTACTGCAGAGACGCTTTGCGGCAATGAGGTATTAAGATGCGTTTCGGGTGATTCGATCACATGTGGTCAGGTGAGACACATCACTGTTTACACCTGGTCGTTTAAATGCGTATCCTGTGATCACTTGTGTTCGGATTTGGAGGGTCTCTATTTCATGACGACATACATCAATCACTAAGCCAGTGTGTTACTGCATAATATTAAAGCACAACAAAGTCAGAAAAGACAAAGAAAGCACGAAAAAAATGGCACGCTGTTTCTCCCAGATGCGGTTGAAATTTTATCTAAGCACAAACGCAACATGTCAAGCAGAACTATCCTTTATTTTAGTGTATTACCTTTATTAAAGGAGCTTCAGATGTTTGTGATTCTCATCTGTGTTGATAGGCACACTAAAGAAGATCTGTGAAGCTCTCATGATTGTGTATGTATCCGCTTTTTTTATTTTCCAATTGGACAGTTATTTCTTTTAAAAGCCGCTTGTAACTGGCAAAGTTCAAACTCTTGTTTTAGCGCAGTGGTAGATTGACAGGTGAGGGGCGGTGCTTCACTGCTGCTAGGATGCATACAGGACGGATTAGCATTTACACCTCAAATGTAATGTGGTCACATGTGTTTTTGAGCATATTTGTATATGGTTTCTGTGATCCGATCACAGAACGTTTTAGACTCCATTTAGACCTGTATTTAGGGCTGATCACATGTGATCAGATCACACTAAACGCATCTTAATACCAGGTGGAAACGGGGTGTCACTGTATCCACTCCCCACCATTTTTGTATCCACGTGCCACCGCTTTCTACACCAACAACCATCTGGGAAATAGTCACAATTGCAAGATATAAATTTAAATTGTGAGATATGAACCACCATAATAACTACACCATTCTGGGGGTAAAAAAAAACATCCTTCTCCAGCAATTTAAAATTAGCAGTATTCTGATTCAATAAATTTGTTTGCAAGCAACATATAAATCACAAATATTTCATTATATTATTGTAGATGTTTTTTCAGTAACTGATGTTTTTTAAAAGGCTCTTAAAAACTTGTGACTTTTAGTTTTTGTGAAATAAACCTGTATTTTTCCCTGTCTGCTGCCTTTGATGTCAGAGCTCATGGTAATGACTAGTGAAACATTATTTTCCTTGGGCTCTGTGGTTTGAGTCAAGAAACTGTCATTGAGATGAATGGGAATGGGAGTGGATAGCTTTCCCCAGGTATTATAGGGCTCCTTGGTCCCTACCTATATCAGTCCTGTTTACTGAGGAAAGATATTGTTGCATTATGAGGTGTCACTGTGCTTATAATACTCCTGAGGTAAGTAATACAGCTCCTTTGAGACTCAAAAGTGAGAAGGTTTGGAACTTTGAGGTGAAACAAATCAGAGGAGATTTTCAGTGGAAAATCACCATTGCTTTCTCCATTTATTTTGTCTCATTACATTACCACTCACAGAATATGTTAAACAAATGTGTGCCAAAATTTATGTAGTCTATTACCATGACTCTGTTTCCCAGTCCTGTCTCCGAGACATTACAATAGACTGCATTAAGACATGAGTGTGACTCATAAATGTGTGCCGGCTTCCCGAATACAATACACAATAAACAATTTGATAATAATAAGATTGCTTATTATTACAAATCCACAAATATTTGTGACAGCTCTCAGTGGTGGTTCTGGCTTACTTGGTGCCCTGGGTGAGGTCCGACGTGGTTCAAGGTTCTGGCCAACATTCACTTGCATTGTATGAACCTACAGAGTTGAAATATTCTTCTAAAAATCTTCATTTGCATTCTGCAAAAGAAAGAAAGCCATGTTTCTGGAATGGCATGAGTGTGAGTAAATGATGAGAGAATTTTCATTTTTGGGTATAACTAGACAATGAATATAGAAATGAAGTGACTATATATATATTTAGCAAATTACATTAACATGTACTTTATATATACAGAACTTAATTGCACAATTACATTTTAGAGTCAATAAAGAAAGAAAATGGCAGAATACTTACAGATTGCTGCTTGTGCTATTACACATAATTCCAAATTTCAAATTTAACCCTCCCCTCCTAGTTTTCATTGATGCAAAATCATCAGTGAAATCAGACAAGCAATCACATGGTTGATACTTATTTTCTCAAGACCACTGAGTCGATCCTGTGTCACGGTGTACCTATACTGTTGATTATGGTTACCTTATGTTTGTTCAGAATGTAAGAATGCATTATGAACATCTATAATCCTAATCATTTAGAGACTTTTAGGCCTCTAAATGATAGTAGCCTTTCAGGAACAACTCTGTGCACCTTTCCCCATCGCGATCTTGTGCGCTCTGTGCATGATTTGGGGCACCTCTCTCCCATCGCGATCTTGCGAGCTTGGGGCAGGGCGACATGATTTGGGGCACCTTTCACCCATCGCAATCTTGCGAGCTCTGTGCAGGGGCGATCGATCAGGTACCCTGTCGTGCCACACTAGAGTGTGTTGCCGCCATAAGCGCCTGCCTATATAACCTATGCCAGGATCCGCTACTGACAGCTCTGGACTGTATCATTATCTTACAGTAATGCACAGTATGAGAAATCAATGATGAGTAGACATCACAAACATAATATCAATGCAATTAATATTATTCTCTGTTGCCTTCCAGTTCAAGAATCTTAAATAAGTTTACTCCACTCTAAGGTCACCTACACAATAGAGTAAGCTCTGACAGAGAGGAATGCACAAGATACAGTTCATATGTACCAGTGGATTGTTTGGGGATCTCTTTGAAGTCGTGTGGTAATGACTTCTATAATGGGATTTTTAATGAACGTCTCTGTCCAAATGAGTGACTGACACTCCTCCAGCATGGCCTAATCAGAAATGATTACATGCCCCCTGCAGTTGTTGTAATTTACCTACACGAGCAAATGAAAAATACTGATTGTTTTGCTGGAAATGTGACAATCACAAGGCAATGGTAACTTGAAATTCACTTTCTTGCAAACTCACAAACACGCAAGCAAATAAACAACCAAAATGTACTGTGGCATTTTAAATGCATCATCCCCTTGAAAAAATTACTCTACCAGACAGACCAGCTATTGTACATACTGAATGAATAGGATGCTTATATGCACATATGCAGGAAACCTCAAACCACAAGATCAAAAATAGGACAATATTTAGTAATGTGTGTAAAGACTTCAGAGTAACAAAAAAAAAAAAAAAAAATGGAAATTGAACAACTATTTTTTTTTTATACAAGAGCATAGTTTATGAAATTTTAAATGTGTTATTTATTTTCCCCTCCAGTGTACAATAACTCACACACACACAAACATAAATGCTATATTTCTGAGATCTGTAATTTGTCACTACCAATGACTCACTTCATCCCTTTGACCTCCTAGGCAGAACAAAAACACCTTTATATTTTAAGACATATTTGCATTTCTGACTTAATGTAGCAGTGTAAATCTAGCAATTTCTTTTATATTATAATTTATTTTAACTATGTAAATTTATAACATTATAACATAATTACTGTAAATTTGTCAGCTTTCTCTCTTCTGACTGCCATAATCCATCTCTCTCTATTTTATCCCTGATTTTTTGGAAAGTCGTGGAAACATACAGTAAAGCCATATTCAGACGGGATTAGTTTTCTAAACGACATTTGAGTTACAGTCAGTATCACCTGACGTCTGAGATTTAATGTACTGATTCGGACGTGACTAAATGCTGCCTTCATGTGCTATTGAAATTTTCCTACTTCCCACTTCTGAAGTGGTAATTACGAGTACGTCATGTTCACATGCTTTGTTGTTGGAAAGAACAGGAACATGGAGGATGCCAGGGTCATTCATTCATATTTCTTGAGGACCTTTTATTTTTACACCATAATACATATTTTGATCAAATACAAGCTATTTTCATGGTGTAAAAATGTACAACATGCATAGAATGGTTGCTGATATACATAAATGAATATGACCAAAACAGCAAGCGCTAACAATTAGCTGTGTTTAGAAAAATGAACAAAACCTGTTCACTACAGAAACTGTACTCTCCTCCGCCATGTTGAAAGTTCAGGACTCCTTCCATCTTAGCAACTCGGGTATCATCTAGAATTCCAAGTTTCCCACTTTATAATAAACATATCTTTTAAACTTATTACTTAACATGGCTCCTTGTCATCCTGAGTGAAATAAGTCAACCTGGAAGTGTCCACGATTTTCTGGTGCAGAGATATGTGATTTGTTACTTGGTTGCTAGGGTAACCCCATGTGGTTGCTAGGAAGTTACCAGAGTGATACTTAATGAGGCTCCTTGCTATCCTGAGTGAAATAAGTCAACCCGGAAGTCTCTAGGATTTTCTGGTGCAGATATATGTAATTTGTTACTTGGTTGCTAGCGTAAGCCCATGTGGTTGCTAGGCAGTTACCAAGGTGATACTTAACATGGCTCCTTGCTATCCTGAGTGAAATAAGTCAACCCGGAAGTCTCTACGACATTCTGATCCTGAGATACCCATCTTAGTGATTTTTAATGGAAGTCAATGGTCTTTGGTTGCTAGGGTGCTCTAAATGGTTGCTAGGGCATGGCTAAGTAGTTCCCATGATGATACTTGAAGAGTGATTGCTCACCCAATTAAAACAAGCCAACTCTCATGTCTCTAGGACATTCTGATCCAAAGATATCACACTCTAATTGAAAGCAATAGAGTTGGTTGCTAGGGTGCTCTAAACTAGAGCCCGACCGATATGGGATGTTTTAGAGGGGGAAAATTCACAGATTACTGATATGGTGGCCGATATAGCTAATTTTTGAGCTGGAATGAAAACAGACCTTTTCTATGTGGATTGTGCACTGATTTTGTACTGATATGACTATGCAAAGGTACTCAGAAGGCTGCTTTCTTAAACAAATATTTTTATCAAAGAACATCTGACATTATTATTATACATTGTCAACAAATTCTAGAATTTTTTTAAATACATCTGCATATTCAACGCTTATTTTTCGTCATTGCACACTTGGCCAGTCAGTCACACAGTTGAAGAGGAGAAGATGGGCCTGTCATGGAAGATTCATCCAAAGTGGACTTACACAAGACACCTTTATGTGCCTGTCTGGATTTAAAGGTTTTTCTGCATAAACGTGCACTAGACATTTACATTTAGTCATTTAGCAGACACTTTTATCCAAAGCGACTTACAAATGAGGAACATAGCAAGCAATTTGTCAAACAAGCATCTACAGTGTTGTACTGCCAAGCCCTCAATGTGGCCGGAGTAGTATAGGTGCTAGCACAGAAGAAAGAGACAGAAGTATTTTTATTTTATTTTATTTTATTTTGTACAGTAAGTACAAGTTAAGCTCAATAATAAGTGCAGTTAGTGTGGATTGGTTAAGTGCTTGCAGAACAGATGTGTTTTCAGCTGGTTCTTGAATGTTGAGATGGTATCAGCAGATTGTGTGGTTGTTGGAAGCTCATGCCAATACAGTGGAACAGAGAAAGTGAAAGATCGTGAAATAGACTTTGAGCCTCTTTGTGATGAGACCACCAGGCGCTGCTCTTTCATAGATCGCAGAGAGCAAGTTGGAGCATAGACCTGGAGAAGTGAATTGAAGTAAGTGGGTGTGGTTCCACTGGCTGTCCTGAAGGCCAGAGTCAAAGCTTTGAATTTGATTTGGGCAGCTACATGTAGCCAGTGAAGTGAAATCAAGAGTGGGGTGACATGAGCCCTTTTTGGCTGATTGAAGACCAGACACGCAGCTGCATTCTGGACTATCTGCAGTGGCTTAATTGTGTTAGCTGGGAGGCCAGCCAACAAAGAATTACAGTAGTCCAGTCTTGAAATGACCAGAGCTTGGACCAGGAGCTGTGCAACTTATTCAGACAGAAAAGGTCTGATTTTCCTGATGTTGTAGAGCATGAATCTGCAAGACTGGGCGGTTGATGAGATGTGGGCTGTAAAATTAAGCTGGTCATCTACCACCACTCCCAGTTTCTGAGCTGTTCTGGTTGGTGTTAGTATAGTTGAACCAAGATGAATAGTGAGGTTGTGGTTAAAGAATGGGTTGGCTGGGATCACAAGGAGTTCTGTCTTGGCAAGGTTGAGCTGAAGGTGGCATTTCTTCATCCAGGTGAAATGTCCGAGAGGCAGGCAGAGATATGAGCTGAGACAGTAGGGTCATCAGGCTGGAACAACAGGTAGAGCTGTGTGTCATCTACATAGCAGTGGTAGGAAAAGCCATGTGCCTCAATGACCGGTCCGAACAGCTTTGAACATTATCATACATCTCGTGGCACTTTTAAAAGAATCAATGTCAAGTTATAACTCTAAAAAGGATCCCCCATTGTGTTGCATTTAGCTGCGCTGTCTTGCAGTTGTGCTGTTTGGAAGGCATCCTGGACTGTTTTTGCACCCATCTGTGCTATTTTTACTTGTAAACATCTTTGATAATTTTGAAGCATTTCTGGTGATGTGCGCAGCGTTTTAAGAGGTATAGACACAACTTTCAAAAATGCATCTCATTCTGCTGCTGCCATCGACTGTGAGAAACACATGCAGATGCAGTCCTGTGTAAAAAAAAAAAAAAAAAAGAAAAAAACAGGAAAATGTGAGATGTGGAGATTTCAGTGTGAATTGCTTGTGAAACAGTCACAATATGATTCAAGCTTTGCAAAGGAACTGTTATTGAAAGATGGGGCGTTCAAATTGGACTATTGGATGAAACACTGCATGTAACCAATCTCATTCATGAATATTTCATATGTCATGACTGTTTGATAGTATATGGTGCTGCTTGAGTGAACATTTTGATATATTCAGATGAAATGTGTTGGATGTGCGTTATGTGTTAACCCTGAAAAGTAGTTTTAATGTTGTGTGGAGTTTGTAAATTTTCTTCGGATTGTGTACAAATATGCCTGTATTGGAACTGCTGCATGATGTTAGCCAATCACAACAGTGGGTGTTTACATTGTAGTTTTAAAGGGAAAAGGAGCTTTTCAGACAGAGGGCCAGAGATAGGGTGGGAAATTATTATATATGAATAAATTATGACTGTTTGGTGCAAAAAAACTTTACTAACATTCTAAGTGGTCCTCAGGGAAGATAATACAATTATAAAAAAGAGTATGTCATGACCCCTTTAAAACCATAAATGTTTTCCAACTGAATAGACTCAACATAAAATGAAACAAATGACAATAAAATGCAAAGTAATCTCTTCAGTAGTCAAAATACTTTTTGAAAGTAACTGTATTCTGATTACCAGCGTGTTGCATCAGCGACGTGGGAGACTCGGGTTCTTGTTGAACCAGGAAGCAGTTGAGTTTGAAAAATCAGTGAGGAGCGATTCAGAGGTT
Source organism: Myxocyprinus asiaticus (assembly GCF_019703515.2). Taxonomy (NCBI): domain Eukaryota; kingdom Metazoa; phylum Chordata; class Actinopteri; order Cypriniformes; family Catostomidae; genus Myxocyprinus; species Myxocyprinus asiaticus. The sequence continues at coordinate 13,568,233 of NC_059353.1, forward strand.
TCATTTTTCCTCTAAGATTAAATTTTACTCCACTAACCGTTAGGTTTAGGGTTGGGGTTTGAGGGTACAATTAATAAAATATGCATTCCTCTTCATCGCATTACATCCATTACACCCTGTGCTGTGGGCAAAAAATCTGATGTAGGTCAAAATATCTGTGTAGACTTGCTGTTTTAGTGTAAATGCAGCCATAGAGGCGGCAGATTAAAAAGAATCCAAGCCTTTCCAGAGATGTGTCATCAGGTTTGATAGGGGTTTGCTCAGATCATATTTAGGTGAGGAGTTTAAGACAGGTGGAAGTGAAAGTCAGCAGTAATTCTATAGTTTGTCAAGGCAGATTATCCTCAAACTGAGATCACACATACAGTATTTATCTCTTGACAAACTCCTACTGTTTCAGTATCCTTTACATTTGTTCAGCACATGTTCTGCTTGGTTTATTAAAAGCTAGTCAATGGCTCACTTATCCTCTTGACTTATTTTGGTCTACATACGTTGATTTACAGCCTGTTACTCCAGACATCAGAAATGCAAGAAATTGCTACTTTGCTGACAGTTTTCCCTGCAGGTATAGAAGTGAAGCACATAATTGGCATGTGGGCATGGGGGTGTCACTTTCCTTTTCTGCATATTCAGTGCTGTTTTGCAGCCCTCTTCAGCCAGTCGCGGCCCGTTCGGCATGACGCGGTGGCCCGTTTCAGCTTATTGGCACCCATTCGGTCCCGTTTCACAGCCAGCCCACCGGGAAAAGTCCCAGTTCTCCCTATGGCAAGTCCGCCCCGTCAGTTGGTCACATTTGTATAGAGAGGACCAAAAAATAACCGGATGGGGAGGAAATTGGATTGGCAGAAAATTATAAACCAAACCCAGGCCAATCAAAAGTTGGGCCAGATGAACCTGTGTTGTGGCCTTTGCCATGAGTTTGGCACTGGCTGTGTTCCATCCAACCTTTTTAACTGGAGCTTTGCAATTAGAAATGTGTTTTAATCTTGAATACAAAGTCTAGTCTTATCTGATAATTGGAAAATAATGAAACTGAGCCTTGAGTACAAGACTGCTACAAGACTGTCTTGATCACGCGGACTGGGAGATGTTCCTGTCCGCCTCTGATGACAACATCAAGCTTTACGCTGATAGCATCACGTGTTTCATCAGAAAGTGCGTAGAGGATGTTGTTCCGTCCAAAACAATACGGATCTACCCGAACAAGAACCCTTGGATTAATAGCGATGTTCATGCGGCACTTAATGCGTGAAAACTATCAGAGCAGCAAAACGCCAGTACAGGAACAAGATTGAGAGACAATTTAACACCATCAACTCTAGAAGTATGTGACAGGGAATTAATATCATCACAGACTTTAAAGGGAATAAAAACTCTGCTGCCTCTCTCCCGGATGAGCTAAATACTTTTTATGCACATTTCGAGGGAAATAACACCGCCCTCACGGAGAGAGCTCTCGCGGCCGAAGCTACAGAGGTTAGTTCACTCTCCGTCTCTGTAGCGGATGTAACCCAATCCTTCCGACGGGTGAATATCCGTAAAGCCACGGGTCCAGACGGCATTCCAGGCCGCGTCATCAGAGCATGCGTGAACCAACTGGCTGGTGTTTTTACGGACATTTTCAACCTTTCCCTCTCTTTGTCTGTAATCCCCACATGCTTTAAAACATCCACCATTGTGCCTGTACCAAAGCAATCCAAAATCACTTGCTTAAATGACTGGCATCCTGTTGCTCTGTCCCCCATCATCAGCAAATGCTTTGAGAGACTAATCAGAGATTACATCTGCTCTGTGCTGCCTCCATCACTGGACCCATTGCAGTTTGCTTACCGCAACAAGCGCTCCACTGATGATGCCATTGCATCTACAATACACACTGCTCTCTCCCACCTGGAAAAAAGGAACACTTATGTGAGAATGCTGTTTTATACATCAGCATTGCACTTTATTAATCTTATCATCTCACACTGGACTGTCATAATTATATCTCTCTTAACAACACACTGTCACGTATTCCTTGTGTTTTTGCTTAGACTTTTATGTTGAAATTCTTGTTTAGTTCCTGTTTCCTGTGGTTTTGTAGTCCTTTGTAGTTTTTTTTATGATTGGTTTTCGCTGATTGTTTCCCCATGTGTTCCTCGTTCTCTGATTGTTTCCGTAGGTGTTCCTTGTCTTCCCTTTTGTATTTAAGCCCTTGTTTCCCCTGGTTAGTTTGTCAGTCTTTACATGTGTTGTCATGTTCTGTGCTTGGTTTCCCATGTTTTATGTTTTATATTCTGAGTTTCTTTGTTTATCCTTTTTTTAATAAAGCTGCGTTTAGATCCTCATTCCTCACCTGCCTCGTCACAGAAAGACTGACCAAAAAATGGATCTAGCAGCCATGTTCACTCAGTTGAGCCTGGCGGATTTACCCATTAGGGAATACTCCCGTTTCTTCTGCGCCATTGCCAGCCTCACAAGTTTTGAGGACTCCCATCTCAAGGCAATATACTGAATAGGTTTAATGTATTATCGATGGAGGGAATTGCCTGAGATTGGAGACAACACATGGAGGGAATATGTGAGGTTAACCCAGGACACTCTGGAATCTGAGGATCCTCCTCTCCCTACGCTTCACTGGTCTCGAAGCCTGCCAAGGCCAACGAGCCAGCGCCCACGCCTACCACAGCCAACGAGCTAGAAGTCTCGTCGATCCCAGAGCCAGCGTTGCCAGCCTCGTCCATCCCAGAGCCAGCGTTGCCAGCCTCATCCGTCCCAGAGCCAGCGTTATTAACTTCGGCCATCCGGAGGAGGAAAAGGAGAAGAAAAGTTTCTGCTCCTGAGTCTCCGCCCATGCCCACGACCACAGAGGTCGTTCCTGAGTCTCTGCCCATGCCCACGACCACGGAGGTAGTTCCCGAGTCTCTGCCCATGCCCACGACCATGGAGGTAGTTCCCGAGTCTCTTCCCATGTACACGACTACGGAGGTCATTCCTGAGTCTCCACCCATGTTCATGACCACGGAGGTCGTTCCTGAGTCTCCACCCATGTTCATGACCACGGAGGTCGTTCCTGAGTCTCCACCCATGTTCATGACCATGGAGGTCACTCCCGAGTCTCTTCCCATGTTCGTGACCACGGAGGTCATTTCTCATTCATCCAGGACTTTTTGTCTCAAGCCTGCCACAGCTCCGCCTTCCACGGCTTCGCCCCTCGAGCCTACCCCAGAGCCTTCCACGGCTCCGCCCCTAGAGCCTATTTCTCCAGAGGCTCCGCCCACTTCCCCAGAGACTATTCCTCCTGCGGCTCCACCCACTTCCCCAGAGACTATTAACTAAAAGTTAATGTAAGATAGAGATAATATAAATAAATGTGAATTTGGGGTGGTTTTGTGATTGACACGATTAGATGAACATGATCATCCCAAACTTTCATTTAGAACTCCTTTTATTTCAGCAGACAACAAATTCTCTACATTTGGTCAAATATAGGTTACAATGCAGCTACACCTTCAGGAAAGTGTGCCTTTTTCTTATCCCAAAGTGTATGACGATTAAAACAATGTATTTATTTTTCGTTGAATTTTGAAATTTGTGTTAAATTTGTGACTGAATGGATAAAAGAAGCTTGTTTTGATTAAAAGTCACCTAAATGTAAAGTTGGCGAGGTTGGACTTTTATAAATGAGTAGAGAATTTAAATTTTTGGGTGAACTATCCCTTTAACGAATAGAAAATTATTGTAAAATGTTAACAGTGTTTTAATGTCAAAAGAGTGCATTGTGTGAGATACAGAGCGAAAATGTGATGTTTATGAACTGATAATATGTCATAGAACTTTATTACTATTTGTGTGAAAGTGAATACAAGTCATTTTTGTTGTACCACCTCTAGTGTTCATTTACAACTGCCATAATACATACAACGAGCTACATAAATATCATTTAGCAAAAATGTAGGTACAGTAACATGATTCTGTGAGACCAGGTCGAATCCATTCTTCCCATATGGAAAACTTCTGCATTCTACATTTCCTCACTTTGCCAAACTTAGTGTTTTTAGTTTATTTAATTTTTGGCTTCAGTGGGTCAGTCTTTGATATTTTTTAGTGTTGTGGGAAAACATTAAATCAAAAAGGCCTATTACCACGGGGACCTTTGGCCTTTCATTCATTATAGGGGTCACGAAGTGCTATTTTTATAATTTTATTACCTTCCCTGAGGTCCACTGATAATGTTATGAAAGTTTTTTTTGTTTTTTTTTGCACCAAAAAAGTCACAATTTAGTAATATATGATCATTTCACACTCTTTTTTTGGCCCTCTGTCAGAAACACTCGGCTTTGGTCTAAGCGTCTCCTTAAAACTTCAACGTAAACACCCACTATTCTGATTGACTAATATTATTCAGCCCCTCAAATTCAGCAAACTGAACATTATAAAACAAAATTTCAGGGTTTACACATAACGCACATCCAACACATTGCATCTGAATATATTAAACTGTTCATCTCAAGCACAACTGTTAACACTCAGCACCATAAACTTGGCAAACTTGCAGCAAATTGTCCATTGTTGCCACAGGTTTGCTGGTGGTTCACCACTACCGGTGAAGAGCTGCAAAATTCTGCAAACATTTGCATGTGAAAATAACAAACGACAAAATTGCCGCAAATTTGCATCAAGTTTGTGGCTAGTTTAGATTTTTTTGTAAGGGTTATGTTTTTAGTGTTTTTAACTGCCCCTCCTTCAATAACAGTTCCTTTGCAAAGCTTGAATCATGAGCCGAAAACAATGCACATACATAGTCTAAAGCACTGTGAAATTACGCACATACATACTGAAGGCTGAGGTGCACATCGTCGGACACACACCAAAACAGTCGATGATGTCCATCGTCAAAGACGTCCTATGTTTATTTACACCAACAATTAAAAATTTAAAAACACATGTTTGTGCTCAAAACAACAAGAGGCAGAGCAGCTGAATGAAAGACAATTGCTTCTCCCTTTCAGAGTTGTAACTTGACACCGCGTCTTTTAAAAGTGGCAGGAGATATGTATCAAGCAGTCAAAGATGTCTGTCTAGTACATTAATATATTCAAAAATAATCCAAAATAGTCCAGATGGGTCCCCTTTGGTGTTATGTTAGGAATAGTTAGCCATGGAAGGCCTGCTCTATTGACTTGACTTGAATTGCATGCCAGTGGGCGGGGCCAAGGGTGCGATGAGGCATGTTGTGGGATGTGTAAATACAAATGAGCAATGTTTCATGACGTCATGAACAGACAAATTTCAAAACGAGACATTTCAGCAGGGTGGCAACTAGAAATGCTCTTTTTAGACTGAGGAAGTTTTGAGTTCTGAAATTTACAGTATGTTTTTATAGTACAGTTACCTCTAATATGTCTAAATATAGAGGAAAATTTGATTCTACATTTCATGGCCCCTTTAAGTATAGCCTTTGAATCAGGTTTACAATAATAATTTTGCAAACATAGGTTCGGGAGGAGCTTGTTCATCTAGGCCTGCCAATCATACCCCAATGTTATATAAGAAGCTGCTTCAGCCACTCTGGTGACGATTCTTGCAGCATCCCACCGCCTCCCCATCTCCACCTTTATATTTCATAATGCCTATACAAATTATTATTTAAAAAAATTGCCTTTCTACTTCTTGCTCAAGTCAGATTTTCTAGGGGAGATCTCAAAGCTTAAGGCCAGTCCTGCGCTTGAGCCCCTCCATCATGGACAGCAGGGCAAATACATTTACACTAATGCATTCCAGGACCTTATGAACCAGTGAACTCGTGAAATCATCTTAATTTATTTAGCCACTCACAAATACAATAACAGATCTTTATCCAATTTTTTGTAAGTTTTTTTAAAAATCTGTTCCCAACTGCTGTTTAAACCTAGTTCTCTGTGTGTATTATTAGTGAGATACAGTTTATGTATTTACTTATTTATTTATTTATTTATTTTATGTGGTCTATCTCTGTCCATCTCTTGATTTTCTAAACCAGACACCACCATGTTCTGTAATAAATTTAGGAGCACATGCCAGCTCTTCTATCTCTATACAAACTTTAGGATGGCATATGGACATTCATTTTTGGATGGCAATGCTGATTCTCGCATCCTTTGAGCTGCAGCTCCATGTCTAGACTCGCAGATGAGGGTAAGTGGCTTTGGCAGAGGATTTTTTCCTGGGTCAGTTTGTTTTTCCATAGACAGCTGTCCCTTAACATGTCTGGATAGTTGAACAGAGCCTCAGGCAGGAAATGAAAGCTGTATTTAATAAACAAATAAGTGAAGGAAAACTCAGGATGAAAAGAAGCCAGCAGAGACATTTCAAAGCACAAAAGCATCTTTAAATTATCATCGCATCATTTACTCAGTTTCATGTTGGTCCAAAGTAGTATGACATTCTTTCTTCAACAGATACAAAAGGAGAAGTTTAGCATCTCCAACATGCTTTATTTTTTTTTTTTCATATGAAATTGAATGGGTACAGATGGCCAAAAACTATATAAAAACACCAAAAAAGTATAATAAAAATAGTCCATGCGACTTGTGCACTATATTTAGGTCTTTTTAAGTCATATGATACAGTATCTTCATATGTGGATCAAAACTGAATTTGTTATTTCATTAAAATCTTCCTCTCCACCAAAGCTCTAATATCTCATTCATAGAAATTTGTCACATGAGGATGTGTAGCGAAGCCCTACTACAATTTGAATTACACTGATTGAGACGGCTAAATATGGACTAGATTCCGGTCAGAGAATCAGGAGTTGGAGAAGAGATTCTTCAGTTAAAGAGAGCAAAGGCATTTATTGTATAACAGGCAAAGTTAATAACTTCTCTTCATTCACAGGAAATGAGTCAGCTGCTGCATGACTGTTGGAAGTACTATCATCCTCTCTGATCCATCGTCAAGGACAGCATGGGCTTCCATGCTTCTTGTGGAGGAGGACTTTAACTACCTTCAGCATGACACTCAGTGAGCAGTTGGGTCTGTCAAGGTAAATAAGTGTAGGTGGCAGGCTCACCATGAGAACGGCTCTAGAGGTGTCATTGATGGAGTCATGGGAACTGTGAGGTGCAGCACTTTACAGACCTTACATGCTTGACGTTTCAGGTGTCTACAGCACGGCTCTGACCACATCTGCAGCAGTGTTTACCCTCTTTAATCCAAGTGACAATTTGGGTGATGGTCAACTTCTTGAAGTTATGGCAAGAGTTGAGGTAATGGTCCCTGTTGTCACAATGGGGGACAGAAGGGCTTTGGCTTGGAGCTGGATTTGGGATTTACAGGCTCAGGTTGCTTTTCAACTTTCTTGTGTGTCAGGAGAAATGGCATTGACTGCTCCATTGGATGGGGGGCTCCCCTAGCCTTTCTGTAGGACTTGGGCTAGTCACTCTGAAACAATGCTGCTGTTCGGCTGGAAATGCACTTCTCTTGGGACTTAATCTGTAACCAGGCTGCCAGATCAGACAGCGTGAAGGTTCTGTCTGTGCCTGTCTGGAGAATACCCCGGCTTAGTCAGTATTCGGTGAAGCCATCATGGTACGCAGTGGCATCTTACTAGGAAGGCAGTCCACATGAGAACCACACATGAGCTAGTAACCATTCTGGCCCTCCAGAGTAATCAGCATGGCTAGCAAGGACTGGTAGACAACAGACAAAGCAAAGGAGTCAAAGGCATTGGTGTCACCCATTTTAAGCATTGGAGTGCTCATGATAGCTCCCAGCTCTGACTGCACCAGTTGTCTTGGATGGCCGTATTTCACCTAAAGTTCCTGCAGTGCAGCTGAGTTTGGTTGTAGATGGTGCATATAGTATATGATTTAGCTAGCTGCTGAGCACTGGGAAGCTTTAGATGGTTCAGTAAACATGATACTTATATTTCTCACTGAGATGGCTGTGGTTGCTCAACAAGTTGTCCAGTGTCAATTTAAAATATGCAAAGTCACTCTCATTACTTCTCTCGAACACCAGTAATGCAGGTCGAGGTATACTGTAGGCTGGTGCAATCATTAGTTCTGTACCATAGTATGGTAGGTGGCCAGTGTAAGGAAAAGGTGAGAGTGGAGATGGTTGAGTGTAACTGATAATATTTGGTGGCACCATTGACCTTGTGAGTGGATAACAGGTTGAGTGCCTGGTGAATGGAGGCCGGGCTTGTCAGGTAGGTGCTGCTGAGGTGATGTCAGGGTGACAGTGCCATGCCAAAGTTGTTGGGAATGACTGGTGTAATTTGGCAAGGCGATATGGCTGATATCACAGTGGGTGATGGAAAAGAGAGCTGTTGACACATGGGAGATAAGAGGTTTGGTGGACTCTTGGTGAGACTGATTTGTGCAAACTGAGGTGGAGGCAGTGTGCTATCTTGCAAGGCTTGAGGCTCTGGAGTGGCTGAACCGGAGTCTGTGGTGAGCATGGAAGTCACAAGCTTAGCTACTTCAAGATCAGTCTCTGCTTGCAGCAGCTCAGGCATTATTTGCAAGTGCTTAGTTAAGGCCTCATTTGCCATGAGATCCTTCTCCTGAACACGTTGGGCTTCCTTACCCTGGGCCTGCAGATGCTGATATTCCATGTCAGCTAGTGAGACATGTTCTACCCACTGTCGGAGGTCATCAAACTGCCTTTGCTTTTTCTTGTCCTCCAAAATGGCAATCTGGATGCCTGAGAGTGCTGATGGAGGATAGGTGCCAGTGGAGGTGATGAAACACCTTCTGGTCCTGGAGTGAGAGCTGTGGGACATTTTTCTCAAGCTGTTTTTATGGTAGCTGAGATAGCTGGACAAATTTTAGGGAGGAAGGTCCTCTGTGGTTCGGTAGCCAACCACACAATCGTCCAGGTGGGAGGGAAGATTAGTCCTTTAGTGAGTCATATCCAAGGTCTCTGATGCGTCAGTAACTGCATTGTCCATACTGGTTTAATCTTGCTCTCAATCCAGCTTGAAGACCAGAATAATGTAGTGAAGCACCACTACAATTTGAATTATGCTGACTGAGGTTGACAGATATGGACTAAATTCTGGACAGACAATCAGGAGGTATAGAAAAGTTTCTTCAGTTTCAGATTCTTCAACAACTCGTTTTGGCCGAGGGCATCACACATACAGACTGCTTTACTGAGATCTCTCTCTCTCTATAGTTAGAGGTATGATACAATTGCCGATACGAAATGGTGGAGGGGTAACACACATTCCAACTCAAAGTAACTCTCTCTCTCTCTGATTCCCTGTCATGTGGAGCCCACCGAAATAACAACAGGAGTACTGCATGAGCATAAACAATTGTAAAACAGTGATTAGGAAGTGATTCATTGAGTAAAGCACCTTATGAAAGTGTGTGATTGCATATTTATCCCCTTGAGGCTTGCTTAAGAATCAAATCAAATCACTTTTATTGTCACACAACCATATACTCAAGTGCAATAGTGTGTGAAATTCTTGGGTGCAGTTCCGAGCAACATAGCAGTCATGACGGTGATGAGACATGTACCAATTTACAATAAACTTCAGATTTACACAACACAATTTAAAATCTAATATACACATAATTACACACAACACAATATACAAATAATAACATACAATGTGCATTATACAATACACACAATATAGAATACACATTATACAATAAAAATAGTATATATAGTATATATAAAATGTACAGTAGGTTGTATTGTACTGTATTGACATTCAGGCTGTCGGTTGATAGTCAGTTGCCAGTGTGTTGTTAAGAGAGATATAATTATGACAGTCCAGTGTGAGATAATAAGATTAATAAAGTGCAGTGCTGATGTATATTGATCATGAGAGATCAAGAGTTCAAAAGTCTGATTGCTTGGGGGAAGAAGCTGTCATGAAGTCGGCTGGTGTGGGTCCTGATGCTGCGATACCGCCTGCCTGATGGTAGCAGTGAGAGCAGCCCATGGCTCGGGTGGCTGGAGTTTCTGATGATCCGAGTTTGTTTCACACACTGCATGGTATATATGTCCTGGAGGGAGGGAAGCTCACCTCCGAAGATGTGTCTGGCAGTTCGCACCACCCTTTGCAGGGCTTTGCGTTTGTGGGCGGTGCTATTGCTGTACCAGGCAGAGATGCAGCCAGTCAGGATGCTCTCTACAGTGCTGGTGTAGAACCATGTGAGGATGTGACGGTTCATTCCAAACTTCCTCAGCTGTCTCAGGAAGAAGAGGCACTGATGAGCCTTCTTCACAATGGCCTCAGTGTGGACAGACCATGTGAGTTCCTCAGTGATGTGGACACCCAGGGTCTTGAAGCTGCTGACTCTCTCCACTGGTGCTCCATTGATGGTGATGGGGCTGTGTTCTCTTTCTCTTCTCATGAAGTCCACCACAAGCTTCTTTGTCTTACTGACATTGAGGGAGAGGTTGTGCTCCTGACACCAGCGTGTCAGATTGTGCACCTCCTCTCTGCAGTCTGCGATCAGACCTACCGCCGTCGTATCATCAGCAAACTTAATGATGGCATTGGAGCTGTGTGTTGCCACACAGTCATGTGTGTACAGGGAGTACAGGAGTGGGCTGAGAACACAGCCCTGTGGGGCTCCAGAGTTGAGGGTCAGTAATGAGGAGATGTTACTGCCCATTCTAACCACCTGGCATCTGCTTGTCTGGAAGTCCAGGATCCAGCTGCACAGCGAACTGTTTAAGCCCAGAGCCCGGAGTTTCTCATCAAGCTTGGAGGGCACTATGGTTTTGAATGCTGAGCTGTAGTCTACAAACAGCATTCTCACATAATTATTCCTTTTTTCCAGGTGGGAGAGAGCAGTGTGTATTGTAGATGCAATGGCATCATCAGTGGAGCACTTGTTGCGGTAAGCAAACTGCAATGGGTCCAGTGATGGAGGCAGCACAGAGCAGATGTAATCTCTGATTAGTCTCTCAAAGCATTTGCCGATGATGGGGGTCAGAGCAACAGGATGCCAGTCATTTAAGCAAGTGATTTTGGATTGCTTTGGTACAGGCACAATGGTGGATGTTTTAAAGCATGTGGGGACTACAGACAAAGAGAGGGAAAGGTTGAAAATGTCCGTAAAAACATCAGCCAGTTGGTTCGCGCACGCTCTGATGACGCGCATATGGAATGTGTATGTCCATATGCAGCTTTCAGTGTGTAAAGAAATTAAATTCAGTAAAAATAGACTGTTGTGCGTCCGCTTTCTGATTTCATTAGTATTAGTCATTTTGTGCGAAAAAACGCTTGCTGACAGAATCACTATGAATTACAATCAGCATTAGTGATGATATACAGGTGAGTGCGATTGCAGATGAAAACGTTTAGGTCTTGTCAGTTCTTCAGTAAAATAAGCTCATTAGTCATTTGAGGAGAACACAAAAGCCCACCCTGGTGACAGAGCGATTCTTTTTCTGTTGTATTGGATACTTTTTTCTGTTGCATGAACAATTAGCTCAGTAGGGTTAACTCAGCAGTGTTAATTCTGCAAATCCTCCTCTTCCCCTTTAAATTATTGCTGGCCACAACACTACACACGTCTCAGTTCAGTCAAACCCAAGCCTCTTCTTGTTGTAAAGCATTTTTCATGTTGCAGAGTAATGTTACTGATTGACATTTTTTTGGATAGATTTTACAGCAGATGCCATGGTTTCCCAAATGGAATTAATGCTGTTGTGCACCTGCACTTTCGACTGAGATAAACTGTGACAAGATAGGAATATATGGGAAAAGTAAGTGTAATATTTATTTATTATTTATTTATTTATTTAATTAATTTTATTTTGGGGGTATTGTGAAGCATATTTTTTCTGTATTTATTGTATGTTATTATTTTTTGTTGTTGTTGAATTTATCCCCTTTTCTCCCCAATTTGGCATGCCCAATTCCCAATGTGCTCTAATTCCTTGTGGTGGCACAGTGACTCGCTTCGATCTGGGTGGCGAAGGACAAATCTCAGTTGCCTCCGTTTCTGAGACAGCCAGCCTGCATATCTTATTACGTGACTTGCTGTGCGTGTTACCGCGGAGACCTAGCAACCGGGCCAATTAATTTGCTTTGGAAGCCTGGCTAGAGTCACTCAGCACACCCTGAATTCGAACTCGTGATTCCAGGGGTGGTAGTCAGCATCTTTGTTTGCTAAGCTAACCAGGGCCCCTATTGTAAGCTAAATTGATTTGTTTTGCATTTAGGGGCAGGGATTGAAACTGATTCCAGAATATATTTGAAAAGAACTCAATGAGAGCACTACTAGTGGAAAAGTGTTACTGGACTATGAATTATACTCCATGAAATTTTTTATTTGTTTTGTTTTGATGATGTTGACAAATTGAATGATATTTTGACCTAAAACCCTTGGTAAATGGTATTCGTTGTGTGTTATGAATTTATAAAATGCATTAGAAAAGTTTTTTTTTTTATTTTTTTATTGGGATTTGAGATTTGAAAAAATATATATATATAAAAAAGTCAGATGTCAAAAGCATTCAGGAAACACAGAGGAAACGACACTCTATTTGCGATATGGTCTTCTACAGAGATCAGAGATAAACTTCAAAGAAAAAAAAATCTATGAGGATAAATGGCAAGACTGAAGCATGCTGGCTTCAATCGGATGACTGACCAAATCATAAACAAATTGAAAACTTTAAAGAGAGTACAGGGAGCATAAGAGACCCAATCAAAAGCGGCAGTGGAGGAGCAATGATGTCTTGGACTCTGTGCTCGGACACTAACCAACCAGCTAATTAACTGGGGCCTTGAATTCAGTCAGTCTCACCTGAGATAATCATATTTCTCTATGTTTAATATTTCCATTAAAAAATACACGAGTTAAAACTATAGTTTTTGACCATCTGTACCCATTCAAAAACTATAGGCTACTCAAACACTGCCATGTTTGTTTATGTTTGAGGTAGTCACGTAACTCTACCACGTAGCCATGTAACCCGTTATGTCTCTGTTTTACTCTCAGGTCAGCGGAAAAGTGTGGCCGGTTAATGATAGGATCCATGAACCAGCCGAGCACAGGCTTGGCTTGAGAACCATTGCCATTTTGGTGGAAAAGGGCTGACACTGGCATCCTCGCAGATCCACACTCACCACGGAAGGCTGAGCCATCAGTGGAGCTGCTGCCCCTCGCATCATGGAACCATGGAGGGGAGCATGTGGGCCGCTGGATCCCACCCACATCCTGGATCCTCCTGTGGAAACTCCCTATCCTACACGACACCCAGGATGCCAGATTCCCTTTTATTTTAAACACCATTCCCCTGGACACTTTATTTCCCCCATTTTGAACATTTTATGTTTATTGTTACTTCCAATAAACGCCTCTCCAAGTCTTGATGCCACACTGTGTCTGTCTCTTGCTCACCCCGCCACAACAGTAATAACACATACACTCACTGGCATTTCTTTCATAAACGCACAAACACAGAACAATAACAAGGTACATAGATGGAGGTTCTCATCTCTTCCTGTGAGCAAAACTGAAACTGGAACATCCGGGAAACAGCGTCTCAACTTTAGTTCCTTGGACATGCTTTCTGACTCCAAGTTTGACATAAATCATGCTGAATGCCAATGGTTGTCACGACGGACAGATTACCAAATGATATAACAGACAGAAATTTAGGTCATTATTCATTTACATTTTTTCCCTCTATTGCAGGTCTGAAACTTACTCTCCATGGTTACGATGGTAATATATGTTTACGGGAGGGAAGAACCAGTGGTGTTTTGCTAATAGTGATATATATATATGCACTCATGACCACTTTATTAGGTACACCTGTACACCTTCTTTTCCATGCGATTATCGAAACTATAATTAATATTAATACTCAAACTAGCCCGTCTGGCACCAAAAATCATGCCACGCTCGAAATCACTGAAATCACATTTTTTCCTCATTCTGATGGTTGATGTGAACATTAACTGAAGCTCCTGACCCGTATCTGCATGATTGTATGCATTGCACTGCTGCTACACAATTGGCTGAAATAATACATGCAAGTAATTTCAACAATTTTCATTTTAGGGCAAACTATTTCTTTAAGTAATAATATAGTGTTCTGTAAATGTTTTGAATGAACCAGAAGGGAAAAAAGGGAGGAACTGTGTGATTACAAGTTCTGCATCTGATGGTACATCTTTCCTGGAAGTTACTGGGAACATTTGGTGAGTACAGTTTCATACTGTTTAGTTCTTTCTTAGAGAAAGTAATGGAATATCCACATCACAAATGCCTGGAAATGCCTCCCCTGTCTGACTCAACCTCACTGTTTGGAAGTACTGTAAGGGGATCTACAACATACCACAACGTGAGGACCCTCTCACCATTTCTGTTAACCTTTCTTTCAACAGGAAATGTATGTAATGAACAAAACAGCAAAGATCCACATACCAGCATGTTTCATCCTAACTTTTTTCACGTACAAGCAAAATCTCTGTCCCCTTTGTGTGAACAGCATTTCTCAATGTGTTTACTTTACAGAGTAGATTTCATGTGGTCATGTCTAATACTTGTTCACAATATTTGGAAATGGATCATTCTGCTCAAATGCTTGAATTTCTAACAACTCTGTGTGTGTCATTTGTGACAGCTGTCTGTACAGTTTTCCCCTTTCATTTCTCAAAGAATATAAAGGTTTTTGTATCTGCTAATGGGCTTTGTAGAGGTACATTTCTGTGGCAGAACAAAGTAATGGTTACTTCAGTTTGGATCATTAATTTGTTTTCCTAATGGCACTGATTGGAGAAAAAAAGGACAGAAACTGCATCCTTATTAATATCCGTGCTCATGAAGAATGACTGAATTTGCTCATCAAACAAGAAAGACTAATTTCCAACAAACAGTTAAATGGAGCTGAGATTACTTTACTCAAATTGATAGCTAAAAACATAATGAAATTAGCCAAAATATTTAATCAGGCCCTCCAGGAATTTGCGATCCCAAGAATGTATGCAAATTCAACCAGTCTCTGCTTTATTTGCAGTAGCTTGCAATTTTGTATTATTTCTGCAATTTGTCTGCATAACCTGTGAATCTGATGAAATCCAATCACTTTTTATCCATATTGACTGCGGCAAAACAAGTGCTCGAAAATCTTAAAGCGGTCGAGACATATCAAACTGCACAGTATTTGTATCGCCTCCAAAATTACAAAGTAAGCATTTTCTCCTTGTCTCCTCCTCTGTGGCATGTCATTGACCCTGCCTGTATATGAACCCACAATGACCAAGAACATTTGCCATTACACATATATTAAAACAAAACCGTAATGTTTTTCGTTCACTATCTAAACTTTTAAACAGTGTGCGTACATCACAGCTAGGGTTTAATCTTCATGCGCTCTTCAGGAGCTGCTCTAAATGGTGTACGGTGCGAGTTGGTGATGGACTCAGATCATTTGGAGTGCTCTCATAATGCACCAGACAATGAGACTCAACATTCATGAAACGTGTTCATGATTGTCATTGTCATTAGCTTAATAATCCCTTATTTGCATAATGCAATGTGGTTAGAATTTGAAGTGCTCAATAATCACAGTTCTTTCACATAAACATGGTTAAATCAAATGATGATGATCAGCTAATGTAATAATCAAAGATCTGATATTGAATCCTCATTTTTGTTTTTAATTTACACTTATATTTTAGGTCTACTATTTGAACCTTACCAAAGTTTACTTGCATTTTCAGAAAATTATGATTATATAAAACTTTGATTTTTTTTATATTTTGATATCTTGATATCTTGAAAGTCCCTCTTTAGGGTTGAGTATTTCACCCAACTACTACTGGGAGTCTTGGAGAGAAAACTTTAGCTATGTATAGAATAGAATAAAAGTAGGCAGAGTATGCTGTCACGGAGAAACTCATGTAGGCAGAGGAATGGACACAATCGTGGGGTTTATTGACAGAGGGAATGGACAAGAGGCACAACAAACAGGTGAGGCAATCCAGACACAGGTATGACACAAACAGCAGGTGAGTAAACTCCAAACAGGGAAATATAACAATATGCAGATGAAGGGAAAACTCACAAAGTCTTTTGGTCTTTACAGGAAACGGAACCGAAACAGGAGAATCCAAATTCTGGAGAACAAACGGAGGATGAACTAACACTAAACTCTGACGAGGGGAACAATAACAGGTAAGTATATCATTACAGGTAAGACTAGACAAACTAGGGAGCCTGTAGTCTCTAGGGAAACACTGACAATGAGAACAGACAATGATTGTGAGTGAGAGTGGGGTTCTTATGCAGTCCTTGATTAGACACTGATGAAGTGCAGGTGCGTGTGATCAACTCAGAGGGGAGTGAGCACTGTGTGGATTGAGGGAGCAGATTGTGGCAGAACCCCCCCCCCCCAAAGGGCGACTCCTGGCGCCCAAAGATGGAAGAGGCAAGGGGGACACAGATGACAGGGGAGGATCCAGGGGACGATTAGGAGGAATTGGCGGATGGCCAGGGAGGAGTCTGTGGTTGATCAGGAGACCAGGGATGTGACCACTTGGCTGGGTCAGGAGGCTTGGGAGACATCCATAGAGCAGGGACAGGGTCAGGAGGTCTGGGAGGTGGCCACAGAGCAGGGACAAGGTCAGAAGGTCTGGGAGGCGGCCACAGAGCAGGGACAGGGTCAGGAGGCCTGGGAGGTGGCCACAGAGCAGGAACAGGGTCAGGAGGCCAGGGAGGTAGCCACAGAGCAGGGACAGGAGGCCTGGGAGGTGGCCACAGAGCAGGGACAGGGTAAGGAGGCCTGGGAGGTGGCCACAGAGCAGGAACATGGTCAGGAGGTTTGGGAGGCAGCTCTAGGAAGGGAACGGGGTCCGGCGGTTTGGCTGCAGGAGGTGGAAACTTAGTGGGCGTAGCCATAGGTGGATCCAGAGGACGGAGCAGCAGGAGTAGGAGAGTAGTTGAGATCCCAATGGCGGAGCTGGAGATGGGACCGGAGACGGAGTGGGCGGAGCAGTCGGAGGAGGAGTCTTAGGATGAAAAGCAGGTGGAGCCGCAGGAAGAGCAGGAGTTTGAGAGTCAGGAGGTGGAGCTGCAGGAGGATCAAAAGCTGGACACTCAGGAGGAGGAACTGAAATGTGGTTGGGTGGAGCCACAGGAGGATGGAAGATTTGGGTCTCAAGAGGTGGAGGTAGTGGCGGAGCAGGCTGAACCGAAGGAGCTGTAGTTTCAGGGGTGAGGGTGAAGCCATGGAAGATTCTGAGGGCAGAGCTGTGGAAGACTGAGGACGGAGCCAAGGGAGGCTCGACGAAGGCAGGCGGAGCCAGGAGAGGTTCAACAGGCGGAGCCAAGGAAGGCAGAGCCAGGAGATGCCCGAAGAGCAGAGCCATGGAAGGCGGAGCCACGGGAGGGTCGAAGGGCGGAACCAGGGAAGGCGGAGCCAGGAGATGCCTGAGGTGTGGAGCCAAGGAAGGTGGAGCCATGGGCGGCTTGAGGGGTGGAGGCATGGAAGGTTCAAGGAGTGGAGCTAGAAAAGGCGGAGCCGTGGGAGGCTTGAGGGGCATACCCATGGAAGGCGGAGCCATGGGAGGCTCAAAGGGTGGATCCAGGGAAGGCAGAGCCGTGGGAGGCTCGAGGGGCGGAGCCAGGGAAGGCGGAGCCATGGAAGACTTGAGGGACGAAGCCGTGGGAGGCCTGGAGCTAGAAACAATGGAAGGCTTGGAGCAAGGAGCCGTGGAAGGCTTGGAGCAAGGAGCCGTGGAAAGCTTGGAGCAAGGAGCCGTGGAAGGCTTGGAGCAAGGAGCCTTTAGTGACTGGGAACTGAATTCCTTGGTCGAGAGCACAGGCAGAGACTGAGGAACGACTTCCGTGGTCGTGAGCACTGGCAGCGACTGGGGAGTAGGAGCCCTTCTTTGCCTCCTCTTCTTCCCCACAGCTGGGAGTGTTGTTACGGGGATGGTCGAGACTACAGGCATTGGCTCTGGGACGGTCGAGGCTACAGGCATTGGTGCTGGCTTGTTAACCGTGGCAGGTATGGGCAATGGCTCATTTACCGTGGCAGGCATGGGTGTTGATAATCCGTGAGGAATGGTCTTCATGACCAAACGTACCGACATCAGTGGGGGATCATTCACTTTAGAAGATAGTGCAGAAAACAACGAGGTAAGCTCTGTGGTCTATGTTCGATATTGTGGTTGGGGTGACAAGTTGACAGAACTTAGTTGTGCAGGAGGATCTTGTTTAAATAGCTCCATCAATGCACCAGTCAGCTCCATGCTCTTGGTGATTGTGCTCGACGGTGTTAGTGGAATACCCGCTGAGTCCTTTTTGGTTGGTCTGTTCTTCTGTCATGGAGAAACTCGCAGAGGCAGAGGGATGGACTCAATCGCAGGGTTTATTGACAGAGGGAATGGACAAAAGGTGCAACAAACAGGTGAGGCAAACCAGACACAGGTATGACACGAACAGCAGGTGAATAAACTCCAAACAGGGAAATATAACAATATGCAGATGAAGGGAAAACTCACAAAGTCTTTTGGTCTTTACAGGAAACGTAAACGAAAAAGGAGATTCCAAACGCTGGGGAACAAACGGAGGATGAACTAACACTAAACTCTGACGAGGGGAACAATAACAGGTAAGTATATAATTACAGGTAAGACCAGACAAACTAGGGAGTCCGTAGTCACTGGGGAAACACTGACAATGAGAACAGAAAATGAATGTGAGTGAGAGTGGGGTACTTATGCATTAGACACTGATGAAGTGCAGATGCATGTGATCAACTCAGGGGAGAGTGAGCGCTGTGTGGAGTGAGGGAGAGGGAGCAGATTGTGGCATGAGAGAGCCCTGGATTTCGCCTTGGCCTGTCGGTCCCTTGAAATTGCCTCAGCTCTGCATTTCCTCGGCTCCACTGCGGTCCTTCAGCCTGTCGGCTTTGCCGGGTTCCCTCATCCCTCTGGCTTCTCCTTGGTCTGTCGGTCACCTGGCTCCGCTTTGGCTCTCCGATCCTCTGGCTGCGCCTCGTCCCTCCGATCTGTCAGCTGCACCGGGGACCTCCTTCCCTACGGCTCCACCTTGGTCCTCAGTCCCACCGGCTCCACCTCAGTCTTCCGATTCCCCCAACTCCGCCTTGCTCCTCTGAGCCTCCAGCAATGCCTTGGTCCTCCCTGCCATCGGCTCCACCCTGGCCCTTCGAGTCTTCGGCTACTCTCCGGGCGCCAAGTTCCATGGTTCTGCCCCTCAAGCCTCTCACGGCTCTGCCTTACATGGCTCCGCCCCTCGAGCCTCACATGGCTCCACCCCCCATGGACTATGCCCTGGTCACATGCCCCACACCTCAAGACATCCCCCCCCCCCCCAGCTCCCTACAGAACTTTATTTCAATTTTTACGTGTTTTGTTTGTGTTGGGGCGTCAGGAGCCGCCCCTTAGTGGGGGGGGATATGTCATGTGTATTTTGTTGATTCATGTCTTTTATTTGTTAAGTTTAGTTCCTGTTTCATGTCATGTGATCCCTGTGATTTCATGTTTTCCCTCCAAGTTCATGTGTCATGTTTTCATTGGTTTATTGTTTATTGTTCTGTTTGTTCATTGGTTTATGTTCCCCCATGTCCATGTATTTAAGCCCTCATGTTTGCATTGTCTAGTTGTCAAGTATTGAATGTGAATGTTTATAGTCAAGCCATGTTTATAGTCAAGTCATAGTCAAGTTCATGTTTTTGTTTTATGTTTCACGTTTGTAGTTAGGGTTATTGGTTATCACGTTTGTAAATAAACTGCACTTGGGTTCTTCATCTTCACGTCATCGTCTTCGTCATTGCCAGCGCAGCCAGCACGTTACAATACTTCACATGTTAGTTTCATGAACCTATTGAAAGTTTCATCAAAGCTTAAACTCTTACAAGTTCTCCCATGCCAATAGTTCATCCCAAATTAATCTACATCTACAACTGATTGAGAAATCATGAAAACTAGGGATGCACCGATATGAAAATATTTGGCATATACTTGCCACGGTCGGACCTCCGTCAGCAGAGTCAGACCACCGGCAAGCCGATCAATATTCACTATCCGTAATAATGTCCTTCCAAGCAATAATGAATAAATTCAAATGTACACCTGTCTCAATAACCATTGCAAATATTTTCAGTGAATAGATTAAAGATACAAATCAAAATATCATTACAAATCAATATATGGTAAAAATAAATGGATTTGCATACATTTTGGATGAAATACATAGCCTATTATTGAACTGTCTGGGTCAAGCTTTTTTCAAATTAATCGAACATCTCGTCATTTTGTGTGCATCCAGTGTTATCCATAGGCATCCGTGACCATTTAAATGATACATGATAAATCTGACAGTTTAATTCAAACTTGTGCATTTTCATCTGCAAAGCCCATAACTTTTAGAATGTGTTTTAGATGGCTTTCACTTAAGCATGTCTTAATGCCAGTGACCACACTATGTCTTTGTAGGCTATGCCATTCATAATTCAAAATAAAATATTTTATTAATCATCATGTATTTGTATGTGATTTATAATTCAAAATAAAATGTTATTTCATTAATCATTTCCATTTTTGCTGTTTGTCCATGATGCAGTGTTTATTTAGCATAAAAAGACGTGGCCACATAATATTATGTCGAGGGAACATCGTCCTTTTCTTGTGGCCACAAGAAAAGAATGCTGTTACCTCGCCATTAAAAGTCATGGCCATGAGAAAAGGATGTCGTTCCCTCAACATATTATCTAGTGGCCACAACATATCACATTCCCACGAGTTAATATGATGTGGCCATGACAAAAGGAAGTGAACCGAACCCGTCCCTTCCTGGGCACCGTACCCCCTTTTAAAATCTGTATTATAGTGTAAAATGGACAATGGAGAATGCCATCCAGATTGCTAGAGGGCGCCGCTTGCCCACACAGCACTGACAGAAGTGCTGAGTGCAGAAACGCAGCCTTTTAAGGTTTAGTAATTGTGCAAAGACCATATTACAATTTCATACTTAATTCAATCAATAATGCAACATTAATGGAAATCATATCGATGTAGCAGAAGTCAAAGTCTGCTGGCTTCGGATGGTTTCCCTCATTATGAAGCCTAGAGGTAAGTGCCGTTTTCACATCTGTCACATCCATTTATTAGAGGTGCCAACCCTTCAACATATCGTGCTATTTTTATTTTGGGATTGTGCATTTAAGTGTGTTACTAATTAATTATAAATCAAACAACGGTTTTTCATATCGGTGTTTTTATGCTTATTATAACCGATAAGATATATCTGGCCGATAAATATTGGCACCCAATACATCGGTCCATCCCTAAATGAAAACCTTCTTATACATTTTTAATTGATCCTATTTAAGGGTGGGTATCAGGTGCTCCCTCGCTACAGTCAACACACTCAAAGCTCAAGTGGAATGACGATAGAATTTCAAGTAGAACTGTTACAACACTTCAGCTCACTTTGACCAGAATCTGATATTGTAGTTTCCATAATGGAATCCATAATGTAGTTTAGAAGTCACTTACAAACACAAAGACAAATGATCATCACCAGCTGAGGCGGCTGTTTTCTTAGCACTGCCCTTAATATTGAATGTCTTTATAATAATGTGAGTGGTTTCACGCTTTGTCTCCCCCTGTGAATTTTAGATTGTATGTGGACCCTCAAAACTATTACCCTCGTAAACAATGGGTTCTATAGCATTTTCAGTTATTTTGATCATTCTTAATTATGTATTTGTTTTTGATTGAATTAGAAATGCAATGAACCTCTCTCGTGCAGTGGTGTAGCCAGAAACATAACTCTGTGCCATGGGAAAACAGGGTGTGCAAGAAACTGCACAATAAAGTGCCATGAACTGTTAACAACTGTTGCATTATTGTCTTTTTAGCTCTTAGTTATATTTCAGCCCTGTGTTATGTTATAATGACTATAACGTGGGCCTATTTAATTTTATTTTGTATTATTAATACTACTTTTGTCAGAAAAACTGAAATCTGTCACAAATTGTATCGATAATTTTGGGACGATTCATAATTATTTTCCGAAGATGAAGATTTGTTTATGAATATTTAAGAAGTCACCTTAACAGGCAGATAATGGCTCATCATTAAATCAATCATGGTCACAACTTTATGGTGTATAACACATTATGAACAAATCACCACGTAAAGGAGCGTTACAGTAATCTACCTTTCCAAGTGTATTCTCAAAATATCTTATATGCATATGTTGTAATTGTGGAAGAAAATACAACACCTGAAATCCAATACTACAGGTCTACTCAGTATTTTTTATTTTCTTTCTTTCTTTTTTTGTGCTGCTACCAACAGTATATGAATAATGATGAAGAAAGCCGAACTCGGTCAAATTTCCTTTCAAGGCAAGTCAGTCCACTCTTTCACTTGGCGGCCATCTTTGGCATGCTCTCAAGCAGAATAGGCAGCTATTTTCTATGTAAACAAGTGACATAAAAGGACAGCTCTTATCTATTTGAATGAGGAATGACCGGCATCTTTCAAAAGGTTGGTCAAGATTATGTTTAAAGAACATATTTCAAATTAGCAGTAAAATCTGACAACAATGGTATCATACCTTGTGCTTCTCATGCTCAAAAACGCTGTTTTTCAGGCTGGTTCAGCTAATGCGCATGTACATTCTCAAGTTGATTGACAGGCGATCTCTGTATCTAAAAAGTGATAGGCTCTTTTACCAGTAAGGCAGGACTTCCTTTTCTACAGTTGTGCATTCCAATTTCACCCATTCATTTTAATAGAAATGATCTGTCTCTGCTAAATAGTCACTGACTCTGTATAGCATAAACGTGTACTTAATTGTGTCCTCACATGGTCATTATAATCGATTATTAAATGCCATAAACGATGTGTTGAATGTTCATCATCACATGGATGAATTATTTACACATCTACTAAGCATTAAAACATTTTTGGGTGTGCAAGCTAACATTTTGGGTAGAATTTGCACACCCTGGCACACCCATGGCTACGCCAATGCTCTTGTGTCTCTTATCAGGAATTTGTTTAATCTGTCTTATTTCTCTGCATATAACTGCATTGCAGTAACTATAGGAAGACTGTCAAACATTCACTGAGCTGCAGGTGTTCCTGTGGAGATGTGTGGGAGAGAGAGGAACTGAATTACAGTTATCAGAGCCCACAGGCTCCATCTGAGAGACCAATCATTTCTGTTTTTCAAATGAGTCCCATCAAGATTGTCTAACATTGTGAGTCACGTCCCAGAAGTGCAGCTTATTTTCAGGTTGCAAAAATCTTAATGGAGCTAAAAGGCATTGCAAAAGGTTTTCCCTTTACCCCTTGTTTAAAGAAATAGTTCACCACAATTTTCAGAAATGAAAGTTCTGTTATCATTTACTCACCCTCATGCCATTACAAAATTTGCATGACTTTATTTCTTCTGTGGAAACACAAAAGGTGAAGTTTTGAAGAATGTACTGGATGCTCTTTTTCCATCATATTCAATTTTCAATAAGGATGAAAAAGCACACTAAAAGTATAGTAGGAGTGAGACCTGAGCAACTTTGACAAGGGCCAAGTTGTTATGGCCAGACGACTGGGTCAGAGCATCTCTGAAACGTCAAGGCTTGTGGGGTGCTCCAGGACAGCAGTGGTGAGTATCTACCGACAGTGGTCCGAGGGGGGACAAATCACAAACCAGCGCCAGAGTGTTGGGCACCCAAGGCTCATCGATGCACAAGGGAAGCAAAGGCTATTCCGTCTGGTCCGAACCGACAGAAGGTCTACTGCGGCACAAGAACATTTTCACAGAAAAGTTTAATGATGGACACGGGAGGAATGTGTCACAACACACAGTGCATTACACCCTGCTGCGTATGGGGCTGCATAGTCGCAGATCGGTCAGAGTGCCAATGAAGACCCCTGTCCACCATCGAAAGTGAATACAATGGGCATGCAAGCATCGGAACTGGACCTTGGAACATAGCCCCGGGAAGTAGAGGTGCTGAGGGTGCTGCAGCACCCCCTGTCAGCATTCCAGCACACCCTGTGAAGTGCTGTGAAACAGTGTATGCATGAAACATTTATGACAATTCATTAATGTTATTAGAAAACCGTTGTATTCTGTGTTAATCTCATTAAAGACCCCCTCCAGTGAAAATCAAGTTTTAAACCTCGTTTACAAAAAAACTTGGTTTTTTATATGCTAGAAGACATACCATGAGTAAAATCAGCAGTCAATGCCATGGCTGAGCATTTTCATCTTGGAACTGCATTGTACTAAAGACAGTCTCCAAAACGCAGATTGAGACAGCCAGGGTTTCATATGTCACAAACCAAAGGAACCAATCCCGTCAACTTGCAGGGTGAGACTTTCTATATCAATAGCATACGCTACGGCGAAGGAAGGGGTATCAGGTGAAGCCAGGTGTAGCTACGTATCGGCATTTTGCAAGACATGTTCTGTTTTCTGATGCAAAGTTGTGAAAGGACAAATGGCGAGCCTTCATGTATTACCAAAGGGTCTGAAAATCCGAGATAAATGGGTGCAGTTTATTTGTAAAAATTGTAATGTCCCAGAAAAACTTCCAGAGAAAACTCGGGTTTACAGTAGTCATTTTCCAGAGAACTGTTTTGAAAATTTTACCCAAAAACAGATGGGTTTTGCCACTAATCTTATATTGAAGCCCAACGTGGTTCTATCAATTTACCCTGGGGACACAGCGAGCCCGAGCTGCAGGCAAGCGGTGCAGTGGTGTGTGGGGATGGGGGCGGACACGAATTTGCATATTCATAGTTCCGTGCATACTAAATGAGGCAAAGGTCTAGAGTTAGATGTGAGCCATTTTAAGGCATAAAGGGATTATTTTCATGAAGAAAAAAAACTTTTAAATATGTAATTTTGATGAACAAAGATGAGTTTTTAGGGATTAAACAAGTGACTGGAGAGGGACTTTAACGAAAGTAATGACGAACACGTGTGGGGTAGTTTTATTTCATACACAATAATGAAGATGACAAGAAAAAGTTTATGACAAAAATGTAATGATATTAAATGAATTTTTTTTTACTCTATGAAAATGTGAGGAGAAAAAAATAATACTGAAAGACATTAACAGTGCACTAATAATTTTTTCAAGAAGAATAATCAAGAAAGAATGTATCAGAAAATCCAGGATGGGGATCTCCCCATTTGAGCTGCATTAATTGAGCTGATCACCAATCACCTGTCTAAAACACGGAAAATTATTAACAGTCCCTAAAACGATTAACAACACCATAATAATACTAGCTTATACTTTATACTCTTAAAATGCTATTATTTCTGGAGCGTGGGTTTTAACAAGGACAGATTTTATAGCCTATGTTATATATGTTATGATCATTAATCTAAATCTGTTCATAAAAATGTTTCAATAAATGTTTATACATTTTTTCAAATGTATAAATAAATGGTTAAAGTTTTTTATATGTGACTGACACATTTTTTTTTATAGTGTTTGCACGGTTTTATAGTGTTATAGTGTATTATAGTGCAAGTTTGATTTTATTTCTCCAGCACCACATCCCCCTTTTCTAAAATCATTCCCTCGGCTCTGCCTTGGAGCATTAGAAGAAGGTCACTTGGTCTGATGAGTCTCGTCTTCTTTTACACCACGTGGACGGCCGTGTACGTGTGCACCTTTACCTGGGGAAGTGATGGCACCAGGATGCACTGTGGGAAGATGACAAGCCGGTGGAGAGAGTTTGATGCTTTGTCCGGCCATTCATGTGAATGTCAATTTGACATGTGCCACCTACCTAAACATCGTTGGAGGCCAGGTACACCTCTTCATGGCAATGGTATTCCCTGATGGCAGTGGCCTCTTTCAGCAGGATAATGCGCCCTGCCACACTGCACACATTATAATAATAATAATAATTGTATTTATGTATCACCTTTTAGCAATTAAGGTGCTTCACAAAATATAAAATAAAAAACAAATACAGTAAAACCCAACACATTCACATAGTCATTCACATAAAAGCAAGTCTATAAAAATGAGTTTTTAAATGAGACTTACAAACAGTCACCGATTCAACAAATCTAATATCCCAAGTTAGTGCATTGTACAGGAATGGTTTGAGAAACATGATGAAGAGTCCAATTGAGCATCTGTGGGATTTGCTGGACCAACTAGTTTGATCCACGGCGGTTCCATCTTAAAACTTAGAAGACTTATGGATTTGGAACAAAATATTGAGGAATACAGGTTGATAAGAATTTACATATCTGGCTGAACTATTCCTTTTAAGATGTGTATGGCTTTTCATATTATTTCCTTTTTAAAAAAAAAAAAAAAAAGTTCTGCTCATGGGAGCCTTTATACCAGTTCAGAAAAAAATATTATGAACCATGCTTTCTTAACATCACTCATAATGTTAAAGTCCTTTGCTGTATGAGATAAGTGTTTTATGTGTTATTTTCCTTCTTCGATTTAAGAGAGAGCTCAACAAGAATACACACTGTTTTGAATAATTCATTACATTGGTCCTGTGCCTTTAGCTTTCAGCACAGTGTTGTGACTGCATGTGAATTCTTTCAAAGCTTTTTAGTGCAGACACTGAAGCAAAGGACAGGGACATATAAGAGATTGTATGAATAATTGTCTAAACGCAGTCTTTGCTAATGCCTGTGAGTTCATGTCAGAGCATGACATCTTGAAAATATATATATATATATATATATATATATATATATATATATATATATATATATATATATTTGTCTTTTACAGTAATTTAAGAAAAATCCAGCATTAATTTTGACTTGGAGACAATAAGTGTTTGCATCAAATAATAGTACCCAGGGATATACAGTATGTCAGAGAGAATGGTGCAGCTGTATGGCTAAAAAGCATAAACTTTGAAAATCAACTTGGTGACAGAGATGAAAACTGCATCCATGGACAAAGACAGAAAAAAAATAAAAAATAAATAAATAAATGAGAGAGTGTGACTTCAAACCTTTTAAAGAAATGTTCTTAGGAACACAAGAAGCAACCAGTTCTTTGATCTCACACAATATTCTACCTCAAACACAAGAGCACCCCCGCTAAGAGTAAAACACCCTGATACAGTGAAATCACACTCATTCATGAGAGTGATTCATTATGAGAGTGTTTTTTGTTTAACAGCATTTATTCTCACCACCCCCTGCAAAGTAAATGGAAAGAAATGTAGTGCATGCAGAACTGTCCCTGGTACCATGAAATACAGACATGATTTTCCCAGTGCTGGATGTAACAATTATGAAGGCACAGTGAATGATGTGGTCTAAATGTGTTGTGCTAAATGAAAAAACAAGTGACATATTACCATCCTGTGGGACCAATACATCACTTTTAAATTAACATTCAATAGCAAAAGATAGAAACTGTATTGACCTGTATTTCAAGAGTCATGTCAGCATTTTTTGCAGAATATCCTAAGGAGAAGGTCTCCCTCCAACAATGCTTGTTGCCCTTCTGTCACTCACTCGACATTGTGTTGATGTAGTTACACTAGGGGTCGCCCTTGGGAGCCCCAAACACCTCTAATCTTTGAGAAAAAGCCAATGAGAATTGGCGAGTGGAATTTGCATGCCACTCCCCCAGACATAGGGGTATAAAAGGAGCTGGCTCGCAACCACTCATTCAGATTTTTTCTTCGGAGCCGAGCGGTTGTGCGTCAGCAAGCTGAATTCTACTGCCGGTCCATTCACCTCAAAAGAAGCGTATGCCGTTGGATATATGGCGCATTCCAGCGGCTTTCTCTCCTTCTGCATGCTTAGTGCAGACTACGCCCCTGGGCGCTTCGACAGCGCTACTAAGAGATTATGTATCTCTGCAAAGAGTATATTTTCCTCTATTAGAGCAGCACATTGACGTGAACGTCTTTTTAAAGATGCGTCTTTTTAAAGATGCCATTCCGTCTTTGTGTAATTCCTGGATGCGGTCATTATCTTTCCGCCGCTGATGGCTAGGGGCGCTGCCTCACGTGTCTGGGCCATGCTCACAGTGAGGCAGCGTTTGTGGATGGTTCGTGTTCTCATTGCGAGAACATGACCATGGCAACGTTGCGGTCGCGGCTTTCCCTTTTCAGAGGGAAAGCCACTCCAGCCGCCCCCCACGCTGGGCCTTCTACCCAGGTAAATCCCCATGGACCTCCTGTTCCACAGCACGCTCATTTGCCCCCGTCAAGTTCCGAGGTGCGACCAGCTCACCTCACGGCCAGCTTAATGTCTCTTTCGGGGCTTGTGAGCAGGATGAGTCCTTGATCGCAGCATCCGAGAGCGCGCTGGTATTGTCAGATGCCGAGGACTCGACTGGGCTGCCACCTTCGGGTGTTCCCGCCCAGTCTGAGTCTGACGCAGAGCTGACCGCCATGCTTGCCCGGGCTGCCGCGAGGTTCGGGTTGGACTGGAACCCTCCACCCTCCCCTGAGCCCTCATGGCTAGATGATTGGTTCCTGGGTTCGGGGTGCCGCTCACAGCCCCGTCACCGACCCCCACAACACCGGGTACATGGAGCAAGGTAAGTGCTTCGAGGGCCCCCTCGGTGCAGCCACAAGTTCGAGACGAAGCAAGGCTCCTCGACATGGCGTCCCCTGCTCCCCCCCGCCGCAAGGCCCCACCCTCAGGTATGTTAGACATGATTGTCCCCTTAAAGCTTGGACGCGTGGTTAGCGCTTTCCAACCCGTCGTGGTGGCTGGCCAGGCCATCCGACTTGGCTTTGCGATTCAGTTCACCAGGCGCCTGCCCCGGTTCAGCAGCGTCCGCTTCACCTCGGTATGTGGAAGACCAAAGTGGCCTACTACCAGAAGTGGTAGACACAATCACTCAGGACAGGGCTCCCTCTTCGAGGCAGCTTTATGCCCTGAAGTGGTGTTTGTTCGCGAGCTGGTGTTCTTCCCGAGGTGAAGACCCACAGAGATGTGCAGTTGGGTCTGTGCTTTCCACCCTGAAGGTGTATGTGGCCGCCATAGCGGCACACCACGATGCAGTGGATGGTAAGTCCTTAGGGAAGCTTGACCTGATCATCAGGTTCCTGAGAGACGCCCGGAGGCTGAATCCTCCTAGGCCACAAAAAATCCTCTTTCCCTCATGGGATCTCTCCGTAGTCCTCCTGGGCATTCAGAGAGCCCTGTTTGAGCTGCTAGAGTCAGTCGAGCTGAAAGCCCACTCTTTGAAGACAGCCCTCCTGATTGCACTCACCTCAATTAAGAGGTTTGGGGACATGCAGGCATTCTCTGTCAGTGATACTTGCCTCGAGTTCATTCCAGTAGACTCTCACGTGGTCCTGAGACTCCGGCCGGGCTATGTGCCCAAGGTTCCCATGACCCCCTTCAGGGATCAGGTGGTGAGCCTACAAGCACTGCCCCGGGAGGAGGCAGGCCTAGCCCTGTCGTTGCTGTGTCCAGTGCATGCTTTGCGCATCTACTTGGTTTGCACGCAGAGCTTTAGACACTCTGAGCAGCTCTTTGTCTGCTTCAGCGGACAACGGAAAGGGAACGCTGTCTCCAAACAGAGGCTTGCCCACTGGATCGTGGATACCATCGCTCTGGCATACCAAGCCCAGGCTGTGCCTGCCCCTTTGGGAAAACAAGCACACTCTACAAGGAGTCTGGCATCCTCGTGGGCACTGGCCAATGGAGCCTCTCTAGCAGACATTTGCAGAGCAGCGGGCTGGTCAACACCCAATACCTTTGCGAGATTTTACATTCTCCGGGATGAGCCGGTTTCGTCCATGATTTGTCAGGTACGAACAGGTAAGTTTGGTAATACGGAACAGCTGGCTAGGTGTATCACTTGCGTATAGTGCCTTTCCCCTCTGTGAGGTGAAGACATGCGCTTCTTCTCCCATGCAAGTTCATGAACCTGTGAATCCTGGATGTCCTTCCTCCCTAGCCCTGTGGCTCATGAATTCGGTGAAGGAATTCGCAATCGCAACCAGTACGTGTGCTAATATGCCCTGTACTGGGGTAGGTGCTCCACAGGTGCACCTGTGGTGTATTTTCCGAGATATAGTCTCCCTGTCGGCAGTCCCGTGTCTCCCTTGGGCAGAGCCCTATCTGCCCCTGGTTGCTGTGTTGTAGAGCTCCTCCCCTTCAAGGCAAGATCTACCACCGCGCCTCTTCCATGTGTGGCTGGTGAACCCACGTGATGTATTGCCACATGTTACCTCCCCTTCGGGCAGGATGTGGTCTCTGCGGGATCTTTTCCCCCTGAAAGAATAGGAAAGGGAAAGAACACCTTCCCCAATTAACCTATATGATGTAGTGTGCATAGTGTAAAACAGAATATGCCCCACTATATTTTCAGAGGGCGATAACGGTGGAAAAGTTCATAGCTTTTTGTAGCCAAGACTTTTAGGTATGTGCCTATGTAAAAATTGACTTTCAAAGATAAATCTTGTATGCATTTATACATTTGACAGACACTTTTATTCAAATCTTCTTTGAGAAATTTTCTTTTGGAGTAAAAAGTATAACAATAGCCACCGTCTCCCCTACGCTAAAAAAATCATATAGGAAATAAAATGTGAATGTATATATATATATATATATATATATATATGTATATATATTTTATTTGTTTTGTTTTTTTTTTGTTGTTTTTTTGGCCATTTTCCATCCCAATAAGGTTGTTAAAAAAAAAAAAAAAAACCCTGAGAAACCCTTACTCATTTTAAGAGCCTCTGGTAAATTAAAAGCCTTCAGTTGCTCCGGTCCCAGACAATTATCAATTGCCTTCTCTTAACTGACAGTCTATTAATGGCACTCTAGGCCGTGAAACCTCACATATTTTATAACAATCTTTCAACATAACTCCTTTAGCCATATTAAAGTCTATGCAAGTAAAGCACAAAATGTTCTTTGTAACACCCTTGAATCTGCACTTGTTCAAAGTTGCAAAAATGCAAGTTGAACACTTACAGGATGTATACTGTAAGTGACATATGTAATTCTTAAAGGTGTAGTTAATCTAAAAATCAAAATTCTGTAATCATTTACTCACCCTTAAAGGTGCACTCAGTAAATTGTTTTAGTATGTTGTCTGGACTAACACTGACACCTAGCGGTGTGGATGCTGCATCATTCAAAATCAATAGTTTTCATTTACAGATGCCATAGTAGAAATTCACTATTCACAGTCAGCCACAATTCATTTAATCCATGAGTTAAAGTATCCAATAACAGGGTGATTACTAAGATTAAGTGAGTACTATTCAGCTGGTCATGTGATCGTAAAATGGTGGCCCCCATGAGGAGACCCTCTCCCTGTAGAATAAAACAGCTTTAATAAGGTTACTGATATGACTGGAGTCTTAATCTCATGCAAGTGTACATGATTTTATACATATGTTTCAAAATTAAAATTAATATCTTTACGAGTAAAACCTTTTATATGAGGAAAAAAATGACTGAGTGCACCTTTAAGTTTTTCCATGCAGAAATGGCTTTCTATCTTTCACACAAAAGGAGATGTTAGACAGAATGTTTACCTCAGTAACCATTTTCTTTCGTTATTTGGAAAGAATTATGCAATTCTGCCTAACATCTCCTTTTGTGTCACAGGGGTTGGGAACAACATGAGGGTTAGTAAAGGATGACAGAATATTATTTTTTTGGGTAAACTATCCCTTTAAATGTATTTAATGAAATAATATAATCAAATAAACTGCTCAGTTACCATGTATTAACATTTAGTTTATAGAACTGCTGTACAAAAACAATTTCACATGAGCAAGAGTGATGTTGTACTGAATATCAGCTCAGCTGTGATTATCTACGGCTTTGCGCCTAAGGAGCAATCAGAGCCATGCCAATATTCAGTACAACGGCACTCTCATAAAAACTTTGAAACCACAAATATTTTATTGAACATGATAAAGTTTAAGTTTGATTTACATTATTCTTTTGCAGTTACTCCTTTGTTATTCCAAAATGGCTCAATTGACCTTCGTGACCATCACACTTTTTTTTTTTTTTCATTAACGAAATGGATAATATTCTAAAGTGGGCTGGAATAAAGAGTGACATTGTAAGGCATAATGTTTTTTCGTAACAGAAATCGTTCAGTTATGCAGTAATTTGATTGAAATCTGTGGAGACTGAATCAGAATAAAGAAAAATGATTGTCACTGTCACAGAGAAAAGCATCATTTGATAGCGATTACACACCTGAAAACATTAATGTAAGTGAACAGAACTGCTTATAATATCTCAACGTCAACACATAACAAAGTTCAAAACTGTTTATTTACTATAGATTTTACTATTACATGAATCGGTACATAAATTAATTAACGTTCAGTTATAAGCTTTAGTTTACCTTGGAGGAAATGTAGGTGTCCTCGCTGATGTTATTCATGCACATTTGTGAATTTAATCCATAGTATGCTCTTCTTGACATTTATTTAAAGTGTTTTGTTGTTGTTTTTTTTAAGAAAGAAAAACACTGCATGTA
Source organism: Myxocyprinus asiaticus (assembly GCF_019703515.2). Lineage (NCBI taxonomy): Eukaryota > Metazoa > Chordata > Actinopteri > Cypriniformes > Catostomidae > Myxocyprinus > Myxocyprinus asiaticus. Next base: position 13,600,675 of record NC_059353.1, read on the forward strand.
TCCTCTGAGTACCTCGTGTCACTATTACAGGTGACCCATCAACATTGTGTTTACATTTTTTGGATAATTTTGATAAAATCACGCTTAAAACTACTCAAACACACATTACTCCCGTAGACTCTCATTGGAAAAAAGCAAACACGTGCCAGAGTAATGGCAGACAGTTGTTACGACAGGATTGGTCAGAAACGCTTTTAAGGCTGGGCTTACCGAAGGGTCAATTAGAAATGGAAAATGTGGATCACAACATTGGCTTCTGACATTTTGAGGGAACTTTTTTTCATTTCAAGCACATTCATCTCCCTGGTGACTTGGATAAACAAGGCTTAAGAAGAATGGGACCTTAAAACAGAATTCATGTCCAAACACTTAGGTAACCATCCTTGGCTTACCGTCAGGCCTGGTCAAGGTTACATTCTCACAAGTAGTGTAGTCTAGGGTATACGCAGGCATACGCCGTATGCCCACCTATCTTTCTTAGGATTTTGTGTATGCCCACCTAAAATAAGTGATGATATGTATGGCCGCCAGATCAACGAGTAGGCTTTTGACTTGGAACTTTTAATCTATTAACAAGATTCTGCAGCACCGGTGAGTGAATTGTGTTTGTTATTTTATTTTAAAAAGTGTACAGAGATTCTCTCTAAACGCGCACAGAGCTGCAGGAGGAGGGAGCGCAACTGATAGCACTGGCAAGACAGACAGACCGACTAATCTGATCCACCAATCAGAACACTCATTTCAGACGTGATTGGATATTTGCTTACCAATAATATTTCCCGTTTCAGTAAGGGGTGGGACATTTCCAGTGTCTAATGCACATCATTTTTATTTCCCTGCTAAATGTAAATATATACATTTAAATGTACATATGCAATTAAACATTGTGTAAATACTGCATGTTTGTGCAAAAGTGCTAGTTTTTGATCCTCTTCGCAGATGTTGGACAACTGTGTCCCTTAATGACATGACATTTCTTGTTTGCCTTTTACTGCTGCCAGTGATGCCTTTTTCTCGTGATATCATATCATTTAAATTTATATTTCTTAGGTAAATAATTTCACTATACACAGAAAAGCACATTATAGTTCACAAATAAAACAAATAACCATTAATTCTTATGTAGGCTATATATGGTAATTCTAGATAACGTGTTAACGTGTACATTACTACACTCATATTAGCTATACAATGCTTAACAGTTTGTTGTGTATTATGTATATACAGGTGCATCTCAATAAATTAGAATGTCGTGGAAAAGTTCATTTATTTCAGTAATTCAACTCAAATTGTGAAACTCATGTATTAAATAAATTCAATGCACACAGACTGAAGTAGTTTAAGTCTTTGGTTCTTTTAATTGTGATGATTTTGGCTCACATTTAACAAAAACCCACCAATTCACCATCTCAAAAAATTAGAATACATCATAAGGCCAATAAAAAAAAACATTTTTAGTGAATTGTTGGCCTTCTGGAAAGTATGTTCATTTACTGTATATGTACTCAATACTTGGTAGGGGCTCCTTTTGCTTTAATTACTGCCTCAATTCGGCGTGGCATGGAGGTGATCAGTTTGTGGCACTGCTGAGGTGGTATGGAAGCCCAGGTTTCTTTGACAGTGGCCTTCAGCTCATCTGCATTTTTTGTTCTCTTTTTTCTCATTTTCCTCTTGACAATACCCCATAGATTCTCTATGGGGTTCAGGTCTGGTGAGTTTGCTGGCCAGTCAAGCACACCAACACCATGGTCATTTAACCAACTTTTGGTGCTTTTGGCAGTGTGGGCAAGTGCCAAATCCTGCTGGAAAATGAAATCATCATCTTTAAAAAGCTGGTCAGCAGAAGGAAGCATGAAGTGCTCCAAAATTTCTTGGTAAACGGGTGCAGTGACTTTGGTTTTCAAAAAACACAATGGACCAACACCAGCAGATGACATTGCACCCCAAATCATCACAGACTGTGGAAACTTAAAACTGGACTTCAAGCAACTTGGGCTATGAGCTTCTCCACCCTTCCTCCAGACTCTAGGACCTTGGTTTCCAAATGAAATACAAAACTTGCTCTCATCTGAAAAGAGGACTTTGGACCAATGGGCAACAGTCCAGTTCTTCTTCTCCTTAGCCCAGGTAAGACACCTCTGACGTTGTCTGTGGTTCAGGAGTGGCTTAACAAGAGGAATACGACAACTGTAGCCAAATTCCTTGACACGTCTGTGTGTGGTGGCTCTTGATGCCTTGACCCCAGCCTCAGTCCATTCCTTGTGAAGTTCACCCAAATTCTTGAATCGATTTTGCTTGACAATCATAAGGCTGCGGTTCTCTCGATTGGTTGTGCATCTTTTTCTTCCACACTTTTTCCTTCCACTCAACTTTCTGTTAACATGCTTGGATACAGCACTCTGTGAACAGCCAGCTTATTTGGCAATGAATGTTTGTGGCTTACCCTCCTTGTGAATGGTGTCAATGATTGTCTTCTGGACAACTGTCAGATCAGCAGTCTTCCCCATGATTGTGTAGCCTAGTGAACCAAACTGAGAGACCATTTTGAAGGCTCAGGAAACCTTTGCAGGTGTTTTGAGTTGATTAGCTGATTGGCATGTCACCATATTCTAATTTTTTGAGATTTGTGAATTGGTGGGTTTTTGTTAAATGTGAGCCAAAATCATCACAATTAAAAGAACAAAAGACTTAAACTACTTCAGTCTGTGTGCACTGAATTTATTTAATAAACGAGTTTCACAATTTGAGTTGAATTACTGAAATAAATGAACTTTTCCATGATATTCTAATTTATTGAGATGCACCTGTATTAGTTTATTAATTAGAGTAATTATAAAGTATTAACAATTTTCATAGTAGCCTAATGAAAAGATCATTACTGACACCTATTAATTTAAATACATATTTAACATCAAGTTAATATACCATGGTTCTCAGTAGTGTACTGTACACCATGCTAGCAAGAAACTTACCCTGATATACACTGACGGCCAAAAGTTTGCAATAATGTCAAGTCAAGTCAAGTCAAGTCAACCTTTATTTATAGAGCACATTTAAAAACAACAGAAGTTGACCCAAAGTGCTTTACAGATAAAAAATAAAAATAATAAAAAAGACAGAGTGATTTAAAAACAGATTGATTTAAAGTTAAATATAAAACATAATAAAATAAATAAAAACATTTAAAATACAACATCATGTATTTATCTATTTCAAACTATTCAATGATCTATTCAAAAGCTACTGAATATAAATATGTTTTTAAAAAAGATTTAAAAATGGCTAATGATGAAGCTGACCTCACATGGAAAGGGATAAAATTCCAGAGATTAGGACCCATCACAGAAAAGGCAGGGTCACCCTTAGATCTATAGCGACAATAAGGAACCCTTAATAAAAGTTGATCAGAAGACCTTAGCACTCTGGTGGAGGAGTAAGGGTGTAGAAGGTATATATTGGGGCGCGAGACCAGATAGTGCCTTGTAGACATAAATCAGAATTTTAAAATCGACCCTGAATTTCACTGGAAGCCAGTGTAGATAATGTACAGATTTTGCTCTTATGGAAAGAAATTAGTACTTTTATTCACCAAGGTGGCATTCAATTGATCACAATGTATAGTCAGGACATAAATAATGTGAAATTTACAATTTGATAAAAACGTTCAGAACTTCTTAAACTACTTCAAAGTGTTCTCATCAAACAATCCTCCACGTGCAGAAATGACAGCTTTGCAGATCCTTGACATTCTAGCTGTAAGTTTGTCCAGATACTCAGGTGACATTTCACCTCGTTTTGAGAGAAATAACACCACCCTCGTGGAGAGAGCTCTCGCGGCCGAAGCTACAGAGGTTAGTTCACTCTCTGTCTCTGTAGCGGATGTAACCCGATCCTTCCGACGGGTGAATAGCCGCAAAGCCGCGGGCCCAGACGGCATTCCGGGCCGTGTCATCAGAGCATGCGCGAACCAGCTGGCTGGTGTTTTTACAGACATTTTCAACCTTTCCCTCTCTTTGTCTGTAATCCCCACATGCTTTAAAACATCCACCATTGTGCCTGTTCCAAAGCAATCAAAAATAACTTGCTTAAATGACTGGTGTCCTGTTGCTCTGACCCCCATCATCAGCAAATGCTTTGAGAGACTAATCAGAGATTACATCTGCTCTGTGCTGCCTCTCTCTCTTGACCCATTGCAGTTTGCTTACCACAACAACCGCTCCACTGATGATGCCATTGCATCTACAATACACACTGCTCTCTCCCACCTGGAAAAAAAGAACACTTATGTGAGAATGCTGTTTGTAGACTACAGCTCAGCATTCAACACCATAGTGCCCTCCAAGCTAGATTTAGATTTGATTTGATTTGATTTGACCCCACGCTTCCTGTAGCACTTTCCATAGATGTGGCTGTCTTGTCGGGCACTTCTCACGTACCTAGCTGATCCCACAACAGCTCAATGGGTTTAAGATCCATAACACTCTTTTCCAATTATCTGTTGTCCAATGTCTGTGTTTCTTTGCCCACTCTAACCATTTCTTTTTGTTTTTCTGTTTCAAAAGTGGATTTTTCTTTGCAATTCTTCCCATAAGGCCTGCACCCCTGAGTCTTCTCTTTCCTATTGTACATGAAAGTGGTGTTGAGTGGGTAGAATTCAATGAAGCTGTCAGCTGAGGACATGTGAGGTGTATATTTCTCAAATTAGAAACTCTGATGTACTTATTCTCGTTTAGTTGTACATCTGGCCTTCCACATCTCTTTCTGTCCTTGTTAGAGCCAGTTGTCCTTTGTCTTTGAAGACTGTAGTGTACACCTTTGTATGAAATCTTCAGTTTTTTTTTTTTTTTTTTTTTTTGCCAATTTCAAGCATTAATTCCTCAAAACAATGATTGACTGATGGGTTTCTAGAGAAAGCTGTTTCTTTTTTGCCATTTTTGACCTAATACTGACCTTAAGACATGCCAGTCTATTGCACACCGTGGCAACTCAAAAACAAACACAAAGACAATGTTCAGCTTAATTTAACGAACCAAATAGCTTTCAACTGTGTTTGATATAATGGCGAGTGATTTTTTTAGTACCAAATTAGCAATTTAGCATGTTTACTCAAGGATAAGGTGTTGGAGTGATGATTTCTGGAAATGGGGCCTGTATAGATTTGATCAAAAATGATTTTTTTCAAATAGTGATGGTGCTGTTTTTTTACATCAGTAATGTCCTGACAATTCTTTGTGATCAGTTGAATGCCACTTTGGTTAATTAAAGTACCAATTTCCTTCCGAAACAGCAAAATCTGTACATTATTCCAAACTTTTGGCCACCAGTGTACATTTTCATGCGGGACTATAATTACAACAGCCAATATTATTTTTTGTTTATGGAAAAAAATATATTTCCTACACATTTTGCATATGTGCTGTATATAAATGTAAATATATTAAATGTGCTATATGTAAGATTAACAACAAGCATTTGAAATAGGTACTGCAGTCCAAATTCAAAATATTGGAGAGTTGTCTGCCCCGCCCAAGATTTGAAGCTCATGTGGGTTGCCAGAATGTTGACAAGCAAATTAGCCAGCTCAGCATCCATTTTAAAGGATTTCTGGGCTTTAAGCTATCTCCATCTTCCAAAGGCCACTCCAATATTTATTCATGTTTGACTATGCCTTTGGTCATGGTGGTATTTAGATGGATGGCGAGGCTTTTTAGGTCGGGTGGAATCTGTTATCTCTGATCCAGTTCGTTTGCTGGCTTCCATGGCTGCAGCACACAGTGTTGTTTGCCTGCAAACTTGTTCAAATCTGGCAACCCGGCAGAGTCTAAATACTATTGGTGAGTGGGCAGTGGGAGGGATCACACAGGCCAAAACATAAACAGAAATTCCATCCCAGAATGGAAACTTCAAAGTAGAATATACTGGCTGTAGCATTGTTATCGCAGAATAGTATTTCAATTTAGCATGTTTCCTTATTCTCTAATGACATATTATGGTCATTTTATGATTTAGTACAGTAAAAATATTACATATAGCACCTTTAATTTTAGAGACCGTGTGCATGTTTTAATTCATTTTGTTTTTTTATTTTTTTATGTCCTTCATAAATTCACATTATGCCCACCTCTTCAGACACTATTACACCACTGCTTCTCAAATAAACACACAGAACTCCCTGAGTCCACTTGGATGTTATCAGGGATTAATCTGAGAGTGGGGGAGGCCTCAAGGTCAGATTGTTGTGTCTTGCTTAGAGTCACAGTGTCTTTAGTAAGTTTATCAGATGTTCACCTAATACTGTTCCACCCAAACATATTTCTCCTAAGGTCAGGGATAGAGTCTATTTGACTGTACAATATTATCCATGTGTATGTTGCCTATTGTTCAAATTTCTAATAGTTACCCTTTCAGGCACAGTGGTCAATGTGAGAAACCACCTGAGTTAGTATTTACAGTTGGAATCTTTCGGTTTTGTGAAAACTTTGAACCAGGTTACCAGTTTAACTAGGTTGATTTTTGCCTGGATCCCTAAGTGTGGAAAATTGGTAACTTTGCAGAATGAGAATTTATATAAAGTAATAATAATGCTGTAATATATAATAACTATAAAATATTTCAATGTTATTAGGAAAAACTAGGTGGTTTTGCTCAGCAAACACTCAGTGTTGGAACTGAAGGGGGTTGGGGAAGTTCAATATTCAAAAACATTGAACTTATGAAAGTTTCGTTCTGTTTGAATTAAATAAAAAAAAGGAATAAAATAAAAAGAAATATGTTGAATTATTGCCATTGTAACACAGACTCCAGAGAACAGAGGGCAAGAATATCATCAGCTCTGACCCAGGATCGCTCCTCCGGGCCATACCCCTCCCAGTCAACCAAGTACTGAAGAAAGCGACCGCGACGTCTGGAGTCCAGGAGCTCTCGTACTTGATAAGCCTCCTCGCCATCCACGATTATGGGCAGGGGGTTTGGATCATCGATGAAGAGATGAAGGTCACGTGTGGAAAGTCAAACCCATTGGCCGGGAGTGTAGATGGGATTGACAACTGGCCTGTTCCTTCTGCCTCCTAACAGCTCTTTGGAGATGGACATGAGTATGGTCCCACACCTCCTCGCTCTGCCAAAGCAGTCATTGATGGCCGGTAGCTCTGTGGGTTCTCCAGACCAGAGGAACAGAGGGGGTTGAAATCCTAGCACACATTGAAAAGGGGTCATGCCCGTGGATGGCTTCTGAAGGGAGTTCTGGGCGTACACGGCCCAAAGCAGATAACAGCTCCAGTCAGCCTGGTTCTGGTGACAATACATTCTGAGAAAGCTTGTGATCTCCTGGTTTAAGTGCTCGGTCTGACCGTTTGATTGAGGATGGTAACCTGAAGTGAGACTGAAGTTGATGTTGAGTTGTTGCAAGAACAGCTTCCAGCCCCGGATGTAAACTGTGACCCCTGTCAGAGACGATGTCTTCAGGTAGTCCGTAGAAGCAAAACACCTGATGCATTAGATGTTCTGCAGTCTCGAAGACGGTGGGAACTTGGGCAGAGGGATTAATCAACATGACTTAGAGAATCGACCAATGACAGTAAGAATGACGGTGTTACCTTGAGAGACAGGGAGATCAGTGGTGAAGTCGATGGTGATTTGAGACCATGGATGATGGGGAATAGGCAGAGGTTGAAAGAGTCCTGCAGGAAGTTGCCTGGAGGATTTGTTTGCTGCACAGGTGGGACAGTTGTTGACGTAAGCAATGGTTTCTGCCTGCATAGTGTTCCACCAGAAACAGTTCTGAAGCAGTTGTAGTGTGGCTACAATACCTGTGTGTCCGGAACTGGTGGTAGTATGGACCCATTGTAAGGTATTTTCCTGAAGGAGTCATAGAACGTAGGTTTTCTCAGGAGGGCAGTCAGGAGGAGTCGGGTCCTGAATATGAGCATGGGCGATCTCGGTCATAATATCTCTTTGAACCAGAGCCAAGATTAGTGACATGGGGATGATGGGTTCAGATGTCTGGTTCTGAATGTCAGACTCAAACAGATGAGAGAGAGCATCGGCTTTAGAATTTTTGGAACCTGGACGATAGGTAATGGTGTAACTGAATCGAGTAAAGAACAAAGCCTACCTAGCCTGCCTTGGATGTTTCGATGGTCTGTTAACACAAGAAAAGTATGTCTCACCCCCTCCAGCCAATGTCGCCATTCCTCTAGAGCCGTTTTTCATTCTCAGTTGCCCACATCCTAGTTTTGTTCAGCAGGAAATAGCTTATGGGAAAAGTATGTGTGAGAGAATGGCGTGAAAGTAGTGTTGGGGTCAGGATGGTGCAGGATGGGAACGGAGGTGAAGCGAGACTTCAAGTTCTTGAAGGCTTGGAGGGTCGTTGCAGACCAACACAGTTTGGAGTCCCCTCCCCTTAACATGGACATCAGCGGGGCAGTGACTGAACTGAAATTTCAGATAAATCACCTGTAGAAATTGGTGAACCACAGGAAGCATTGCAACTCCTTCACGGAAGTAGGTTGAGGCCAGTTTAGTACCGCACGTACCTTCTTGTCGTCCATGGACACCCTCTGGGCTGATGATGTAGCCAAGGAAAGACACAGAGGTCTGGTGGAACTCACACTTCTTGGCTTTGGCGTAGAGTTAGTGGTGGATCAGATGCTAATGGACTGCTCGAACATGGGTAATGTGTTCTTCCAGAGAGTTTGAATAAATGAGGATATCGTCAATGTAGACAATAACCCACCGGTTAAGCATGTCCCTGAAGACATCATTAATGAATGACTGGAAGACTGAAGGACTGTTGGCCAATCAGAAAGGCATGACCAGATATTCGTAGTGGCCACTGCTGGTGGAGAATTCTGTCTTCCATTCGTCCCCCTCCCGGATGCATATGAGGTTGTATGCACTGCGAAGTTCAAGCTTGGTGAAGTATCTTGTGGTGCATAACTGTTCAAGTGCTGCTGGGACCAGAGGTAAAGGATAATGGAACTTTACCGTAATGTTGTTGAGAGTGCAGTAATCAATGCAAGGACGGAGCCCGCCATCCTTCTTGCCAACGAAGAAGAACCCAGCTGCCATGGGTGAGGTGGATGGTCAGATGAAGCCCTTTGCCTCAATGTAGTTTCTCATAGCCTCAGATTCGGGTTCAGACAAAGGAAAGATCCTACCTCGTGGCAATGTAGTGCTAGGCAACAGTTCAATAGCACAATCACTGGAACGTTGAGGAGGAAGTTGAGAGGCTTTGGCCTTACTAAAGGCTTTAACAAGATCGTCATACTCAGAGGATATGTTGAGCACTGAAGAGGGAACCTCAGTGACAGTAGTGGATCTGATGGAAACAGGTGAAATGGGGTTTAGGCAGCTGGAGAAGCAAGTTGAGTCCCATGGCTTGGGTTGTGATTATGTTCTGACAACCAGAAGTGACAACCTTAATACAGAAAGAAGTGAATAGAGGAGTCAAGACGTCACTCACCACCGGTTTAGATGATTGGACAGGCTGTAAGGGACAGGTTGCTCGTAGATGTCCGGCCTGACCGCAGTATAAACACAGATGGAGCTTCATGTGGCTTCTCTCTCCTCCGACGTCAGATGAGTGTGCCCAATCTGCATGGGTTCAGTTCCATCAGTGCTGGATGTAGTCTGTGAAGTGACAGTAGAGAAGTGGACTGGTCTTCGAGAGCGGATGAGATTATCGAGGTGAATGGCTAGGTCGATAAACTGGCCCAGGGTTCTCCCTTTATCGCGGCATGCCAGCTCAGATTGCAGTTCCAGATTGATTCCCCTTTGGAAAAGCAACTTGAGGGTGTTCTCTACCCATACAGTCTGAGCGGTAAGAGTGCAGAATGTAAGTGCATACACGGCAGTGGTGTCCTTCCCCTGTTGGAGTGAGAGTAACAGCTCACCAGCTTTCTTTCCTCCCTCGGGATGCTCGAATACTTCTCGGAATCACTGGAGAAAGTCATCAAAGGTGGTGAACCTCGAACCCTCACAAGACCATATAGCGGTAGCCCAGTCCAGAGCTCTTCCAGTTAATAGGGAGCAGACAAAAGAGATGTGACTGTCATCAGAGGGATATAGCATGGATTGCTGCTTCACAAACATCGAACCCTGCATCAAAAACCCCCTGCACCTGTGCCATCAAACTTCTCCGGAAAAGCAAGACATGGGTTGGTGGTCAAGGTGTTTGGAGAAGGAGGATTATTCACCGGAATGGGTTGAGATGTGTGTGGCTGATGGTCCAATGAATGAATGTGGATGTTTTGCAAGATCTTTACTAATTCCTCCGTAGAAGCAGTCAGCTGGGTGAGTTGCTGTTGGTGGGCAGCCAACACATTAGCTTGAGCAAAAACTTCAGTAGACAATTGCTGGAGAGCCGCTGGATCTGTAGTTGGTGAAGTCTTCTGTAACACAGACTCTGGAGAACAGAGGTTAAGATCCATATGCGGTTTAATAGTAAACGTGCAACTCATAAACAGACAGGCAGGGTAAATCACCAATAATGGAACAGCATAGGCAGATGAGAGACATAGTCATAAACAGGCAAATTTCAGGGCAGGCAGCAAACAATCACAGTAAGAGTCCAGGTAAACGATAGGTAAACAAGGCAGGCAGCAGAGTATCAAACGGTGGGTAAAAGGCAGAAGTCAAAACACAGGCAGGCAGTATAAACAGAGGAAAATGCTCAGAAATGTTAGCAGGAGTAAAACACAACTTCACAATGACTAAAGTTTGAACAGCGCTTAAATAATCTATGAAATAGGTAACAGGTGTGAGTGTAATCAGTCCAGGTTAGCATGCTGGGAAGTGTAGTTCGTGGTGCCCTCAAAACTCGGGCGAGAGAGACCTCTGGTGGTGAGCAGGAGGAGTCCTTGAGTTCGTAACAGCCATAATGTGATGTTTTTCCCTTTACCCAAATTTTCATTAGTTTGTCAAAACTGATTTTCATTTCTTTACACATCCCAGTGCTCTGGCATAATTTCAACACTGACTCAAATTAGTCAAATATACATGCTGCACAGTGTACAGTAGATTGACATTTCTGTAGCTAAAATCCATCTGTGTCTACTGAAATCTGAAACAATGCCACTAGTGGCCAAAGCAGTAAGTGTCGTTGGGCATATAGGCACTTGTGAGCTCCATGTTCTGAGTGAAATGTCCATGGAGGGGTGCCAAAAGTGAGTTGTGAATCGAGTTTCAGCTGGACGGAATGTAATACAGTGAAGAGAAATTCATATTTTAGAAACTGTACCCCCAATCCAACTCCCAAATCTAAACCTTACCAACTCCCAAACCTAAACCTTTCCATGTGTGGTGAGAAAAAAAAATATGTTAGAGGGAAATGCAGCCTTCGAATTGTGCTCTTAACTGATTGTGCAAACACAATTACTTCCTGGTTTTCTATGCGAGATGCTTACCTGCACAGCTTAGTCAACCAAACCAAGAACTTTTAGAGCTACTTAATGTGCAGTGGCACCTTGAGCCCAATATAATCGAAACAATCGTGGATTTTAGCTTGGTTAGGTTTATTACCTATTCATGCCAATTAAATTTAAAGTTTGAAAGATCTTCTGTGTCTCTGTGAATGAGTTATTTAACAATTGTGGGATATTATTAAAAAAAGAAATCTAATAACTATACACACAGTCTGTTTGCAACATCTGTTGGCATTTTTTAAGAGTTTAACATACTGTATCTTTAATTGTCTTTTAATTGGGAATTATTGGCTTCTATACACTGCTGTTGTCCAGAGCAGAATATTATTATATTGTTGATTGCAAAATGATGTCAAATGAAAAGAGTAGACCATTTTGTTGTTGGCCTGTCTGTAGGGAATATGATTCATGGTGCATCCTCTAATATAATACACTTTGACACATCAGCCTTGACACAAAATGCACATGAAAACCAAAACAACTCAGAAGGTTTTGATTTTTTTTGTTAATACAAGGCCAACACTGTCAGTTGTTTCAGGTGATTTCACAGTCTAAATGCAATCTAAAACAAGAAAGACGTTTTCAAAAAGTTGAATGAATTGTCTCAATGAGAGGCACAGGCAATGTTAACTTTTGTGTTCTAAGACAACTGTTTACTTAGAAATTTTTTATCTGTGTATAATCACCACAAAGAGAAAACTGTAGCATTATTTTTTAGAGAGAAAGGTCTAGTTTTAAACTTTTTACTACAGTAAATACAGGGTAGGTTAATTTTTGAAAATAATTTAATGCATACACTGTAAAAAACAGTGTTAAAAAATTTGGTTAATGTGGTACAATTTATCAATTTCAATACATAGTTTACACAGACAAAAGTAATTTTTAAGGGTCAGATCATGTAGGAATAGATCCTCAAGGAAACAAATACTCATATTTGGTTTTTACATTATAAGCACATTTGGTCTTGGCTACAAAGCAGCTATGAACATTTCCACCTTTATTGTCCAGGAAAAGGATATAGTTCATTTAATACACAGTAACCATGGGGTAAGTTGTCACCATGGGAACCTGCCATTAAACTGCCTATTAAAGGCTTTTTAGAAAGTTTCAGCAGTAAAACATACATAACAATTAATGAAAGCGCAAAGATAGGTTACATACAAAATCAAACCATTGTTAAGGCAACATAAATTGTACTAATTAATTTTATAAAATGGCAATATTTAAAATACATGTGACAACCTGCCTCAATAAAAAAATGACAACTTACAGTGACCTGTGATTTATGAAAAATACTGTCCTGAAAACACAACTTTCAATTTTTGGTTAAAATGTAGTGATTATATAGTTGGCCCTTGCATGAATGTTGCTAGTAGTAAGTTAAGGTTAGGTCTACTGGTCTAGGGTTAGCACTGGTCTACCCTATATGAAAAATATTAATTATCATATTTGTGAAACAAAAACCACAACAAATATTATCACACATGTACACCAGGTTCAGCAGAAAACAATTGTGCTTGCATTTCATCTTTTATTATGGTACACTGCTGGAAGTATTTTAATGGCACTCCAGTATGTGAAAAAAAAGCAGTAATAACCAAACCTAGCAATTATGCACACTTTAATAGATCATACCGGAGCAGTTTTTGACCTATTATAACAAATGCCATGGCAATTTTCAGAGCTGCATGTGTCAAGCATTTCCATCCCTCACCAGAATTCAAATGAGCTTGCTATCAATGATTAACCAACTCCACGAAATTAGTGCGAATAAAAAGCTCCATTAATTTGCCAACTTTTACCTCTGGCATGAATAAATCTGTGTGAGGGTGCAGATAATTAAGAATATGAATCTGTTATACTGACATTCGTTCATCAGAACATTTTCTTAAACAGGCACATTTTGAGACTTGCTTCTGTGTTATTGCTAAACATGGGGAGAAAGGATGGGAAGATGAATTGATTCAACAAGAGATGGAAAAAGAGCAAGGTTGTGAAAAAAGGGTATTCCAGTAAAACCTAATAATAACTACATAGGATAACGTCTTTGTAAAGTATACATTTATTCTAGTGTTATTACTGTAGATGCAATTATTTATAAAAAAAAAAAAAAAAAAAATGTGTTATAAAAATGAACTCGGGGGAGTATTTCTACCATCGGAGCAATTAAAGCTTGAACAATACCTTCATGTTTTTATGAGTCCCAGATAGCAGGGGGCAATAAACACAACTCCAGCTGTACAGGTAATGCACAGCTGTTCAGACAGCAAACCACACTCTGACAGCAGACAGCGCATGATGAGAATGCATTCATGCCAGTACAGTAAGACAAAATACACATGTTAAAAATACATTCTCTGAAAAACCTAAATATCTTATGCAGTGTTGTTTCTAAAGCAAGATCAATCAAATGTATTTTGTTTTAAGGATTTTTAGATATTTTTTACAGGGAAAAAAAAAATATATATATATATATATATAATCAAGAATATGATTTTTGCCCTAATATCAAAGGTCTTACTAGAAAAAAAGAAATTATGATCCAACGTGAATTTTCTTGATAAAAAAATATGATCATGGCTGGTAACGTGCATGTAAAATGGCTAGAAATAGCATTTTAGCTTAGCGTAAAGCTGACAGTTTACACAAGGTTTATTTCTATTTCTTCTGCTCCAAACTGACTTCAAACTTACTTCTCTGTCTGCTCGTATGAATGTAACACATCATAAGAAATTGTTTCACCGCTGTTCAAATGCACTTTGGATCGCATCATTTATATGTATAAATATTTTCCATCTGAAAGGACTAAATATTAAATGAAACAAATGACAATAAAATGCAAAGTAATCTCTTCAGTAATCAAAATACTTTTTGAATGTAACTGTATTCTAATTACCAATGATTTAAATTGTAACTGTAGTGGAATACAGTTACTTATATTTTGTATTTTAAATACATATTCCCATTACTTGTATTTCAACCCTGACCATGACTATTCTTTGAAGTACTTTGAAGCACCATGTAAATACAGAATAGTACATAAAGATGGTAATTGTATCACAAAGAATCATAGTATTACCATCTGATAACATAAAATATCACATTGTTATTGCCCAGATGTGCTCACACACATAAGGAATTTGGCCTCTTATCAAAAGCTTCCACCGAATTACAGGTTAAGGTCAATAGTATATGTACAGAGTTGTTATACAGGAATGTGCAAAGGAAATTATGTTTAAATGGGTATGGGTTTGTAGAGGTAGTAATATAAATATGAAAAATAACATGAAAAAATAGTGATTTTTCATATTGAACACATGGATTTGTAGAGGTAGTAGTATAAATATGAATAATAAAATGTAAAAATATTGATTCTTGATTTTGAACACATTGATTTGTAGAGGTAGTAGTATAAATATCAATGGGAAACTGCCGCATCCGGCTCGTCTTTTCCCTCTCCTCAGCTGATTAGCCCGATTGGGGGCCGGGCGTGCATACTCACGGCCCGGCCCCACACTCCTCCTTGTCACACACTGTTAATAAGCTTCTCTCACAGCTCACATCAATGCACAGTGGACGTCAAGAGTTTCGGGTTGTTTACCACCACATTGTTCTGTATATCTGCAGAAGAACGAAAGTCATAAAGTTACAGTATACATATTATTTTTGGGTGAATTATTCCTTTTATGTTTTCATGACCACTCCTTTAAAGTGGTTTGTAACAACTGAAATTCCACAGTTAAATCTGGTTATTACACAACCCAGTCTCATTACAAGTCAATAGGATGAGATGGCTAAATCTTAAGAAATTACTCGTACAAAAAAAAAAAAGTAAAGGAACCAATTTTTCCTAAGTTTAACCCCTAAGCTAAACCTAACAAAAAAGATTAAGCCATTACCAAAACATGTGACTTTAAATGAATTTAGAGTACCACAAAAGAAAGAAAACATTGGGGTTTGGAATGAGACAAGGGGAGCATTTTACAGGTTATCGGCATTTCAGTAATTTGTTTTGCATAAATAAACTTTGTATCATGTTATTGTGTACTCCATATAACACTGCACTTTAAAAATGAAAGGTATCTTCTGTGTTTTGGAGATGCTTATGATTTAGGCAACTAAAAAAGATTTATCTGTCACTTTTGTCAAATTTTATTAATGCAAACACAGTCACTACCTTAATTCCCAAGAAATATGAGGGCCAGTTAATTTACATGCTAATGAGATGCTGTATAAAAACAGTAACACTGGCTACACATCAATATCTAATTAATTACTGCATGCCTGCCACCTGTTCAGCTCTAGATCAGTCCTTTGGGCCAGCGTATGTGTAGAAGCGGTGGACAAACATATATATATATATGTATTGGGAACATCCACCGAGCATCCTCAGATGTTTTTCTCCTACTCTCTTCATTCAGTCATCAGATCCTTCAACGGCTGGTTACATTACATTTATTTCCCACAGTGCAGAGCTGTCAGTCACCCTGATAAGGCTGTTAGCATTCTGAAGATGCTACGCCACTTACCTTAAACCCCAGCTGAATATGATGCTCCCTCTCTGCAAAAATGCTGCTGATGGAGCGCACGCATTAAAGACATCATGCAGGCTCTTTTTGATTTGTTCTAGATCTAAGGTTTCCAGAATGACCTAATGCTATTAAGTACATAATGATTAAGACAATAATTTGAGAGTGTAACTTGCCAGTTCGTTTTTGTTGTTGCAGATTTTCCTGGAAATCACAGAATTTGAATTTTTGTAGGCGTACTGAAAAATGCAGTTGGAAAACAATTGTTGAATACGTCCATGCAGAATTCATCATATTTTCCACTGCAAAGTTCAAACAAATTTCCTCAAAATAAATACAGTTTGCATTGTTATGAAATGCACCACCAGGCTCAGGAATATTCTTTCCCACAGACTGAATTTCAGGGCCCTGTGGGTTCGCACACAGCATACATCTGCTGAAATGTGTATTTATATCCTCCTCAGACCTGAGCGTGACTGCTGTGTGCATTTTCCATTTCAAATTTTTTGATTTGTAACTAGTAGCACCTAATAAACAAGCAAAAAAACAAACAAAATAAAAAAAAAAAAAAAAAAAAAAAAAAACTTATTGTAAAGAGGAGGCGAGAAGCAGCTTTCCTGGTTCAGGTAAGTGTTTTATTCTCCTTACTGCAGCAAATACACTCTTTCAGGGCTTTCCCAATGTTCATTAATTCACTTTCTAAGTAAACAAACTACTTTACAAAAATAAACTCTCAGCTACGCAATAATAAACTCCTGACTTCACAATAGGGTCTCTGGTGCCCAGGCTCTCTCTCTCTTCCACTTGCGGTCTGGCTCTATTTATGCCGCTCTCCCCGTGCTCACTGAAATTAGAGACAGGTGTTAGACATAATTTAGCTCAGGTGTAAGCGCCCTTACCGCTTTCTCTCTCTCCGGAGAGATGCTTGACCACGCCCCCGCTGCCACAAATATATATATATATATATATATACTTTTTTTTCTAGAGTAAATAGTTTTACTAAAAATGTATGTCCACATATGTGGACAGCGAGTCTACATTGTGAAATTTTAAATAACACTAAGCTATAGAAAGTCAGATTTCTTTTCACCAAGTTTATTATGTTTCCAGAAGTGTTGATTATTCATGTTTTTGAGATGTTATAGACATTTACACTGATTTTCTGTAAAGCTGAATAAATAATTCTTATTCAAAGTAATGTCTAGCATTATCAAATCACTGCCAACCATGTTAAAATAAAACGTAGCATTATAAAATTCTGAATCTATGTACTGATTACCATTGTCCCATAACTGCCAAACATGTTGAGTGGTCATCATCTGCAGCCTGAAACTAAACCTTTGGTTGGATTTTAGGTTTGAATGCACTAACAGTAGCTGCATAGATGCTCCCTTGCTCACTATTTATTGAATGACTTAACCTCCAGTGTGCTGCCTGTCTGTGCTGGTCTCAGAACAGTTAGAAATGCACATTATTTTTATCCTAACTCAATATAAAGTGCAAGTGTAACTGCACTGTGTGTAAGTGCGGAGGAGACGAGGGTACTTTTCAACCGAAATTTAAATAAATGTAGGATATTATAGACATTGTTTGACATTCTTAACCGATTTACTTTAACCAATGTTTTTGTTTATATGGTTATTTTGCTGTGGTAGCATGTACGGTGTGTGTGTGTGTGTGTGTGCGTGTGTGGGTGAGATGAGAGCAAAAGAGAGAGAGAGAGACAGAAAGAGAGGGATCCCAAGGATGCTTTTAAATAGAAATTGAAATAAATTTAGGATATTATAGACATTGTTTGTCATTCTTATCCGATGTACTTAACCAGTTTCTTTGTTTTAATTGGTTATTTTGTTGTGGTATCCTGTAGGGCTCTTTGAAAATATGAATAATTTGGTGAAGTGATATGGAACCGTTATGCGGTCAAGACCTGGAACTACTTCATAGCCGTGCGTTTACTTGAAAAATAATTGCACACCTTAGAACGTCCGTCAACCAATCAGAATCAAGCATTCAACAGACCCGTGGTATCAAGTTGTGGGGTGCACTGACATCAAGGCTCTGTTTGTTGGTGGCGACTCAAGTCTCTGTGTGTGTGTGTGTGTGTGTGAAAGAGAGAGAGAGAGAGAGAGAGAGAGAGGAGAGGGAGCACAAGGGCGCTTTTCAACAGAAATTTCAATAAATTTAGGATATTATAGACAATGTTTATCATTCTTTTTTTTTCTTCTTTTTGTCCTCTCCAATTTGGAATGCCCAGTCCCCAAAGTCCTCATGGTGGGGTAGTGACTCACCTCAATCTGGGTGGCGGAGGACGAATCTCAGATGCCTCCGTGTCTGAGACCGTCAATCCGCACATCTTTTCACATGGCTTGTTGAACGTGTTACCGCAGACACATAGCACGTGTGGAGGCTTCACGCTATTCTCCATGGCATCCACGCGCAACTCACCACACGACCCACCGAGAGCGAGAACCACACATTATAGCGACCATGAAGAGGTTACCCCATGTGACTCTACCCTCTTTAGCAACCAGGCCAATTTGGTTGCTTAGGAGGCCTGGCTGGAGTCACTCAGCACACCCTGGATTCGAACTCGCGACTCCAGGGGTGGTAGTCAGCGTCAATACTTGCTGAGCAACCCAGGCCCCAAAGTTTATCATTCTTATCTGATGTACTTAGCCAGTGAATTTGTTTTTATTTTTGCTGTGATAGCCTGTACGGCCCTTTTTAAATAACTGCAATTATTAGGTGAAGTAATATGGAAACTTTATGCGGTCAAGACCAGGACATTCTTCAAAGCCTTGGTTTCTGTCAACCAATCAGAATCAAGCATTCAACAGACCCATGTTGCAACATGACGCACAGCCTCCGTCTGTGTAACATTGAGTGATAAGCAAGAAAAATAATGGTCAAATTAAATTGTTTAAATTAAAACAAAGGAGGAGCAAACCATACAGATTATTGATTGGTCCTTGGCAACTCTGTTTGCACATGTGCAGCTCATTCACATCTGTGTCAGCTGCTGTGCGGTGAACTGAATGTGCTGCTCCTCTGTCTGCCTCTCACTGAACAGAGTAGACACAGAGAGAGGTATGCTTGCGGCAGGAAATTAAGACCTCACACTCGCGTGGCAGTACTGGTGTCTCTTCTACAGAAAGTAGCTAAGATTTGTCCAAAAAGTCGCTAGATTTGTCGCTAGGTGCTTTTTAGATAAAAAGTCACTAAAGGGGTCTGAAAAGTCGCTAAGCTGGCAACACTGGATAAGATGGGCGGGAAAACTCAAAATAACTTGAAAGAAAAAATTAGACATTCTGTCACTTCTAACTTTCTCTCTGAGTGATCATTTTACATGTATATATAGCTGAAATCACAGCACAGCCGTTGTCTTCAACTGATGTGTATGGTGATTTTTTCAGATGACGTCGCAGTTATAAAATCCGGATTTTAGCATTACAGAGCTGCAGCTTGGAAATAACTACTGGTTAACATGTAGTCTTAATGGGCGGTATTTCAGTCACTATTTCATTCTCGTTCCATTGTCTGACGACAGAAACAGAACAAATATGTAGGCTACATGAGAACAGCTTTATTGGAAATTCGGCTGTATTAAAATACAGTATGTGAGCACAGAAAATAGGAGAGAAGCAAAGCAAACAGATGTAAAGGGCTGACACAAGGCAGAATGCAAATAGGACGTGATGACATCATGAATATGCTAATTAACACATGACATCATCTAGCGACTTTTAGCTACTTTTTTTTTTAGCAGGATTTAGCTACTTTTCATTGAAAGTAGTTGGCAACACTGATCTTATCTGGATATTGCTTTTTTCGTTGGCCATTTTATGAAGGGAGTAGTTCAAGGTGGTTCGCTGACTGGGAGGGCAAGTAGTTTATAATGTTGCCACATCTTAAAGTTAGCCCAGGCTGTAAATATGTTATACATTTAAGATTTGGATGTTGTTATGGATGTTGTACATGACATGTGGGGAAAATTTTTATATTGTGATCACTTTTATTAACTTCTTCCCTCGTTCGTTCCCTCATTACATGCCTCACTGTTACCTATATATATATATATATATATATATATATATATATATATATACACTACCGGTCAAAAGTTTTGAAACACTTACTCATTCTTTATTATAATTTTTTTCCCCCACATTTTAGAATAATAGTAAAGTCATCAAAACTATGGAATAAATCAAAACTGTGTTATATTTTAGCATCTTCAAAGTAGTCACCCTTTGCCTAGAATTTGCAGACATGTACTCTTGACATTTTCTCAACCAACTTCTTGAGGTATCACCCTGGGATGCTTTTTAAACAGTATTAAAGCAGTACCCATCTATATGCTGGGCACTTATTGGCTGCTTTTCTTTATTATTTGGTCAAAGTCATCAATTTCAAAAACTTTTGTTTTTATTTTATTTTTTTATACAATTTTATTTTTGTAATGAAATAAATTAATATGGTGGCACAATTATATTTTTGTCTACAAAACTAATTTCAAACATTTTTTTAAGATCATGAGAAACATTTCAGTCAAGTGTTTCAAAACTTTTGACCGGTAGTGTGTGTGTGTATATATATATATATATATATATATATATATACATATTAAAGAAGGGGCAAGTTTAAATAATTTTTTGTGGTTATCAACTAGGGATGGGCACAAGTGCTCGAGTACTCGGACGTGGCAGTAATGATCGATCATGAAAACGATGATCGATGGTGATCATGCATGATGTGACTTCTCTCTTCGAAATTCAGTGACAGTTACCTGACAACTAAACACAAACGTGTCAAAGAGGGAGCTTATTTTTTTATTTTTTTATTTTGAGATTGATTATGTTGTGATTTTGAGGGGTACATTGATTTGTCAGAGACGTCTCATAGCAACCAAACTGATATACGATGCTGCAGTTGTATCGTTACAATAATCAAAACAAAGAGAGTGTAATTAACTGTTTTTTGAATGCCTGTCCCTGCAAAACTTTTAGTAACATGTTTTATTATCATTTAATTTAAGAATTTTGACACGGTAATGGATATTATTTAATAAAAGTGAATGTTTGTCACTGACTGTAAACCTCCCTGCCCTGGGTGCTCACATGTTTGCATGAAGTAACACACACCTGCATCTCGACAAAATGGGAGCTGAAGATTTCCGCATGAGTTTCCAAGTTAGAAATCCGACATAAAGTGTCATTCCATTGCACTTTCCCCAGTTGAAAGGTGGAAATTCCAACTCTCCGAGTTGAATGGATCGCTTCATGAATCATCACAGCAACAACAATACAGAGCATCGCGACTGCGGGAGCGAACACTTGGACACACACACAGACCAGGCGCGTGTGGCAGAGGACTTAACACGCTGAAGCAGCGCATACAGCAGGCGAGTGTTTCAAACAGCTAGACAGAGCGCAGCTAAATGGAACAGAATGCAGCTCTTCAAAACTGAACTTCAACTTAACACACATATTAAAAACGCAATGGTTATGGCGTCCCCTTTTAAGCCAACCGCACTTTGAAAATAGTTGTTTCAGACAGTCACTTAAAAAACTGGTGCGCGCTTACTAAGATTACTATGGTAACCTGAAGGAAGAACAAACAGACGAGCGTTGTACACATTCTTTAATTGAGTTGGGCAGCGAATCTTCACATAATGACAAATTATGATGCATTATATTTTGATTATGCAATCTTTTGTACATTTTGTAACAGACATTTTATTATATAGACAGTTACAGTATGTAAATGTCATTGCCCCTCGAGTACTCGATGAGTACTCGAGTAGACAAAATGATCAAAATGCCCATTCCTATTATCAACACTATGCCACAAATGCTGTCAATTGGAATATTCCTGTAAGGGATAGTTTACCAATTTGAGCTTAGATTAGTTTTGATTTTGTTTGTCTGTGTGGATTTGATTACAAATTCTTGACTACATGTTAACATGAAAAATGAGCATGTGAAGTCCCATACTATTAACATGTCATTTACGGGAATTATTAAAATTATGTGCAATACTTGAAGTCCAGTTCCAAATATTAGGTCCTGTGTATATTTTATGTTTCAGGGGCAGGGGAACAATATGTGTGTCTACACTAATGTTTCAATATTTCTGTTTTCTCCCCACAGTGAGACAGCTTTGAAGATATAATGGAATCTGACTTGGTATGTTAAAAAGAAATACAGTATTTTATTTTAAGATTATTTTGAGGGGTATTTATTTATAGGGGAAGATATTTGACATGTTAGTGCAACAAACATATAACACACTTTGGAAGAGAGCTAAAAGAGACCAACAGAAATCTAGTAAGTCTTTTGTGGAAGTGCAGATAACCTCTAACTTTTTAGAGAGCTGTAATACATGGCCCCTTGAGGTAACGCAGAACGAATTTGAATCTGATGTTTACGGGGTCAAGCAACATATGATACAGATTATTTTGATATGTCTGATGGTGCAAGTGTAGATGACACCATCTTTTTGCACTATTTTGGCTCCAGAACCTCATAATTGTTTCTTTTTTCAGAAATTACATCACTCTTATGCCGTGTTTAAGTTTCCAGAGGACAACATTGTTGATGTTGTGCCTTCTGCATGGCTTTAAATAAAAAATGAGGTATTTCCAAAAATTATCATATCTGATAGTTAAACTTCCAACTGTGAAAATAATGTATCATCAGTCTACTGAAGATGCAGCTATTGTAATAGGTGGATGTCCTTTTAATTTTTGACATGAAGCTCTTGTCCTCAACAGGCTGTATATTGCTATTGGCCTAGCAAAAACTGAACTGCCAAGGTACTATGCTCTGGTCAAAGCATGCTGCATTTGTTCTGGTTTATGCAGGTAAATCAAGTCGTTAATTTTATTTGTATAACGCTTTTCACAATACACATAGTTTCAAAGCAGCTTTACAGGAAATCAGACTGTATTGTCTTACAAGTCTTACATTTTCCATTTAACTTATTTTTATATTATTATAAAAAAATAAATAAATAAATAAACAAATAAAACAAAAAACATAAAAATAAAACCTCCAGTGCGATACAAGAGAGCACTGGTTAGTGGTAAGTACCATTTTTTTAAATTTTTTTTTTAATGTTATTACAGTATTTTGACTTCTCATAGTTGCATTTGAGAGGCAGTATACAAGTACCAATACTACATTTTTGCTACAGATATCTGTATATATGTCATATTTCAAGTCTTCTGAAGACATATAATAGTTTATGATGAGAAACAACAACGATCAATGTTTCAGTAAATGTATTAATGTCCGTTGTGTGTTAAACGCAGATTTGAATCGCAACGCTTGTCTGTGTTCACATTATTTAAGACCAAATATGAGAGCTTGGATTAATAGGTTTTTTTTTTTTTTTTTTTATGCTTCTGCACAGTGTTGCAGCATTATTGTCAGTGTAATGACTAAGATGTCTAGTGATTACTTTTCAACCAAACATGTAGATCTCTCCATGGCTGTGGTGTTGAAACCAGATCAGCTTAGTGTGGCATCTAGTTATATCTGTGGTTGGTCGTTTCAGTTCAGTGTAGAGGTACTTTCTGCAAAACTATAATAAAGATGCTGTTGAGTTATTTTTATATAATATTTCACATATCAAATTATTTTTCTGAACTAAATGAGGAAGACACACCAGCACTGCAGACATCACACATTGCAAGCACACCGAGCTTAGTTGTCCTTTGCATAATCTAAAGGAGAGTAAATCTAATGTTTAATTTAGTGTAATTACTTATATAAAAAATAACACATTTAAAATTGAACATAATTAATCATGGTCCTGATGCATAGGTAAATTCCATAATAAATGTATTTTTGTACCATTGGAGCAGTTAAAGTTTGAAGCACATGTTTTTTTTACAAGCTGCATCAGACAGCAAAATAATCTTTTTATAGAATTTACATATATCTTCCTTTTTCTCTATTGTTTTTTTTTTATTTTATTAAATGTGTTGTATTTATGAATTGTTGAATTATTACCTGTATTTGCCATGAAATTTGAAGCTGATATGGCAACAAACTCCAATTTAAAAAAAAAAAAAAGCTGCATCAGTTGTTGGCAGCAAGCATCAACAAACCTCACAAGAATATCTGAAGTATTATATTTATTATAGGCCCTACATTTTACATTTATAAATATTTGAATTATAAATTATTTATATTAAATTCTTTATTTGGGAGCCTTTCTCAGTAAACAATGATATCTGATTAATTTAATTAATTGACATGTAAATAATCTGATGTAATGAATCAGACTGAGAGGCAGATGTTGGATCCATATGCAGGTTTAATAGAGTGATCAAACGACAAATCCAAAATGAGAAACTCCGAGGCAAAATCCACAAGAAACAGGCACAGGTCAAAAATCCAAAACAGGGATAAATGCTTAAAATTGCAGACTGAGAAAGAACTGGCAAGACTTTGCACAGAATGTTAGAACTCCAGGGCTTAAATACACAGATAATGAGTAATAATGAACAGGTGTGAGAGATAATGGCAGGAGGCAATGCATGATGGGGGTTATAGTCCAGTGAGGGGTTAGTATTCAGGGGATGAGGATCGTGTGAACTGGCTAGGAGAAGAGACAGCAGATGTTGTGACATTTGATTAAAAATTTTAGTTGATTTACAGCAAAGATGATAATCAAAGTACAATTGTATGAAGTAGCCAAATCAAATATATCATGATCATCTTATCTTAACAACAATAACTGTCAATTTGTTTACTTTACAGATCATCACCGATCCTCCACCAAATTTTGCAGTGTGTGCAAGACACTGTGGCTTGAAGGTCTCTCCAGGTCTGCGTCTAACCATTAGATGACCATGTGGTGGATCGGTGATGATCTGGCATTATATACACTACCGTTCAAAAGTTTGGGGTCACTTGCCTGAAAAGTTTCTCATGATCTTAAAAACCTTTTGATCTGAGGCGTATGCTTAAATGTTTGAAATTAGTTTTGTAGACAAAAATATAATTGTGCCAACATATTAATATATTTAATTACAAAAAAATGTATATATATATATATATATATATATATATAAAGTTTTTGAAATGGATGACTTGGACCGAATAATTAAGAAAAGCAGCCACTAAGTGCACAGAATATAGATGGGAACTCCTTCAATACTGTTTAAAAAGCATCCCAGGGTGATACCTCAAGAAGTTGGTCAAGAAAATGTCAAGAGTACATGTCTGCAAATTCTAGGCAAAGGGTGATTGTACTTTGAAGATGCAAAAATATAACATAGTTTTTATTTATTTTAGATTTTTTTAGTCACAATATAATTCCCATATTTCCATCTCTATTATTCCATAGTTGTGATGATTTTACTATTATTCTAAAATGTGAAAAAAATAAAGAATGAGTAAGTGACCCTAAACTTTTGAACGGTAGTGTGTATATACATATACATGTGTGTGTGTGTGTGTGTGTGTGTGTGTGTGTGTGTGTGTGTTATATGTATGTACTGTATATAGTTATGTGTACTGTATGTTTGAGTTTTCTTGGTTTTATATTTACATTTATAAATCAGATAGTTCCGGACCTGGATGCTGATTGGTCAACAGCCGTGCTTTATTTATGATAAAGCACAGCTCTGACCTCTTCAAAGAACCTCTATTTGTATCATTCCCAGCACCCATAGCTGACAGTTTATTTTTTATTTTTATTTTAAAGCAATAGGGAAAACACTCATGAAACTCCGCTTTGCGTCGTGCCTAACAACACCCTTCAGCCATGACTATATACACAATATAGCATGGTCACGAGTGCCTCATTGCTTTATTATGTTGTCATAGTATAAACGTGTTATGTAAAAAAAAAAAAAAAAAAAAAAAGGTTAATTGATGCATGAGTTCCCAATGGTTTTATATTTGTATTCATGTTTACACTCATTTGTATTTGTTGTTTTTGTTTCTCACTGAGTTTTTTCAAGTTTCAATAAATGTTTCATAATCACACTATTTTACGTGATTTCTTAATTGTCTGGAATTATACATTTAACTGTCTTTTAGTTGTTTGTACTAATTTTTATACATTTTTTAATGACTCTCTTTCTTGGAAATCAATGGTTGTTGAATGTTGAGTTATAATACAGGCAAAATTGAATGTTATTGTAACAAAGTTCTTAGGATGGGGTGCAAGGAGAATGTTGGAGATGGCGAGATTGAACTCAAACGGGTAAACAAAGTTAGGAGACCATTGTATGTAACCTTTAAATAATGTTCTAATAACAATAAGAAAACTGGACATTTTAACGTTTTAGAAATGTTACAACTCAGCCCATGAAACACGTCACCGCTGTCATCAGTAAGTCTGACCAATCGCGAATAAGCTGTGTCTAAATGTTTTTAGAACCTATATTTGTTAGCTGGGATACTACTCTTTTAAAATGGTAGTAGTAGTATTTTCCCTCAGAATATAACTTTACAAATGTTTATTTTGTATTTTAAAAACAACTCAAACAATTAGCTTTTCAGCGCAAACTCAGCACATGCTCTTTTGTTTTGTGTCTGTGTGGGTAGTTCTCTCTCCTCACTGGCATCTGGCTGACTTTTAAAAACAGTATGCAACTCAGTCCATGAAACACATGTCAAAAAAACATTACAAAAAAGCCGTGTCATCTGAGCTTGTGCAGCCGCTCAAGTTAGGCGGCTGGTCTCGAATCACTCTCGCAGTAATTTCATGGCCTACGAGGTGGTGGCGCCATTTAAAGTCAGACAAAATTGCTAACCGACATACACTGCTTCGTGTCTGGCGCCGACCAGTCTGCGCAGTGCTGCAAAAAGTCAAACACACCTACCATCTCAATAACCCCTCAATTATTTGACACTTGTGGAATTAATTAATAATATCTGATTGCGAATAGTGCATTTCTACAATAGTATTAGTAATCGACAATGCTTAATTTTGTGTGATGCTGCATCCATGGTGCTTGGTGTCAATATAAGTCCAATTATGATGGCCATTTTGCAACAAACAAAAAATACTTTTAAGTTATAAATAATGCATTAGTGATAGTTCTTCAATTTGGTGTCATGTTTAGAATCAGCTTAATGCCACTGTTGCATCTGTGTACTTTATCCTATAAAATACATTTCGCCAGTGGTGAATTCTCAGGGCCAGCAAAGACTCCTCTGCTGGCCTAACATGCCAAATAAATAAATATTTTTCATCCCTTCATTCTCAATCACCTTTTTGCCTATGTATTTTTAATCGCTTTCCACTCTTAATTAATCTACAAACAAATAGAGAAAAACAAAAAGTTTATCCAGTCAGAATTTATTCCTTGATGCTTACAAGCGAAGTGTGACAGCTGTTTCAAAAATCGCATGCCCAAAGCCGAGCTTGTTAGCCAAAGCAGCGCGTGAGTCTGAGCTCCACCCCCTCAGGCCTTCAGAATTTCCACAGAATCCCTCAACAGTGCAAATGAATGAGCAACTAAAGTCAGATTGTCAGATTCATCAGCCAATCAGTTTGATTTATTTGTTCTTGGTGGGTGTGATCTTTAGGATGTGTCCCGGTTGAGACCTTCTAGCTGGCCTTGAGTGACAATCGCTTTAAGTGATGTACGTAATTTGAAAATGAAGAGCGCGAGATCTTGCTGAGAGTCGGCTGTCATCACTGCTGGTATTGCCGTTGAGGAAGAGATCCTCATGGATTTAAAAGCACAAGATGTTCTGCATGACCGAGTGATTGCTTAATTTATTAAACAGGAAAGCAGGACTGATTTTCACTTCAAGCAAATTGGTAAGTGCTTTTTGCATTGTTATAGCAACATCAGGAGTTTTCTAAGTGTAAATTAGGCTGCTTGAGAATTCAGTGTCGGATCAAGTTTTGAAAAGTAGTGCTGCATTCCATGCAACTCGGAAAGTCTGATTTTACAACTTCCTACTTGGAAAAGTGCAATGGAATGCATCTTGAAGTCAGAATTACAACTTGTAGGTTCGTGCAGAAATTCTCAACTCTGATTTCACTGAGATGCAAGGGCATGATGTCACAAACATGTCGACACTCAGGGAGATATACAAAGTAAGTGATTAACATTCACTTTATTAAGTAATATAGATAAATGAGTTCGTTTCCACATTACATGTTATTAAAGCTTGTTTAACAAACGCCTGCAGAAACAGGTGTATAAAACATTATAATCTCTTTAGATAATCGTACACCTGTAGCACAAATGCTAGCGCTGCAGCATTTTTTATCAGTTGGGTTGCTAGGAGACATCTCTAATTAGAGTCAAACCCCTGCTAAGCTAATGGGAGCGCTGCAGTTCCGAATATCGGGGAATGGAATGCATTTATGGTCGGAGATATCAAGTAGGAATATCCCACATCCAACTTCAGTGGAATGCAGCATAACCGTGTACCCTGACGAAATGAAATTTATTGCAAGCAACATTTAAATCGCAAATATTATTAGATAGATTTTTCCAGGTTTTATAGACCTCCTTGGCAGATTCATATGAAAAATTATGATTTTTGACGTTCATTTCACAAAACAGTCATGCTGCAGTTAAAATTAGGCTTGCTTGAGCATTAAGTTTCGTTTCAAGTTCTGGCTTTCGTGCGTGGACGTGTTTTTAAAATGTCAGTTGGTATTACTAGTTGACTGCCACGTAATGCACGATAGGCATAGCGTCTTATTCATTGTGAAACTGTGTTTTCTTAATGGCATGAATCGCACTGAAGGCCTAGACTTAAAATGCACGGCCCGCAACTGCATTTCACCCAGAGAAAGAAGGGTGTTAGGCTTTTATTACCTTAGTCTCTAAATTAATAAATGCATTGCAGATTTTCAAATAAATCGACATTTCTTTCCATCTAAAAAAAAAAAAAATGCTTTAACCAACATGGTCTTGTGGAAAAAATGTGAGCAGATGAATAGAAAGAAAGATAGAGACAGAAAGATCTAAGACAGTTAAATGAGTACAATTACTGTAATTGCACCATTATTACCACAACATCACAACAGCATAATTTTACCTGTCTGATAACAGCCATACATAATTTATACCGGACAGAAAAGGTCCTGCTGGATTTACAATCAGACACTCTATCATTTAAACTGTCTGAGCACATTACCAAACAAGACCACCAGGCCAGAGATGAGGACCTCCTCACCTTTTCTCAGGGCTCAAATGAACAGAACAAATGAGACAGTCCGTGTAGAAGTGACATCATGAAAGGTCACCTGTCTGTTTGGGCCATGGTGGATAAAAGGGGTCCCCTGCAAAATGAGAATCCTCACTGCTTCCACAACACCAACCCCATCCTCTGAGCACTCAGTGCTGAATGTGAGGAGAGAGGGAAATGACAGATTTGTTCCACTATGCAAGTTACTCTTATGTGAAAGGCATCGTCATGAATTTTAATGAGTCCCATAAGTCATTAATAATTACATTTAAAATCAAATTGGATGACCACACTAAATCCATTTAAAGGTTTTAATTTGTGACCGGTAGAGCAAAGATAATGTGCATATCACACACACACACACACACACACAAAAATGTTAACTTTGGTTTGCTTTTTTATTTTTTTCGATTCTCAGTGAGAGATTTAGCTCAGGGGCAATATCGTGTGGACCCACATTTCAGCAATCAAAATAAATAGAGTAAGGCATGTGCAGGGTTTACAGTGCAGGCAGACAGAATTTTCCTATTAAGCTAAAATGATATTGGTGTGCAATGTTAACATGGAGTGCACATGAGATGCACATGAGGAGTAGCTAATAGTGATGTTTATTAAGCAGTCTGACAGCTGTTGAAAAGAAAGAAAAAAAGCTGTTCTTATTTTTCACACATTTACACATGAAGTCAGCATGTTTCTCAGGTGCTTGTTTCACTTAGTCTTGAGCCAACGGATGAGGTTCGCAGTGAGTTATGTAGGACTCTGTAGTTATGACACCATTTTCCTAAAAATTCATACAGGATTGCTTTGTTCTTAATTGATTACTGCTCTGGCATCATGCCACAACTCAATTATGCTATTTATTCTAGCATTAGTAGAAGTGGTTTCACAGAATTATTGGTTTTTTTTGTCACATAGATATTCTGTATATTCATAGTG
Organism: Myxocyprinus asiaticus; assembly: GCF_019703515.2. Classification (NCBI taxonomy): domain Eukaryota; kingdom Metazoa; phylum Chordata; class Actinopteri; order Cypriniformes; family Catostomidae; genus Myxocyprinus; species Myxocyprinus asiaticus. Next base: position 13,630,741 of record NC_059353.1, read on the forward strand.
AACTAAGCTGTATACTGCATATAGTCATATGAAGTACTTCTGTTTATAATGTTTTCTGGTTTATGAGATCAATGCGGTGCTGTTAAAAGATCGTAAGGTACATTTTTATGTTTTAGAGGCTGTGGAGAAGGGAGGGGTGTGTGTTTGTGAATGTCCTGTCTGAGGCAGTATATCTCTTACACACTGGCAGAGATCCAAAGGGAGATTACATCTGAGAATGTTGACTACCATTTTAGACTATGATGCTGCCATTTCCACGGAAATTAAATACATTATTCATGTGATGAATGAGTGGAATAATGTATAAAACGTCTTTATGGAAAGTAGCTATTTTATAAGCTATGTAATGATGTTTACTCTGCACCTAAATATTTAGCATTTCACAGGTTATATTACAGTTTCAATGATACTCTTATTCAGAAATTCAGAGAATACTGTTATCTTCTAAACAGACCTATAGAAATATTGAAAAATTCACGCAGTGCAATGCTACTTTAAATAATTTAAAAGACATTTGAATATTGAAATTAAAATGAACAGTAATTTCAGAAGTATTGTTTTTTACTCAGAGTTTCATTATTTAATTATACAGCTTAAACAAGCCTGAAGTGGTTTGCTGGTCTTAGCTGATTAAAGCTAGTTTTAGATGATCTCTCAGCAAGGCCAACCATGGTCTTCAGATGGTCTAGTAGTTTCTCAGCCTGGTCATGCTGGTGTGTTGCTGGTCAGCCGGCTGATTCCCTAGCCTGACAAGTGCCCAAAACCCCTCAAAAACCAGCAAAACCAGATTGACCAGGCTGGGTGACAGGTCAATATCTTCTATACACACTAAAAGCAATCAAAACCAAAAACAAAACAAGGAAAAAAATCAGATGCTGAAAGTTCTCTCCAAGGTCTGTCCAAAGTAAATGGCATGACTTTGAGTCTTATCTGACATGGAGGTTCGGTTAACAAAGCAAATTATCAGGTTTTATTATGATTCAGACATACAAATTCACAGGAACCTCAAACGCCCTAAAGTAAAAATAACTTACGTTAATGTCATGGTTACTTGTGTAACCTCTGTTCCCTGATGGAGGGAACGAGACGTTGTGTCGATGTAGTGACACTAGGGGTCACTCTTGGGAGCCCAAGACACCTCTGGTCTTTGATAAAGGCCAATGAAAATTGGCGAGTGGTATTTGCATGCCACTCCCCCGGACATACAGGTATAAAAGGAGCTGGTATGCAACCACTCATTCAGGTTTTATGCTGAGGAGCCGATATAAGGTCCAGCCATTTCAGCGGGTAGTTCAGCGTTGTGGCAGGAGGGGCACAACATCTCGTTCCCTCCATCAGGGTACGGAAGTTACACAAGTAACCATGACGTTCCCTATCTGTCACTCACTCGACGTTGTATCGATGTAGTGACACTAGGGGTCCCTATACGAAACACCACAATTGGCTGAACTTTGTTACGTGAACTGGCGGTGTGTGGTGGGCAGACTACTGTGTGCCTCATAGCCAGCACACCAGGTCGACACGTAACCTCCCCCAACATAGTTATGAGTGTCGAACGGCCTTTTTTGGGGACAAGTCGACTAAACAAGAGATAGAGACAGGCTTAACCCAGTCGTGGCCTCTTTTCTCCTTCTCTTTTTTCCACTCCCTAAAAAAGAAGGGGGATTATCCGACTGGGCCGCCAGGTCCCTCCTAAGGGGAAGACACAGCGGAGACCACACCTCGCCCAAAGAGAGGGGGGGATATTTAAGTGGAAGGATACATCACATGGTCTTTCCAACCATGTGGAGAGTCTTCAAGGTAAATCCTGCCCAATGGGGGAGGAGTTACTACAAACATGGAGACTGGGGCAGAGGGGCTCTGCCCAAGGAAGATGCAGTTTGCCAACAGGGAAACGAATTAGCGGAAGATATATATCGCATGGGGTTAGACTTACAGGGAACCGCCACATGCGGAGCACCTACCCCAGAACAGGACTTATAGTTAGCACATGTACTGGGCCGGCAGTGAAAAGGTGTTGGGTGTTGCCCAGCCCGCTGCTCTGCAAATATCTGTTAGAGAGGCACCCCTGGCCAGGGCCCAGGAAGCCACTACACCCCTGGTAGAATGGGCTCGTAGCCCTAATGGGGGCGGCATGTCCTGGGCGTGATATGCCATAGTTATGGCGTCAATGAGCCAGTGGGCAATCCTCTGCTTGGAGACAGTGCTTCCTTTCCGCTGTGCACCAAAGCAGACAAAGAGCTGCTCAGAGATTCTAAAGCTCTGCGTGCGATCCAAATAGATGCGTAAAGCACGCACCGGACACAGCAACGACAGGGCTGGGTCTGCCTACTCCTGGGGCAGCACTTGCAGGTTCACCACCTGGTCCCTAAAAGGGGTGGTGGGAACCTTGGGCACATAGCCCGGTCGGGGTCTCAGGATCACGTGAGAGTAACCCGGACCGAACTCCAGGCACGTTTCGCTGACAGAGAATGCTTGCAGGTCTCCTACCCTCTTGATGGAAGTGAGTGCAGTCAGGAGGGCAGTCTTCAAGGAGAGTGCCTTAAGCTCGGCTGACTGCAAAGGCTCAAAGGGGGCTCTCTGTAGACCCTGAAGAACTACAGAGAGGTCCCATGGGGGAACGAGGCGCGGTCTGGAGGGATTCAGCCTCCTGGCGCCACTTAGGAACCTGATGATCAGGTCGTGCTTCCCTAAGGACTTACTGTCGACTGCATTGTGGTGTGCTGCTATGGCGGCAACGTACACCTTCAAGGTGGAAGGGGGCAGCCTCCCTTCCAACCTCTCCTGCAGGAAGGAAAGCACTGATCCGACTGCGCATCTCTGGGGGTCTTCCCGTCGGGAAGAACACCACTTAGCAAACAGACGCCACTTAAAAGCATACAGGTGCCTCGTAGAGGGGGCCCTAGCCTGAGTGATCGTGTCTACCACTGCAGGGGCAAGACATGGAGATTCCAGAGGTCTGATCGTGGGTGCCAGAGGGTGCCCCGTCCCTGAGAAAGAAGGTCCTTCCTCAGGGGAATTCGCCAGGGGGGAGCTGTCGCAAGGAGCATGAGGTCCGAGAACCATGTCTGGGTGGGCCAGTAGGGCGCTATCGGGATGACCTGCTCCTCGTCCTCCCTGACCTTGCACAGGGTTTGTGCAAGTAGGCTCACTGGGAGAAATGCATATTTGCATAGGCCAGGGGGCCAGCTGTGTGCCAGCACGTCTATGCCGAGGGGAGCCTCGGTGGGGGTGTACCAGAGCGGGCAGTGGGAGGATTCTTGGGAGGCGAACAGGTCCACCTGTGCTCGTCCGAATCGACTCCAATCAGCTGGACCACCGGAGGGTGGAGTCTCCACTCTCCCCTGAGGGTAACCTACCGTGACAGCACGTATGCTGTAGTGTTGAGATTGCCCAGGATGTGAGTGGCTCGCAGTGACTTGAAGTGCTGCTGACTCCAGAGGAGGAGACGGTGGGCGAGTTGTGACATACAACGAGAGCGCAGACTGCCTCGGTGGTTGACATATGCTACCGTTGCTGTGTTGTCTGTCCGAACTAACACGTGCTTGCCCTGGATCAATGGCCGGAACCTACACAGGGCGAGCAGAATTGGCAACAACTCGAGGCAGTTGATGTGCCAATGCAGTCGCGGATGACGTGCCTGGAGACCAGTTCTAGAGGAACACCTGCCCGTAGAAACGAGAGGTCGGTCCAAGGGCTGAAAAGATGGTGACAGTCCGGCGTGATGATCACGCGATGTGTCCCGTGGTGCCATGCCCATCTCGGGACTCGAATCCGGAGCCAGTGCTGTAAGGCCCGGTTCAGTACTCGCAGGTCCAAGATTGGTCGCAACCCACCGCCTTTTTTCGGTACGATGAAGTAGAGGCTGTAAAACACCTTCTTCATCTCGGCTGGAGGGACAGGTTCTATTGCGCCCTTCCGTAGGAGGGTAGCGATCTCTGCATGCAAGGTTGCAGCATTTTCGCTCTTGAACATGGTGAAGTGAATACCGCTGAACCTGGGTGGGCGCCTGGCAAACTGAATCGCGTAGCCGAGTCAGACGGTCCGGATCAGCCATCGCGACGGATTGGAAAGTGCAAGCCACGCGTCCAAGTTCCGTGCAAGGGGGACCAAGGGGACAACATCGTCGGATGTACCGGCAGGTGGGGCCTCGTGGCGGGGCGGAGCTCGAGGTGCCACACCACGTCGTGGCTGTGCTGAGTCTAGGGACATCGAAGCACTTACCTGGCTCCTTGTGACCACCCCCAGAACAGCCTGGGACGGGGGAGGAAGAGGCCTGTCCTTGTAACCTGTGGAGACTGCCACATCGGGAGCAGCTGTGTACCACAGCTGGGCGCTCAGGGGCGGAAAGGCCACCGCTGGAGCACCAATCCTGTAAGAAAAAACCCATGGATGGTAGTCGTGGTGACGAACATGCATACCGGGTATGTGACCCAGGGAGGAAGGCCGCTCTTTTGCTGAACTGTTGGGTACCGCAGCCACTTGGGCATGTGGCGAAATCAAACAAAAAGGCAACAAAAGATTTTTCTGCCCGGCCCTCCACCGGGGGATGGAGTGGTCTTTTTACCAGCTCCAGGTCAGTGGGTTCCCTCGTCTCTGGGTCGCCCGTCTCAGGGGCGCTTTGATGACCTCTGTGGGTTCTTAGGCACCGGCTGTGAGATGGGTGGCGTCTGCTTCCTGCGGTGGGCTCCACGTCGGGGCCAGGCCCAGGGTGACTTCTCTGCTTCACCGCCGAGAACTGCTGGGCAAAGTCCTCGACGGTGTCGCCGAATAGGCCAGCCTGGGAAATGGGGGCAGCAAGGAACCGTGTCTTGTCGGTCTCACCCATCTCGACCAGGTTGAGCCAAAGGTGGTGCTCCTGGACCACTAGTGTGGCCATCGTCTGCCCGAGAGACCGCGCCGTGACCTTCGTCGCTCAGAGAGTGAGGTCGGCCGCCGAGCGCAGTTCCTGCATCAAATCTGGGGCAGAACTACCCTCGTGTAGTTCTCTCAACACCTTGGCTTGGTGGACCTGCAGGAGAGCCATGGCGTGCAGGGCAGAGGCGGCTTGTCCAGCAGCGCTGTAGGCTTTAGCTGTCAGGGACGATGTGAGCCTACAGGGCTTGGATGGGAGCTTAGGGCGTCTGCACCAGGTGGCAGTGCTCTGCGGGCATAGGTGCACTGCGAGTGCCTTATCCGTCGGGGGAATCAACGTATAGCCCCTGGCCGCCCCGCCATCAAGGGTAGTGAGAGCGGGGAACTGCAGAATCGGGGCCGGGCAGTAAAAGGTGCCTCCCACGATTTCATCAGCTCCTCGTGCACTTCTGGAAAGAATGGCTCTGGAGCGGGGCGTGGCTGCTTTGAGTTCAGGGGAGAGCGGAGGGTTCCACTCTAAACTGATGCTCGCGGCCGCCCAGGAAAGCATGTCCATCATTTCGGCATCGGCCTGTGACTGGGCAATTGTCCCAGAAGGGGGAAGCCCAGCTGAGGCTTCTGCGTCCGACTGGACACGCCCGCTCTCCGATGCTGCACTCGAGAGCTCATCATCTTCGTGGGCTCCGAACAAGAGGCCAGACTCGCCATGAGACGAGCCAGCGAACTCATCCGGAAGCCCGATTGGAGCAGACGAGCGTGCTGGGGAATGGGAGGTCCGCGGGGGGATACCCGGCGGAGACAATCCCACTGGGGTCCCCAAATCGCCCCCAGTGTTAGCCGCGCTGGCCTCATACCCGTAGGTAGAAGGACCGAGGCTTTTCTTACGAAAGCAAGCTGCGACCGCAACTTTGCCATGGTCATGTTCTCGCAATGAGAACATGACCATGGCACATAGGTGTCATTTCACAAGTATTCTTCCACACACGTCTACTTTTGTGAGAGATGTGTGGCAACAGCTGTTTAATACAGTATGTTCAATGCAATATCTCTATCCTTTCGTTTCTGGTCACTCAAAGCTGAATTGATTGTGTTTCTCTATGTACACATTTTGCTTTTTCATTCCAGCAAAGACTAATGTCTCTGTCATATTTCCTACATCTCGTAACACTGCGATCTCTACAAGCAAGCAAAAAAAAAAAAAATACTTATATCAATGTTTCATGTCCATGAAACATTTATTTGGCAAGTATTCTTGTAATAAGATAATAAGCAGTCAGATATTTATATTTTTTGCAAAACAAACACCACTAGAACTCCGACGCAAACCGGAGGTGGAATTCAGCTGTTTAGCGATTTCTTTCTTCTCACATAATAAAATAATTTCAATGCAAATTAATATTTCATGTCCATTTATTTATTTTGTTAGTAGCCGTTTAATAAGTTGGATAATGTTCAGTCAGCCTGTACATTATCCCTTATAAATACTGTATATCCCCAGTGGCTAACTATTGCTCATTCTACTGCATTTCTAAGAACACCCCTCATTTGTTATTTTTCATGTTCAGTCCCACAATACCACAAAATTCTAGGGAATCAGACCCACATTCTTTGCTATCAGTGTCAAACTCTTTGGATGGATGTGAGCCCGGCATTGTTTAGAAAAACAGATGTAAAGATGACATTTCATTTTTCACATTTTGTGTGTATCCGCTGAGAGAAGATTTGCCATAGCTGTATAGCAAAGGGCTAACACACACTGAAAAATCTGTGGGGGCTAAGCCTGTTTTCGTAAACCTTTTACAAAAACCTCTTACAGTCACATTGTGTCTCTTCAACTTACCTTGCTTATTTTATTAATTCCTTATTATTTCTTAAAATATTGTATGATATTAGCACAACTTTGGCTTTGAGACTATTAAAGCTATATTATATTTCATGATCTCACATTTATGATCCTTATAAGATTTAAACTTATTTGGCTTGCTTGGATGTTTGACCCAAGCAAAGACTTGACTCAGTCTCAAAATATCCCCATGTACACCATAAATTTAATGAAGATAAGTATTTAATGCACAATAGAACTAAACAGAAATAAAGGATGTGTGTCCTCATTTCCCCCGAGACTGACCAGAAACTTGTCACAGGGTGGTAGTGCAATGCCAGAAGAATTATCACAGCGACAGTTAATATACCCTTGCATTGTGACTGACAGGATTAAATGAACATGCTCCTCACAAACTTTCATTTAGAACTCAAATGCTGTTTTTATTTTTTTTATTTTTTTATTTATTTATTTATTTATTTTTGAAATATTTATAATCTTGATAGCTGCTGCATTGGATGTAATATAAATCACTTCAAATGGAAACAGAAGCAGTAACTGAAAGGAGGGGCCAGCTCATAGACTATAAACTGAATAGTTTCTTTAATTTTTGCACTGTTTTTGCACAAATACAACAGATATTCTTTACTTCTTGTGGTTAATTCTGGCCCTGTGATTTAAATTAGCTCTACTCTGTTTTTTGACCGTAACATTTTGGAATCTCTAGATTTTCACACAGAGAACAGTGATTTCGCCTGAATCTACAAGTTTTGGATGAATGTGCTCTCTGAAACCATTTTATTTTGTAAAAAAAAAAAACTTAATTTTTTTCCAGGGTTTTGATATATATGGGAAGCTGACACAGTGCATTTTACAATTATGATAACTAGGGATGCTCTGATATGGAAATTTTGAAAATTGATATATTGGCCAATACATTTTGTTTCTAATTACACACATTGTGTACAGTGGATAAAATATTTAATTCTAAAGCAAGTAAAACTGCAGAAAACAATATTTTCCCCCAAATAATTTACCAAATGTAACCTTTGGACCAGTGGAATAAAAAAATAAAATAAAAAAACATGCCAATGGCCAGTTTTATAAAACGTACTTATTATGTTGTAATGCTTACTACTATACATACAGTAAGGACACATAAATTGAGGGAAGGATCTCAACCAAGCTATATTTGTTAGTTGGCCACCGCACAAAGAAACAAAAGTCACCAAACAAAGAAACACAAGTCATCTTTTTATCATACATATACAACCAAATTACTATTCTTCTTTCACATACTTATTAGGAAATAGGTCCGTATTAGAGACTTTACCGTTCTAGAATGAGCTTATTGAGAATCTATATATATATATATATATATATATATATATATATATATATATATATATATATATATATATATACACACACACACACACACACACACACACACACACACACACACATGTCAATGTAGTAGCCAATCACTCATCAAGTCTTTGAGGTCCTGTTAGCATGTGGGTTTAAACACAGTCCATAATGATCCAAGTTTTGAGGCTTCTTTGAAACAATAATCCACATAGAAAACACAATCTCACGCAGTGCAGGTAATCCAAAGTAAAATCCAACTTTCAAAGCAAATTCATAGTCCACTTCTTGAGATGTCTTCATAACACACAAAGAAAACCCTCTGTGTTCAAATACAAGCAAAATAAAATAATGATATGTGCTAGCCATCAATGAAAGCTTCTACCTCAACATACAAACATTCTTTAAAATGTATGTGTAAAGCACTTTGAATTGCCATTGTGTATGAAATGTGCTATATAAATAAACTTGCCTTACCTTTCCTTATAGAATGATAGTAAAGCGCAAAAACTGTCAGGCACAATGATTAAGTTCCGTGAACTTGTGCATGTATATATGTGCATTTTAGCATTTTCTGATCAGATAGTTATTTATTATAGCCGCACGTAAAATCGGGTTTTATTGCAGTGGTTAATAGGTAGAACTTTCCCCCTAGAACTCATTGGTTTCACCACACTCAAGCGTGAGGAGTCATTAATTTATCATATGAGCCTATCCACTGTAATGTATTGGCTTGTTACACTTATAACAACAAATGTTTGACAAAACCCCTTCCCAAAACAAAGGTGGTATATATTTTTTTCTTCCCAATTTGGCATGCCCAATTCCCAATGCGCTCTAGGTCCTCATGGTGTTGTCCTCGTCTCCTAAATCCGAGTGGCGGAGGACAAATCTCAATTGCCTCCGCATCTGAGACCATCAGTCCGCACATCTTATCACGTGGCTTGTTGAGCGCATTACCGCGTAGATCTAGCGCGTGTGGAGGCGTCATGCTATTCTCCGCGGCATCCACGCGTGCCCCACCGAGAGCAAGAACCACATTATAGCGTCCATGAGGAGGTTAACCCAACGTGACTCTACCCACCCTAGCAACCGTGCCAATTGGTTGCTTAGGAAGCCTGACTGGAGTCACTCAGCACGCACTGGATTTGAACTTGAGACTCCAGGTGTGGTAGTCCGCGTCTTTACTTGCTGAGCTACCCAGGCCCCGGAAGTGGTATATTTAAGTTACCTGAATGTAATTAAAACTAATTGTGACTAAATGATTTTAAGTTTGTACAACAAGGCTTGATAAAATTCATTTAAATGAATTAGTTTTTGATGAAAAAATAAAATATTTTAAAACTTTCGCATGTGTGATTACACTAGGCTGGGTGTGGTAGTGGGGGCGTGATCAAGCGCCGCCTTGTGAATGGAGAGCAAGATTGGGAGATGAGAATGGGAAGGATAATCACCTGTCAATGATTGACAGCTGTTTGTCATTGCAGTGAGAGTGGAGTCTGAGTTAAAAGCGAGCCAGGCACGAGTAGAGGGGAGAGAATGGTCTGCACACACACCCGCTGAGCCTGTGTGGCATGAGAGTGTTGCAAAGAGAGTGTTTTTTCTTTTTTTTTTAAATAGAAAATAAATACCTTATTGAGTTGAAGTTCACCTTTCCCGATTCCTCCTTTCCCACGTCAAAAACCCGATTCCTTTACACTGGGCTCAGAGGCGTACGATCAAAAACGGTGCAATCAGCATTTGTGCTGCTGTTTACCAGCAAAGAGGGACTGAAGCAGTTGTCATAATGTTGTGGACTTTAGGAGGAACACCCCAACACTGACCCCCCTCACCATTCTAAACAGCACTGTGGCAGCAGTGGAGTCATTCAGGTTCCTGGGCACTACCATCTCACAGGACCTGAAGTGGGAGACCCACATTGACACATTGATTGTGAAAAAGGCCCAGCAGAGGTTGTAATTCCTTCACCAGCTGAGGAAGTTCAACCTGTCATTGTGTCTGTCCTCCGCACTTCAATAACTGTCTGGTTTGGTTCAGCTACAAAATCAGACATCAGAAGACTACAAAGGACAATTTGGACTGCTGAGAGGATTATTGGTTACCCCCTGCCCCTCCTTCAAGAACTATACACTTACAGAGTGAGGAAAAAGGCTGGAAAAATCACTCTGGACCCCACTCCCCCTGCCCATTATCTTTTTGAACTGTTGCCTTCTGGCCGACAATTTGCACTGTACATAACAGATTTATATTTTGCACTGTACATAACAGATAACAGATTTGTATTAGATTTGCACTACTTATGTGTATGTGTGTATGTATGTATGTATGTATGTGTGTGTCTGTGTGTGTATGTATGTATGTGTATAATTATTTTTAATTTTTTATTATTATCTATGTCTTGCTGCTGTTTTTGTATTGTTTTTGTATTGTTGTACACTGGAAGCTCCTGTCACCAAGACAAATTCCTTGTATGTGTAAGCATACTTGGCAATAAAGCTGATTCTGATTCTGATTCTTATCTGCTGTGAAGTATACGGTAACATTTGTTTTAATTACAGCGCGCATTAAAGAACTCATGCTGGGGGATCCATCAGTAGAGGAGAAACTCACTTGCAATAAAAAATGTTCCTTAATTTTATTAAGTTCACTGAATGTTTTGTTTGTTTGTTTGTTTGTGTGTGTGGATTGTTATTATTGCCTCATACTTCACCTCTGTCCCATTTCAGGTCTGAAAGTTGTAAAGTTGTAGTTCTGGAGTGGCAAAAAACATCTTGTCACCCGGGCATTGGATTCCTTTGCCTTTGACATCCCCTGTAGCGTTGCGTGGTCCGCCACAAATGTAAAGCTACATCCCAGTATATAATAGTGGAGCTCCAAGACTGCCCAATGCTTGTCTCTCTACTGCAGCATACTGGGATTTGGCAGGGTACAGCTTATGGCTGATGTAGACGATCAAATGTCCCTCTCTGGGGAATTCCTGAGAAAATACAGCCCTGATGCCAGATTCCGATGCATCAGTTTGGAGAAGGTATGGCTGTGAGAAATCCGGGGAATCTAGGGCTGGCTCTGAAGTGAGAGAATTCTTTAGGTTGGTGCATGCCTCTTCCGCTGCCTGGGACAAAATAATGATTTTGGGCTATCCTTTCTTAGTCAGGTCTGTGAGGGGACAGGCTATAGAGAAGGAGGGAATGAAACAGCACTAATACTCTGCCAACACCAGAAAATTTTGTCGAGAGAAGATGTTGATTTTCTTTTCCAGTGGTATCACTAGACCGCATCTTATCTGGAACCCCAAGTAGAGTGCTTCCGACATAGAGCATAAAGCAACTTGTCCATGACCACTCTTTCTGCTTCTTGGTCATTGGTGGGGAGTGATTGTCCTGCCAGCAACCACAAATTAGCAGCATGAGAGAGCTGTGTGGCCTGGGCTCAGATACATGAAAATCATACGTCCACTCGTGGAGACGGTGTGTTGCGCATAACGGAGACAGTCCCACCCATGCTCTAATTTTTCACTTGAGTAAATCATTATCATTCGTGGCAGCAGCCGGAAGTGTGTAAGGACTGTATTGCACCTCCCCAGTGAGGAACAGGGCAAGGATGTTTAGCCACTCATCCCAGTTCCAACACTTACATCTGGCCACTACCTCGAAAGTATGGAGGAATGCTTCACCATCATCTTGTTCAGTTAATTTAGTCAAGAGGTGCTGGGATAGCTGTCGATTTCGGGGGGATGCACAGCCAACATCTCCACTCACAACTGTCTGAGCTTACGTTCCATCTTATTCAGACTGGCGGTAAGATGTTTCGTTAGCTACTGTTGGTGCATGCTGACCTCAGCAAGATTTTGCAGAACTTCTTCCATTTCAGGGAAGATGGCTTCCACTGCGAGAGATAAAACAGAAGAGAAGTATGAGTTATCTGGCCTCAACATTTGCCCACATTCTCCACCAGTTGTAGCGGGTCGAAGAATAAGGCACAGACAAGAGAACAAGGTATGATGTTTTCCCCTAGTGGGCATTTATCAACAAGCAGCAGAAATAAGAAAATAGGGGGGTGTTGAGTGTAGAGATGAGGAGGTCCTCTGTGATTTCAGTGGACTTTGTTTTGGTTTCAAAGTGAGGTGGGAGGGTTTTTAGTGCAGTGGGGTGTCGGTGAAGGCAAATCCAGGCTCTCTTCATTTCGTTTCTGTGAAAATAGGGAGAGGAGCATTAGATTCTGTCTGGAGAACTTCCTCACTAGCTTGTTGTCAGCATCCTTCATATATCTCTCTGGCTTGATGAGGGAGATCAGTTTCTCACCCACTCCTATAATATAACTTCTGAAGTCATGGATTAATCCACTGGAGTCATATGGATTACTTTTGTGCTGCATTTATGTGTTTTTTGGAGTGTCAAAATTTTGGTATCCATTTACTTGTATTGTATGTACCTACAGAGCTGAAATATTCTTCTGAAAATCTTAATTTGTGTTGTGAAGAAAGAGAGTCACACATCTGGGATGGCATGAGGGTGAGTAAAATGATAAGAGAATATACATTTTTGAGTTAACTATTTCTTTAAGTAGCACAATAGTTGTGTTCTTATTCTAATGCATGATGCACAATTTTCTGAAGTTTGTGACTGGTGAAATGTTCTGCCTGAAGCATTGCTCTGCAAAGGTTGTTACTTTTTTATCAGGCATTAGAAAAAACATGATAAAGGCTAAGCATAATTATAAAATATTTTATCATCTCTACTTTCCTGGTAATTTTATTCTACAAATTAACACACTCTGTACATCAGGGGTCGGTATTATAAAAAAAACTAACAATATTATTAAAAAAATATTATTATTAAAAATGTCACTGTTTTATTCTATTACATTAATCATTTTAAATCTACTCAAGTTATTCAGCCAAAAGTAGTGAGTGGTTTTCTCGTTTCCTTGTTATTGTTGTTTGATTAATAGCCTTTATATGACATAGACAATGACTACAATGACATAGACAATGACAATGACTACATAGACTACTAGACAATGCTCTATTCAGTAACACGGACACTTCAAGTCCGACATTTTGATGCAAATACACTTTTTGTCCCACTGTTTACGTTCACTTTAGACCAAACCGACTGCGTTTACATTAATGCCTCACCAAGATGGATATTGGCAGAATTATAAAGTGTATTTGATCGTTTAGGCGTGTACCCGCAATAGCGCTCTGAGCACATGCACGTGTAAAGCATACAAACATTAGCTGCCTGTCAATCAAACAGCACGCAGCTACAGATGCCTGGAAATGAAAAGTCAATTTTCTTTATTTCATCTAGATCAACCAGCAATTGGTGGTCTTGCTATTGCGATCGATGTAATGAATGAACACCCCAGTTCTAGAGGTAGAACATAGGCTAAGTATATAAAATTACTCAAAGGTTTATCATTGATATCGAGGACATCTCTTTCTCTATAAACATCAAGATTGTTTTATCGCCTAGCCCTATTGATAACATTGCCCTAATCTCTCACATCAACCCAATAATCTCAGTGATAGAAAGCCTAATTACAGGCTACATTATAGACACAGAATCTAGTAAGCAGAATATGAAATATACCATGATATGTTTCTTAAAATTAGAGGCAGGATTAATGATGATATCTGGCTTGAGCAAGCTAAATTTACATGACACGATCATGCAATTGCCCTTTCAGGTGCGGCCGTGATGTTCAGGTGTTGAAATGTGTTTGAGGCATCCTCCATATCCATAACAGTTGATTATGATCTACAGCTGCCATTAAAGTTTTTTTACATGTGATTTGATTTGACGGGAGTCACAAGATTCTTCCTAGCCAATCATGTTGATAGATAAAAATAAAATCAGGACAGGGAAATAGGGAACACAAACGGTGTGAAAATAGCACATTAAAAGTACAGTTACAGCACTTAAAATGTACTCAAGTAAAAGTATAACATTTTTAAACACTTAAAGTACAATTCCTGGGAAAAACTACTTAATTACAGTAATGTGAGTATTTGCAATTCGTTACTTTACACCCCTGGTCACCGCTTGGTTGGGTTATTGTTCTCTGCTCTTATATGTGCTTTTATTTTAATGAATCATGTGTATTTTGTTATCTGTGGTCTCTTCTTTTTTTCAGTTGTTCACACCTGCACCCTTTTCCCAAATTAAGCAGAGGGTCACCTCCTTGGTCTGGCCTAATCTTTGTCTGATCTTGAATGTGTCATGTATAACAGTTGAATCTCTAAGGTGTCTCTAAAGTTAATGTTCCTGCTGTCTTTTAGTTTTGTTAAATCATCCTTATATTCACCTCTTTTGTTGTATTAAACTGCCTCAAATAGGTTTCATAATCCTAATAGGTTCTTAATGAGTTTGAACCACCTTTGTTTTGTAACAGAGAGCTCATCAGCTGAAATTGGGTCCCAGATGATCTTCATTCTGGTTATTGACCATGTTACATAATAAGGGTAAAATCTCTTGGATGACTGGCTCCTTTTCCTTTAGACTACCATTTCAACAGTATGTCCAACAACAGCCTATGCAAATGCAGATGAGCTCCTCAAAATGTATGGCCTCGGGACAGATCGTTTGAATGTGGTATTCCATCTTACTGTCGCCTCCTCCTTCATCTTTTATCTGCTGGTGTCCGGATTCATGACAGTAGAATCGTAAATGTCAAGGTGCTGTGCACTACCCAGCGTTGTTCTGTATTTCACACATCCTCAAAGTTTTCATCTTTTGAGGTCACTAACAAGGTGATTGGGGACATTCTCCACAACTTTGATGTTTGTGATGTTTTGGGTCCATACTGCTCATTTGATGTGTAGACTTCCAAGCCAGGAAAGTTCAGTGATAAAGGGAAAGGACACATTCTCATCTTTACTTTTTCTGTTATGAAATTATGTTTTCATCACTGTTTCTGAACTCCAAAAGGTTCTCTAAGCCCTGTTGATGATTTTCAAGGGTTTTAACAACACTTGAAGGAGGGAAAGTATATTAATCTCCCTATACTATAAAACGTTTTAGAAGTAACAGTATATTAGACAGTCTGTGAAAAAAATATCTTGAAGTTGATTTTAGTCTGATTTTCATTTAGATAAGATTAAAAGGAAACAAATGCTGTGAATGTTGCTTTGTGACTATCAACTAAGAATCATGACATTTAAAGATGCTGCTTAGTGATAAACAACTAAAAATGTGAAAATCTGAATGAAAGTAACAGTTAAAAGTTGAATGACCTGAAACACTATAGTAGTCTACACTCACATTGTTTTTTTTATTTTTTTTATTATTATTTATTCATTTAAATTGTATGACAAATTTCCATGAAACTAAACTGAGCAATTTTTAAATAATGTACATATTATGAAATCAGAATTGGAAACTATTTACTTACAATTAATGAGGAGTTTGAACTTAAAAACTTTGCGTTTTGGCATTGTGGTATTCCACAAGGATCCATTTTAGAGCCAATATCTTTTCACGAACTAGGGCTGGGTTTCCAGATAGCATTGCAATTTAAGCTTTAACGATCATCTTAACTAACGTTGCTTGTTATTTTATGATGTAGTTACTCCTGTTTCCCAAACCAGCAAGCAGATCGCTCGTTATAAAGTAGAACTTAAGTGCTTCATTATGGGAGCTATCTGGCCCAAAGGTGCTGATCACTTTGGCCAGTATGTCCAGGAGTTTGTCTTCTCAAAATGAAAATAAGGTGGAAATACTGACAAACATGGAATTTGTTTGCAACCTTGTTGATGCACTGAAATGTATTACCTAACTATTAAAAAAAATATTTAAAGAAATAATTATGGCTTTAATAAGACAGTTTCAGATGTATTGATGGTCAATCATAGAAATTAATGAAAACGACGCAATAAGTGCATGTAACGTGAATGTACGCTCTGTGTATCAAAAGGGGCTCTCACGTAACCTAAAGTTTTGTTCCTTTGGCTGGAAACTGAACAAATGCACACAGAACAGGATTAAACTGACGGGCATCAATATTGAACTACACATAGACCTGTTTAAATATTAATAGATCATCTGGTTAGTTGAAGGTACTGTATACTTGGAGCCTTACTGCCATTATGCATTATGCAGTTTGTTACTGCCTTGTAAAAAGACTATAGGCGAGCCGATTTGAACCAGCCATTGGAGGAAGGAAGAAGAGGAGGAGGTTGAAGAGAGAGAGAGAGAGAGGGAATCTCTCATTGCACACTCTCGCTCTAATCTCCTCTGTTAACCATATTTTAATTATTTATTAAGGCATATATATTTAATTTTTAAACTGCGTGGTCACATTACTCACATGTCTTCTTAAATAATCTGTTTAATAAGAGCATGTCATCTTTCTATTGCCATTACAAATATGCTTATCAATGAAAGCTAATATAATGTTGTACTGTATTACGTGTCTTGTTTAGACCTATATTACGTCGCATGCACAGACTGGCTATTGATTTCATAGCGATTTTTTCAACACTTTTTTTATCCTCTGAAATAGTTTACAGTGGCTTTCCAATATCAAAATATATTAATACAATTTATAAAATGTCCCATTGTCTTTGATAAACTGTGAAAAATGGCAGAAAGATATGTTTACCTTGCACTTAATGAAGAGTGGTTCAAAGCTCGCGTTAATTTATGAAAGTTTTTACGAACTACTTAGATAACTTTGCTTTTGGGAAATGGGCTTTAGAGTTAAGTACTACTTAAGTGCTGCTAACGTTCTATTTAGTGCTTCGGGAAACCAAGTCTAGGTCTTTTATTCATATTACTCCTGTTTTAGCTTCTTGGCATTGGCTACCAATTAATTTTAGGGTTGATTTTAAGATTTTATTTATTGCATATAAGGCATTACATGAGTTGGTGCCAAAATATTTAGCTGAACTTTTAAGACCTTATGAAACAGTTAGACCTCTTAGATCTTAAATCAAAATTTGAACTAAAATAACATTTGAACAAAGAATGATTATAAACATTGTGACCTTGGTCTAATTTTACATGAAAGTAAAGCCTAAAATTTTTTTTTTCTGAACACGCAGTATACTCATGTGCCTGGAATTATTTGCACTAATTGGTGGGTCCACAATGTGGCAACACTCACAGTTAAGCCATTGATGTCACAAGGAAGTGGTAGAAGAAGATGTAATCACTGCTAAACATCAGGAGACGACGAAAAAACAAAAAACAATGTGCACGTCAAGAATGCGTGTGAGGAAGTCAGGAGATACCTGAATTTGTATTACTCGAGTCTGAAGGAATATAAAGACATCTTTATGGGTCTAAATTCCTGAAGAGAAATAGTCCAGTATCTCATAGCAGTCGCAGCGTGCACGCGCCAACCACCTGTGTGTGCGCGCACAGTCAAATGAAGTATACTTTGAAAAGCTAGCGTTCGACTGGACGCAGACGCCAAGCGTTTGTGTCAAAACCAAAGTATACTTCGGGCTTTATTGTCCTTGAGTATTTGACAGATTTTCATTTATTGGAAAATATTGTATTTATTTTCAAATATATGTTGAGGGTATCAACGTTATACAAATGAATGCATAAGAACCATCTTTTTATGAAAAATAATTTATCTGTTTATGAGTCTGTCATTAACTTCCTCACCATATGGGAGCATTTCACTGTGTCCACTACTCTTTAGAAGCATCGATCAAATGTTTGATTCTGAAACATTTAGGAAGGCAAAACTGCTTTAGACAGCGGAAAATTGTACTGAGAATGCATTTTCCTCTTTCATCATGTGGGACATTTTAAACACAAGTTCAGAACTTCCAAATACTTTGGGGTCGTATTTGCTGTGAGAGGGAAGCAAGTAATTGCCTGTAAATGTACAGAGATGCTGTTAGTTTGAAAGATTAATCAATATTCTTCTGCATCTCTTCCTCTCTGAAAGGTTTTTCTGCTCCAAGTAAAAACAGATAAACATCATCCTGATATAATGCACCATGGAAATTACTTTTTAATATCTCATACCCACACTTGTCCCTTACATTAGAGCTTGTAAAATTATTGCTATGGTATTTCTCTTTAATTCAAACCTTACATGTAAGCTAAGGTGCATTTAAACTACAAAAACTACAAAACTTATCAACTTTATATTAGGGCAACTTTTAATCTGTATTGAGCAGCTAACACCAATTATATACTTATTTACAGTATGTTCCTAAATCCTGTATCTTTCAGGCCCATGAAATGTTCCTGTCACATTGAAATCAGTTATTGTGTTGAGAGTGTTGTGTTTGATTATGATAATGTAGTCAGCAGACACTACAGAGCTGATTAACTTTATTATATAATTACTGCACAACATTACATTACACAGCATCAGCGGTCCTGGGATCTGGGACCTCATTGGTTTACATACAGATTTAAACACTGCAAAAGCAACAAGCATTAGTCTCTTGAGGTTACAAGCACAATTTACACACAGTCTAGACAGAGAGAAAGAAATTGAGGTTGTGTTCTGAGCTAATGTTGCTATATCGTATGATTAAACAAGTCCTTATGCTGTATACTCCCTTATACAGTGTTATACTTTATATACTTCATGAGCAATGTGATAAACCATCTCTCAACTACCAAGTTAATCAATCAATTTATCAATCGATCAATTTATTTATAAAGCACAATTAAAAACAACAGAAGTTGACCAATGTGCTGTACAGCCACAATATAAAGTACAAAGGAAAATAACAAACAAGACAGTCAATATAAGCAAAAATATAATAAAACACACAAAGTTTAAAACTAATTAAATGCCAAACTAGAAAGAAACGTTTTTAATTTAGATTTAAAATCAGATAAATTGATAGCAGATCTAACAGATGGATGCAAGCTATTCCAACGCTTTGGACCCGACACCGCAAAGGCATGATCTCCTCTTTGTTTTAGCCTTGACCTGGGACCTGGAAGTTAATATCACAAATGCAGCCACAAAAAATCATATTACATATCAGTTAAGAGTATAAGTAATATTAGTATGCTGTACGCTGAACACACACATGAATATGACTTTAAAACCTAACAAAGCAACTTTTTTTTTTTTTTTACAATATTGCCATTTTCAAAACAATGTAGAAAAAACAAGTCAGGTAACAATCACTAGCTCACAAAAAAGATTTTGCACACCTCTGATCCACACCTACAAACACACACACACACACATTATCTAGCATTATCTGACATTAGTTTTTATCAAGTCTAGATTATGAAAAAGATTTTGCACACCTCTGATACACACTCACGCACACGCATTATCTAGCATTATCTGCAATTAGTTTTTATCAAGTCTAAATTTCCGGTCTTAAGGCTGAAATCGAGACACGCTTTTATCAGCTAAAGTCAATAAAATCACTTAGCTACTGAAAAACACACAAATATTAACACACATATAGTTTTAAGGCATTGGTGGCCTTAAGTCTATAATGTTCCACTTTGTCCTGTAAGTCTCATTTTCTTTTTTTTTTTTTTCTTATTTCAGATCGTTGTTCATGGGTGAACATTACACTACCATATATATATATATATATATATATATATATATATATATATATATTACAAAATAATGGTTTATGGTATTGTAATGTTCACCCATGAACAACAATCTGAAACTCAATGCATATGTATGTATGTATATTAAATACAGAGAGATTACATTTAAAATCCTTTCAGATTTTTAGCAATACACACAAAAAAAAACAAACAAACAAAAAAAACATTCCTAAACAAACTGCTTAATCGTCTTTGTATCATATACCCAAATATCATTCTCTGGAATATCCACAGCATAAATCACTGCTTTGAGTTTGGTTGATTTCTCTCTTGAGTTTAAACAAAGGTATGTGAATACTTTACAATGCTGAATAGTTTGGATGTCTCTCATTTCCTTTTATAACCTGCTTGCCGCTCTAGTCTACAATTATGATCTCTCTCTCTCTCTCTCTCTCTCTCTCTCTCTCTCTCTCTCTCTCTCTCTATATCTATCTATCTATCTATCTATCTATCTTGCAATTAACATACTGACTTACATTAATCATTTTTATCAGCCACTGGTCAAGTCGCATTTGCAAAATATGAAGTAGGAATTACGGGAAGCTGAAGTTTTTCAGCCATAATTTTGAGATACAAAGTCAGAATTGTGAAAAATAAAGTTACAATTTACAGATTTGTACTGTAAGTCACAATTACAGCGTGTCAACTCGCAATTAAAAGATAGCATGAGATCTTATTTGTCCTTTTTTATTTATTTCCCTGATGAAAATGGTTTGTGGGGAAACTAGATGGAGGCTTCAAAACTTTGCCTGAGTTTCCTTGCCAACAGCACCTCATCAGTTGCAACACTAAGGTGGTGGTTGTGAACTTCTGAAGTCTCCTTATACTCTAAACAAAAATACCAGTTTTCTAAAAATGCTGATGTCCATTAAATATGTGTGGCACTGCTACTGTGTAGACTTTGGTATAAGTTGGTAGCAGCATCCATTTTTTAATTAAGGGTTTATTGCATGGAGGATGTCACCACAATTGCTGAGGTGGAAACATCAATGCCAGTAGTAATAACTTCAACTAGAAGGCTAGCTAAGCCCTAGGGCTCAGATCTAAACCTCTGGAGGTGGTGGCAGTTCCCAGCAATCATGAATATCACTTCTTATCTGCTCCACAAGACTCTTGAACTATGGAGCACATTTACAAAACATATTTACCACAACAGTATATAGGAATTGGCTGTCCTGTGGATGTGACATGTTATACTCAGTTAAATTATATATATATAAAAAGGCTAATTATTCTATAATTATTATGTGTGCAACTGTTATTAACTGAATTTGAACACAATTAAATAATGAACACAAGAGGACCATTTAAAATGAACTAGAAAAAGCAAAAATGTAATGAACTCTAGAAAAGTGGTGAAAAATAGTGAAAGGCTTAAAAGAAATAGAACTAACCACAGCACCTAAATTACACAATTTCTCTAATATATTCATATAATCTTTAACCTTTTATAATTATATTAAACTATTGATTAAGAAAGTTAATTAAAGAGTTTAAAAGTAAACACATACATAAATATAAAAATTTTGTTTTGTTTTTATGGTTTTATGCTGTAATTCAGTTATTCTCTTTAGACGGAGCATATTTCTACTTGAAATATATATATATATATATATATATATATATATATATATATATATATATATATATATAAGATTATATTTCTTGAAGAGGAAATTATTACAAAGGTAGATACAATTCTTCATTACGAAATCTTTGTCAGTGATGGATCTCTCCACCAATGTCCTTTCTCTATACAAATGAATTAACAAATATTCACATGGAAAACACCATAGTATCTCTGACTTTTATTAACTGAAACTAAACTGATTACAAAATATTAATGCTGGCACCTTCTGTATTTAGATGCATTTCTCTAGTTCAGACAATTTTTGGAGGACATCACTTTAATTAAATCTCAGATCATTTGAAGTGATGAGCATGGGTTTGCTATTTGTTCTGCTGTCCTAATAAAGTAAAAAATCCTATAAGAAAAATAAAACAAAAGATACATTTACCTGACAAGCAAAACTGTATACAATATTATAAAGTTTTTT
The DNA here is from genome assembly GCF_019703515.2 of Myxocyprinus asiaticus. Taxonomy (NCBI): domain Eukaryota; kingdom Metazoa; phylum Chordata; class Actinopteri; order Cypriniformes; family Catostomidae; genus Myxocyprinus; species Myxocyprinus asiaticus. Next base: position 13,652,406 of record NC_059353.1, read on the forward strand.
CAGAGAATGTATCTTAAATACTGTAAGTGTTGTCTTGTGGCACTGGCAGATTGTTTCACTTGTTCATGCTTAGAATAAACTTATTTTCAAGATACATTTTCTGAAAATAGTCTTGATATGTAGTTACATATCAGGTGAATTTATATTGTTTTAAGGATGTTTAGATATTTTTACTTGTAAACAAGATAAAGATGGTTGCTAAGAATATGACTTATTTTGCTGTGACCCAATGATGCCTGTAAAGGAGATGAATGTTTTTAAATACCATCTAAACAGGTTTTAAAATAACCTTCAGTATTCTTGTTGCTTGTCATCTTGACTGACAAGGCTGAAAAACGTAATTTTTTTTTCCATTTCAAAATTGAAAAAAGTTTGTAATCTGCAAAATCCATCCAGTTGAGTCAAGGTGAAACATGTCTAGTGCAAATTATAGTTAATCGTTTTAATAAAGCTGAGAGGTTATGTATGCACTGGAGTGAGTGATCTGATAATAAAACTTGCATTTGTTTGTTTGGGTTAGTTTAGACTTCAGAGTGTATCCTATCAATCAGAGAAGAGCTAAAGGCCAAAACAATGTGAGAATGTGTTCTGAGCCCTCGCTGACTGCGCAATCTAACTGTTCAGCATTCTCAAAGACACCTCGGGGAAATCAATGTTTTATAACCCTTCCATTTTCAGCCATAGCACCCAAGCTGTGAGCATTTACAATGGCAAGATTAGTGGGATGCCTCTACAGCTAGGCAAACAGTACCATGTCTGACTAATTAAAGTGTCCCACAGCTCATTAGGGAAAAAAAAATAATTCTCCACAGGCATGGCCGCATACCATCTCCTTATTGTTTATGTGGATTTACCTGGAAGATGTTTTGGGTTTAGAGTTAAATTGATTCTACATTTGCTAATCCAAAAACATTATGTCAAATGCGTCTTCCATGAGAGCATTTCCTGAATTAAATTTGCCTCTTTTTTGTGTGTGTGTGTGTATGTGGGCAGGTTTAAGTGGTTTACGAGGACTTTTTTTTAGGTTACAAACTGGTAATTACAAGGGTATTATGCTATAAATGTGGTTTATGAGGACATTTCTAGTGTCCCCATAATTTAAATCACTTAAAAAACATACTAAATTATGTTTTATTGAAAATGTAAAAATGCAGAAAGTTTTTTGTGAGGGTTAGGTTTAGGGGTAGGATTAGGGTTAGGGGATAGAATCTATAGTCCGACAAGTATAAAAATCATTATGTCTATGGACAGTCCTCATAAGGATAGCTGCACCAACATGTGTGTGTGCGTGTGTGTGTGTGTGTGTGTGTGTGTGTGTGTGTCCAAAGTCCCGTAGTGGCCTATTAAACACTTTGGCTACTAGCATAAGCCAGTGTGCCCCTGCTGGTAGATGCTGTAACTACACCATTCTGCGTGAAAAATAAATAAATAAATAAAAAATAAAAATAAAATAAAACTTCTTTCTTTATTGATGGCCATTTAGTAGTAGCTGTGTATTCTGACAAAATGTTGTTTTTTTGCAAGCAACAATAAATTGTGAATATGGGTATAACATGCACTGATTGTGAATATTACATCATAATATTAAAGTAGACGTGTTGCCAGTGATTTATTGTTTCGAGGGCACTTCAAAGCATGAATTAGACTTAAATTTTCCCTGTCTGCTGCCTTAGAGGCATGTACCAGCCAAGCAAATTCCTTTGAGATGAATGGGAATGCTATTGGATAGCTGTCTCCAGGTATTTTAGATCTCTACGGAATAGACAAACATGATCCAATCCATAAATTCCCTCACATTTGTCATCTGTGAAGCCTGCAACAGACAATGCTACAGTACATTTTAATATTTAATAGGCATTTAAATACAAATTCACCACTAATGGGGTTTTCTCCTGCTTTTGGGCTCCAACATCAAAGTTTACAGGAAAATGTGCTGTTCATTACTCAGTATGCCAGGTGGTTGCTAGGCGGTTGCTTACTAGCACAATTCAAAAGAGTCCACCCTCTCTGATATTCTGGTCTGATACTTCCTGTTTCTGACGGCATGCTGCACGAGTGTTTGTAGCTTGCTAGCCTGCTTAGCATTGCTTATTCGTATTCGTTCATCATTTTATCCTTTGCCATTTTACCACATGCTTTATCCGCCTTTCTACTGTTTGTATTATACTGCGCGCACAGGTTTCTCTCGTTTTTTTCATTTTTTTCCACTTGTCTAAATCTCATGTCTCGACTGCGTGCATTCGTTTTCTCCACTGAGTTTTACATGGATTATTTCAGCAATCTCAAACATCAGCTGATTAGGAACCACATCGATCTCAAACCCTCACCACTCAAGAACAACAACAACAACAAAAAATTGCGGTAAGTCATGGCATCCGCTCATGTTATAGCTTTCTGCATTACATGCCACATGTTTACTACAGCTTCTTCCATCAGCAGTGAGGTATTTACATGTAATAAATGTTAGGAATTAGTCAGGCCGATGGAGAAGGTTAATGAGCTAGAGGCACGCATCCAAACACTAGTGGAGGTCAGTGAGAAATAGAAGTCGGTAGATACTGTTTCGGATGCGGGTAGAACAGCAAGCAACACACACACTTTGGTTCCGGCTCTAGAGCCTCTGCAGCAGGACGATTGGGTGATGTCTCGGTGGCATACTCGCTCAGCAAATCAACACAACTCTCCCATTCCTTTTAGGGTTTCCAATCAATTCTCCCCACTCAGTGATGCACACACTGAGAATCATGTTGAAAGAGCCCAAATAATTGGTGATTCTATTGTAAGGAACATGAAAATAGAGACTCCAGCCAACATTGTTAAATGCATTTCGGGGGCTCAGGTGTCTGACATCAGACAGCATTTACAAGTGCTGGCTAATGCTAAATGTAGATTTTCTAAAATTGCTATTCATGTCGGCACTAATGATGTCCGGCTTCGCCAGTCGGAGATCACTAGAGATAATTTTAAAGAGGTGTGTGAACTTGCAAAACGATGTCAGACACTGTAATATGCTCGGGCCCCCTCCCTACTCGTCGTGGTGACGAAGTTTATAGTAGATTAGTATCACTGAACGGCTGGATGTCTGAGTGGTGTCTGGAGAACAGAATAGGATTTACAGACAATTGGAAGAGTTTTTGGGGTAGACCTGACCTGCAAAAGAGAGACGGACTCCATCCCTCCAGGGAAGGTGCCGCTCTCCTCTCTAGTAATTTGGCTCATAATCTTAATAATGATAGTATTTGACTAACTAGGGCCCAAGTCAGGGAACAGACAAACTGGTTAATCTGAACATCTGTTAGCTGCCTTGAAACATGACATAGGTCACATAAACTCCAACACATAGAGACTGTATCACCTAGATATCATATAGAGACTGTGTCTGTTCCCTGAACTACCAAACACAAAACTCTCACTAAATCATTTAGAAAAAAATTGATTAAGGTCAAACTTTAAAAAAAAAAATTAAACAAAAAAAAATTTGAAGATTAACATCATATAAAGGTAGGGATACTAAACATTAGATCTCTTTCTACCAAAGCACTAATTGTAAAGGAAATTATTACAGATCATAGTTTGGATGTGCTCTGTTTGACTGAAACCTGACTTAAACCAGATGAATATATTAGTTTAAATGAATCTACTCCCCCAGGTTATTGTTATAAACATGAGCCTCATCTGAAGGGTCAAGGAGGAGGTTTTGCTACAATTAACAGTTAAGTTTTTGGTGTTACTCAGAGGACAAGATATAAGTTTAAGTCTTTTGAAATAATAATGCTTAATATGACACCGTCAGATATAAATAAAAAATCTCTGTCATCTTTTGCTCTTGCTACAGTATATAGATCATCCGGGTCTTACTGTGGTTTCCTTGGTGAATTTGAAAATGTTCTATCTGATCTACTAGTTAATGTAGATACATCTTTAATTGTTGGTAGCTTCAATGAAAATTACTCTCTTGGGGTAAGACAATATGTGACAGGACCAACTCATCATCATAATTGTACACTAGATTTAATTCTGTCATATAGAGTTGATGTTGATACTATAGAAATTCTACCGCAGAGTGATGACATCTCAGATCATTACCTCATCTCTTGTTTGTTGCGATCAGCTAAGGTCACTCAATCCACACCACGCTATCATTCAGGTAAAACTATTCTTTCAACCACTAAAGATAGCTTCACTAATAATATTCCAGAATTGTCTCACATACTCAAGTTAGTCAAAAAGTCTAGAATAACTTCATGAAATAACAGAAAACATAAATACAGTCTTCTCTAGCACTCTTGATAGTGTTGCCCCTCTTTGATTAAAGAAAATTAAAGAAAAAGGCCTCACACCGTGGTACAATGATCACACTCATGCTCTCAAGAGAGTAGCTCAGAAAATGGAGTGCAAGTGGAAGAATACAAAATTAGAGGTATCTTGTGGTGCATGAAAGGATAGTATTTGTAGCTACAGACAGGCACTAAAAGCTGCCAGGTCAGCATATTTTAGCAAACTCATAGAAAATAATCACAACAATCATAGGTGTTTATTCAGTACTGTGGCTAAATTGGTTAGGAATAAAGTATCAACTGAACCAGATATTTCGTCGCAGAACAATAATAATGACTTCATACATTTCTTTACTGATAAAACTGAAATAATCAGAAATAAAATTGGAACTATGCAATCAACTTTCACAGCACCTCAGAAAACAGTGTCTCATAATTTTCCTCACGAGCAACTTCAATCCTTTGCTGTCATAGTCCATGAAGAGCTAACAAAATTATCAAAAAATCAAAAGCCACAGCATGTATGTTAGATCCAATACCAACTAAGCTCTTAAAAGTGGTATTCCCAGTAATCTCAGAACCTCTTCTTAATATTATTATGATAATATATGAACAATTTCAGTCAGGATTTAGGCCCCATCACAGTAAAGAGACTGCACTTATCAGAGTTGCAATTGGCTTGCTCTAATCATTTGATCGCGGCTGCATTTCTCTTCTAGTGCTACCTTCAACGCGATAGATCATGACATTCTCTTGAATAGGCTGGACAATTATGTTGGCATTAGTGGACTTGCATTAGCATGGTTTAGGTCCTATTTATCAGACCGCTACCACTTTGTATGTGTAAACGAGGAACTGTCAAATCAAATAAAAGTTAAGTATGGAGTGCCACAGGGATCAGTTTTAGGACCTCTGCTTTTCTCCTTATACATGCTTCCCCTGGGAGATATTATCAGGAATCATGGAATAAGTTTCCACTGTTATGCAGATGATACCCAACTTTATATTTCTTCTAAACCCAAAGAAAATTCACAATTCTCCAAATTAGCAGTGTATCAATGAAATCAAAGATTGGATGGCCAGAAATTTCCTTCTGTTCAATTCCGGCAAAACAGAGGTACTAACGATTGGACAAAAACCTCTAAAAATAAGCAGTTAAATATAATTTGACTCTCGATGGATGTACTGTTACAGCATCTTCTTCAGCAAAGAACTTAGGTGTTATATTTGATACCAATCTGTCCTTTGAAAATCAAATTTCCAATGTTTGTAGAACAACATTCTTCCACCTGAGAAATATTGCTAAATTATGACACATGCTCTCTGTTGCTGATGCCGAAAAATGTATTCATGACCTCAAGACTAGATTATTATAATGCATTTCTGGGAGGATGTCCAGCAATTTCAATAAATAAACTTTAATTGGTTCAAAATGCAGCTGCCAGAGTGCTGAATAGAACTAAGAAATATGATCATATTAGCCCAATTTTATTGTCGTTACATTGGCTACCTGTTACATTTCATATTAATTTTAAAATTCTGTTAACTACATACAAAGCTTTGAATGGTCTAGCTCCACAGTACTTAAGTGACCTTCTGACACGCTATATTCCGTCACGTTCATCACAATCACAAAATTCTGGCTTGTTAATAATTCCGAGAATATTAAAATCCACAAATGGAGATAGATCCTTTTCATAATTGGCTCCTAAACTATGGAATAGTCTCCCTAACACTGTTCGGGATGCAGACACACTCACTCAGTTTAAGTCTAGACTAAAGACTTATCTATTTAGCCAGGCATACACCTAATTTATCCTTCAACTCACAATTAGGCTGCTTTAGTTAGGTCTGCCAGAACCAGAAACAAACCAGAAACATCCATCATGATATCAAACTCTGCATAAAATTGAATGGCATCTACACTAATATTATTTTATTTGTTTCCATGTCTCAACCTCGGGATTCATATTCTGAGGTTACCAGAGCCTGCAAGATCCAGCTCCGTTCCTACTTGGTGTCAGACTCCACTGCAACGTGTCGCTGAGACATGATGACAAACTACAGCCAGTGCTAGCAATACATCACTTCAGTTTTTTTGACTTCAGAGGATGAACTTATGCCAACTCCAACTGTTAGCCAGAGGGGAACTGGCCCCCACAGTGAGCCTGGTTTCTCCCAAGGTTATTTTTCTCCATTAACCAACATCTTATGGAGTTTTGTGTTCCTTGCCACAGTAACCTTCGGCTTGCCCACAGGGCTTCTAAATACAATTTTTATTTAACTATTTAATTTCTATACACATTTTACAATCATATGTAATCAAACTATACAATGATCACTGTAAGACATTATATATGACATCGTTTTATTTTATTTTTTATGCATTATTTCCCGTAAAGCTGCTTTGAAATGATGTGTGTTGTGAAAAGCGCTATACGAATAAAAATTACTTGACTTGTTTTTCCCAGGAAACACATGGTTTCTCAATCTCAGTGGGTGCAAACCTGAGGCAGTCAGACATCAGTTCTCTTCACAGCATGATTTCTACCACTAACTATATTGGTTTCATTGGCCCTTCAATAAAAAGTAATAATCATGTGTTTGGAAATGTCAGACCTAAACATATCTGCTGACCTCATTTCTATTCTAATTAGAATAAAACTGAAACATCTGTGAACAACAACCATTGCTCCAAACATTTTTCAGGTTTGGGTGACACAATGCAATTTACTGTAAAGACTGAATGATACAAATTAATCTTTTGCTATGATTGCTGTCACCCTTTCTGATCTAAAACCCTGAATTGTTGGGCAGCTGTTTTGAAATTTCAGAAACTAATTAATGTAATGGCACTGCTGGAGTGATCTCATAAAACGAATCTTTGCATATGAACTTTAATACAAATCCCAAACCTAAGTTGTGAGAATCACAGGGGAAATATGCTATTAAAACCCTGGCTGGTGCATCAGGTAAAGTTTGGATGACCAAGCTCCATGCATTTAATGGTGAAATTTGTGGTTTTGAGGCCTGCTGTTTGATGCCGGGTAATCAGGCTGAGCCTCTTGAGAAGGGCCTGAGGAAGAGTGCAGATAAGATGCTGTCATTGTTCACTAGAAAGAAAGCTCAGTGAGCAGATGCACAATGATTAGAAAGTTGCATTTAGCCAATAAAAAGACAGCAGAAAATAGAAAATATGGAGTAAAGGGACAGTTGGAGAAGAAAAGAGTAGATGGTGAAATAAACAGGAAAGCAACAGGAGTTCTTTGGGGAGCAATTGCGCTGGTTTCTGTTTGGTTATTCTTGACTGTACCCAGGTTTTAAAGAAACCTTTTTGCACAAAGTTGGCAAAAGTAATGTAAAGTACAAAGGACCGGTGTGAGACTATGACACTATATTAAGTCCTACGTGACCACTTGAAACATGCTGTAATGTAAGTAATTATTAGGGCTGTCAATCGATTAAAAATGTGTATAATTAATTATATGATATGCTGATTACTTTATCAAATGAACTGCAAATAAATGCATTTCAATATTTGCTGAGAAAAGCCTCCAAATGACAATAATTCAAAGTTAATTCAATTACATCATTGTGGAAGACAAGTAAAGCATTAAATAGACATTAGCCTACAAAATGTTGCTTTAGAATATTTTTGGTTTCCATATCCATGAACATTATAACTGCCTATATTATATTATAATGTCATATACAGTCCACAACAATTTATACTGCAGTTGAGTGAATTGTGAATTACACTGATGGAAGGAAAATTCCTTATTGTGAAATTTATATACCTGTCAGGGGATAGTTTATGTTATAACTAAGTGCACTAAATGAACACATAAAATTGACAGCCCTTGTAATTATTATATGTTTAGATGTGTACATTACAATCTTGAGGTAACATGAGTCATTTGAATGAATAGAGTTCCATGTGAATGAATGAAGGGGAAATGATTGTCTTTGCAATTAAGGTTGGGGAGCTGCAATTAAGGTTGGGGAGCTATTGAATGTAGAGGAATATTTGACATTTAATCTCGCCTCTCTCTTTAACCTGCCTCGAAAACATTTTATTTTTTCTTATTCTCTTTTCTGTAGGGAAAAAAAAACTCCATAGGACATCACGTTTTAAAGTTTTTGAGTGTGCTATGCTGTTATTTGATGAACACCATATGGGAGCATCTTAATAAGCTTATAGTTATTAAATTGACAAGGGCATGTAAAAGCAACCATAAATCAACCTGTGATATTATGACAGATTGGCATGAGTTCATCCCTATCAGAGTTTTCATGCAACCATTGCTCAGATTTGCCACCACTTAAGAGGATGTGCCACAGACTGTGAGGGGCATGATGGACAACTTTAAAAATAAAGAATAAAAACTCTTCATCCACATGAATGAGGATGAGGTCATTGGCCAAAATAACTTTCCTATCTAGCAACAGACCTACACAACATTTCAATCATCATTAAAAGTCAACATGAAACAGCGTTTGCAAACCATTTGACTTCCCTCTTCTAATGTAATCAGATTTAGAGTAAAACAGGATATTCAACGAGAAAAGAAGAATGGTGGGACATTTATCCATTGCGAATTGTCTGGATTTTGAAATGTGGGTGTTGCATATCAGAATGGAACCTGGTGGTTGGAGAGGACATGTTAAAACAAGGGATTTGTGACATCAGATAAAAAGGAAAATCATTTTAGAGGTGAAGCATTATTACACTCTGTTAAAATATGCACTGATAAATTGTACAGTGTGCAATAACACCAGGAACATGCATTACTAAAGTAAATAGGGTCAAATTTGATTTCATGTTGACTTTAACCATCTGATTTGGTCTAATTTTTTAAATACTGTGGAATATTATGACCTTTAAAATAACCCTTTAAGTATGATGTTGACTCAATCTTTGAATTTAAATAAGAAATTCAGAGCTACAGTACACTACAACATGTTCTAGGGTTCTAGACAGACAACTAAACATTATTAATGAAGTCTTCATATAAGAAATCCTTCACAATAACTCTCCTGACGTTACAAACACATATTTAAAAAAAAAAAAAAAAAAAATACTGGATATACTAAGCAAGCACTTAAAACTACAACAAGGATAACTTAACGTAATAGTATTGGCTTCCACTTCTTGATTTTCAGTCATTAGCTTAATTTACATAGTCGTTGGAGAATCAGAGGGAGTTGGTGGACGTTAATAGCCCGAGCAACTCAACTTCCTGGTGAGTTAATGGACTCTTGTGGTCTTGACAGTGACCAATGAGCTACTTCTTACACCGAATAACTGACAAGCCATTGTTACATTTTTGGTCTTTCACCCCTGACAGAAGAGAACGAGATTTTAGCAAAAACTGCTAGTAGGAATGACATCTCCAACCAAAAGGTAGTTTCAAGACGGCTTGTGGGATGCTATCGTTACTATGTTCATTTATACAAGTCTTTGGTGTTTATGTAACAACATGTGCCATCACAGATCATTACACAACAACCAATGATGAGCAATTTGTTGCAGCTAGGCAATAAAGTATGTTGCAGCCTAACTGCTTGCCTTTAAACACAGCTACTCACTTGAAACGTCTGTCAACAGAAGTCAAACCTTCATCATTTTTGTGGGATACTGTTCAAAGCTGAGTGTTATCTACCAGTCCAAACCATATGTCAACAACAACCCTAATTCTTCTCTGTCTATCCCAGCCAGGGTCCCATAGGGGCCTGTGGTCTGAGAATCAGCATGGCCCCATGGTGCTTACAGTGGTGTAGTTGAACTTGGACATGGACGCACCAGTCGCAGTGACCTCATCATCACCTTCTCTGAAGACCCTCCTGCGGCATGACCAGCAGCAGCAAGAAAAAGTGACAAGAAGTGCTTTGCGAAAGCGCTTATTCATAAAGCAGTAGATGATGGGGTTGACGCAGGCGGATGTGTAGGACAGCAGGTGGATGAAAGAAATGGGGGCTCCGGAGAGAGCTCTGTGGGCAGATGGAAGGTCAAAAGCTTTCCAGGTGTTAACAGAGTATAGGGGCATCCAGCAGATGAAGAACATAGCCACGATGACAATGAGCATACGGATTACTCTCTTCTTGGCCATTAATTTGGCCTCAGAAGTGTTACTGCGTGGTCGGTCCACCTTTGTGGAGTCAGTTGGGGTGAGGGCTGACATCTCCAAAGAGTTGAGCCTCTTGGACACCTGAATGTAGCAGCCATCTCCATCATCGCTACTAGATGAGACAGTGGCACTGATGTCATTTTTCATTCCTAAAGAGGAAACATTGCATATTCCTCAAAATAATTTACAAGGTAGTCATTCAGCTATACACAATTCATGAGTAAGATGAGGACAAGAGGAAAATTACATATTAAAGTAGATTTGCATTTCCTGAAGGACAGAACAGAGCTTGCAAGGTAGCAAAAGAATAGTTTTAGGACCAATTAAATCTGAAGTATATAACTTTTTCTGTGTTCAAATACTTTCTCCTATCCCAGCTTAATATGTAAAGACAATTACAAGTAAGCCATTCATAGGTTAATTTTCTTGAAAACTTGAAAATTGAAAATTGCTCTGTTTGTTTTGAGCGGCCCACTTAGTCCTGCCCTCACAATGTTACTCAACCAGTGGTGTATTTGGGGGCGGTACTATCTCTTTGTTTGACCAATGGCAGACGGGGGGTGTATTCAGAAAGCTATTATGAAAACAATGTTTATTTTTGCAATTCCGTTTGGTTGCGCTAACAGCAGAAATTACATACTTCAGCTTTAATCCTCAAAAGTACTTAAAAAATTGTTAATGGAATCCCTACTGTTTTCCACAAACCAATAAGATCATATTTGTGCAGTCAGGAGGTTCCTTTTGCACAAACTGTTACCAATAAAAATGGAATAGGAAATGACATTTCACTAATTCAGATGAAACATTTTTAATGTGGAGAGCTGTGACTCATTCAGTGATGGAGAGTTGTAATACTAGATTGCTGAAGCACAGAAACAATGGGGGTATATTTATAACATTAATAGAACGATTTACAGCAGAATAGTGAAATTTAGGATGGGACATAAAACAATCCAGCAGATATTAAAGAGTTCTGCCAATGAGCAATTTATAGTAATATTCAAGTTCATATTTCCTTCTTGCTTTTTTAGGTGCAGATACGGAAATTTTGAACAGCTGCATTTATTTTTTGAAAATTATAGGTCACATTTCATTACTTAGGAAATTGGGTCTCATTCACTTTTTTTCATAAACAGATGGTCATGACTGTACACACAGACAATTAAATCCTCAGGGTAGGTCATCAAATACGTCCACAGGAACTAGCCCAGTTAATATGCTTTGGGGTGGCCTACATGTTGCTTATTAAAAACATAACAATAAATTAGACCATATTATACAACTATCAGTTCCGGTTCTCTAATCTGATTGGACAAGAAGTGTTCCAAGGGTGCTGATATTTAATATAACAACTATCATTAATACTTTGAGACTAGATTACTTCTATTCAAATGAACATGTATGTATACCTGTAGGCTACAGTATATACTGTATGTATGTACACCTTATATAAATTTAAATATGTTTCAGCCCAAGGAGGAGGGCTTCCCTAACTGAGTCATGGGCCCAGTTCCAAGAAACCCCTTAAGAAACCCCTTAATTATAAATGTACATGTAAGTGTATTGTCCCTAAAAGTTTTCTAAACTTATAGTGTTTCTTGCAACCGGCTGCTGGTTACTTCCAAGGTTTCTTCCTCATCTATTTAAACATTTTAGAAAATTTTCCCTGCCATTGACATCTTTGGTTTGTTTACTGTGGGGTTTGTATGAACTACTCTTTGCAAACCTGGTTTGGAATAACATGTATTGTGAAAAGGGCTATAAAGGTAAATTTGATTGAATTGAATATTGACTACATAAAGGTCTCACCACACTGTCCCTTTTTCTGTTCCAATTCAAACTGTATTCCATGGTAGAGCTCTCGGGAAATAAGCCCGTAGGCGATGATCATCACAACTCCAGGAATAAAAAATAGAACAAATAGCAACAGGATGCACCTGAAACAGAAAAGGAGACACAAAAGAACATGATCAACAGAGGCAAAATAAAACTGTCTGGAGCTCCTTCTTTAAAGCACACTACATTTGCATTTTAAATGCGCAATAACCCACCCCACAAATAGACCCACAAATGCATAGCTCTTTAAGACTTTGACATTTATTCAAGAGTGGCCACCCTTAGTAGACAAAAAAGTGCTCTATTTTGATGAAAAGTGTTCTACTTTGATTAATCTTTCAACAACATTATATCTATGAATTCAGGGAAAATAGTCCAGGGCAGTTCTTCTGGTAGAAAATTTAAAAAGCCTTTATTGTCACACTCTGAGGAAGGCTGTTTGCCGAAATGCATCAGTGTGCAGTCACTATTTTTTTAAATGTTTAATGTCCTGATGTGACTAGCCAATTGACAATAAAGGCTTTTTAAATTTTCTACCAGAAGAAGTGCTTTGGACTATTTTCCCTGAAGTCCTATGATTGAAATCCAACCAAACAGCAACTTCTGGGGTCCTACCCAACGAGGTCCTTGCAGCAAGCAGCACTCCAAAATATATTTCTTCTGAACAATATATCTATATATACTGTATGTATATCTATATATCTATATCTATCTATCTATCTATCTATCTATCAGCTGACAGAAAGGCTACAGTTAATCAGATAACCACTCTGTACAATTGTAGTGAGCAGAATAGCATCTCAGAATGCACAACATGTCAAACCTTGAGGCGAATGGGCTACAACAGCAGAAGGCCATGTCAGGTTCCACTTGTGTCAGCCAAGAACAGAAAGCTGAGGCTGCAGTGGGCCTACCATCTGTGTACTTCAGCAGAAATCGAGATTCATCAGACCTGGCTATGGTTTCCAATCTTTAACTGTCCAGTTTTGGCAAGCCTGTGCCAACTGCAGCCTCAGCTTTCTTTTCTAGGCATTCTGTATGCAGATCTGCTGCTCACTGGATGTTTTTTGTTTTTAGCACCATTCTGAGTAAACTCTAGAGCCTGTCTGGCATCAATAATCATGCCACGGTCAAAATAACTGAGATCACATTTTTTCCCCATTCTAATGGTTGATGTGAACATGAATTAAGCTCCTGACCTGTATCTCCATGATTTTATGTAGCACTCTGCTGCCACACGACTGACTGATTTTATTATCACATGAATAAGTAGATGTTCCTAATAAAGTGCTCAGTGTGTTAATATTTACAAAAAGTTTTCTATTTTTCACTTTAAAATAGTGACTACAAATGGCCACATGATGACTTAAAGTTCATCAAGTGTGGCCCTTCCAGGAGCAATGATTAATAGACATGTAGAGACCGTGCACATTGTTACTCACACCAAATACTATCAGTGTAACACATGTGACACTAAAATAATGCAAGCCTTAGTTTTTGCCTTAGTCTGCACAGAATCAACATTAGAGGTGTGCAGCTGTACACATTCAGCTTAGAGGAAACATTGTTGGTGACATGCCGAACAACAGCACTTAGGCTACCCATAGTTATCTCCGTAATGCACAACCTCTGGTGACTTATTGCTTTAAGGCTATACTCAGTATTATTTTCCTCATTAAAAAGTTGAACAGTCCTCTTAAAAAAAAACTTACAACTGCCATATTGGCCAGAGCACCAAAAACAAAACAAAAATTACTAAGTGCAACTGGCAGTTAAAAAGTGCTTTTGAAAGTTCTTAATATGATATCAAGTATAAGGAATGGGTACAAGCAAACTCAGGGGAACAAGAAGAGAGAGAGAGAGAGAGAGAGAGAGAGAGAGAGAGAGAGAGTACTGTTGTTGTCCCTAGCTGTCTAATTAACAACATGATTACTAGTGGTTGTCATAAAACATGAATTTGCCACAGGAGGCAGCCAGCTGACTTTTAAGACACCTGCTCCTAATCTTAGCTCTGCAGAGTGACTCTTTGTCTGTTTCCCTGTCTTTGTCTCCCTTTATGACCCAGTTTACACCTGGTATTAATATGTGTCCCGGGTGATCCGATCACATGTGATCCAACACGATCAAACGGGAAGTCGGCATGTTGTTTCCGAGAGTTCCAGTACCATAAAATTAATTGCATCCTTTTGCGGTTTAACCCTTACCAGCCGGAGCGTTCAAATTTGGGAACAATTATTCCCATGGTTCCTGTCTCAGTATCTTCGCCGTCCAATCACCGATTTTATTTCTGAAAACTGCCAGATACTCACGACAATATAAGCTAAAAGCACATATGATTGGTTAAGGGGTTACTGGGCATGAATAATAAATGTATCGTCATCAGTGTCATCCTCCATTTGCCTGAGCGGAGCCAGAAAGGATACGCCGGGAGATTACTTCCAGTGTTGGACTTACTGCTTCAAATTGGAAAAAAAGCATTTATTTGTAGGAGTAATGCTAGTTATTTCTGAAAAAAATGACATGACCGTTGGTGTTCATTGGTCAGGCAGCTAGCCTCTATTTTTAAGCAAATTGCTGTGAAACTTGCTAAATAAATTTTAGCTAGCAATACTACGTACATTTTTAGCTAAATATCAATAACTTTTTGGCCAATTTTGTCGCTTGTGGAAGATAGTCAAACCTTTTTAGTTACGAAGCATTTATTTGTAGGATTAGCGCTACCTAGTTTATTTCTGGAAAAATTGATGTGACCGTCATCAGCGAGCCTCTTTTTATATCAACCTTTTTTTGGCAGTTTCTGTGAAACTTGCTAAATAAACATTAGCTAGCAATATAATGTACATTTTTAACTAAATATCAATAACTATTTTTGCCAGTTTTGTCGCTTGTGAAAAATCCGCCTGAAGTAATGTGAGGCAGAGAGCAGACGCTGTACAGACCTGCTTGGAAACTGGCGTGCTAGTTAGACAAGTTATCTAGCTTGTTGATTTTCCCATGTAATAAAAAAAAAATGGTAGATATCTTTCTATAAATTAGCAAATAGCCTTACCTATCCATCACACAGACATTATTTTAGATTGCGTGTAGCTTCTTGTTCACAAGGAAAGTGTGAGAGGGCTGTCTGCAGTTGGACATTCTGCTTAGACTGCAAGCCTTTAGTGACTATTCAGTGTATGGATTTGTGAAGAATACACTGCTGACTACCAATTGTTGGTCTTTTTTTCTGTTGTAGAGATGGATAGAGACTATGGCTCTCTGCTCAGCACCCTCAAGAGGAGGAGGCAGCTGACTGCTGGTGAGCTTAGGTTCATAGCAGAGGAGGACATGGCTCATGAGGGCATGAGCACACAGGAGAAGATCTGCTGGACCAGGAACTACTGCAGGAAGATCCAGACCATGAGGAGATGGAGGATGAGATGGAACCTGATCCCCAGCCAAGACCATCAACTGGGTATGTATGAAAGTGTATGTATTGTTTGTTTCTATTTCTCATATGACTGATACTCACAGTAACACTAACACTGTTACTCTTATTATTTTGGGTATGGCTAGCCATTCTCGCACAGGTCCCAAGTCAGCTAGAAAGCGTAAACGCTTCCCTGACTCTGTGTCTTATCCCTCGTACTCTGACACGATTCACAGGCACCAAAACCTCTCCCATTTAAACCTAGCCATCCATTCGGTATTGACTTAGGTAGCGTGTGTCAGGCTGTGCGGTCAACCTCCAATGTGATGTTGTGAGAAATTGACTTTATCATGCTGTTTTTTACTCAGGCTGTAGTTGCTGAGATATGCAGCTTTACAAACCATCAGGGGTGGGAGCTCGTCCATAAACTGTCTGTCATATTCCAGCTACCAAGGAGCTTGGATGGAGGTGACCCCAGTGAATTTTACAGATTTCTTGGGTTGCTCATTTACATGGGGTTTTCAATTCTCCCTGATTCCCATCATCATTGGGGAACCAAGTCACTTCAGGGCTCGTGGGATTTATGTCGCGTGACCACTACAAGGCTCTTTTAGCAGCTCTACATGTTGTAGACCCTACCACAGAGGATAATCAGGATTGCCTTAGGAAGTTGCGTTATCTTATGGACCACCTCAAACAAAAATGCCAGCAGCTCTTTCAGCCTAACCAAAATCTCTCAATAGATGAACGTATGGTCAGGTCTAAAGTTCAGTCAGGATTTAAACAATACATGAAGGGCAAGCCTACTTGGTGGGGTTTTAAATTATGGGTAATTGCAACATCAGACTCGGGGTATACTCTCGACATTAATGTTTACACAGGTAGTCATGACGGGCGTGTCACTGACTTGGCCACCAAAGTAGTTGAATCGTTATTGCAGCCATTCAAAGACCAGGGCCACAATGTTTGGTTTGACAACTTTTACACATCCCTAGCTCTTATGGTTAAGTTGTTGTTAGAAATGGGAACTAATGCCTGTGGGACATGCAGGGTGAATCGTAAACTGTTTCCTGCAGAATTTAAAGACATCAAAAGTTGGGAACGCAAGACAGCTCATGGGGATATGAATGAGCTGGCTTATTATTAAATTATTATTATTAAAGCTATACTCAGTATTATTTTCAATACTTTTGAAAAAATGACAACTGCCATATTGGCCAGTGCAACCAAAAACAAAAATTACTGAGTGCACCTGGCAGACAAAAAGTGCCTTTGAAAGTTCTTAATATGATATCAAGAAAGTATAAGGAATGTGCACAAGCAGAACAAGAAGAGAGAGAGAGTACTTTTGTTTTTAGCAACATGATTACTAGTGGTTGTCATAAAACATGAATGTGCCACAGGAGGCACCCAGCTGACTTTTAAGACACCTTTTTTTATTATTTATTTTTTTTATTTATTTATTTATTTTTTAATTTGGAATGCCCAATTCCCAATGTGCTTTTAAATCCTCGTGGTCACATAGTGATTTGCCTCAGTCCGGGTGGCGGAGGACGAATCCTCCGTGTCTGAGATCATCAACCCATTCATCTTATCACGTGGCTTGTTGAGCGCGTTGCCACAGAGACATAGCGCATGTGGAGGCTTCATGCCATCCACCGCGGCAGCCACGACTCACCATGTGCCCCACCGAGAACGAACCACATTATAGCGATCACGAGGAGGTTACCCTGTGTGACTCTACCCTCCCTAGCAACTGGGCCAATTTGGTTGCTAAGGAGACCTGGCTGGAATCACTCAGCACACCCTGGGATTCGAACTAGCAAACTAGCGAACTCCAGGGGTGGTAGCCAGCGTGTTTACCACTGAGCTACCCAGGCTCCTCACCTGCTCCTAATCTTAGCATTTCAGAGTGACTCTTTGTCTGTTTCTCTGTCTTTGTCTCCCTTTTTGACACTGCTTAAGCCCTGTGCACACCAAACATTAATTTCCACCGCAATTTCTTTGCGCGATTAACATTTTGATTCAAAACAATGGATTCCTATATAGCCGATTCTGACCTGAGGTGAAGAGGTCAGAGGTGGTGCTTCATTGCTGTTTGGGATGCATTCAGAACACATTAGCATTTACACATCAAATGCAGTGTGGACAGATGAGTTTTTGACTACCTCTGTATGTGGTTTTTGTGATGCGATCACAAAACTTTTTAGATCTGTTTCCACCTGTACTTAGTGCTGACCACTTGTGATAGGATCACCCAAAACTCTTAATACCAGGGGTTTATGAGACAGACAAACAGCAATGTCATGAGAAATAATGTTCGACATGATGCCTTTCTCATTAAAGTTGTTTTCCGGGTTCGAACAACTACAGTATATGTAAGCCATTCGTAAGTGAGCATAGACTTCACCGTTAAGTCTATGCTTTTAAAACAGTATGTATTTTGAGGTTTATCCCAGTGCAATGTGTAGCCCCTTAGACTTCCATTGTAAGTGCATTACTTGCACGTGATTTTTGTTTGTTCAAAAAAATATTCTGTGGTAATCGACAGCATGCTTAAGGGATTAAGTTGTATTGAACCTGAAACATTCCCTCAAGCCTACTTTGTGCTTGTTGTACTGTAAGTAAATCAAAGAGACAACTTTGCATCAATCTATAACAACAGGGCTCGGACCACTGCATGGTCTGCCATGCATTCAGTATTGTTTCTCATCAAAAAGTGTCTACTTGTTTTTGAATAATCATGTGATCATGTTATTTATCAAGAAGTTATTACATTGTTATTACTGTTTTATTACACACATAATGATTCTGGTTGGTTCACTAACCCCGAGAAATATCTGCAGTACTCACCATGCTTGCTCCACCTCATTCTGTGGCCATTCATGGCGACACATGTGAGCCGTGATGTTGTTGGGTTTGCTGAACGTGACTAGGGTGCTGAAGATGGGATAGGGTGTCATGATCAGTAAGGACAGAACCCAGGTAAAAGCGATGACTTTGTAGGCGTGGGAGCGGGTCTGCCATGCCCGCGACTTCAATGGGTTACAAATCGCACTGTACCTCTCAATGGCTATAGCCACTAGACTAAAAGTGGATATGCACACTGAAACACCTGTTATAAGGAAAAAGAATAAAACATTTTTAAATAAAGAACTGGGCACATTTAAGGTTTAATAAGTCGTTGTACAAACTAGAGTCAAGAGCTCAAAGATCTTGTCCTCTAAGGACAAATACGGCCTGGTAAATCAAGATTTATTTAGATATTTACAGATACTCAATACTTCTTAAAAATGTTAAAGGAAAATTCTCAGACTGACCATATAGTACAGATTGTCACCCAAGTAAATAAAAAGAGCATTAGTTGAGTGGTATCATATACTTCAGTGTTATATATACTGACAAACATGTAAAGCAAATAACTACAATTTGTAAGACAGCAAATATAAAATACATGATTTCAGAATAATAGTCAAAAATATTATTAACAAATTGATACACCAACTAAACTAATTGTTATAAGGTTAGATCAAGCAGAAATAGATATTTAAGTCAACAATTGCACATTACCACTTTTTACAGAAAGCAAATGAAAATTAAGAGCAAATGTGTGTATATAATAATGGTTTGTGCACTGCAAAAGGTGTAACGTGCAACTGTTACCTTAAGTAGCTCATTCTGCCTGATCATAATCCTTAAAATAAGTTTTGTTGGTGTAACCTAATGTATTAAAGTTGATTCAGTGATGTTCAACAACAGTTTTATTTCCAACCAATTAATTTTATATTAATAATATCAAATTATTTCAAATTGAATAATAATAGCAAATAATTATGTTAGATGTTCCACATGAAGTACATGTTTTTACATATTGTTTCAATGTAATTATGTAATTTATTTTTGGTTTGTTGGATATGTGTACTGAGTGATGTCTGGTAACTATGTTCTCTATTGTTGTTGTTGTTGTTGTTGTTGTTGTTTTGTTGCTTTCTTCTCAAATGTAATTTGCCCAAAAGTGCCCAAAGATCTGAATGCAGGATACAAATCAGGGATTCAGTGTTCCAGGGCTTTCACGTCTAGTTTATCTGCCAAGTTTTCTGATATAGCTGTTCTTATCGCTAAATGAATTTATTTCACATCTAGAAGGGGTTGACACAGATCAAAATTGAATGTGACAAATCCTTGAGAAATGCGTTCTTATAAAAATACAAAGCTATCAGCATTTTGAAATGGCATTCTATTAGCAGTCTCTGTAAAGTGAGATTGCAGACCACCCTACATGTTTGAGGAATTACTGTCCTGATGGCCCGAGAGCTCTGATCTGATCTCACTCTCTGCACCAGAGCTCATACCAGGGAAATTGTTCTTTGATTTACAAATCCCATTCCTTCTCCTCCCCCTCAAAAAACAAACAGGGTGGTTGGTTGGCACAGCGTGTTGGATGAGCTGCCATGTCGCACTCTGTCACTGTGTGCTGCAGGCCACTCGCACACACTCAAGCAAATAAGATCTGCTCTCTTCTGAACTATGTCATCCCCAGGGGCCTCTCTAACAGACAGTGAACATAATGCATGGGGGAAAAAGCATCCTTAAGAAATGCTTTCTGCTTGCCCATGTATGCAAGTAAAAAAAAAAAAAAAAAAAGGCACAAAACATGACAATGTAATTGTTTCCTTGGAACATGCAACCTGAATTGTTTACATTTAGTTTGTAACTTTGTGTCGTGACTTTTGTGCAACCACATTCTCTTTATTTTAGTCCGCTACTGTCCAGAACTGAGCAGTCACAACTTGAGTAAATTTTTTCCCCTCCAATCCATTTTACAGAAGCCCTTGTGTGTCAGATTTGACCTTTGCATTGTATCAGCTGCTGCTGAATGAGCCTTGACTTTCATTTAGGGAGTTAGTGATCCATGAAAAAAGTGGAGGTCAGCTGGGTGCATTCAAACATAAGTCTACACCAGTGGCCAATTTCATTTTCTGAAAGCTAGGAACTGCCCCAATGTCAACTTTAGTAATACAATAAAGCTTGATATCCTGGTAATTATATTACAAGCAAACAGTAGTCTCGCGTAGCCAGACTTAACGTATGGTCAAAAGTCTGAGTTATATAGAGCTGTTTAGTCATGACGTCAATTTGTAGATCAGCCCAGAAGGCTATTTCACCATGGGTTCCCTCTGGAATTTCAAATGGGTACTTAGAATAGTGGTTTTCGAGTTGCTAACAAGTTACCTAAGGTCTACAACTACCGGATGCAAATTTAAGTATTTACAGTATATTTATTTGGACACAAAGAGACCGTTTGACTCAGATGTAAAGCAACCAACCACAATTTACCTTGTTTTACATGATGTTAAGGAGCAGTAAATGTAAAGTACATGATTTCACAATAATAGATCGGCACAGAAAAAAAAAAACATTTAAAAATACAGTTTGGCAATCTCAGCAAATGGCTGTACAGAAGACTAGCAGAAATTAACAGAAATTTGTAGACTTTGCGATCAGATTTACTGTCCTTCCAAAAGTAATAAGTACTGATTATTTCACAGAAATATAAACAAATCGTCATGGTTACTTTCGTAACCTCTGTTCCCTGATGGAGGGAATGAGACGTTGTGTCGATGTAGTGACACTAGGGGTCACTCTTGGGAGCCCCAAATACCTCTGATTTTTTGAAAAAGGGCCAATGAGAATTGGCAAGTGGAATTTGCATGCCACTCCCCCGGACATACGGGAATAAAAGTAGCTGGTATGCAACCACTCATTCAGGTTTTGTGCTGAGGATCCGAGACCAGGTCCCGGCCATTTCAGCAGGTAGTTCAGCATTGTGTCAAGAGGAACACAACGTCTCGTTCCCTCCATCAGAGAACAGAGGTTACGAAAGTAACCATGATATCTGTCACTCACTCGACGTTGTGTCGATGTAGTGACACTAGGGGTCCCTATACAAAACGGCACAACTATCTGAACTGTGTTACGTGAACTGGCGGTGTGTGATGGGCAGACCGCTGTGTGCCTTGTAGCCAGCACACCAGGCCATCACGTAACCTCCCCCAATGCTCTTATGAGCATCGAACGATCCATCAGGAACAAGTTGACTGCCCAACTATAGGGACAGACTAGCCCAGCCGAGGCCTCTTTCCCTCTTTTTCAACCCAAAAAGAGTGGAATTTGTTAACTGACTGGGAGCCATAAGTGTCTGCGTCGGGGGGGTCCCTCCCAAGGGGAAGACACCGCGGAGACCACACC
The DNA here is from genome assembly GCF_019703515.2 of Myxocyprinus asiaticus. Classification (NCBI taxonomy): domain Eukaryota; kingdom Metazoa; phylum Chordata; class Actinopteri; order Cypriniformes; family Catostomidae; genus Myxocyprinus; species Myxocyprinus asiaticus. Next base: position 13,674,302 of record NC_059353.1, read on the forward strand.
CCACCCAAAGGGGGGGGGGTATTTTGAGTGGAATATGTCACATGGTCTTACCGAGGCTTGTCGGAACTATGTCATGGGGAGAGTTCCCATAGTAGTTAATAGAGTTCCTCCCCTACCTGAAGGGGGAGGAGTTTCTACAGAGCATGGCGACCGGGGGCAGAGGGGCCTCTGCCCAAGGAAGACGCAGTTTGCCGACAGGGAAACGATTTTGTGGAAGATATCACATGGGGTTGCCTTCGGGGAACCAGCACATGTGGAGCACCTACCTCAGTACAGGGGCTCATTAGCACACGTACTGGGCCGGTCAGCGAGTTTCTCCAAAAACTCAACTGCCAGAGGGCTAAGAAGGAAAGTCAACCAGGGATCACAGTCTGTGAACACGACTGGGAGTCAAGAGTGCACGTCTTCACCTCAAGGGAGGGGAAAGGCGCTATGCGCAAGTGGTAAACCTGGCCAGCTGTCCTGGAAACTTAACTGCTAGTGCTTGCCAATACACGGGATGAGACCGGCTCAACCTGGAGATTTTAGAACCTCGCAAAGGTGTTGGGTGTTGCCCAGCCTGCTGCTCTGCAGATGTCTGCCAAAGAGGCGCCACTGGCCAGGGCCCAGGAGGCCACCACACTCCTGGTAGAGTGGGCTCATAACCCCACAGGGGGTGGCACATCCTGAGCCTGATATGCCATCGCGATGGCGTCAATGACCCAGTGGGCGATCGTCTGTTTGGAGACAGCACTTCTGCTGTCCACCAAAGCAGACAAAGAGCTGCTCGGAGCTTCTAAGGCTCTGTGTACAATCCAAATAGATGCGTAAAGCTCGCACCGGACACAGCAACGCCAAGGCTGGGTCTGCCTCCTCCTGGGGGCAGCGCTTGCAGGTTCACCACCTGATCCCTAAAAGGGGTCATGGGAACCTTGGGCACATAACCTGGTCGGGGTCTCAGGATCACGTGAGAGTAACCCGGACAGAACTCCAGGCACAATTCGCTGACAGAGAAAGCCTGCAGGTCCCCTACCCTTTTGATGGAAGTGAGCGGAGTCAGGAGGGCAGTCTTCAAAGAGAGAGACTCCAAGGGCTCAAAGGGATCTCCCTGTAGACCCCGAAGGACTAGAGAGAGGTCCCACGAGGGGACGAGGCGCGGTCTGGAGAGATTCAACCTCCTAGCACCTCTCAGGAACCTGATGATCAAGACGTGCTTACCAAAGTACTTACCATCTACTGCATCATGATGAGCTGAAATAGCGGCTTCATACACCTTCAAGGTGGAGGGGGACAGCCGCCCCTCCAGCCTCTCTGGCAGGAAGGAAAGCATCAATCCAACTGCGCATCTCTGGGGGTCTTCGCATCAGAAGAACATCACTTAGCGAACAGATGCCACTTCAAGGCATACAGGCGCCTCGTAGAGGGAGCCCTAGCCTGAGTGATCATGTCTACCACCGCAGGTGGTAGGCCACTTAGGTCTTCCACGTCCCTTCCAGGGGCCAGACGTGGAGATTCCAGAGGTCTGGTCGCGGGTGCCAGATGGTGCCCCGTCCCTGAGAAAGAAGGTCCTTCCTCAGGGGAATTCGTCGGGGGGGGGGGGGAGCTGTTGTGAGGAGAGTGAGATCTGAGAACCACGTCTGGGTGGCCAGTAGGTTGCTACTAGGACGACCTGCTCCTCGTCCTCCCTGACCTTGCACAGGGTCTGTGCAAGTAGGCTCACTGGGGGAAACGCATATTTGCGTACTCCAGGGGGCCATCTGTGTGCCAGTGCATCTATACCGAGGGGTGCCTCGGTCAGGGTGTATCAAAGCAAGCAGTGGGAGGATCCCAGGAAGCAAACAGGTCTACCTGTGCTCGACCAAATTGACTCCAAATCAGCTGGACCACATGAGGGTGGAGTCTCCACTCTCCCCTGAGGGTAACCTGATGTGACAGCACATCTGCTGTGGTGTTGAGGTCGCCCGGGATGTGAGTGGCTCGTAGCGACTTGAGGCACTGCTGACTCCAGAGGAGGAGACAGCGGGTGAATTGTGACTTGCAATGGGAGCGTAGACCGCCTTAATGGTTGATGTACGCTACCGTCGCTGTGTTGTCCATCCGGACCAACACGTGCTTGCCCTGGATCAATGGCCAGAACCTCCGCAGGGCGAGCAGTACTGCCAACAACTCTAGGCAGCTGATGTGCCAACACAGCCGCGGGCCAGTCCAGGAGCCAGCGGCTGTGTGCCCATTGCATCTGGCGCCCCAGCCTGTCTTGGAGGCGTCTATTGTAACCATGACACGCCTGGAGACTTGCTCTAGGGGAACCCCTGCCCATCAAAATGCAACGATGCACACGATGTGTCCCGCGGTGCCATGCCCATCTCGGGACTCGAGTCTGAAGCCAGTGCTGAAGCGGTCTCATATGCATCAACCCGAGCGATGTGGCCGCCGCTGAGGATGCCATATGCCCCAGGAGCCCCTGAAAAATTTCAGTGGAACCGCTGTCCTCCATCTGAACGCCTTCAGACAGTTCAGCACCGACTGCATGCTCTCGTTCGTGAGGTGTGCTGTCATCAAGACTGAGTCCAACTCCAAACCGAGAAAAGAGATGCTCTGAACCAGGGAGAGCTTGCTCTTTCCCAGTTGACCCGAAGCCCCAGTCAGCTGAGGTGCCGGAGCACGAGGTCCCTGTGTGCGCACAGCAACTCTCGAGAGTGAGCTAGGATTAGCCATTTCCTTAGCGGGAACGACCTTTGTGAAGATGCGAGGGGACAAGGACAGGCCGAAGGGGAGGACCTTGTACTGGTATGCCTGACCTTCGAAGGCAAACCGCAGGAAGGGTCTGTGTCGAAGAAAGACCAAGACGTGGCAGTATGCGTCCATCAGGTCTACCGCCACGAACCAATATCGTTAGTGTGCGTTTTTGCGTCAGCATCTTGCTTTCTTACGAAAGCAAGCCGCAACGGCAACGTCGCCATGGTCATGTTTCGTGGCCATCAGAAGCGGAGAGATAATGACCGCAACCAGGAATAACACACAAACGGAAAGGCATCTTAAAAAGACATTCCGTGTGTGTCGCTCTTTTTGTGAATGAAAATATACTCTTTTAGAATATACTCTCTTATTTTTGCTCTGCCGAAGCGCCCAGGGGTGTTCTCTGCACTCCACAGGGGCAGAGGGGGAGAAGCTGCTGAAATGCACCGTAAATCCAGCAGTTTTGAGGTGCGTCTTTGGAGGGAATTTAATTCAGTGCACTGAATACAACCGTTCGGCTCCGAAGAGAAAATCTGAATAAGTGGTTGCATACCAGCTCCTTTTATACCCGTATGTACGGGGGAGTGGCATGCAAATTCCACTCGACGATTCTCATTGGCTTTTTTTAAAAAAAGCAGAGGTGTATGGGGCTCCCAAGAGTGACCCCTAGTGTCACTACATCGACACAACGTCGAGTGAGTGACAGACAGGGAACATTTTTTATTTTTTATTTTTTTAAACAAAACAATCTTTAAATGATTTAAAGCTACAAATTTGGTACAAGTTGGCAAATCTTTTAAAAAAACTGTGCACTAACTCATTGTTGACAATGAATATTTATTAAAGGAATAGTTCACCCAAAATAATAATTATCTAAGAATTTACTCACCTTTATTCCATATCAAACTTGTATTACAGTACTTTCTTCTGCGGAACAAAAACAAAGATATTTTCTATGCAGATATGAGGTGTTTTTGTCCGTACAATGCATGTCAATGGGGTCCAACATTTTCAAACTCCAAAAAAGACATAAATGCTACATAAAGGCAATCCATACAACTACAGCTGTTTAATCTATTTCTTCAGAAGAAATGCCATTGGTTTTGGGTGAGAACAGGCACAAATATACTTCTTTTTTCAATATAAATCTTGATATCTGCAGTCTCCTTAGCGATCATGATTTGAAGATTGATTACAATTCCACCCACTTGATGGATATATAGCAGATACATGCCGTGGGCTTTGAGACGGAACAAGCATCAGAGATTTTTATTACACATTATTAAACGCTGTGCCCAAAACACATTATACAGGTGAGTATAAAGTCACGGAAATGTTATTGATGTAATTTGTTGCTCTATAACCCAAAAGTCAACAGAAACTATAATGTTTAAGTGGCGAACTTCATGACCAAATTGTTTTAAATTCAGGACAGTCTTATCACACAAATTAAAGATTGTCATATATTGAGCCGAGCATGTTTATGTCCATTAAATCATACAATGAACCATAGTGCCAAAAGAGCTTTTTTAGAAATACAGCAAAAAGAAAAAGAAAAGGTGAAAACCACAGGTGTTTTGTCACTCACCTCCTCTATTTGGTAAGGTCCAACAAGATCGGCCTTGAGTCTGACAAAGTCAATTAGCATACTTTTCGTTGTCAAACTTTTTTGACATTTAGATAAATTGCTTGCAGTCAACAAGGCCAACGAAACTCAAACTGTTGAAATCGTAGAATCGTGCTTGCATTTGTGTGGTGATATCATTATAATCCTGTCAAAAAGTTTCCTTCTCTCATCCCTGATAGACTGGTTGCCTCTTGCTCGCCCTTCCTTGAGGTTGAGCTGGATGCATTTCTGAAGAAATTGCGCATGGCAAACATCTAAGCCCTGCCATTTGTTATACAAAGCAGCCATTGTGTTCTTTATTCGAGCTCAACAATAGCCAATGTCCATGCCCTTTTTCTGAAGCACATTGAAAAGTGAATCCGTCAAATTGAAAATGTCCTCATAGATGCCAAGTAGAAAGTACGTTGAGACTTTTGCCAGCCAGGCATCATATCCCGCAGCCATCTTAAGTGTGTCATTATCCCAAGCCACTGGATTTTCGATCATAGACTGAAACAAAGTCTTTAAATCTGAGTAGTGGTGACTAATTGTCTGAACAAGGTGCGAGTGTGATGACCATCTTCTCTGCGCAGCTCTCTGTATCCGTCCCTTGACTACCTCATCCAGAAGTTTTGTGTGCTTTGTTGATTTGCTGAAGAATGAAGAAAGCCCTTCCACCATTTTGAAAAAGAAGTGGTATTCTGAAATAGATCTCGCTGACTGTGACAGTACGAGGTTTAGTTTGAGGGCATAACAATACATGAAAATAGCCTCTGGGATATTTTTTTTCTCTGAACTTGGCCTGCACACCATTTAAATGTGATACCATAACTGCAGCTCCATCATATGTTGGTGCAATTAATTTTTCCGTGCAGTTAAATTTCTCCAAAGTTTCCAAAACATATGCATTATGTTCGTCACTCACATCATCAAAACCTAAAAATGCTTCTTTCACCTCTTGATTCAGTACATAGTGCAGTATGACTGATACCTGGTCTTTATTTGTGAAGTCTGTTGATTCATCAACTTCTACAGAAACAAAGGGCACTGCAGAAATGTCATTTTTAATGTTATTGATGATAATGTCTCCGATTGCCTCAATCAGATAGATATGGATCTTGTTAGACAAGCCTGAGAAAAGAGTGGATGGGCTTAAATGCATGGCTAAACTCGTATCATTCTTTGCAATGAGATGAACCAGTTCTATGTAGGTCCAACGGTTCAAAGAGACATTGCCTTCCTCGTCACCCCAAAATGCTAATTCTTGCTTAGCTAGATAGCAGGTAGCATCAATCAGTTTGTTTAGTGTTTCTCTATTTTCTTTAACTTTTCTATTGTGAAGTTCAGTTGTTAATCTCATTTGTTCATTGAGAGTTAAGTCTATACGGCTAAAGCCAAATTTTTCTTTTTACTCTTCTGTTAAGTAAACACTGCTTACCTTGCTTATATGGACAGCATGTCCCTGATGTGTAGAACGTCTGCACAGTGCATGTATCAAGCGCGAAGGAAGGAGTTGATTTTTGGTCTGTTTCTCACCCAAGATTGCATCGCTTTAGAATACATGGATTAAACCATTCAAGTTTTATGGAATACATTCATGCTGCCTTTATGTTTTTTTGTTTGTGTATTTGAAGGTGTTGGACACCATTGACTTGCATCGTATGGACAAAAACACCACATACCTCCATACGAGTTTGAGACACCAAAAGGGTGAGTAAATGATGAGAGAATTATCATTTTTGGATAACTATTCTGACTAACTGTCTTTCGTTAGTTAAAGTGTATGTCCATCTTACCCATGAGATAGGCCACAATCTTGCACATGGCAGCTCCAAAGATGAAATCCTCCAGCAGGTTGGGTATAAGAGTGAAGGGCATGCAGAACACAGCCATCATAAGGTCACTGATGGCCAGGGAGAGAAGGAATGAGTTGGTGACCGTCCGCATTCGCTTGTTCACGACCAAAACCACGATGATGAGCAGATTACCAATCACACTCAGCAGGAAAATTAGAGCATACAGTAGTATGCGTAGCGAATCCATTTCTGAAAGATAAAGATAAAGGCTTAATAGCAAATCAACACATCAAATAATAAGTCCCTGCTTTTGAAATGTGAAAGCATAAACAATAATTGAAGTTAGCTTGGGTGAACTAAGAAATGAAGAGGGTCAGTGATGGGTTTTAAAAGACAGGAGGGGTTTGCCCATCCCTCAATTGTTATTGGATTAATATTTAATCCAATACCAGCGATCGTTGGTGAAAATATTAAACCAAATCCTGTCAGTGCATTGTATGGGGTTTGATTGTGACAAATGAGCATACAAACAACATGGAGCCAAAGCCACATGTCTGGATATATTCCATTTTAAATCTGATGATGAAAGCTCCAACAACACAGTTTTATGAAACATTTTCTAAGCCCATCATCTGTGATTTATATATTACATTTACCTTGTCAGCAAAGTTTTCATGGTATGGAAAATAGACCCCAAAATGTAACAATGGGAGGGTGTGTGGACCATAATATGACCTTGAAACAGTTTCATTGCCTAATGCATTTTAATCATTTCAGTAATCAAAACATATTCAATGATCTGGCATAAACTGAGCAGTAAAAATCCCTCTTTTCACCACCAAACTCTATAATTTATGTTAATTCCAACCAGTCTTTTTTCCCACTCTTTGTAGTTTTTGCAAGCAGACAACCAGTGTCATAGAATAGTCCAAATCAAAAGATACATCTAAAGGTATATATTGCTTGGTTGATCAAAACAATGGCCTTTGAACATCTTAATTGGATTAGAAGGATTGAAACCATGTGACATACCAAAGACAATCCAAAAAACAGAGACAACAACAAATATACACATCCCCAAGTCCCATGTTTAATAGAGGAACAGCTTTAAGTCAGCCTAATTAAGACTGGGTGGACTGTGACTTCCAATTAATCAGGTCTCTTGCCAGCAGTGCGACAAAAGCAATAATATATTTTTTAGAAGCAGATAGGGCAGATATTGGGAACATTTTAAAAACATGTTGTTACTTTCAAATGTAGTTTTACAGTTTAAAAAAGTTTGGCAATATATAATGATAAGAAGTTTTTTTTACATTGAGGCAGTGGATCAGTTACATTGTGTTATTATGTTAATCAATACATCTGATAGGTGCTATTAGATTGTTCTTGCTGACTCCAGAGAATTTTTAGAACTCATAAATGCCTCTAATGCAACCTGAAGCTGGCAAAGGAAAAAAATCAATTAATCATAAAATAATATCCTTTAATGTAACAGCTTTCTTATTGTAAACAAGCTGTGTTTATTCTAATACGACTGATGGATCGTGGCTTTTTCAGCTGATGTATGTGGCCATAAATCACATTTCTATGCAAGGAATCATTCTTTACGACATGGCCCATCACCTAATTTAAGCAATGAGTTAGAAACATGATTTGTACCTGAAATGCAGTGACTAACTGAGAAAAATAGCAGGATTACTGAAATCCATAAGACTAAGAATCAAAATCCTGCAGGCACATCATAAACTTCCAATGAATTCGTGGGGGCCTGGATAGCTCAGCGAGTATTGACGCTGACTACCACCCCTGGAGTCGCGAGTTCGAATCCAGGGTGTGCTGAGTGACTCCAGCCAGGTCTCCTAAGCAACCAAATTGGCCCAGCTGCTACGGGGGGTAGAGTCACAATGGGTAATCTCTTTGTGGTCGCTATAATGTGTGGTTCTCGCTCTCGGTGGGGTGTGTGGTGAGTTGTGTGTGGATGCTGTGGAGAATAGCATGGGCCTCCACACATGCTATGTCTCCACGGTAACGTGCTCAACAAGCCACGTGATAAGATGCGCAGATTGACGGTCTCAGACACAGAGGCATCTGAGATTTGTCCTCCACCACCCGGATTGAGGTAAGTCATTATGCCACCACGAGGACTTAGTGCGCATTGGGAATTGGGCATTCCAAAAATGGGGAGAAAAAATAAATAAATAAATAAATAACCTTTCAATGAATTCATCTAATAGCATCAGAAATAAGGAGCATTTCTTAAAGCATGTAAAGATATACAGTATGTGCCTATTTTAAATCTGATTTAACTTTGCTTGTGTTATTATAGATTTAACATGATTCATGTCACTCAGCTCAGTAAGAATCATGAGATATGTTTTCAGTGGTCAGCTTAGCTGAAAAGCTACTTTATTATTTGCACAAAACACAAAACTCCAGAGAATCCAGGCATGTGCCGTGGGCTTTGAGATTGGGCAAGCATCAAAGATTTTTAATACACAATATTAAATGCTGTGTCCAAAACACATTATAAGGGTGAGTGTAATGAAATGTTTTAAATGTTTTAGACATAAATTGTTGCCTTAGAACCCACCAGTCAATGGAAACAACTGTCACAGTGGCAAACTTCATGACCAAATTTTTTAAATGCAGGACAGTAATATTGCTCATATCACACAAATTAAAGATTTTCATATATTGAGCCGAGCATGTTTATGTCCATTAAATCATACAATGAACCACAGTGCCAGAAAAGCTTGTTTTAACATACAACAAAAAGAAAAAGAAAATATTGGCAGTTACTAGTTTCAGCATCATAGACCTCACACGTCACTTTTCCCACAGTTCAGACCCACTGGAATGGACAGCAGCAAGTAACTAATCTGACCACCAAAGACAATAACCTTAACCTGATTGCACAAGGCAAATGTAACATAGACACGGCAGTCTACAGACCTTATTTTTTAAACAGACACTGCGCCAAACAAATAAGCAAATAAATGAATAACTGTCTGTGCTGCTCAACTGAGATGAAAGATGATGAATCTGAATGAAAACAGTAGTTTATATTAACAGTTATATTTAAATAATTCATATAGTGTCATTTTTCTTTTAGCACTTCTGTTAGGTAAGCACAGCTTACCTTGCTTATAACGGCACGTCCCAGAGGCCACGTTCACACATTCGCAGCAGAATACAGTTGTCAGACCTGTTTTGAGTGCTTAATATTGGTGTGTTCACACACAGGATGGTTATTTACGAGTGTGACAATCGCATTCTATAACCGAACTGAGACATGCAAATTTTCAGGTCTCACAACTGCATTCTCGGCAAACCTGTGCTGTGTGAACGGAACCGCACTGGACGACTAGCTGTCTGTCATGACATATAATGTGGAAGCCACGCTGCACTGTACACAAGTGTGTCTCATATTAATCAGGAGGGTTTCGTTAACTCACAGAGATGGAGATATGAACTGCTTGTCATCTGAAGATCCAACCGCTGTCTTTCACCGAAGCTACTCGCGATTGCGATCTGCGCGACAAATGCTGGGCTCTGCACTCGGTTAAAAAGCATTCAAAACCACTGTCGGTTAATTATGATCTGATGAATGAACTTGTGCCTCATTTGGACTTGTTTATTTAATAACGCAGCATTATTGTGATAAGATATGCCAGTGTTATGGACATTGCCATTTTTAATATTTACTTCAGTCACTGTCACGATGGTTACAGGTGTTACGGTTGTGACTTTGGTTGTTTGTTCATACAGACAGCTTTCATGCCGCTACTGTAAGATGCTGTATGAACAGGACATTTCAAGACTCACACCTGTAAGTAAATGCAATTGGCAATCCCAAACACTGACTGTGTGAATGTATCCATAAGCCAAATCATGGTATTGTATCTTTTCTCTGTGTGGGTAACATTATCAGCTTAACATATTTTAATATAGACAGTCAATGTTGCTGTAACGATATGGAAGGAAGTCAAGAGAGCTGGATCTAGGTGCGGCTAAGGAGTTTAATGAGAAATAAACAAGTACCAAATAACAGGTAAACACAGGAACAAAATAAAACATACACGATGGGAAATAAGAACATGAACTGGAGGAAACATCTACGAAGGGCACTGGTCATACACGGGAGGTCAAAACACATAACAGACAAGGAATGAGCAAACAACAGGGCATTAAATACACAAAGACTAATTAAGAGTTAATGAAACACAGGTGAGGACAATCAAGGACAGCTGGCATTGATGAGGGCAGGGAATTAAGGGAAATGTAGTCCAGGAGGAACAGATGACAGGGGAGAAACACAAGGCAAACAACAGTGAATCATGACAGAACCCCCCCCCAGTGCAGGAGACCAGTGCAGGAGACCAGTGCAGATCAGGCGGACAGCCATGAGACCAGGGAGATCGGAGCAGATCGGGTGGACAGCCGAGAGACCAAGGAGACCAGAGCATATTAGGCGGATGGCCAGGAGACCAAGAAGACCAGAGCAGATCAGGTGAACAGTCAGGAGACCCAGAAGACCAGAGCAGATCAGGCGGACAGCCAGGAGACCAAGGAGACCAGAGCAGATCGGGTGGACGGCTGAGAGATCAAGGAGACCAGTGCAGATCAGGTGGATGGCCAGGAGACTCAGAAGACCACCTCAAGGTAGGGACTGGATCAGGAGGCCTGGTCAGTGGCCACAGGGCTGAAACAGGATTGGGGGGCCTGGGAGGCAGCCACAGACTAGAGACTGGAGCCATGGGAGGCTCAAGGGGCGGAGCCATGGAAGGCAGAGCCATGGGAGGCTCGAGGGGCGAAGTCATGGAAGGCGGAGCCGTGGCAGTCTCGTAGAACGAAACCGTAGAAGGCAGAGCCGTGGCCGGCTCGAGGCTAAGAGTCCAGGATGACTGGGAAATTACCTCAGTGGTCGTGAACATGAGCACAGTCTCGGGAGTGACCTCTGTGGTCATGAGCAAAGACAGAGTCTCGGGAGCGACCTCTGTGGTCGTGGGCGTAGACAGAGGCTCGGGTATGACCTCCGTGGTCGTGTACATGGGCAGAGACTCTGAGACGACATCTGTGGTCGTGTACATGGGCAGAGACTCGGAGACGACCTCTGTGGTCCTGTACATGGGCAGAGACTCGGAAATGAAAGCCTTTCTTCTCCTCCTCCTCCAGGACAGATGAGGCTGGCAACGTGGGCTCTGGGATGGACGACGCTTGCAACGCGGGCTCTGGTATGGACTGGGCGTCAGCTCATTGGCCGTGGCAGGTGTGGCCATCGGCCGTGGCAGGCGTGGCCGTCTGCTCATTGGCCGTGGCAGGCAAGGGCATTGACAATTTGTGGGGAAGGGTCTTCATGGCCCTATGCAACAATATCAGTGGCAGATAATTCAACTTGGAGACAAAAGCCATGAAGGCCTTCAAGCAATGAGTCGCAGAAGGCTGGACTGTGGCATGGCGTGGAGCCGACTCAGATTTGACTGTGAAATGGCATGGAACAGACTCAGACGTGGATGTGACATGACATGGAGCAGGCTGAGGCGTGGCTGTGACATGGCATGGAGCAGGCTGAGGCGTGGCTGTGACATGGCATGGAGCAGGCTGAGGCGTGGCTGTGACATGGCATGGAGCAGGCTGAGGCGTGGATGTGACATGGCATGGAGCAGGCTGAGGCGTGGCTGTGACATGGCATGGAGCAGGCTGAGGCGTGGCTGTGACATGGCATGGAGCAGGCTGAGGCGTGGCTGTGACATGGCATGGAGCAGGCTGAGGCGTGGCTGTGACATGGCATGGAGCAGGCTGAGCCGTGGCTGTGACATGGCATGGAGCAGGCTGAGCCGTGGCTGTGACATGGCATGGAGCAGGCTGAGGCGTGGCTGTGACGTGGCATGGAGCAGGCTGAGGCGTGGCTGTGACGTGGCATGGAGCAGGCTGAGGCGTGGCTGTGATGTGGCATGGAGCAGGCTGAGCCGTGGCTGTGACGTGGCATGGAGCAGGCTGAGCCGTGGCTGTGACGTGGCATGGAGCAGGCTGAGGCGTGGCTGTGACATGGCATGGAGCAGGCTGAGGCGTGGCTGTGACATGGCATGGAGCAGGCTGAGGCGTGGCTGTGACATGGCATGGAGCAGGCTGAGGCGTGGCTGTGACATGGCATGGAGCAGGCTGAGGCGTGGCTGTGACATGGCATGGAGCAGGCTGAGGCGTGGCTGTGACATGGTATGGAGTGGACTCAGGCGTGGAAGACTTGGAAGCCAGAACCAGGATTGAAATAGGAGGATCCTCTGCAGCGAGTGTCTCTAAGATTAGCCTCACATATTCCTCCCAAGTGCAATCTCCGGACTCCGGCAATTCCCTCCACCAGCGTGTTGTTAGTCCGATTCGGTAGATGGATTTCAGGGTATCATCATCAAAACCTGTGTGGACGGCAACGGTGGAGAAGAAATGGGAGAACTCTCTTATTGATAAGTCCGCCTGGCTCAGCTGTACGAAGTACGCTGCTAGATCCATTTTTGTGGTTAGTTGTTCTGTAACGATATGGAAGGAAGTCACGAGAGCTGGATCTAGGAGTTTAATGAGAAATAAACAAGTACCAAATAACGGGTAAACACAAGAACAAAATAAAACAACCACGATAGAAAACAAGAACATGAACAGGAGGAAACATCCACGAAGGGCACTGGTCATACACGGGAGGTCAAAACACATAACAACTGACAAGGAATGAGCAAACAACAGGGCATTAAATACACAAAGACTAATGAGTTAATGAAACACAGGTGAGGACAATCAAGGACAGCTGGCAGTGATGAGGGCAGGGAATTATGGGAAATGTAGTCCGGGAGGAACAGATGACAGGGAGAAACACAAGGCAAACAACAGTGAATCATGACAGTTGCACTGCATGAACTCAGGAACCACTAGATATACTTTAAAAAAAAAATTATAACCTCTTTTGTGAAATATTATGGAAATTCCTATAAAATTTGTTACATTCTCAATCCTTTTACGTGTAGAGAGCGATGACATACCATTTCATGCTAGGACGAGAGATAAAATAATTGCAACCAATGCCAAAATAAACAAATAAAAAGAAATAGGTGAGAGCTTACTGATCAGAGAAGTTGTGACATGATTGTATTTTACAGTCTGATATAAAAAAAAATAAAATTAAAAAAAAACCAATAATGTTAAAATTGTTTTTCATTTGGAGAGGACAAAAAAGCAGATTTACAGATTTAACAACAGATACACATCTTAAGATAAAAAGCAATAAAACATTCTCTAATAATTTTGTTTGGGTTAACAGCCAATTTGACCAGTGCAATATTAATCACATTCAGATCACACTGTGCATTCAAGAAGGCTACACAGAATTTTGAAACTGAAAATGAGCTTTACTTTATGCAGATACTTAAAATAAATACCATTGTTAATTTTTGGTGGAAATAAAGCTATAGCCTACACATTACGAAAACCCCTTTCTGACAGTACTATTGACCCTTACTCTTTGGGCCCCATTATCAGGCATTGACAAAAATACATTTTTTGGCTTAGTACAAAGTATTCCAGCAGCTTTCCACCACGGCTTCCACAGAAAGCAGTCAATGTGTGCCAGCATGAGCAGAGAGGATTATGGGATGTGAACAGTCATATCCTGTTTGTGGCTTAGTCAGTCTAAAGCAATCAATAGAGGCCACCTTTGACTACAGCACAGAGTTCCGTGTCTGCTCCATTACTGATTGCCTGTAGCCACAAGTCATAAAGGATTAGATTTGCCAAAATGCTCAGAACTTTAATCTATGAGAGATGTGGTCCACATGAGTGGCTCAACTAAAATCAGTGTAATGTCTCAGTTTCTCTGTTGTTGTTACAAGAATGCTCCCATGTTTATCAAGTGTTTCTCCACGTGGCACTAGTTTCTGTGGGAAACATTGGCATACTGTAACTATGTGGGAGAAGCATGAACACAACTGCTTGCTTGCTTGGATTGATTTAAATTCTGTCCTAGACGTGGGTTTCATAGGCCTTGGGAAATATTTAGAAGTTAAGTGTTAGGAAACTCTGGCATTGTTTGTTAGCTTGGGTGAGGGATTGACTACATTTAGGGTAAAAAAGGACTATCTTAACAGAATGTGTCATCATAGCTGTTAATTGGTAGAATTCTCAGTGATCTCAGTGATTTCGACCGTGGTGTAATTGTTGGTGCCAGATGGGCTGGTGAAGTGTATTTCTGTAACTGCTGATCTCCTGGGATTTTCACACACGCAACAGTCTCTAGAGCAGTGGTGTCAAACTAGGTTCTTGGAGGGCCACAGACCAGCAGAGTTTAGCTCCAATCCTAATTAAACACACCTGAAGCAGCTAATCAAGGTCTTCAGGAGTGCTTGAAGATTACAAGGAGGCATTTTGGAGCAGGGCTAGAACTAAACTCTGCAGGGCTGCGGCCCTCCAGGAACTGAGTTTGATGCCCCTGCTCTAGAGTTTATTCAGAATGGTGCCAAAAGCAAAAACATCCAGTGAGCAGCAGTTCTGCGGATGGAAATGCCTTGCTGATGAGAGAGGTCAACAGAGAATGGCCAGACTGGTTCGAGCTGACAGAAAGGCTACAGTAACTCAGATAACCACTCTTTGGTAGTGAGCAGGATTGCATCTCAGAATGCACAACACGTCGAACATTGAGGAGGATGGGCAGAGACCACGTCTGGCACTTTATTAGGACCATAATAAAGTACTCAGTGATTGTAAATCGAAACAAGCTGTGCAAGTTCAGGGTGAGCTGGTTCGTATTTATAGCGATTCATACAAACAGTAATGTGTGCATGTACATTTTCATAAGTTCAGATTGACACTGAAATATTCATCAACATATTGAGAGCATCTAAACTTTTACAAGCGAACTGCTGCAGGTGAGTTTCAAGGAGTAGTTCACCCAAAAATGAAAATTCTCTCATCATTTACTCACCCTTATGCCATCCCGGATGTGTATGACTTTCTTTCTTCTGTAGAACACATCTGAAGATTTTTAGAGGAATATCTCAGCTCATTTGGTCCATACAATGCAATTAAATATGTGCCAAAATTTTGAAGCTCCAAAAATTACATAATTCAGCATAAAAGTAATCCATATGATTCCAGTGGTTAAATCAGTGTCTTCAGAAGCGAGATGATAGGTGTGGGTGAGAAACTGATCAATATTTAAGTCCATTTTTACTATAAATTCTCTTTCCTGCTCAGTCAATCTCCCCTTTAACTTTCACATTCTTCTTCTTGTGTTTTTGGTGATTCATATTCTTCATGAATGCGCCCTCTACTGGGCAAGGAGAAGAATTTCTAGCAAAAATTGTCTTAAATATTTGATCTGTATCTCATCCACACCTATCATATCGCTTCTGAAGTTATGGAATTAACCACTGAAGTCTTATGGATTACTTTTAACCTGCCTTTATGTGCTTTTTGGAGTGTCAACATTTTGACTACTATTCACTTGAATTGTGTGGACCTACAGAGCTGAATTATTCTCATAAATATTTTAATTTGTGTTCTGCAGAAGAAAGAAAGTCATACACATCTGGGATGGCATGAGGATGATTAAATAATGAGATAATTTTCATTTCATTTGGGTGAACTATTCCTTTAATTCTCAGACACAAACCTGTAGCGGGACTCTCATTTATCAGGAAATGATGAAGAAATCGTTTTAAATGACAAATAATTGTTTATGTAAAAATGAAATCCAGATTAAATCCAGACTAAGTAAAGTTATATGCACTTGATTATCATCAAACCTTAGTATGAAATATAAGTGGAACACTGTGGATGTTATAGTGTAACATTAATGAATGTTTCCAGCCTGATTTTTGCAAACCAAAATTACATGCTTCATTACACGCTTGGCTGCAGTTTCCTACTGAAATGTCCAGCGAGAGGCACCAAAAACGAGTGAAATTATGTTGTAATCAGACAAGGTTTTTAAGGTGAATATTAGATGGAGGTTTTAATGGGCAAAATGTACCTCCCTAATCTAAAACTTTAAACTAAACCTAACCAGTAATGTCTTAAAAGAAAAATGATGGGTAAACAAAACATACATCCTTACCCTAACCAACACCTAAACCTAACCGAAAAGTGTTCGATATCATAACATAGCAGGGTGTGAGTAATAGAGCAAAAATGAGTGATTATAATGTTGTAAACAGCCATAATATCCTTTATTTGTGTGAAAGTGAATAAAATGCAGTTGTTGTAGCACCTCTAGTGTTCATTTCACCAGGAAACTGCAGCAAAACATAGAAAGTGACACATAAATCTCAGTTTGCATAAATTTTGTTATAGTAATGTTCATTCTATGAGACAAGGTTGCAGCAAGTTTTATTCATTTACTGATTATCTGTGTGAAATGAATGTGATGTCATACAATATATTTAATCTAATTCATCATAAATACAATAAAAACTAACCTATATATTCCATGAATTCAATATTATATGAGCCTCAAAGTATTTTAAAACATTTGTATGTCTTTCATGTTGCACATACAAAAGAGTTTAAATGATGCTGTCAATACGTTTGTTTTGCATGTTTCAGTGTATATCCAAATGAACAAAAATGTATGTGTGCTTGAACCACACTTAACGTGCAAATATTAATGAGATCAACACTGTAAAAATCCAACTTCAATTTGTCGAAAAAGTGAGTTTACTTAAAACAATTAATAATGTAAACTTTTATGCCATTTAGGTCACTTACATTTTTAAACATTGAATACATACAATATCAAGCTTGGTGGTGAAGGTAGAACTTGCAGGCTTTTGAGCATGCTCAGTTTGATCACTGACCCTGTGTTTGGTCAAAGCGTGCCAATTTATGAGCACATGTAAATAATATATAAATAATCTGTTTTGGAAAAAATAGATCTTTATGTGTTTTTAATTATGTTTTGCTGTAAAAAGTTGTTTTGTTTAAAGTCACCATCAGGGTTATTAGTGTTCGCTTTATTTACAAAGTTGACTCAGCTTCTAAAAGTTCGAAGTACTTGCAGCCTACACCATCTTTTATGTTGGACCAACTATTTGGTCTCTTGGTGGGGCTGATACGTGATCTTATGTCATAATATGGATCTGCTTGAAAATAATGTTTTTATATATTTTCCAAGAATATTGGATAATATGGTTAACTATACTTAAAAATGCAAGTTTATTAAACATAATAACGTCCTGGTTACTTGCGAAACCTCTGTTCCCTGATGGAGGGAATGAGACGTTGTGTCAACGTAGTGATACTAGGGGTCACTCTTGGGAGCCCGAGACACCTCTGGTCTTTGATAAAAGACCAATGAAAATTGGCAAGTGGTATTTGCATGCCACTCCCCAGGACATACAGGTATAAAACGAGCTGGTATGCAACCACTCATTCAGGTTTTATGCTGAGGAGCCGAGACAAGGTCCGGCCATTTCAGCGGGTAGTTCAGCATTGTGGCAGGAGGGACACAATGTCTCGTTCCCTCCATCAGGGAACGGAGGTTACGTAAGTAACCAGGACGTTCCCTATCTGTCACTCACTCGACGTTGTGTCGATGTAGTGACACTAGGGGTCCCTATACAAAATGCCACAACTGGCTGAACTGTATTACGTGAACTGGCGTTGTGTGACGGGCAGACCACTGTGTGCCTCGTAGTCAGCAC
This sequence comes from Myxocyprinus asiaticus, assembly GCF_019703515.2. Classification (NCBI taxonomy): domain Eukaryota; kingdom Metazoa; phylum Chordata; class Actinopteri; order Cypriniformes; family Catostomidae; genus Myxocyprinus; species Myxocyprinus asiaticus. The sequence goes on from NC_059353.1 coordinate 13,692,100, forward strand.
ACCAGGCCGACATGTAACCTCCCCCAACATAGCTATGAGTGTCGAACAGCCCTTTGGGGACAAGTCGACTACCCAAAAGATAGAGACAGTCTAACCCAGTTGTGGCCTCTTTTCACCTTCTTTTTTCCACTCCCTAAAAAAGAAGGGGGATTATCCAACTGGGCCGCCAGGTCTAGTCGGGGGGTGTCCCTCCCAAGGGGAGGACACCGCGGAGACCACACCTCGCCCAAAGAGGGGGGGGATATTTAAGTGGAAAAATACGTCACATGGTCTTGACGACCAAGTGGAGAGTCTCAAGGTAGATCCTACCCAATGGGGGTTACTACAAACATGGAGACTGGGGCAGAGGGGCTCTGCCCAAGGAAGACGCAGTTTGCCAACAGGGAAATGAATCAGCGGAAGATATACATCGCATGGGGTTTACCTTACAGGGAACCGCCACATGCGGAACACCTACCCCAGAACAGGGCTCTTAGTTAGCACGTGTACTGGGCCAGCAGCGAGTCTCTCCGAAAACTCGACTGCCACAGGCTCGGAGGAAGTCAACCAGGGAACATAGTTTGTGAACACTACTGGGAATTAATGGCACACGTCTTCAGCTTAAAAGGTGGAAGGCGCTATGTGCAAGCGATACACCCGGCCGGCAAACCCGGGCTTATCTGCTTGTATTGCGTGCCACTACCTGGGACGAAACTGGTTCCACCCAGAGGTTGTAGAACCTTGCAAAGTTATTGGGTGTTGCCCAGCCCACTGCTCTGCAAATGTCTGTTAGAGAGGCACCAGGAGGCCGCTACACCCCTGGTAGAATGGGCTCGTAGCCCTACCGGGGGCGGCATGTCCTGGGTGTGATATGCCATAGCTATGGCGTCAATGAGTCAGTGGGTTATCCTCTGCTTGGAGACAGCGCTTCCTTTCCACTGTGCACCAAAGCAGACAAAGAGCCGCTCAGAGATTCTAAAGCTCTGCGTGTGATCCAAATAGATGCATAAAGCGCGCACCGGACACAGCAACGATAGGGCTGGGTCTGCCTCCTCCTGGGGCAGCGCTTGCAGGTTCACCACCTGATCCCTAAAAGGGGTCGTGGGAACCTTGGGCACATAGCCCGGTCAGGGTCTCAGGATCACGTGAGAGTATCCCAGACCAAACTCCAGGCACGTTTCGCTGACAGAGAACGCTTGCAGTTCTCCTGCCCTCTTGATGTAAGTGAGCACAGTCAGGAGGGCAGTCTTCAAGGAGAGTGCCTTAAGCTCAGCTGACTGCAAAGGCTCAAAGGGGGCTCTCTGTGGACCCTGAAGAACTACAGGGAGGTCCCATGAGGGAACGAGGCACGGTCTGGAGGGATTCAGCCTCCTGGCGCCTCTCAGGAGCCTGATGATCAGGTCGTGCTTCCCTAAGGACTTACTGTTGACTGCGTCGTGGTGTGCTGCTATGGCGGCAACGTACACCTTCAAGGAGGAAGGGGACAGCTGTCCCTCCAACCTCTCCTGCAGGAAGGAAAGCACTGATCTGACTGTGCATCTCTGGAGGACTTCCCATCGGGAAGAACACCACTTAGCGAACAGATGCCACTTAAAGGCATACAGGCGCCTCGTAGAGGGGGCCCTAGCCTGAGTGATCGTGTCTACCATCATGGGTGGTAGACCGCTTAGGTCTTCTGCGTCCCGTCCAGGGGCCAGACATGGAGATTCCAGAGGTCTGGTCATGGGTGCCAGATGGTGCTCCGTCCCTGAGAAAGAAGGTCCTTCCTCAGGGGAATTCGCCAGGAGGGGGCTGTCACAAGGAGCGTGAGGTCCGAGAACCACGTCTGGGTGGGCCAGTAGGGTGCTACCAGGACGACCTGCTCCTCATCCTCCCTGACCTTGTACAGGGTTTGTGCAAGTAGGCTCACTGGGGGAAATGCATATTTGTGCAGGCCAGGGGGCCAGCTGTGTGCCAAGTGTGTCTATGCTGAGGGGGGCCTCAGTCAGGGCGTACTAGAGTGGGCAGTGGGAGGATTCTTGGGAGGTGAACAGGTCCACCTGTCTCTGACTAAATCGACTCCAAATCAGATGGACCACCTGAGGGTGGAGTCTCCACTCTCCCCTGAGGGTAACCTGCCATGACAGCGTGTCCTCTGTAGTGTTGAGGTTGCCCAGGATTTGAGTGGCTCACAGCGACTTGAAGTGCTGCTGACTCCAGAGGAGGAGACGGCGGGCGAGTTGTGACATACAACGAGAGCGCAGACTGCCTTGGTGGTTGACATATGCTACCATTTCTGTGTTGTCTGTCCAAACTAACACATGCTTGCCCTGGATCAATGGTCCAAACCTCCGCAGGGCAAGCAGAATTGCCAATAATTCGAGGCAGTTGATGTGCCAATTTTCTTTTTTTTGCTTTATTCTTTTCTTTTTTTCATCTTTTTTTTTGGCTACCGCTGAGGATGCCATATGCCCCAGGAGCCTCTGAAAAAGTTTCAGTGGAACCGCTGTTTTCTGTTTGAATGCCTTCAAACAGGCCAGCACCGACTGGGCATGCTCGTTCGTGAGGCGCGCTGTCAAAGAGACTGAGTCCAACTCCAAACCAAGGAAAGAGATGCTCTGAACCGGGAGGAGCTTGCTCTTTTCCCAGTTGACCCGAAGCCCTAGTCGAAGTCCCTGTGTGCACACAACATGTCCCGAGAGTGAGCTAGGATTAGCCAGTCATCGAGATAGTTGAGAATGCGAATGCCCACTTCCCTTAATGGGGCAAGGGCTGCCTCTGCGACCTTTGTGAAGACGCGAGGAGACAGGGACAGGCCAAAAGGGAGGACCTTTTTACTGATGCGCCTGACCCTCGAATGCAAACCGCAGGAAGGGTCTGTGTCGAGGTAGGATCGAGACGTGGAAGTACGCATCCTTCAGGTCTACCGCCGCGAACCAATCTTGATGCCGGACTCTCGCCAGAATGCGTTTTTGCATCAGCATCTTGAATGGGAGTCTGTGTAAAGCCGCAGGTCCAAGATTGGCCGCAACCCACCGCCTTTTTTCGGTACGATGAAGTAGGGGCTGTAGAACCCCTTCTTCATCTCGGCTGGAGGGACAGGTTCTATCGCGCCCTTCCGTAGTAGGGTAGCGATCACCACGCACAAGGTAGCAGCATTTTTGTCCTTCACCAAGCTGAAGTGGATACCGCTGAACCTGGGCAGGCGCCTGGCGAACTGAATTGCATAGCCGAGTCCACCCCCGGAACAGCCTGGGATGGGGGAGGAAGAGGCCTGCCCTCGTAACCCATAGAGACTGTCACATCGGGGGCAGCTGTGTGCCACAGCTGGGTGCTCAGGGGCGGGAAGACCACCGTACGGAAAAACCCGTAAATGGTAGTCGTGATGACGACCGTGCACACTGGGTATGTGACCCAGGGAAGAAGGAAATCACTCTTTTGCTGAATTGTTGGGTACCGCAGCCACTTGGGAATGCGGTGAAATCAAACAAAAAGGCAACAAAAGAATCTCCACCCGGCCCTCCACCGGGGGATGGAGTGGTCTTCTTACCAGCTCCAGGTGAGTGGGTTTCTTTGACCCTGGGTTGCCCGTCTCAGGGGCACTTTGATGATCTCCCTGAGTTCTTAGCGGCAGACTGTGAGATGGGTGGCGTCTGCTTCCTGCGGTGGGCTCCACGCCAGGGCCGGGCCGAAGGGGCGGGCTGTGGCAGAGCCGGTGCAGTCACCACAGGGGGACGCCCTTGGCGATGAGCAGATGGGGTGCGGGATCTTGAGCTGCGCCGGGGCAGGATATGCCGGATAGCCTCCATCTGCTGCTTCACCGCCGAGAACTGCTGGGCAAAGTCCTCGACGGTGTCGCCGAATGGGCCTGGGAAATGGGGACAGCAAGGAACCGTGTCTTGTCGGCCTCACCCATCTCGACCAGGTTGAGCCAAAGGTGGCCCTCCTGGACCACTAATGTGGCCATCGTCTGCCCGAGAGACCGCGCCGTGACCTTCATCGCTCGGAGAGCGAGGTCGGTCACCGAGCACAGTTCCTGCATTAGATCTGGGGTGGAACTACCCTCGTGCAGTTCTTTTAGTGCCTTGGCTTGGTGGCCCTGCAGGAGAGCCATGGCGTGCAGGGCAGAGGCGGCTTGTCCAGCAGCGCTGCAGGCTTTAGCCGTCAGGGACGACGTGAACCTACAGGGCTTGGACAGGAGCTTTGGGCGTCCACGCCAGGTGGCAGCGCTCTGCAGCCATAGGTGCACCGCGAGCGCCTTATCCACCGGGGGAATCGCCGTATAGCCCCTGGCTGCCCCGCCATCGAGGGTAGTGAGGGCGGGGAAACTGAGGAATCGAGGCTGGGCAGTAAAAGGTGCCCCCCACGATTTCGTCAGCTCCTCGTGCACTTCCGGGAAGAAAGGCACTGGAGCGGGGCGTGGCTGCTTTGAGCGGCGCCGCGAGCCCAGGAACCAATCATCAAGCCACAAGGGTTCAGGGGAGAGCGGAGGGTTCCACTCTAGCCCGACGCTCGCTGCCGCCCGGGAAAGCATGTCCATCATCTCTGCATCAGCCTGTGACTGGGCAATCGTCCCCGAGGTGGGGAGCCCAGCTGAGGCTTCTGCATCCGACTGGACAAGCCCGCTCTCCGATGCTGCGCTCGAGAGCTCATCATCTTCATGGGCTCTGAACAAGAGGCCAGACTCGCCATGAGACGAGCCGGCGGACTCATCCGGAAGCCCGACTGGGGCAGACGAGCGTGCTGGGGAATGGGAGGTCTGCGGGGGGATACCCGGTGGAGGCGATTCTTACGAAAGCAAGCTGCGACCGCAATGTTGCCATGGTCATGTTCTCGCAGTGAGAACATGAACCATCCACGAACGCTGCCTCCGTGTGGGTCGCGCCCAGACACGAAAGACAGCGATCATGACCATCCGAAGTTGAGAGATAACGAGCGCAACCAGGAATAACACATAATCGGAAAGGCATCTTTAAAAAGACGCGTCTTTAAAAAGACATTCCGTGTGTGCCGCTCTTTTAGAGAAATATACTCTTTTAGAGAATTAAACTCTTTCAGAAAATATACTCTCTTTTTTCTGCCGAAGCGCCCAGGTGCGTTCTCTGCAGTGCACCAGTGCAGAGGAGGGAGAAGCCGCTGAAATGTGCCGTCAGATCCTGCAGAGGTGAATGAACAGTAGAAATTCAGCTCAATGAGCATGACCGTTCGGCTCCGAAGAGAAAATCTGAATGAGCGGTTGCATACCAGCTCCTTTTATACCTGTATGTCCGGGGTAATGGCATGCAAATACCACTCGTCAATTTTCATTGGCCTTTTATCAAAGACCAGAGGTGTCTCGGGGTCCCAAGGGTGACCCCTAGTGTCACTGCATCGACACAACGTCGAGTGAGTGACAGATAGGTAACCATTGATATTTTGAGTTATCTGAACTTATTTTATTAAGATCATGGAACTTACGATTCTACTTGAATTGTTAAGTTGGTAAAACTAATTTGCCTGAAGTTGAGTAAACTCAAAAATGCTTTGCAACTGGTTGCTTAATTTTTTTAAGTTTACTCAACTTTTTATTTTTTACAGTGAATACACTGCTCATCTAGAGCCCTTTTTTTCCCAAATTGCCGGTACAGCTATGGAAATTGGCACCAGTTGTCAAACGACCAAACAAACAGGCTGAAGCAAAGTAGAAGCAAAGAAATAAAAATCAGAAATGCACACTGGTGAATGTGAAAACAACTCAGTTGGGGGGAAGAGTAAAAGATTTAGGGAGAAAGAGACAACAAATTTGATCACTGAGAACAAAACACTTGTTCCTCCTCCTCTTGTCAATTGAAATGTTACAAACGGACTTGTCTAATAGAATCCAATTACTCTTTCCTCTGTGCGGTTCTTCCAGTGGATGAATATTTCACCATGCAATTTTGGCATCTATGACAGCTGTTTGTTTTAGGATGATATCTCATCACGTCCTTTCTTGCACAGCTGTCAACATTCACAAGTCACGTTGCAATTCAAAACCATCATAACCAAGACACCCTGCAATGTAAACTGACATATAACTCAGCTGCACTGGACTGAAAATCAAACATTTGAGTGTAGGTTATTGATTATCTCTTTAGTAAATGGTACTCATATGTACCATGTTGGTCATGTTGGATCTCCCAGGGGTGTGTACACGGTGATGTCTACCACGCAAAACGTTATCCAAAATGTGCTCTTAGATATACAGATCGTTAAATCTGATGGATAATGTTTAAATGCGGACTGAATATTTGTCCCAATTCCAGGGATTAACTAAAGTTCATGTCATTAAATGCCTTGGCTCGGTGTCCCGTAAACAAAACACAGCTAGGATTTCTCACTATCCTTAGTTGATTTTCCATTTCCAATGCCTCTAGATCCACACATGCAGCTTCTGTTTCAGCTGTTAAATGTCCCCTTTCCAAAATTCAGCCATATTCTATTTCATCAATGCCTTTGGCCACATTATCAATTCATGAGTTCATTGAACTGGCTTAAGAATACAGTTCGTAATGGATGAAAATTCACTCACATTCCAACCAAAGAAGGAATGCATAAATAAATTACAATCAAGATGAATCAAGATATCATGAAAATTAGTTGCATGAATTATAAATCTGAGACCAAATGTGAGCTCATAAATAATTTATATTTGTGTAAATTGTGTTTTCTCACATATAGGCACAGCATTTTACACACTCTGAATCATTGTTCAAACTGTGAGTTATGATTAGCGGCAGCACTATCAAAGAAATTAGGAATTCTGAGATGGATGTATGTCCTAATCATGGATTTTGGGAGAAAGCTTGTGTTTCAAAGAAAACCGGAGGTTAAAAATCCTTTCGGATTTCAATCAATATTTAACATGCAGAGAAGTAATCCATTCTGTTTCTTGTAAACCTTTCATAATCGATCTCCATAGACTGGGCAAGTGCTTGTGATTAATTGAAATAATGAACTGTGTGCTAATTACAATCACCAGGATAAAGCATGCAACAAACATCTGGAAAAAACATTTGCCAGTTGCTTGTTTTCTGTTAGCCATGTATTTTGGTGAATGTTGTTGTAGAGATCCACTTAAGGCTATGTGTATTTAATGAATAATGTAGTGGAGGGTTCTGGAATGGTTTAACTAGTTTAGAGAGTGCAGACTGAACTGTAGGAATTAAGAAAGTGCAGTTACCAGCTTTTGCTTAACACATGAAGACAATAATACAAAGTCTGAGAATGCTTTAATATGGATGAGGGCCAAAATTACAGTGGTCGCTAAGGAGTCGTTCACACGAGATGTGTTCTTGCATTCAAAAACAGCTAGACTGAGCACAACCGAATGGAACAGTTGAACTTTTTTTTACACACTGTAAAAACACAGAGCTCATGGTGTGAGATGCTAAAAAACAGCAAGCCGTGTCACAACGGTCAGAAATGTTTGATTAGCGCAAATTTATAGACAAACAATTAAAAAATAGCACAGATGGATGCACGTCCTTTGAGAACGGCCCTAACAGCACATGGAGTTAGTACGGATACTGTTCTCACGGCCACTGACACTTTTGGCTATGTTCAGAATAGCATACTACGATACTATTCATGCATTATATTGTATGAATACTGTAATACAGTACACAAATAGTATAATATTGTATACATGTGAATGCAATTGACGTGTGTGATGAGTAAAACAGAAGTAAATACAACTGCGTTTTTTTGTTTGTGTCTTTGTTTAGTTTTTTACTCTTTCGGTTCATTATTTGATCAGACAGCCAAAGGCAGTTTTATTTATTTATTCGTTCTTTAACTTTAAATAGACAAATAACAACTTTATTTCCAACATCATAACTGGATGCCAACATGATGAGGTCATGTGACAACAATGCAGTATGGTACTTTTCAAAATGTTATTCTTGGAATAATGTCTACTGTTTCACTTTCAATTCTTAAAGAATTGAATGAGGTATACAGTTTATAATGCTCAGTATTAAGTATTCAAATAGTAAAACAGTGTTTCATTTATAACATAGCCGTCTCACTATACTCTCATCTATGTATCACAGTTAAACAGATAGTTCACCCAAAAATGAAAATTCTGTCATCATTTATGTCATTCACCCTCATGTTGTTCTAAACCTATATGATTTTCTCTCTTTCTTGGAACACAAAAAGAGATGTTTAGCAGAATGTCCAAGCTACTTTTTGACATACTGTACAAGCTGTGACCCATTCACTTTTACTCTATGGAAAATAAAAGCTTGAACATTCTGCAAAAAAAAATAACTCATTTTGAGCTCCACAGAGAATAGAAAGTAATTTGGGTTTTGAAAGACATAAGGGTGATGACAGAATGGGTGAACTTTTCATTTAATATTACTCTATTAAAATCCCTCTTATCCCTCTATACTGCAGTGCTCAGTTTAGAGTCATCAAGCTGTATCCTTAAAGAAATTCATGGTTCCAGCAAACAGATGACCTCTCAATTTGCTCCTCTCCCTCTGGATCATGCAAACCTCACCATCAATGTGTTGCATAAATAAGTGTAAACTGTTGTTTTGAACAGCTGAAATCATCATTGTTTTGGCACGTTGCTCCTGTTTTTACCAGAACACTCATTAAAAAGCCTCAAAAGTTTTCTATGAGCAAAACACAACAAACAGAACAGAATTCACCCCCACATGAAATCTGCCGCAATAAGACTACGATGAGTTAGGGAGCTTCGCAGGTGTTGGTGACCATAAACCTGTCCGAAGATGAGATTGCATCTGTGTGTAGAGCAGAAGTCAGCTGTTTTGATGAAAATTTGATGACCCCAAACAAGTTCAGCTGTCTCAGGTGAAGTTCTTATCCATGGCAACTAACGACGAAGTGCACTACGATTACACTACAATGCCAAAAGTATGAAGACACACCTTTCTAAATAACAGGTTTGACCAGGCCTCTTAATTCTAGTGAAGACAAATCTCAGTGCTATGACATACAAGAGAATTGTTTGCTTTGTGGCAAGAGTTTGGAGAGGGCCCAGTTTATTTCCAGCATGACAATGCACCTGTGCACAAAGCAAGGTCCATAAAGAAATTATTTGTTGAGTCTTATGTGGAAGAAGTTGACTGGCCTGCACAAAGCCAAGACCTGAAACACAATGAACATCTTTGGGATGAATTGGAATGCCGACTGCAAGCCAGGCCCCATCGCTCAACATAAATGCTCAACAGACCCGTTTGGGCATGGTGTTTGATGTCCACATACTTTGGCCATATAGTGTATAAAACATTTAGAAAGTGTTCTGAAGTTCTTATGAAAAAGCATCCGGAATAACAGAAATATTAAACTTTGCTTTTCCAATTACTTCTAAGTGGCATTGGTGTGAGATTTTCACAGTCTCTTTCTGTAGAAAAAGTCTTAAAAAAGGGAAACTATTGCATTGTGTACACAACATTTTCTGTCGTCAATTATAATAATTGTGGTCTAAAATTACTGGGTAGGAAATGTTCTTGCATTATGTATTTTACATGAAAGCCAAAAGCACTGGTAATGTCATAATTTGGATTCTGATCACATTCTGCTGTGCTGAAGGTTACCAAACAGCACATTTGTCAATTAAGACCATTATTGTAATAATGCGGTTCAGGCACACAATATATTGCAATAATACAATTACAATGTCCTGCCCTTTTTTTTTTTTTTTAAGGTGAAGTGTGTAATTTCTGTGCCTCTATCAGAATCCAGTGGAAATAATGATTGCTTTGAAACAGGTTTCTCGAACACTCCACCCCTATCTGTCATTGGCTGGTCAAACAGAACTCACATTATTGGTTGAGTTAATGTTGTTATGTTGATGCTGAAACAAACAGAACAATGTTTTGAAAGCACCACAGAGCCACAGTGTTTACACTTTTCTGGAAAAACAACCTACAAATGGCTTACTTATAGTTGTCTCACTCTCTTCATATTACTGTAAGCTGAGATAGGAGAAAGTATTTCAACATAGAAAAAAAATTGCACACTTCAGCTTTAAGTACAGTTAAGTGTAAAAGACATACAGAGGCTGACAGAGAGAGGTAATTTCTTCTGCTTTGCTGATTGCTGATACACTATATGGAGTTATAACTCATCCAAGAGATATGAATGATGAGAGACGACAGGCAGTGAAGTGTAAGACAGGCTGTGAAACAGTAAATTATCTCATAATTGATTCCTAAATATGTACATTTGTGCCAATCATCGTCACATCAAGAACGCTCAAGGAAGTTTATTAATTGTTCATAAAATGTTGCTATATTAAGCAAAAGCATGACATTCTGCTTATCACTGTGTCCTTTTAAATTATCATGAAATGGAGAGCTCGGCTTCATCGCTGGACTAATCTAAATGTTAAAAGGGCACATGACTGCTGACCTCACAATGAGTGGACTCAATGTGGCTCTTTCATAGCATTGTTTCATACCAAGTGAAATACTCTCTTTTCAATTTAGGGTTAGGGTGTCCTTCACTAGTTCATTTTAATGGTCCTGCAGTGTGACAAATTATTTTTAAAGCAAATATTCCATGTAGTCTCTAATTAATAGAGTTCATAAAAGCTGCATACATGATAATTATAAAATAATTAGCAAAATGCTGATTAAACAGTTTTAGTTGGAGTATAGCATGAGAAATACATTACACACCATAGGACATGTAAACTTTGCAAATGTATTTCATGTGAACTACCCAAATGCACACAGATAGCTAGCTGGTACATGGTGCTTTGCTGCGGTATCTCATTTACTAATATATTCTAATAAAATTAAATGTGAGGTGTGGAAATTAATCTGTGATTCACTGATAAGTCTGAGAATAGCCATCTCAGAAAGTCATTACAGTACACTGCAGATTCTCATTATATAGAGTGACACATATTCAAAACAAAATTGGTGATTGAAGCATCTAAATCATCCTGGAAGTGTGGTTGTGATTGTGAATGTGCACGCCATGCAAAAAAAAAGTCTGAATCTGTGTATTTGAAGAGCATTGTTGATGGAGCACTGTGTGATGGCGATAATGACAGAAGAGTGTTTGATGATCAGGGTCCATGCTGGACGCAAGAACAGAGAGCCCAAAAGGCTGATGATGGAGGAAATGGATGGGAAAAATATGTGTGTTGGAGAACATTCTCTGATTAGGCTCTTCAGTGCCCTAAATTTAGGCTGCACCCAGAGCTATGCTGAACACTTCCACCAAGCCACCCAGCAAGACACAGAAACAGGGGAAATAGCTTGTTTTTATTGTACAAGTGAATATGTTCTTACCTTAAGGAGCTATTTCTTCAATTACAAGCAATTTCCGTTGGTGTAACCCACAAGTCAGAGTCATTCAGTCTAATTAAATAACCTTTTTTCTTGAGTAAAACCAGTTCATTTTGATATTTGAATTAGCCATGTAGCACATTTTACATGTTAACAAATCTACTTGTTTTTGATATTGACTTTTTAGTCACATTATTATTAGTAGTAGTAGTAGTAGTAGTAGTAGTAGTAGTATTTTAAGCTATGCCATAATGTCTAGTGCAATTTGTCTAAAAGGGCTGTAAAAAAAAAAAAATAATGATCTAATTCTATATTTATATACAGTATAGAAATTTAGCTCACAACAGCATTGCCTTTGAGCCACTGTGGTTATGGCTTAAAATGTTGCATGTGGCTGCTGGAGCCCGTCATGTAATGTCGGTCCCTGATCTAATGAACAGCCCAATGCAATAGAAATTAAAATGTGTTTTGTATTAGAAACATTTATCACGTGCATGCTCCAAATAAAGTAGCTAATTTTAGTGCGAATATCGATTTTCCGCTCTTTAATTCTTTTCTTTATAGCGTATTTGAATGTTTTATTTTATTTTATTTTTGTATACTGTAAAAAAAAAAAAAAAAAAAAAATCACTGATGTTTTAAATAAATCTGTGCTATATAATCATTACGTTTGTGCAAGAAAAACAATCACTGCGCATCATAAATCAGCACCTCCCGACAGAATGGCCAGAGGATGAACATCATGTAATGTAACGAGCGCTCGCGCGGTCTTAATTATTTACACACTTTGATTGTGATTTTAAAAGTTCCTGAGGAGAAACCTCAGGCTTAATTTAGACTTGTGAAATTTATTTTATTTTATTACGTCGGTTTTCCACAAAAATGCGCTTTATTTGATCCTCTTGACGCGTCACGCGCTACATAAGTGTCAAAATCACCAACCTCTCCGTTAACAAATCAACACCTGAGGTGATGGTGGAAGAGGTGAATTTACAGTGGCAAGTTGTCCTTTCCTCTACCAAAATGTTTGACGAGTGTTTTCAGATTCAACTAATTTTCAAGCATTTTGTTTTGTGAGAGAGAACCTCACCTTTGGGTCGCGGAGGTTCCTTCTTGGGCATCAGAAGCGCATCTCCGCAGGTGCCGTTGGGAACCTCCAGACTCTCGTTTGCGGTCGCGTTCTGAAGCTGGAGACATGCCCAAATCCCAGATGTTTCATTAAACGTTTGTAAATCCATTGCGCATCTAGCCACAACAATTTTAGATTAGAAGTTCCGCGCAAACATAAAAAGTAATACAAGCAAAATAGTAGTGCTTTATGTTGAAATAAAATGTCAATAACAAAACAAAAAACTAATGATTAACAGGGAGAAATTGGATGAATCGATCCGCCAAGCTCTTATTGAAAGACATCGTTTTAGTCGTAGTTCAGTTGTTCGGTCGCAGTGTGTAGAAGGCACAGTTGCTCTGTGAGAAAATGTGATGAAGCGAATGACACTGTCTGCGTGCGCCTCTACACTTGGACTGAGGGTTTTTTGACAGCAGGGCTGGGAATTTGGGAGTGAGTCGGTGGGTTTCAAGGATTTGCGCATCGTGGAAAGGAGGAGGTCTGAAGGGAAAGAGTGGAGGAGACTGAGGGTAAAGAGATTGAAAAGTTATGAATGACACAACAGTTGTACTGAAGCAGCAATGCCATCTTGTGGACCGGGGCATTCAATGAAATAGGTCGCCTTCCTTTTAAAAGGGCAATTACATATATGGCTTTCAGACTTAATAAATTGTACTGTCACTACTGTGCCATCTCAACCTAAACTAATAAATATTTCAATATAAAGGGGACATGGGTTAGTTGTCACACTTTTTACTCCAGTGAGTAATTTCGCAGGGTAGCCTTATTTTTTTAAATGACATACACTCACTGAGCACTTTATTAGGAACGCTATGGTCCTAATAATGTGCCTGACGTGGTCTTCTGCTGTTGTAGCCTATCCGCCTCAAGGTTCGACTTGTTGCGCATTCTGAGATGCTATTCTGCTCACTACAATTGTACAGAGTGGTTATCTGAGTTACCGTAGCATTTCTGTCATCTCGAAACAGTCTGGCCATTCTCCGTTGATCTCTCTCATCAACAAGGTGTTTCTGTCCACTTAACTGCCGCTCACTGGATGTTTTTTGTTTTTGGCAAAAATTCTAAGTAAATTCTAGAGACTGTTGAGCGTGAAAATCCCAGGAGATCAGCAGTTACAGAAATACTCAAAACAGCCCATCTGGCACCAACAATCATGCCACGAAAGTTTTTTTCCCCATTCTGATGGATGATGTGAACATTAACTGAAGCTCCTGACCCTGTATATGCATGATTGTATGCACTGCTGCCACACAATGGGATAATTAGATAATTGCATGAATAAGTAGGTGTACAGGTGTTCCTGATGAAGTGCTCAGTGTGTGTATTTTGAAATGTAGACTACATAAACTTTAAACCTAATAGTTACTGACATATAGCCATTGTGACAACTACAGATTCAGAATGAAAGGATGCCTCTCATGATCAGCTGCCTGATTTTAAAGTTACAGTTAGACTACATTAAACACATAATAATGTCAATGGCATTAGATAAATCTTTGCGTATGCTAGAGTCTAACAGTGCAATTATGATGAGTTCATGATGCAATACATGTATTACATTATAAACATCTGTATTACATCCGATAAACATTACAAAATAAAAGTGTCATCTCCCATGAAAATCCTTTAATTTATTTCTATCTATTTTGTCAAGCACTTTCTCTGTCCATATTTTTGTAAAGATTGTAGGTCCAAATGAAGTGCTTGAGTAGATGGGTTGAGGGTGGCTGCATTGGGCCTCATGTGGAAAGAGTAATGGTCTTGCTTGTGGTCGACAAAAAGATATAACACAAGGAAACGGCTCGAGTTACATGACATGCTCTTTTGCACTCTCATGCAAAAAATAATGCAACCCAAATTGTGAGACTACGCACATAAATAAGTGCGGTCTCCTCATTTGACTCTAGCACACCGTACGTTAGGTTGAATGAGTTTTCTAATACTCAAAACACCATTAAGGTAAGTGGGTATGAATTTCCAGAAGACTGATCAGCAAAAGAGTGCCATGTTCCCAGTTATTCACTCAAGCATCTGCTTTTTGTAGAAATAAACAGAGAGTAACAGACATTGTGTCTCCCATTTCCCATAGGGGTTTAATCAAGTCATTATAAGTATTGTTTTCCATTCTAGTCTTTCTGTGATCATAGAAAGTTATGGCATTACATCAAACCTTTATGGATATTTTAGCCCTATCAATTAATTTTATAATTACAGACAACTGAGAAAAAAAAAAAAACAGTTTCTAAAAATGCTCTTTAAACTTTAAAAAAAAAAAAAACAAAAACAAAAAAAAATTATTCTAGATGTATGCTGTGCAATATTATGTAATCATATTTTGACATTGAAGACTTAAAAAAAAAAGAGCCACCCAGCTGTCGCAAATGGCATATTGCAGTGCTTAGAGTGAATGCACTCTGTTGCGGCCATTAAAGTCAATAGAATAAATTAGACTGTTAAATAGTCTTAGACTAGATCATTAATTCAGTCATAATTTGAAGTTCTTAAAAATATAGGTTTGAATGTTTTTAGTGCCTTTTTTTCCAATTTGAAGTTCTTTAAGGTTACTCATAGCAACAGAGAATAAACCTCCAGCCACGAGACATGGTTAAATAACTCACCTTTTAGATCAACCTTTGGCCTGTCAAAGTCCTTCAAACATACTTACGCAGTGCTTGATAACACCTTAGCAGAAGCAGGCAGCTACCTCCTTTAGGCTGGGACATTGAGGAGACTGCAACTGGTGAGTGGCATCCACTTATCATAAAGATATAGTGTGGAAATATCACAGAATTTAAATGTTTATCTGCATAGACGTGCACCTTACTATCTGAAAAATGTATTCAGAATTATGTCATTTTAATGTCTTGTCAGAATAGAATAGAATAGAATCACTTTTAGAGGTAAGTAAAAGGTACAACAGCTGTCACTGGTTGTACCTCTACTTAAAAAAAGCGCAAACTCATTTTGGGTGCATACTGTAATGTAACTGTTCCCTAAGGACCCCTTGTATACCTTTAAAGGAAAATGTATATGTTTTGTTCCTCAAGGAACAAAAAGGTTTACATTTTTGTCTCCTTAAGGGTACAAAAATGCAAAACAAGGGTACCACCCCAGTGACAGCTTTGTACCTTAAATGGTACTTTTTTCTGAGAGTATTTACAATCATGTAGTTGGACCCACCCATGCTAAATTTGTCTAGGGCCCCTGATCCTTCAAAAGTTTTACAGTCAAGGAAGAAATTTGTTTGTGCAGCCTCCTTGCCAGCTTGAGTGAAATTCTTGTTTTCAAATAGCTTGTAAATAAATAAGTGAGGAACTTCGTGCAAGTAACATTAATTATTAAGCTAGTTTTAGCCATAGTCTAATGATGTGAAAACATTACCAGCCCATAGAGCAGTTCATGGACCACTCAAGTGTGAGAAGTGTACTTGAGCTCTAAGCTGATGTGTGGGGTATTGTGTAATTGATATGGCATCTATGGTGCTTGAATTTACTACTAGATGCTTGCACATATTGGTTAAACATTTATCAAAATGAACCAAGGCTGTATGCAATCTTTTTAAATGCCTGAATGCATGCTGGAAGCCTCTTTTTTTGTTGTTGTTTTGTCAGGATTGGTTGATATTTGCAATTACAGAGAAAGGGTACAAACATTTTAGAACAAAACATTCTTTGAAATAAACACATGGTGCCACTTTGTTAACAATTAACAATTGTGGAGAGCTCTACCTCTCTCTTTCTTCTTTTGTTAATTTTTTTTTTTTTTTAAAAACCTAAAGTGGCTTAGCTTGGCACATTCACCCTAACACAGGTTGGTGATTACATGCCCTTTGATAATTTTATATTACCCAAGTTATCTACACCATTTCAAGAACATTAGATTACACTATCATTACAACAGGGAAGGGTTCCCTTCAGTGTCTCATTAACACTGGCTTGCCTCCATCATTTTCTACTAAAATCTGTGATTTAACTTATAACATTTTGTAAGTATAACATAACTACATGTAGTAAGAAATGAAATCTGTTGCAACTCACTTTATTTGCACATACTGAATTGTTATTACCAATTTTATCATCACATGACTGGTATATGGATAGTTCACATGAAATACTTTTGGGAAGTCGACATGTCCCGATGTGTGACATGCTAAAAACTAATTTGAACAGCCTTTTGCCAATTCTTTCATATGCATGCAGTTGTTTTATGATCACAATAAAGTGTAAGCTCACACAAAAACAAAATGTATGTTATTATTTGTTTATGCTCATGTCTTTCCAAACCCATTATAACTTATTATAACTTGTAACATTATAATGTTTCCTCCGTGGAACACAAGAGGTGTAGTTTGGAAGAATGTTGATGCTCCTCTTTCAAGTGATTGGTGCAACCCGATCGCATGAAAATTTGTATATAATTTACGAGCTGGCTATTTCGTATGATCTCGCACGATGTTGTTCGCATAAACTCGTACGACTTCATCACGTGCAAATTCCCGTATGTGTAATGCGGATGTAAGCGCGAGTTCCGCGCACGAGGCGTTAAGGACATTCTTATTAATATTATGCCCTTACCCAAACCCCTTATCTAAACTTTACCAATTAGTAGAGTGTGTAAACATGATAGGAAGCTGTTGTGTGTGACAGAAGCGAGTAATTGTCACGGATTAGATGTAAACAATGTCCAGCGACATCACTGGCTGTAGTAACAGTCGTAGGGATTCAAATGAGTGCAGTCGCACGATATCATACGAATTAGCCAAATTTAGAAGGTCGTACGAATCCTGATGATTTCGCTGTGAGAGTGTGTTGGATTGGTGACTGAGGCTGTAGTTCAGAACATTCTGCCTAACATCTCTTTTGTGTTCCATTGAAGAAAGAAAGTCAAACTGTTTGGGATGATATGAGGGTAAGTAAATAATGACAGAATTTTCATTTTTGGGTGAACTGTCCCTGTAGTTTAAACATGAATTAGTGAAGACCAAAAAACAGCTCCAAAAATACACACTTTTCACTTCATACATTTTAACCAAAATCTTTATGATTGGAAAAAAAAAAATAAATAAATAAAAAAATTAATTGACATGTGAACTACCTATGTTAATGAAGTGTGCTCACTGCATCTGCGATAAGATAACATCAGATGTCCCAAGAGCATATTATCACATGGTTGTATGAAGGTGGCACTAACAATGGACAATTTATGGATGCTTTTCAACAGAAAAATGGCTGCTTCAAAACCACGTATCATTACACTATCCAAGCGTGAGGGACAAAGCTTTGGCTTCTACCTAAGAGTGGAGCATGGGGAGGAGGGTCACCTGATTCGAGCCCTGGAGATGGGTGGCCCCGCTGAACTGGCTGGTTTGAAGGATGGAGACCGCATCATCAGAGTCAATGGAACATTCGTGGACAATATGGAGCACAGCCAGGTTTGACGGATTTGGCTTTTGGCCATTTGTCTTTTTTCCCTCGTATCCCAGCTTTATATGCAGAGATAACTACAGCATAAGTAAGCCATACAAAGGTTGATTCCCCCAAAAACTGTCCCGACCAGTTTGATAAATAGCAATATTGTCCCAACCAATCTTCTTGTGTTCTGTTTGGGGAAACCTGATTAAAAACATTACCTTTGAATGCCAATATTGTTTAATGACTTTAGTGGCGAAGAAATTACACACTTTAGCATCAACATACGTTCCATAATTTGGGGTAATGAAAGGAAAAGAAAGTTTTATCCACAAAGCCAGGTTGTAAAGTTTGCACTCATCTTTTTCCTGGGTCAGGTTGCAGATATGGTGAGAAAAAGTGGGGTGACCGTCACATTCCATGTCCTTGGAGAGAAGCCATATAAGCAGGCCAAAGAAAACGGTGTGAACCTTGCCGAGCCTCAGTCTCCCACTGGTCAGAGCCAACCCACCATGAATGGAGTGTCTGCACCAGCCCCTAAACCCAAGCTTTGTTTTCTGGAAAAATCCAGCAGTGGGTTTGGTTTTTCCCTAAAATCCACCAAAGGTAACCAAAGGTTCACTCTTCTTCTTCTCTACTGGGTAAATGAACAAATATCTTGCTAATTATGTGAAATATGAGAATGGTACTAACAGTAATTATTTGATCTAATTTTATTGACTGTCAGGTGTTCATGGCACATTCATGATAGATGTGGAATCTAGAGGAGTGGCTAATCAGGCAGGTGTGAAGCAAGGTGATCGTGTGGTGGAGATAAACGGTGAAAATGTTGAGAGTGCTACACATGATCAGATTGTGCAAAAGGTAAGTGAAAGCTTTAATTTGTACAGCTTCATCATATTTATACAGTTTAATGGCACCAACTACATCTTATATTCTATTTTTTATTTTTATTTTATTTACCCTACATTTGAGTCAGAAATTAACCAGGGCTCAGGACAAAAATGCCACAGAGAGTGACTAAAATGACCCAGATATTTAAAGGTGCTCTAAGTAATTTTTTCCTCATCAAAAAAATTTTAAATCCTAAAGACATGAATTGTAATTTTGCAATATATGTAGGAAATCATGACCACTCACATTAAAATGGAGACTCCAGTCATATCAGTAACCTTATAAAAGCTGTTTTATTCTACATGGAGAGGGTCCGCACATGGGGGCTGCCATGTTAGAATCACATGACCAGCCGAATACTACTCGCTTAATCTCAGTATCTGTCCTGTTATTTGACACTTTCACTCACTGATTAAAGTCATCATGGCTGACTGTGAATACTACATTTCTTCAATGGTATCCTCAACTTAAAACTATTGATTATAAATTATGCTGCATCCAAGCCACTAGGTGTCAGTGTAAGTCTAAGATGACACAAAGATAAAAGTTACTGAGTGCACCTTTAAAATGTGGGAGCAACAGATGCCCTCATAATGAATTGCTCTCGTGTTTTTTATTTTTGTTTTTCTTTTGTTTTGTTTTTTAAGTGTTTTCTTACACTGGATGCATTTCACAATATTATTTTCTATTAATTATATTATTATTATTTAATTGTCATTTTAAATAATTCCTGTTTACTGTGTTATGATTCCCTGTGCATTATTACATTCTTTGAATTCAATATTGATTTTATATCACATACCATAAGGCCCTATTTTAACTGATTCAAGTATTTGACATAAATGAATAAAACTAAATGTGTTTTATGTGTTTAAAGGTTTAAAAAAAAAATACTTATAAAAACCAATTCAATCTTACAGTGCCCTTGGGGGGCAATTAATTATAATAACTAACACCTATCTCTCTTTGGTAGGTGAAAGCAGCAGGAAACAGTGTAATTCTTCTGCTGGTGGAGGAGGACACTGACAAATATTTTAAGCACAAAAGCATTCGACCAGTGGTGGGTCTTGCAACAGTTAGGTACCTCCCACATAAGCCACGCATAGCAGACATGGTCAAGAGAGCAGATGGTTATGGCTTTATTCTTAAGGCAGACCCTAAACTTGCAGGTGAGTGATTACCATACTGTTGCCTAAAGTCAACATGAAATCAAAATGGACCCTATTTACTTTCTTAATAGATGTTCTAATTGTGCATGATTCATGTGTGCACATTATTCCAAGGAAAACAATTATGTCTTCATAAACCTTTGTCAAAATGTAATAATTTGCTCCACCTCTTACACAACTTTGCAACACTTATCCTCCAACCATCATCCAAAGTGACTTACAGTACACTAATTGCAAGGACAACTCCCTGGAGCAACCTGAGGTTAAATGCACTGCACACAGACATTATCCCAAGGGAAATAGAGCAGGATTGTCATTTCCTGGGTCCTGAATATTTGGTGTTGACAGCCCAGAGTCCAGTGACCATTGGTTCTGCCTAGTTTATTGTTTATCTGTCTATTGCATGGTGGTGCCTTGCAACTGAGCATACTAAAGTTTATCACAGTGTAAGGGCAATGTGTGTTCATGTCTAACTGATAATCGACAATGTGATAATCTTTTACAGAGGAATTTTATTGACACTGTAAAATAATATGCAGAGGTTATCTGTGTACTGAAATGGCTCTATGATAATTTAATTAAAAATCTATGATTAGCATTTGAATATATACACAATATTTAGTTTAACATTTTTTAAGAAACTGTATATAATTTTAAATATATAAACTGATTCTTAAGAAATATTTTTATATAGTTTGATATTTATATAATTTATTTTAAGAAAATATTTTTTAATATTTATGTAATTACATATTGAAAATGTTGCAAGGAATTAAAAAAATACATTAAAATAAAATAATATATCAAATAACTGCATATACAAATAAAAACAATAATAAAAACACTTTATGACATGAAAAATTAAAAATTATTGCATACTAAAAAATAAAATAAATAAAAGCACTTTCTAAAACAAACTCAGAGGTAACTGACACTGCAGCAAGGTCTGTTATGTAACAGATATTTAATGCCTTAGGCCATTACATTGGAGAAATTGACAAAGGAAGCCCTGCGGAGCGAGCAGGACTCAAGGATATGGACCGACTTGTGGCTGTGAATGGAGAGGGAATTGAAAACTGCACACATGAGCAGGTGGTGGACAAAATAAGTAAACAAGGCAACAAGTGCTGCCTCCTGGTGTTGGATGCTGAAACAGACAAAATGTACAAATTGGTGAGTCCCTTACATACAGTAAGATTGCTGTAACACTTTAGAAACACAGCAACAAATATTTAATATAAAACTTTCCACTGATAATCAAGGGCATAATGGGGACAGTTCATGAATCACATTTTTTTTTTTTCGTTTAAAAGCAGCTTGCCATTAAGTGTGATGATACACCATTCCCTACCATATAGTTACTACACAACTAAACTACTGAACTTTTTTCAGGGAAAATATGATTAGAAACTCTAAATAGAGATGCAGATAAGCTTTACTGTATTGTATTGTATAGGGTGGTGCTTCTCCACTTCTGTACTGGGAGGAAATGAGATCATCCGTGCCCAGCCATCCTGAGCCTGAACATGAAGCCAGACCTGCCCCAACACCAGCCCCAGCTGTGCCCACACCTGTCCCAGCAGTACCCGCACCTGCCCCAGCAGATGTAGACCACAAACCCAAACTATGCAGACTGGAGAAGACTGTAGCTGGATTTGGTTTCCATCTCAATGGCATCCAGGGAGTGTCCGGACAGTACATCAAAGAGGTGGGACCTGAGAAATAATGTCTTTAAAATACTACTAGGCATACGCTGACATTTATAGAAAGCTGTGCTTGTCTAGATCTGTCTGTAGGTTCAGCATTTGATGTTAAAGAGATAGTTCACAAATGTAAATGAAAATTATGTCATCATTTACTCACCCTCATGTTGTTCCAAACCACTCTTTTCCATATTATGAAAGTAAATGGGGACTGGACCAGTCAAACTCCAAAATGACAATAAAAGGACAATAAAAGGATCATAATAGTAGTCCATATGGCATGTGCGCTATATTCCAAGTCTTCTGAAGCCATATGATATTTAATTTGAAAGCTCTGCTGCAGATTTTCAGTGAACAAAGACTTCAGGGTTTCCAACTTTGGATACCAGGCTAGAGTGAGATTTTGATGTCATGGCCAGGGTCGCATTGATGAACAGGCAAATCGTTGTTCAAGCCCAGGGAGCCCCGTGCCCGTGGACATATAGTCCCTGGACATATAGTGCATGTACTTGATACTAGTAGGCCTTCTATCTTTAATTTCTAACACCAAAACAAGACCTCATCCAACCCTACAAGGCAAATAATGTTTTTGTTTTTGTTTTGTTTTTTTGGGGCTCACTTCACCAATTTACCTACCATTCACAATTTTAAAACACCAATACACTATGGCACAGCCAGGGTTTTTCTTGGGTCCAAAATTGTCTTCAGTGGTGGCTGAGGTACCAAGCTCACCCACAAGTTCAATGTAGGTTGGTTACATAATTGCAATTAATTACAAAATAACAGAATTACTAAACTGTATTTCATGTTTACTCTGGAAAAACATTTTGAATTTTCCACTTTTTTTAAAAAATTTTTACTTCAAAATGCCATAGGAAATCAAACTAAATTAAGTTAATTTAAATAAGACCTTATTTTTATAGGCCTAATTATAATATTCTGATGATATACCTATAGTATGAGTGGGCCACTTTACTTTGCTGGGACTGACTTTAATTAATAAAGTTATATCTTGAAATATCTAAAGGTAAACAGGGCCAGTTTGTTAAATAGGGGAAAACTGTCTATAATTAGTCCAAAATTGATGGAGGTCCAGATTTTAAACCACTTAATTCTACAATTTGTACTTGCCCTTATGAATGTTTAGCCTTTTATAGTTCTTCCACTCTTTAATTGCCATTGGTAGCCTAATAATTGGGCCAAAACCACAATGGATGGCTCCTCATCATGACTTTAGTTAAGTCAATGTAGCTAGTCTTTCTAAAAAATAAATGAACTTGTATTTGTTATGGAAAATCCAAATAGCCTAAACACATGTACATACTTAAAATAATATAAAAATGAAGTTAAACGGATTCCTCCTAATAGATTTAATATGAAACAATAGCTTTTCTGTCACTGTCTTTCTACAGTGACAGAAATACATTTTAGTAAGAGTGATGATGTGCGTTTTAAAAAGCCTTATTGATGTTGATGCATGGTGTTTTCTCCTCTTTATCTTATGAGTGCTGTATATAATGTCGGAGCTATCTAACAGTTTGAGATGTTTTACTTCTTCCCCAACTATTTAAATTAGATGATTCTCTGTAGAATTCCTATTAAGTGCATTGCTTTTGTGGTGTCCGCACGCTGAGATATCGAATGCCTGTTGAGTCATGCACTTTGCCTTACTTCAAAGCTCTGTTTATGCTGTCTCTTGGGCATGCTGATGTGCATTGCGGTGGTAAATTTGCTTCGGCGGCCCGAAAATTCAAGTCTCGTGCTGATGGAAAAATCCAAATGGAAGATTTGTTGCTACGTTTTATTTATTTTACATGGAATTACATTTTCTTGTTATTTGCCGTGAGATTTACTTGGGTAGAGTGAGAGCGTGAGACCGAGCCTGAAAGCGTGTGTCTGATGCCAAATGCGTGAGAGTTGGCAACCCTGCTTCAGTTTTGGTTCCTCACACAAAGCTTTCAAATTGCTTAAAAAAAGATGTGAAATATAGCAAACAAGTCATATGGACTATGGCTTTTTTTGGAGCTTGATTGCCATATTTCCTTTTCACTTTCATCACATGGAAAAGAGCAGCCAGCGCTCCTGCACTATATGCTGAAAATATAGCAAGATGTGGCACAATGTTCGAAGGAATCCATCTAGTGCAAAAATACTTTCAGTGTGACCCTGAACAATTTTTTGAGTGAACTGTTCCTTTAACGTTTTCTCTCAGGTGGTGAAAGGTGGAGCAGCGGACAGAGCCGGACTGGAGGATGATGACATTGTTGTGGAGGTGAATGGAGTGAACGTGGAAAACAGCACACACGAAGAGGTTGTGAACCTCATCCGTAAAAATGGGGACACGCTAGTCCTCCTAGTGGCTGGGAGGGCAGTCTACGAACATCTGAAATCACAAGGGATCGCCATCACCCCTCAACTGCTGAATAAAGAGCCTGCAGCTGATATCCCAGCACCAGCCCGCATACCAGATGAGGAGAGGAAAGAACAGCATAAAGACACAGGAAAAGACAATGAGACAGAAAGACCTGCCAC
Organism: Myxocyprinus asiaticus; assembly: GCF_019703515.2. Taxonomy (NCBI): domain Eukaryota; kingdom Metazoa; phylum Chordata; class Actinopteri; order Cypriniformes; family Catostomidae; genus Myxocyprinus; species Myxocyprinus asiaticus. The sequence goes on from NC_059353.1 coordinate 13,716,187, forward strand.
TCCACCCCCTCAAACCCGTGCAAGGGTCAGTACTGCTGTTGGCTGAGCAGGAAGTACCTTTGAATGTGTCAAATGATAGAAAATTTTTCGTCAGTCTCAATACTCAGTGGGATTGCAATGAAATTTTTCCTGTGTTGACATACAGTTGATGCATACCTATTGAAACAGGAAGTTGGGGTAGGGTATATTAAAAAGCCAATAGCCTTTAGTTTATATCACAGCCATGAACATGATTGTCTACTTGCTATTGCTAGTCAGTGTCAGGTTGAATTGGGGGAGGAACATTCTCATTCAAGAGAGCTGGTCTGTTTTGCCAGAAGAGAAAGACTATACATTTTAACAGCAGTTATTTGCTAAAAGTTTACTTTTACTGCTACCATAAAGATGGTCTCACAGACATGGAATACAAGCTATAAGACTCCAACTTTATGGCTAAATCCAAAAAGAGATACTAACTCAAATTTGTATCTTTTCAATCTAGACTTCGTCATCATCATCTTCTTCATCATCTGAGAGCGAGGAAGAGAGACTCTGAGCCTATACTGAAAGATCCTGCCAATATTCTGATTTAGTGACAAGTTGACGCACTTACCAGATTACCGATTCTATTAAGAAGAGGGAAAATAACCTTTGAACAAGAGACTCTTTTCAAGGGAGTTTTGATTCAAGAATACAGATGCATTTTCAATCTCTTTTTACAGCTAAGAAAATAATGGTGATCTGGAACTGTTTATTAAGATGATTTCTGTGCTGTTCTGCTTTCATCGGTGTCTACAACAACAAATATTTAACCTTGCTTTATTACAAAAACAGAGGGTGCTGCCTACAGACCTCTGTCAAACTTATGCTGTTGTAATTCAAATGAAACAACAGGCACTTTCAATTCTTATACAATTCTTGATGTATTCTGTTTTATTCTACATGATGGTTTTGTCATTTTTTGGTTGACTATTCCTATTGAATAAAACCTCTTTATTTGGTGAAAGCCACAAGGGCAACACCAAATCTGTCTACAATCTGTGTGTAAACCATTTTTCATCATTTAAGGAAACAGTGGAAATGCTTCAAAAGCCTTTTAACTGAATTCCGAGCCTCCCTTTTTAACATATGTAAATTCCAAACAGTAGTACTGGCACAGTCACGGCCCCTTTAGTAATGAAATGCACTCATCAGTTTAACATGGAAAACAATTTATTGCATTTACCGCAATAGCCCAAAAATATATTAAATAGCCTTTACCAATAACCTTACAATTTTTTTTTTGTTGTGACATGATTTCAGTAGACAATTTTATGGCTCTCACTCACTCAATACAGTGTGAATCAATACACTCAATATGTGAATCATTACAATTCTTTCAAATCAGAAATGGGCAATACATGGAATGATGGTAACGTTTAACAGGCTGGAGAGAAAAACAAGAGTCCAAAAGGTCAGACTAACATCTTTTCTAGAAGTTAAAACATGTATAACTGTCGGAGATTTCATAGTAGGATAACATTAGGATTAGTTGATTCTCCTTTCATGGTAAATGTACAGTAGATCCGAGCTGTTTGTACTCAAAGTTAACACTGATAATAATGTTTATATCAAACACAAATGTATGGATAATACAGATATTAGCACAGCCTGGTTTAGGATTCATGCTCATTCATTCCATAAAAAAAGACACTTAGAGAAAAATTACACCCACATTGTATACCATGTTGTCCCCTCCATTAACCAAACAAGACAGAAACTCAGCAACACTGCCTTTGAACCAAAACTCAAATAAACAGTGTCTAGGCCCCTCCTGATTCAGGAAATATAAAGCCAATGATACTCATTGCAGGGTGGAGGCATAAAAGTCTTCTTAAAAGGACAGACAAATGAAAGAGACACTTCAGTTCCTGGCATCTCTCTTTGATGAGGTCACTTGTGAGGTCACAAGGTCATGTGCTTCTCAGGTGCCTGTTTATGGGCCAGGTAGAGGAAGAGGATGCTGGAGAGAGCACTGACCAAGAAGATCACATCAAACCAGCGATGGTAGAAGTTAAACTGGAGTTCTCCAAGTACCTCAGTCACTATGGTGCGGTACTCCAAAGGCATGCTCATCCGCATAAGGAGCACAGAGGAGACAAAATACATTCCCTATACGAGACAGAAGAGAGACATGTCACACCATTTTGTTTGCAATAAGGATTTGCAATATTATTCATTAAATATTTATGCCAGTATTAAACAGTTCTCCATCTTTTCTACAGTACATAAAATGTTTTGATGCCTGATTTCAATTGTAATTTCAGCACATGATTTCTATTAATGTGAATGGTATTTTTGGTTTAAAGACATGCAGATGTATAGATGAATAATACTGGCCCAAAAAATAATGGTTTTCGGCCATAACGTAAAAATCTTTATCAGCAAACTTTCTATTTTGCCACATTGCTGGCTGATAGAAGTCTTAAATGATCAAAAAGTAATTCTTCTAAAATAGTGCAGTTTTTGTCTATTGTCTATTTTATACTGTGTCTCACCATGATCTGAGCCAAGACGAGCACAATGACATTGGAGGACTTGTTGCTGGAAATGGCATAGAAAAACTGTAAACAAAACAGAGAGATTAGCCAAAACTGCATATTTTTGTGCTTTAAATGTCATCAATGGTTCTCAGAAACAGTGATAAAACTGAATGAGGAAAAGCTGTTTGTCACTCAATGTTCATCCCTCATTACCTTGGTGAGTGTGATTAAAAGGCCTCGTATGGACGTGACTATGATGATTCCCACCAGGATAAAGGAAATGTGCTGAGACCAGAACTTTACCTGTGGTGAAACAGAGGTTTAAAGAACTTCTGCACATGAATTAAGAGGCTTTATCCATTAGAAAGGGATGAGCAGCATTTGCTCTTATCAGAAAAGAGTGAGAAAGAGAGGTCGGACACAGATTACATGTTTAAGAGGCTGAATCATTACCTCCTCATGGGGAAAGATTAAACCGTCATTAAGAGAACTGTGCTGACTTAGGATTTAACAGGCTGGGGAACAATTAACCACTAACAAAAGCAGTCATGAGTATAAAGTCTATTGGGATGGATACAACAACAACTGTGTGTTTGTGTGCTTATGAGAGATCAGAAGTGAGGTAGTATGTACACAGAACCAGAAAATATAAACATTTAAAAATAACTACTTGTTTCAAATGTATAATTTTAAATAATCAAACAAATAAGCATATGGTATCTGTAATAATACAGCACTGCAAAATGATCCAAATACATTCTTACATACTGGCCAATAGGGGGCAGAACAGGACAAGCAGGGAAAGGTCCTCAGAAGTTTAAAGGGATAGTTCACCAAAAAATTTAAATACTCTCATCATTTACTCACCCTCATGCCATCCTAGATGTGTATGACTTTCTTTCTTCTGCAGAACACATATGAAGATTTTCAGAAGAATATCTCAGCTCTGTAGGTCCATACAATGCAAGTGAATGGTGATCATGCATTTGAAGCGGTGTAATAAATGTCTTCTGAAATGATCCGATTGGTTTTAATATGAGAATAGACCAAAATGTAACTCTTTTTCACTTTACATCTTGACAGCAGTCTCCTTGGCAATCATGATTTCAATTACGATTACACTTCCTATAGCACCATCAAGCGCTATGCGAATGAGTCAAGCACTAGGAAGTGTAATTGAGCTTGAAATAGTGATCATGACTACAGACTGCAATGACAAGATGTACAGTAAAAAAGGAGTTATATTTTGGTCTGTTCTTACCCAAAATCAACTGGATTACTTCAGAAGACATGGATTAAACCACTGGAGTCTTTATGCTGCGTTTGTGTGCTTTTTGGCGCTTCAAAGGCCTGATCACCATTCACTTGCATCGTATGGACCTACAGAGCTGAAATATTCTTCTTAAAATCTTTGTTGGTGTTCAGCAGCACAAATAAAATCATACACATCTCAGATGGCATGAGGAAGAGTAAATGATGAGAGAATTCTCATTTTTGGGAATGAGTTCAAAATGTACGATTCAATACTGAACAGGATTGTGAATTGAATTTCAATTGAGGTTTTCAAACAGAATGCGGAATTGTAATTGTAATTTGAATTTAAGAAACTAGAATGAAAATGGAGTGAAATTCAAAGAAATTCATAAAACTGCTATAAGTGCACGTTATCATACAAAATTTATTTAGGCCTACATAACTGAAGTGCTGTATAGCAAATTATTATTATTATTAATTTTTATGAATTCATTAATTGTTTTGAATTTGATAGTACTGAACTCAGATCACTTGAGAAAAATGTATACTACACATAATTAGTCAAAAGTAATGATGCAATTATTTTTGTTTTTAATCGCAAAATTAGTGGACTGAAATTCCCGTTTTGTGTAAAGTTGAGAAAAAGAAGAAAAAAGAATAAATCAGGCCCCAAGTCCAGCTGGGATGCTCAAAGGAGATGTTTAACTAGCTGAGATATATAAAAAATCTATAGAAGTAATTTAAGTCTGTAGCACGTACATCAAACTGAATTCCGAGATAGTTGACAGTGATCTCAATTCCTCTCGTCACTGGGTCAGTCTTCCCTACACGGTCGAAGACAATGTTTATAGTGGCCTAAGTGGAATACATTACATAATACCATTGATTAAGACACATTCTTTAAAAACTTTCTAAAACATATCTAAAAATCAGCAAAAAAATAAAAATAAAAAATCTTACCATGAATATTTTCCACACACAGTAGATGGAGAAGAAGTACCCTAAAAAGTTGAAGTATTTTCCTTGAAATGTTTTTGAGTATTCTATCCGTTCCTTGGAACAAAGAGACATCATTAGTGTAATGTTTATTTACATAAAGAGTTCCTAAACCTTTTGACCAATGAATTTCCATTAATGTCCCAGTCATTCATGATTACATATGAAATACTTCTGATGAAATATTGACTTTTTAAGAATTTGGTTATTTCCTTGATGTTTCAAAGCCTGGAAATAAAAAAAAATTACCTCATATTTCCATGACTGTGGGAACCCTGATATAGACATAAGTCTCAGGCAGATGACTGTTAAACTCATTATATTTCAGTACAGTGATGGGCAGTAGCTTTGCAACAAATAGCGAAGCTATTATCTTAACTACATTTCTGAGTAGCGAGATGGTAGCTTTGCTAGTTTTTAAATCAAGTAGCTTTTCAGTAGCGAAGCTATATTTTTGACAAAGTAGCAGCGTAGTGTTGATAAAAGCTACACCGCTACATCATGCCTTGTACCTGGTGTTTATTATCGCCAGTTCTGAATCAAAACTAAAGATGTCCGATCACAAATGGATCGCTCATCTGAGTCGGTTCTTTACAATTAATTGGTCACACGTGATAGGAAAGCGGTCTGAATCGGTTCATGATTCAATTTGAATGACTCAGAAAGCTTGTGCTCACACTGCTGAATCATTTGGTGCACACTCTCACTTGTCAACAAGCTCATGGAATATTTTATAACACGGCAAATAAAGATAACGCTGGCTGCAGTGGATCTACAATCAATCAATGGAAACCAAACCTGGTTTGGCCTCTTATCAAAAGCTTCCAGTACATAGAGAAATACAACAGCAAGACACAGAATTACAGGATAAGATGAATAGTATACTGTATGTATGAAGAGTTTTTATACAGGAATGTGCAAATTAAATTGTTTAAATGGGTATGGGTTTGTAGAGGTTGTAGTATAAATATGAAAAATAAAATGTAAAATTTTTGATTTTACATGTTGAAAACATGGGTTTGTAGATGTAGCAATGTCTAAATATGAATTTATATGTTTTTACATGTACATGCGTATTACACCTATTGTATACTTGTATGATGTATTGCACTATACTGTACCATGGCTTTGAAAAACGTCATGTGAATACATCTTTTAGATGCTTTGTCTATTACAGTATGCTCTGTGCATCTGCGGTTGAAAAAAAATGAAGTAGTGTACAAAAGTACTTTTGCCGTGTAGCTTGTAGTGTAACTTGCTATTTTTTCTGAAGTGTAGATTTTAGCTTAGCTTAACAAATTTTTCTGTTGAGTTGTTGGTAGCTTAGCTAGCTACATTTTTTTAGTAGCTTGCCCAACACCGTTTCAGTATATACCTTTGTGGCCTGCAGGTCCACAGTCTCCAGGAAGAGCTGTCTACTGAGCTCCTCCAGACCATCTACTTCCTGCTGGATCTGAGACAGGTCTGCAGTGCCAGAGTTAAGAAACATGTCACAAATTTTAAGCCAGTACTTTAACCTTTCTACTTAACATGCACGTGTTCACACATCCACTCATTAGTTACTTACCATTAAGCTAATGATTTTTAACCCAACTTAAAGGAATATTCCAGGTTCAATACAAGTTAAGCTCAATCGACAGTATTTGTGGCATAATGCTAATTACCACAAAAAATAATTTCGACTTGTCCCTCCTTTTATTTAAAAAAAAAAAAAGCAAAAATCGTGATTTTATCACTATTTTTATCCTACTGTTTATGTCTTGTGACTTTACTTTTAAAACAGTAAGTAAGTATTTTAACATTTACTGACTGGTCACCATTCACTTCCATTGTACGTGCATCACTGGAACCCAGATTTTTGCTTTTTTTTTTTTTTTTAAGAAAAGGAGGGATGAGTACAAATTTATTTTGTGGTGATCAATATTATGCCACAAATGCTGTTGATTGAGCTTAACTTGTATTGAACCTGGAATATTCCTTTATTTCTTATGACAGTCTTCCGGAAGCAATCAGGGGTTAAGCGCCTTGCTCAGACATTTAAGATTCAGTGGTGATGAAATGTGATCTCAGTAACTCTCCAGTTCCTGTGTCACTCATAATTGGAATCGAAGAGGTCTTGTATAACAAGCTTAGGGCCTGTACTATTAAACGGGTCATTAAGGATACTCTCACTTCCTGATGGTGATGAGGTCACACTCTTGATCATTCCCCAAAAACCTGTCTGTTTATTCTGCTCCTCTCCACGCTGGTACATCTGCCTTCTTGTCATAGCAATCCTAGAAAAGAGATATTTAAAAACCCTTTTGAGTTTTATGCCAATCCTTTGGCGTGACTCTGACATTTTCTTCACAGAGACTACCAGTGTTGAAAAAACTTCTGAAGAAATATGAAAAAAAAAAATAATAATAATTTAAAAAATAATTATATATGTATTATTATGATAAACCCTTAGAATAAAACAAACTTATAATTTTTTATTTAGGTAAATACTGTTTTCTTAAATATAGATGGTCGAAGAGGAAACCACATTTAGTACAGCTCAAATCTGAATGTTCAATGTACTGAAACATTAGAGGCTATACAGAACTCCATAGCAAAGAAGACTCTACAGCTTTCAATCAATTTCCAACTTAATTTCAGGTAAGTTTAATTTTATAGCCTTTGGTGTAAAAAGTTGTTTAAATTTAGAAATTGCATCTTTATACCTCTATGTACAGTGGCTCCAAAGGTACTTGGACACTTAAAAGTAAGAATATCTTTGCATTGTATAACAAAATACCAAAGCATGTGGCATGGGATCTGCAAACAAATTGTGCTAGAGATTTTCTCAAAAAGAAGTCACTTTTCTGAGCCATTTTTTTATGACTGATTTTTAGTGGATGTATGAAGTCAGTTCAAATTCACATAGGTGTCTTAGCAGTGTAGCCACAGGTGTAGTTCATCACATTAACTATGGACGTATTCCTTAGTTGTGTTTTCTTTATTTAATGTTTTTATTTTAAACGCTATTTGGTGTTTAGCATTTCAAGACTAACAAACCTCTTTTGTGACATGTTTTGCTAAAAGTGTGCTTATGCTATCTTTCTTTTAAAAAAATGCCACTTAGTTTGATATATAATATTTATATTTGGAATTTGGGAGAAATGTTGTCAGTACTTTATAGAATAAAACAAACATTTTCATTTTACTCAAACACTAAATAGTAAATCCAGAGGAACTGATCATTTTGCAGTGGTCTCTTAATTGTTTCCAGAGCGGTATATTAAATATACAACATTGAAACGGGAATGCAGCAATGTTTGACATACTCTCGGATCCCTCTCTTACCTTTTCTTTTTACTGACAATCATGTCCATTGTTTGGAGTAGCCTTCTCTCCAGAGCCAGTATATCACTGTCTGTCACATTTCTGTAGAAAAACAAACAAACAAAGAAATATCTAGTATTTTACAAATACTTATAAAATATGCACACTCGATTATGTGTTATTTTATGTGTCTGAGAATCCAGTTACCTTAGGAAATAGGACATGTACGTATAAGGGCAGTTTACAGCACCAAAGCCAGACAGGAGAGCCATTAGTGTGACTCCAATGACCCCCACACGACTGATCAACTGCTCTATGGACAGAATGCCTGAGGACACAAGAAAGAGATGCTCATCTACATATTCGTCTCCAAGATCTAAGTGTAGCCAGTAGCCAGGTATTAAAAATGCACACTTGAAGTCTACATAAAAATCATAAAAAATACAATTATTTACTTTTAACGCACATTCCTGGTCTAATGCATTAATCATCAGTGCACTTTATTCCATTGAAAAAAAAAATTATTGTGATCTTAATCTTTTATTAAAATGAAATAACTTGCTCTGCCTCTGAAACAACATTTTTGGCTGATGCCACAAATCCCTCTTATTTTTCAAGGCCTACCCTTCAACCACCTGGCTCCATTCTGGTATGTAATGGCCACTTTTCACCATTCAACCAATTCCCAGTGGATAAAATATAGGCCAATCCTACACTTTTTTCTCTAGTTGAACATTACATTTACATTAATGCATTTGGCAGACACTTTTATCTAAGGCAACTTACAATGCATTCAATGTTCACATTTTATCAGTTTCTGTGATCCATGGGAGTCGAACCCATGATCTTGGCATTGCTAAAGCCATGCTCTACCAGTTGAGCTACATGAATATCCTGTTTCACTCTGATATAACAGCATATTTCAGAAGTAAAAAGAGTTGCGAACAGCGTTTCATGTTGATAAAATCAGTGCTGTTTCCTACCATGTTTTGGATTAAGTATAGGGAAAGGATCGCCCAGTTTCCAGAAGAAATACATGAATGTGAACCAGACCACACATGAAAAAAGCAACCTTTGTCTATGCACTGTAAAAGAAAAGAGAAAGATGGTGAATGGGAGGTGAATGCAATGCACAATCAAACACTGAGCAAATGTAATTAACAAATACATAAGCTAAATAATAAATAATAAATAATATACAACATTTTTAAAGAGCTAGAGACGGAGAAACAAGCTACTTACACAAACGTATATTACTGACCACAAAGTAGCCAATGTAGAAAGGCACCACAAATATTAGAACCAGTAATATTACATACAAATTCAGCTTCCAATGGAAATACCTGGAACTGTAGAGAGACAAACAACATGTGACTCATCTATCGTGACCTATCAATGATGAATTCATCACAAAGTAAACAGTACTTACGTGCTGCTTAATGCACCGAGGATCTCAAAGATTATGAGCTCAAACATAGTGCAGGAAAAGGCAAAAGTGACAGAGAACACCACCTGCACAACATACTGTCGAACCTGATGAGGAACACAGACATATCACTTGTAGGAGTGATGTTCAATGGCTATAAATGTAACAAGACAAAACTCTCATGTATGATATACCTCATAATCTTTAAACAACTGCCGCATGAAAAAGAGCCACCCAAACCCAAAAAACAGCACCTATGTACAGAAAAGAATGACATGTTAGGTACAAGGTTACAAGGCTGATTATGTACAGTGTTAACATCATTAAAGACCTTCAGCAAAGCACGCAACTAAACTTGAGGAACACAAAAAAGCTTCAAAACTACTGAGAAAAAAAAATGCTGATCAGATTTGTGGATTTGGAATAGAAAAAGAAAAAGCTTATGCAATTATTAGTATGTAAGGGGAAGCTCCATATATATATATATATATATATATATATATATATATATATATATTCGATTTTGTTTTTTTTGTTTTTTCATTTTATAAATGATTTTTAACAATACTGTACTGTTTTGTGAAAATTCAAAAGCAAAAAGACCAGTAACATTATTAGTAAGATATTGCTTGATAAGTGGCATATTTTCCCTCTTCATGTTTTGTTTAATTATAATCTTGCACTTTTGTTTACTCATTTTATTATTTGCTAAATTTAAACCATGGAAAATTGGTTACATGCTGTTAATTGAAAATAATGAATGTATCATTTCTCTTAGTGTTGTTCGTGTTAATTAAAATGCATATAACAAACAAGAGATTAAATGTTTACGGCTTGAGCACTCACTTGAGAAGTGAACATAATCACTGAATCAACGAAGAAAGACATGTCGTAGCGTGTAGTTTAGGGTTCTTATACACAAAATAATAAATGCGATTTCATTGTATTAAACATGCAGAATACAGTTATCTAACTCACAGGAGCAAATGTTAAACAGCTCTTAATAAGAACTGCACGACTGAGCTGTCAAGCTGATGACGTTCATGGAAAGAGACAGAGAGCTTTTCCGGCGCACAGTAATGTCATCATCAACTGTTTCATAAGTCCACCACAAGAGAGCGATATCACCACAAAAAAAGCACCAATGTCTAAACACTGCTACGAAAGGTGTAATTTGTTTATTAATAATCTCCTGGTTGCATCAAAAAGTCGATAATAATAATCATCATCATCAATAATGTATAAATAATCAAAGACAATGCAAGTAGTTAAAGATAAATAATAATAATTTTAAAAGAATGTAACATTTATAATGTAATAACAATAATAATAAAACAATTATGTAGCTTTAACTACTTATATTATCGTTTATTATTTATATATAATTCTCTCATCATTTACTCACCCTCATACCACATGTGTAAGACTTTCTTTCTTCTGCAGAACACAAACGAAGCATTTTGGAAGAATATCTCAACTCTGTTGGTCCTTAAAATGCAAGTGAATTGTGATCAGACCTTTGGAGCTCCAAAAATCACATAAAGGAAACATAAAAGTAATCCATATGACTCCAGTGGTTAAATCCATGTCTTCAGAAGCTAAATGATAGGTGTGGGTAAGAAACAGATCAACATTTAAGTCCTTTTTTACTCTAAATATCCACTTTCACTTTCAGATGTGAAAGTAAAGTGTTGGTGTTTTTCACCAACACCTGTTATATCGCTTCTGAAGATATCTGATCACCATTCACTTGCATTGGATCAACAGAGCTAAAATATTCTCCTAAAAATCTTAATTTTTGTTCAGCAGAAGAAAGAAAGTCATACACATCTGGGATGGCATGAGAGAATTTTCTTGTGAACAATCCCATTAAAAGAGAGAGAGAGAGAGAGAGAGAGAGAAAGAGAGAGAGAGAGACAGAGAGAGAGAGCAATGGGTTGTGATTGAGTGTGTTTCATTATTAAGGATATAAAGTCTCATCGGACTGAAGTGACATATGGAGCAGAGAACATGGGATCTGGGCTGAATCACATCTTGTGAGTGCTGTCACCACACATCAGTCCCAATGGCATATAGTCTTAAGATGACTACACTACATTTAGCCTGTGGGGCATTTTCAAAACATACAGGTGCATCTCAATAAATTAGAATGTCATGGAAAAGTTCATTTATTTCAGTAATTCAACTCAAATTGTGAAACTCGTGTATTAAATAAATTCAATGCACACAGACTGAAGTAGTTTAAGTCTTTGGTTCTTTTAATTGTGATGATTTTGGCTCACATTTAACAAAAACCCACCAATTCACTATCTCAAAAAATTAGAATACATCATAAGACCAATAAAAAAAAAACATTTTTAGTGAATTGTTGGCCTTCTGGAAAGTATGTTCATTTACTGTATATGTACTCAATACTTGGTAGGGGCTCCTTTTGCTTTAATTACTGCCTCAATTCGGCGTGGCATGGAGGTGATCAGTTTGTGGCACTGCTGAGGTGGTATGGAAGCCCAGGTTTCTTTGACAGCGGGCTTCAGCTCATCTGCATTTTTTGGTCTCTTGTTTCTCATTTTCCTCTTGACAATACCCCATAGATTTTCTATGGGGTTCAGGTCTGGTGAGTTTGCTGGCCAGTCAAGCACACCAACACCATGGTCATTTAACCAACTTTTGGTGCTTTTGGCAGTGTGGGCAGGTGCCAAATCCTGCTGGAAAATGAAATCAGCATCTTTAAAAAGCTGGTCAGCAGAAGGAAGCATGAAGTGCTCCAAAATTACTTGGTAAACGGGTGCAGTGACTTTGGTTTTCAAAAAACACAATGGACCAACACCAGCAGATGACATTGCACCCCAAATCATCACAGACTGTGGAAACTTAACACTGGACTTCAAGCAACTTGGGCTATGAGCTTCTCCACCCTTCCTCCAGACTCTAGGACCTTGGTTTCCAAATGAAATACAAAACTTGCTCTCATCTGAAAAGAGGACTTTGGAACACTGGGCAACAGTCCAGTTCTTCTTCTCCTTAGCCCAGGTAAGACGCCTCTGACGTTGTCTGTGGTTCAGGAGTGGCTTAACAAGAGGAATACGACAACTGTAGCCAAATTCCTTGACACGTCTGTGTGTGGTGGCTCTTGATGCCTTGACCCCAGCCTCAGTCCATTCCTTGTGAAGTTCACCCAAATTCTTGAATCGATTTTGCTTGACAATCATAAGGCTGCGGTTCTCTCGATTGGTTGTGCATCTTTTTCTTCCACACTTTTTCCTTCCACTCAACTTTCTGTTAACATGCTTGGATACAGCACTCTGTGAACAGCCAGCTTCTTTGGCAATGAATGTTTATGGCTTACCCTCCTTGTGAAGGCTGTCAATGATTGTCTTCTGGACAACTGTCAGATCAGCAGTCTTCCCCATGATTGTGTAGCCTAGTGAACCAAACTGAGAGACCATTTTGAAGGCTCAGGAAACCTTTGCAGGTGTTTTGATTTGATTAGCTGATTGGCATGTCACCATATTCTAATTTTTTGAGATAGTGAATTGGTGGGTTTTTGTTAAATGTGAGCCAAAATCATCACAATTAAAAGAACCAAAGACTTAAACTACTTCAGTCTGTGTGCACTGAATTTATTTAATACACGAGTTTCACAATTTGAGTTGAATTACTGAAATAAATGAACTTTTCCACGACATTCTAATTTATTGAGATGCACCTGTACATCTAAAAACTGGAGCAGCATAATTTACCACAAATATAATTTATTGTTCCCTTTCCTTGGTAACTAGTTACACGTTAAAATCCAATTAAAATTACTTACTTTGGGTACTAAAATTATTTTGAGATTTTAATGGGCTTTTGCCTTTATTTGACACAGGACAGTGGAGGCGAAAATAATTCAAGCCTGTATGCCCATGAGCACATCAGCTATTTGTTCAGCTGTGAGCACTACACACCGAGGTAAAGCTCTGCCTTTAGTGGTACATTTAGATATTAAAAACAAAAAAACAAAGTTACATACAGTAATATGGTATTTTTTAAAGTAATGAATTTCACCCATTGGAGAGAAATGTTTCTTTAATGCAAGTCCCTTACCAGAATTTCAATATAAATTAAATCATTCATATATTTGAAGAATTCAAATTCTTCCAAGACCAAATTATCTGAACTATGCTGTTCACATTAACTGTATAACTCTTACTGTATATCAAAAGTTGTCTCATGTGTGTCTTCTTTAATTTCTCCTATAAGGAATTTTAGGAGAAACATCTGAGACAGCCGATGCTTGACTAAAACATATTTGAGATCCCCAGTATGTCTTTCATTCTTTCAGTAAGTCTTAAATTTGAAGGAGTGACCTCTGATAAATACAAGTATCCTCTGGGCAATGTTTGACTTTAAGGACTTTATTGTTTACTTTTTATTGTTTACAGTACTGCTTGATAAACCATTTTGTTACTATGTTTGGTTGCCACTTAATGTCCAATGTAAAATCTGTGTCCTAAACCAAAAAAAAAAAAAAAAAAAAAACTGAGAATCACCGCTTTATCACATCTCATCAGGATTTTCTCACTATTGCTCTCCCTTTACTACAGTTCATTCAAAAGCTAAACTCAAGACCTCTCACATAATATGCTTGACTTCATAACAGTCCTAAAGTGTTCTTTGACAGCGCTGAAGTGTGAATTGAAACAGATGCTCATGTGTCCCACAGCACTGTATGCAGACAATTGGAGTTGACAGAGTTTTCTAATCCATTAGCTGATTTATTTATATTTGAGTCTAGGATTTGGGGTTGCTATGTGGGGAAGCACCCACCATGGAGACTATGAAGGCTGTAAGTGATAAAGTGTTTCTGATTATCTTTTGGGACTCTTGGGAAGGCCACATCCTGTGTGAGAGAGTTTAGGAAGCACACACTCCTTCAGGCTACTTTCAGCTCCCAGCATTTATCTTCAAATAACAAATTTATACAGCAACACAAGTTGATTGTATGGAGGTCTTTCTCCTTTTGTGCAAAAATTCTTTATATATACTTATTGAGAAAACGGATGCATAAAATAACATTAAACTGTTGCAAACAGCAGTACGCAGCACAGTGAATAAAGGAAGCATGGCTCATGAGACGCATTGTTTAGCAGTGCTGAGTAGTAACGGATTACATGAAAAATGGATTATGTAATTAGATTACAAAAATTATTACTTGTAAATGGATTACATTACATTTTATAATGTGCATAATCAGATTAGTTACATTTTTATGAATTACATGATTACATTCTTGATTAAATCAGCAATCATCTAAATGAATGCACAAATAAATGCCAAACTGTTTGTGCGTATTTCCACTCTGCATTTCCACTCTACTCAAAAATAATGCATTTCAAACAAGCCCTCGTCCACCTGTTAATAATTGTAGTCTCTCTTCTGTAAAAACACATGTTGCAAACAAACACTTCAGAGGTGTTGGTCACATGCAAATTTGCAAATGCACGTTGGCCCATGCTTCAGGATGGCAGAAAAAGTGCCAGTCCTAGGTTAAGGCCACACCTTCTAATGAATAATTATGAGGAGCTACAAATTGTACATATCTTCATCATATCTAGAGACATTAATTATTGATTTCAAAGCTGGATAATAAAAAGTCCAACCCCTATTCCTAATTTCCTTAATAACAACAATTCTTTTAAAATTAAAAATACAAACATGTTCTCATTGTCTTTTATCATGAGTAACATTAATTTTTATGACCCTTTAAGCATTTTGTTTTTTTTTTTTTTTTATGTAGCAACTGTCAAATAGCAAGTTTCCGTTTGAATTTATGTTTATAAATGTTTAAAAAAAGAAGTGTTAATTGGTACTCAATACATTTAAAATGAATGATTAGACTGTCATCAAAATATGACATGGGTAATCCAAAACTAATAAAATTAGATTACCATTATGTATTGAATATTATGGGACAATGTTATTAAGTACAACTAATCTGTTGAGCGCTACTTGTATGTTCTACACAGGCGCATTGATTCTGGGGGTTGTGACGTGACCTAACAACAGTAAAGCGCTATGCGCAGTTAAATATTCTGTTTTCACCAATTAAGTTTATGCAAAAGCTAAACAGACAGTGAACAAGAACTCACTACTGTGACTTTAGTGACTTAACTAGTTGCTGTTCTTTTCCTTTTGTAAAACTACAAACAAATAGACAAGAGATATGTAAAGGAAATGTTCATATGCAAAACACAATATGCAGATAGACTACAGGTGCATCTCAATAAATTAGAATGTCGTGGAAAAGTTCATTTATTTCAGTAATTCAACTCAAATTGTGAAACTCGTGTATTAAATAAATTCAATGCACACAGACTGAAGTAGTTTAAGTCTTTGGTTCTTTTAATTGTGATGATTTTGGCTCACATTTAACAAAAACCCACCAATTCACTATCTCAGAAAATTAGAATATGGTGACATGCCAATCAGCTAATCAACTCAAAACACCTGCAAAGGTTTCCTGAGCCTTCAAAATGGTCTCTCAGTTTGGTTCACTAGGCTACACAATCATGGGGAAGACTGCTGATCTGACAGTTGTCCAGAAGACAATCACTGACACCCTTCACAAGGAGGGTAAGCCACAAACATTCATTGCCAAAGAAGCTGGCTGTTCACAGAGTGCTGTAACCAAGCATGTTAACAGAAAGTTGAGTGGATGGAAAAAGTGTGGAAGAAAAAGATGCACAACCAACCGAGAGAACCGCAGCCTTATGAGGATTGTCAAGCAAAATCGATTCAAAAATTTGGGTGAACTTCACAAGGAATGGACTGAGGCTGGGGTCAAGGCATCAAGAGCCACCACACACAGACGTGTCAAGGAATTTGGCTACAGTTGTCATATTCCTCTTGTTAAGCCACTCCTGAACCACAGACAACGTCAGAGGCATCTTACCTGGGCTAAGGAGAAGAAGAACTGTGGTCCAAAGTCCTCTTTTCAGATGAGAGCAAGTTTTGTATTTCATTTGGAAATCAAGGTCCTAGAGTCTGGAGGAAGGGTGGAGAAGCTCATAGCCCAAGTTGCTTGAAGTCCAGTGTTAAGTTTCCACAGTCTGTGATGATTTGGGGTGCAATGTCATCTGCTGGTGTTGGTCCATTGTGTTTTTTGAAAACCAAAGTCCCTGCACCCGTTTGCCAAGAAATTTTGGAGCACTTCATGCTTCCTTCTGCTGACCAGCTTTTTAAAGATGCTGATTTCATTTTCCAGCAGGATTTGACACCTGCCCACACTGCCAAAAGCACCAAAAGTTGGTTAAATGACCATGGTGTTGGTGTGCTTGACTGGCCAGCAAACTCACCAGACTTGAACCCCATAGAGAATCTATGGGGTATTGTCAAGAGGAAAATGAGAAACAAGAGACCAAAAAATGCAGATGAGCTGAAGGCCACTGTCAAAGAAACCTGGGCTTCCATACCACCTCAGCAGTGCCACAAACTGATCACCTCCATGCCACGCCGAATTGAGGCAGTAATTAAAGCAAAAGGAGCCCCTACCAAGTATTGAGTACATATACAGTAAATGAACATACTTTCCAGAAGGCCAACAATTCACTAAAAATGTTTTTTTTATTGGTCTTATGATGTATTCTAATTTGTTGAGATAGTGAATTGGTGGGTTTTTGTTAAATGTGAGCCAAAATCATCACAATTAAAAGAACCAAAGACTTAAACTACTTCAGTCTGTGTGCACTGAATTTATTTAATACACGAGTTTCACAATTTGAGTTGAATTACTGAAATAAATGAACTTTTCCATGACATTCTAATTTATTGAGATGCACCTGTATAGAGCTTGACTTTGTCTACTTTATTACGCCATGGATCTGCCATTGCTAGTTCGAAATATGCACCCAAGAGAGAAAGAGACTGACTGAGCAACTGAGCGTGTGATTACCTGTGTCTGTTGCAGTGATGAACAGAAATGCTATAGCTGTTAGTTTAAAGGAATATCCTGTATTCAATACAAGCTCAATCGACAGCATTTGTGGCATAATTATGATTACCACAAAAATCAATTTCGACTCGTCCCTCCTTTTCTTTACAAAAATAGAGGTTATAGTGAGGCACATACAATGGAAGTGAATGAGGCCAATTTTTGGAGGGTTTAAAGGCAGAAATGTGAATTTTATAATTTTATAAAAGCACACATTAATTCTTCTGTTAAAGCTTGTGTATTATTTGAGCTGTAAAGTTCTGTAAATAGTCGTTTTTAAGGTCTTTTTAGGGTTTTAGGCTTTGTTAACATTACATCGTCATAGCAAGGAAGTTGTAAAATTGGTTATAACTTTACACAGAAAAGGTTAGTAAGCAATTTTCTTGCACTAAAATCATGTTAACACACATATTGTTTATGTCTTGTGGCTATACTTTTGAAAAAGTTAGTATTTTAAAGTGGTCATGACACGAGGAATCAATTTTCCCTTGATCTTTTGACATATAAGAGGTCTTTGTACTATAAAAACATTCTGTAAGTTTCAGAACTGAAAACTTCCTCCTTAATAGAAAAAGATCATTTATTTTGCTAAAACGGCTAGTTTGGAATTTGTGGAACTTGTGACACCACAAGGACCAAATACATCCGCATACGACTGCCTCTTCATCAAGAAATCAATGCCTATTTTTCCGACGTTGCACCCTTGGCCCCGTCCACTGGTGCTCAGTCAGCCACACAAGTGAAGAAGAGAGGAGGCCTGACATGGGAGATTCATCCACAGAGGACTTACACAGGACATCTTCTTGTGTCCGTCTGGGGAAACACTTTAGAATAATGGTCCGTCATTAATAGGTAATTATGCAGGAATTAATACAGGATTAATGAGTAGTACTACATTAACACTTTAGTTACAACTATTAACTAATATGGACACATGATTAACCAATCAGTAAGTAATAGCGAACTGATGACTGAGGTAGTTCACTCTTAGGTAATCAATAATTACTGAATTTGATCTGCCACATTGAGAACTATCTACTAACTATGGCTAATCTAAAATAACTACTAATTAATTACTAATCAAAACATTAACATGTGTCTAAAATGTGAATGATTATGTTTTTATTGTGAACAAGATCATGCATGGGTTCTTTGTTGGAATTAATTTATGAATGTAACAGGTCACTAAATGAAGGCTACAGAGTCTGGTAGAGTATCATAGTCAAGGATGTAACCTCATATTCAGGATTGATGGGGACCAAATTTAATAATGTAATAATTAACCATAGAAAAACCCAAATCAGTAGACCAATATTAGGGGGGGGGGGCAGGTCCCCCTCAATGTCTATGGTTGTTACGGCCATGATCGTAGTTAGCTTACCTTACTGAAATACAGGGATGTATGTGCCCAACCTGTGTATTCCTTGGGATATCTCTTCTGTTCATTAAAAAAATATTAAATTCTGCATGTTTGATATTGCTCAAGGTCTTTTTTAAATAATTCTGGTAATCCATAAGTAATGAGTCAAGTGTTACCACATAATTACTAATTATCTGGATCATTATTCTAAATTGAGGGTCATGAAAACTCATTATTAATTAATGAGATCTTACTGTTTCCTTCCATGGGAGTTAAAGGTTCTCTGGAACATTATTATAAAGTTAAAACAAATTATAAACCATTAAAAGTAACTGAGGTGTTACTTGTCAGTTAGTAATGAATACTCAAGTGTATGTTCCTATATTTTATTTAATCAAACAGATAGTTAACAAACATTCACAGACATTCTTTTGCCTTCTTTTTTTTCTGGTATTAAATTATAATTGCATAGGCTACAAACCTTTAGCAGGATAATGCTTTTAATTGCTGGTGCTCATGGTTACTACATGTTTTAAAAGTCTTATATCTTAACATAAAGTAAAATAATAAAATTATGTGTCTAAAGGACAAGTGTGTTGATCTCCACAAGACTTCAACAGAAAACCGGCGTGCAGCATGAGGCCGATTCCGCCCTAGACAGTCCACTCAGTAAATACGTACAGTTTTTATCAAATTAATTTGATGTTTCCTCCTTTGCCTATGTTTGGTATGAACGGAACAGAAAGTATGTTGAAGTTTACTGCGTGCAGGAGGATCGACGTGAGGGCAGAGCAAAATCGCACTCGCTCTTCTTTCAGTTTCAGCGCGAGCTGTGAATATGGCGAACACTGATTGGAATAGAAGCTTGATGGACGTGGCACTCATTCTTTTCTTCTTTTTTTTATTTTTATTGGATCCATTAAGTTACTCAGAAAAAAAAGCACTTTACATAAAATTAAACACTTCTTGTAAGATTAACCTACAGTATCATGAATAAAAAATTCATTTCATTTTTTTTTTGTGTGTGTGTGTGTGTGTGTGTGTGTGTGTGTGTATATTCAAGTGTGTATTCATTAATTAATAATGCGTTACCTTGACCCTCTCTTTAAAATTATTAGTAGCTCCTTCGTGTTTATGTGGTAACACTTGACTCATTACTTATGGTTACCAGAATTATTAAAAGAAAAGACCTCCAGCAATATCAAACCTGCCGAAGTTAATAATTTGTAATGAACAGATGAGATATCCCAAGAAATACACATGTTGGGCACATACATCTGTAAGCTGACTATGATACTCTACCAGACACTGTAGCCATGATTTAGCGAGCTATTACATTCATAAATTAATTCCCACAAAGAACACACGTGAGGTGCTTGTTTTTCTGAAAGTGCATTTCATGATCATGTTCACAATAAAAACATAATCATTCACATTTTAGACATGGTTTATGTTTTGATTAGTAATTAATAAGTAGTTAGTAGATAATTCTCAGTGAGGAAAATCAAATTCAGTAATTATCGATTACCTAACAGTGAACTACCTCAGTCATCATTTCACTCTTACTTACTGATTGGTTAATCATGTTTCCATATTAGTTAATAGTAGTAACTAAAGTGTTAATGTAGTACTACTCATTAATCCTATATTAATTCCTGCATAATTACCTATTAATGATGGACCATTATTCTAAAGTGTTACCCTGTCTGGATTTAAATGTTTCTCTACATAAACATGCACTAGACTAATGGCTTTGACCGTTATCATACATCTTGCGCCACTTTTAAAAAACGTGATGTCAAGTTATAACTCTGTTTTAACTTGCCATTGTGTTTCATTCAGCTGCGCTGTTTTGCTGTTGTGCTGTTTTGAAGGCATTCTGGAGGGGCGAAGCCATGGGAGGCTCGAAGGGCGAAGGGCAAATGCCTTTCTGCGGCCTGACGCCACACCCCGTGTCTTTCTCTTGCTCACCCTGCCACAGCATATTAAAATGTCCCCATGTTTTCGCTGTGGTAAGAAATCACACACACCAGCTGACTGTTGGTTCAAAGCAAAATAATGCAGGCAATGTCATACTGTAAATTGGGACACATACAGAAAATGTGCAGAGCTAAACAGAGACAGAGAAGCTTTCTGTGGTTTAAAAAATGTCTAAATGTGTGAGGATGAGGAAACGTTTGCTTTGATGTTTGCAAACTCAAGGGTTGTGGTGGAACTTCTTGTAAGAATGCTGTGAAACTGATCACCACATTTGAATGTGTTTTAACAGAATTAAATGATCCACCCAAGGCGTGAGATGGTGTCGGTAGTCTCCATTATTACACACAATGCAGATAGGAAGTTAGGAACCGTTACACACATGTTAGTGAACAATCATGGATGAGACACATGGATGGAGTAACCGCAAACTCAAACAATAGCTATATGGAGAGTGTTCGACAGAAACTCTAAAATTTTGTTGCCCAACATAAAATTAGCGTAAAGTCAAATTAAAATTAGAGAATAGTTGGGAGAAACGATGAACCAATTGTTTGTTAGATGAATCAACATGCAGTGACACATGACAATGTAGAGAATGATTTATACAGTTTATAAATTGGACACATTCCCATTGAAATCTGGGGCTTGCTCTTGAAAATAGTCTTAAGCTTTGGCTTGTGTCAAATATTTCTTTGCAAAAAGTAGGACTTGTTTAAATGTAAAAGCATTTTATAAAGAGTCTAAGCTTGATTCTTAAGTGCTGACTGAAGTGTTGTGAAAGGACTACAGAGATGTTGATTCAAATTGGCTTCCCTCAACCACTAAATCAGCCAGTAGTGAGCCTGCAAGTATAATACATCAGAGCGGCATGACACCATTCATTCATGATTTATGCTGTGTTCCAATCAAAGTCAGATGTGATATTCCTACTTGATATCTCTGATCTTCGACCATAAAGGCATTCCATTGTCAGATGCTTGGAAGATGGCATGTAAGGAAACAAAACTGCATTGCTCCCGTTAGCTTAACAGGTGTTAGACTGTCACCAAAGACATCTCATAGCAACCTAATTGATCAACAGTGCTGCAATGCTAACATTTCTGCTATAGCTGTACGGTTATCAAAAGAGAGTAATTGCCATGCTTTCTTCACCTGTCTCTGCAAGCACATCTTAAACAAGCTTTAACAGAATCAGAATAAGCTTTGTTGCCAAGTATGCTTACACATACAAGAAATTTGTCTTGGTGACAGAAGCTTCCAAACCAAATCACTTTTACTGTCAAGTGCAATAGTGGGTGAAAGTCTTGGGTGCAGTTCCGAGCAACATAGCAGTCATGACAGTGATGAGACATATACCAATTTACAATAAACATCAGATTTACGCAACACAATTTACATATCTAATATACACTTAATTACACACAACACAATATACAAATAATAATATACAATGTACAGTATACAATAAACACAATATAGAATACACATTATACAATAAAAATAGTATATGTAGTATATATAAAATATACAATAGGTTGTATTGTTCTGTATTGACATTCAGGCTGTCAGTTGATAGTTAGTTGCCAGTGTGTTGTTAAGAGAAAATATAATTTATGACAGTCCAGTGTGAATAAGATTAATAAAGTGCAGTGCTGATGTATATTGATCGTGAGAGACCAAGAGTTCAAAAGTCTGATTGCTTGGGGGAAGAAGCTGTCATGAAGTCGGCTGGTGCGGGTCCTGATGCTGCGATACCGCCTGCCTGATGGTAGCAGTGAGAGCAGCCCATGTCTCGGGTGGCTGGAGTCTCTGATGATCCTCCTAGCTTTTTTCACACACTGCCTGGTATGTATGTCCTGGAGGGAAGGAAGCTCACCTCAGATGATGTATCTGGCAGTTCGCACCACCCTTTGCAGAGCTTTGCGGTTGTGGGTTACGGCTATTGCCGTACCAGGCAGTGATGCAGCCAGTCAGGATGTTCTCTACAGTGCTGGTGTAGAACCATGTGAGGATGTGGCAGTTCATTCCAAACTCCCTTAGCCGTCTCAGGAAGAAGAGGCGCTGATGAGCCTTCTTCACAACGGCCTCAGTGTGGACAGACCATGAGAGTTCCTCAGTGATGTGGACACAGAGGAACTTGAAGCTGCTGACTCTCTCCACCTGTGCTCCATTGATGGTGATGGGACTGTGTTCTCTGTCTTTTCTCCTGAAGTCCACCACAAGCTCCTTTGTCTTGCTGACATTGAGGGAGAGGTTGTGCTCCTGACACCAATGTGTCAGAGTGTGCACCTCCTCTCTGTATGCTGTTTCATCATTGTCAGTGATCAGAACTACCACCGTCATATCATCAGCAAACTTAATGATGGCACTGGAGCTGTGTGTTGCCACACAGTCATGTGTGTACAGGGAATACAGGAGTGGGCTGAGAACACAGCCCTGTGGGGCTCCAGTGTTGAGGGTCAGTGATGAGGAGATGTTGCTACCCATTCTAATCACCTGGCATCTGATTGACAGGAAGTCCAGGATCCAGCTGCACAGTGAGCTGTTTAAGCCCAGAGCCCGGAGTTTCACATCAAGCTTGGAGGGCACAATGGTGTTGAATGCTGAGCTGTAGTATACAAACAGCATTCTCACATATGTGTTCCTTTTTTCCGTGCGGGAGAGAGCAGTATGTAGTGTAGATGCAATGGTATCATTAGTGGAGCGGTTGTTGCGGTAAGCAAACTGCAATGGGTCCAGTGAGGGAGGCAGCACAGAGCAGATGTAATCTGTGATTAGTCTCTCAAAGCATTTGCTGATGATGGGGGTCAGAGCAACAGGACGCCAGTCATTTAAGCAAGTGATTTTGGATTGTTTTGGTACAGGCACAATGGTGGACGTTTTAAAGCATGTGGGGACCACAGACAAGGAGAGGGAAAGTTTGAAAATGTCCGTAAAAACACCAGTCAGTTGGTTCGCGCACACTCTGATGACGTGGCCTGGAATGCCGTCTGGGCCCGCGGCTTTACGGATATTCACACTTTGGATGGATTGGGTTACATCCGCTACAGAGACGGAGAGTGAACTAACCTCTGTAGTGTCGGCCGCGAGAGCTCTCTCCGTGAGGGTGGTGTTATTTCCCTCAAAACGAGCATAAAATGTATTTAGCTCATCCGGGAGAGAGGCAGTGGTGTTCACGTTCAGTGGAGTTTTTATTCCCTTTAAAGTCCGTGATGATATTAATTCCCTGCCACATGCTTCTAGAGTTGGTGGTGTTAAACTGTCCTTCAGTCATGTCCCTGTACTGGCGTTTGGCTGCTCTGATAGTTTTGCGGAGTGCATAATTGGGTTGTTTATGCTCCTCCGCATTCCCGGAATTAAAAGCGGAGGTCAGCGCATCAAGTGCCACGCGAACATCGCTATTAATCCATGGCTTCTGGTTGGGGTAGATCCGTATTGTTTTGGTCGGAACAACATCCTCTACATACTTTCTGATGAAACACATTATGCTATCAGAATAAACCTTGATGCCATCATCAGAGGAGAACTGGAACTTCTCCCAGACCACATGATCAAAACAGTCTTGTAGCATAGAATCTGACTGGTCCGACCAGCACTGGATCGTTCTGAGGATGGGTGCTTCCTGTTTGGCAGAAGCAGAATGGAAGAGTGGTCCGATTTGCCAAATGGTGGGCGAGGGAGTGATTTGTAGCCATCCCGGAAGGGAGAGTAGCAATGGTCCAAAACCCGGTCCCCTCGTGTGTTGAAACTGATGTGTTGGTGGTATTTTGGTGTGAATGATTTGAGATTGGCTTTGTTAAAGTCCCCGGTCACAATGAACGTGGCCTCAGGGTGCACGGTTTCCTGCTCACTTATACTCCCATACAGTTCCTTGAGTGCCCGGTGTGTGTCGGCTTGTGGGGGGATGTATGCAGCAGTGATAACGACCGCTGTGAATTCCCTCGGTGGCCAGAATGGTCGACACAGAAGCATGAGATATTCCAGATCAGGAGAGCAGAAAGACTTGATAGAATGTACATTCTTCTGATCACACCAGGATTTGTTGATCATAAAACATACACCACCACCTCTGTTTTACCTGAGAGATCTTTCGCTTTCCTAAAGGCAGATAATGCAGCAGTCCCTAGTCTCTCATTGGAAAGAGATCCGGACTCTCAGCTCGCAGAGCTTGTTGTCCAGAGACTGAACATTTGCCATTAGAATACTGGGTAGCGGGGATCGATTTGCGCGACGTCTTACTCTGATGAGAATGGCAGCTCTCCTTCCCCTTTTCCTTCTGCGTTTCCGCGGTCGGGCTGCCCAGACAAAGGGCTCCGCTGCTGTGTTTGTAAACAGTGGGTCGGCATTGAGGAATTTGAAGTCCGGTTTACGGTGTGCAATTGCAGAACCAATGTCCAAAAGTGTTTGTCTGTCATAGACAATAAGGCAGACAACATCCAAGGCAAAAAACATAAGAATTGTAAACAAAACAAACAAAAAATTGCAATGTTGTGTCAGAGCTCGCAACGCAGCAGCCATACTCACCATCATCTTGAGTCCTACCCTTGAGTCCTGTATATATATATATATATACAGTTGTGCTCAAAAGTTTGTATACCCTTGGAGAATTGGTAATATATGTACCACTTTTAAAGAAAACATGAGTGAGCAGGCAAAACACATTTTTTTATTTCTTATGGGATTCATATTCAGCTGTAGGTTATAACAGAATGGCACAATCATAAAACAACAACAAACATGGCAACAAAGAAAAAAATGAAATGACCCCTGTTCAAAAGTCTGCATACCCCTAGTTCTTAATACTGTGTATTGCCCCCTTTAGCATCAATGACAGCGTGCAGTCTTTTGTAATAGTTGTCTATGAGGCCCCAAATTCTTGCAGGTGGTATAGCTGCCCATTCGTCTTGGCAAAATGCCTCCAGGTCATGTAAAGTCTTTGGTCGTCTTGCATGAACCGCACATTTGAGAGTGGCTCAATGATATTATGGTCAGGAGACTGTGATGGCCACTCCAGAACCTTCACCTTTTTCTGCTGTAACCACTGGATAGTCAACTTGGCCTTGTGCTTAGGGTCATTGTTGTGCTGGAAAGTCCAAGAGCGTCCCATGCGCAACTTTCATGCAGAAGAATGCAAATTGTCTGCCAGTATTTTCTGATAACATACTGCATTCATCTTGCCATCAATTTTCACAAAATTCCCCATGCCTTTAGAGCTCATACACTCCCAAAACATCAGTGAGCTACCACCATGCTTCACTGTGGGGATGGTATTCTTTTCACTATAGGCCTTGTTGGCCCCTCTCCAAACATAGCGCTTATGGTTGTGACCATAAAGCTCTATTTCGGTCTCATCACTCCAAATTACAGTGTGCCAGAAGCTGTGAGGCATGTTAAGGTGTTGTCGGGCATATTGTAACCGGGCTTTTTAGTGGCACTGGCACAGTAAAGGCTTCTTTCTGGCAGCTCGACCATGCAGCTCATTTTTGATCAAGTATCGTCGTATTATGCTGCTTGAAACAACCACACCGTCTTTTTCCAGAGCAGCCTGTATTTCTCCTGAGGTTACCTGTGTGTTTTTTTTTTGTTTGTTTTGTTTTTTGTATCCCGAACAATTCTTCTGGCAGTTGTGACTGAAATCTTTCTTGGTCTACCTGACCATGGCTTGGTATCAAGAGATTTCCACTTCTTAATAAGTGATTGAACAGTACTGACTGGCATTTTCAAGGCTTTGGATATCTTTTTATATCCTTTTCCATCTTTATAAAGTTCCATTACCTTGTTACGCAGGTCTTTTAACAGTTCTTTTCTGCTCCCCATGGCTCAGTATCTAGCTTGCTCAGTGCATCCACGTGAGAGCTAACAAACTCATTGACTATTTATACACAGGCACTAATTGCAATATAAAAAGCCACAGGTGTGGGAAATTAAACTTTAATTGCTATTTAAACCTGTGTGTGTCACCTTGTGTGTCTATAACAAGGCCAAACATTCAAGGGTATGTAAACTTTTGATCAGGGCCATTTGGGTGATTTCTGTAATCATTATGATTTAAAAAGGAGCCAAAAAACTATGTGATAATAAATGGCTTCATATGATCACTATCCTTAAATAAAAGACAGTTTTATTGCATGATCAGTCATATTTTCAAAATCAATGCCAAAATTTCACAGTTTCTGCCAGGGTATGCAAACATTTGAGCACAACTGTATACAATGTATGTACAAATGCAAATCTGTTATATACAGGCAGTGCAAGAGAATGTAATGGCAGAAGAGGTAGGATATGTTGGATAAACATAAATAGACTAATCTGTGTATTGCACATTATTATTGCTCAGTGTAGCAGTTTTAACTGTTCATGAGATGGATAGCCTGAGGGAAAAAACTGTTCCTGTGCCTGACGGTTCTGGTGCTCAATGCTCTGTAGCGCCGGCCAGAAGGCAACAGTTTAAAAAGGTAGTGGGCTGGGTGAGTGAGGTCCAGAGTGATTTCCAGCCCTTTTCCTTACTCTGGAAGTGTACGGTTCTTGAAGGGAGGGCAGGGGGCAACCAATAATCTGCTCAGCAGTCTGAACTATAATGTAATGTAGGAACTTTGACTCATTTATATTATAAATAAAAGTTAATGTTTATCACTAACTTTGTATATCTCCCTGGGTGCTGACAGGTTTGTGTGACATCACACACCTGCATCTCGGCTAAGTCAGAGTTGAAGATTTCCGCTGGAGTTTCCAAGTTTGAAGTTCAGTTTCAAGTGGCGTTCCATTGCATTTTTCCTAGTAGAATGTTGGAAATTCTGACTTTTCTGGGTTGAATGGAATGCATTTATATATAATGCTATTAGTACCACACGTTAAGTACCTTAAGAAAAGGGTTAAATCCCTGTTCAGATTGCTTCTCACATTATCATAACAAAGAAACTGTTAAATACAGAAGGACAATTTAAATTACTCATTTAAATGGCAATAAACACAACTTTTTGTTTTAATCCCATTACAGTCACTGTCAAATTTACATGTACAAAATTTCACTGTCAGAATATCAACAATATTTTATCAAAATCAATATTTTAGTCAAAATGATTGAGGTACCTTTCTCTGTATATTGTGCTCCATTTGGTTGATGGAATACATTTTTGAATAATTTCATTGATTTATATAGTTTTAGTGATCTTTAGATTTTATGGATTACTTGTTGCAGCCCTTTGAAAGCTTAGGCATGTATCCAATCAAATTTGTAAAAAATGTTGCTTTAAATCCACAATAATGAGTTTAAATGTATTAATTAAATGAAAAATGTCATGTAATTAAAACAATTATGTTGATGGATTTACATTTTTGGTTCAACTCAAATCATTCTCAACTCAAGTCTAATCAGTAGTAGTGTTAACAACCATGCAAACCACATAAATGCATGGGGCTTTGGGTGTCAGGGGGCCCCCTTCAGACAGCAAAACACTCAAGGGATGATGCGCTGTTCTGTGTTCACGTGCTGATACGCTGTTTTCAGCGGTTGCAGAGCAATTTACGTGCATTGTGAAGGCAAAGTGCAGCAGGTTCATACATTTGCGCAATTCCAAACATTTGAAGCCGCTTAAAGTTATCATACAAATCTAAAAACATGACTCGGTATCACAGAAATGGAGGAGGTGACAGCGTTTCACCAGATTTGTAATGAGGAACATTGTAAACTGTGAAATACATACTGACACTGCAGTCCTTGACAATCATTGTTCTGTCAAAATAAAAGCTCCAGGTGAAGTCGATATGAGATTAATATTTTACTATTATATAATACAAGCCATTAAAATAATATAATACTAACCCAGCATCATATTATAATAATAAACTTGACTGGACAATAATAAATAACATTCAGCTTGGTAATATTCAAGTGAGTGAAGTTGTAGTTTTTGGACACCTGTTCATTCGCAAAAAATTTTTTGTAAAAATATGTGTAGGCAAACATTGGCTTTTTACTGTATTGTTGTAATGGTGCATACAAATTACATTTATTAGATTATAAATTAAATACCATTCTTCCTTTTGTTAATTTAGTGAAAAATTAGATTTTTATTTCATTAAATATTTTGAATCTGCTTGGCTATAATGACTGTTAGGATGAATAAAAATATTATTTAAAATCAGTTTTATGTAATTCTTGAGCCAATTATCAAGATATTTTTCAAACATCATCAACAGCCTGAAAAATATCGAGATATAATTTTTGAGCCAAATGCCCCACCTATGGTTCCCCTAGTTGGACAGTTGCTTGGGGCCAGCAGTGCCCAGTCGAACGCAAGCCTGTCAAAATATACTTCTTTTGACTGTGTGCACATACACAGGTGGTTGCCACATGCACGCTACGACTGCTATGAGTTTAGACCCATAAAGATTAATTTCTTCAGACTCAAGTTATGAAGATGCAGGTATCTCCGGTTTACGGTGTGCAATTGTAGAAACAATGTCCAGAAGCGTTTGTCTGTCATAGACAATAAGGCAGACAACATCCATGACAAACAACATAAGAATTGTAAACAAAACAAACAAAAAATTGCAATGTCGTGTCGGAGCTCAGCGCAGGGGTAGCGCAGCGAGTAAAGATGCTGACTACCACACCTGAAGTCGTGAGTTCGAATCCAGGGTGTGCTGAGTGACTCCAGCTAGGTCTCCTAAGCAATCAAATTGGCCCGGTTGCTAGGGAGGGTAGAGTCATATGGGGTATCCCCCTCGTGGTCACTATTATGTGGTTCTCGCTCTTGGTGGGGCACGTGGTGAGTTGTGCGTGCTTGCCGCAGAGAATAGGTGAAGCCTCCACACACGATATGTCTCCACAGTATCGCGCTCAACAAGCCATGTGACAAGATTCGCGGATTGACGGTCTCAGACGCGGAGGCAACTGAGATTCGTCCTCCACCACCCTGATTGAGGCGAGTCACTACGGCACCATGAGGACTTAGAGCGCACTGGGAATTGGGCATTCCAAATTGGGGGGAAAAAAAAGATGCAGGTATCTCCTGACCTCCTCACACGTGTTCTTGACCTGCACATGCACTGTTCCACATTCGACTACTGTTGTTTACTGGCAATTACATCTTCTAGCGCTTTTTCATGACAAAGACGGCTCAAATGTAAGTGTAAGTGTTAGTGCAAATAATGCCAGGCGCATGCATATTCTGCGTTTTCAAAGACATGCAATTAGAAAAATCGAGCTGCGCATTGGTCTGAACAAAAATATAATCAAGGCTTAGGCCCTATTATGTTTGCTTTATTGTTTTTAGGCAGGAATATTTTATTTTAGAGTATATATTTTGTTCCATCAGTTAACATTTCAAGCACTCTGCTAATGACGAAATTGGCATCACACGTCCTGTACCGAAGTATATTTTTGGGGTTTATTCTTAAGTCTAGGAATAAGAGCAAAGACGCCATTCTTAGAATTTTGACACACCCAAGACTAAAATTTCACTCTAAGTGGCTTTATACTAAAGCTGCCCCCTAATAGTCAACCAAACGTTAGTCGATGAGAAGAGTGTTGGTTGATTGGTTGCAGAAAAAAAAAACTCCACAGGAAGTGGCGAAGTTAGTGACGGACAGACGTGATCATTTACACAGCTGGTCCATGCGGTAACTAATTATGTTGAGCAGGAAATCCAAAGTGAGGGATCATTTCGAGAGGGTAAAAGATGACCCCAAGAAGGTGACATGCAAACTCTGCAGGCAAACGTTCGCCTATCATTTATCAACCTCAAACATGGCTTATCATTTGAAACATGTAAGTAGCCTAACGTTAGCCACTTAGCATGGCCACTCACTCTAACATTAGATAACCTAGATAAATGTGCGCTATTAGGCTTATCCAAATGTTCGTGAGGAGTGGGGAAGCTAAATTAGTACCTTGCTTACTGCATGTTTAACTTCATGTGCATTTCTCTTTAAATAATTTTTTTTTTCAGTCGCTCTGCTGGTTTTTCTGACACATTCAGAATCATTACCACTTTTGCCGGTGTCGCTGCAGCTCACTTTGTGTGTGCGCTTGTAAAATTTATATTTTAAAGGCTCATTATTATGGTTTAGTATTTCTCTGTAATGTAGAACAGTGTTAGCAATGTTACTTATAACATTCTTTCTCGGCCCTGGAACTCAAACCATTTTCTGATGCCCCCCCAAAAATATATAATTAAGTAATTAAATTAATATCATAAACATGCGACAACTAGTCGACTAATGGCTTAAACTAACGACTACTAGTCGACTAGGAAAATCTTTGGTTGGGGGCAGCCCTACTTTATACATACAGCCCCTGAGCACAAGTTGTCCTAGGAAACACATTTGAGATGCATGTTACTACCAGGTGTTAATGGGGATCTATTCTCAGACGACACACCAACGGACCGCCCACAGTCCGGGCACTAACCATCTGATGCATATAGTGCACAAAATTGAAAAACACTTTCTCAAACCACTCAGCGCAAATCTGATTGGCTGGTTTGATGGTACTTCTGTGAGTAGAAGCACACAGTACTTTTCATCAGTCCGCCTAGAAACAGAATTGTCCATAAGGTTCTAAGCTGATACAATGAGTGCTTTTGAGGGTGAAATAATCACCGGATTTTTCCAAGTTTGCCAGGTTATTGACATCAAATCATTTAAAGATATTCAGAGTTTCGTTTGAGGCACGTAGCAGAAAGTAAAGCAGATCCATGAGCAGAGCTGCATATTCTGCTTTGTTTACTTATGTCTATTAAAAACTCTGTGATGAGATTTTCTGTGCTTTACTGTAGCACAGTAAATTCTGTAGATTCTGTACACATTTC
Organism: Myxocyprinus asiaticus; assembly: GCF_019703515.2. Taxonomy (NCBI): domain Eukaryota; kingdom Metazoa; phylum Chordata; class Actinopteri; order Cypriniformes; family Catostomidae; genus Myxocyprinus; species Myxocyprinus asiaticus. Next base: position 13,747,796 of record NC_059353.1, read on the forward strand.
ACCAATTTCCTGTGTGTTTTTTGTGCAACTGCTCATGGAGACTTGCGCACCATTATATAAATAATATCTTTCCCCATGACAGACTTTTATTATGGAATGATATATCTCTGATAACGTGTTTACATGTCAGTTAGAGGGCTTTTTCTGTCTAACTGGGCGGTTCTTGGCCAGTTGAAGCTGCTATTGATCCCAAACCTTTGACGTTTTAGTCAAAGGTCTGGCTACGTGAGACTAATGGGGATCTGTCTCACCTGACCACTTGCGATGAGATCACCCAAGATGGGTGATACTGTAATTGGTGTAAACAGGGCCAATGTTAAACTACTTCTAACTTGACAGTTTATTAAAGTATTTCTGTTTATGTTCACTGACAGATAGCAGTATAGATGCAACATCATGCAAGACCAAATGTTTCAGTTACCAATGCCATTTTAGAAATATACTAATCACATTCAGCTATGATTATTTTATTTCACGAATGAAAGCATTTAATTGCGAGGGATAATTGAGATAAAATTAGTAGTATACGTCTGGTAATATGATCTGATGGCGGCACTTATGAATGTACGCCCAGCACCATATGTAGAATAATGCTGTTCACACCGAAATTTTTTTTGCAAATATCTGTGATTTTTGTATTTATTATTATTGTTTTTCTATGTAAATATGTGTTAGACGGATGTCTTTGAGTTGCACTGCGTCTTGCACTTAAGTAAACATGCATCTCGAAACACCTGCTGATGATAATAATAATAATAAAAATTAAATGTAAAATACTATCTATTTTCACTGTTTAAAACTTTAGCAATTAGCAAGAAAAAAAAACACTGAGTAATCCTTTAAAAATACACTGAAACACATGCATTGTTAAATATGTTAATCTAGATATGTATACATAGACCAGCATGTTAAAAATAAAGCACACAGACACCCGAACATGTTGTGTGTGAAGACCCCCTAACAGTGATTCACCTTTGACCTTTCTTCCAGAATTTTTTGCAAGTTCCTCATCTATTTACTTACATTTTTATATGTATATTTTATTTTCCATAGGAAAAAAAGGAGAGGTTTGTATCTTTGAAGAGGTTGTGTATCTGTGTGTGAGTGTGTAAAAGAGAGAGAGAGACAAAGAGAGAGAGGGAATGAGAGAGTCTGAATGCATGTTTCTCTCTCTCTGTGTGTGTGTGTGTGTGTGTGTGTGTGTGTGTGTGTGTGTGTGTGTGTGTGTGTGTGTGTGTGTGGGTGCGTGCGCACGTGTGTGGGAGGAAGCAGCTGTCACAGACAATCTGTGTCAGAATTCTCTTCTTGTGAGAGCTAAATTAAGCTTGTCCCACATGGGCGCTCCTTAAAGACACCTCCATAACGGTGCACTCACAACTCCAACGTCCATTTCATGGTTCAGGAAATCAGTATCAGCTTTGACCTTCAGCTGTGGTGATTAATATTACAACTAAATCGTTATTTTGCAGTTTTTCACACTTAACCTGTGAAAATACAACTCAACAACATTTGCATAATTTTCTTTAAAGGTAAAGTTTGTCATTTCTGCACCACTTCATCCCAAATGCACACTTTTGGTTTGTTATTTCAGGCTGGTCAAGATGCTCAAACAAGCAGAGCATATAAGCCCTACAGAGTCATAGAATACATTTTTCAGATAATTCACCCTACAAATGGCTTACTTATAGTTGTCTCTGCATATTAAGCTGGGATTGAACAAAGTATTTTAACATTGGCAAACATTACTGTATTTTGTTGGTGTGAACATCAAGGCTTAGTACCTATTTATGTTTACTTTATTGTTTTTAGGCAGGAAAATATTTTATTTTAGAGTATATATTTTGTCCCCTGTCAATTAGCATTTCCATCTGTGATCTGCTCCATCATTGTGGGTCATAAGTCACTTTGACCTAAAACCACATTTTGAGTTTCATGTTTTATTTTTAGTTACATTTTATACTGTAGTAATAAGGGAAGTCTATGTTTTTTAATGATATAATTATCATCAGATCTTTCGTCTCAATTGGAGCATCCAAAAATCCCACCTTCTCTTTATCTGGGGTCCCAGTGTCAATCAGATTCCCCCTACCAGGCTGAGGAGAGAAGTCGAATTCAACACTCACTGCAAGAGCAGACAATTTATATATTTTTTGAAAAACAAACACTGCAAATCAGACCGTCTTTCCAGGCAGAGAGGCCTAGAGGTGGAGAAAGCCGCTCGGCAGTTAGGATGAAGGTGGATTGCCACAGATGACTGTAGCGGCGGAGGATATGACTAACTCCTCCATGTTATGCATGTCCAGGCGTGAGAAATCCTTGTCGGGCACTTGGTGTGAGAAAGGTTTATCCCATCACTGCTACACAAGCTGGGACCTCAGGGATGAGTTGTTCGACAGAGGGCAGATGCAATGGCAGTCTCTTACAATCACAAAGATCTCTCTCAACCCCTTTCCCCATCTGTTAAGATGGCCAGTCGATGGACAGTTTGGCCACTGCCCATCTGCACATCTCCAACAGATCTTATTCCACAGGTGTTGGGGAGGGTGTCCCCCCACTCTGTGCACTAGTGGGCATGGACTGCTGAGCTGGGAGAAAAGCATCCTCCTCATCATCCTACTGATCATCCTCTAAGAGATGATTGCTCATCTCATCATCCTTGTCTTCCTCCTCTCCTGTGCCTGCAACAAGAATGTCAAAGAGAGGAGGATGCTTGGACAAGGCCTCTTCCATAATGTCTCTCCAGGTACAAGACTCTTGTGGTCACTTGGGTGATTCCCTCTCCATGGGCAGCGGAGAGAGAAAGGGGTCCCCTTTGCTGGAGGCCATGACTCAGACTCACCTTTTGAGTGCCTTTGACAGGAGAGGGTTGCAGTACAGGCAGCACTCAAGGTTAGCGGCTGCTGCCTGCACATGTTTTAGCCCCAGTCAGGCAATGCACAGGGGATGCAAGTCCTTCGCCACAATGATAGCTCCACAGGCACATGTGCGAGGGTTTTCCTTCCCCTTCGCACCACCGCCGTCTGGTTTAGTGTAGCCATGATTCAATATTATATACTTCTTGAGTATCACCGACTATGGCGGGATGAGTGATAGAACTGGGTGAAAATACCCGCCTTAACACGCTGGTACTACCACTCAGACTGAATAAAGTATTGCTCCTGGATCTTATCGTCATGTTTTGCGACTTACCTTTACATCTTGTCTGTAAAATTGCTAAGAGAGATAAAAATCCAATAGCTGCTGAGAACTGCTTCCGCAAATCTTTACGGGGAAGAAAGTGAGAATGACATAAAGGCAGGTGACCGTGGCTTCCATGATCATCACGCCTGAGGCATTTTCCAAAGTGAGATGAGAGCATTTCTCTGCAGTTAATGGCCATTGTCAACTCAACTACAAACAAACATCTTCCTTCATTGTTCTGCCAAAATAAAAGCTTCCGATAATTTAAAGGCTTAAGGGTTTAACCGGACCGCATAGCTATGCCACATGCAAGTTTAAATATGTACATGGAATTAGTACACAAATATGCTACTTTTTATATATATTTAATTATAATAATAACATTATTATTATTATTATACAAAAATATATTTACATAATCATTTCTTAATAACAACTTATTATTGGGTTCCAAAATATAATGATGAAAAAGTTAGCTGGGACCCTATCACATAGTGGACAAAAACAGGTACACAGTGAACAGATACAAGGTGATGTGAATCTGGTTTTCCCCCTCTATGTTTTACTATATTTTTTTATTTATTTAATCTGGTTCTTTTTAAGAGTACTCAAATGTGAACACCTTTTCTTGAACAGTATTTCTGTTGGCAGTAGAGCAAGTTTGCCCATGACTTAATTTCAGTCAAAAGGAAACTATCACTTTTTTTATGTTAATAATCATATCACAGTTCAAATGGCAATTGCAATATTTTTCAAAATAATCGCAATTCGATTTTTTTATCCAACTTGTTCAGCCCTAATTCTAGGTAGGCCTACACATAGGCCTGCTCATTAACTGAGCTTCACAAATATATCTGGTAGATATGTATATATTTGGCTCTGATATGATTCTTTACTTTTAAAATGGTTTGAAATGTAATGTATGTAATGTGGAGGTGTGTTTGTCCTGACTGGATGCTTTTCAGTTGTGCAGAGTGCGATGGCGGATATGTTGAGGCAGTGAATACCATCAAACACACAGTCAACCGGCTACACCAAACAGAGAGAAATTGAGATAAAGACAGAGAGCAAAGCTAAGGGAGAGAAAGAGTGAGAAAAGAAGGTCTGCTATTGCTGTACACATCACAAAAATCAAACATGCCTGAGCACTGTCACTTCAGAGCTACATCAGTGTAAGATATACATCATCTCTCTTCCCCCGGCTGTGAATAGGAAGGATGAGATATTTAGATCTGCTTGTTTGCGGTAATTAGAAAGCCAAATGAGTCTTTTAAATTCTTTAAGATGCTACAAGGGATTTAAAAGGTCAGGTAGAGGATTATATCTGCTGGGCAGTATGGGGGAAGGGTGTAAACAGAATGGAAGAGTCAATAGAAATCTGCCCTACTGTAGCATTTCTCATTTTGTTTTTTGCCCTTTTCATCAGGTGTACATGGTTGCTCTTGAATTTGCATTGCAAAGGCAGTTGTGGTGTTTGACATGAGACATTTGCATTTGGTTTTGGGTGTACTGTGTAAATTTAAGGGACTTTCTTTTGTCCAAATGAAAAACAGCTAAATCACTATGACCCCATTTCCACCTGGTATTAAGATTTGTTTCGGGTGATCGGATCACAGAAACCACATACGAATGTGGTAAAAAAACGCATGTGTCCTACATCACATTTGAGGTGTAAACGCTAATCCATCCTGTATGCGTCCTGGCAGCAGTGAAGCGCCACCCCTCACCTGTCAATTAACCACTGCGCTAAAACAAGAATTTAAACTTTTCCGTTTACAAGGGGCTTTAAAAGGAAATAACCATCTGATCAGAAAATTTTACAAAGCAGACACATATCATACAATCACGAGAGCTTCACGGAGCTTCTTTAGTGTGTCTGATATCAACACAGATGAGAATCACGAACACCAAGCTCTTTTAATACAGGTAATCCACCAAAATAACAAATAATTCTGCTTGACATGTTGAATTTGTGCGTAGATTACATTTCAACTGCATCTGGGAGAAACAGTGTGCTTTATTTATATATTTGTTTTTATTTTTTGTGTGCTTTCTTTATCTTTTCTGAATTTGTTGCGCTTTATTATCATGCAGTAACACACTGACATAGTGATTGATGTATGTCGTCATGAAACCCTCCCCTCCAAATCCGAACACATGTGGTCACAGGAGACACATTTAAATGGCCAGGTGTAAACAGCCATGTGTCTCACCCGAGATGCATCTTAATACCAGGTGGAAAAAGGGCCTATAGGGCTTTTAACTGGCCTTTTCTTCAGAGTACCATGCAAGTTGGAGTCATTGTTGTCTAAATCAAAACTCCAAAAGAATTCAAAAGTACTGCACTGTGTTTCTACAGCCGAGGTGAAAAAGCCTGAGAATCATGTGATCAGTGCGCTTAGATATACGCAGTATTCAGGCAGTGTTGTCACTGCTCACCAGAGCTATCACCACCTTAGACATTGAGTGGGATGTTTTACAATGGCAGTTTCTTAAACTTTTACTATGGGTCACTCCAAATCTTGAACTTCTGGTTACATCCTTGCCACTGAGTTTTTATAATTCTTATGTCTCCAACTTCCCCCCATAAGTAAATATAGAGAAAGAAAAATGCAACACCTGTACTATGTGTGTGTTGTTATACAATTACAGACGCTTGCAGTTTTTCTCGATTGCTAACACGCTATAAATGACTCAAATCTTTTCTTCAAGTCTCGAAAAAAAGACATTTCTCAAAACTATAAACAAAATTCACTTGTTTTCACACGTTCCAATTTGTTTCAATTTTTTTCAAAACTCTATAAACAAATGTCCTGATTTTTCACAGTTATAAACATGTTCTCATTTAGAAAGCACAAGCACTCAAAATAATTCACTCAAGGTATCAAAGCCTGAATGCAGTAAACACATTTCTCCATGTGTAAATACTAAGTAATAAAAAAATTTCACACAACAGTCAGAATCTCAGGATAAATGAAGTGGGCCACAGGTGATTATGTGCTTTAGGAAAACAGGATCCCAACAATGTTTGAAGAGCTGGAAGGCAGAGAAATAGAGACAGAGACAAAGAGGTAGTGGAATTGGGAAAACAGTTGTCCCTGGTGATATCTCTATTCTGTTTACAGTAACTAATGTATGTTTTTGCGAATAGTTTCATGATGCTGGGCAACAACTCCAGCTAAATCTGAGCTGATTTACTGTTACATCTATCATTCAAACCTTCAGACAAAAAAAGAAAAAAAAGAAAAGAAAAGCAGGTAGTTACAGTAACTAACTGCAATTTGCTTTAGGCAAGTAGGTTACCTACAGGGCTTCTATACTACATTACTGCAGATTAGAGGCTATGTACTATACTATGTAGAGGCTATGTCCTTTAGTATGCCAAAAAGAAAAAAAAAAATATTTTTGACAGTGCTTTTCACCCGGCATTTTCTGTACAGTACTGTAATGTAGGCTACCTTCAAATACTTTAAAACTCTTTGAACACTGCAATGTTTACCTGCACACAAATTGTGTCCAGTATGGTGTGCTATAACTGCAATACATATTGACCTGCAAAATTCATTTTTTGGTTTGTGTGTCATTTGAAGCCAGTGTTTAATTTTAACAGCAGATAATATGTTTTTGATTGAAATATTTGATATTGACGTGGAAGTTTGGGGTTTGTACAAATGTAGTTTTGAGTTTGTGATTATAGTTTCGAAATGTTTTTGAATTGTTCCATTAAATTTGTCTTTGTGATCAAGAAAAACTGTAATTCTAATACACAAAATATGTGTATTATCCAAGTGCAAATGCTTTGGAAATAATGGAATTTCTTTCCATCTTTCTTTTCATCTTTTCAAAAAAGATGAAGTGCGTGATTTCTTCGCCACTAGCATCACCAGACAGAATAGCAAAAATAATGTCTGTTTCCCAAACAAACTTGATTCCCAAATTCCTAAACTTTTTTTAGCACCACAGAGGTAACATGTTTACACTTTTGTGGGGGATTTAAGTAAGAATGGTCTCTTCACACAGGGATAAAATAGGAGGCCGATATATAAGAACATATTTTAACATCCAAACAATTGCACACTCCAGCTTTAAAATTGTGCCAATAAAACTTTTAAAGAGTGTGAAAGGGACAAAAGAAAGACCATTATATTCTTGTGATGATACGCAGCATAATGCCGGCAGTAGATAAAGAGCCCAGACTGTGAAGTATGTGAGGTGATTTACAGTTGGTAGGTGCTGATTGAGTTTGATGTGTGTGTGTGTCTGTGTGTGTGGGCAGGTTTAAGTGGTTTACGAGAAATTTTTTTAGGTTACAAACTGGTAATTTTGCTATAAATGTGGTTTATGAGGACATTTATAGTGTCCCCATAATTCAAATCGCTTAAAATACATACTAAACGATGTTTTATTGAAAATATAAAAAATGCAGAAAGTGTTTTGTGAGGGTTAGGTTTAGGGGTAGAGTTAGGGTTAGGGGATAGAATCTATAGTTTGTATAGTATAAAAATCATATGTATATGGAGAGTCCTCATAATGATAACTGCACCAACATGAGTGTGTGTGTGTGTGTGTGTGTGTGTGTGTGTGTGTGTGGGCAGGTTTAAGTGGTTTACGAGGACTTTTTTTTAGGTTACAAACTGGTAATTACAAGGGTATTATGTATAAATGTTTATGAGGACATTCCTAGGGTCCCCATCAGAGCATGTGAGTGAAGCGAAGTGGTGTGACACTCCGCTCAAAAACCTGCTCCATACATGTGCGCTCCGCTCAGCCGCTCACGTGTGCACATGGGCTGAGGTGCCCCTCTGGGTGAAATATAGACTATAGGCCGACATTTATTAAATTATCAAATGATTAGTAATGTACACATCTGAAATTATGTGATTGTATTGTTGTGTTTTGTCTATAAAATCTCGCTTTTTATTTTGGGCTGGTTTACAACTGCTGTTAGATAATCGGGTCTACCAGACCTTCCTTATCATTTGTAATCAGTCAAATATTTCTCTGTTAGCATATATGTCATTGAACATCTTCAAATAATGGCTTAAAATTTTTCAGTTCTAAATTTTCTTTATTTACTTCAAACAAGTCATCAAACACACCTCTACAAGTGATAAAACATACAGTATGTGCGTTGGCACGGAAACTTGCATATGCGCAAATTTGCACTTTTCAGTTTAAACTGGACCCGAGTGATACAACCGACCCAGAAAACTACAATCTTTTCAACATTAAAGTTTGTTCGAGTCCTTTATGGCAATAATGAAAACATGGACTGGTACCAGGAAAAATATTGCAGGGGAAAGTGAAATTCATAATTGCTTTTCAGTGGTCTCCACGGAATGATTACACTATAGATTTGATATATTAATAGGTTTCTGATTTAATGATATCAGTCTGTAAATTAAAATGAGCAATTTATCATCCTAATTTTGTGTTCAGTTTTAAAGGGTGTATTAAGTTATCCAGAAAACAGCAGTGAATGTTTTTCTCTTTTTCAGTGTTGTTGCTTTATTAATATTCCCTACAATTGTATATGTACGAGCCATATGCAGTCTAAAGGACTGTGGTTATTTATATAATAATTATTATATTAGTAGATACCATGTGCCCCCTTTGTTTTTCCTTGATATTTTTAAAGCATTATAAAGTGAATCTGGACTTTATATGCATCAAACGATCATGTCATGTGCATGCGCTCTTTATATGTACAGCAAGGTTTAACCATGGATTTAACAAATAAAAAATATATGTCCTGCATATTTTTTTGTCCAATATATATATATATATACATATTAGATGAAATCATGTTTAATGATCCTAAACAAATAAAAATTATTTAATTCACTGCAGTTTTTTTTATTTTATTTTTTTTATAGATTTTTTCTCTGCACATGAATGCAGCAAGCGATGTCGGAGATGTTTTTTTACGTTTCACTTCTCGTTAAGGTGTGGATTTTGCTTTGGGAAACTGTCCAGCAGTTATAAGCCACTTTATCCCAAAGCAGAAATCGAAAGCAACAGGCGGTCGATTAAGTGAGATAATTCTGCTTTGAAATTCTCTATGCAAGAGCAGAAATCTTTTCAAATCAAATGCTCAATTGTACAATAGAGGCATGAAAGCAGAATGCTCCACCTGCAAATTAGGACACACTGATCTGCAAGATAATACATGTTTATTGGTTTTGTGTGTGTTTGCCGGGATTTAAGGAAAAATGCTTTGCCAGTATACAGTATTATTAAGCTTACATATTCAATTGAGGGTGCCCTAACGTTCGCAACCTCGCAGAACTGGGCCTGCATCTAGCTGGCAGCTGCACTGACATGATTGCAAAACAACAAGATACATTACTTATCTATTAATTTATCAAATAGTAGTGTAGCCTAATAGCTAATCTTTTGCTGCACTACATTGCGTAGCACATCCTCGTGCTCTCTGGCAATGTGACACGTACGATTCCAAAAGGAATATTTGCTAATTCTCACGGTCGCTCCACACTCCCTTTCGATTTCTTCGTTCTTGCTTTGATTAATACTTTGCATTTATTGAGGTTATAAGGTTTGCAACTTCACTAAAACAATGTTAGAGCTCCATAACCTCAGGCCTAATGCTTATTTTGAGATTCCCAAACCAGCATATCACGCAGCGCATTCTGGGCTGAGCCAGCGGCACTGAGCGGCACTGAGTGGCCTGAGCGAGCTGAGCGGATTACTCAAAAGGCGCACTCCACTCAGGTGGAATTATCACCGCTCCGCTCACATGCTCTGGTCCCCATAATTCAAATCGCTTAAAAAAACATACTAAACGATGTTTTATTGAAAATGTAAAAATTCAGAAAGTTTTTTGTGAGGGTTAGGTTTAGAGGTTGTATGTGTGTGTGTGTGTGTGTGTGTGTGTGCATGTTTATGCTACACAGTAAAAAATTGCTATAAATTTACGGGCAGATTCCTACAGCAATTTGCTGTGATTCTTAAATACAGTAGTTTGCTGTTAAAAATGTTGCATTCTGGGAGATCAAGAACAGGCTCACTGTAAAGTGACTAGTTTTACGGTAAATAGCTGCTCTGTGCAAGGCATTAGGGGAAAATGAACATTTAAAATCATGATATCATCTTGGTGAAAGCTATAGTGACATTTTGAAATTTATATTTTATAAATGGACCTTTTTTATTATTATATTATGTTCTTCCAGCCAGTCAATTTACATTTAAGTAAAAGACAAGTTGTTGCACTGTGCTACTTGGAAGACAAAACCTAAGGTCAGACTTAATGTCTGATCCTACCTTGCAAATGGCACAATATGTGGCAATAGTGATGCATTACACATAAAAGCAAAAACAATAAAGGATATTTCAGCAAAATTTTATCAGCAAATTGAGTGTTTGATGTTTTTGATGAACTTACAGCATAACTCGAGTTTGATGAAGTTACAGCATTACTCGAGTTGTTATCAAGACACACAGATATCAACTCTCGGCATACAAAACGCAACATTGGTGACAATTAACAAACTTTTACGTAAATAAGTAAGAGCTGAACATTAAAATACAAGTAACTTAGACTACAACAAAACAACGTTAAAATAAACCAGTAAATAGTAAAAAAAATCGAAGTAATTTCTTCATGCCGCAGTGCATGCTGGGAACATAGCTGTTAATTTCAACAACAGTAGATAGTATGTAATTTGACAGCTATATGCTGCTAAATTACAGTTGTATACTGTAGCTGTAAAAACAGTATCTAGCTGTTAATTTCAGCAACAGCAAGACACCGTTAATTTTACAGTAACATGCTGGCAACCCTGCTGCCAGTTCTTTACTGTTTTTTGATGGGAAAATCTTTAAGAGTGTACATTGTTGGGACATTTGTTAGTAAAACAGTAAAACCTGAGATCACCTAACTTGAACTGAACTCAATTTCAGGTGATTTCAAAGTTTTAGCATGAAAATGATTCAAGGTTCTCTAGAGTTTGAATTCCAAACTTTTTTAAAAGCGTGTGAGAGTTGAGTTCATAAGTTCCTTTAAGGCAAGTCAGTTCATTTGGCACCCATAATGATAACACCTTCAGGGAGCTATTTCCAGTCATGCTAGTACAGCTGCTATCCTGTACTTGAAGGGAGAAAGACATATTTCAAATCAGGATCAGACTATTCTTTAGATCATGCAGAAAACTATATTTCAGGCAGGTCTAGGAAATGAACATGCATTTTCTAGAGTAAGCAAACAGGTGATTGGCTTTTTTAACTGTAAGGCGGGACATCCATTCCCACAGCCATTATATTAAGTGTTCCAATGACTCTATAGAAAAGGTGTTACGATTACTCACATGCATACATATACGAGGTGTCCATCTCCTCCCCTCAAGATGTCTCTGTTTCATGTGAAGTTCATTCAGTTTAAATTAATCTTCAGTAATCAGAGATCATTGCAGACAAGTTTTATGTGAAACAAAATAAACAGAAGCACACTTGTCAAGTCATCTGACACTGAATAATTGCCTTAACATGAATCTGCACCAGGAAGCAATTTGCTGACGTTTATCTGAGAGATTATGGGGTCAAAAATACATGCTGAGAACATTCTATGTCTTAGTGATGGTTTACATCAAGCACATGTCTCACTTTAAGCCTCATGCTTTAACATTTGTCCAGCCTGCTGTTTCTCTCTCTCCTCCAGATGTTGAATGATGTTGAATGATTTCTCTAATGCTCCCTCTGTGGCAGGCTTATTGCAGTACACAACTTAAACATATCTAAGCTGAAGAACTATCGGCTGATCAAACAAGCCGAAAAGGACTTAAATAAATGGATAAAACTGTAACTGACAAATGATTTGTCAGACCGAGGATAAACTTGTCTTATCAGCTTATGTTTCACTAGCCAGGGATCTTTATAAGAACTGTAGTCTCCACTTTTTTTTCAGCCCCTTTATTTATCTCTCGCTTTTTCATTACCTCTCTTCACCTCTGTATATTAAAAATGTGTTAATTGTGATAACTCTTTAAGTTCTATTGCATTCACCCTCACAATCTCTGTATACTCTCTTCCTTTCATTGATGAAATGCATGAAAATTATAACAAATATGGAATGTTAATATTCCAAGTCTCTCTATTAATCTGTTCTGTCTTTATCTCTTATGTATGGTGATTGTAAGTAAGCACTGTATTGATTTTGCTCAAACTTTCTGGTTATGCTTTGTTCTAAACCCTCAACCTTAAGTATTAAACATCTGCAATTAATTCAGCCTGAACTGCGGAATGTACAGACTTCATTCAAACTTTGCTTTATAGATCATTTCAGCCATATGTGTGGTATTTTTTAGCTATATATTTTGGTTTTTGTACACTTCCTAAGAAATTTAAGATTAAGGCCGATTCCACACTAATCCATTTTCAGTATCAAAACACCATTGTTTTCCAAAGTATGCGGATATGCAGGACATTTTTGAAGGTCTCAGTGCTCAGTGGAGGAAAACTCAGTTCCATTGAAGATAAGAGTTGTAAACATATCAAAATAAATGCATTTTCAAACTAAAGTGTATTAGTATGGACGTGCCTAAAAGTTTAAAAATCCCATTTTGATAGAATGTTCAGCATTCAAAATGTCATCATTGTAATATTTGCATACTGAAATGCTATTGGTCTTCTTTTTTACATCTATATTTGGCCTTGTCTTCCTTGCATATATTGAACCAATTATAGCTGCCTTTTCGCAGGGACTGTTTTGATTTATGTGTTCAGCCGACTGAAAACAAGATGTGTACTGACTGAAGAAGCATTTCATAACACAGAACCAATGCCTAAAACCTGCAACCAAAGCTTATCTAAAAATGAAGTTAGACCACTATTATTTTGCTGCCTTGCAAGCATTGGCATTTCCTTCAGCTGCAAATCTAGTTTTGTATTTATCTATCTTGGCCCTAAACAAAGTCTTTGTCTGGTTTCTCTCAACTACTAATTAAAGGCCGCCTTTCCACTGATTACAGGAAGATCACAAAATCACCATTAGTCTTGGTCCTCATGATCCACATACAATCAAGTCTATTTCAAGCATTTTTAATTTCTCACTCTCTACCTCTGTCTCCATCTCTGTTTTTTTCCACCCTCCCTTATTGGATTTCCACATGTAAATACAGTATGTGAAGCTGAGATTGAATCCTGGGATTTCTTCTACCCACTGGCTTAAGCTGCAAGAAAACAGAGGAGCTTGAAGAACACATTTAAACCTACAGATTTCACCCTTGATGAATTCTGTGCAACTTAGTCTCATAGAATGAATGTTACTATAACTAAATGTTTGCAAACTGAGTTTTATGTGACGTTTTATGTGCTTGTTTCCTGGTGAAATGAACACTAAAGGTGCTACAACTGTGTGTTTTACTCACTTTCACACAAATCACAGGTACTATGGCTGATAATGACTTTATAAACAAAATTTTTTGCTATATTACTCACACCCTGCTATGTTATGATATCGAAACACTTTTACTCTTAACCATCATTTGAAAAACAATACATTTTAACGCTTTTATTACAGAACAACCTATATTTACACACTTATTCCAATATAATTAGCTTCTGCAGTAGCTCACCTGATAGAGGGCTGGACTTTGGACCCGTACACCAAACCTCGAGCCCAGCCTAGGACGCCCGGAGCGAAAGTGCCATGAACATGACACGATATGACGTGGTTGCTTCAGTAAATGTGCTTTTTATGTCGAATTTGCTTTTAAAACACAATCAGCTAGGTTTAGGTGTTGGTTTAGAGTAAGGATGTCTGTTTTGTTCACCTCTGATTTATCTTTTAAGACACTATTGGTTAGGTTTAGGTTACATTTTTAGGTTAGGGAGGTACGTTTGACTCATTAAAACATTCATCTAATATTCACCTTAAAAACCTTGTCTAATGACATAATTTTACTCGCTTTTGGCACCCCTTGCTGGACATTTCAGTGGAAAACTGCAGCCAAATGTGTAATGAAGCGCATAATTTTGGTTTGCAAAAATGTTGCCATTGTCACGTAAATATAATGAGATCAGGCTGATTCTACTACATGGTCAAACTCAATATCTCAATTTTAATGATTCTGAAATGACATAACTGTAACAGTGAGTATATGAGAGTAATCAACATCCTTCCAGAGTGGAAGCATCTTCCAGTGTTTTTCTCCCTCTCTCTTTTTTTGTTGTCAGTGAAAGGAAGGCAGGAATCTGCTTTGTAAAAATATACATTGTTAAAAGTGCTATAAAAATTATTAGACATTACAATGCATTTGGAAAAATAACAATTTGTTTTAATGAGTTGCACCAAGGTCAGAAATTAACCAGGGCTTGGGACAAAAATGAAACTGAAAGTGACAAAAATAGAAGTGCAAGAATTATTTTGAGGTTTTGAGAAAAAAGGGAAAAGAAAGCTAAAATCAGCTTGAAAAAACAACATGAAGAAAACAATCAAATTTACTCTGATGTTAGACAGTATTGAGCTGTATAATCTAACGCAGGGACTTGCCAGTTATTTAAAATGTAGTTTGTTGTGTTATATTAGTGCATTGCTTGTATTTGATGTTAATTTGATTTTATAGGCAACAGCCATAATTGCTCAGAATTTATTTCAAATAATTAAGTTATTTCAAGACATAAATGGATGACACACTGTGTTTTTATATAGTTAGAAAGAAACATCCACAATAAAGGTAAATAATGCCCCTGAAAATCAATTCCACAGGCCAAATATTTTTCCAAAATCAAAATACCTACAGAAAGCCTTAGAATTTCCACTGTATTGAATATCCTGTAATCCCACCCTCATCCATACAACTATAAACACACAAACTCATAGATATTCTGTATCTATTAGATAACAGAATGGGGTCGCAGCGGTATACCGGTTTCACGGTATACCACGGTATGAAAATTGACGGTTTTCATACCATGTACATTTGCTTATCTACGGTATTAAGAATAAAAATGCAACTGGACGGAGAATCTCACCTGCGCGTGCGTATCTCCTTTCCTCCTCGACTGCCCGCCAGACTCGTCACACACACACTTTCGCCACACACACACATGCAGTGGAGAAAATGTCAGAGAGAAGCGAGATGAGGGGGTCTGACATAAGTGAGTGTGTGTGTGAGTTAAAGCAGTGTTTCTCAACTGGTGGGTCGCAGGCCTATTTGGACTGGGTCGCGGACAGCAGGGAAATAACAATGCCATGGTTCTCCCATTGAAGATATTTCGGCAGCCGCCCAAGTGATAGCCTATTTAGGACTGCCGAGGCAGATTTAATGATAATCTCGCAATCAGCTAAAGCTTCTCATCTGCACTTTTGCACGAGTGTAACGGAACCAGCTCGCGCTAATGATCTGCTTTTCTCTCTGGTGCACGCGCAGACCTCAAAACTGATGTGACCAATTTCAATTCTAGTTAGACTTTTCTAGTTTAAAGCATTACAGAGTAAGTCAAGTCAAACCTCTCAAACAGTAGGCCGCCCTGACATGCCAAACAGCACTGAGGAGGAAAAGAGCAACACTGTGTTATGCGCTAATTGTTTTTTTTTCCTTATACATCATCACCTTTACAAAATTATTTCACGATTTTACATGAGTAAAAGTAACTGTTATATTTTGACAAAACGTTCTAGTTTCATATGAAATAATCTAAAAGTAGAATCTATTAGACCTCATTTTATATCAACAGTGGCAGTGGCAATATATTTTTTTATTTATTTCTTTTCAAAAGGGAGACTTTTTTTTACACATACTTCCATACATTTTTTTTTGTAAAAAATGGTTTCAAGTTTCAATTCAAGTTTCTCCTTTAAGGGTCATTGTAACTGATAATAATTGTGTAATACAATATACCGTGAAACCGTGATATTTTCTGAGACGTTATCATACCGTGAAAATCTCATACCGTTGCAACCCTACAACAGAATCAGGGCATCAGATAAATGCTCCCTGGAGAAAGAGAGAGAAATATGGAATACATTTTGTGTATGAGTGTGTAATTGAGAACCCTCGTGTTACTATCTAAAAATGGCTATAACACAGTGAGAGCCATTCAGAGCCCAACTGGTGGCCAAATTTATGACCTTCATTTTGGATGAATAGACCCTATCAGTCTCTCCATCAGTTGCAATATTTCTCTCCCTCCCCATTTCCCATCATTCCTTGTGCTTAGCCTTATGTCTCTTTCACAAATACAAGTCTCAGCATTTTTGGACAGCACATGTAGTGAGGACTAAAAATGACACATTCCTCGGATGACCAATTTATATTTATTAACAGTAGCAGTTTTGCTCTTGTGACTGTGGTAAATGATCCTTTACTTTTATAGAGTCATATAATTTATTTACTTTTCCCTCTGGAGGTCCACATATAGCCTGCTGTTAGTAAAGTTTTTGCACAAAAAAACAGTCATACATTTTTTTTTTTAATGACCATTTTTGGAATAGTTCACTCAAAATTAAAAATTAAGGCATTCTTTACTCACCCACATTTTGTTCCAAACCCATACGACTTTCTTTCTTCTGTGGAACACACAAGAACTTTTTGAAGAATGCTGCTCTTTTCCACACAATGAAAGCATACAGTGTCTGTCAAGCTACAAAAAAATTAAAAAATAAAATAAAATAAATAACATAAAAGCACATGTTCCAAGTGTTCTGAAGCCAATAGCCTTGTTTGAGGAACAAGCCAAAATTTAAAGTGTTTTTCACTGGTAATTTTGCCCTCCACTGTAGCCCTCACATCTCATTCGCATTTGCACATATTTAAAGGTGCACTCAGTACTTTTTTCCTCATTAAAAAGTTTTAACTCCTAAAGACATTAATTGTAATTTTGCTATATATGTAGGAAATCATGACCACTCACATTAAAATGAAGACTCCAGTCATATCAGTAACCTTATAAAAGCTGTTTTATTCTACATGGAGAGGGTCCACATATGGGGGCTGCCATGTTAGAATCACATGACCAGCTGAATACTACTCGCTTAATCTCAGTAACCCTCCTGTTATTTGACACTTTCACTCATTGATTAAAATAATCATGGCTGACTGTGAATACTAAATTTCTACAATGGCATCTGAAACTGAAAACTATTGATTTTAAATGATGCTGCATTCAAGCTGCTAGGTGTCAGTGTAAGTCCAAGATGACACAAAGATAAAAATGATTGAATGCACCTTTAAACCTCCACAGAAGAAAGACATACAGGTTTGGAACATAAGGGTATTTAAATAATGACAGAGTTTTTATTTTTGGTTGAACTATCCTGACCTTATAGTGTTTTTTTAGCTGTTCTGGTTTCCTCTTATTAGCATCAGTGTGGATTCTAGAACATGTTTCAAAGAACAAATGTCAAGCTGGGATTAATTATTTCACTCAAGACTACAACAGGTTCTGGTACACACCACTCGCTGATTATGGGCTCTGCATCTAACTTATGTGGATGACACTCACTTCCTAACTGCTTACCTTGGCTTTTTGTCACTTTTTGTCACTTTTTTTTTTTTGATGTTTGGAAGGAAGAAAATATATCCATATACATAACAAATAAAATAACATATATTTATAATACCAGTGCTGACCTGTGGTCAAAGGGAAAATATTATACATTTAAAAGTGCGATACAACAGATTAGTAGGTTACTCACTCACTTGCCTTCCCATGCCTAAAATATGCATTGACAATGTTTTCTATAAAATATCTGGAAGCTCATACAGACCTAAACTTCTTTGTGACATCTATTTTTAGTTCATTTGCCGTATTTCTATATACCTGTCCTGTAGGAAGAAGTTCAAATTCTATATGTAGAATGTACTGTAAGTAGAGTCATTCACAATACTAGGCTTCCAAAGAACCTGTTATAGTACACTTTGGTGACCCATTACTTTTTTTAAAAGTGCTTTGAAAAACAACAGCAACATTAACTTACAGTGGTGACCAAAAATATTGGCACCCTTGGTAAATATGAGCAAAGAAGGCTGTGAAAAAGAAAATCTGCATTGTTTATCCTTTTGATCTTTCATTCAAAAAATTCACTAAAATTTAACTTTTAATTGAAGTAAAGCTATTGAAAGAGGGGAAATATCTCATTATTAAATAAATATTTTTCTCCAAATTTCTGCCGGGATTTCAAAAAGGCAATTTTGAAATCCCGGCTGGACGCTTTTTTTCAGGTCTGAAAAAGAGGACTTATGGTCACCCTATTTACGTTATTTTTTTGTTTGTTTGTTTGTTTGTTTGTTTGTTTGTTTTTCATTGCATCACACATGTCGTGGACTCAGCTGGACTCCGAAAAAAATCCCAAGTCTGAAAGGCTCGAGTCAGAGTAAAAATGCATTAAAATTGGACTCGTGACTCGGACTTGAGGATGATAAAAGATTAGATATAAATTGTAAGAGTAAAAGGATTTTCAAATATTAACCCCTTCACTTCCCCCTTTTTAGGGGGATCTAAAATCAAACCCTTCGATCAGTGACACTTCTGCGTATTTAACTTTTGAGGCAACATTAAGTTCATAACATATATATAACATATTACATTTAGTTCATTACATAGCATATACTATAACTCAGACACTTGACCCAGGCAAAGGATTTCCTATATATCTTCAATCACAAGGCAGCCTCTTTCTTCTCACATAATTAAATAATTTCAGCTCAAATCAAATCAATATTTCATGTCCATTTCTATTTGGTAAGTTGTTGTGTAATAAACAGACTTGGTGACACTGTCAGATTTGTTTTGTTATAATAACTGACTGACTGTATAGTACATTATTACATATTCCACATCCCAGCAAATTCCTCTAAACAGAACTCATGTAAGATATCACATCAGGAGACAAAATCGGGTTATATAAAGCAGATCAGTGCTTATTTTGTCCAGAATCGCCTACTTCTGCAGTCTCAGCCTGATTTGCATGCTAAATGTCGCATGTATTTGCAGAATGACAACGGAACAATGATCATTTTACTTGCAAATTGCTCAAATGTTTTCTGTTGTAATTTTTCAGATGGCGCTTACAATTAGAAGTGATAAAGATTATTTGTCGTTTTTAAGAGGAGACTAGTTTGATTCACATCAGTGCTTTTCAAATGGTTTTGCTTCAGGACTAAGATTTTACATCATGCATCCTAACACAGTACCAAAATTGTTTATAATATAAAAGCAAACAAAATTTTTGTTAATATCAAACATCAAAATTTGTTACAGTAATATCACCATGAACTGCACAAGCCTAATAATATGCAATAAAAATTAATGTACATCCTTAGACGTCAACAACTAAAGATAAGGAAAGAATTTTCTCCTTTTTAAAAGTTTATTTATTTTGTCATCCTAACTATGTGTAACATATGGTTGGTTTCATTTCATTATTTGCATTTACCATGGTCTTTTCCTGTTGTCCATGACCTAAACAGACCTGTGATACATTTTTTTAGGCCATATTCACGGCTATGACAGAGAAATGTACTTTTGAAGGATTTCATTCCAATGTCACCATTTCATTCCAAATGTGTTTTTTCGGAGGATTATAGGTCACAGTTAAGTCTCTGAACATTCATTGGTTCTGCATGCAATAATTTGATCTCCTATTTTATTTCCAGTATAAAGTTTATATTTGTGTTCATTTTCTACTGAAGCAGAACTGAACCAACTCTTTTTATGCCCTCGAAATAAGAGATAAGATCACTAGGGTAAACACATAAAAAAATGGATTGATGGCTACAGCCATGAGCACACTCATGTTTGCGCATGTATGTGTCAGTCCTCTTGCCAAAGCTTTTCTCATCAAGATAATGTCTAAGTTGACTCATGGCATTATCATTGAATTCTTAATAAGTCAGGCTTACATAGGTGATCTCATACATCATCACTCATTTCCTGTAAACTTGTTTAATTGATCCTCCTATCTTAAATGGAATACACTTTGTCACAATTTAGCAAATGAATGCAGACTTGCATATGCAAGTAAGTTCAGATGATGTCATCCGATGCTACAATATCTTTGACATCACATCAAGTCCTGCAAATTATTATTCTTTCCTCCAGACAGTACTGAAAAACCCAATGGACAACTGCAAACTTAAAGTTGAGTAAAGTTTGGCCAAATATCGCCCAACAATGTACTCAACTTCATGTTGTTCCAAAACTGTATGACTTCCTTTCTTATATTGAAAACAAAACGAGATATTTCAAAAGAATATCTCAGACCGTCTTGTTAATACAATGGCAGTGGATAGTGCCTCCCCTTAAAACTTATAAAAAGACTCAAAATATAATGAACCCTTTCACACGTACAATCAAACTGATGTGATTACACTAGGCTGGGCTCATAGGCGTTCGATCAAACCAGCGTGATCTGCATTCGTGCTGCTCTTTACCAGCAAAGAAGGACTAAAAACGGTTTTCATAATGAATCAGCTGCTCAAATAGTCTTTTCAACATCAGATTATCTTTATTTTAATGTTTTACAAACACTCAAACAATCATTAAATAAAAGTTTAAAGCCGTTACCGTAGGAGCGCACTGTTTAGATGCAGCGATGCGGCCATGTTTTCTGACGTCAAACAAAGAATATACAAACTAGTCAGTCCACTCGAGCCTTTTCCCATTCTGTCCGTCACTCATTCTCACCACTTACGGTGCTGAGAAAGTGGAAGGACTAGGTTTTTAGAACCTTCTATGCTTCTGTGACGAACTCACAATCCCATGCTGCATTACATGTAAACAAAATGCCGGCGCGCATAGCCGGCAAGCGCATTCGCGATCACATCTAAATCATAATATATATATATATATATATATATATATATATATATATATATATATATATATATATCATATATATCATTATATCATAATTAATCATTATAAACATCTAAAAACCACATTATATGTTTGATAATATATAATCTGATCTTCAGTGCACCTGCTGTGATATAATCTGTCCTCCAATGCATCTGCTGTGAAGTGTAAGGTAAGATTATTTACAATTATAGCACTCATTAAAAACTCACGCTGGGGGGTCCGTCAGTACAGGAGAAACTCACGTGCGAAAAGGTTAAAGTAGTTCATGCTTCATATTCCAATTCTTCTGAAGACATAAGATAGGTTTTGGTGAGAAACCTTCAGAATTCATGAGTGAATGAGAGAAGCTCATTCACAGTGTTCACGTGTTTTTAGCACTAAACAACACAAGTTCTCGTGTGAACAGATTTTCACTGAAAAATGACTCAAAATTCAGGTTCTCGCCAAATCCTATCATATGTCTTCAGAAGACTTGGAATATGACGCATGGAGTCACATGGACTACTTTTATGATATTTTGCCCTTTTTTAAAGCTTTTAAGTTATACACATTCCACTGACATTGTATTCAAAAGACGGACTGCGATATTCCTTAAAATATATCCTTTAGTGTTCCACATAAGAAAGAAAGTCATACGTTAGGTTTGGAACGACATGGGGGTGAGTTAATTATGGCTGAATTTAAATTTTTGGATGAAATATTCCTTTAAAACATCTCTATTCAAGACATCTTAAAACATTCTACTCAAGAGCAGCTCGATTTAATTCGATTTGGCAGTTGCTGGTATACAGTATGTGTCACGGCTCCAGTGAGTTTGTCGGTTTGTTCTGTTTGTTTTGTTATCTCTCTCCCTCATGCTTCGCAGCTGCTACCGGCATGCATGATCAGTGTTTCCATGGGAACACCAATTGTTCCCAGGGGAATGCTGATCCTGCCAATAATTAGCATGCTAGCAGCACCTGGTTCTCTGCTGACTCACTCCCTACTTAATCCCTTCGTGTTGTCAGTATCTTTGCTAGATTATTGTTTGGTATGAAGTAATTTACCTCACTCTCTCTGCCTAGTTGGTCCTGTCTCGTGTATCTGTTTAGTTGCCCATCTCTGCCCACGTGTCAGGAGTGTGGTTGCCTTCCAGTTTGGTGTATGCTTGTTCTCTGTGCTCACAAATCTTCAACAGAGGATTCCTCATCTCTGTCCGCATGTCAGGAGAGTGGTTGCCTACCAGTCTGCTGAGCACTGGTTCTCTGCACCTCACTACGCTTCAACGGAAGATTCCTTACAGATCTGCCCACTGTGCAGCCACGGTGCGCATGCATCCACAAGCTTCTCCCCCTGCTACTGCAGCTGGTGCCGGGTTCTACATTCTTCGCCAGCACAGTTTAAGTTGCTATTTATTGTTAATAAATTCTTTGAACTGTTCCTCTGCTCTTGGGTGTCTTTGTGTTGCTCTTGCATTGTGACAGAACTATACAGCCAAGTATGGACTCAGCAGAGGAATTTACTCTTCGATCCGCCCTGTCTCAGCAGGGAGCTTTACTGGGACATCAGCAAGATAAAATCTCAGCATCTAACTGGGCTCTGGAGATGATGGCATCGCAGCTCGCTGAGCTCCCCTCTTTCGTTCAACAACTCTGCCAACCTCCCAATGCTGGTCTCACTCAGGAGGTGCCCTCACTGGCTCCAGCAGTTCCCTACATTTCTGGGTACTCAGAGGCTCGTATTCCTCCTCCAACCCCGTTTTCAGGTGAGGCAGGATCCTGTAGCACATTCCTTTCCTTTCACGGAGCTCCGCCAAGTGTTTGATCACTCGGCTCAAGGTCGTGAGGTGGCGAGGGTCTTATCCGGACTGTCTCAGGGAGATCGGCGAGTCTCAGATTATGCAGTCAAGTTCTGCACCCTGGCTGCTTCTTGTGAGTGGGACGATCACGCCATGTGGGACCGGTTTTTGCATCGGCTTTCCGACGACATCCTGGATGAAATTTATCCTTTGTATCTGCCTCCACACTTCAACGATTTGGTGGATCTGGCCATCCAAGTAGATCAACGTCTGGCCCTACGCCATTGCCGCCATCGACGCCACTCTCCACGCACCCGGGTGGCTGGCCATCCAACCCGTCCACCGCTTCGGCCAGGTCACCAGAATCAAGGCCCGACGCAGAGCCCATGCAAGTCGGGAGAACTCGGATCTCGCATAAGGAGAAGCAGTGACGCCTTTTTCAAGGAATATGCTTTCATTGTGCCCGGTCTGGTCATTTCTCCGCTTCCTGTCCGGTTAAGGTGCCGAAGTCATGGCTCGTCAGTAGGAAGGGGGTTACTGGTGAGCGCAACAGCCTTGGACAAAGCCCTCAGATTGCGCACACTTCTCCCAGCCCGGCTGCAGTATGGATCTACCAGTCACATGGTCTTAGCCCTGGTGGATTCCGGAGCCGAAGGGAACTTTATGGACATTGACTTGGCTTCCAAATGGCAGGTTCCTATGGTCCAGTTGGATGAACCTATCACCGCCCACACCCTCAGTGGCACGCCTCTGCCGTCATCGCCCAGTCCACCAAGCCAGTCACCTTCATCTCTGGAAATCATACGGAGCAGTTGTCCTTTTACCTGATCCAATCTCCATCGGCACCGGTAGTGTTGGAGCATCCTTGGTTTGTAACCCACAACCCACACATAGACTGGTCAACCAACACTGTTCTTGGAGTCCTTACTGTTTGTCGCACTGTCTGAACTTTGCTGTCTCCCCTGTCCAGTCTTGTGTTTCGTTGCAGGATGAACCGTTGGATTTATCCGGAGTACCACTGACATACCATGACTTGAGGGCGGTGTTCAGCCGGTCCCATGCCGTGACCCTTCCTCCTCATTGCCCGTATGACTGTGCGATTAAATTACTTCCTGGCACTTCGCCTCCTCGTGGACGGCTGTATTTGCTCTTGTCTCCCGAGAGGGAGGCCATGAACAGGTATATCAATGATTCTCTGGCACCCAGTCTCATCCACCCTTCCTCATCGCCGGCAGGGGCGGGGTTCTTCTTCATGGAGAAGGACGGCTCACTAAGACCTTGTATAGATTATCGGGGGCTGAATGACATCACGGTAAAGAATTGTTATCTTTTGCCTTTGATGTCCTAAGCTTTCAAACTCTTGCAGGGAGTCTTTATGAAGTTGGACCTACACAATGCATATTACCTTATTCGGATCAGGAAAGGGGATGAGTGGAAAAATGGCTTTTAACACCCATAGGGGGCACTTTTAACATTTGGTCATGTCTTTCAGATTGGACAACGCCCCCGTCGTCTTCCAGGGGCTCGTAATTGACGTGTTCAGAGACATGGTTGATCGTTTTGTGTTTGTTTATCTTGATGATATTCTGATCTTCTCCCAGAATATCCAGGACCATGTTCAGCACGTCAGGCAGGTGCTTCAGCGACTGCTAGAGAATCGGCTGTTTGTCAAGGTGGAGAAGTGTGCTTTTCATGCACAGTCGGTTCTGTTCCTGGGGTTCATCATTTCGTTCAAGGGAGTGCGCATGGACAATGCCAAGGTCATAGCTGCCTCCGATTGGCCAACCCCAGATTCTCACAAGGCTTTGCAGAGGTTTCTGGGGTTCGCTAATTTCTATCAGAGGTTTATTCAGAATTACAGCCAACTCGCTGTGCCTCTGACGGAACTCACCTCCACCTGCACTGATTTTTGTTGGTCCCCACAGGCCGAGGCCGCGTTTTCTAAATTAAAGAAGCGATTTTCCACCGCACCTATCCTAGTAAATCCCGACCCTTCATGTCAGTTTGTGGTGGAGGTGGATGCTTCTGAGGTTGGTGTTGGAGTGGTCCTGTTGCAGTGCTCTTCCTCAGATGGAAAGATGCATCCGTGTGCCTTTTTTCACACCACTTAAGACCAGCAGAACGGAACTACGACGTCGGTAACAAAGAATTGCTGGCTGCCTGGTTGGCTTTGGGTGAGTGGTGTTATTTGTTAGAGGGTTTGGGGGTACCTTTCGTGGTCTGGACTGATCATAAGAACCTAGAATACATTCATAGTGCCAAATGTCTTAACTCTAGACAGGCTCGCTTGGCACTCTTTTTCATCAGTTTTAATTTCATTCTCTCGTATTGCCCGGGCTCTAAAAACATCAAAACCGACTCATTGTCTCGATGTTTTGAGGTCGAGACCTCCACCATCCCACCAGATACCATTTTACCCACCACTCGAGTGGTAGACATGGTATCCTGGGAGGTGGAGGCTAAAGCCTGTGCTGCGCTACAAAACACTGTGTCCCCCAATATGTGCCCAGTGTGTCGGTTGTTTGTTCCTTGATTAGTTCGGATGCACGTCCTACAGTGGAGCCACTCATCAAATGTCACTTGTCATCCAGGGGCAACTCGCACAAAGACGCTCATTAGACAGCGATTCTGGTGGCCATTGCTTGCGCAGGAAGTATGGCAGTTCATAGCCGCTTGCCCTGTTTCCTCGACAAATAAGACCACTTGTAATCCCCTGGCCGGGCTCCTCCAACCGATGCCTGTCCCTTCTAGACCCTGGTCATACATAGCCATGGATTTTGTAACTGGTTTCCCCCCCTCCCATGGCATCACAGTTGTTTTGACTGTTTCATTCCCCTCCCCAAATTACCCACAGCAAGGGAGACAGTGGTGGCAGTCATAAACCACTTCTTCCGTATTCATCGCCCCCCGGTTGATTTGGATTCTGACAGAGGCCCCTAATTTGTGTTTTTCTTTTTGGGGGGGGCAGAATTCTGTTGAAAGTTGGGGGCTATGGTGAGTTTTTCCTCTGGGTTCCATCCCCAGACAAATGGGCAAGTGGAGCAGGCAAATCAGGAGCTTGAAAAAACCCTGCGCTGTGTGGCCTCCCGTAATCCATCTTCTTGGAGCAATCATTTAGTCTGGGACGAGTATGCTCACAACACTTTGCAGTCATCGTCGATGAGGTTATCAGTCTTCCAGTACAGCCTCAGTTATCAGCCCCCTCTGTTCCCCACACAAGAGCCTGACATTCAGGTCCCATCCACCCATGCGTTCATTCAGAGGTGCCGGCGCACCTGGAAAGCCACCAGAAAAGCCCTCATACAGACTGCCGCTTGTGTTAAGAGGTCAGCGGACCGGCATTGGTCTAAGCCCCAGTTTATGTGTGTGGGCAGAAGGTTTGGTTGTCTGCTAAGGACATTCCACTCCGACTCCCCTCACGTAAGCTGGGCCATTTCCCATCACCAAGGTCATTAGTCCGGTGACGGTCTATCTTAAACTACATCCATACCTCAAACACATTCACCCTGTTTTTCACATCTCCAAAATGAAACCTGTCTTACATTTTAATTTACATCCCACCACACCCGTCCCACCTCCTCTGCATCTTGTTGAGGGCTCTCCAGCATACACGGTCAGGAGACTGATCGACGTTAGGCTGAGAGTTCCAGTACCTGGTTGACTGGGTTATGGACCTGAGGAGAGATGTTGGGTCCCGGCTCGGGACATCCTGGACCGCGCTCTCATAGACCAGTTCCATCCCCAGCAAGGTAATTCTGCTGGAGAGGGGCTTTGTACTGTCATGGTTCTGTTTTTAAAAATTTTTTATTTTTTTATTTCTCTTCCTCACGTTTCGCAGGCGCTGTCGGCATGCATGATCAGTGTTTCCATGGGAACACTAATTGTTCCCAGGGCAACACTGATCATACCACTAATAAGCATGCTAGCAGCACCTGGTTCGCCGCTGATTCACTCCCTACTTAATCCTTTCGTGTTGTCAGTGTCTTTGCTAGATTGTTGTTTGGTGTGAAGTAACTTACTTCACTCTCTCTGCCTAGTTGTTCCTGTCTCGTGTATCTCTTTGGTTGCCTGTCTCTGCCCACATGTCGGGAGTATGGTTGCTTTCCAGTTTGCTGTACGCTTGTTCTCTTCACCCATGAATCTTCAACGGAGGATTCCTCGTCTCTGCCCACGTGTCGGGAGAGTGGTTGCCTTCCAGTCTGCTGTGCGCTGGTTCTCTCCACCTCACTACGCTTCAACAGAGGATTCCTCACGAATCTGCTCCTGACTTCCACAATGCACACACTCGCCTACGAACTCACTATTCACGGAGTCCTCATGGATCTGCCCACTGCGCAGCCATGGTGCACATGCATTCACAAGCTTCTCCCCATGCTACTGCAGCCGGTGCCGGGATCTCCATTCTTCGCCAGCACAGTTTAAGTTGCTATTTATTGTTAATAAATCCTTTGAACTGTTCCTCTGCTCTTTCGTCTCTTTGTCTTGCTCTCACTTTGTGACAATATGACTGAATAAAAATTATTGAACAATACTGCTTTATAAGTCTTACTTTATGATGCTCTTGATGGTTGAGGGTGAGTAAATGATGACAGAATTGTAATATTGGGGGAAATATCATTTTAATCCTGTAATTAGAATATATTATTTTATTCATTTACTGGGCAGGTGTCATATGCTCCTGTGAATTCCTGGAGACAAATCTAAGCATTGAGCAGAATTATATACTGTATGTGGTTCTCCATTCACACAGAGCTGGTTTTGAGCTCTCAGACTGTAAGCACAGTGCTGGATGAGACCGGCTGCCTTTGGATCAGTCTGAACATGGCTGAAGGAATGGGCAAAAAAGCCCTGAGGCCATCAGCATTGAGAAATGAGAGGTTTTGACAACAAATCTTCAAGAGTGTATTTGTATAGCAGGACAGGTTGGAGCAATCCAAGTAGGAAGCCTACAGCAGCAAAGGAAATCTAATCTTAATGTTGAGACGTTAGTGCTTGGAGCAAGTTTCTCACTTGCTTGCTTGTGAAACAACATACATGTACAGTAGGAAAGTTTTCTGAGTATGACCTAGAACCTTTGGGTTGTTTGAGTGATTTTAAAAGGTGAAGGGTTTAAAAATGAAAATATTACTTTCTCCTGTCCCAGCTAATGATACAAAGAAAACTGTAAGTATGCAGTTTGTAGTTTGATTTGCCTGGAAACTGTATCAAAACATTGATGGCAAGACTGATGCAAAAAACAAATCAAAAAACAACAAATTTACATAAATCTAGATCTCTCCCAGAATAATCAACAAAGCTGTGTATTATGCAACGCCTGATATGCCGATTTGGTATGCCGATTCGATACTCAGTTGACGGACATCCTGTTCCTTTGTATCTTTCTCTGCTTTTCTCTGTCCATCTAAACAGTGGCGTATCCATGACATTTTTACTGGGGTGGCCAAGATGTGGCACAGACCTAGTGTGGGGTGGCAATACCGGGAGAACCTTTATGAATGGCACATGATCAAAATGTGTAAACATCGCATTGCTTTGCTTCAGCATCTACACATGTAGAATAAATGAATTCTTAAACTCATGTTAGCATTCACTGAATTGTTTGTATTCAATATCAGACTGTTGTTTTGACATTTGACAGTTTTCTATTCCTGTTCTATTTCAACCTATTACAGTTTCTGGGAATCTCTGGTTATTTTAACATAACATCCATTTTTAAATCAGTAATTGTTTAAGAAAAGTCAGTTACACATTTTTAAGCGCTATTCTCATTGTAGAGAATTAATCTGCATATAACATCAGGTATAGTGTATAATCATAAAAAGATACAAGTACAGGTGATAACTGATTGAGGCGCAATTCAATCAATCATTCAATCAATTATTCATTCATTTATTAGCTATAACTGCACTGTCCAGCAGAAATATTGTTAAATTGGGTACAAATCAGTGTGTGAAATTGGCTACGAGGGCTTATAGGTGTCTGTCTGGAAACCCCAAAATTGCAGATTGAGCTCTGTATACAGTAAAAAACAAAACTCTATTTACAGTGTCTACTCAGGTTTATTTTCCACATGTTCTGATAGCTTCAATTACTTTGAATATTACCAAATAAAATAGTCAAATCATTTGCGGCATTTAAGTGCAATTTGCCCTGCCTCTGTATATTTAAAATGTCAAATAAGGTATAAAAACTTTGAAGATTTTATTGGTCTGACTGACCAATAATACACATAAAGAGCTCATAAATAACTCATGCAAAGATTTAAAGTACAGTCACAGCACAAACCCTTCCATTTCACACACAGGTTAGCCATATATATAACTTATATAGCTATTGAACATATACATCTGTAAAACGCTTTACACACCTTTACACATTAAATCAGAAAACATGGCATTTCATATTTCATGTCAATGTAAAGATAACATGCTGAATGTGGTGTAGGGTCTAGCTTACTCTTTAACCTAGCTACTGTAACAATGAAAAAATGTTTTCACATTCACATGGAAATTCGGGATAAATTAAACATTAGATTAGATGAGCATACCTCTCAAATAACAGCTTTCTTTTTGACCACAAATCGACGTCGTCAACTCATTGGAAGTTGGAGGTAGACGCTAGCTCGTGTCAGCTTCGTGCTTCTGACTGACCATTATACTCCAGACCTGGCGCCCGCTGCCCGCGACCTGCTGCACCTGCCTGGCCACCCGCAGCCTGCCCCTCCCCCCACTGATCAAAGATCAGCTCACACAGCTTCAGTCCCACCTCTACTATAATGGTCAGAAATATAAAACTGACCCTGGGTCAGTGTGGCTCTAAATCAACAAATGACCTGAGATGTCATCTTTGATTGACAGGTGTTTCTATTGCTTCTTCGTTCTTGTGTTGATGAACATGATGAACTACCAATCAGTTCTGGGGTGGCCACAGGGTGGCCAATGAGATTTCAGGGGTGGCCCAGGCCACCACAGGCCACCTCCTAAAACCCCCCGCCACTGCATCTAAAATAAAGTAATGCTAAGTTGCTTTTCCACTACTGGGCCAAATGGTTCTCATTGCAAAACTGTGCCAATCTGTGCTGAGGAGGTTACGCTTTCTTTTTTGTTTTGTTTTTTCACTATAGTGCTGCGAAATCTGGATTAAAATTTACGTAACAAATACGTCAGTTGGTGACGGTGTGAGAAGTAAACATTGAAGCGAGTTCACTGTGGAGAATGATCGCCTATTCCAGTTTTCAGGAATGCTTTTTCCAACACAGAAAGGTAACATTTCCCAGACTAGCTAAAAACAGCATTTATATATTGATATATAACATGAGTTTTAATGATCTAGCTAGCGTAATCTGCTCGACAGTGGAAAAGCATTTTTATTTTCAAACATCGCATGTAAATTCATTAATATGAATTATATTTGTTATAGCTTCTCAAAGTTGCATCAAAAGCAGCTTGCGATGGACTGAATCAAATATTCAGCAAAAAATATGTTCTCAAGACTCATAAGACTCATAAACTTTGATAGACCAAGTTTATTTGTGGGCAGGTCATGTAGTAACGTAGCCAGTTTCGTCATCATTCAGCTCTCAAGTCAGTGTAAACATGGTTGAGAGAGATTCACAGATTCCCCAGTGGCATGAAAACAAGCCCCATTTAGGTGGAAAAGGGGTATAAAGCTAATCTCAAATTTGATCCATAATATGAAAAGCCTGACATTTAAGAGTCAGTCGAGAGAGATGAATTT
The DNA here is from genome assembly GCF_019703515.2 of Myxocyprinus asiaticus. Lineage (NCBI taxonomy): Eukaryota > Metazoa > Chordata > Actinopteri > Cypriniformes > Catostomidae > Myxocyprinus > Myxocyprinus asiaticus. Next base: position 13,778,307 of record NC_059353.1, read on the forward strand.
GCGCATTGAATCTGAGTCTGTTAGATGTTGTCCTCATTTTCCACATCAGCTTTTCTACTGATGACAGGCAGAAAATAAAAAAATAAAATATGTTAATATGAAAAGCTTTGCAGCAGTCTCCAAGTAGTGTCTCCATTTATTTCCTTCCATATTGAGATGATGCTTATGAATGAATGCTGCATACTGATCAAACAGCCAAACTGAAACAACTTTGCAAAATGAAAGTGTTGGGCAGAAGTGACCCAGTTCACTTTATGGCCTGGAACAGAAAGGTTTGAGCTCTTTAATGTTTGTGATGTGAGCAACCTATTTATAACCTATTTATTTTAGGTTATTCCCTTACCCAGAAATATTTGTTAATATGGTAATTTGACAGAAACATGCCTATGTGTGATGAAAAACAGATCCAGAGCCAACTGTCTATTTTGTTCATGTTTTTCACACTATACACAGTGAACTTTCACGTTTCAGATTTCAAGAACACTACAAAACCATCAAGTCCCAGATCCACAGTGACCTATTTTAATAGTGTTTATTATATATAGTTTTTGCTTAGAGTAAATGTTTGTGTGTTTGTTTTTGATGGTGCTGTACCAGCTCTTATATTTTGTCTCCTTCGGCAATATAGACAGAGATCAGGATGGAAGCAGTTTTAGTGAGACAGCTGGTGATAAAGCTTAGCTGCATTTTATTTTATTTTATTGCAGTTAAAACTGCTGGACACATGAGACACGTATGTATAAGAAGCTTGTATGTACTTGTATGCACTATATTGAAAGCTGCTTAAAGTATTATACTTTAATACTATTTCTGCTACATACATTAAGTCGTCATGAAACTGATGCTTTTATTTTATCACAGAACACTTATTACAGGGACAGTCCTCATGGAGAAACCTGGGGTTATGGCTGATGTGTGTACATTTTTCTTTGTTAAAATACTTCCTGAATAAGTCCTGCCCAGCTTTAAGGAATAGTTCACTAAAAAATAGAATTTCTGTCATCGTTTACTCACACTACTGTCATGTTATTCGAAACATGTATTGCTTTCTCTCAAAATGTTATCCTCAGTCATCATTCACTTTTTCCATACAATGAAAGTGAATGGTGACTGAGTCAAGGGCTTTGGTTTTTTGGTTGTCAGGGGTGCAACTAACCATTTTGAGCCCCTAGTATCTTTTGGGGGGGGGTTGGGTGAGTGTCGTCCACTTATAACAGTTTAGCGTTTGGAGGGGTTAGTGATGTCCCCTTATAAGTGTTTACCCGAGAAGGGGATGGGGAGCTGATTGCAACACCACCCCCCTAGAGTAAATGTGGAAGGAAAAGTTAGAGGAAATGTGAAAAAATGGTATCTCTCTTTCTCTTATCACTTCCCGTAAAAAAAAACAAAAAAAAAAAATAAATAAAAAAAAAAAAAACTGAAGAGGCACCAGGCCCTGCAAGATTTCAGCTCTCAGCTGTTTAAATAGGACATTAAGGTTAGAAAAATGTTATCTCAAGGACTTCCAGTCTTTTGAAGGCCCTGTGCGGCACCATCACTAAGAACAATGAAGCAGGGGGCAAGCTCCATTCTCTGGCCCCCAGCACACAGATGAGCAAACACTGAAGCTCTTATCCCCCTGCTGTCTCACTCTCTGTAATGGAGTCTAAAAGGGAAAATCTTTTACTGGAAGGCAGTCAGGTGGATGATAGATAAGAAATATCCGCTGTGTCTGGGGATCTGTGCAAAACTCTTTAACCCATTACACACAGAGCACTGTAGGTCATCTAAGCCAGAGGTTCTCAACCGTTTTGACTCCAAGACCCCCCACTGTCCAAAACAATATTAAGGCCCCCTCACCCGAAACTGGATGTGTCTGATTAAAATAATTAATATTGGAAAAGTTTGGATTCTAGAAGTTTCAAAATCAAAACTGTTTATAATTTGTGGGCATACATCTTAAAGTATTTTTAGCATTTTAATTAAATTTATTTCAATATTTTAATATTTCTTATTTTACATTTATTTTATGTCATCTTGAGGTGCCCTAGAGGGTCACGGCCCCCTGGTTGAGAACCACTGATCTTAGTCATATATTCATTCCATTACTCATTCCCTCCAACCTTTAAGGATATGCACTGTGTATAATATTGTGTCACTGTGCATGGTGCCAGGTGGGGGCTCTATTCCAAAACCATATTGTAAATTTTAGAACTCAGAACTTAATCCCCAGGGCAATTAAACCAGTTATCAGCGATGCGATGCTGTATGTGTGTGCATCTAGTTCACACAGTGCTTTGGACTATGTGTGTACATCATGTGGATGTGTCATGATAGTATTTCAGAGTGAATTGTATGTTTTTTCGGCTCATGTCATTGTGGATTGCTTGTGAACTAGTCATAATATGATTCAAACTTTGCAAAGCAACTATTATTGAAGGATGGGGCAGTTAAAAACTCTTGGACTGGATGCGAAACAGTAAGTACACCATTTCATTCATGAATATTACAAATGTTATGACTTTTTGATAGTTTATGGTGCTGAGTGTTAACAGTTGTGTTTGAGATGAGCAGTTTAAGATATTTGGATGAAATGTGTTAGATGTGTTTTATGTGTAAACCCTGAAATTTAGTTTCATAATGTTGTGGAGCTTGTTTATTCTCTTCAGATTGAGTTTCAAATATGGCTGATTTCGAACACTGTTGACCAATCGTAACAGTGGGCGTTTACGCTGAAGTTTTGAAGGAGGCGCTGGGGCCAAAATTTAGCATTTCAGACAGAGGGCCAGAGACAGAGTGGAAATAATCATATATTTCTAAATTATGACTGATTTGGTGCAGCAAACAAAAAAAAAAAAAAAAAAAAAAAAATCTTAATAACATTATCAGTGGACCTCAGGGAAGATAATAAAACATTTCATGACCGCTATAAAGTCAGTGGAGGTACTGTGCTTTGGCAAGCTATTTGGCATACAAAGTATTTTTAATGACATAAATTGAAGGTAACCAGTGAGGTGCCACTCACAAAAAAATTCTGCCATGACTATGTTAGTACTAGAAAAATATACCATGAAAAAACCATAGTAATATTATTGTTTTTTGAAAACTAGATATTTATACTATAAAGTACCTATTATATACAATGGTATGTGAATATGGTAATCAAACAGTTCCAAGGTAAACACACAACATGGCCAATTTAAAACCATGAGCATTTATTGGTTGTTGGTTCCAATTGTTGCTATAACAGATTATGGGAACACTTTCCACTATGTTCTAACATGTTTGCAGGGATTTGCTCCCATTCAGACACAAGAGCATCACTGAGGTCAGACACTGATGTTTGGCGATGGATCTGATGTTCAGTAGGGTTCATGTCTAACCATTTCTGTCAACCAGTAAACCATTTTAAAAAAATCTGTTAGTTTATGGAGAAAATTTATATAATTTTTATTTCCGGAACCAGACTGTTGTGCTCTATTCAGTATGCAGATATTGTGACATCATCTCCTTTGGTTATATTTTGTATGCTAAACATTCGATCATTGTCAATATCAAGTCAATGGGAGACTTTCAAACATTGATCTTAATTTGTATAAAATGTTTAATGTTTACAAAACAAACTAGCACACCTAAGGCTGAAATTATTTACTAAACAAAGTTTAAATGGAGTCTGTTTGTTAAGCGGTCCAGGCTTAGTTGGGGGTTTAGAAAAAAGAAAAAGGAAAAAAAAAAAGAATATCTATGCAGTGCTGCCTTGTTAACACTGTACATATGAAAAATAAAATCTGAAAACAGAAAATGCTGAAGCACGCTGAAGAGTCCATGCATATCTCTTTGTAAAAGTTGTTTTTCCCGTCACTACAACAACCAGTCCTTACAGACAGACGATGTATTAAATGACCAAGCTATTTATTATATTGCCTCAGTCAGTTAAAGAACTCCAGTGCCATCCCCTTTAACTACCTCAAAATGACTGATGAGCTGTGCTATAGAGAGACTTCCAGCCAGACATGAAAAAATAAAAATAGCTAAGTACAATTTGGGAGACCGAGGTAGTCAGTAATTTATAACTTGTGCAATATATTTAGCAAGAGCCATAACAATTACGGGGCTCTAGCATGTGAAAAATCTCTAATTTTCTGTTCTCTTTTTACCTTCTGAAGCCTTTCCAGCTTTGTGTATTTATTGTAATATTTACTGTATATCTCGCCTTATGTCAAATCTATCTATCTATCTATCTATCTATCTATCTATCTATCTATCTATCTATCTATCTATCTATCTCTATGTTCTCTGAACAGAACTAGAAACTGGATCTCTCATTACCTTACTTACGTGTGCTCAATGTGAGTACATCAAGCATGATAATAAATGCTAAGAACAAAGAAAGAGTGACTCTTATCTGCAGTTCATACGGCCATTAAATATGCATGCGCTAACCATTAACCCCACAGTCCTCCAGTCTGCTGCACTCACCAAAGCTCAGTGGAAACATTCTCTGAGGGCCCTGCTCACTAATCACACAAGCTCTGCTCAAAGTGAGTGTCTTCAGCATGGCAGATCACTTACAAAATCGTCATCTACAGCTGTAAAAGCAGACTATTATCAAGAGTAATTTAAATGGGAATATTTGCAGTACATAAATATGGAAATTGAAAACATTGAGACGATTTTTTGCAAAGAGGAATTATAATCATGCATGCAATGGCTGGAATTAAGCATATGTCAGCTAAACATCTACAGACCTGCATTATGATATAACAGCTTAAATTGTGTCAAAAAATAAAAATTCTGTCATTATTTACTCACCATCATGTCAGTACAAGCCTAATGGTTTTCTTCTGTTGAGAAACGTTCAACAGAATGTCTGAGTTGAACTCTTTAATACAATGAAAATAGGTCCAGGGGACCAGGGGCTGTCAAGCTACAAAAAAGGGCAAAAAAGCACCATTAAAGCTGCATAAAAGTAGTCCAGTCGACACTATAAGCTACATGGTTTGAATGTTGTTGAAGAGGAAATCTACCACAGTGGCTTTAATAACACATTTCCAAGATACCCATACGTTTAAAATACACAATAAAGGGGGCCTGGGTAGCTCAGCGAGTATTGACGCTGACTACCACCCCTGGAGTCGTGAGTTCAAATCCAGGGCGTGCTGAAAGACTTCAGCCAGGTCTCCTAAGCAACGAAATTGGCCCAGTTGCTAGGGGGGTAGAGTCACATGGGGTAACCTCTTCGTGGTTGCGATTAGTGGTTCTCGCTCTCAATGGGGCACATGGTAAGTTGTGTGTGGATCACAGAGAGTAGCATGAGCCTCCACATGCTGTGAGTCTCCGCGGTGTCATGCACGGCGAGCCATGTGATAAGATGCACGGATTGACTGTCTCAGAAGCGGGGGCAACTGAGACTTGTCCTCCGCCACCCGGATTGAGGTGAGTAACCACGCCAACACCAGGACCTACTAAGTAGTGGGAATTGGGCATTCCAAATTGGGGAGAAAAAGTGGATAAAAACAATTTATAAAAAAAAAAAAAAAAAAAAAAAAATACACAATAAAAGCAAAATGGCACAATGAAACTGTTGTTTCTTGGAACCTTGAACAAAACTACAAATTTTTATGAAGGTAAAAATACACTGCCTGGCCAAAAAAATAAATAAATTGCATATTCTACTATTTCATTGCTTTGATTATGGCGCAAATTCGTCGTAGCATTGCACAACCTTACAATATTTATTTCCATCCAGAGTTGCATTCATTTTTGGCAGAGATCTTATATTGATGGGAGAGTCGAACCACTCTGAGAACCATGCAAGTCTCTTTGCATCCTGACAGCAATCAATAAACCAAGTGCTCATAAAAAATAAAAAATAAAAAAATAAAGAAATCCATTATCTGTGGCAGTCAAGGGCCTGTAAAAGGCCCGTCCCATCATTTCATTGTGCCGAATGTAATGACTGGATGGCCTACCTGCCTATCTCCACGCACTCTGCCCGTGCACTCAATGGCATGAGTTGGGGGCTGGACTATCTGACTGTTTGAACAACTGCAGGCAAGGGGCGTATTCAGAAAGCTGTTTTAAAAACAATGTTTATTTCCGTTAATTCCGTTCAGTGGCGCTAGTGTTGCAGAAATACATACATACTCCAGCTTTAAGGTCAGGACTCTGCGGTGGCCAGTTCATGTGTGAAAATGATTCCTCATGCTCCCTGAACCACTCTTTCACAATTTGAGCCAGATGAATTTTGGCATTGGTGTCCTGGAATATGCCCGTGCTGTCAGGGAAGAAAAAATCCATTGACAGGATAACCTGGTCATTCAGTACATTCAGGTAGTCAGCTGACTTCATTTTATAGCCGCATAATGTTACTGAGCCTAGACCTGACCAACTGAAGCAACCTCAGATCATAACACTGCCTCTAGAGGTTTGTACCGTGGGCACTATGCATGAAGGGTGCATCGCTTCATGCGCTTCCCTTCTTATCCTGATGCGCCCATCGCTTTGTATAGGGTAAATCTGCACTCATCACATGACCTTTTTCCATTGCTCCACAGTCCAGTCTTTATGTTCTCTAGCAAATTGAAGTAGTTTTTATTCTGATTAGCCTCACTAACAAGTGGCTTTCTTGTGGCCACACAGCTGTTTAGTCCCAATCCTGTAAGTTCTCGTCGCATTGTGCGTGTGGAAATGCTCTTACTTTCACCATTAAACGTAGCCGTGAGATCTACTGTTGATTTTTTACTATGTGACTTCACCAGGTGGTTTAGTGATCTCCGATCACTATCATTCAAGATTTTTTTCCAACCACATTTCATCCGTGAATCTGATGGTTTACCACTTTCCTTCCAGGTTTTAATAATGCGTTGGGCAGTTTTTATCCCAATTCCAGTGATTTCAGCAATCTCCTTAGTTGTTTTCTTTGCTTGATGCAGGCCAATAATTTGCCTCTTCTGAAACACTTCGCCTCTTCTTTTTTCCAGGACCACGAGATGGGGACCATACGTCTTCTGACATAGTTGTTTAAGAAATGAGAAGCTACACAGTGCATCAGTTAGGGTTAACAGAATTGCTGCCAGCTGAAACATATTAATCACTGCAATAATGATCCAATCATAGGCTCTTAAGTATCTGCTTATTTAAAAACCAAATGGCGACTTTTTTTGGCAGTGTAAATATGAATTTTAGTATTGTGTTGGGTCGCCTCGTGATGTCCAATGTAAAATCTGGGTCCTGAAGCAAATCCAATTAAGGACCACTGATCTAAGGCAAATTTTATTTGACATTTTGTTCAACAAATGAATAAAATATGCTAAAAATAGCCACACAAACTAGGCCCTGTAACAAAACCAGTTAAGAACCACAGATCCAAGGCCAATTTTACTGGATATTTTCAGCTAATGAACAAACACATAAAGCCTAGTGTACACTACATGACTCAAGCTCGTCTCCTTTGATGTTTTGAGTCTGCGACTGGTCTGTGACGAGAAGTCTTGGATCTCACGACAAAAAGTCTTGTGTACACACTCCTGCGACAGGCCGAGACAAGGCCCAGACGCTGCGACGGTTTTCAAAACTGCTTGATATCTTGACATCTTGATGTCAGGTGTGCGCACTTTCCCGACGAGCAAGAGATAACAATGAGCCACAGCCAATGAAATATAAAGAGAGCGCAAGAGGAGGGCAAGGTATTAGGAAGCAGAAGACAAAAAATTATTAAAATATAATAAAATGAAACTTCACCCACATCTCCCTACTCTATGTCTTTATTATTTTCAACTGTTTTTCTTAAATGTTTCCTTTTGTTAATAGCAAAATGGGCACGAGTCATTCTCTCATGTTTTTTGAAAGAGGAGAGCAAAATTTGGGTAGCAGATGACAAAAAAATAATAATTATAAAATAAAATAAAAAAGCATCCATATCTCCCTACCCGCTCTTAGCGTATTTGCGCAAATATGCGTAAAAACAGGAGGGAGCTGTTCTTTTGTGTTTGTTGAAAGAGGAGAGCAAGGTACTGGGTAGCAGGAGACAAAAATAATAAGAAAATAAAATAAAACCTCACCCACATCTCACTACTTGCTGTTTTTATTATTATCAGCTGTTTTTTAATTATTTTTTTCCTTTGCATATGGTGCCAATAAAACACGAAATCAGACAAGAGCCTTTCATGTTTTTTTAAATGTTTTTTTTTTTTTACATGTTATCAAGAATAAACTGCGCAAGTTTGTGAACGAATTTCGTTATCTCAATTTTAAGATGCATTTTTGGCGATCCGTTTGAAATGGGACAACGCTAAGGGCATCTGAAACGGCAATTTTTTCACCAGTTACATGCAGATTTAAAGGGAAATAAGCGTATGATTGAAAAATAAAAAAAGCGAATGCATGAACATGAACAATAGGGACACAGAAATGAGCAGCACGCAAACTAGAAGCTCTGTTACAAGTACCGCACTTAACTCTGAATTCTGCTCTAAATGTCATGTTTAGGAATATTAAGAGAAACTATGCCCTGGACTTTCTCGTCTTTTACTATTTTGCGCTTTATTATCATTCAGTAAAACACAGACGTAATGACTGATGTATGTCCTCATGAAATCAGAGACTCTGTCCTCGAAATCCGAACACAAGTGGTCAAAAGAGATGACCAGGTGTAACGGTGATGTCTCGCTTGTACATTTATGATCGGATCACCCAAAACTTATCTTAATACCAGGTGTACACATGGTCTCAGTCCGGAACGAAGGGTGTGTAGTTGATACACTACAGTCCTGAAGTGTTTGCACCAGCATGACGAAAAACCGGACTGTGAGTTGTAGGGTGCCAACTGCAAGTCGTGTAGTGTACGCTTGGCTTTAGCTAAAAACATTAGGAAGATGGCAACATGGACAGATTGGCTGACATATACCCTCATCCTCGGAACCATGAACAAAACTACTTATTTTTATGAAGGTAAAAATAAATATGAATTTTTGTACTCTGTTGGGTCGCCTCGTGAGGTCCAATGTAAAATTTGGGTCCTGAAGCAAAACCAATTTAGAACCACAGATGCCAATGCCAATTTTATTGGACATTTTCAACTAATGAACAAAATACTCATATGGTTAAACTATCTAGAAAAAAAATGGTGTGTAGGTCATTAGTAAAACTATTTTAAGTAAAATGCCCCCTCCCCCATTATTGTTTTACTAACAATTTACACACACATTTGGTCTGCTATTGTTTCATGAACAAAGTCTAATAAGCACCAAAGAGTATGAAAAGGAGATACAAAAGATTATGTCCATGCTGTCTTTTAGCTTCCACACCAGATGAAATCTTATGATTACATGAGTGTATGTGAGAGTGTGGCACGATTTTTAGATTGCAGGATTATTCACTTCCCCATCCTCATTGAGATTCCACTCAAGGCCACTTTCATGTTGGACCAGCACACATAACGCACGCAGTCGTGTCCGTCACTGCCTTTGTCGCCATGGAAACAACCTAGTTCCCGACGGTTAGGAGAGCGAGCCAGCTCGTCTAATCACTGAGAACTTAACAGACACTCAGAGGGCTCTGGAGAAGAGACGTGTTACACTAGAACGATTCCCCACCACCTCACAGTACTAACGGCAATGGCCGATGGATAAGCTAATCAGGTCCTCTGCAGCTAAAGCAGTTAATCCATTAAGGTCAATTTCTCCTGATAAATGATTTTCTCCGATTTGGATGAGATGATGTACTCTGCATTTTTGTAGCACAGAAACAACACGCTAGAGATATGAACAAACATTGTTGAAAATACTGTAAACAATTGTGGGCCGGGTAAACATTATGGCTAAACCAGAAGGAATTAGCTGAACACTCAAGATAAGGCTTTCTTTCAAAGCCCATTAGTTAGGAGTAGTTAATCTGGCAGTGCTGATTTGATAATGAACATATTATCATAGACCAAGCTGATAAGTAAATGAGGCAGATCTGACAAACTGGGCATGAGATGCTGAGACAAGAGAATCATGATGGATCTGTGTATCAACACGATTATGAAGATCTAATAAGTTAAGGCATTATCTCCCAGACATTTAGATCAAACTGTGTTATATCTCTTTGAAGGATCAGCACTAAATATCTCATTGGCATAGATTCTTTCAGACAAACAAAGATTTTTAATTAAATGTTTATATGAGACCATAATAAAAACATCATCAGGGTTCAAAAGTCTACTTTGAAAATCTAGAATTCAAAATCGTATTTAAACCTGGAAACAAAGAGAAAGTTTTAGGAATTTAACAGCTTGAAAACAAAGAAATGTGATGACGTCAAATCAAATGAAGAAGAACTATTGAAAATTCTGTACCTTTTCTAGGGAACTAATCAAATGTTAGCAAATTTGTGACACTGACTATGTTAAATCCTACAAAAAAATCTGATTTCCTTGCTTCTACTGAAGCACACAAGAACATTCTCAAATCTTGCTGGGATAACATGGATCATCAGGTCCATCATGTCCATGCCAGCTTGTGTGCCATGTTGTTATTAAAATAGAAACATTGGTATTCCAAATACCAAGAAATTCATGTTTATTTCTTAATGACACTTTTCACTCAAATGTATATGCTGATAATATCATTTGTAATGGAAAAAACTCTCAGGCTCTCAGAATTTTGGACCCAACGGTATGTTTAGGGTGTAAATAGAAGGGTTATGTGAGCACATGGGAGGTCAGGGTAATTTTGATGATGTGTTGGATTAATAAACACATGACATATAATAACACACTGTTAAAATATTTTAAAAAAGACATAAAAAACAATTACTCAGAACTGAGGGCTTATCTCAGTGGCATGTGTAATGTTTCCTGTTCCCAGCATTGCATGTTTACGTTAGGCGAGCTCTCTGAGCCGGTTTATGCTGGTTCTGCCAAATAACTTTATCTCATGGCAGCAGGAAGAAACTGTTGAGGCCCAGTGGGAGGCTGCAGGGGACGGCTGCGCTCAGCTGCTGATTTACTGACTGTAGGAGAGCTCTCTATGCTCTCTATGCTCTCAATACACAACACCATCAACACCATTTGGCTCTGTCTGAAGCACCTTTACATACTCCAGCATTGAGATACAAAAACGGCCCGAAAGCAGGCCCGGTTCTACAGGGGTTCTTGAGGGTGCTAAACACACTCAAACAAAACTTAGAGCACCCTCAATTGCAGACCAGGGCAAACTATTGCCAGCAGGTTGATTTATCATGAATGTTTTTTATTAGATCTTTCATTTAACTGGCTTTTGGACTTATCGCGCATCCACAAGCTTTTAATATGCTCAGGGTTGCCACATAATAGATGCAACACCCCAGTCAGAAATTTATACTTGCAAAAATTGGAAATATTTCGCCTTATGTCATACTTAATTTATGCAATCTGGCAACCATGCATGCGAGTGAATGCACTTTCTCTCTCTTTGCAAAAAACCCCAAAACTTAGCGCTCAGTAGTGCACGGAGGGGACACACGAGCAAAACCAAGCGAGAGAGGAAAATGTTTGTTCTTTGTGTTATTTTTGAAATGCTAAACTCCCTCACACCTGTATTTGAATGTTACTCTGATAGTAATCATTATCAGTGTCATGCAGCCTGTTTTATTCAGTTGTGTGCTGAATGGGATGCCAAACAAACCATTGACAAGACCCACATCATGACCCATGAGCGTGTAAACAGGTTGATAATGTTCTGAGAATAAAACAAGTAAACGTGTCCACTTTGTGGCCAACATTAAAATAAGCTTTTACAATCTCTTTTCCAAATATTTTATTTTACTTTTAAACCAGACTCCTAATATAGTGTGTTAAATTGAATACTAAATTACCACTACACTGAAGTATGGTAAAAATAATTAATTTTATTCAGCCTTTATTCAGTTTTACTACCACATGATAAAAAGTAAAGCAGCAAAACTTCAAGCAATCACAGAATGGTCCCATCAGTATACACTTCAGGAAATTGTGCATCATTCATTGAGTGCATGTCTGGGCTTAAAAGATACAGCTATGCAGAACTTTTTATCTTCTCTGTTCCATGTTCTACTTAACGGCTGATGTGGCCCTAGTACCAAAATAATTGCACACCCCTGCTCAATTGAATATGTAAGACTAATATTGTAAATTGGCAAGCAGATTTTCTTGAATCCCAGCAAACACACAAAGATCCTTGCATTTTGATCTGGAACCGGGCCTGCCCGAAAGCGAGAGATTTCTAGCCATGCTGACATTCACACTTCTTGGTCCCTACAGTAACCTTTGAAAGTGGCCTTTTAAAATCACAAATGCTTCAGTGCCTTTGACACAATTTAAGAAACAAACCATTTTGATTTTTAGATTCATCTTTTTTTTTAGTTAATTCATTCGTACAGTATATAGTATATTCATATATATAGTATATACTCACCAACCACTTTATTAGGTACACCTGTACACCTACTTATTCATGCAATTATCTAATCAGCCAATCATGTGGCAGCAGTGCAATGCATAAAATCATGCAGATTCTGGTCAGAAGCTTCAGTTAATGTTCACATCAACTACCAGAATGGGGAAAAAATGAGATCTCAGTGATTTCAACCATGGCATGATTGTTGGTGCCAGATGGGCTGGTTTGAGTATTTCTGCAGTGGGCACAGGCTCACAAAAAATAGATAGTTAAAGACTGGAAAAACATAACCTGGTCTGATGAATCCCGATTTCTGTTGAGGTACACAGATGGTAGGCCCACTGAAGCTCTATCTTCTTGGCTGACAGAAGTGGAACCCGACGTGGTCTTCTCCTGTTGTAGTCCATCCGCCTCAATGTTTGACATGTTGTGCATTCTGAGATGCTATTCTGCTGACTACAATTGTACAGAGTGGTTATCTGAGTTACCATAGCCTTTCTGCCAGCTCGAACCAGTCTGGCCATTCTCCGTTGACCTCTTTCATCAACAAGGCGTTTCGGTCCGCAGAACTGCCGCTCACTGGATGTTTTTACTCTAGAGTAAGACAACCAATGGTCGATCGTGTAAACAGGTCAAAGGGGAAAGGGATATAAACTACACAAATAATGATAATCTTAAAGATCACATATTATTTCCTTATTTCGGCTCCCCTGCGCACAGATTTCCGAAATGTAAATGCCTGTAAAATGCCTGTCTTGGGGCGAGGTATTAATTAAAACACAATCAGTTATGTCTGAAGTAAACGTAAACCTGCCTGTATTAATATTAGACTTTAATATTAATCAAACAACAATAACAAGAAATCAAGGCTATTTATTGTTCCTGGCTGGATAACATTTGTAGCTAGTGAAAACCTGTGATCTATTAAGTTTTATGGTAAATTTGAGAAAAAGAAATTCAATTTCTGAACATATACTTGAATACATATTGATACTGCTGTTAGAAAATGTAAGCACTGTTTTCTTAATTTGTTTCTTTGGTCTTATTTTATTACTGTTGTTTCCTTATCCTGAATAATTACTTCAGAACTTAAAACAATATTTACCTAATTAACAATTTAGTTAGTATTACTTTTGGTATCGAAAATTGTCAAATTTCACTGGTACACGTGTACCGATTACAGGTACTGAAATTTTGGTATCGTCACAACACTGCCTATAATACATGGTAGATCTTACTTTAGTGGCATTATGAAAAAGTAGATCTTATGTCATAGAAGTGTGAGCACCCCTGCTCTAAACACTGTTGTGTGTGAAAATCCCAGGAGATCAGCAGTTACAGAAATACACAAACCAGCCCGTCTGGCACCAACAATCATGCCATGGTCGAAATCACTGAGATCACATTTTTTCCCCATTCTGATGGTTGATGTGAACATTAACTGAAGCTCCTGACCTGTATCTGGATGATTTTATGCATTGCACTGCTGCCCACGATTGGCTGATTAGATAATTACATGAATAAATAGATGTACAGGTGTTCCTAATAAAGTGGCCAGTGAGTGTTTATATTCTTCCACTCCTTGTTTCGTCCAAAGCATATGTACATTTTATTATTATTGTTAATATTATTACATTCAAATGGACCTGTTTTTAATCATCTGCTGCTTATATTTCCACCTTTCCATGTTCACATTATTTATGAACAAAAAAAGTTATATTGTACAAATTTTATTGCACAATGTATAGTTTATTTGAATTTTATATTCATTATTTTTTGTACGTGTGTACTGTGTTGGATTTATAATTTATTGTTAATTCCTTTTCTGTGGTCTATGTCTACTGTTGTAACACCTCAATTTCCCCTCTATCCTACCCTATCATAAAATGTGCATGTGTTAAGTTTAGTAAAGACTCACTCAATGGGGGTTACAAGGGGCTTCTAGTCTGTTTGCAAACAGAGCTTTGAAATGAGCTGACCCACATAACTTTCAACCAGAGGACGCAGATCAGTGCAGATGGGTCTTAATGGCTGAAATGGCTTTTTTTTTCTCGGTCTCCCTCAAAAAAGCCACTGGACTGACAGAATCTCTCTGTCCCTATGGTTACTGTTACTCATTTGGCCCTCAAACTGCCATAATTAATATCCTTAAAAGCAACAAACAAAAATAAATCAGGGCATTGGAAAGATATTAGGGAAACATTACTAAAGCACTGAATTTTTAAAAAATTTCCCTTTGAGTCACAAGAATGATGCAGAGGAGACTGTTCTAAACATTACAAGGATCATGATGTTGATGATTATAATAAAGCTGATGACTGGAGAGTTACTGGTTGCTCTGATGATAATGAAGGTGCTAAGTGATCTTGATAACAATAATGTTGTTATTCTCTGCAAAAAAAAAAGAGAGAGAAAAATAGAGTTTCATGGGGTTTAGAGAGAAAAACATTAAAATGTGAGATGGAAGAACAGGAAAATATTGCATAAAAAGGGAAGAGATAAATAACAAATTCTAAATTTTAAAGATGAGTGAAAACAGTGATTAACACTGAAAAAGGAGGAAGTGCCCATAGCATGGTGGCACTGTGGGGGAATTAACGAATTCCAGCTTAGTGTGTATTCTTTGATCCGCAAGTTTGAAAGTCCATGCAAATGCTGATTAGAGCAGTGTTTCCCAACTAGTGTGCCGTGAAAGATTGTCAGGTGTGCCATGGAAAATGATTAACTTCCACAAAATAAATAAATGCATGAAATATATATATATATATATATATTTCAGGGATCCAAACACCTCATCTTTCGGAGAAATTCGCCATTTCCAAACCATAATCGGTCACTTTTGTGATTGTGAAGAGCAATGATTAATGTGCAAAAGTGACTGATATTTATACGCGTTAAGGGTCTTTCACATGACTTGCGTCAGCGCTGCAGAATACGTTGAAGTCTTTGAAGTGACGCCACTTTACACCAAAGTGTTTTTCATACACACATTTTTGCTTCACCAATAATGTCTTTGAGAGTATTAAGCAACAATAAATATTTAAAAACTGTCCATTGAATGTCTCATAATGTCTTTTAATTAAATATTACCTTATCGTTTACGAATATATTACGAATACCCACTTATTAAACTAATTTAAATTCACCAAGAAAACGCTTAGACCTAAACATAAACGAGTCCTTTTATTACTTTCTGTTATCAAAGCAACTGCAAGCTTTTTTCTCTCTTCCAAATACATGTTTTCAATGTTTACTATGCACACCTCCCACTTTTTTACGTGGCAAACTCATAAAATCGCCCCTCTGTGATGCTTTCTTGTCATGTGGAGGGCAATGCGGTGCTTGACTCTGGCGTTGAATGGAGCATTGATGACTTGACTCAACTCATGTGAAATGTGCTTTACAATGACGAAAGAACATTATTGAAACTCAAAATTATTATTATTTGTCTATTATTGTGGTCTTTTCTGATAAAAGCCATGCTCAGCAGTTTAAATAGGCTACTGTAGGAAAATGATACCGTAGATCTGCTTTGTGTTTATAATTCTTATCAAGTCAGTAGATTTTTAGCCATGCAAGTTTTAATAAAGGAGAAGGTAAGGACGTTATTGAAACTCATTATTGTTGTCTTTTTGGATGAAAAATAATGCTCAGACTGAAGGAAGACTATAGATCTGCTTTGTTCTTTTAATGCTTAAACACTATAAAGTCTCTTGGTAGATTTCGGTCGTGAGCGACTCAAAATGATTCACTGACTCACTCATACCACTTAAGATGCTCATTTGTCGCCACCTAGTTACATAATCCAGAAGGGGTCACTGAACTAATTAGTTAATAAAATTGAACAAATTTGTGAAACAGAAGCAAGCCTCACCAAAATACTCTTTATTTTGCAGCTAATTCTGCACAATTGTAAACTTGAATAAACTCGAATCACTAAAATAGCTGGAATTGATGCTTTTAGCTTATTCTTTTAAAAAATATCCCCAGAAAATATGTTTGTGGACCAGTGATTGTCTTACCTTTTTCACCCCTCAAGAGTTTGCATCCCTGTAATTTGTTGTGGCATTGCAAGAACAAATCTACAAATTAGAAAAGAAGCAAATTTGTTGTTTTTTCATTACCCATTTAGTGCTCTTGCCACCTGTGACCTCACACAGCATAGCCTACCTATGTGATTTTTTCTTTTTTTTTTTTACTTTAATAGCCGAATTTCAAACATTACAAGTAAACACGCTACTAAGATGGACAGAAAACATGGACAAGTTCTTGAAAAGGAAAAATATTGACGATGGTTAGCCTATGTGGGATAGTGGTGTGCCGTAGAATATTTTAGTCGTAAAAAGTGTGCCATGGCAGAAAAAAGGTTGGGAAACACTGGATTAGAGCATGTGAGGAAGCCAGAACAGAGAAACAGCTACAAATAAACTATACAGTCAGTCATTATAGTCAAGGATCATTTACCATGGTGGTGGTAATGTCCAGTGTTGATAAATAACAGCTTGATCATCCAGCGGAAAAGTCTCATTACTGGCCATTCATTTTTTAAAAGTCCTCACTACATAATGTGCTGTCTACAAAAGTGCTAAGACTTTGAAGTTCTCATCTTTGATGTGAACACACACAAAAAAAATAAAAATAAAAAAAAAATAGCTACAGCAGTAACATTTCAAAGTTATAGGATGCAGGAGCTCAATACATCTGAGAGGTAATGAGGCGGAAAATACGGAAGTAGCAGCCATAACTTTGTTCTGCTACCAACAAGTCAGCCCAGTGAGAGGCAAGAAAGTAGAGAGAAGGAGATGAGGCTTTGACTAATGAGGGATTACTGGGGTGGAGATGGATAAAAGGAAAAGGGGATGACTTTATTCAGTGGAGAGTCCAGACCTGGCTTTAACCCAGAAAACTCAAACTTGGCCACATCAAGTTTAGTGAGTGAAAAGAATTTAAGGACACATATGTACAGTTCATGTAGACAAAGGGATCACATTTACATGCGCTTAAGAAAACGGTATATTCCAGGCTTTTTGCAGAAAGCCGCATTCTGAAACGTCATGTAAACGAGAACGCCGATTTCCTTACGGCGCTTAAGGGAATAAGAGGATGCAGTTTAACACCCCCAGGTTTCTCACAGTGAATGCAGTTTATTTGGTCATGTAAATCCATAAGTGGCGCTCTTACAGGTTTTTGAATAGTGCGCATCTGCATGAACAGACCAGATTACAAACGTCATGGGATGGAGCCCAACAACATGTCAACAAAGGGGAAACAATTCTACATTTCTCGGAGTA
Source organism: Myxocyprinus asiaticus (assembly GCF_019703515.2). Classification (NCBI taxonomy): domain Eukaryota; kingdom Metazoa; phylum Chordata; class Actinopteri; order Cypriniformes; family Catostomidae; genus Myxocyprinus; species Myxocyprinus asiaticus. Next base: position 13,795,975 of record NC_059353.1, read on the forward strand.
CAGTGGGAAAAGCAAATTCACTATAAACTTTACCCATTTATACCCACCAATGTAAAATATCAACAGTCCCTCAAGTTTGCGTATATGCACACGTACATTGGGGGAATCCCAGAGCTTTACATAAGAGGAAAACCATTGCAGCGCAATTCCGCTGCGGGTCGCGGTAGAAAGTTAAGAATACAAACAAAAACAACTCTGGAATATCTGGAAATAAAGCAAAGCAACGGATAATGAAACAGATGAGTCTTCCTCAGATGCCATGTTTGTTATTTACACAAGTGTTGTAGGGAAATTACGTTGCTGTGGAGAAAGCTGCTTACTGATCGAGCTGCATGTATATGGGAGTAAAGAGTACACTGCTTATATACTTTCTTGCAATAAGCCGCTTTCTGGTGTCCATGTAAACTCAATCACCCTCAAACACCACGTGCCCACACTGATCTATATAATATATTAAGTAATAGTTCAGTCCAATCTAATAGTTCATCCTGTTCCTCACACAAAGCTATGATATGGCTTCAGAAGACTTAACACATAAAAGTCATATGAGCTACTTTTCTGATGGTTCCCATTCACTTTTATTTTATGGAAGAGAGGAGCTCGAAACGAAAGTCATTCAGGTTCGGAATGATGCAAGAGTGAGTAAATGATGTTGTATCATATTTGTGTGTTCTTGTTTCATGTTTAGATTTAGATTTGTTTCACTTCTTGTCTAGTCATGTGATATCCTGTTTCCCTCATGTTCATGTGTCATGGTAGGATGCGTCCTTTGAAGGCTGCAGTATACCGAGCGTTCTCCTTTCAACAAATCTTGTTAAAACGAGACGGCCTTCGTAGGGCAAACGGAAAGTAACATGGTTGCTATGACAGCACGGCACTCTTAAATGAGTGCGAGCGCTTCGAGTGAGATGGTAACAGGAACATGCACAGACATTTTGGAGGTCAGGGGCTCAAGTGGAAAAAAAGGGCACTTCTCATAATTATTTATTTTTTAAAAAAAATGTTTAAACAAAACGTTAAATATATTAACACAACTCTGACTTCCTTACCAATTTATTTTAATTACCTCACACTCACGCAGTTGTTTCATACTCAACAGATTTCTACAACATAATCAGTTCACATAGAGACCATGGTCTTCTTTATTATTCACCTCAGGACATGGTCACGACATCTCTGGAACGTCAGCCAAGATACTTAAAAATTGAACTTTACCAAGACGTTGTCACAACGTTGTCAGAAAGTAATGTCACACTGACGAAAGGACGACTAACTGGCGACGTCATCAGAAAGTACTGTGTTTTCTGGGATGAAATGTACATAGTTTCTTAAAATTAGAGGAAGAATTAATGCTGATATCTCGACTGACTTGAGCATGTTAAACTCACAATACACGATCCAGCAATTGTCTTTCTTCATTACGAAAAGCCCTTACAGGTGAAGCCGAGGATGTTCAGGTGTTGTATCGCTGTTTGTCGCATCCTCCACATCCATGATGATTAATAGCAGTTTGTGCAGATCTACCACTGCTGTTCAATGTTCAATGCGTGAATATTTGCATATTTAAACATAACATTTCAGAGGAAAAGACTCTTGATGTACTGTAAGTCATTAACTGGGGAAGTTCTGTGGTGATATGCTTTAGTTATTTTGTTTATCCTATTCACCTACAGTGCCTTGTCAAATGTATGCAAATAAGCACATTTTAATTAGTTAACACCTAATTTGCATATCAATGTGGCGACTGTGATGACGTTATTAGACACAGATTTTACTGTATTCACCTGTAGTGTCTCCATTAAGTACAGTACATTAGCCTGTATGGCCATGATATATTGTCTTAGCTAAACTTTAGTTAACTTATTACATTAGCTAGTAGCTCATGAGTCATGCATGTTAGCAAGACACAAGTTAACTATATTTGTCTTTTGGCTTTTGGCTAATTAGCTGTAAAGTCAAGGCACTTAGTCTTTTGTTCATCACCACTCACCTCCACACAAGCCAAGAAAAGCACAACTGGGAAATGAGCTGGGAGGGGCTGCTGCCTGCCTGTCTGTGTGTCTGATGTGCCGATGTGTGCTGCACTGAGGGAGGGAGGGAGGGCATCGGAACTCGACAAAGTCTCATCTCCCGTCCTGATATTTTGATTTTTTAATCAATATATTTGTTTGACAGGGAAGCTGTGTGCAAACAGGAATATAATATATAATAAATTCATTTATTTAAAAAAAAAAAAAAAAAAAAAGCACCCCAGAAAAAAGGGCACTTTCTCTCGAGGAAGAAAAAGGGCAGGTGCTCAAGCCCCCTTTGATGTCTATGTGTGCACGTGCCTGGACGGTAACAAAGTCCCTTCAGAAGGGAATATATGAGGTAAATTTTAGGAGAGTTATAAAGATGTAAAGAGAAAAGAAAAAAGATTTTACAGGTGTACATTTGATCTAATACTTTATTTTAATTATATATTAATATAATTATACATATTATACACTCTGCACACATCTACTGAGGTACTTCCACTTGGGAATTAACATTACTTGCGTTTGAACATCATATTTACGGGCAAATTGGCTTTATTTGTTTTAGACATTTCTGTTGAAGTAAATAATTATGGGTTGTGAGTGCCCACGAAGGATACACCTCATGCATCCTCCAAATTCCCGTGAAAGAAGGTCGCATTCGAAGGCTGCATTCGAAGTGTCCTACTCGCTTTTATGAAATGAGACAGACTCGATGAAGTATGCAGTCAACAAATGTGACCTCTGGAGGATGCAGCCTTCCAAATGAGACACAGCCATTGTCTTGTTAACAATTATCATCTTCTTCTTCTTCATTGGGGTTTTATGGCAGTTGGCATCCAGATTGTTGCATTACTGCCATCTTCTGTTCTACACTTACCTAGAGTCCATTTATTTAAAGTCGCTTGTCCAGTCCAGTCTTTTTTAGAAAATTAAATAGACACTTCCTCCCTTGTTTACTGTCTGCACATTCTAGCATACTTTTAATATTGTCCTCTATCTGTCCTATTTCCCATAATTGTATCATCATTTCTTGTCTTTCTTGATTGAATTTCTCACATGACGTAAGAATATGTTCAACTGTCCCATATTCCTGACACTGAGTGCACAGACCTGTTGGATGTTTTCCCATGATGTGAAGTGTACCGTTAAAAGTTGCTATGTCCCATTCTTAACCTGCTTATTATTACTTGCTCTCTCTGATTCACTTTTTTATTTCTTACAATTCCTACTCTGCTTTGTACTGAGTATAAATGTCTCCCTTTTACTGCATTATCCCACTGTTGTTGCCATTTTTGATTTATTTTCCTCCACACAAAGCTTTTCCCTTCTGATTTTGATAACTTAATATTAATTTCAACATTTTCTTTTTTGACTGCTTTTTTTTTGCCAATTTGTCTGCTCTTTCATTGCCCTGGATACCTGAATGAGCTGGGACCCACATGAATGAGACATTTTTCCCCTGTCTAGTTATTCATGAATAGCTAAGCAAGATTTCGTAGAGCAGATCCTGATGGTTTCTGCTTGTGCCTGATTTGATGCTTAAAAGAGCAGCTATAGAATCACTGCATACTAAAAATGTGTTACCCCTGGTTTGTTCAATCCACTCTACTGCCTTCAATATGGCAAATAATTCAACAGCATAGACATTTAGATAGTCAGACGCTCTTTTATTAAGATCCACTTGGAAACTAGGCACATTAACTCCTGATCCTGTTGCATTTGTTTCTAAATCTTTTGATTCATCTGTGAAAATCTGAATATTGTCCTTGTATTTACGGTCCCTATACCTATAGTACTCATCTATAATATCAGAAGTCTTGCTAGTTTGTCTAATCTTCAGTAATTCCATATTTACAGTATGTATGGATACTCCAGCACCCATACTGGTTTAATGGGCCAGTTTCTCCAAATTCTTTATCATATATTCCCATATCTTTTGCTACTTGATCTCCTGTCCACCCAAAGCTTTCTCTATGCATCCTCTCCTTCTCCCAACATGTTTGCAACACCTTTTTTGATGGGTGGTAGTCTCTATGCCCCCTCAGATTAATCCAGTAATTGGCTACCAGCTGATTTCGGCGTAACCCCAATGGCATTTCTCCAGTGTCCACTTGTATTGCACATACTGGGGTAGTTCTTACTGCTCCTAGACAAACTCTTAAAGCTTGAGCTTGCACAATATCTAGATCTGCTAGTGCAGACTTTGACGCTGAGCCACAAGCAATACTTCCATAATCGAATCTTGACCTTATTAAAGCTATATAAATATATTTCAAAGCTATAACATTAGCCCCCCATTTTAGTCCTGAAAGACATCTCATGACATTTATCACTTTTTTACATTTATTAACTACATATTTTATATGTTGTATCCATGTTAAATGTGTCAAAATATATTCCCAGGAACCGAAAACTTTTAACTTTTTCTAAACAATTCCCATACAATTTCAACTGACCTTCTCTGATTTGTTTCCTTGTAAAGAACATAACCTATGTTTTTTCAATTGAAAATTTAAAACCCCATTTTATACCCCAACTTTCCACTTGGTTCAGTCTTCTCTTTTCATTGGTTCATGTTTTAGTAGTCTTGTTATCTTGTTATTAGTTTAGTCTTTTATTGGTTGCCCATGTCCTTGTATTTGCTATAGTCCTTGGTTTATTGTCTTGTTATCAGTCTTTCTTTTAATTGGTTCATGTTTTAGTAGTCTTGTTATCTTGTTATTAGTTTAGTCTTGTTATTGGTTGTCATGTGTTTGCCCATGTCCTTGTATATAAGTCCTCATGTTTGCTGTAGTACTTGGTCAAATATTAAGTCAAGTCATACTGTAGTCTAGTTTATGTTCTGTTTCTATTGTTTTGTTTTTCTTTGGATTCACGTTGTTTATTTTATTTATTGCACTTGTAAATAAACTGCACTTGGGTTCTTCACTTCATCTTTGTCTCATTTTGTTTTCAGTCAGACTGCCCGAACGTTACAGATGACTGAATTGTTGCTTTTGGGTAAACTATACCTTTAAACTTTCTGGTCTTTGTTATAAGGATGAGGATAAACATGATGCAGCTATGTACACTGTAAAGCACGTGTTTTGCACATACACTGGCATACTTGTTCTACAACGTTGGCAGTATTTTTTTCCACACAGGTGTTCAGCGGCAATGACAAAGAAATGGTTCACTTTTCTCATCACCTGAGGGGCAATAGTACACATCCATTTCATCAACACTATCTGCATGGTTAGCACAAGCACTGTCATCTAAGTCTCTCTCCACTGACCTTTCCAGTCCAATAACACATGCATTCATTGCCATAATTTCACTGCATCAATGTTGTGCTGCCAATGAAGCAATCATTTGTAATGGCACATAAATTAATGAATAACCACAGACTTGCAAGACATTATGTTATTGACATTTACTAATGAAACAATTTAGAGGCAGACAGTTTTCAGTAGGGGAGGTTAGGTCGAAGCCTTTCTAGCAAGTCAGTCCACTGTTGGCCATCTTTAGAATGCTCTTGGGAGGCTATTTCCAGTCATGTCAGTGCAGCTCCTATCTACTTGAATGGAGAAAGACCAAATTCTCAAAAATGGTTGGTCAAGATTACGATCAAAGAACATATTTCAAATCAGAAATAAAATCTGACAATACTGGAATCATAAATTGTGATTCTTTACCTCAGGTTACGCTAAAAACACAATTTTTCCAGCTTGTATAGCTAATGCGCGTGCAGAGAGTTGATTGACAGATGATGTCTGTCTTAAAGATGATTGGCTCTTTTAACTGTAAAGGCAGGTCTTCCTTTCTACATCCATTGACTGTTGGGCACTCAGAGCTCCTTGGTTGAGTGTTCAATTTCTCACATTAATTTTAATAGAAGTAGCCCATCTCTGCTAAATAATCTCTAGTTAGGTCTAGTTTATGCTCCACCACAGCATATCATATAGCTGAAGCTTCTCACCTTATTATACCCAGCAAATTGTTTTGCTTGGAAAAATAGTTCAAATGACACAACAGCAATCCTTCTGGGGCAGTTACACTAGGCTTTGAGCATTTTGGACAATGCAACAGAACAGGATATTATGTCAGGAGTGTAAGTAATAATACATCACAAATAATATTATATTTAAAATGCTAAAATATATTGTCTACCCACTTTCCTGTAACAATAAACACACAGCTTTGAAATATTTGTTCTTTGTATTGAGCCAAGAGGTCAGCATGTGATGTTTCGATCTTCTATTGGTCACGTGTCCTGTCATACGGATTCGCCATTCAGAGTTCACCAAACTTGAACTCTTGTATGCAGCGAAGTACTAGCGTTACTGTGGCAGTAACAACCTCAGTACTCAAGGGGGCAACAGAGTTATCTTTATTTTGTATTTAATTTTGTACCATAAAACAGGATGTGTTATTATAAGGGAAGTTGCTATAAATACTGTATATATAACTTACTTGCTCAGCAATATTCCCTTTAAAATGTTGCTCTGCCATTACAGTGGTTGAACTGAGAGAGACAACTTACCGGGCGTTTTTCAAACTGCATTTTTACACCCTTGAAGAGCACTTCAGGAAGGGGACATCACTCAAAGGGTCGTTCCAAACAAAGTTAATTTTTTCACAAAGGGCCCTTCCACAAGACTTTTAGTGAAGGCTACATTTAAAATGTAATGCCACGCTTCAGAGCCCTTCAGAGTGCCCACTTCAAGAGCTCTGTCTCTCATAGTGAGTAGGGCATAGGGATGATAATTTTCTGTTGGAATTTGCCCACTGTAGAAGCGGACAGTTCACACTAATATCCGCTATAGTGCCCCTTGCACCAAAGTTCATAATGCCCCTTGTACTGGCGTTATGAATAGAGTTGTTCAACCGTGACGTCAATTTGTAGGCGAACCCAGAAGATAATTCGCCATGGGTTCCCTCTGGATTTTCCTATGGGTTTTTATAATGGGGTTTTTGAACTTATGAGTTAAATAAGGTCTGTGGTAAACATTACATGATGATACGTGGACATTTTGTTCTACAACTTGAATTACACACAGTCGTACCTTAAACGTGAATTTTGAAGCCACCGTGTGTTTTTTAAAAAAAAGTATGTAATTCAATATGGCTTCAAAATTCATGTTTGAGGTATAACTATGTGTAATTTATGTTGCAGAACAAAACATACATGTATCATCATATAATGTTTCCTACAGACCTTATTTTTTGAATAAGTTCAAAAACCTCATTATAAAAACCCATAGAAAAAGGAACCCATGGAGAATTCTCTTCTGGGTTTTTGGACTACAAGATGAACAGCTCTATAGACCTTTTTCACACTCCGGGTTTTGTAACGCAGAAGTAAACATTTGCAGGGTAAACTTCGACAGCAGTGATTGGGAGTGAATGGGAGATCACAGCAAATGTTATATTCACTTATCCATTTGCTCCAAGAGCAAAAGAAAAAATCCACTCTTACATTTTAGTGACTTTCCAGAAGAGGAAAAAAATTGAGAGCGGTGGATTAAGACAGTAAAATGGGAGAAGATGGTAAATTTACAGTCACTCTCTCAACAGCTTTAATAGAAACCCCCTAACAGCTGTGATAATTCATTTTTTTAAACTAATTCCAGGGTAATATAACACAAAGCATAATGTTTTAAATTTACACTCAATATTTAAAAAATGTATAATATCAAAAATTTTGCAAGATTTACGCTGATAAATAAAGCGGAAACGCATCATCACAGTCTGTGAAAAGGTCTATTGCGGTCTGACACATTCCGGAATGCAACAATGCACGAAATCGAGCTAGCATGGCTAAAGCGTCTGTGTTCACGTACTTGCGGATCGGATTTATTGGAATGTGCTGCGATATTTGCTGTGTCTCGTTTGGAAGGATGCGTCCTCCGGAGGTCGCATTTGTCGGCTGCATACGTCATCGAGGCTGTCTCGTTTCAGAAAGCGAGTAGGACACTTCGAATACAGCCTTTGAATGTGACCTTCTTTCTTGGGAATTCGGAGGATGCATGAGGTGTATCCTTTGTGGGCACTCATAACCCACAATTCTTTGCTTCAAAACAAATGTCTACTAAAAAAATGTAAATATGATGTTCAAATGCAAGGAATGTTAATTCCCAAGTTGAAGTACCTCAGTAGATGTGTGCAGAGTATATAATATGTATAATTATATTAATATATAATTAAAACAAAGTATTAGACTTAGGGTACGTTTACACGACAACGATGTACTAAAAACTGAAAAGTTTTTCCTTTGCGTTTTTGAAAAGTTTCGCGTACAGATGACAATGTTGTCAAAACGATCCCCGTTCACACGGATCCGCGATGGCAATGTCACTTTGTAAAGAAACATTACACACCTGCACACATAAGCATTCTTCCACAGAGCGGTGAATACAAACAATGAAGATGGCGATCGCTGTTCGTAGTAGTGATGCAGTAAATCTGCAGTTTGCTGGAGAAGCGTCAATAAACTCAAAATCTTGGGCAGCACAAACACAGACCTGTAGTCCGCCATTGTAGTTTTGAATGTCTCACACATTGTTTTGAAGTACTTGCGTGCATGCCTATAGACTGAACACATAATACGCGTGCGCATGACATCATCGTTTTCACAAATTCGCGTTTTTGTATGTTTACACGGAGACGATAATGGCATCGTTTTCAAAAACATGCACTTTGAAACCCGTTTTCAAAAGTTTGCGTTTTCAGGCCCCAAAACGCCGTTGTCGTGTAAATTAAGTTTTCCGTTTTTAGTTGAAAACGTTGCACCTAAAAGTACACCTGTAAAATCTATTTACTTTTCTCTTTACATCATTATAACTCTCCTAAAATTTACCTCATACGTTCCCTTCCAGAGGGACTTTGTTCCCTACTCACTCAAAGCGCTCGTGCTTGTTAAAGAGTTGCGTGCTCTCATAAGCCTAGTTTCGCGCTATTTTGTTATCGACAAAGTGAAAATGCGTAAAACAAAATGTGCGAAATTTGCCGTCTTCTGCCTGTTTCCATTCAAATGGCCTTTTATCTATAAAAATGGTGTGCGTGATGACGTCATGCCTAAAAAAACACTTTGTCGCATAAGTTTTGGTTTAGTGCAAAAGAAATCTGCCCTTAAGGCGTTTCCATACAGATGCTAATTCGCCTCCCAGATGTCCCTAATTTTTTCCCCCAAAGTTTTGGTAAAATGGGGAGAGCATTGAGACAATTAATTGAAATTAGCCAGCTTACTGTCATTTTAATTTCACAAATAAAAGCAATCAGAAGATGAGGAATTGCAATCAAAAGGGAGCAGTTGCCCTTCTGATAGGACTGTAATATTGGTCCTGATGTTGCGCCTATCGCAGGTTGCCAATGGTTCCGACCCGAAAGCGAATATTCATGGCCCTGTTCAAGCTGGCAACCTGCACCAAGTAGTGGGGGAAAACTTCAGTCTAAGTATAAGGATCATCCATTGATGTGTATATGCTGTGTGCACAACAATTAAAGAAAAATGTATGTGGTGTAATATCAGGATTTACACAAGATACATTCCTGATATTCAATAGGCTATTTTGAACAATCATCTAATCTAAAGCATTGCCATCACAACAACATTATGTCCAGCAACTTTTAACGACCAACTGAACTTGATTGTCATCTAAAATTAATTTTAGCGTGATAATGCAATTTACATTTTCTGAAGAAGCTCAGCAAATGCGATCCGAGGTAAAGAGGGTTAGATTTAAAATATGTAAAAGTTTTAAAAGGTTTAAAACTCCGCATTGGACAAATAGTTCTGATAGTTTATAGTCTTGAAGTGTAGAAAATGTCATTCAGACGACTTTATTCGTCTACAGAACAGGGTATGGCTAATCTAAGTTTGTGTAAAGAAAAGGCATATATAGGTCTATATATATATATATATATATATATTCATTTGGTAATTAATTTGTTTAATTTAATGCGTTTTTCGTTTGGTAATTTATTTAATTGAATACAGGGAATTTTGCCAGCATTTGTTCAAAAGTAAGCTAAACAATAATTTAATATAATTGGGCTATGTTCTTGTTCCAAAAAAGCACACTTAAGCTTATCTCCTGGTATTGTGTATTTATTTGTAATTTAAAACATCTTTGTGCACAGAAATTATATGTTTTTTTTGTTTGTTTTGTTTTTTGTATTGTGGGCTAATTCTGTGACTGCTGTCTATTATTTTGAATGGTGTGTAAAAGCAACTTTAATTAATAAACGGATGTCTACCATGATTAAATTAATCACAAACAGTGGCCATTCATTTGTTCTCCGTGCACTTGTCGATGTGCATGATACGAGATATTTGTGTTGGCACTCCTGGAAGTGTCATGTTTGTAGTGATCGGATCTATATGCCGTTAAGATCAATCCATAATCATGTACAATAAATCGTCTGTCAAGGATGTATACCTTGTCATGATTAACACAGGCTAACGATTGGGGTAAATTCAGTCATGTGACACTACATTTTTGCGTTAATGCCAATTTTCTCGACAAAAAGGGTTTCCAAACCAGTTTTTCGCGACATTTGAAGTATCGACATGGAGTTTATGCGCTAGAGTTAAATGGAAAAATATTATGTCGACACTTGTGCAATTTTAACGATAATTTTGCGTTTCCATCAGCTTTATTTTGAAGCGCTAAAACTTTTTTTTCGCAAAAAATCCTTGGATGGAAACGTAGTCATAGTAACCATGTTACGTTCCGTTTCCGTTTGTCCTACGAAGGCCGTCTCGTTTTAACGAGGCTTGTTTAAAGGAGGACACTCGGTATACTGCAGCCTTCAAAGGACACGTCCTGCCTAGCACGCAGCCTTCCAAACGAGACACAGCTATTGTTTCGGTATCTTGCTAATCCGATAGAGGGCCTGAGATTGGAAGAGTGCCGCTACCTTGCAATCAAGCGGTCTGTGTACAGAAGCAGCTCTGAGGCTCCTCCCCGCCAAACACTAAACACATCCGAGAAATCCCAGCTAGAGCAGGGGAAATGTACCAAGTACACGTTCGTCCGTTACTACCGGAGTATCACCACTGATCCCGCAGCACGTCTTCAGCTCTCTCGCTATCAAAGCAACGTAAACAGTAGCGGTTGGAAGGGATCGAGAGGAATATTTTAGTCTCTCAACAGAACAATGAAAGCAGGCTGATTTCACTGGTAAGCCGCGCTTCTGATTCCGTTATATAAAGACCGTTTTGTTTTCGTAAGATTCAGTTAGCCTTGAGTTACTGCGACCACTATATAATGAGGCCACGTTTATTAATTTCTTTGCGTGTTTGTATTCTACATCAAATATAAAAGCGCCATCATGTACTCCACGTTGCTCTGTAGCTTCCGTGGAGTGGTCGCTCATCACACAATCTGAGACAATGTACCAAAACAAACTCGATATTAAACCACTTGAGCTCGTGATCCTGCTCTGTAGTGGCTGGTTGCATTTCATTTGATGGGTACAGAATATTTTTCAGTGCTCTTGTTTTTAAATCATGCTGGTGTTCAAAACAAACGCTGTGTTGAGTTCAGTGTGCTCTATAACCCTGCCCCTCTGCATTCACTGATACTTCATTTGCTATGCATGCTGAAGTTAAATGTTATACATTAAAACAGCCTTGACGTGGGATGTAGTCTAATGGCATATAAAGGGTATGCATGGTGCTCTGTTCACCAGGTGAGCAGGTTGGGGAGAAGATTTGCTAGTTAAAATACACGTCTGAATGTTTTTAAACGAATAGGTGTTTTTTTTTTTTTTCTTCCCCAGACTAAAGTCTTGTTGGAGCCAGAACTGTGTGTGTGTTCTTGTGTGTATGCACTCGTCAAATGAAAACAAAATGTCCACAGAAATATATTAAAACCACTTACAGGAATATTCCAGATTCAATACAAGTTAAGCTCAGTCGACAGCCAAAAAGGCAAATATCCTGGTTACCAAAAGGCTCTTACAATGGAAGTGAATGGGGCCAATCTGTAAACGTTAAAATACTCACTGTTCCAAAAGTATAACCACAAGATGTAAACATTATATGTTAACATGATTTTAGTGTGATAAAATCACTTACTAACCATATCAGTGTAAAGTTATATCCAATATAAAAATTTCGTTGCCATGATGACTAAACTGCATAAACGCTGTAAGCGATTATATAAATCACACTAAAATCATGTTATCATGTATAATGCTTACAACTTGTGACAATACATTTGAAACTGTATATTTTAATGTTTTTGGACTGGCCCCATTCACTTCCATTATAAACAGCTTACTGAAACCATGTTTTTTTTTTTCCACCCAATTTGGAATGCCCAATTCCCAGTGCGCTTTTAAGTTCTCATGGTCGCATAGTGATTCACCTCAATCCGGGTGGCGGAGGACGAATCCCAGTTGCCTCCGCGTCTGAGACCATCAACCCGCGCATCTTATCATGTGGCTTGTTGAGCGCGTTGCCACGGAGACATAGCGTGTGTTGAGGCATCTGTGCTCAACTCGCCACGCGCCCCACCGAGAACGAACTACATTATAGCAACCACGAGGAGGTTACCTCATGTGACTCTACCCTCCCTAGCAACCGGGCCAATTTGGTTGCTTAGGAGACCTGGCTGGAGTCACTCAGCATGCCCTGGGATTCGAACTAGCGAACTCCAGGGGTGGTAGCCAGCGTCTTTTACCACTGAGCTACCCAAGCCCCGAAACCGCAATTTTTAAATTATGAGGCACGAGTCTAAAATATTTTCTGTGGTAATCAACTTTGTGATTAACTTGTATTGAACTTGGAACATTCCTTTAAGATTGACTTTTGAGGATGGTCTTCTCTAATTAATGTCTTAATTCAAATCTTTAATGTTAAAATGTGTTTGTAAGTGATATGGTTAGGATGTAGTTGTATTATATTATTGATTTTATTACAATTATGTTAAGAACAGTAGAAGACTATTGGAGGTGCTCAAGTATAAGTGTCCAAGTTTTGTGCGTATGTGGGATAGTGGGTGAATCTAGGCAATTTTCCAGTATCACAATAACAACAAGCACTGTGACAGACTCAATCCAGATGAATTCTAAAGAACAAGAGGACCTTTTCTGGAATTGGACATTTCTGCTACACATGGGGGATCTGTTGATGCTCATTGAACCCACCCATGGGTTTGACTATATTTTGCTTAAATGAGTTCACATTTACTATATAGTGTGCTGTTCAAAATTGTTCATAATGTTGACAAATTATACATCTGTATAATTTGTCAACATTATTAACTCTTTTTTTTTTTTGATTAGACTATATAGTAAATGTGAACTCATTTAAGCAAAGTAAAGTCAAATACCCTTTGGATAATTTAAATGTTCTGCTCTAATTGGTAACACTGATTAGAGACTAGATGTGGTTTAAAACAATGTTTTAGCAGAAGATGAAGACCTAACACAAACACTATATTGTGTCAAACAAACACACCCACATACACATGCTGCAAACATGTTTGTTCTGCCTGTAAAGCAATGCATGTAAATTAAGATAAATTTATTAAGTATTAAAGTATACATCTATTTTGTTTTAGGCATTTACACTGGATGCAGTATGAGTTTTTGTTGATGCTTTGTGATCATGGTGATTTGGGCAGTGTATGTACAGTATCCTCTTCGTTAATGGTTAATCCTTTAAAATAAACTGTTAGTAATGACTGCTCTGTTTGTTACATGTAAACATTATAAAAAAAGAAAGCATTATGTAAAGTTCAGATTGCAGTTATTCCAATATAAACAAAATAAAATGTATGCAAAAGGCATTAGGGGTAATTCGGAACATTGCTCTTATGGGGCTTTTCCACTGCATGGTATGACTCGACTCTGCTCGCTTTTTGGGGGTTTTCCACAGTGGATAGTACCTGGTACTTTTTTAGTACCACCTCGGTTGAGGTTCCAAGTGAGCCGAGCTGATACTAAATGTGAAGTCAAAACCCTGCAGATCACTGATTGGTCAGAGAGAATTGTCACTACCAGTGTCATTGGATTTGCGATACGGGACATCTACCCGCTAGTTTTAAAGTTAGCAATAGTGATAGCAATATCATTTGTTCATGTGACTTTCGAATTGTAAAAAGAAATTGCTGAGCGCAAAAGCACGCTGTGGTCAATAAACGAGGTGCAGACGTTCCTCTCATTAGTAGCCGAGAAGAGGATCCAACAAGAGCTGGATGGGGCGATGCGAAGAGGCAGCGCAACTATGACGATCAGCCTTAATACCACCCACGTTGAGGCTGCACTAAACTGCAGTGGAAAAGCAAGCTCAGAAAAGTAAAGTGAGCAGAGTTGAGTCAAACCATAATGTGCAGTGGAAAAGTGCCATTAGAATAATGGTAGTTAAAATGACCAGTGTCCTGTTTAAACCAGGTATCAGTAATCAATGCAGTTAAAGGGATAGTTCACCCAAAAATTAAAATTTTCTCATTATTTACTCACAGTCATGCCATCCCAGATGTTTATGACTTCTGTTGAACACAAACAAAAATTTTAGAAGAATATTTCAACTGTGTAGGTCCAAGTGAATGGTGACCAGAACTTTGTAGCTCCACATAAAGGAAACATAAAAGTAATCCATATGACACCAGTGGTTAAATCCATATCTTCAGAATATGCGTGTAAACGTTCCAAATGGAGATATGATGGGTGTGGGTAAGAAACAGATCAATATTTAAGTAATTTTTACTGTAAATTTTCACTTTCAGATGTGAAAATTAAACTAAACATGTGACTTTCAGATGTAAAAGTGAAAATATTTAGAGTAAACGAAGGACTTTAATTTTGATTTGTGTCTCACCCACATCTTTCATATACTGTAGCTTTTGAAGATATAGATTTACTTAGAGAATTTTCATTTTTGGGTGAACTATCCCTTTAATAAAAGTTTAAAAAAGATCAAAGGAACTCTTGCATTTACACAGACCATGGATCTTGAGATATCCATATGCCAGAACATAATATAATACCACCTTTTAATGGGCTCTCAGAGGAGGGAAAATATCTGCATATGAATACATTTGCAGTAGATGCTGGGGGTGTTGTTGGAGTTCAGTTTTACAATGAAACATGACACATACAAGCTGCATTATCTGTCCACCAGGCCACTATGGCTTTCACACATTGACTTATTGGCTCATTGACCATCACTGCATCTTGCAGTCCCTGATCAATGTTCATGTCCATTTAGACTTGATCTTTTCTAGATTGTAAAAGGGGTAAATGGAACACTGTTGCCATTAAATACAGCTCTAGACAAAATTAAGAGACCACTCCAAATGTTTCTTAAATCAGCATCACTACATGTACGGCAGCCATTCCATTCCAGTGTCTGTTGAATTCCTACTTGAATTTTTGCACAAGGAATAGCATAAAGGCACCCAACAGTAATGCAAAAGGCTAGTAGAGAGCATGCCAAGACGCATGAAAGCTGGGATTGAAAATCAGGGTTATTCCACTAAATTTCTGAACTCTTCCTGAGTTAAAACATTAGTATTGTGTTGTTTAAAAATTAATATAAGCTTGTTTTCTTTGTATAATTCGAGGTGTGAAAACACTGCTTCTTTTTATTTTATTTTGACCAGTTGTCATTTTCTGCAAATGAATGTTTTAAATGACAATATTATTTATTTGGAATTTGGGAGAAATGTTGTCAGTAGTTTATAGCAGTGGTTCTCAAATTTATTTGGTCACGCCCCCGTTTGAAACAACAAAAACTTTTGAGCGAAAAGTGATCAAAATGTACAAGATTAACAGCATTTTCTTTCATCTTCATATCACGTAAAAAACACATCAGGGATCAGGGATGTGCACAGTATCCGTTTGTAATATTCAGATAACTTTGGGTATTCGTCGGGACTCAAAAAAAAAAAAAAAGTGTATTGCAATGGATATGCATCAAACACTACTCAAAATAGCAGGTAATAAAATCCACAGTGAGCAATGAGCACAATATATAGCACAATATATGTATCTTCAAATTATACAATTAAAATCAAACAAAGCTATTCAAACTGCCACTGCCTTCAACAGAATTATATATACAGTATGCCAACCGAACCTGAAATGTGCTCTGCCCAAACAGGTTCAGGTTCTAGCGAACACTAGTGTTGTCATGTGCTTGGAGTTAGACTGTTGTGGTTTATAAGCCTCTTCGGGATGCGTTTATTTATAAATGGTTTAGTATTTCACTTGTGGAATTATTGTCTGCACACCAGAACAAAAGGGAAAAACATTGGCTTACCTTTTATCAAATGCTGAAACTTTGCCACGTGAAAAACAATCTAGAGTCATGTGTAACAGTTCTTTGCTTCACATAAAGACTTCTTCAGAACATTTGTTCTGAAATGGAAAGCAGGTGTCTTCTAGATGAGTTTATAAAAATATAAGTTCTTTGATACGGTTTCTAAAAATGCAGTGGTCCTGCACGAGACTCAAAAAAAAAAAAAAAAAAAAAAAAAAAACAGTGTGGCGCAATGGACAAAGATGTCCGTCCACGCGTGTTAAGATAGAATTTTTTTTTAAAACAGTGCAGAGCCGCAGATGCATACAACAACATGTGTGAACAACCCCTAGCTTGCCCTATTCTTCCCTAAATGGACCCGAATCCAGACCCAAAACCTGATGGTTTGACAGGTCACGCCAGGCTCGGGTTGGTTTAAAGACCTCTATTGCTAACTTAATAGTGAGTGGTGGTGGTGGTGTAGTGGACTAAAGCACTGAACTGGTAAGCAAAAGGTTGTTGGTTCAATCCCCACAGCCACCACCATTGTGTCCTTGAGCAAGGCACTTAACTCCAGGTTGCTCCAGGGGGACTGTCCCTGTAATAAGGGCACTGTAAGTTGCTTTGGATAAAAGTGTCTGCCAAATGCATAAATGTAAATGTAGTGATTTTGATATTTGAATACAGGCACATTGAATGGTTAACCGAAAAAGGCTATTTGTGCTCATCCCTAGTATGGATGGTTGATGTGGCCACTCTCTGTCCCATAAAATATCAATGCTTATTTCATTTAGTTAGTGACAGCAGATGCTTTTCATCCAAAGTGACTTAAAGTATGCTAGTTATAGGGTGTGGTTCTCTTAGAGAAGCCTGAGGTGTAAGGTACATGTGGCACATTAACAGGCACAAACGGCTGAATTGTGATCACAGTAACTCTTATGTTACTTGGGATTAAACTTGAGCCCTCTGTATTACAAGGCTAGATCTTTAACCTTTCAGCTACTGCTATTCCAAATGTCCTTTATATGACACACAATCAGAGAACAAAGAGCTGTAATTACATGAGTCTGGAATGCTTGCTTCCTTTTTAGTTCTCTTGCAGTTGGCAATGTATTATGTTCATAAAATACATTTGTTTTATGAACATGTCTAGACAGTTGCAAGAGCAAAACACATCTGAAAGCGCAGAACTAAAATGAAGAGCTCTTGATATAAACACTGGAGAAAGACTTTATTACATGTTAATTTTTTGTTCTTTGAAGTACCCAAGTTTTATTAGAGTGTGCATCTTGATTGAAGTGTTGACAGTCTCATTCAAGTCCAACACTTTCAGGAATTACAGCGAAGAAGTCTCTTATTAAACTGAACCCAATGCTGTTGTGTTAGACGGTGAGTCATAGTCTATCTGCTCTGTATGCAAGTAGAGGTTGACAATCGTAATTCAGAGCTTTATGACATCACCGTTCTTTGGCATTACTGTTGATGCACATCTGTGTTATTTGATATATTGCTCAGTCAAATTTCTTGATTCTCCAACAGTCAAGTTCATGGGATTGATACCAATAACAGTGAAATTTTACTATTCTCTATCGTTTTCAAAACCACAGCAAAAACTAAAATGCTACGTAACGTATATCTTTAAAAGTTAAATATGAACAAATGAATTTAAAACAATGGCATGAAGCCATAACTAAGCCTTTTCAATGAAGAAAAGTCAGAAATAAATTTAAAGAATTAAGAAACAAACTACAAACAATAGAACAAATAGAAACAATATACAGAACAATGAACAGATAAAATGTAACTAAATGGCATTTGAATTTAAGGAACAACAGCATCACATTTTCAAGGAAATATTCAGAATTTAAGTCATCAGATGCAAAATGAAAGTGCATAAATTATGTATTTAATTACAAAGTACTAAAATGGCACTCGCACATGCTTATCAGGCTATCGTCACCTACAACAGTCTGCAGTTATAACCATTGAAAATCCTGAAGTAATTTGTCTGTTGTTATTTAAACTGTATTGTTGTTATTTAAACTCATTGTCAGAATGAGCTTTATTGCCAATGCTTACATATACAAGGAATTTGTCTTGGTGACAGAATCTTCCAGTGCACAAACAATAAAAAAATAAAAAGAGATAATAAAAATAAGTGAATAGAGATATAAAGCATACAGTATATAAAAATACACAATAAAATAAATAAATAAATATATATATATATACACACATACATATATATATATATATATACACATACATATGTACAAGTACTATCTGTTATGTACAGATGGTTCAAGGGAATGTAATTTGCAGAAGAGGTAGGATATGGTAAGTAAAGTATAATCCACGACTGTGTGCATTAAACAATTTTAAATGCATGACATGGAGGCAAATAACCACCCGACGCGAAGTGCATTTAAAATCATTTAATGCACACCTAATTGTGGATTATCCCGCTTATACCATGGTCACTTGCCAGAATTGATTAGTTACAGCTGTCATACATTTTTTTGCAGCACAAATTTTGACTGGAAAAACAAAAAATAAAGGTTAATTTAATTTAAGTGTTGTTAGATCTACAGCTCTGCCCATTGAGACACAGAGAAAAGGTAGTGCGACTACACACTTGGTCAAAACTGTGAATTTAAATGCACAATCCAGAAATAATCATATCTACAGAACGTAGAGGGGTTGACGCTCCAGAGAAAATTTAGTATTTAATTTTTATTCATTGTCATTTTCACGTAAATGTCGAAAAACTGACGTTACAAACATGGCAGTGACAGTAAAAGTTGCACTTACGATGAGGGGAAAACCATTCAAAACACTCTAGAACCTGTAGATTTTGACCTGAGACATTGGCTGCAAGAGTAACTGAATTAAGAATGAAATTGCAATTTGTCCATGAACGAATGTCCATGGCGCTTCACTGTGTGTCAGAAATGTGTGAGTGCAGGGGGCCTGTAGTGGCTATAGGTGGCACTTTTACAGTTTAAATTGTCCGGCAAGGCGATGCAAGACAATGAAAGATGCTTTTAATAGGTCCTGATTTCCTTCTCTCATCTTCCAAGCTGAATTCCATTATATTAGCTATGCTGATGAAAGTGGTAAGGAAATGTTTTTAGTTGCTATAGCTCACACTGCTTGCTCTTATGTTGCTAAGCTATAGTGATAGACCAATATGGGTTTTTTAACGGACGATGCCTATATCCAGAGAGCAGGGTAGCCGATAGACTGATACAATTCCGATGTATCACACAATTTAATATAGTAAATAACATAAACATATAAACTCTTACTTAGCACTATATTTACTACATTTTACACTAAATTTTAACTTTGTTAAAAAGAATAAAAAAAAAACGATATTGTATTTTAAATGGTAGATAGCAGTTTCTTCTGATTTCTGTTTAGTCATCAAATTTTATTAATTTATTTGCACATGAAGAAATTGTTAATATATTAGGAAGAAGGAAAAAACAGTGCACACAGTAGTCCAGCAACAATGGATGGCATGTCCATGTTAGAAATCGCATTTTCTCAAAAAAATACCAAATCAAACCAATTGTGTTACCAACAACTTTTACTTTGAAGTTGCTCTTACACACTCGTATGGATCCAGCATGAGCAGCAATCTTCTGACAATTTAAACAGCCTGGATTGCCTGCTTGGATTGTCATGGAGTGACGGTCATGATTTGTGAACAGAGGAAGATATTAGATGAGTGCTCAATGGGAAGAAAATGCTGGATTTTAGTGAGGTTAGTGAATTACATCTTTTTAAACAAGATATCTGCATATTTACAGATGGTATATAATAGACGTTTTATTGATATTTGTCTTTTATCCTTAGAAAAGTGACAGGGAACTTTTGAGGATAGACTTAGAATACATGCTTCAGAGGAAGATTTATAAGTGCTCCACAGGATGCTGGATCTGCTGAAGTTGTGTGAGGTTGGTTTATTACATCTGTTTAAATGAGATATGCACATATTTGCAGACAGTATTTGATATTAGTTTTATTGATATTTGCCTTTTCTATCATTAGACAAGACAGTTAAAAGTTACAGGGAACTGTTGAGGAGAGAGAGGGAGAATGAAACAAGCGATCACTTTAACATTATGAGCTCAAACATCTAATATGCGGACCGTTTAAATTACACTGTGTTGAACGCACGATGGCACGTAACAACATACGAACCGTGACTGGTCGTTTACATGTCTCAGTTGCTTCACATGCAAGCAGGCGATTCTCAACGACCTCATGAAACAAATAAGCCAAAGGGGAAAATGTATCGGCCGATAAGGTTATTCATACACGTATAACCCAACTAGTGGTCGACAGATGTGGGTTTTTTAATGGCAGATGCCGATATCCAGAGAGCAGAGTGGCCGATATAATGCCGATATTTCACACAATTTAATAGAGTAAATAACATACATAAAATTGCCAAAAAAATTTATTAACTTTTATTTTGCACTATATTTATTAAATTTTAGACAAAACTTTACTTTTGTAAAAATATATATGAAAAAATAATACTGTGTGTTATAATGTGTAATAGTGGTTTCTGTTTAGTCATCCAATTTTAGTAATTTAATTGCATAAAGGCATTGTTAATATATTAGGAAGATGGAAATAACAACAGTGCACACACTAGTCCAGCAACTACGGGGTGGCATGAGCGCAATCAGTGCATTAGCAATCGCTTTTTCTCACCAAAGACCAAATATAAACTAATTGTACATACAGTGCTCAGTGAATATAGCATTTACTTATAGCTCACATGAAGTGCTTTTACTTTGAAATTGCTCTCTTGCGTATCCAGTGAGCAGGAATGTCCTGACAACTTTCTGTTTAAACGACCCAGGTCGCCTGCTTTGAGTGTCATGGACTGACCATCATGCAACATTTGGGAGTCAAAGGAAAAGAGTGTTTATTCCGGCTGATAGAATACATGCTTCTATCATATACATGCTCAATCTGAAGTAAAAGCGCTTCATGTGCGCTGTAAGTAAATGTCATAGTCACTGTGCAGTGTGAGTAAATGTAATGGCACGTAACAACAAAACGACTGTGATTGGTCATTTACATGTCTCAGACGGGTACTTCACATGCAAGCAGGCAATTCTCTGAGCCCCCTTGGCTTGAGAAACTAATCGGCCAAACACAGAAATTTATCGGCCGATGCCCATAATTTAAAAGTTCCGAATATTGGCGAATTTATCAGCCTCTACATATATCAGTCGACCACAAAACCCAACCCCCAGAAACCGTTAAAATATTTAACTGGAATAATACTTTGTGTCATCTATCTAATGTTTCATGTTATGTTTGTTACTTGTGCACTTCCTTTTTTTTTTTCCTTGAACAGAAATGTTTGTGCTATTTTTAAAGTATTCACTTAATTAGTTCCTGTAGTGCAGTGGTTCTCTACCCTGTTTCTAGAGGCCCTCCAACACTACACATTGTGGATATCTCGCTGATCGAACACACCTGATTCAGCTCATATATATACACACATACATACATACACACACTACCGGTCAAAAGTTTTGAAACACTTGCTCATTCTTTATTATAATTTTTTTTCACATTTTAGAATAACAGTAAAGTCATCAATACTATGGAACAACATAAATGGAACTATGGGAATTATGTTGTGATTAAACAAAATCCAAAATAAATCAAAACTGTGTTATATTTTAGCATCTTCAAAGTAGTCACCCTTTGCCTAGAATTTGCAGACATGTACTCTTGACATTTTCTCAACCAACTTCTTGAGGTATCACCCTGGGATGCTTTTTAAACAGTATTGAAGGAGTTCCCATCTATGTTGGGCACTTATTGGCTGCTTTTCTTTATTATTTGGTCCAAGTCATCAATTTCAAAAACTTTTTTTAATTAAATTTTAGATTTATAATGAAATAAATTAATATGGTGGCACAATTATATTTTTGTCTACAAAACTAATTTCAAACATTTAAGCATACACCTTCAGATCAAAAGATTTTTAAGATCATGGGAAACATTTCGGCCAAGTGTTTCAAAACTTTTGACCGGTTGTGTGTGTGTGTGTGTGTGTGTGTGTGTGTGTGTGTGTGTGTATATATATATATATATATATATATATATATAAAACGAGTGGGGTCCGAGTTGGGGTGGCAAGTGAGGTTGCAACGCTCCCTTCTAGCCCCGCCCTGCCCCTGCTGAGCTGCAATGGAGAAAGAGTGCATTTAAGAGTTCACAGCCATTTATACACACACTGATCTGTGGCTCTGCAGATGGATACTATTGGACACACTGCATGAAAATCAAGCATTAGTTGTGTGTGTTGCATTTGTGTGTGTGTTCGTGTGCGTGCCTGTGTGTATGAAGTACAGAGAGGCACTTCTTATTCATACTGTGGCTTGCAGCGCATGCAACTGTATATTATTTTTATTAAATTACATCCTTCTGCTGTTTAATGATCACACTTGTCCGTATAGAGGCCTTTTCATTATTCTTTTCAAATGGTCTTTGATTAAATCTCAAAACTCTCACATTACATTTTGCTAATGTCAGCATACTTTAAAGTGGTAACGAAATTAACAACAAGATGATATCGTACCATTTTAATTTTTTTGGTATTGCAATATTTCGTTAGTATACCGTGCAACCCTAGTTGGGAACCACTGCTTTAGTGAAAAGTAGAACGTATTTAGTATGTTTGTTGTTTGTTTAAATAGTATTGACTTCATACTGAAGTATTTGTACTTTTGACATCCCTACAAGTTCACAAATTAAGGGCCAAGCACTGAAGGTGCGTAGCACACTGAACTCTAGAACAGAAAGTCATGGGTCCAAATCCGTCCTGGTGCACTCTGATCTGTGCTTGATCTGTGAGATCTTTGGGTTGTGTTTAGTGTTGTGCAGTGGTTGCTATGCTGGTGCTTGGCCCTGTAATGGCCGCTTGCAGCTATATTTTTATTTGGATTTGTGCAGCCTATATTTTCACACTTGGAAGAAATGCCCTCCAAGCCCAGTATTTCTGTGGCCGGCAAAGCATGAAGCTGCCGAGCCGTCCATTACCGGGACTGAGGGATGGATGCCTCACATACAGACCTGTGTGTGACAGCGCTGCGCTGCTTTACACTGTTCTCTGTGGTGCTGTCTAATGGGCTGTCAGGTGTCAGGGGCAGCCACTGCATAACACCAGACAGACTCTGGCTCAGGGCAGACAGGGAGTGTAATTTCAGATGACAGGCAAACACTGAAGTTCTGGGCCAGACCTCCAAGCATCAGGAGGGTAAGTTTATCTTGGTTGGCTGTTATCAGGGGGACTTTGGCTTTTGAGGAAGCTGGATGAATTTCTAGTAGAAGTACACAAAGCAAGTGTAATTGAGTCTAACAGAAAGCTTGTAAACCCCTGAGCTGGGTATGATCAGGTAATTGCTAGTTCTTCAGTGCAGAAAACAGATTTGATTAGATTGCCGTAGATTACTTCTGTACAGTGTTGGCAAATCTTTTAACAAAGGCACGGCACCTTCACAGTTACTGGACTGGGAGTGTTATACTTATGTTGATGTGTACACAAAGCTTGAATTACTTTACTGACCTGTTTGATATGTGCACGTTCTTACTTGGAAGTTAGGCAGTTTAAAACTTCAGTGCATTAAATACTTCACAGGTAAGAGGTACTCATCTTTATTTTCTCTTATCATTTGATACTTGATGGATGCAAGCCAAAAGATAAGGTTATTCAGAACAAGTGAATAAGTTTTGCATCACTGCAAAAACATTTTCACATTCTAAACCAAAGACTCAAAACCATATAATTAATATTATGAAAAGGATAGTTTATACTCTAAATTCTGATTGGATGAGCAATATTCTAAGCCATTGTATAATAGGGCTGAAATGATTAGTTGATATTATCGTCATCGTCGTCAATAAAAAAAATTGTCAACCAAATTTTTTGTTGTCGAATAGTCGTTTGATCTCATTTAACTTAACATGAGATCACATTCAACTCTAATGATGACACACGAGAGCAGCACTGCAGTTTGCGCCTGACTGAGGAGAGGAAGAATTACACAGCTCACATTCCAGATGCATTCTAAACTCTCCAAACAGCTTCAGGTGATGTAGATTGCAAAGTATGAGGAAATTATACAAAAAATACCAAATAAGTAAATACAAAAGCACTGTCGTTATGGAATAAGCGGAGCTGGAGCTGACGCTCCGCTGAAGCAAAACTTGCGTGTCGAGCCTCTTTAAAGGAAATGCCCCGGCGTTATGTCTTTAATGCAGGTACAGTACTGTGCAAAAGTTTTAGGCACTTGTGAAAAATTTTGCATAGTGAGGATGTCTTCAAAAATAATGACATAAATAGTTTTTTATTTATCACTTAAATGTCATACAAAGTCCAGTAAACATAAAAAAGCTATTTTTATTCGGTGTGACAACCTTTGCCTTTAAAACAGCACCACTTCTCCTAGGTACACCTGGACACAGTTTTTCTTGGTTGTTGGCAGATAGGATGTTCCAAGCTTCTTGAATAATTCACCACAGTTCTTCTGTCTATTTAGGCTGTCTCAATTGCTTCTGTCTCAATATGTAATCTCAGACAGACATGATGTTCAGTTGGGAGCTTTGTGGGTGCCATGACATCTGTTGCAGGGCTCCCTGTTCTTCTATTCTAATCTTTTCTATTTGCAAAATTAATGTTTGGGAGTCTAACATTTATATTTCCAGTTGACACACTAAAGCTGAAGATACAAATAACCATCTTAAGACAAATGCTTTTGTGAGACATCTTATGTGCCTAAGACTTTTGCACAGTACTGTGTACATGTGTGTGTGTGTGTGTGTGTGTATATAAAATTGACACATATTTACTAGTGGTCTGTAGACCCTGCTTTTCATTTAAAGAATTGTACCTCACAGAGCAGTGGTCTTGAGGTGTGCACATGTGCTTTGACATATTGAACTGTGGCACTCTTATTATAGGCAGTGTGAGTTTGCATTTTGACATCTTTTCCTGTCCTATAAATAACAAAAAGGTAAAAAAAAAAAAAAAAAATAGCACCCTGCTATTAGTGAACATTTGTAATGATGTTATGACACAATTCTTTCAGCCCTTTTAATCCTGATCTTTATTACCCCAAAAATAAATTTTGATCTATAAGCAGGATTAAGAGCAACATTATCTTCACTTGCCATGCTCTAGATGATAGTCAGTGCTTTGTGAAAATCACTTGAAGACCTTGTTGCACACAGGGAGCTATTGAGAAAGCATTCATCCTGCTGTCAGTGGAGGTAGAAGGATGTCTTTAAGATTTAGAGCTTGAGGTCATTTGTCAGAGACAATGCTGGGATGGTTGTTTTGTACTTCCCTGGAACATTCCTCAGCACTGTGTTTTTGTCACAAGCTCTCATTTCAGCTCTTACTCCAGGAACCCTTCTCATCCAGTTACCCTGCTTTGTCATCTGTCACTCTTTAATTTAATAGAAAGCTACAAAACTTACCTGCTCTTTGTTTTTGGGAACAGTGTCTATTTTTAAAGTATTTAGTTGGGAAGTCGTTGTCTGGAGTCAGCATTTAATTTATATTGGCATGTTTTAATTTACTGATTACATGATTTAATATCAGAATTATGTGTTTTAGGGCTACACAATTAATCTAAATGAAGTAGAAATCGAGATATGACTTGTGTGATTATTAAACCGCAAAGGCTGCAATTTAATTTAATAAATAAATAGTCTGTTCATGCTGCTCAGTTTATGTGCACTGCTCTGTCCTGTCTGTGATGTGTTTGTGCAGTATTATAGTGTTTTCAGAGCAATTCTGTGCTCTACATCTCTATGGCTGCATGCAATAGTGCACAGATCCGATCTATTGTCCATATCCAATTTTGTTTGTCCTGCTTGTTTACATTCACTTTATGTCATAACCGACTTGTGTTTACATTAACCGCCAATACTAGGCTGCTATTCAGCACTATTTAGCATTGTTAGAAATATGAACGGCAACAAACATGCCATTATTTTACTTGCAGTTTTTCTTGGAAATATCGATAAACATACAAGAATACAATTCATTCTTCAAAGACACCTCCCTTCACGGTTCACACATAAGAATTCCCGTGCATGCATTCATTAAACTTACCCGTGTGATTAGTTTGACCACATTTCTATGCACAACAAAGATTAAGTTATTTATTCTGGTTAAGCCTTTATTTCAAAAGAAGTTTAAATGCTCAACAGATTGTACATCCATTCAGAATATTCCTGTACACATAACAAATAATCTAAAACATGCTCGCTCTTTTACTGCTACTCCCTTTTGGAAATATTCAAGTCAAGTCATTTTTATTTGTATAGTGCTTTTCTCTAAACACATTGTTCCAAAGCAGCTTTACAGAAAGTTATGATGTAACAGAAAATGATGCTGTAATGTCTTAAAGTCCTCATTGAGCAGTTTAAATGAATAATGCAATTAATAGTAAATTAGGTACAGGAATATATTGCTATTGCTTAATAATAATAATAATTATAATAATTATTATAAAATTCAAGTTGACTGGGTTACCAACATTTTTTTATGATGAATAGTGGGCTGAGACTCTTATCACAAGTGAACAAAAACAGCTACACAGTTGACGGGTACAATGTGAATACGAATGTGAATTTTTTCTGTTTCACTGTTTTATTCATTTATTTGTTTGTGGCTGAAATGAAAAGGTCCAAGTTTAGTTCTTTTGACTGAAGTGCGAATCCTCAAAGAGTAGCTTTTTTTATTGGCTGTAGAACATGGGCAAAGCATTACCAAATTTTGGTCAAAAGGAATACTTTTATTTTTTGTTTTATCATATCGCAGTTCAAATTTCAATTTCAAAATAATTGCAATATGACTTTTTTGTCAATCATGCAGTTCTAATGTGTTTTTTTTAAAGCAAGAGTGCTGTTTTACTGAATATCAGGATTGGATCGCTTTCAGCACAATTTATTTATTGGATATAGCATTGAGTACAACAGCATCCCTGCTAACACACGACGTAACAGTTAATTTATTCGTCCTTTTTGGTAATTTCATGACTTATTAAAAGGCAACGTCACATGCCCATAATTTCATTACCATTATAGGACCAATTCTCTACGTCGTCTTTATGTCCCCCTAATGTTGCAAGCTTACCCAGAATGGTCCAGTTACATAAAATATACGAACAATTTTGGTAATTCAGTGACTTTCTGACAACGTAACTGCAACATCATGGGCCCATAATTTCATTACCGTTAAATTACCAATTCACAAAGTCGTCTTTACATCATCCTCCTGTCCGGAGCATTCCCAGAATGATCCAGTAATGCAGTGTTTCCCAACCACTGTGCCGCGGCAAACTAGTATGCAGTGAAAGATTGCCAGATGTGCAGTGGAAAATTATAAAATTCCACAAAATACATAAAATGCGTGAAAGAAAATAATAATTTCAGGGATCCGAACACCTCACCTTTCGGAGAAATTTGCCGTTTTGAAACCATAATCGGTCACTTTTGTGATTGTGAAGAGCAATGATTAATGTGCAAAAGTGACTGATATTTATACGCGTTAAGGGTCTTTCACATGACTTGCGTCAGCGCTGCAGAATACGTTGAAGTCTTTGAAGTGACGCCACTTTACACCAAAGTGTTTTTCATACACACATTTTTGCTTCACCAATAATGTCTTTGAGAGTATTAAGCAACAATAAATATTTAAAAACTGTCCATTGAATGTCTCATAATGTCTTTTAATTAAATATTACCTTATCGTTTACGAATATCAGAGACCCCACTTATTAAACTAATTTAAATTCACCAAGAAAACGCTTAGACCTAAACATAAACGAGTCCTTTTATTACTTTCTGTTATCAAAGCAACTGCAAGCTTTTTTCTCTCTTCCAAATACATGTTTTCAATGTTTACTATGCACACCTCCCACTTTTTTACGTGGCAAACTCATAAAATCGCCCCTCTGTGATGCTTTCTTGTCATGTGGAGGGCAATGCGGTGCTTGACTCTGGCGTTGAATGGAGCATTGATGACTTGACTCAACTCATGTGAAATGTGCTTTACAATGACGAAAGAACATTATTGAAACTCAAAATTATTATTATTTGTCTATTATTGTGGACTTTTCTGATAAAAGCCATGCTCAGCAGTTTAAATAGGCTACTGTAGAAAAATGATACCGTAGATCTGCTTTGTGTTTATAATTCTTATCAAGTCAGTAGATTTTTAGCCATGCAAGTTTTAATAAAGAAGAAGGTAAGGACGTTATTGAAACTCATTATTGTTGTCTTTTTGGATGAAAAATAATGCTCAAACTGAAGGAAGACTATAGATCTGCTTTGTTCTTTTAATGCTTAAACACTATAAAGTCTCTTGGTAGATTTCGGTCGTGAGCGACTCAAAATGATTCACTGACTCACTCATACCACTTAAGATGCTCATTTATCGCCACCTAGTGACATTTCCAGAAGGGGTCACTGTACTAATCAGTTAATAAAATTGAAGAAATTTGTGAAACAGAAGCAAGCCTCACCAAAATACTCTTTATTTTGCAGCTAATTCTTCACAATTGTAAACTTGAATAAAATCGAATCACTAAAATATCTGGAATTGGTGCATTTAGCTTATTCTTTAAAAAAAATATCCCCAGAAAAAATGTTCGTGGACCAGTGATTGTCTTACCTTTTTCACCCCTCATGAGTTTGCATCCCTATAAATTCATTACCCATTTAGTGCTCTTGCCACCTGTGACCTCACACAGCGTAGCCTACCTGTGTGACTTTTTTTTTTTAACTTTAAT
This sequence comes from Myxocyprinus asiaticus, assembly GCF_019703515.2. Classification (NCBI taxonomy): domain Eukaryota; kingdom Metazoa; phylum Chordata; class Actinopteri; order Cypriniformes; family Catostomidae; genus Myxocyprinus; species Myxocyprinus asiaticus. Next base: position 13,825,068 of record NC_059353.1, read on the forward strand.
AGCCGAATTTCAAACATTACAAGTAAACACGCTACTAAGATGGACAGAAAACATGGACAAGTTCTTGAAAAGGAAAAATATTGACGATGGTTAGCCTATGTGGGATAGTGGTGTGCCGTAGAATATTTTAGTAGTAAAAAGTGTGCCGTGGCAGAAAAAGGTTGGGAAACACTGCAGTAATGTAATGTATTTGTAATATTTGGGTAATTCTGTGACTTATTGGCAACATAACTGCAACGTCATAGGTCTGTAATATAATTACCACTTCACCTTCTAATTCCAATTCCACTTTAAGTTCTCCTTTGTGATCCAAAAAAAAAAAGTCCAATTGCATTGCATTACTATGACAGATTTGTGTCAGATGACAAAATGTGTCATTATAAAACAAAATATTTACATACTAATTAGTATTTCATGCATTATTTGCTTTTGTATCTGTTTGCTTTACAGTCTCAGATGATTATTTGTACATTAAATATTCTGAATCCTCTGCACAATATAAGAGCTGCATGTCAAATAAAAAAAAAAAAAAAAAAAAAAAAGCAATGATTTGAATTAGATCTGTTGGGAGACATCCTCAAAATCAGGGGCATAGCAGTCATTTTAAAAGAGTGTGTGTGTGTGTGTGGGGGGGGGGGGGGGGGGGCAGCTGTCAGTAGGTGGCTTGCACAGACCCAGTGCAGCATTAATATATTACAGTATGTATTAATATATAAGTATTATTTTTAATATTTGTAGTATTTTAAAGATTCAAGTATTGCAAAATAATTGCAAAATTAAATAAAGAGCATCTTGTGGAGCACTTGCTTCTGTTTCACACATGGCAAAAGACTGAGCACAAGCTGGTCTTGAATAAATTATTTAATCAATTACAATAATGACAAATGTGCATGTGCACAATTACGTTTTTTACTCTGTGCTTGTGCATTGTGGGATTTAAATGTATGCAAGTGACTCGAGTGTTTTGACTACGTTCACCAAAATTAGTTCAGATCCATTTAATGATTCAGTGACCATTTCTAGTGTTGCCAAAAGATGGTGCCATATGAATGTCTTCTGTGAAATTTGTTAGTCACTGAATCATCAATCAAAAGAACATTTTAATCCTTTAAAATTTGTGTCTACAGACCTACAAAGAGACTTTAGTAGAGGTTTTAAGCATTATAAGAACAAAGCAAATCTATCATTTACCAACAGTGTGTGAGCTGCTGAGCATAACTTTTATCGAATCACAACAATAGTCTTATAATTATGAGTTTCAATAATGTCCGTACGTTTTCATGTATAAAAAAGCATGTCTACAAATCAGTTCAATTCAGTAAAATGCATAAGTGTTCTAAGAACTAGATCTATCTTTTTTCTTACAGTTTGTCGATTTCACAGCAACATATGGGGCTTATTTGGAATTACTAACGACTCGTTTCAGGTTTTCAGAATCGGTTCTTTTGGGAGTCAATAACTCCATTTGTCGTGCACTTTGATTTTTGAAACTTTTGCAATTTTTGACTTTTTTTACATTCACAAACAGCTATAACACACTACATGAAAGGTAATATTTGAAAAACCATAATAGGTGCTCTTTAATTTAGATCAACATCAATGGCGGTAAAAAACATGGATAAATGAGCATTGTTGAAAGCAATTTTGTAGAAATGAAAGGAGCCGTGTTGATTGTCTGATTGACGGCAAATTACGTAAGGGTTGTTTTGGCTCATGAAACTCACCTGTGATTGGCTGGATGGGCATCCGTCTGCCCAAAGTAACAAAACGCAAAGAAAACTGTATACAGATCCACCATTTTGACTCGGTATGGGTTTAGCTTGGAAAAGTGCTGGGGACAAAAATCACCTTTTTAAAGAGTGCGGGGGACGTGTCCCCACATTATTGCAGCTGCTACGCCCTTGCACAAAATGTGCATAAATCTAATGCCTACATATTACTCAATAACAAATTGAAACCACATTAACTTTGCTCTGTGTTTTGATGACCAGAATTTGTTTTTTAAAATTTATAAAACGCCTCCTGTCGCAACATAGAAAAATAAAATATCTCTGAAGATAGAATGTATTGCTTTTCGCAAAGTTAAAACACATTTAACATGATACGCATAAAAAATGAACTTTTAATATAGTGATGGGTGGTGAATACATAATACATACTAAAATATAACAGCACACTCCATCTGCACTCAGCGCATGCACAACAGAACTGCATCTGACAGAACCATTTGTGTTTCTGTGGTAAGACACTTTTTATTTCACAACGCAGTATAAAAATGTCTCAAGTTATGAACATAACACTAGAATATTTCCATAAAGCCTGATAGAATCTCGTCTGATAGCCAGGGCCGCATTAACGCATGGGCTTACCTAGACTTAAATCCCGGGGCCTGCCGTGGTATTTTCCCGTCAACTTTCGCGGTAAAGACGCTGATGTAAACACAGAGGTTGCGCAATGGCTAAACCCGTCAGTGTAGTGCATGATCAAGTGAAAACGTTCCACTCTTAATACCTTAATGCGGCCCTGCTGACAGCAGATAAACAGAACAACATGTATTTCTGCGGCACTTTTTTTTTTTTTTACTTCTGCCGCGTCTGACAGGAGAGTTCGTTTTTCTGAGGTAAAAAAAGCACTTATTACTTCACAACAAATAAGCAACTTTTATTACAAATGTGCTGAAATATTGTGTATAAAGGTCCCTTGAAATTTGGGATGACGCTAAATACATAAAACCAGTTTTTATATAGTACTGTTAACAGTGGAGTTGCCATGGCAACCGGACCAAACCCAAACTGCAGAAGACAGCAGGTGCACCGTAGTATCAAAGTTCAACAACCACATCAGATTGGTTAAGTAATATTATTACCTTCTAGTTGAAGTTCTGTTAATATTTTTGCATCTGTGATTATTTGGCAGCTTTAATCGCCTAAAATGTCCACTAACATTGTGACAAATGTTTATAATGGAAGTGTCCAGGATAAGCTTTTATGTGTGTAAATATGTTTGATGCTATTTGTTAAAATAAATGTATACATAATATAGTATAAATGTGAATCTATATATTTGTCTCTCTGTCTGTCTGTCTGTCTGTATTATTGTTAATTTTACATTTCTTTGCTAACTGATTAATTTTACATTTGCCGGGTACGGCTCGGGACCCACTCGGGATATTTTCTTTTTCTATGTTGCGACTGGAGGCGTTTTATAAATTTTAAAAAACAAATTCTGGTCATCAAAACACATAGCAAAGGAACAGTGTCATGCTCCTTTCCTCCGTAGTGCTAGGGTCATCTCCTTGGGCAAGCGAGAACAACCCTCAAGCCCCCCCCCCCACTAGGGTTACAGCAAAAAGTTTTTTCCATCACTCTTGTAAAGACCTGGAATAAAAGATCCTTATTATCCCATTTCTGTTATAAGAACTAAGGAAAAGGACGACTCGATTGCCGTGAGTTGCGACCCGTGTCGGTGGAGGAAGAGATCATGGTCCCTGAGAAATGTGGTTTGCTGCGGCTTCCACTATATCAACATGGTACTTTGGCTCCTACTTCACCTAGGCAGGAGGTTGGAATGGCTCGATCCAATCAATCGGCTGGTCAAGACATGCCCTGGGAAAACTCTGTGATAGCTGAACATCAGATTTCTCTCAGATTCCCAGTAGGCGTCAATCAAGTAAATTGAGCAACTTGTTGCTCATTTTGCTTGAGTATATCATCCCTGTATCCCTGATGCATAATCTGCTGGAGATCCGTGGTGCTTTGCATCCCTTACTTTTGGGCTCCAAGGTGGGTGGGGAGCAGAGATGACGAAACTAAAAACCCAAAACATGGCTACAAAACACACCTCAAAAAAACGTTTCTTGGACCTGGATACCGACAATACCTCAGAAAATAGACGTGCACTTGTGCCGAGTAATGATGACTGGCCAAAATTCATCATCATTGAAGCTGCTGCTCCAGGTTCTCCAGTCATCAAGCTTTCCCCTTTCGCTATGCAAAAAGGTATTGCAGGAATAGCGGGAACAGTAGTGGAAGTGAAAAAACTACGATCTGGACAGATTGTTGTGGAATGTAGTAAAAAGGCCAATGCTGAAAATCTACTACATACCAGCATGTTAGCTGGAGTTCAAATAAAAGACATCTCCTCATCCAACTTTGAACTACAGTAAAGGAGTAATCCGAACTAGAGAGTTGGATGATGTGGATGAAGAAGAAATAATGCATGAGCTCAAGACCCAAGGAGTAATGAACGTCACAAGAATAATAATCAAGAGAGAAGAGCGAACGATTAAAACTGGTACGTAAATCCTCACCTTTAATAAACCACTAATCCCAGATAAACTTTGAATTGGATACTTAAGTGTTCCAGTGGACTTATTTGTACCCAACCCTCTGCGGTGTTTCAACTATCAAAAATACGGCCATGGATCTAATGGCTGCAACAACAAACATACCTGTTATAACTGTGGTGAGGTAGGCCACGACAAAGGGAGCTGTGAAAAAACATCAAAATGTTGTAATTGCTCAGGTGACCATTCAGCTGCATCAAAACAGTGTTCCATGTGGATCAAAGAAAAGTAAATACAGAAGATCAGGTGTACTAAGAGAATCAGTTACCTCGAAGTAAAGAAAATGGTGGATGTCGTCCCTGATTTTACACTGAATAAAATCTTCGACTTTGTTGCAAAAAAAGCTGTGAGAACAATAGACTGCCAGACAGATATCACCAGGATACATAAAGACAGACCCCAAACCGATTAACCATAGTAATATTCATCCAAAGATGTAGAACACAGGAACCCAGAGCGAAACTCTTCTAAATGACATTCACTCCAGTCAGAGCTCAATAACAGGAAACCAAAAGGCAAATAAAAACAACGGTAAGGCAAGTTCTTCACAGTCAAAAGTATCCCAAGATGAAGCCTCAAAGACAAAACAAATAAAAGATGTGGAAATGAAAGAAAATGAATATCATAGTAGAAGTCCATCCCCAAAAGGCAGATCCAAGAAAACTGTCCCTGTTCTCCCTAATAGGTAATGCAAAATTATATCATCCAATGGAACTGTCGTGGTATCGGGGCAAATTTTACGGATCTGCAGCATCTAACAGCAATTATTAACCCTCTAGCCATATGTCTTCAAGAAACACAATTACCACCAGACGGTACTCTCTCTTTTAAAATCTTTACAAGTTTTAACACTTTTGGTCCCAGTGATAAGCGGGCTTTCGGTGGTACAACCATTTTAATAAGAAAAGATGTGATCCATAGTCATATAAATATTAATAGCAACCTACAGGCAACAGCAGTACGCCTGACTTTGCAGAAAACCATTACAGTCGTCTCTATCTACATTCCTCCAAATTTTAACTTGACACACATGGACCTAGATCACCTTATCGCTCAGCTCCCATCTCCTTTTATACTCATGGGAGATTTTAATAGTCATAACACTTTGTGGGGCAGTAATCACTGTAACAAAAGGAAAGATGATTGAAGATTTTATAGATAACCACACCTTATGTCTTTTAAATAATGGACCGAATACCTATTTACATCCAGGACATGGAACGTACTCTGCAATCGACCTAACAATTTGTCAGTCTGAATTATTTTTAGACCTCTCATGGAAAATTTGGCATGACCTCTGTGGAAGTGATCATTTCCCAATCATTGTAACCATCAAAGGCAGAGAGGAAGAAACAAATGTACAAATACATTAAAAAAGCAAATTGTTATCAATTTCAAACCCTCTGTCATGAGAAACTGACACGGTTTCCAGAAGACAGCCCAGATGCTATGCTAAATTTCACTGAAACGCTCGTATCTATAGCTAATGATACAGTCCCAAGAACATCTTTAAACATAAAACATAGACGACTTCCATGGTTTAATGATACATGTAAGGAAGCTATAAAAGAGAGGAAAAAACTGAAAGACTGTTCTTCAGACATCCATTAACTGAAAATCTTATCAAACTCGAGATGAGTAGAGCATGAGCAAGACGAATTATAAATGAAGTAAAAAAGGAAAGCTGGAGAGGATTCGTTTTCCAACATGACAATACTCCATACAAATTATGGAACCTGACACGGAAAATGAAGGGAAAAAACAACGTTCCTCAAATACAACACGTCAAACAGCACGGCACACTCTTGACTTCAAAACAAGAAATTGCAAACATTCTAGCAAAATTTTTCGAAAACAGTTAATCTATTGAGAACTGCCTTCCTGCTTTTTGAACTTTTCTTGCTCAACATGAAAAAGAAGAGATTAACTTCGGCTCCAGTAACACAGAGCCATACAACCAACCTTTTTCTATGGAAGAACTTCAGCGAGCCATTAAAAAATCACACGACACAGCTGTTGGACCAGATAAAATCCACTATCAATTTTTAAAGAATCAACCCCAACTTTCCCTGAAAATGCTCCTTAGAATTTTTAACTCCATCTGGATATTGGGAAAAATCCCATCTGCCTGGCATGAAGCAGAAATAATACCTATTCCAAAGCCAGGAAAAGACCATAACGACCCCATAAACTACTGTCCTATAGCTTTAACCAGTTGTTTATGCAAAACAATGGAGAGGATGTTCAATGATCGCCTGGTCAGGATACTGAAATCTAAACACCACATAAGTAACGCCCAATGTGGTTTCAGGAAATGTCGAAGCACTATAGATCACCTTATTTGTCTTGAAAGCTATATTCGTGATGCCTTTTCTGGTAAAGAACACGTTGTAGCTGTCTTCTTTGATTTGGAGAAAGCCTATGACACATGGAAACATGGAATTTTAAAGGATTTGTACCAAATGAATTTTAGAGGTCGACTGCCAATCTTCATTGAAAGTTTTTTATCGAACAGACTTTTTAGAGTTAAAATAGCAAACACCTTGTCTAACCTACAATCTCCGGTAATGAACAAGCAGAGCTGCCAGAGAAGCACTATCTACTGAACCAGTAAAATGCCCTATACCTTCCACAGGTCTGAAACCAACTCTAAATATATATATCAAAAACAAATGGCAGTCGGAGTGGGATCAATATTTGAACAACAAATTACGAGAAATAAATCTTGTTGTTGGAACAAGATATGTGTTCCCTTTTAATAATCGCTGGGATCAAGTCATTTATACACGATGCCGGATAGGACATACAAGATTCACACACCAATTTTTACTATCAGGAGAAAATTCACCAAAGTGCTAATCTTGTCAGAACCCACTATCCATTAAACATATTTTACTGGACTGTCATACCTCTTCACATCTGAGGAACCTATATTATTCAGCTGATTCTTTTGAAAAGGTTTTTAATCAAGTGAATCCAAATTTAGTTTTAAGGTTTTTAGGAAAAATGAATCTTAAACACCTCATTTAACTTATTTAACTATTTTAAATAACTAAACCTGGTTCCGGCCATGAATATAACCAAAGAAGCTGGCATGGCATAAAAAATTAAACAAACAAACATTTTACATTTGTGCTATAATTTAATATAATTATTTATTTTAAAAAATATGTAGATTTTCTGAAGAATATATTGTAATGAAGTCATTAACCATTTTTATATATCCTTAAAACTGCTTTAAATTACATTAACAAATGTAATTCAAGGCATTAGGTGTTAAGCTGGCCTAAGCACAAAAGTAATTTAGGCTTGTAATTTCATTGCAATTCTGTGGCAATATGTCTCAATTTATTTCTCTGTTCTCTGTCAAAATAAATAAAGTACTTTAACTTTGAGTCTGCATTCGTTACTCATACGCACAACTGTTTAAATAGCCTTTAAATTAATGTTAGGCAAATGAGGACATAAATGAGGTTAGACTACTGCGTGTCCGCCCATAGAATAATCATTAAAAGCAAAAATTACCAACTGGTTACCAACAAACAACTGTTGATCCTCGATGTTGCCACAACATCGTCATGATGGACTGGCACTGTTCCAAAGTTACGTTGTGGCTACGAATCCAGGAATTTACTTATTTAAATTACTTTATTATAACTTACAACATCATATTATTATTTTTTTAAGTCACAGGCACTAATAATTTCCTGGTGCTGTTAACTGTCACGTTGTGGTAGTGAGCTGGAACTGATTACCTAACTCGTGGAACACTACAGAAGTGTCATTCAACCAGACTTCCTTAACACAGGGACCAGGAAAAGGCCTGGGTCCATAACTTGAAGGGCCCTGTATCAAAAGAAGGGCCTAAGCCGACTATACTTTCTGTGGAAGTTTTAGTTTGGAATCTTTGCTGTTGAAAGTGATTAGCCTGTTGTCACCAATACCATTGTCTTTACCATAGTATGTTCTGGAAGCTGCATGAAAGAGACCTGAATAAACTTTAACAAAATCATCAGGAAGTCTGGCCGTTATCTGACACTCTCTTGGCACACTGGAGGCAATACTCCCCAATCTGCACTCTGTCATGGAGAACGAATGCCACCTCTTACTTTGCATACGGCTCACAAAACATTCAGCAGTAAACTGATTGCACAATGCATAAAAAGAGACAAGAAGTCCTTTGTTCCATCAGCCATCAGGTTGTACAACACATTAATCAGCTAAATATGTGAACAATCTGTCTGACCATTACTTTATCTAATCTTAATTTTTCGGATTTCTCTATTTTCCATTGGCGTATCCACTTGATATCGTAGTGTTCTTTTTCTTTATTTTACATTTTGTCTTTCAATTTAACACATTAATTTAGTACAGTTAATTATAAAAAGTAAGCTTGCACCCTTTTCTCCACAACATGGTGTTCATTTTTCAGATTTTTATTTTTTTATTTTTTAAAGAAATTGTACTTTATTGAAATTGTGCTTAAATCGTATTGTTTTACTCTGTTATTTTTTTTTATTTTTTTTATTTATTTATTTATTTTTTTTTTGTATTGATTAGGGTTTTTAATTTAACACATTAATTTAGTACAACCCCAGTTCTTAAAAAGTTGGGACAGTATGAAAAATGCAAATAAAAACAAAGGTGTGATTTGTAAATTATATTCACCATTTGTTATATTGAAAGCACTACAATTAAACATTATATGATGTTTTACCTTGTTATGGCAGGGTGAGCAAGAGACAGACACAGTGGGTGTGGCGTCAAGCCTCGGAGAGGCATTTATCAGAAATAATAATAAACGTAAGACAAGTCCATAAAAGGGGTAATAAAGCCCTCACAGATGTGCGAGTTACCCATGCCATGGGCACTGACACACCCCTGGCCCATACAGACACTGGCTTTTGGACCTGATGCTGATAACAGCTTGGATGGTCTTTTTCCTCTTTGGCCCGGAGAACACGATGGCTGTGTTTTTCAAAAACTTTTTTAAATGTGGACTTATCAGACCAAAAAACACTGTTCCACTGATCTGCTTTCCATCTAAGAAGAGAGCCCAAAGAAGTCGGCAGCACTTCTGGACAGTGTTGATGTATGGCTTCTGCTTTGCAGTCTTAACTTGCATCTGTAGATGCAGCAGCGAATGGTGTTGACTAACAAAGGTTTATTAAAGTAATAAACTTTAAACCATGCTCTTGATATCCATTACAGATGAATGATGTTTAAGACAGTGACGTATGAGGGATCAGAGATCACATGCATTCAGAAGTGGTTTTTCGTCTTTAGCACCAAGATTTGACCAGATTCCTTGAATCTTTTAATATTGTGCACTGTTGAGGGTGAAATGCCCAAAATCCTTTTTGATTTGTCTTTGCGGAACATTGGTCTCAAAGTGCTGGATTATATGCTGAAGCATCTGTTGGCAAATTGACATGTCTCAAATGATCCTTGTTCTTGAAGGACTAGGCTGTTTTTGGAGGCTCCTTAAACAGTATAAGGTATTATGACACGATTGCCTCACCTGTTTAATATCTCCTGTTTCACATCACCATTTCAACTAGTCAAATTGTTGTCTTAAATTGCCCGTCTCAACTTTTTTTTAGAGCATGAAATTACTGTACATAAAAAATACAATGAAATTCACAAGGTAAAACATCATATAATGTGTGAGATTTTAATATAGCAAAGTGTGAATTTAATTTCAAATCACTACTTTTTATTAGCATTTTTCGTACTGTCCCAACTTTTTTGGAATCGGGGTTGTACAGATAATTATAAAAATGTAGCTTGCACCCTTTTCACCAAAACATAATGTCCATTTTTTAGATTTCTTTATTTTCCATTAGTGTAGCCACTAGATAGCGTAGTGTTCTTTTTCTTTTTTGTTTTAAAGAAATGTTACTTTAGTAAAATGTTACTTAAATCTTAGTATTTATTAGAGTTATTAATTTAGTACAATTAACTATAGAAATGTGACCCCTCACTATGAAGGTAAATCTGTTGCAAAATTTAAGAACTTGTACAATAAATATTTGTATTCGTAAATTGAAATTTACACTCACTGCCCGATGTGAAAACTTGAAAAATCTGAAGCTGATTGTTGCAATCTGTAATCACAGACAAATCAAAAATGTGTTTTGAATTCAAAGTTGCAAACAAAGTCACAAATGTGTAAAATAGGGGTGTAACGGTTCTCGGTAAAAAACCAAACCGTACGGTTCGCCACCCATGTTTTGGTAAGCATAGACCTTTTTCACAGACTGTGATGACGTGCTTCCTTTTTTAGCAGCGTAAATATAGCAATTATTTTATATGATACATTTTTTAAATATTGAGTGTAAATTTATAACATTATGTTTTGTGTTATATTACCCTGGAATTAGTTTTAAAAAATGAATTACCACAGCTGTTGGGGGGTTTCTATTACAGCTGTTGAGAGAGTGACAGTAAATTTGGCGGCATCTCCCATTTTACGATCTTAATCCACCGCTCTCTATTTTTTTTTTCTCTTCTGGAAAGTCATTCAAACATAATAGATTTTTTCTTTTGTTCTTGGAGCACATGGGTAAGTAAAAATAATATTTGCTGTGATCTCCCATTCACTCCCATTCACCGCTGTCGAAGTTTACCCTGCAAACGTTTACTTCTGTGTTCCAAAAACCGGAGTGTGAAAAAAGTCTGCTGGCAATAGTTCATCAAGTTTATTGACGCATCTGGAGCATAAGGTTTTACGAAGAAAATAAAGCTTCAAATAGACATGCACAGTTACAGTCTCCGCTAATGCACCTGAATGGATCTGTAGACGGATACGCTCTGCCAGTGTTTCACGTGGGTCAGTTTTTTTTTTTTTATATTAACAATTTTTATTGATTCCAATGACAAATCAAATAAACTTAGCAGGAAACACGGAATCACATTACATGAACCTATACCCTTCCCTCCGAAATTCTTGAATCTTTACACACACCCAAAAAACATGGGTTGTATCTCCATCTTCTGATTGGCATTGCCAGCAGGTGGGTGTGTCTTTGAGACCAAGCCTATACAATCAAGAGGGGGTCCAATAGAATCGATGTAAAATCTTAAATTGCATCAGACGCACCCTTGCATCTCTAGATGTAGACTTTTTTAGAATCCTAGCCCACACTCCCTCCTCCAATACCAAGTTTAAATATTTCTCCCAAACTCTCTTGAGAGAAGTTTAAGCTCCGTCCCACAGACTCTGAATTAACAGGGAATAATACACTGATGCCTCATGACCTTTTCCAAAAGCAGTAATCACCACTTCCAGAGTATCTGCCGCTTTAGGGGGGGTGCATGCTTCTCCCACAAAACAGTATAGAGCAGATGGCACAGCTGTAAATACCTAAAGAACTGAGATCTGTGAATAATGTAATAATGGGGAAAGAGGGCAACCCTGCCGGGTGCCCCTATCCAGAGTAAAATGTGTAGTAGAGTTTGAAATGCATTTTATGTCGATGCATGTAGCGTAATAGTGCAGGTAGTAAGTTAAAATGTTGATTTAGTAATAAGAGAAATGTTTTTATTTTATTTAAAGAGCCTAATGATAATTAACCATGGTTTTACTATAGTAATATTGTAGTAACCTTGACTGCTGTCACTATGGTTTACTTTGCAGAAATCATGGTTTTGATACAATTAACCATGGTTTTACAACAGTAATACTGTAGTTTCCATATAGTAACCATGATTATACTATATATTGTAAACATGACAGTAACCATGTTGATTTTGTGGTTACTATGTTTTTACGACAAATACCATTGTTAAACTGTGGTTACTGTAAAACAATGATTTTTATTAAGGGCAAACCCGTTGAAGTGTTTGTGACCAAATAGAGTATTCTTACTTTGGATTTATAAGTAATATACTGTATGTGAACATGGTACAACAACTGAGAAAAAACGCAGATGGAATGTGAGAATATGTTCTATGTAAATGGGCTCTAAGTCTGCCTTGTACAGATTTTGATTGCAAAATTAATTGCTGTAGGCCTCTATAGGACTGTAGGCCAGTGATGTTCAATGATATGGAAATTAACAAAATAAGGCCACTTTTTGTAATGTTTTTTTCAATGCATCAGTGATCTGCCATAATAATGTAATGTCTTGGAATGAAGGCATTGATATAAGATATTATTGGTCCATTATTTTTATTAATTAATAGCGTACCATGCAATTATTTTTTGATATATTAAACCTAATAAAAGCCCTAGAATTTACTTAGTCTAGTACTTTGTCTTCTATTTACGTATTGTATTTTGCTCTTGTTGGTCCTACTGTGTAAAGTGAGTCTTCCATTGTAGTCACAATTCTAGCTTATCTCGAATACTGAAACATAAATAAAAAAAAAACAAACAAAAAAACATAACTCAAGGATACAGAAAATTGTGTTTTGTGTGTGTGTGTGTGGTGTTTGTTGAGGGATTGAGTGGGTGAACTGCACTGAGAGTTGCACTTGCACAGCATACAAGGTGGCACTGCCTAGATTTGGGGCATTTTTGGGAATTTAAAAAAAAAAACAGACTTGGGTTTTTCTAGAGCCATTAGGTGTTTCTCAATGCAAAGAACATAGAGAACAGACTTGTGTTCTCATAAGACCAATCTTGCCAAACTACCTTTGAAGATCAAACTCTGAGGGACATGAGTTTGTAGAATGCATCTATTGCAAGCTTTGAGATGTGCTGCAAACTTCCTGTTGTGCGATTAGTGATCACAGCACATTTGAAGCCAGTGAGAGAACTACTGGCATCATCACATCAGTGAGGTTTTGCAGGACTATTGACTAAAAAGAATAAAGTCTGTAACATCCAGCCTCTTTTTTACATTAGCTTAAAAACGACATACCCAAAGTAAAACTCTTCCAGTTCTTGAACCATTTGGTCTACAAACACCAACTTATCATTTCAGTATAAACAAATTAGTTAGAGCTATTCAAATATTTTGAGTAGTGACCGCAAATTTTATTTATAAAATACTTTTTTTATTTTTAAATATGCAAGACTATGTGCAGTGCCCCAAAAACACATCTGATACAAAGCCACATGTCTGATGAAGGTCTGACACAATTTTGAAGTCGATATGATCAAAACTGTTTGTTCCATAATGATTTATGTAAGTGTACTTCCAAAAAAACAACCCCCACAAGATGCCACCCTAGGCAACTGCCCATGTCACCCATGCCTAAATCCGCCAATGGGAGCGTGTGTTCTCCAAACTCTTAGCGATGGTGACTGAAGTTCTTTGTCAACAGTACAGCAGTAACACGCTATAACTGCACACCGTGCGTAAAAGCGCAAACACAAACAAACAAAATCCACGGTTTTTCACTCAATCTTTGCGAGTCGGCATCAGAAATATAAACAACCCTTATATCATTGTTTTCATCTTTTCATTGGCTACATGAACCATCAGTCAAAAATGATCTAGCTTTTCATTGGCCGGCTTTATCCAGAGGCAAACATGGATGATGCAAATCTTTACATCACTCATGTCAGCTGTCCTGTTTGGCTATTTTGAGTGACTACCCAATCACAACTGCACAGACAATTTTGAGGGAGTGCTCATTTTGTTCGCAAGACCCTCCCAAATATCAGGTTTGGGAGTTTTGCTACTGACACACTACATCGAGTGCAAGATTTTGCAGAGAATGGACATGAATGATAACGTGTTGAATACGTAAAACCTGAACAAAGACAGATTGATCAATATTTCTTCATATTTGTAAATTTTTGGACTAAAATCTCTAATGGATTTTATTTACTGGACTCTTGGAATGAAAAGCATAATGAAGTTTGGAGGATTGTGCTCATCTGTGTTTGGCTGGAAGACAATAAATGTCAGAACATCCGGTTTCATTTTCCGTGTTTTGATTTTCACTCTTGAAACATTTAATAAAATCTTATTGTTGGAACTTTGCGATCGTCAAAATCGCTTTAAAATATCAAATCTTGAGACCCAGATCTTTCAAATGATATATTGGATGTCAGTATTAGTTTACAATTTCACAGTTTAAATATGCATTAAACATAAATTAAATGTAAATAAATACGCTAGTGGGTCGTTTTTGAACCACCCGTCATTAAGAGGTTAACACTCATTTACTCCATGTGTTTATTACTATATTAAAATAATGCCCAACAAAACAACAAATGTTGACATAGTATAACGACTCCCATGAGCCATAAGACTTTCGTTCAGTAGCAGACTGGGAAGAGAAATCAACCCTGAATTTGAAATAAAAACCGGCATAGCATGGAGCTATAAAATACCTGGAGAGAGCTATTCGTTAGCATCCCCATTCATCTCTATGACTGTGCTCAGCTAGCACAGGGTTCCCAGAAAGCTAGCGAAATGGAGGCTGCCATCTTTGCTCATGGGGGCTCAGTTTCGGGATTGGGTGTCACGTGACTGATCACTTGTCAATGGGAATAGATAAGGAAACGTATAAATCAATTTCACGCTTTTAAGAGCCCTTCAAAAATAATCCGTCACTGGATGACGATGTTCTATAATGTAATGAAATAATTGTAATTGTAATTTCGTCATAAGACATGGCTACTTTTGAATGACTGTCTATGGAGAAACATGCTTTTTGCCATCGGGTGATGTAGTTCCAGCATCTACCAGCAGGTGCTAACAGGGACCTGCTAACCAGCCAACTGCTACCCCCCTGGTTGCAAGGTGCTAATCACGGTCCTTTTTTGCGGCCCGTTCGGCCCCGTTTCACGGTCCCGGTTCTCCCTATGGCCAGTCCGCCCCTGCTTTCGTGAGCTTATATCAGGAATCTCTTGGGGGAAAACACAATGATAAATGTCCTCTTTCTGCCACCGTAGTACCGGGTTCTTGCCCACAAGTCACCATCCGATGCATTCTCGATATTCAGCCTAATTGAGAACACATTCGGGTAATTGTATGCATTCTTGGTACTTGTGTTCTTGAGTGTTAGAATTGAACTTCGGTAGTGGATGATGACATCGTAAGAGTCCAAGAGAACGTAAGAACACAAAATAACACACATTGAGAAACAGCCATTGTGGGCAGTACAGCTCTTAAAGGGATGGTTCACCCAAAAATGCAAGTCCTGTCATCATTTACTCATGTTGTTCCATTGACTTTCTTTCATAAGAGTGGATGGAGATAATTGTATTTTGTGTTCCACAGAAGAAAGAAAGTCATACAGGTGTGGAACAACGTGACGGTGAGTAAATTAATAAGCTGTACTAAACTAGGTCTGGCTTAGTCTTGCTAATTGTAATAAGGCCTAAATCCCCCTGGGTGTGGTATCGTGTGCACTCTGTCATTTGTGCGTGTGTGCAGTTGTGAGCGTTAACTCGCTCACACTTCCTGGTAGATGGTGGTGGACTGTGTCATATATATGGGCAGCTATTTGGATGTGATTGCCAATAGCCATGTATGTGAGAATTGGCCTCTATTCATCAGAACAGTTGGTACACTGTCTGTCTTCTCTCCTATGAATACCAGACATCACGCTGTGCCCAGGTACACAGCGGCTTTCTGGATCAGGGTTGAAGTTCACCCCTGCTTCCTGTGGAACAGATGGAGCCTGGTATGAGTACAGGTGTGTGTGTAGACCTTGTGATCTCTGTGTTTCTTTCTTCGTCACCTGAACAAGCATTGCCCTCGAAAAAATTTAACCTCTAATTAGAAATTCTTTAAAGAGCCCATATTATGCTAATTTACAGGTTCATGATTTTATTTTGGGGGTCTACTAGAATAGGTTTACATGCTTTAATGTTCAAAAAACACATTATTTTTCTCATACTGTACATTTCTTTTCCCCTCTCTTCATCCTCTGGCTCAAATGCTCTGATTTAACTCCTGTCTCTTTAAAGCCCCCCTTTCCGAAAAGCCCAGTCTGCTCTGATTGGTCAGCTGGCCTAGTCTGTTGTGATTGGTCAACCGCGTAGAGCATGTGTAGGAAATGTAACACCCATAACCGAGTTTCAGCTCCCTAGTCTTCCTGGGCAGCTCTGTAAACACTAATGCAACTATGGTAACAGTAGCATCGGTTTTTGCTGTACCAGCTCTAGCCCGAGTCTGATAATGAATGAAATAATAAAAGTTTGGAAGAACAAGCTGATCGATCTGAACCACCTTCGCAAGCACGAATTGAGCAGGACTTTTCACGGTGGTAAGTTTTAATTTTGTAGCTTTCTTACAAGTGCACTGTTGATTATTATGAACCTAACAAAGCTTCAAGTAAAAGACACATAGTGCATCTACTTTAGTCATCTTTTTCTGGAATGGGTGTAGCCGAACTTTTTTCGCCCGAGATATGAACGGAGAACAGATATTTACTCCCGGTTGGATATTACCGGGGATATTAAAGAGATAGTCCACGGCTAACTTTCTCACTATTGATAGCGGCCATAACATTACAGCTTGTAATTATATAATTATATAAGACTCTTGAGATGGACCATTTTGTTACACAGTTTTAGGAAAAGCCGGCCCACAGGTAAATAGGAAATCCTTACCAAAACAATAACATTACATTGCAAGTTAGCCGAGCACTACCGTGGATTGCAGATGTAAAATTACCTTTTGTAAAAATAAATCCATCTCCACACTTCATCACTATTCATGATAGTAAGAACGACAAACAATCTGCATAATTCTACACAATTGTAGGTAACAGTGGGCCTGCAGCTGATTAGCAAAACTATTTCAACACAATAACATTAGCTAGCAGTTTAGCAGAGGCCTACAGCTGTGCACTGGGTGTACACCGTAGCTACAACACAAAACTCTGCATTTGAACACTCGGTAGCAGATAAATCCACAAATAATCAAACGTACTTACAGGTTGTGATCCAGAAGCACCAGATTGTCCCAACAAATTGGGAACTGCACCATCTTTCAGGAGTAACCTTCTTGAAAATCTGGCATTGTTTGTGGTTGTACTGCCTAGGAATATTGGTAAAAATAAATTTTAACCACTGATACTTCAATTTGTCTGCCTTTGGAAGTCCAAACAAAGAGGTTTTGCTTTTGATGTGAAGAAAACAGCGTCGTCTTGACATGGCGATAACACTAACCCAACTCATCTTAGCCTCAGCTATAATTATGTTTGTTTGAGGGCAGGCCAATGTAGACCTTAGGCGGGCATTATGCAAATATGTTACATAGTGATGTAGATACTTTACGGAAGAAATTGCTGGACTACAATCCAGCCGTTTCTTGTAGTTCTTGAGCAGTGTTGTCTGTGGGAGAGAATAACTCCCTTTGCATGGACTTTGTGCTTTGTAAGTTTGTGGACCTTTTACATGAACAAAGATCTATATTACACACTAAAGGAAAGGTCAAATACCCAAAAGCATAATAGGGCCTCTTTAATATGGATGTTCTGGTTTGTTCTTTTTTCCTATTAGACTTTTTGTTAATCATTTCAATGTACATCTTACTTGCTGCATAAAGCTGAGTTGCATCAACTAGGCTAGTCTTAATGCTACATGTGTACATGTTAAGGGGACCACAATTGTCTCGCATGATCTGTAGATCTCAGAAGTGATGCACAACATGTATTAATGGCACTTCCTCACCTGACATTCTTCCTTCAAATATATGATTATGTATTGTGTCATGCATACTTGGACAGACAGATGAAGACTGCTTGACTAGGCAAAAATCCCACTCTAGCTCGATTAGAACTGTGCATGTAAACGGATTGACTGTTTTCTTTAAAGGTCTGAACTAGGGATGGGCATTCATCAGTAATTTAGTATTCAAATATTTAAACTCATAAAAAATGAATACTCTAATATTCTATTATTTAAATGAAGGTAATTAATGTTGGACTTTTCATCAGGATACGATCTTATATCGATTCTCTTGGCCTGCGATCCGATATTTGCCAATACTTCAAAGTCTGCCGCGATACAATTTCAATTTGATTCGATTCAGGGCCCTGCGATTGATATCCCGATATTATGTGCCTATTTTACACAATGAATTTTTTTTTTGCCCTCAAATGCAACCAAAATATAATTTTAATATTTTATTGAGCTCTCTGAAAAGTGCAAATTCATTATCCACATTGGGACATCCACAACAAAATAAGGAAATTTGAAAAAAAAATGATACAGATAATAATATAAAAAATAACGTCACACACAAGTGATCATCAGTCGTTTGATTACAGCTTATTTTCTGTTTAATCCAATTCAAAGTACTCACATACCCATGACTTGTTTCCAACTATCTGTGCTGTCTGCGATTTTCTTGGCTACAACTTCCACAGTTGTAATGAAAAATTCTGTTACAGAACATGTGATCTGCTCTGCGTTTGTCAAGAGACCTCACATTTTAAGGAGCGCCTGGTTGACGTGCTCGCACCAATCCTGTTGCTGGAGCTCGCATTTCGCAGGAAGCCCGGTTGACGTGCTCGCACCGATCCTGTCACTGGAGCTCATGTTTCGGGGGAAGCCTGGTTGACGCGCGCACGGATAGCAGAGCGCAATTTGGCTTCACAGACCCTGCGCACATCCGTGTCCCACATGGAAAGCATATTTAGTGCTCAAAGTGAATGAATGTAATAAGGTTGCTTCATCGCCTGACGGAAATGCGTACGGATGTGGCTGACATGAGAGTATTAAAATAAAGGTACATCTTAAATTCTATATCGATATTTACACGTTGTATCGATAACATTGGATCGTTGCTTATTGGATTGATACATGGATCCAGATCGATGAATCGTTACATCCCTAGTAATTAATGAGAAAGAGACGTTGTGAATTTTTTTGTTTGTTTTGTTTTTTTATTAATTAAGGTTGCGTCACCATTTAAAAACAAAAACAAGCTTTTATTTATATCCAAAACAAGCTTATATTATGTACTGTTTTTTTTTTTTTTTTTTTTTTTTGAAGACATTTAAACAAGCAATGTGTTAAAACAAAAAAAGTATGGAATGAAAGCATTTAAGATCACGCAAAGCTAAGAAAAAGAAAGTGTCAATAAAGTAGACTGACACAATTAATGTACAGGACGAATATAAACACTCGGCATATAATAGTTATCATGTTTATATTGTATCTCATGTCGTGTTTTTGTTGAGAAGACAAGCATATCCACATGCTCAGTAAACTATACTCATTTATACACACCAGTTTAAATGATGGGATGTCCCTTACCTCTGCATATATGCTCTTGTACATTGGGGGAATACCGGAGATTTATGTGCGGGGAAATCCCACTATTGCAGCGCAATTCCGCTGTAGGTTGCAATAGAAAGTTAAGAAAACAAGCACAGCAACAACTGTGGAATATCTATAAATAAAGCTAAACTACGGAAATAGCAAAGTCTTTCTCGGATGCCATGTTTGTTGTTTACAGAAATGTCGCAGGATTAGGTTGTTACGGGGACGCTGCTTTCTGATGAGCTGCACATTTACAGGAGTAAAGTGTACACCGCTTATACAGTACATTTAAATAGGAACCCAGCTTTCTTGCAGTAAGCCACAATCTCACAATAACCCGCTTTTTTGGTGTCCATCTAAACGTACTGACAGAACGGTTTGCTCATCAAATATGATCAACTTGTGTCCACACTCAGCAGCGCCACCCAGTGCATTCTGTTATAACTGCCAGTTTAGTTTACTAATTCAGGGTTAAACATGCATTTCACTGTATATATGGCCAGATAAGCAAAACTGTGAAATTTGAATAGTATTTTTACTTTTCAAATAATTATGGCAGAACGAATACTCTAGTATTTGACTACTCGTGCACATCCCTAGTCTGAATGTGCTGTATTTACATGACGCTTACTGCGAAAGTTAAACAGGCCTAACTCTTTTAAAAATGCATCTCAAGACCCTTGCATTTTCTTCCATTCAGTTGCACTTTGTCGAGATGTTTGAAAGGAAGAGCATGTCCCATGTAAATGCCCTCTAAGCTCTCCCAATTGTTCAGTGCTGTTGCTGCTTCAGATTGAATGTCACTGTCAAAAAATGATGCTATAACCAATTGCAAAACCAAAAATTAGGCCTCTAATATAAATATACTGGCTTATTAGTGCAACATTCACTAATATTTGGTAATCCATTGTCTGGAAGTAATATTTAAACCTAAATGGCAAGAACATAAAGATACCTCAGAAAATTAATTTATTGCTATTTTCCTCCATTTATATTTAGTCATGTAGCAGACGGTTGTATCCAAAGCAACTTACAAATGAGGAACAAGCAATTTCTCATACAAAATTCAACAATGAATATAGGACTGGTTTGAAATGGCCAAAAATATTATCACAGTATTTTTATTCATATCGTTCGATATCGATATTTACCACAATACATATTTCATTCCATTAATGATGAAGGAAAAGGATTCACACATATGTAAGACATCAGTAATGAATGTGAACAGAACTTGTTTACTAGTAATTCCACAGGTGAGATACCTTTTAATTTGAAGTTAAAGGAGTAAACTCCATTTAGGATTTAATCCTAGATAAGGTGTGTGTGACCTCATTAGATGAAATTTTGCCAATTTTATCGCCTTCAACGGACGTTTGACTCCACTGAGATACTTTCTTGTGACTTTCCACACCAGCTCAGTGGGTGGCGGTAATGCACCATAAGCTGGATTGCCAACCGCCTGTAAACATCCTAAGAAGAAGAAATACTTTCTTGCCACTTCTTTTAACACATATGATCGAAATGGAAACTCCTGCTCAAGAACTGACAATGTTCCCAAACCCTCTGCACACATTGGAGAAAGTACCCTCCATCCAACATCCCAATTTAAAGTTATATGTGCCTTAACATGAACTTCTGTCAAAGCAGTACTGTACCCTAGAAACATGGAATGAAATATGAGATTTCAAGAAGACAAAAGGTTTTTTTAAAGTTATGCATGGCACGTGTGATAATTATTGCAGGACTCTTAATTATAATAATAGTAAATGTTGTAATAATTAATTATTATTTAATGCTCTCCATCATTAAAAAGTTGAAAGGAGAGCGACGAAAGACAATATTAACAGAACGCGCATGCACGAAAATCTTAATGTGAGATGGTTACCTTATAGACACAACCGTCAAAAAGTTAGCGGACGTGACTATAGCGTTCCTAATAAAGTGCTCAGTGAGTGTGCATTTATTTATTTTGGCGGAAGGGGTTAATGTGGGAGAAAAAATTTATTAATTATTACTTTATTACTTATTATTATCCTTTATTTAAACAATAAAACATATAAAATGTATTGTAATGTCTGGCTTAAAGTATCAGCATAATACCTCAGGTAGGGTCATCATAAGCCAAGAATGTGGGAGATGTACAGCTAAATTGTCAAAACCAGCTTGAACAGGAGAAATTAAACATGAAATTCAATTATTATTATTATTATTATTATTATTATTATCTTTTTTTTTTTTTTTTTTTGCTGAGATTGCAAAGATTCTCAGGAAGCAGACATTTTTCTATTTTTATTCTCTGACATGATCCAAAGCTGTTTGCTTTCTTGCCCCTAAGATAGTTGCTGTGCTCGGCCGTCACACAGATGAGCACCCTTATGGAGGCATCTGTCTAAAACCATGCAGGGAGTTTGGCATTTGTATGTGTGTGTGTGAGTGACTGACAGCCTGTGAGATGGCTGAAATAAGGACCAAAACGGTCGCCTACAGGGTGAGTGCAATACCTTGTGTTGAGTGCCAACTCGGCATGCACACACAAATATACAGATGCCAGGGTTCTAGTTTTACTGCTGACTGTTTACTAGGTCACAGTGCTGTTTATGAGGATTATAGCAGCACTTCCTGGTCTGGCTTCTGTAGAAGTTCAACATGCAGGTCAAAGCAAAGTGCTCAGTCAGGCTTATTTATGTGTGATGACTTAGTCCTGGTCTTGAATAGAGCTGAAACCAGAGCTCTCTCACTCCCAGAGAGATGGAAAGGGGAGGAGAGGAGGGTAGAATGCTTTACAGCTGTCCAAATGTGCTGTATTTAAAGCCCCACTGACCTGACTTCATAGTGGTCCTGTCCTAACCCTCTTTTCCAAGAACTTGTAAAGCGCTTTATATGAAGCGCAGCAGAAGGTATACTGAGCAGTGTGTGAATATAAGGTTTTTTCAGGCTTGGTTTGTTTCAGGGGTGTGAAAGCAAATCACAAGAATTGTCAAAGATCACAAAACTGTTCACTTTATTTTTCCCAAATACTGAAAACTCCCTAAGTGAATTTGTTGGAAAGCATTGAATGGCACTCCATTGAAAACTATTAATGGCAGTGAGTGGTGTTTTTTTTTATTTTTATTATAGAGTGTGTTTCCTTCTCTCTTCATTGCGTTAAATTACGCACAACCACAAATCATGCCCCCATTTGAGCGTTCTTGAGTGATAACGTGTGCAATTATGAGTCGGCTCCCATGTTCCACTGAGCCTCAGGTAAGAGAGAGGCATGCAGTGGGAGTTTGAATGGCAGCTTGATTGCGCTCCTCCTCATCCTGGTCCTTTTTACATGTTGGTGATAATTCAAACATGGGGGAAGATGATCTCTTACCTGGGATTACTTGTAGCATGCATTGCTGGATTGATTTGTCTTGTCTTTTCATTTACATTCGTGTCCACATTTCTTCTCCCTCTATTCTCATTTTCCACTGGAGGACCATCAGATTGCTCAAGTATTCAGTTCATTTTGACTGTCTATTTTGAAGATGCTGGTGTTTCTGCCATCATAAATTGCAGACTGATCCATAAGCTATATGAATTACAGCTCACTAATGAAAGTGTTGCTCTTTTAGTGTCGTCTTTTAAATGTCCTGCTCAGGTCATTTCTTTTACGCACAACAGTGGCGAACTAAAAAAAAAGGAAAACAAAGAATGAAAAAATAATTAAATAACCTTTTGAGTTTTGTAAGACTTGTGCTGTTTTTTTTTTTTTTGTGTTTTTTTTTGGTTTACAGTATACGTTATGACTGCCTTGAGTTTGAAGATCTATGCTTGCTTGCTTTGAACAAATGCATGCCTACTGAAACCTTTCTGGTAACTGATGAATGGAAAACTGGCCAAGTGTTTGGGGAACTGTTGAAACTGAATTCATGTACTCTTACTTACATTTCCAAGGAAAAGGGTACTTTATACTCCTTAGGGTTTTGTTTAGACCTTCAAAGTGCCAAGTACATATTTCAAAGCTCCTCATGTTTTGAATCTTTCCAAATAGCCTATATATTTATAAACTCTAACAAGGTAATTACATTATACTTTTCAGTGTAAAATGTAATTAGCCACAACTATGGTCATTTGTTCCAAGTGAAGAAATGTCTCATCAGTCAATGCAGAGTTTTTGACCTAAAGCAATTGCATTCATTAATGCATTTTAATTCCCTAAGCCGTGCCCTGTTGATGATGGGCAGACTTGACTCTCTAAACGGCTACTGAATATAAAGTTTAACAATTTCAGGTAACTGGTTTTAGGATGCAAGTTTCAGTCTAACAAAATGTTGTCTTAGAGCCTTTCAAAATCAGAACTTGGGACACAATATAAAAGAAAGAACTTGTTCAATTCAAGTAAAAGGAAAGTGCAATCTACATTTAGCAATCCAACAACAAAATAAATGAAACAAATGTAAAACTCAAGTCACTTTCAGGAGGAAAGAGGATTTTGGTTTTCCAAAAAGAGGACACCTTTTTTTTTTTTCGCCGGGGTGGAATAATAGACTTACTATGAATGCAAACTTTAATACAGTGAAAAAGACACTCTATTAGCATAACATAAATATATATATAAATAAATACAAATTTCCAATGTCCATGTACTAAAATAAAATATTTGATGTCATAAGTGTACCTTCATTAACTGTTACTATTATTTTGAATGGCCATGGAAAATGAAGCAATGTGATAACAATTTTACCTGGTCGCAAAAAGTAATTCCATCCGTTAATTTACCTGATGAACTTTCACCTTTTGCTGACCCTTTATGCTTCGCAGAGCTAATGTGTGCTTCTAAATCACTTGCACCTTTATTAGCAACTGACACATAAGTGCCAGCTTTACATATCATACATTATGCTTACCCGCGGATCTCCACCTGGATGAAAGCATAGGAATTTGGTGCAAATCTTCTGTAAATTTGCACTTTCTTTTGGGCATTGTTTCCACTCAGCTGTCGTTTGCTGCTACTGTCAAGCAACTGTTTGATGCTGAACACAACAGCGCTTCGCGTGTTCGTGGAGAGATTGACAGGCAGGAATTTGGCCAATAATTGCTGAAAGCCTCTTATAATCGACCAGTTGGTGTGCGAGAAGCAGGACTTACAAAGAGGGGTTAAAGCAATGCAAATATGCACGCACACACAATGAAGTATTAGATCAGATGCACATCATAATGCAACTAAAGCTGAATCCCGGACATTTTCGCAAATTTGGAAATCCCGGCCGGATGCTTTTTTTAAGGTCCGAAAAAAGAGGACATGTCCGGGAAAAAGAGGACGTATGGTCACCCAAGTTAGCAGCGGTGCAGAAATTACTTTTAACATGGGGGCGATGAGGAAACATTTAGAAAATAAATTTTAAGTGACTACTACTAACAGAAACACGTGTTGTAATGCTAATATGTCATGCTTGGGTGGGGACAAAAAGTAAACAGGACTTACGGTGCTGCCTTGCTGCCGTCTTGACAAAGTGCTCCAGGAAGCTTTCGCTTCAAGTGTTTGCAGGTTGTACTGCTGTGATAAGCCATTTCCAATTTGCATAGCTTACACAGCACCACATTGTTGGGTCTCTGGCTAAAATACTCTCACGCTTTAGATGACCGTGGGCGAGTTTTTTTAGCTGCAGCTTGTTCTTCAGGGTAATCCATGCTTAAAAATATATACATATATTAGAGCTGTGAGAATTAAAGCGTTAAAGCATGCGATTAATTAAAGTTTAAAGCGTTAATTTGGTGGTTATATAGACATTCTATAGGCGGAACTATCTTAACACGCTAGTTGACTGTTACAACCTCTTCTATGATAGAGCCGCGGAGGTTGTTATCTCTAAATTAAATAATCTCTGACAGCGCTTCTCTGTCAGTGATAAAATGATGGAGAAAGGAACTCTTAACACTATTTGATGTACAAAAAAAGTGCAGATGGGACTAGTGATAGAAGTCAAGTATTTTTCAGCCTATGTAAAGCACATTTTAATAACTGCAGAAGCACACCAAATCTTAACTTTCTCCAAAACACAGAACGAGACGTTTTTGTCTGCAAGGACCTTTCATGGTGAGTTCATAGCGGCACTCGGCGCTGGTGTTGCCGATCTGACGTGAATCATGAACCCAGCTTCACAATTGCTGTAACAAAGCGGATAGCCTCAGTCTACCAGCAAATTAATATTGTGGAGTATGACAGTTAAAGGAATTTAATGCCCATTGCAATGAATATGCAACATATGTGGAGACTAGTTTTTTCAATTAGTCAAGCTCCCACTTAGACTTTGGGAAATGTCTGATGTGACTTGAATTGGTGATATTTTAGTGCATTGTCTTTATATTGTGGACAGCTTTGTTTGGAAAATGTTAAAGCATTTTATTGCTACATATTGTTTTGTTTTCTTTCCTAAGATGGAAATAAATAAATTTTGACAAGAAAAGTATATAGTGTCAAATTTCAGCGCTTTTAAAATCTGCGATTAATCGCGATTAACTACAATGATGTGATTAATCGTGATTACATTTTTTTTAGATAGTCATCTTCATTTTATCTGACATCTGCCAAACAGTATAAAGGAAAACCAGTAGCAAAACTTGAAAGCTTGTAGATTTTAATTTGAGAACTTAATAAATATTTGTACTCATAAGTTGAAATTTGCACTCACAGCCCGAAAAGTACAAATATTACAAGTGCAAAATATAAGAAAATATAAGAGTACATATATTTGGAATCTAATTTGCTACAGTGGCTGATTGGTTGAAATGATGGTTCCTTTCTGAAAATCCTTTTTAAATCATTTCAGAGCAAATGCATAAATAAATATCAAGATATGTATTGAATATTTTCAAAGGTCTGAAAAATATCGAGATATAGCAAAAATAAATAAATCAATAAATAAATATCACCCAGCTTAATGCGTGGGTAGAATTGTGCCATCTCATAAAGTGGTGCCATCCAAATAAGATCCATTACATTGTAAAAACGTAAACCATCACATAAACAAGTGCAGTTTAAATGGGATCCATTACATTTCATCTGAATGCTCATTTCTCAAGGTTGATGTCTTTTAAAAAGGCATCCAGGTATTGCTGTTGTATAATCAGATTGCTTGAGGCCTCATACCTTCAGAGAGTGCTTTCTAATTACCTTATAAAAGCAAATAGGATGTTTACGCCCCTGGCAGCCTGTATATCCTCCATCTCCTGTGCAGATTCCATCTCTGAAGCGGCCTGCGAAGCGTGAAGGCTGGGCTCAAATATTAGCTATTTAAATGGATGCTTCACAGTTCTGTGAAAAAATGGATGAAGAGCAATATCCGCCTAAACATCCATTTTCAACATTTTTGTAAACGAACGAAATACTCAAACCAGCCCATCTGACACCAACACTCATCCATGTGATTATCTAATCAGTCAGTGGTGTGGCAGCAGTGCAGTGCATAAAATCATGTGGATATGGGCCAGGAGCTTCAGTTAATGTTCACATCAACCATCAGAATGTTGAAAAATGTGATCTCAGTGATTTGGACTGTGGCATGATTGTTGGTGCCAGATGGGCTGGTTTGAGTATTTCTGCAACTGCTGATCTCCTGGGATTTTCATGCACAACAGTCTTTAGAATTTACTCAGAATGGTGCCAAAAAACATCAAGTGAGCAGCAGTTCTGCAGACAGAAATGCCTTGTTGATGAGAGAGTTCAAAAAGAATGGCCAGACTGGTTCAAACTGACAAAGTCTACGCTGTTCTGGTGGCACAAGGGGGACTTACACAATATTAAGCAGGTGGTTTTAATGTTGTGGCTGATTGGTGTGTGTGTGTGTGTGTGTGTGTGTGTATACAGTACTTTGCAAAAGTTTTAGACACAAAAATGTTGCATAGTGAGGATGTCTTCACTGTTTGTGTAATTCACTAAGAATTCCTCTATTAAACATGATTTAAAAAAATGTTGAATAATGCAGATTGATGGCTTCAGCAGAAGCATATTCCATCGATTTAACAACCTTGAAGCTCATGGTAGGTTTATCTTTAAAGGTTTATCATAAAGTTACCATTAATAGTCATTTCCTCTGTTGAGAAAATGTTTGTGATTTTTACTTACCGAAGCAGACTGTGCTGCTCTATAGATCATCAAAAATCATCTACAAAATGTAACATGAACTTGAACAACCGTGCCACCGAACAATCATTTATATTATTGAGTGATTCTGTAATTTGCCAGCTTTTGAGTCCTAGGATTTCATTTTAGGAGCCATTGGCTCCCTAGTCATTTATTTAGTCTGGAGCCTTGCCTTCACTGTTGTATATGGCACATTAGGATGGATAAGCATTTACACTACAAATGGGATGTTGCATTCGTTTTTGACTACCTCTGAATATGGTAAGAGTGATCGGATCACAAAAGGTTTCGGAACCCTGTTTATACCTGTATTTAGCCACTTGTGATCGGATCACCTGAGATGGATTTTAATACCAGGTGTAAATGGGGTCAGAGGTATGAGATTTTCTTCCTCACTGTCCTGGAATTCATAAGAGGATGAAGCCAGAAAAACCAAACCTTACTGTGACAGAAGAACCAAATCTGATCTAAGATATTGAAGTTGTGCTTTTAAAGATGGAAATGGATTTGGCGGCGGAATGAATTATGCTGAGCACATGTAAAAATCTCTTTTAGTGGATTGGCTTATGGAGTGCAATAGCAATGTAGATGAACGGTTCAGGTTAATGGGTTCAGAGTGTGACAGTGAGCATGTTTGCTCATCAATCCATTCCCTTCGCTCTTCTTGTACATGCAGTCAAATGATCTCTGAGCCGATTTTCCCCACATTGCTGTACTGCGGCGGGGGGTCTTTCAGAGAGCACTGCCTAGTCTTCCATAATAGAGAGCAGTGTAAACAAAAAACGGGGTCATTCAGAGGCGGACTGGATTTAGATCAACAGTCTCAAGGTTGTCTGCTCAGAAATCCCTGGTATCTCTTTATGTGCTCACTTTTGCCTTCTCGTCTTGTATATTGATTGCCCTCCTCCACAAGGACATAACAAGCCTTGAGTGCAAACGGTTGTCATTGGTGAAATTTACAGGTCGACCAATAGTGGATTTTACCGATACTGATAACTAAGTTGGGCAGTACCTGTCGATAACCAATTAATCAACCGATAGTTTTTAAAATTTATACTGAATGATTACTGAAATTCTTAATATGATCGATCTGAAGTCATCATATTACAGTGAGGATAATTTTTTTAAATTGAAATCAGATGCGTTTCTGATTTGTTTGTGTTTCTCTCCGCTGCATGAAGATATTAATTTGCTTTCTCACATCACTAGCTTTAAATATGCAACTTAGCTGGCTAACGAATGCATAAACTTGACCAGCTGGATATGAACTAATGCAAATAAATGGTAATAGATGGTAACAATCGTGACATTTAAACATTTGGGTAGGACTTGCATCATTTTTGTCACATTGTTCTAACCTCTTGAGGTTAGCTTTAATGTTAGCATCCTCTCAGCCTTGTCGACAAACATACTGCTGTTCTCTACTAATGCAGCATCTAGTCAACAAATGAATTACTTCATAATGATATGACAACATGTATTGTAGTGTACTGTATACATACCTTTTCGCTGTTGATGATTTAAATCCGCATCTGAAGTGTTCCGCTCCATGCAGAGTGTAGTCTCACATGTCAAAACAAACACCACAAGGCATCAGTGAAGTGATAGTTTTTATTTCTCTTGAGTCTTATTTCTCTAGAGGCCGCTTTCATACTGTATAACGACAGCGGACCCTTCCCAGCTGCTCCAGCACCAGACGAAAACGGTGACAAACTATCGGTGTGGATTTTTGCCAATAACCGATAGTTCCAGAGATCTGTTATCGGTGCCGAATAATCGGCAAAACTGATAATCGACCTCTAGTGAAACTGATAAAAAAAAAATGTGGGTTGTCAACATGGGAGAAAAGAAAAATCTTAACTGATTTCTGTGGGACCACCAGAAAAAAATAAAATAAAAATTCAAGCCTCTCTAGGACTCCACAAAAGATGATGCAAGACATTTTTTATATCATGTATTAAATGTCCTCAAATACCTAAGTATCCTGAGAAATTACACCTGTCTCTGTGACAGGCCTATGTTTTTTATATAGCTACAAAAGAGCTGTTTGTAGCCTAACACAAGTTGCTAAATACTGAATAAGCAGTCATAAATGTGACCATTTTCTTAACGTAGTGTTTTGCAGCTTGGTTTCCAGTGATGGGCAAGATAGTCATAAAATCTATATAGCCACTATTAGCCTACTTTACTGAAATATTAGCTTAGCTAAGCTACAAGCTTTCCTAATCGCAACTGATGCAGATAGTTTCGCTAACCCATTTGACGCTTCATTGAAAAGAATGGACTCAAAATCCTGGTACATTCACATTTTTCTACTGAAATATTTTGAATTAAAATTGAAAGAAAACACCAGATCCACGGCTTGATTTCTGAAATATTGCTGGGGAAAGTATAAAGTTGTAGCGAGTGTCAACATTACCCCACTACTTAATCAGTAATATAGGTTCGCTACTGCAAAGCTACATGATTGAAAATTTAGATGAGAAACTGAGAAATGCAGTTGAACAAATAGCTTCATTATTTGTAACGGTGCTACCGCCCAACACTCTTGGTTTTCATAAATGGTCTAGTGAACTGGGGAGGGAGCTGTGCTTGTTGTGAATGTCAGGGGCCCTTCAGGCTGAAGTTGTTGCACTGTTTGTTTTTTTCTTCCTCATTTTTTATTTTTTTTTGTAAACATGCGCTAGATGGATGTCTTTGATCATTTTGCCAGTCTCGTCATTTTCTTCAGTGTCTCGCACAGGAGCAAAAAGTTTTTTTTATCTGCTGTGTCAAGTTAAACTACTATCAATCTTCACTTTCACATTTTTCTTCTTTTGTTTTTGACAATTTGCATCCTTCATGCATATCGCCACCTACTGAGCAGGGAGGAGAATTTATAGTAAAAAAGTACTTAAATATTGATCTGCTTCTCAACCACATCTACCATATCGCTTCTGAAGATATAGATTTAACCACTGGAGTCTTATGGATTACTTGTACACTGCCTTAATGTGCTTTTTGGACTTTCAAAATGGTGTTACCCATTCATTTGCATTGTGAGGACCTTCAGAGCTGAGATATTCTTTAAAAATCTTTCTGTTCAGCAGATGAAAGAATGTCATACAGATCTGGGATTGCATGAGGGTGGGTAAATTATGAGAAAATGAAACTATCCCTTTAAGTGGTAGTTTCACAGCGATTATGTCAAACACATTTGTCCAGCTTTAGTAGCTTTGCTGAAAGGGTTTTTGTGCTGAATAGCATTGCAGGTCTTCAGCGAATTGTGTACTACATGTCATTTTCATTTGAGGTCACTGCAGATGTTTCTAGGGAATGAGACGTGTGTATTTATTCTCACTGTGCATGTTACTGCAATAGTGCGTGTTTGAGAGTGACTTGCATTATGACCTAAAAGAGCCCTGGGAAGTCACCCGTTTTGATGGCTCTCGCGAGTCTAATGAATAATGGAGTGGATGTGCTGCGTGTAGCTCCCTCGCTCTTCTGCACTCCTTGTTACTTCCTCCCTCTATTTGTACGTTCTCTCTAGTTCTGTCTGTTCACTTCCTTTACCCTGTGTTGCACCCGTCATATCATCTTGCACTTGGGTTTTATGTATATTTCTGTGGTTGAAATGTGTCTGTCTGTCTGCCAAGATTTCAGCTCAGGATCAGGAGGAAGGAAATGTAGTAGGGCAGACTGCACCAATGCTACAGTTATAATATAATCTACTTATAATCATGTTCATCTCATGACCTCATTGATGGACTGTGTTCTCCCCTTATTTTCTGGAATGGCATACAGGCTTGTCCGTACACATTCATAATGACTCAGCAATAGATTCTTATTTATAAGCAAAAAACAACTGAATCATTGACTTGAAGTTTCCTGCAGTGTGCCATGCTGTACTTAATCTAAAACGATTTTAAACAGTGTTTTAATTGTTGTATACTTAACATACATATATAATTTATGTATTATGACTTAATAATTGAGAGTGTAATATTTGTACTTTTGAAGACTCATCTTGTGACACCACAGGACCATTTAATTGAGCTGCTAGAAGGTTATTAAAAAATTTAAAATCATCTAATGATAACAAATGCAGTTTTAATTGTATTTAACCAAGTTTAGAACAGTGATCTCTTACACTTGAAGCAAGAAATATTTCTCTAAACTAGGGCTGCTCCCTAATACTTGACCAAACATTAGTCGATGAGAAGAGTCTTGGTCGACCAAGTTTTGATTGGTCGGTTGGTTGCAGAAAAAAAAAGAAAAAACTGACAAACACCGGTATTACCGCTGGTTGGACGCTAGGTAGTACTATGGGGTAATTTTCGTTTAGCAGGGTTAGGGTTAAGCCTGCACAATAAAGCAAGACACCTTGATTTCAAACTTTGAACTTTATGTTTTATTTATTTTAACAAACAATTCTAATGAAACTGGGAAAAAATTAAGTGCAATTAAAATGTGTGTTGTTCACACTTTTTGAAAATGGCTTTACAACAGTTGTGATGGGCAACATCTCTTTGGCAAAGAACCTATTTCATCTGTGCATTCTCTACTGGACGGGTATTTTGTTGTCCGTGAAAATGCATCATGTGTCTGAATAAATTTGTTTTGTTCCCTCCTTCATGATATATATCGCATTATCCAATTACATCGGTAACCCCCGGGCTGAGGGATCGGTGAATATTCTTGCTTTAGTGATTTTTGCATTGAAAATTAAATTATTTCAAAACCGAAAACTTAAATCAAATACATTTCTAAATTCAAATTGCACTCCAAATAAAAAAATAAAAAAATAATTGATCAAAAAAGATATATATAAGTAACCACCTTTCCATTTACCGTCAGGCAAGTATCCGTCTAAGCATGCGGGCGGAAAATTACTTACACAAATAAAGACATAAAAACAATTATAAATGTAAAAATAATAATTATAATGATGATTAATCACTGAAAATATAAATCATGGTTTGAGGTGAACGTGTTTTTGTATTATTTTATGTTTTAATCACAGATGTATAGGCTGCAGAGTTGTGGTCACAATGAACTGCTCTGTAGAAATAAAGCGAACTGAACTCAAATCACCTCCTGAACTGAGATGTCTGAGGTCATTTGCAACACTCATAGATGATACTGTTCTTGCAAAAGAAAAAAAAAAAAAACAGAAACTAAGAAAGAGTGAGAACCTTTTACATACGTGTGTTCCACGAGACTGCACGCCTCCGTACAAACAGTGTGTCATACATGCGCATAGATGGCTTTTTTGTCATCTGTTCTTAATAATATAATAAAGTGTGTTGCTTCAAGCGTGTGTCTGTGTGTCTACGGTCAAATTATTTGTAATATTAATTTGATAATAATAATAGCCTAATAATAATAATTATTATTATTATTATAATTTAATACATTGGAAAATGAGCCAAATATTGTCTTGACATCGTCAAAGGCATCAGCTATTGGCGATCACTCTGACCATCGTCGATCCCCGAGATCATCGTCTGTCGGCACAACCCTAATGTGCATAAATGTTCAGACATATTTTAAAGGCTCATTATTACGGTTTAGTATTTCTCTGTAATGTAGAACAGTGTTAGAAATGTTATTTATAACATTCTTTCTCAGCCCTGGAACTCAAACCATTTTCTGATGCCCCCAAAATATATATAAGTAATTAAATTAATATCATAAATGTGCAACAACTAGGAACTAGTTGTCAACTAGTCGACTAGGAAATCTTTGGTCGGGGGCAGCCCTACTCTAAACCAAAGCATCTCGTATTCAGATAAGAGGCTATAATCTTAGAATGACCCTTGCAGTGGAGCAGTTGAATCTTGAATGTAATCTTTACTGATCCATAATCAATTTTGGTAACACTTTACAGTGAAGCTCTGTACATTATCATTAGTAAATTCATTATGCATCATGAACAAACGATTAACAAATTGTTCATTGTTAGTTCATGTTGGTTCAGAATGCATTAACTAATGTTAACATATATAACTTAGAATGCTAATAATGTGTTGGCATATGTACAATAGAAATAAGCATACACAGAGAGTAACAATGCTGTAAATGTATTGTTCATTGTTAGTTCACGTTAATTATTGTGGTAACTAACGCTAACATATTGTAAAGTGTTACTGCTATTTTCGATTAAAAAAAAATTCCACCACCTTTGCTTTAATTAAAAGTTTTGCACTCCCTGTTTATTATAAATATAATTGTAGATAAAAGCATGTCCCCTTCTCATTAATCTTGCTCTGGATGTGAACATTTGTTTTCAGTTTCTTTTTGTATATGTCACACGTTTCACTGATGTGAAAGTCCTGCTGCACTCAGCCCCTCCATTCCAGATCTTACCACACACAGACTCAAGTTGCTAAACAAGTCTCCAGTTCTTTAAACTAAATGTTTCTAAGTGACATATTATTGGCCTGTTAACTTGTCATATAGCATCTTTGAATTACATGTTTTTTTTTTTAAGAAGATCTGCGTTTATCAAAACTGTTTGTCTTATGCATACCCGGTGTCCTCCTTAAGCTGAGTTGTTGTTAACTGACTGTCAACTAAAATGCTATTTTGTATAAGATCTGTAAACTAAAATGCTATTGTATTTAAGACATTGTGTATTAGATTTCATCTGTGTGTGTATGAGTGAGAGAGAGAGAGAGAGAGAGAGGACAAAGCAAGTGAAATGTTTTTCATCCTGTCTTTCATTTATTAGTCGCTTAATAGTTTAATAGTGTAGCAAGACATTTGACTTGCGGCACAATGTCTGGTCCAGTTTGATGCTCCTTGGTCACTTTTCTCACTTGGCTCAAAATTTCAGCCAGCACTTTGCATTTGTGTGTGCAGTATGCATCAGAGAGTCAATGAACAAACTGTGGGTGGTCTTTGGGCATGCCATCTGAGGCTGAGACTAATCATAAGTCCAGAGGGGCTTGTTTGAACTTGCCAGTAAGGATTACATCAGAGAACGTTTCCCAACACATCTCACCACACCAGCAGCATCTGAAGGTCAGAGCCATTGCTGTAGTGTGCTGAGGTTGGGAAATCCACTTGGCTTCCTCTTTCAACCAGAACCTTTCTGCCAAAAGTACACATAGTCAAAACGGAACCAAAAACACTCAAATGTATTTTCATCTTTGGTTTGAAGATTTTGAAGTGACATCAGCTTTTGGTTTCTTTTCAAAAGACTGTTATTGTCTCTAATTGGTATCTTTTTTTTTTTTTTTTTTTTTTTTGTCTTTCAGGGACAGACAAACTATTTGAGGATCAATGGAGTTAAGGAAATAGGGAATATACCTAGGTAGCAAGCCTGTGTTTTTGTGTTCGTTTCTGTTCCAGTGGAAAATTTTCTTCTTTTTTTTAACACAACATTGCCTACCGAAAGACTATTATGACAGCAGGTGTTCTCGTATCTAAACTGAGATCTGCAGTTAGAAAAAAGAAACATGATACTGAAGTATATCAGAGTACGACTGATCTCGTCAGAGACAACCATAAGAAGAGATGTCTTTCCTGTTTTTGACAAAATAAGCCGCTGTATTTTAAGAATCTTGTTTAAAGTGCATCTTTTAGGCTGATTTATCAGTTTTTGTTAATGGATTTCTACACGTCAAACCACTGACTGGTAACACTATCAAATATTTGAAATGATGATGTATTTAAATTAAAGTCTCTCCCAATCAAAGTTGTCATTGTAGAGTGGTTGACACTATTATCTTAAACTATTTTTCAAAAATAAAGGCATTTTAAGAGCCATTTGTTCACTGATTCTTGAAACAGGCTATAGAAGTGAGTAAATTAAAGTTTATATATTAATAAATTATTTTAGATTAATATGTTAAACATGTTCAGAGATATTCAGTTATGTTTTGGTGCGGCCTAACCAAATAATAATAATTTACATACAACACATGTAACTTTTTTATTTATTTATTTATTTATTTTTTTTATTAAAGGAATAGTTCACCCAAAAATGAAAATTCTCTCATAATTTACTCACACTCATGCCATCCCAGATGTGTATGACTTTCTTTCTTTTGCAGAACACAAATTAAGATTTTTTAGAAAAGATTTCTCAGCTCTGTAGGTCCAGACAATGCAAGTGAATGGGTGCCAAAAATTTTAAGCTCCAAAATCCACATAAGGGCTCCAGAAGAATCTGGTGGTTAAATCCATATCTTCAGAAGCGACATGTAACACATATAGTACTGTGCAAAAGTTTTAGGCACTTAAGATGTTTCACAAAAACATTTGTCAAAAGATGATTATTTATATCTTCAGCTTTAGTGTGTCAATAGGAAAAATACATTTTAGACTCCCAAATATTACTTTTGTAAATAGAAAAGATAGAACAGAAGAACAGGGAGCCCTGCAACAGATGACATTGCCCCCACAAAACCTCCCACTGAACATCGAGTCAGTCTAGGATTACATGAAGAGACGGAAGCAATTGAGACAGCCGAAATAGATAGAAGAACTGTGGTGAATTCTCCAAGAAGCTTGGAACATCCTATCTGCCAACAACCAAGAAAATCTGTGTCCAGGTGTACCTAGGAGAATTGGGGATGTTTTAAAGGCAAAGGTGGTCACACCAAATATTGATCTAGCTTTTTTATGTTTACTGGACTTTATATGACATTAAGTGATAAATGAAAACTATTTATGTCATTATTTTTGAAGACATTCTCACTAAGCAACATTTTTCACAAGTGCCTAAAACTTTTGCACAGTATTGTGTGTGTGTGTGTGTTATATATATATATATATATATATATATATATATATATATATATATATATATATATTTAAGCAATATCACACGAGCAGGAGTGAGATATGGTCCTACATCAGCACTGCTGCAGCTGAATCACAGCAATGCTGATTTAGTGCCATATAGCAAAATTGCGAGTGTGATATTGCTTGTATACAACAGTTCAATGAACAAGTAAATGTAAAAAAAAATAGGAAAAACTGAGTACGGTCATAAAAAACGCATTTGTGCATGGAACAATGCATGCGACATATCAGAATCTGCTGTTGCTGGTTCAAAACAAATGATGTGTCAAAGCATCTGTTAGTAATTAAAAAATGTCACTTTAGAAATAGTATCACGACTTGGGCTGTTTTCAACAAGTTATTGGAGAAACAAGGATGAGTGTGTGTGTGTGTGTGTGTGTGTGTGTGTGAGAGAGAGAGGGATGGAGTGTGTGCAAACACCTGTTGATGATGCTGTAGTATCTTAGCTTTCTGAGGATAATGTCATTTCGGTCAAATTCGTCCTATTTTCTCAGTGGAAAAATAGCCATCCAAGCTGGGGTATTCCTCCCTAGTTCGCGATAGCCGGAGCGCAAGAGTCTTTCACTATAGGAACCGCAATGCCCTCCGCCATTTTGAACAATATGTTCTCTCCAATGTGGAAATTCCGGTAAGAGGTAAGCACCTTGAGTTTGTGTAATTAATCAGTCTGTTGTATCTCTGAGCTGTGATGAGCCTTAATGCTGAAGTTCTTAGTTTAAAGCTATTTCCTAGCTTTAGTTGTGTAGTAGTAATATGAGCGATCACGGAATGCTTTTGAATGTAAACACTGAGTGATGCTGACTCACTTCACGTCACCAACTGGCTTATATTACACACAAAAATGGTCTTTTGCCGTCACCTGCTGGCTAAAATATGTAATGTCTCAATATTAAATGTAAGACAGATAGCTCTTGACACATCTGCACTGCTCTTACTCTATAGTTTAGAACAGCACGAACACAAGCGTCTCTCGTCCAATCAGATTTGAGGACCGGAACTAACTGTTGTCCATATATATATATATATATAAGGCATGTAATGATACATAAATGATACAATACGATGCATAGCCTCATGGTACGATACAATACGATACGAGCACCTACAAATGTTTCGCTTAAACTTATTCAAGATTTGACATAAATGTGTTTTAAATCATAAATGCCATAAAAGTGTCTTGACATTGGCAACAAAAAACAGAGCTCTAAGTAACTTAAACAACAACAGCACTGCATTTATTTTGATGATCGTTGAGAAAAACTAATATGAACTCACAATTTTCATGTTTTTCTTTAGAAAATAAGTTAATCTACACTCTTATTTATATTTCACTTTTTACAATATGCATAACTCGGGGTGGTAATGCGGTCACGACATGCAGCGGAATAATTTTCAATAATTCAACTGGCTGGGGTCAAT
This sequence comes from Myxocyprinus asiaticus, assembly GCF_019703515.2. NCBI lineage: Eukaryota > Metazoa > Chordata > Actinopteri > Cypriniformes > Catostomidae > Myxocyprinus > Myxocyprinus asiaticus. The sequence continues at coordinate 13,862,919 of NC_059353.1, forward strand.
TATTCAACTTATACCATGGTTACCACACCTTAAGACATTGTTCAGGGTTTTATCTCAAGATATTTTCTGGTTTTCGTCCCTAAAACACTCTTGTGAGTGGAACTACTTTCTTCTGCCACGGATTCATCATTTGCTTTGATACAGTCCGAGACTTCGTTGCTAGTTCGAAAATATCACTTTAGAACTAGCAACGGAGGATTGTGAGGCTTGCGCTGCTTTACTCGAGGACTTATTGGTATAATAAGGTAGTACGTTTCTGCATGTGTGAGTTTGTGTGTGTGTTTAACTCAGAAACTGAGATCGCTTCTAGGATTACCTTTTATTGTTGCAGCTCTTATCAGAAGTAACATCTCTTCAAAATCGCCAAGATGTAAGTTTAAGCACTTCTTAGCAGCAGCGAGTGGCACCATATTTCCATTGTAAACCTTAACAACTGTTTTCAGCTCCAATGAGATGCAGGTGTGCGCTGACATGGCGGCTCTGTTTTTCACTCGCGACTAATTGTGTGCGTTATGCGTATAACGTATGTGTGTCCACGTGTGTGAGAGCTTAAGAGAGGGGGAGGGGGAGCGTAAGGTTGTTTTCCAACAGACATTTCAAATAATATATAAACTGTTGTTTTGATCAAGTGTATCTAGTTTTGATACAGCTCAAGTTCGTTGCTAGTTCGAAAACATCACTTTAGAACTAGCAACGGAGGATGCGTTGCTTTTCGGCATTGGAGTAAAAAGGTAGTGCATGTGGGTGTGTGTGTGTGAGAGAGAGAGTGAGAGAAAGAGAGAAACTGAGAGAGATCGTGAGTTGAATTGCCTCTGTTTAAAGTGGCTTTCGTCAGGAATAACATCGCTTCAAATTGCCAAAATGTACGTTTAAGCCTCAGCCGCAGCGAGTGTCACCATTTTTGTATATAGCTTTTCTATTTCTAAACAGATTTTTACAATCCCAGTGAGTCACGGTGATGCACTGACTTTGCTCCCGATAGAGTTTGTGTGAGAGCGAAACAGAGGGGGGAGGGGTAGCCGACGGTGCTTTCCACTATAGCTATGTGAGGCTGATTAGGGCGAAATACGTTGAAACATTAAAAGTTGCACATATTAAAAGTTATTTCGGATAAAATAAACGCTTGTATTGATCAAGTCATGGGGGGAGCAGCTCTATTTGTTGGTCCCAACTCGAGTCTCGGTGTGTGTGTGCATGCACGTACGTTCGTATGTATGTGTGTGAGCGTGTTTAAGTGCAGGGGTGACGAGGGAGCGCGAGGGCTCTTTTTAACTGAAATTGAAATAAATGTAGCATATTTTAGACATTATTTGACATTCTTAACTGATTTACTATAACCATTGTCTTTGTTTTAATTGGTTATTTTGTTGTGGTAGCATGTAGGGTTCTTTGAAATAACTGAAATAATTTGGTGAAGTGATATGGAACCGTTATGCGGTCAAGACCTGGAACTACTTCATAGCCATGCGTTTTCTTGAAAAATTATTGCACACGTAAGAACGTCTGAACCAATCAGAATCAAACATTTAACAGACACGTGGTATAAAATACAATATTTTTTTTACACCCCTAATATATGTCAGTTATATATAATATGTAACAAATATCCTGTATATAGTACATATAGTAAGTACTTAAGCAAAATATAAATTACATTTGTGTTAAAAACATTTTAGTGAGAATCTCAAATTAATTTCAAAGTGGAAATTTATCTATTATCAAAACTAATGACAGGTTCAATTTTGAAACATGTTTTGTCCAAGAATAATCTCAAGAATCAGTGTGTTTGTATTTTTAAGGGAAAATGTGAAATTAAATGGTTGTGTCTTGTTGTAGGCCTCCTGCCCCTGCTGGGTCCGGAGTGCAGCAGCGCGTGGCTAAGAGGACTGCTGGGAAATGAAGTCCAGTCTGAAACAGTGGCGACGGCTGGCCCTCGGGCTTATGCTGCTCTGGGTGCTGGTCTTCCTGGCTCTCCTCTCCTACTTTATGGAGTCCCGAGTGGATGAGTCTCACGCTGTGGGTGCTCTCTCCCATACGGACACCCGCCGTCTGACCTCGCTGCAAGGCAACACCCGCACCATTATAGCCACCCATTTGGGGCTCGCCACCTCCTCCACGCCCCCTGCCTCCAGCAACATTCAACAGGAGAAAAACCAGAATGAAAACCCCAGTCCCGATCCCCAGCCTAGTACACTTAACCAGGACACCTATCGCTATGCAGACCACCAGAGCCTGGCGGCCTGGTCAACATTTGGCACCCAAGACGTGGGCTCAAGATCAGGCGCTGTGAGTCGCAACCGTGAAAGACAAGAGTACAATCAGGATTCACCTCAACGGGATGAAAATGATGAGGTGGTAGGAGGGGAAGATGATGATGACGAAGAAGGAGAGGAGGATAGGAGGAGGACAACTAAATGGGCAGTAGGGAATAGGCGCGATAACTCTGACCCAGATGAGTTCTATGTACCGAGATCGAAATCCGTAGTGCATGGACTTTGGAGGGGGAGTTTGTCAGTAGGCATGCTTAGTCCACATCTCCAGAAGGCTATAAAAGACTACCTGAATAATAATAAACATGGTGTGGCCTACAGGGGGCACCGGAAGACCCAACAGAGTGGCCAACAAGTACTGTGTGAGATGAAGAAGAGAGGGAAGGTTAGAACTTTGGATGGGGCTGAGAGGCCTTTCTCCAACTTAGGCTGGAAGAAGATTGTACCTGACTTTCCCTTAAACCAGCTCTATGGGCCAGGCTTCCAGACCTGTGCAGTGGTCACCTCTGCAGGAGCTATGCTCCGCTCTGGACATGGCAAGGAGATTGGTGAGTGAGAGAGCGAAGTTGAAGGGTTAGTTCACCCAAAGATTCTGCCATTTACTCACCTTCAAGCCCTTCCAAACCCATATGACTTGTCTTCGGTGGAATACAAAAGAAGGACTGACAGCCTCAGTCACCATTTATGTTCACTGTATGGGAAAAAGCTGCAATTAAAGTAAACATCTCCTTTTGTGTTCTAAGGAAGATAGTAAGTCATATGGGTTTGGAGTCTGATTTCACAATGACATACATCAATCACTATGTTACTGCATCACTACATGATAATAAAATGCAACAAAGTCAGAAAAGACAAAGAAAGTGTGGAAAAATGGCATGCTGTTTCTCCCAGATGCAGATTAAATTTAATCTAAGCACGATCGCAACATTTCGAACAGAATTATCCATTATTTTAATAGTTTTCCTATATTAACCTGAGCTTCAGATGTTTGTGCTTCTCTTCTGTCTTGCTGATGTTGATATTAGACACATTCAAGAAGATCTGTGAAGTTCTCCTGCTTGTGTATGCATCAGCTTTTTTGAATTTTCCGATCGGAAGGTTATTTCCTTTTAAAGCCGCTCATAACCAGTAATGTTTAAACTCTTATTGTTGTGCTGTGGTGGATTGGCAGGTGAGGGGTTGGTGCTCTGCTGCTGTCTGGGGCGCTTTCAGGAGGGATAGCGTTTACACCTCAAATGCGATGTGGTCACATGCATTTTTGACCACATTCGTATGTGGTTTCTGTGATCCGATCACAAAATGTTTTAGATCCCACTTAGACCTGTATTTAGGGCTGACCTAATGTGATTGGATCACCCAAAATGCATCTTAATACCATGTGGAAACGGGGTCTTAGCCTAACTATAACTTAGTTATTGACAGAAAATAGAATTGTTGTGCAATCGCAGTTGTGAGTTTATGTATGTATTCGAACATGACTTGTCCAATCAGATTTCAGAGTAAAAAATAAAAAATAAAAATAAATATATATATATATATATATATATATATATATATATATATATATATATATATATATATATAAACATTTCTATGGCAACAGTGGTGTCTGTATAATATTTTCATGGTATTCTCTAAACTATTTCATCCTCCTAGGTGTTTGCTTTAGATTCCTGATGAAAGTATTGGGTTAGGATCACAGTTTCATGTTATCTATATAGTTGCTTGTTTTGAGGGATTTAGCTTGGATCCAAATCAAAATAGGTCGTGTTATCTGGCGTTTTTAGAATAGGCTTCTAAAGGAAGTGATGCTAATCTTTTTTTATGTTTTTGTCAAGATTCTAATTAAATTTGTAATGGGCCTCCTTTCTCTCTTCTATAAACTGTTTGTAATTCCAATATATTTTCCTGTGGGTTATTTTCCTTTTCTACAACAAAAAGTATTGATAGTGGTATTTATTTATTAGTATTTATTGTCATTATCATTACCTTTGATGTAATGATTCACATATTATCACCTCAAGCACAAAGATTGTAAGCTCCCAACTGTTTCTTGTTTTGGCTCAAACTGTATCTACTACCCTAGTTGTTGGTCTTTATCTTCCACCTAGTGGCAATGCAGTGACTTTGCCTCAAAACACATATTGAGAAGACCAGGTTAGTTGTCACACTTTCTTACTCCAGTGAATATTTCTGCAGGGAAGGTTTATTTTTGAAATTTCTGTATAAAAATGAATAAAACCCAGCCATAATGTGACAGCTTGCTTCAACCTTTACATTTGTGAAATATTACCCATGTCTTGACAACATAGTTCAACCTTTCAGTTAAATCTACTTTCATTATATCGTTGACCCTTGCCTTAATATATGCAAATGTGGTTTTATTGTATTCCCTTATTTACCCAACTGATATTATAATAAATACACACACACACACACACACACACACACACACACACACACACACACACTGTATGTACACTGGCGGCCAAAAGTTTGGAATAATGTACAGATTTTGCTCTTATGGAAAGAAATTGGTACTTTAATTCACCAAAGTGGCATTCAACTGATCACAAAGTATAGTCAGGACATTACTGATGTAAAAAACAGCACCATCACTATTTGAAAAAAGTCATTTTTGATCAAATCTAGACAGGCTCCATTTCCAGCAGCCATTACTCCAACACCTTATCCTTGAGTAATCTTGCTAAATTGTTAATTTGGTACAAGAAAATCATTTGCCATTATATCAAACACTGCTGAAAGCTATTTGGTTTGTTAAATGAAGCTTAACATTGTCTTTGTGTTTGTTTTTGAGTTGCCACAGCATGCAATAGACTGGCATGTCTTAAGGTCAATATTAGGTCAAAAATGTCAAAAAAGAAACAGCTTTCTCTAGAAACTCATCAGTCAATCATTGTTTTGAGGAATGAAGGCTATACAATGCTTGAAATTGCCAAAAAACTGAAGATTTCATACAATGGTGTACACTACTGTCTTCAAAGACAAAGGACAACTGGCTCTAACAAGGACAGAAAGAGATGTGGAAGGCCAGATGTACAACTAAACAAGAGGATAAGTACATCAGACTATCTAGTTTGAGAAATAGACACCTCACATGTCCTCAGCTGACAGCTTCATTGAATTCTACCCGCTCAACACCAGTTTCATGTACAACAGTAAAGAGAAGACTCAGGGGTGCAGGTGTTATGGGAAGAATTGCAAAGAAAAAGCCACTTTTGAAACAGAAAATCAAAAAGAAAAGGTTAGAGTGGGCAAAGAAACACAGACGTTGGACAACAGATAATTGGAAAAGAGTGTTATGGATCTTAAACCCATTGAGCTTTTGTGGGATCAGCTAGACTGTAAGGTGCGTGAGAAGTGCTCGACAAGACAGCCAACATCCAAAAACCACTGCTAGAGAAAAAAAGCATTTATTGTTTATTTATTTCGACTTTTTGCTCCAAACCTTTTAGTTACTGTATTTAGCACTTGTGACTTCTGACTACTATAGCACATAATGTGTGACATGTAACCATATGTAATATGACAGAATAATGTTGAAGTAGCAGAAAGATTTGTTCTTTTACCATTCTGACTTTTCACACTCCATGTCTGTATAATTTTTCGCTATATCTCTCTCACACACAGGCTCTATTTTTTCTCTCCTGATGTGACTTATATTCTCTCAGGAGATTGATGTCTCTGTCAAAATTGTGGGGAAATGCTCAATGTCAAACTCAAATTTACTGCTTTGAAAATAGTGCTTGTTGATGAATGCCAATAAACGGCATGTCAGCTGAACAGAGCGATAGATGAGAAGGCTTGAGGCTTCCTTCACGATTAGTTATTGTCACAAAAAATTATATTTATCATTTGCTACTTTCTTTTTGTATAGTATATGTATTTGTGTGTGTGTGTGTGTGTGTGTGTGTATATATATACACTACCGGTCAAAGGTTTTGAAACACTTGACTGAAATATTTCTCATAATCTTAAAAATCTTCTGATCTGAAGGCGTATGCTTAAATGTTTGAAATTAGTTTTGTAGACAAAAATATAATTGTGCCACCATATTAATTTTTTACATTACAAAACTAAAATTGTATAAAAAAAAAAATTTAAAAATGTTTTTGAAATTGATGACTTGGACCAAATAATAAAGAAAAGCAGCCAATAAGTGCCCAACATAGATGGGAACTCCTCCAATACAGTTTAAAAAGCATCCCAGGGTGATACCTCAAGAAGTTGGTTGAGAAAATGTCAAGAGTACATGTCTGCAAATTCTAGGCAAAGGGTGAGTACTTTGAAGATGCTGAAATATAACACAGTTTTGATTTATTTTGGATTTTGTTTAGTCACAACATAATTCCCATAGTTCCATTTATGTTATTCCATAGTTTTAATGACTTTACTATTATTCTAAAATGTGAAAAAAAAACAATATATATATATTATATATATATATATATATATATATATATATATATATATATATATATATATATATATATATATATTAATATTAATATAATGTGTGTGTGTGTGTGTGTGTGTATATCTATCTATCTATCTATCTATCTATCTATCTATCTATCTATCTATATATATATATATATATATATATATATATATATATATATATATAAAATAAAGAATGAGAAAGTGTGGCTTTTGACCGGTTGTGTGTGTGTGTGTGTGTGTGTGTGTGTATGTACACACACACACACACACGCAGTGTATGTTTGTTTGTTTTGAACAAAGGTGTTTTTATTGCAGCCAACATTTCCTCCACTAGAGAGCACTGTGGATTTAGACAACAGAAAATAATTGCAGTGAGCATGGGTTTAATGTAGTGCTGTTAATCGAATAAAAGTTTTAATCAAAAAAATTACATGCTGATGAATTAACCTAATAAAGCTTGGCATTTCATATTTGATACATGATTTTCTAAAGCCTCTACTATATCATCAACATGATCAGCACTTTCCATGCTCTTCTAGAAGTAATAGATCATTTCCAAAATGGCCACCTTTAAATTGATCACATATCAATATTTGCTGCAAAATGAAGATAGTTCAAAGACATTATTGTGGCAGATGAGTTAATATGGAAGTAAATTAATGACAAATTTATTTTAAAAAATGCATGCTGAATTGCATTAATTGAAAAATAAATTCATTGCATTAATAATGCTTGCATTTTGGCGGGATGCAATTTTATATGGTTGTAGTGAATATTTAAACTGTGAATATTTCAGTTAAAAACATTTTGCACAACATTTCATCATTAAAAATTCAATAATAAATATTCACTGGACAGTATCTGTCAAAAAATAAACATGTCGTTTAAAAAGAAGAAGAATATTTTGGAACTAAACTTTGGAAGGTGAATATTTTTTATTACAGGTTTAATGATGAAATGTTGTGCAAAATGATTTTAATTGCAATATTCACAGCTTAAATACACAACCATAAGAAACTGCATCCCAAAAATGCAAGCACTGTTTATTTTTTAATTAGTGCACTTCAGTGTGCTTTTTTGCTTCAAAGGCATTTGTCATTTATTTGCTTCCGTAATGTAAACCACAAAAGTTTCTTTACTATTAGATGACTTTACTATTATTCTAAAATGTGAAGAAAAGAAAAAAAAAATTATAATAAAGAATGAGTGTTTCAAAATTTTTGACCAGTTGTGTGTGTGTGTGTGTGTGTGTGTGTGTATATATATATATATATATAATAATAATAAAAATAATAATAATATATATATATATATATATATATATATATATATATATATATATATATATATATATAAAATTATGATTATTATTTTTATTATTATTATTTTAAATGAATTAATTATATATGCCATCACATTTCTTGTTTGTTTAGATACAGTCCAGATATAGCCAGTTAGGTCAATTATTGGATTGGATATGTGTCTCTGAAAAGTCAGCAAACACACCTTTTACAAGAATTGTTTTAAATTGATTTCTGATTTGTAATATCTGCTCTGTAGAAATCTTAAAGGATCTCATCATTTGGCAACAGACTGCAGTGGAGAGTAAATCCAATAAGAACTGCATTTCTCATTTTCAAATCATTCTTCCTCAAAAGTACTAAAAGAACTACTGGAATCATTACTGGAACAGTTAAAGAACCGGAATCCTTAAATTCCTAATGACTCCCATCCTTAAATAGTTATAGAAATCTACTTTAGTTTTCAAGAAATCCTTGCTTTAACACTTAATGCAGTCTTATCTACATAACATGCCTTACATAAGACACTCCCTGTTTTATACAGAAGACATGTATTTTTTGACTTGTTTAATTGACTGATATAATATATAAAGGGAGAAATTGTTTTAATCCCTTTTAATTGTTCTTAAAGGGATAGTTCAACACAATTATGTCATCATTTTATCTTCCTCATGTCCTTCCAAACCTGTATGACTTCCTCTCTTCCACGGATCTTGAAAGGAGATATTTTGTAGAATGTTACACGACTCTTTTCCATACAATAAACGTGAATGAGGAAAAACATGTTTTGAGCTCCAAAAAGAACAAAAATACACACCTGTGTAGTATGGAATGATTAAATGAAAGACATCCAACCAATAGAAATCCCAGAATTTAGTTTAGTCATAAATTCTGAGGAACTTTGCTTCTTTGTTCTCTCTTAAACCGGCTGCTTGCACAGTTCCTAAAAGCAACAAATTGTAGCAGCAGTGCCTCTGCTAGGGTTATTTGGAATGAAGTGCTGTTGGAATAATGATTGAAGGACTGTGCGGTGTGATTGTAAGGAGCAGGTTTACCAGAGCTTTTGTATGGTTATTGATTACTGGCCACTGTCCCTCACGTTTCCAGGAATGCTTGAGGGTAGCCTGCATTGTACATTATAATAACCATTAAGGTATGGGCCATTATATAGCAGAGTTTAATTGTCAAGAGTCAGGATTGACATCAGTACAGCCCTATGACTTTATGGAATGACTTCCATGCATTAGAAGCCTTCAGCATTTTATTAATCCTCTGTTTGGGAATTAAGCAGCATTGGTAGACTTTAAGAGCCTCTAAGAGTCATTAATGAGTATTTTTATTGTAGAAACGTGTAGTACTGAGTGGATGACTTGTGTGCGACAATAAAATAGGAGAAAATATAGACATTATTTAAAATTCATTGAGCAGAAAGACATTTTTCTGTGAAAAGGTATTTTAGAAGGTAACATAAAAGTAATATGATTGCTTTTCCATGAAATAATGAGTAGTGTAATCTGATTACAGTTTTAAAGCAGTAATTAGTCAGTTGTAGTGGATTACATTTTTGAGTAACTTTCCCAACACTGGATTTGGGGAACCCCAAGTCCTTCCTATATAGATCTTTTTTATTTGTATTTATTTGTATTATTTTTTTTCTCCCCAATTTGGAATGCCCAATTCCCACTATTTAGTAGGTCCTCTTGGTGGCACGGTTACTCACCTCAATCCGGGTGGCGGAGGAAAAGTCTCAGTTGCCTTCGCTTCTGAGACCGTCAGTCTGCACATCTTATCACGTGGCTTGTTGTGCATGACACCACGGAGACTCCGCATGTGGAGGCTCATGCTACTCTCCACGATCCACACACTAATTGCCATGCGCCCCATTGAGAGCGAGAACCACTAATCGTGACCACGAGGAGGTTACCCCATGTGACTCTACCCTCCCTAGCATACGGGCCAATTTGGTTGCTTAGGAGACCTGGCTGGAGCCGCTCAGCACACTCTGGATTCAAACTCATGACTCCAGGGGTGGTAGTCAGTGTCAATACTCGCTGATCTACCCAGACCCCCTCTTACATAGATCATTAAACATACTTAACATTGATGTATTTGGATGATACTTAATGGCATTTACTAATCATGAGAACTGATTCTGAACAAAATTTGAACTGGATAATAGACTTCAAAGGATCTCCATAATTTTTTTTTTTACATTACTTATGTTAAGGATCTCAGATCCTATAAAAATGAGCTATAAAAGTGCTATGCTATGATTCTCTGAATGGTGTGCACAGTATTCATTTTTTAGTAACACTAATTATTGTTATTCTAGACTCCCATGATGCAGTTCTGCGTTTTAATACAGCTCCTACTGAGGGTTATGAAAGAGACGTTGGAAATAAAACCACCATACGCATCATCAACTCTCAGGTGAGCGCCGTTTCATGTTTTCACCTTTCACAAATAGTATTGGGATTTTGTGTGAATCAGCCACGTAAAAGAACAAGATCACGTTTGAACACACTTCTGGTTCATGTGCTCTGGTTGAGTATGTATAGCTGTGAGTCTTCATTTTCTAGTTGACACATGCTTGCTGAAGAAATTAAAGCACAAAGCATGCTGACAGACACTGCTCTTTGTTCAAATTATGTGATGCACTGAGTTTAATACGTTCCATTTAATGTCGCTAAATGGACATAGGTCACATCTCTGAGAGAAAGATTGGAAAATAATAGATGCTTGTTTGCTTGAAGTAGTGACTCATAAAACAAGTAATTCACCCCAAAAAAATTAACTCTTTCATAATTTACTCACCCTCTTGTCTTTCCAAACCTGTATAATTTGCTTTCTGCTGTGGAACACAAAAGTAGATGTTTGGAAGAGACAATTTTTTTACATTCTACACACGAAATCACATAGTTGCTGGGGCTGTAAAGCTCCAAAAAGCACCATAAAATATCTCAAAAGTAATCCATACAACTTAAAAGGATAGTTCACCAAAAATGAAAATTCTCTCATAATTTACTCACCCTCATGCCATCCCAGATGTGTATGACTTTCTTTCTTCTGCTGAACACAGATGAAGATTTTTAGAAGAATATCTCAGCTCTCTAGGTCCATAAAATGCAAGTGAATGGGTACCAAAACTTTGAAGCTCCAAAAATTACTTAAAGTCAGCAGAAACATATAAGACTTCAGTGGTTTAATCCATGTCTTCTGAAACAATCTAATTGATTTTCAGTGAGAACAGACCAAAATGTAACTCCTTTTTCACTGTACATCTTGCCATTGCTGTCTCAAGGCACAATCACGATTTCAAGCTTGATTACACTTCCTAGTGCTTGACACATACGTAGAGCACTAGATGGCGCTAGGAAGTGTATTCGAGCTTGAAATCATGATCGCCAAGGAGACTGCTGATGTCAAGATTGAAGTGAAAAATTAGTTACATTTTGATCTGTTCTCACCCAAAACCATTAGAGAGAGAGAGAGAGAGAGAAAAAAAACTAGCTCACCGGTCCCTGGACATGCTGTCACCTGGTCCTCAGCCATGCCGTCGCCTGGTCCTCAGCCACTCCTCCGCCCCCTGGTGGATGACTGCCACTCCTCCCCTGGCGGGAGGCGGGAACCAGCAGAACAGTCAACATAACTTTAATGACATAAATCAACTTAAACAAACATAAACAGACAAACACACAGCGGCCGAGTGTGTCTCTCTCTCTCTCTCGAACTGGCACCTCTGGCACCTCCTCATGGCCCGGCCATGCCCTCCTCCTTGTCACAGCTGTATTATTAGTATTATTATTATTATTATTATTATTATTATTGTTATCTGTAAGCAATATCACAAACACAAGCAGACTTGTGCCACAGGTATTCAGGTTTATTTATTTTTTATTAATGTTTTCATTAATACTGTGAAGCTCTGTTGTGCAGCATTTTATTTTACCAAAAATAAAATTGCAATTTTATTGCAATTTTATATTTTTATTTGATCAAAACTGTAGGTATCAAATTGATTAAACACCATTTGATGATAACATTTAATTAAAACATTTAACATGGAATCCAGAAATTTTAAGTGGAAAACGCATAATTTTTATCTGTAAGACTTTATGCAGTTCTTTTAATCAAGTCATTTTCTGTGTAATTTCATCAAAAATATTTGTATTTGTTGATTATAGTATTAATTTAGTATCAATACCGAGATACCAGGGCTGGTATCGTACCGAAACCAAAATTTTGGTATCGGAGCAACTCTAATATTTATATATAATATGAAACAGAATGACATTTTGCTATATGCAGACACACTTCCCCTCTGCTATAGTTCTCAAATCTCATTCACACTTCTGCATATTTAAAATTAAAATCTTAAAGCAGCATTTTATGGCTTATCATTTCCACCTAGTAAGGACACATTAGACAAAAATGGTACTTTGACAAGTTTAAATATTTTGTGGCCAATCATTTTCCCTTCTTTTCTTTGTCTTCTCAGTGTAACATATCCTCTGTTCTCTGTGCAGATCCTGGCTAATCCCAAGCATCAGTTCAACACAAGCTCATTGTATAAGAATGTAACACTGGTGGCGTGGGACCCCGCTCCATATAACCTTAACTTGAACAAAGTGAGTACTGAGTTTAACTATATTTTTTGTCAATAATTGTTGTCTTTTGACGAAAGTGTCCTTTAAATTTTGTAAATGTTTTGTCATATAATTTTAGTTAATGCAGATAAGATTTTAGTTGATGATAATGTTCAAAATGTATTAATTTAAACCTGTATCAAACATAAAAGATGTATCCTTGTTGTGAAAATTAAATAAAAATAATAGCACCCAGTAGAGTGCATAAGAATCTGCAAGATGTTTATCATTTAAAAAAATTAGTGATCATAAAAATTGGATTTTGTTTTGTATTTAGTACTGCCCTATGATTTGACATAACCGATATTTAAAGTATATACTGTATATTCCACAAGACAAAATAATAACTGAATTTATGCAAAGGATCCTATTCAAAAGTTTACATCCTCTTGTTTGTTGATATGGTGTGTTGCTTACTTGATGATCAGTGACTGTTTGTATCTTTTGTGATGGTTTGAGTCACTGCTTTGTCCTGAGCACTGACACCACCCACTTTTCTTAAGAAAAATTCTCCAGGTACTGCACGTTCTTTAGTTTCCCAGCATTTGACACCGAGGGTCGAACCAGCCTGGCCATTCTCCGTTGACCTCTCTCATCAACAAGGTGTTTTCATCCACAGAACTGCCACTCACTGGTTGTTTTTTTTTTGTTTTTCACATCATTCTCTATACACTCTAGAGCAGAGGTGCCTAAACTTTTTCCTACAAAGGGGGAACTTGATTGATGACCATGGGCCAAAAGAGAACATTGCATTATAACAAACTCAGGGCCTGAAATTAATTTCTGAAAATGATATGATTCATACACCAAAAGTGGTTAATGTTCTGTAAAATTATTATTGTATGATTAAGAACATTTTATTTAACATCAAGGCCATTTAACACATCCAGATATTATTTTTGTTAATATTATCAACTACATTATAGCATTTGGTATTTTTAGTGTGGGAGCATGACACCGAACTGATGCAGAGCATGAGAAACAGAGTGTCCATTTGTGCACGTTTATGGCGTGAGCATCCACCGCTGCAACATCTGCACAATGGACGTCACGAAACAAATAATGTTCAGCAAAAATTCAAATGAAGAACACGATGGATATATACATTTGGAGCTATATCAGATTGCAGGGGATTTCTTTTTTTTTTTCCCCTGAGCCATTAATTTCCGATCCTGGATAGAAAAAGAGATGGAAATGAGAGATGTAAGATGTGTTTACACCTCTCTCTTCACCATGCAGCTAATACATTACGCAAAGCATTTTTGCTATTTCTGCATTTCTTGCAAATGTGCTGCATTATGAATAATGAGGGAGCGCCAAGATATGAAAGGCACACGCACTTGCAATGTTAACAGCTTTGTTGGTTATAAACAGGAATGGTGTAGTTTAATCGTATCACTCGCTTATGGAGACGTGGTATTATGCCATTTGCATGTCAAATCTGCATGTTGATTTTTTCATCTGCATCTATTGGTTACTAATTCACAGCTGCACTGTAAAGTGAATAAAAGTGTGAGGGAATTTCCCGCATTATGAACGTGGAAATTGTGGGAATTATTAGCCGAATTTCAGGCTCTGCACACTGTATTATATTAAAATATTAAAGTTGCTCTAGTTCCCTTCCTTTATGATTTCATTATACAAAATAAAATTTCTCTGCAAACTGCTAATTTAATGCAATGAAAAGCTACGTCAATAGCATTTTTTTTCTTCAGTTTTTTTCCACTCTTGTCGTATATGTCAAGGCAGGCCAAATCAAAGGTCATCAAAGTTGGCCAAACACATAGTTTGGGCATCTCTGCTCTAGAGACTGTTGTGCCTGAAAATCCCAGGAGATCACAAGTTACAGAAATACTCAAACCAGCTCATCTGGCACCAACAATCATGCCACAGTCCAAATCACTGAGATCACATTTTTTCTCCATTCTGATGGTTGATGTGAACATTAACTGAAGCTCCTGACCCATATCTGCATGATTTTATACATTACACTGCTGCCACATGATTGGCTGATTAGATAATCGCATGAATAACTACATATACAGGTGTACCTAATAAAGTAGCTGGTGTGTGTATATAGTGTATATATATAATCATTTAATCATCATATATTGAATAATTTTTAAGGGCCTTTCTCAGCAAATATTTATATATGCTATTGATTAATTGGCATATCATGTAATATTTTAAATGATTGACAGCCCTTATAATCTACTGTAAAGCAGTTTTACCTTTAGTATTTTACCCATGAATTTTGACGATATTTAACCTATAGATCAGGGGTCGGCAGCCTATGGCACGCGTGCCAGCGTTGGCACATGGAGGGGTAATCATTGGCACGTCAGCAACGGCGAGAGAGGTGTAGACTATTTTATTTATATAAATTCCGCTCCCAAACTACATCTTGATGTAATCCTTCATGAGCGTGTTTTTATGAGCTGAATGGGAGGCTAAACAAAACGTTTAAATGTGACGAGACTGCAGTATAACCAACAGACTCCTGCAGCGCGTGCAAGCCATTTGTACATCACGAGCAGGTAGCGCTTCACTTTCTGTTAATCACTCGAATAAACGCGCCCGCTTTGCTTCAGTCTGACTGCACCGATGACAGCCTACATTCCGTGTTTCATTTGTTTCTTTTTGCTTTCAGAACAACATGTAATGCAATAAGAAAAACACCACTATTAATCCTTGAGATTTCCAACCCAGCATACAGGTACACCCTCCTTAAACCATGGACATTAAAAATTACATGAAACGATTAAAAGAGAAAACATAAACCCACATGGTGGGGTTCAAAAATCTGAGTCTATTCAAAATAAAAATTAAACCTGGAAATAACGTTTTAGGATTTCGCAGGTGCGATTAAATGAAAAGGGCTAAATAGTTGATGCGCGAATGGCTTGCACGCACAGCGCGAGTCTCGTCACACTTTAATACTGTTTAGCCTCCCATTCATCTGATGAAAACACACTGTGTGATCATGAGGAAGGATTAGGCTACATCAATATGTTGATTTGAATGCAGGTGCGAAAAACGTCATATAAATAAAATAGACTGCTCCTCTCTCACTGTTGCTTTCGTGCTAGTGATTAAATGATTACAGTGACATAATATAAGAAATATTTAAGATTCCACACAATTTCGCGATCAGTCATCAAATAAGCAAATTTGTGACATTAACTTTGTTCATTAACTCATAACACAAAAGAACAGGTTTCCTTCATTAAAGCACTTTAAATGCTCTGAAAATTCACATGCAGGATCATGATTATATCATAATCATCGGGTTTTGCACTAAATTTTCACTCAAACTGTTTAATATCATTTGTAATGAAAAATAAATGATTAAATTAGAAGGGGGGGGGGGGGGCTGGTGGTGTCGGCACAGCCATTGACCAGGAAAATAAAAAATGGCACTCCATGTCAAAAAGGTTGCCGACACCTGCTATAGATGATCAATGACATTATGCATAAGCTATTTCTAGAAATGTTACAGGAGGGCTGGATTGATTTATATTTCTCTCTGCATGTGTACAGAGAGCAGATGATGTGGCCCTTTTGCAATTCAGATGAGCACAGTAATATAAGAGTGCAAAGGCAACATGCAGAAAGGTTATGCTCATTTCTCTGGTCTGAGTCTTTCTGCTTAGACACAGCTGTGAATCATAAGCTAAGGTCCTGGGGGTAAAAAATACAGATCAAAGCAGATTATTATAAATTATTTTTGTCCTTTTTGTCCTTACATCGGTGGAACCCTTTCCAGAAGGCTGTTTCTGATGTCCCATAATCCCCTACACTCATTGTTGAAGTAGACATGCAATGGGACATTCATAGAATAGATGTTAATTAGGCATGTAACGATACACAAATTTCACGATACAATATGATACAAAGCCTCAAGATACGATACAATACAATACGATTAAAATAAATAAATAAATAAAAAACATTGCTCACAATGTTTCTCTCAAACTTATTCAAGGATTCAACATATATGTCTTTTAAAACATAAATGACACAACAGTGTCAAAAACAAAAAAGCAGAGCTCCATAATAAAGTAACTTAACCCTTATGTACTGTTGGGGTCAATGTTGACCCTTTTGAAATTTGCTGCTTTAAGAAACATGGTTTACTTCAACTCAGTGGCATGAAACGTGGTGACTTTTCCTACATTTGCTATCTATACATGCCCAAACAAATTGGGCTGGAATCTGGTGGTGTGGAGGTGTGACAAAAATACTCACACTTACTGTTCTGGGTTAAATTTGACCCCACATAGGAAATGAAGAATCTGACATGACTCCAAACTTCTCTTTTTTTTTTTTTTTTTTGCCCTTTCCCAATTTGTTCATCTGCCATAACATAGCATTATCCACAATGAAATAAACACTATGTGAAACACAAGCTGCACAAATGTTGGGGTGACAGAGGTGACGAAAACATGAAGTATTAAGTACAGTAAATGTTATATCACCCCCTTGTGGTCTCCCAAAGCTATTAGGCCCAGACTACATTACACGGAAGGCCATCTGACTGTGTATGTGAAAGCAACAAAAAAATCAGGCTTCTAACTTAAATGTCGGCTAATGTTAATATATCGATGCCTCAAAAACATATATAGAAAATAACATGCTGATCAATAATCAATGTATTGATATTTTATGACATTCCTAAATGAAATTAAATGTGGGCTCCAAAATAAAAAAAAATATGCTCCATAGAAGTGATCTATATAACTCGTACACTATTTATATATTGTAAGTCTTCTGAAGACTTACAGTAGTTTTGTGTGACAGGCAGAATAAAATTTAAGTCGTTTTTCTCTGAAATCCTTTCCTTATGGTGTAACCTCAACGTAATAAGGTCATGTGATGACATTGTAGCATATTACATAAACATTGAATCTTTTATCATGAAATCTTTAACTTTGCCTAATGCATTCTGTATCACATACAATTCTTTTTTTAATAGTAGGCAGTATGTAGAGTATGGAATGTGCAGTAATCAGTTGGTTGTAAGCTAGTATTCCATTCTAAACATACCTTATGAGAAGTTGTGGTCTGCAGGAATACAGGACCAGAGGTTGCCTATAGTTTCTAGTAAACTCACATTTTTGAGCTTGCCACACAGGAACTTGTAATGGAAAACTAATTTATGTTTACTTATTCTATTGGACTACAAACATCTAGAAAGACTGTGCTGTTTTTTCTTGAATGATTGTTGTTATGTCTCATTCTCTGAACTGAACAGAGTTAAAGGTTCTACTTTTCACAATTGTTTGAGAATCACACCATGTTAGTTCTTTGAGAATCATTTTAGTCATCATATTATTGTTGTGTATTCTGTTTTGTAGTGGTACTCGAATCCAGATTACAACCTGTTCACACCATACATGGAATACCGGAAGCACTTCCCCACTCAGCCTTTCTATATCCTGCATCCGAAATACATCTGGCAGTTATGGGATGTGATCCAGGGTAACAATCTGGAGAACATTCAGCCCAACCCACCTTCCTCAGGGTTCATAGGTAAGACATCCACATACACAGACGTATCTCAGACATACACACATACAACCCCAATTCTGAAAAAGTTGGGACAGTATGAAAAATGCTAATAAAAACAATAAAGAGTGATTTGTAAATTATATTCACACTTTACTATATTGAAAGCTACGACTACACATATATGATGTTTTACCTTGTGAATGTCATTGTTTCTTTTATTTATGTACAGTAATTAAGGACTAATAACAATTTGCCGAGTTAAAATAGCAAGGCAATGTGAAACAGGAGATGTTAAACAGGTGAGGCAATCGTGTCATTGTGAATAAGAAACCTTAAAAAACAGCCTAGTCCTTCAAGAGCAAGGATCGTTCAAGACTTGTCAATTTGCCAAAAGATGCTTCAGCAAATAATCCAGCACTTTGAGAACAATGTTCCGCAAAGACAAATTGGAAGGATTTTGGGCATTTCACCCTCTACAGTGCACAATATATTTATTATGGATTATGGTCAAATTTTGGTGAGTAAAGGGCAAGACGAAAACCACTTCTGAATGCGTGTGATCACTGATCCCTCAGATGTCACTGTCTTAACATCATTCATCTGTAATGGATATCATGAACATGGGCTTGGGATTACTTTAGTAAATATTTGTTAGTCAACACCATTCGCCGCTGCATCCACAGATGCAAGTTAAGACTTCACTATGCAAAGTAGAAGCCATACATCAACACTGTCCAGAAGCGCTGCTGACTTCTCTGGGCTCGGTCTCATCTTAGATGGAAAGTAGAACAGTGGAACCGTGTTTTTTGGTCCGATGAGTCAACATTTCAAATAGTTTTTGAAAAATAAAGCCGTCGTGTTCTCCAGGCCAAAGAGGAAATGGACCATCCAAGCTGTTATCAGCATCAGGTCAAAATGCCAGTGCCTGTATGGGCCAGGGGTGTGTCAGTGCCCATGGCATGAGTAACTCGCACATCTGTGGCCGATAAGTGAACTGCAGCCAGCTACTTGTTGCTTGTGCTCGCGTTCGTGCACGCACTCCATAGGGATGCGAGCGAGCGGCGAGCATCGACCAAAACAATGACGTAACATACAAAGAGAGAACGTGATTCACCGGCATCATGCTGACAGATGAGGTAGCATAATTAAAATTACACAGTTATGATTGTTTTAATACAAACTTTGAGACTGTATATTATATTTGACTCTCCAGTGCTGGAACAGGGCTAAAACAAAGTGTGGATATAGGTCTGACTATGCCAGACTATAATTTTAAGTAATCACTTTTCTTTGCATGATACATTGACTGCATTTATACGATAGCCTATGTCGGCGTTAGCTAGCTAGCCAGCTTTATCAATAGCTGTTAGCTAAATTTGGTGGATGATGACAGTAGCTGTTTATAAAATAGATTGTACATTATAAATATGTTGACACAATTCAGTATTGATGTGATTCCATCACAACTGTCATTTTGATATATCGATGTGCTATTGTTTTATAATTATAGATTGTATATATTTTCTGTATAACCAAGTTACGTTACACTAATGAATGGGTCTTTTTGCATTATCTTAAACTTTGTCTAGCATTTTTCATGTTTTATTGTGGTTTAGCTAAAATTACACAGATCAATCCTTATGGCACTATATTTCACATGCTTTGCAGTTATGTAAGCTTACCTGTCCAATAAGAAGAACGCCAATTCAGGGTCGGTTTTGATCCCCAAAACCGAACGAAAGTCCCTCCAGGAATCAAATGCCCTGCCGATGTTCACTCTAGTTTTCGCTCGACCGTGATCACGTTCCCGCTTAGCCAGACGGGATTCAGTATATAAATGTTTTTTTTGGCTTACTCTGAGTTTGTGTAGGAATCGGTGTTGTACTGGGAGCCGGACGTTTGCTGGATTGCTTCTCTAAGATAACGTTACCTAATGTTGCAGTTTGTTGTCGCTGTTGAATAGCGGAAGAGAAGCTATTACTGTCTGAGGCAAGGCTCTAAGGAGCGTGCATAAATATCAAATCCTTTGGATTTTCCCGGCAAAATCAACCTGCTCCCTTCGCATGAAAATCAGTCTACAGGCTTTAATAGGCAACCTAGGCAGTCCGGGAAGGGCTCATTTTATAAGTTGCGTTACAAGCCGTTCACACATTGGCAAAAAAAAGGGCAAAAATTACATGAATATTGTTACATATTGCACCTTTAATGAACCAAATAGCTTTCAGCAGTGTTTGATATAATGGTAAGTGATTTTCTAGTACCAAATTTGCAATTTAGCATGATTACTCAAGGATAAGGTATTGGAGTGATGGCTGCTAGAAATGGGGCCTGTCTAGATTTGATCAAAATTACTTTTTTCAAATAGTGATGGTGCTGTTTTTTACATCAGTAATGTCCTGACATATATATATATATATATATATATATATATATATATATATATATATATATATATATATATATATACACACACACACATACACACACAGTACTGTGCAAAAGTTTTAGGCACTTGTGAGAAATGTTGCATAGTGAGGATGTCTTCCAAAATAATTAAATATATAGTTTTCATTTATCACTTAACGTCATACAAAGTCCAGTAAACATAAAAAAGCTAAATCAATATTCGGTGTGACCACCTTTGCCTTTAAAACTGCCCCAATTCTCAACTAGACACAGTTTTTCTTGGTTGTTGGCAGATAGGATGTTCCAAGCTTCTTGAAGAATTCACCACAGTTCTTCTATCTACACTATATTGCCAAAAGTATTCGCTCACCTGCCTTTAGACGCATATGAACTTAAGTGACATCCCATTCTTAATCCATAGGGTTTAATATGACGTCGGCCCACCCTTTGCAGCTATAACAGCTTCAGCTCTTCTGGGAAGGCTTTCCACAAGGTTTAGGAGTGTGTTTATGGGAATTTTTGACCATTCTTCCAGAAGCGTATTTGTGAGGTCAGACACTGATGTTGGACGAGAAGGCCTGGCTCGCAGTCTTCGCTCTAATTCATCCCAAAGGTGCTCTATCGGGTTGAGGTCAGGACTCTGTGCAGGCCAGTCAAGTTCTTCCACACAAAACTCGCTCATCCATGTCTTTATGGACATTGCTTTGTGCACTGGTGCGCAGTCATGTTGGAACAGGAAGAGGCCATCCCCAAACTGTTCCCACAAAGTTGGGAGCATGGAATTGTCCAAAATCTCTTGGTATGCTGAAGCATTCAGAGTTCCTTTCACTGGAACAAGCCCAGCTCCTGAAAAACAACCCCACACCATAATCCCCCTTCCACCAAACTTCACAGTTGGCACAATGCAGTCAGACAAGTACCGTTCTCCTGGCAACCGCCAAACCCAGACTCGTCCATCAGATTGCCAGATGGAGAAGCGTGAGTCGTCACTCCAGAAAACGCGTCTCCACTGCTCTAGAGTCCAGTGGCGGCCTGCTTTACACCACTGCATCCGACACTTTGCATTGCACTTGGTGATGTATGGCTTGGATGCAGCTGCTCAGCCATGGAAACCCATTCCATGAAGCTCTCTACGCACTGTTCTTGAGCTAATCTGAAGGCCACATGAACTTTGGAGGTCTGTAGCGATTGACTCTGCAGAAAGTTGGCGACCTCTGCGCACTATGCGCCCCAGCATCCGCTGACCCCGCTCTGTCATTTTACGTGGCCTACCACTTCGTGGCTGAGTTGCTGTCATTCCCAATCGCTTCCACTTTGTTATAATACCACTGACAGTTGACTGTGGAATATTTAGTAGCGAGGAAATTTCACGACTGGACTTGTTGCACAGGTGGCATCCTATCACAGTACCACGCTGGAATTCACTGAGCTCCTGAGAGCGTCCCATTCTTTCACAAATGTTTGTAGAAGCAGTCTGCATGCCTAGGTGCTTCATTTTATACACCTGTGGCCATGGAAGTGATGGGAACACCTGAATTCAATTATTTGGATGGGTGAGCGAATACTTTTGGCAATATAGTGTATTTAGGCTGTCTCAATTGCTTCTGTCTCAATATGTAATCTCAGACAGACATGATGTTCAGCTGGGGGCTCTGTGGGGCCACGCCATCTGTTGCAGGGCTCCCTGTTCTTCTATTCTAATCTTTTCTATTTGCAAAAGTAATGTTTGGGAGTCTAACATTTATATTTCCTATTGACACACTAAAGCTGAAGATATAAATAACCATCTTAAGACAAATGCTTTTGTGAAACATCTTATGTGCCTAAGACTTTTGCACAGTACTGTGTGTGTGTATATATATATATATATATATATATATATATATATATATATATATATACACTATATTGCCAAAAGTATTCGCTCATCTGCCTTTAGACGCATATGAACTTAAGTGACATCCCATTCTTAATCCATAGAGTTTAATATGACGTCGGCCCACCCTTTGCAGCTATAACAGCTTCAACTCTTCTGGGAAGGCTTTCCACAAGGTTTAGGAGTGTGTTTATGGGAATTTTTGACCATTCTTCCAGAAGCGCATTTGTGAGGTCAGACACTGATGTTGGACGAGAAGGCCTGTCTCGCTGTCTTCGCTCTAATTCATCCCAAAGGTGCTTTATCGGGTTGAGGTCAGGACTCTGTGCAGGCCAGTCAAGTCTCTTTCATACCAAACTCGCTCATCCATGTCTTTATGGACCTTGCTTTGTGCACTGGTGCGCAGTCATGTTGGAACAGGAAGGGGCCATCCTCAAACTGTTCCCACAAAGTTGGGAGCATGGAATTGTCCAAAATCTCTTGGTATGCTGAAGCATTCAGAGTTCCTTTCACTGGAACTAAGGGGCCAAGCCCAGCTCCTGAAAAACAACCCCACATCATAATCCCCCCTCCACCAAACTTCACAGTTGGCACAATGCAGTCAGACAAGTACCGTTCTCCTGGCAACTGCCAAACCCAGACTCGTCCATCAGATTGCCAGATGGAGAAGCGTGATTCGTCACTCCAGAGAACGCGTCTCCACTGCTCTAGAGTCCAGTGGCGGCGTGCTTTACACCACTGTATCCGACGCTTTGCATTGCACTTGGTGATGTATGGCTTGGATGCAGCTGCTCGGCCATGGAAACCCATTCCATGAAGCTCTCTATGCACTGTTCTTGAGCTAATCTGAAGGCCACATGAACTTTGGAGGTCTGGAGCGATTGACTCTGCAGAAAGTTGGCGATCTCTGCGCACTATGCGCCTCAGCATCCGCTGACCCCGCTCTGTCATTTTACGTGGCCTACCACTTCGTGGCTGAGTTGCTGTCATTCCCAATCGCTTCCACTTTGTTATAATACCACTGACAGTTGACTGTGGAATATTTAGTAGCGAGGAAATTTCACGACTGGACTTGTTGCACAGGTGGCATCCTATCACAGTACCATGCTTGAAATCACTGAGCTCCTGAGACCGGCCCATTCTTTCACAAATGTTTGTAGAAGCAATCTGCATGCCTAGGTGCTTCATTTTATACACCTGTGGCCATGGAAGTGATTGGAACACCTGAATTCAATTATTTGGATGGGTGAGCGAATACTTTTGGCAATATAGTGTATATATATGGATATATAGGAATTATTTAATTGCGAGTGTTGTAATTTTGCCACAGTTGGCCTTTAAGGTTAAGAGGGATCTGACCAGTAGTGTTCCATTGGCCATATTCCACACCACCACTGCTTCTGGTTACCTTGCAGCAAAATTCATTTCACTCACCTCTCCTTTCATAAGACCTCAGCATTGCTGATAAAATTCAGCATGACATTGCTACAGGCTCAAGAGTAATCATCTGCAGCCGTTCTTTTTGAACAGGTGTTAGATATCCAGCCGTATCACAGACACAGACAAACTCTCTTTACAGTGTAGGCCCTGATTCTATGGTAATGGTTGAAGAAGGACTGGTGTGGCATATATATGGTGATTTGCTGTATGTAGTGCTGCATGCTTTGTTGTTTTGTAAAGTGGGAAGCTAGTTGACACTTTCCACGCGTAGAGAACACTTTAATGTCCTAATATTTTTTTTAAAGCATTAACGGCATAATTGTGCCTGTTATTCACTTTGAGAGCATTGTTAAAGATATATGTTACTTTGTACAACCTTTACAATGCATCCTTTCATAAGTGATGTAAAGTTTACTCTGAGTTGCTGTCCGGCGACGAAATGCGTGGACAGTTGTGTTTCAGCCCGTACATGAAACGGCAATTTTTCACATGCGCAGTAATGGGATTTAAGAGTTTTCATACGTTATAGTGTGGACGAGCAACTTTTGGAAAATGCTTGAAAACGGCAGTGTGGATGGAGAGCATTTAGAAAATAAAAAGCCATTTTCAAATGTATACGGATTAATGTGGACATAGCCTTAGATGAACTCTTAGTGACTGTATCCAGCTTTTATATAAAAAAAAAATATATAAAAACAAATAATTTTGAGAATAGATATTCTATTCGTTGTAGTACAAACTATTTAGAATTATTAAGTTTAATTACCAAAAATGTCTTGTGTTCCCTTATTACAATTTTTGGTTTGTTTTTTTTGACATCCAACACATAACATCATTTGGACTCTATCTGCATCATGACAGGAAGACAATAATCACAATCTATTTTCTAAATTTTACAGAAATTGTAGTGCTGACATTCAAACTCTGATATCAAAGTTATTGTAAGAAAAAAATGATCAAATATTTTCTTTAATTTTTAGGAAATATACATTTATCATTTACTACAAACTAACATTTGGTCCCAAACTACTTAGTTTCTACTAAATCCTAGCTTAATTTTGGCTAAATTTGCAATCGTTACTTTCAACCCTGTTCTGGTTTACTTTTGTTTTTCACTTTATTACATTTTGTATATTTTATTTTGATGTTTATTTAATTTGTATTGCTAGAAAACTGCAGGGTTTTAAACTATTTACACACTGCAATGCATAGAAAATTAATAGAAAATACACGGTTTAACTTCCTGACATTGATGATCAATATTTTATGAAAATCAAGCCCTCTTTTTATTGACCGTTGTTGAAAAAAAATGAAAAAAATGTTTTTGTACCCTATTCATGACAAGTGCCAGATATATTTCATGGTTTGGAAAGGATGAAAATTCAGTTGGTTTAAGTAACGAAGACAGCACACAATTCAGAATCATTTAAGGGCTGTTTATGCCTTCCCTATTTATAAAATCACAAACACTTTAGCAGAGACAGTACTCATAAGTCTTTTTCTTCAATCAGTTAGCACTCCTTTAGCTATAGATTGATCTGCACATATCCTTGAACAAAATGGCACAACAGTATTCTGACAAGTTGACAGGCAAATATCCGTCTTGAAATGTCATAACAATTTAAGCTGTGGGTAATTTCTTGACTTACAAATAAATAAACAGACGCACTTACACACAGAAATGCTCACAATGTCCCCTTCCCATGTTTGGCACTACTTCATACACAATCTTTTCAGGGTTTTTGAGACGGGCGTGATGTTAGTTGAGTTTGAGCAGTGTCATCTAGTCCCTCGAGACACCATTCAACCCCAGGCATACATTCATCAAGTTTCAAATGTAAAATAAGTTCTTTATATCCCCTAAGAAATCACTAGTGAATTTATCGTCCTTGATCCCAAGTGAAATGTTCATATACAGTACTGTGCAAAAGTGTGAGGCACATAAGATGTTTCACAAAAGCATTTGTCTTAAGATGGTTATTTATATCTTCAGCTTTAGTGTGTCAACTGGAAATATAAATGTTAGACTCCTAATGTTACTTTTGTAAATAGAAAAGATTAGAATAGAAGAACAGGGAGCCCTGCAACAGATGTCATGGCACCCACAAAGCTCCCAGCTGAACATCATGTCTGTCTGAGATTACATAAAGAGACAGAAGCAATTGAGACAGCCGAAATAGATAGAAGAACTGTGGCGAATTCTCCAAGAAGCTTGGAACATCCTATCTGCCAACAACCAAGAAAAACTGTGTCCAGGTGTACCTATAATAATTGGTGCTGTTTTGAAAGCAAAGGTTGTCACACCAAATATTGATTTAGCTTGTTTTATGTTTACTGCACCTTGTATGACGTTAATTGATAAATGAAAAATATTTATGGCATTGTTTTTGAAGACATCCACACTATGTGTTTTACTAGTTTTCACAAGTGCCTAAAACATTTGCACAGTACTGTATGTATTATGCATCAGGTTTTGAATTTTGGGGATGAAAGTTCCCCCTCTGGAAATACAGTTATTTTCTTATTGCACTTTACCCCAAACAATGCTGTCTTAACTGTTATGAAGTGCTCGTGAATCAATGGCAGCATAGTACCTCTCCTCTTTATGGTAGAAGAGGTTTCTATACATCAGTGGCCACGGCTCAGACAGCAATATAACTCGCTACATATAACATAACTGGGAAAAACAATTAACATTCATTTTACAACTCATCCTTCAGTCGCAATTCTGCAAAAAAAAGACTGAATACACAGTGGTATGCTGGGACTGTAAAAAAGAGCTCAGTAGCTTCTAATAATACATTGCATAACACTGACTAGTTTAAGAATGTAAACAAGATGTCACTTTTGTTTTCTTACCCCAGTTGCCAAGAGCAAAATACAGAAAAATATGAAAGTGGATAATAAAAACTAATAGTTTCATAATTGTTTCGTTTGTCGATTAATTCTAATCAATTAATCGGATCTGTAATCAATCACTTTTTCTTGTAAACAAATAATGTAAGGGACCACTCATTATTAAAGTTATTTTTCATTTTAAAATGAATATATTTGTGTACATATAGGATTTCAATTAATTATGGTTAACTTAAATCGCAAGTTTGACTTCAAATATTGTTTTGATCATGATGATTGCGCCTCTTTTCCATGTTGTGCATCATTTGATTGACATGCACGTGCACATTATATACTGTTTTAAGTTTAAAGATGACAGCGACATTTAATTGCTGGTACATGCACATACTGCATGCCAGGGTTCCCACGGTCATGGAAATATCAGAAATTTTTTAAATTGTGATTCCCAGACGTTCTTAAAATCCTGAAAAGTCATGGAATTTCAAGTCATTTTATTATTATTATTTTTTATTTTTTCTAGAGTTGCTTTGGTCTAAAATATGCCATTGGCGAGAAATTGTGTTTTCCGAGTGCAAACTCTATAAAATGATTATTTAAAATCCTTTTCCAGTAATCACGAAGAACAGGAAGAGTAATTTTTCAAAAGGTGAGGGAATCCTGTGGTGAAGTCATGATAAAATCATGGAAATTCATTGGTCAGGAGATGTGGGAACCCTGATTTTCACAGAGCGGAGGTTGAACAGCAGTGGCAGTATTGTTTGTGCTGTGATGGCCCAGGTTAGGGGGTGATCTCTGGGAGGTTGTTTCTCTCAGTGGCAGGAGTACTGCAGTCGTGGTTGTGGATCCCAGTGGAGATCTGGGCGGTGCAGGCTACTGTGTTGCTGTAGACTCTACGGTGAAGCTGAATGACCGTTGTCTTTGAGGGCATAGAGGAGTGACCATTCTGCATTGACTTTCTCTGACAGCAGAACAACATCAGGAAACAACTGTAGAACTGTGGAGGAAGAACAGGAGAGATGGATGGTCAGAAGTACTAGAGAATCTTGATCCCTGACCGAGAACTCTGAGAAACACTGAGAACTCGCCCCCTCATGCACACAAAAGATATAAACAGTCAAGCTATTCACACCAAGTATGAATTTTCACTGCAAATTTTAGGTACGACAAGATTTAAAAATTAAACCATCGCTTTGGGCCCCTTCGCACTAAGATGAAATGTTTATTTATTGTTTTTTTTTTGGTGTAGCATGAAAAAAAGCTAAATACAACCTGATTTTTTTGAGGTATGCTAACTTTTCTGAAAGACTGATGCAAATTTGTCATGGTCTGAATAGTTTTTGTACAAAAAATTACAACAAAATATTTTCATCTGCAATTCATTAAGATATGCTAAGCTTTCTCAGAGGCTGACGCAAATTTGTCGTGTTTGTTGTGAATAGTTTTGGTGAAAACATTTTTTTGTCTGCAATTTATTTTGGTATGCTTACCTTTTTTCAACAAAAGATTCATTCAATATGCACTTTGTCGTGTTTGGTATGATTTAGGGATGTCATAAAATATTGATATATCAATTATTGATTAGCATGTTATTTTATCGATATTTTTGAGGCATTTATATTTTAAAATTAGCCAACATTTAAATTAGAAACCCAATTTGCATACTTTTCAACACACTCATTTGGGCTCTGTTTAACAGTCTGGCATAATAGTGTTGGGAGACCACAAGAGGGCGATATAACATTTACTGAAGCACACACACATACACACACTCAACGAGCTGAAGCGGCACAGGAGATGGTAGTCCAAAGTACTTCTAGAATGAACAAAGTGACGCTGATCAGTTTGCAGGTTAGTGAAACTGGTGTAACTGCGCAAACTGAACGATTAGAAATGGCGCTTTTTATTATGCGATTTCTTTGGATGTAGTCTTGATTAGGTCTTTCATTCAAGCTGTCAAACCACAAAATGGCATACTTGTAACTGCAAATACATTGTGTAGGCTCTATGAAAGATGCATGTTCACAATAGATCATCCAGTGATGGCTAGAGTAAATAATCATTGATAATGATTTGGGTCAGTAATTATTGCATAATCAGATCCCAAAATATATTTGAATATACATATTTAAATGGGCATGATGCTTCTGTATGTGAATAGGCCTGAAATCTTTCCCATTCTCTGATTGTCACAGTTTAAATTTATAAGAATATGTGAATGTGTGGGTGAATCCCATATTCTCTTGTGTGGCCTGGTTTGTTAATGTCCTATTTTGTGTGGCTTTCAGGCATCCTGCTAATGATGTCATTATGTGAAGAGATCCACGTGTACGAGTACATTCCTTCGCTACGACAGACAGACCTGTGCCACTACCATGAGCATTACTATGATGCGGCTTGCACTTTGGGTGCATACCACCCCCTGCTTTACGAGAAGATGCTCATCCAGCGCATGAATGTCGGCTCCGAGGACGACCTCAAGAGGAAAGGCAAGGTCACACTCCCTGGTTTCAAGAACATCCACTGTGAGTCCTGAAAAAGATGCAATAACTGCCTTTGCAAAGCACGCAGGCTGATGCAGGACTACGCAGAAACATGCCAGCAGTCTAGAATGGACCGCGTTGTATAGACTGGATATTCTTTGGGACACTGTAGGTCACATAAAGTTGCTTTTCCTGAGCCTATGTTAAAAAAAAGATGGTTAGAATAGCAATAGATGTGTCATGGGAACAGTCATTTTTATAGATCTGTGGATGTTTGTGGTGATGAAAGCCATCAAAAAACTGAATTTTTAATTATTTTTTTAAAACTTAAAAGTTTTAGCAGTCATAGACACTGAAAGCCACACTGTCAATCAAGCCAAACAATCATTCACACAAATACACAATGACATGGGCACATTTTGTTTTAGATAGATCTAACAAATTAGCTTTTTAATTATCTGTCTATAGATGCATTTTTTTACACTGATATATTTAAAGCTTTTTGTCATGTTATGATTTTTTTTTTTTTTTTTTTTTTTTTTGGTAAATGAGATCGTATCATCTGTTGTAATATACATTGTTCCACATTTCCAAGTTTTTCTCTTTAACTGTGGTAAAGGCATTTTTTCAAACTCTGCTTAAATGTTAGAGTCCTCCATTTTTTAATAGCAAAGGCAGAATACTTTACTTACACATGTTGTACAGTCCTCTTATTATACAGTCAGCAAAAAGGAGCTTTTGGGGAAAAAATGTTTTCAATGGAGGAAAAATGAAAGCTTAATTTTTTTATTCTTTTTTTAGAACCTGTCATCACAGGTGGTTTACAGAAATAGAGGGTTTTCCTTTTTAGAATAAGTGTTAAATAAGAATTTGATTGCTTGTACTGTGGATTCATTGCAGCAATGTAAAAATATTATCTGTGACTTTAAGGCTGCTTGGCAATATAACAAGTACAGTGGTGATATTTGTTTAATATAAACCGAGGTAGCCTGGTCTTTTTTAATGCAACCCTTAAAAAATAAGAGGTTTTCTTGACTTCTGCCAGAGTCTTCTTTAAAGCGAATGAATTACCAAGGCACCTTTGCGTTGTCTTCTCTTAAATGTACAGTTGATCATTTGAATTGATTCACTCTGTGGTTTGGAATGGATGTACATAGATTTTTTTTCACAGAAGGTTTGTTATCTACTCGTTTGCATTGTTTCAGTGTGTGCCATTTAATTAAGACAGAAAACTTTCACAAGCTAATTTTTCTCTAGATCTGTTAAGGAGAGCTAAAGTCTGTTTTAATTGCTGTATTATATTGTAAAAGTAATTGATATTTTCACTCAGGAGCTAACGATACTCTGAAAATTTGGCTCTTACCAGAGTGAAATATTTAATCTTCCTTATAGTCCTATGATAGACTGAGGTGTGTAAAGCTAATATTTGACCAATAATCTGTCTTGTTTCCCCATGTTGGGGGTTTGTAGACATAGAAAATGGGCAGTGATTCATTTTTTATTTTTTTTATTTTTTTATTATTATTACTATTACTGTGGAATATTGAACAAGTAGGTTTGGATGTAATATACCATATATCATACACATACCACTGTTGTTAAAGTATCTATAAGGCTCTGTTCCAAAACCTAGTGAGCTGCCTACTGCCTATAGAGGCAGCTGTCTTCTAAGGCAGCATCCTAACTGAAATGGAACCTCATATGTGACTGATTTGTGACACATTACATTGGCAGCAGCTCTTTCAGTGAAATGCCAAGGAGACTTCACTCTAATTGATTGGGAGTTTGGCATTAGCATGCTGCTTCTGCACAGCATATTGCATAGAATTGTTTGTTTTTATTAACATTAATAATTTTTTAATGATTCTTGCAGTATTAAATGAATTACAAGTATTTATAATCTTGAATTTTTTTCCACTGAGCTTGTCACAATCCAATACAGGATTGCCTTCACTGTGAAGGATAGCATAATGTAACATAATAACATAATGGCAGCATAATGTTGCAGCCTACCTTTAGGAATAGCTTTCATGCTGGGGGTGCACCTATGATGCCTTAAAATCTTGCCTAGGCAGTTTACTAGTTTTGGAATAGAGATTAAGTATGTTATACTGAACCTACAATGTCTTGTATAAATATGACTTAGTGGTTGGGGCTAAGTTGTGGCTAAATGACCAGACATTTAATTTTGGGGGCATTTTGCCACTTTTTATTGACAGGGTAGTGAAAAAAGGACATCAAATGAGGACAGAAAGTGGCTCAACATTACGCAAACCAAACTCAAACTTCCTTCACATGCATCAGCGTCACAGCTCAATGCGTTGTGGCATGCTTGGAGCCTAACCACTAGGCCAGGGCTCTGACTAACCTTTGTTTTTTAAACATTTGATGACCAATCTGTCTTGTGCTTTGTGAACTATGGAGGGACTGAAACTCTGCTTTCTCTGTTTTTCAATTGTCAGTTATTCCATTCCACATTTGGAGGTAGTCATATGTGTCCTTCTGTGAATGTCTTTTTGTAAGCCTTTAAAATTAGGTATTTTAGCTGCATAAATCCCTGTCATTGTCTCTCACAGAGACAATGTGACTTTAGATAGGAGCATTATTTCAAGAGTATTATTTTAAATATTTACTGTAACTTTTTGCTTGATTTTTAATAGCATGGGTTGATATGACTACTTTGCGGGGAATACAGAAAGAAATGTACAATAAAGTGCACAGAGCATGTGATGTAAAGCAGGGCTTGTTAGTATAAAAGGTGAATATGCAGTTATGGAAATTTTAATATTTAGCCATTTGTAATGAGAAATTGAGGTTTGTTTTTGACCGTATGGTCTTTGTAAGAAAAAAAAAAAAAAAAAACAGATCTGCAGGCGAACTTTAATGCAGCGTCATGGATGTGCACAGTAGAATCCTGAGGACTATGCCAAATGTCAAGTGTTTTCCGGGGTTTGTTGGAGTGTGTGAATGGTACTGTATCTGTGGTGCTGTGCATCTGTGCCAAGTTTCTTTTTTCTGTATTACACCTTTCCATGTCCTACTGTATTTCTTTCTTTTTGCATTTATTTCTTTGTTACTTTGCACCACACAGCCTTTAAATGTTTTTTCCCCAGTATTATATGTTGTATCAGTGAATAGTCTTCATCTTTTGACTGTAAATATCTGCAATTGTCAAAAGCCAATTCACTTTCAAAAGCCATGGAATGCTTTATAATGTTTATTTCTCTATATGTGAATACACGTATGTCATTTAATTAATTTTGAAACTAATAAATGTTTGTGTATTTTTTTTTTTTTCCATAATAAAACCTTGAACATTACATTGTGTGTCAGAAGTTAATTTATTTTCTCTTAGTAAGACTAATGTATTTGTAAAAATATGATTTTTGGCTAAATTACAAATTGTCAGTAGGAGCAGTAGGGGAACATGCACAGTATTTTTATGAATTCACTTCACATTTCTGGGTTTGGAACAGGAGACTTAAGCTATAGCAGGGAAAACTTTGCCAATAGTCAATAGAGGTAAATTGGGGACCATATGAAAAAAGCCCAAGATTACGTTTCCATGATTTGGAAATTAAGGAGAAAAAAATATAGTGAGAAATTATGACAGTCAAAAGAGAGACAGATGACACATTTACTGTCGCTTCCCCAGCAGCTGTTTTTTTTTTTTTTTTTTTTTTTTACTGCATCAAATCGCAACTGTTGATTAGTTGGCAAGCATTTTTTTTAATGCTAGGGTAATAAAACAGTGAATATACATTAAATAATAATAAAAAAATAAGTTTGCTAAATTTAACCTACTACATTAAGGTGGAAAGTAGAGGTCAGCCGATATATCAGTTTTACTAATTAATCTGTGCTGATAGCTGCTTTTTTGATATATCAGTTTTCTGCTAAACTCAACACCAATAGTTGCCGATAGTCCTCTGTGTTCTTCAGCGTTGAATACATAGGCAATACAAATCTTAATTTGGTGACTATTTAGAAATAGAGCATTGTAAAGATGGCAAGTCTCTGTCACCATCACTGTTTATGGGACTTATTCACAATTATTAATATGAAATGTTATATAAAAGACACATGAAGCACAGACATTATTAAATGTTTATTTATATAGCTGTTACGAGGGGTGGTCAACCAGGGAATTGTCAGGAAACCTCACAGGAACCCCCCTTCTTAGGACAGTCAGGGTGGCGATGGTAAAAATCCTGGATCAGTTCAGGGTCCAGGATATCCCGGGCTGGAACCCTGGACCATTCTTCTGGTCCATACCCCTCCCAGTCCACCAGGTACTGTAATCCTCACGGACTTGGCGAGAGTCTAACAGATGGCGGACAGAGGACACCGATTGTCCCCAATAATATGGGGATCAGGGGTTTAGGATGCTGGCAGCATGCGACTGGTGGCAACCTGATTAAGTTGTGACACATGGAAGGTTGGGTGACCCGCATGGTTGGGGGAAGTTGTAACCTCTAAGCCACTGGGTTCTCCCTCCGCAGGACTTTGAAAGGACCAAAGTAGCGAGGAGGCAGCTTGTGGGACTCAACCTGCAATGCAGCGGCCCTCTCCAGGTGGTCAGGGAGTCGATTCCCTCCTCCCTTCACAGATGGCGGTCTTCCCTCAACCCCTCCGCATTTCTGGTGGCCGGCAGGGCACTCCTCCGTCCCTGGCAGCACCTCCATCACTCCAGGCAGTCGGGGAGTCCAGTCCCTCCTCGCCTAGCACCTCCATCACTCCAGGCAGTCGGGGAGTCCAGTCCCTCCTCGCCTAGCGGACGGCGGCCGTTCCCCGTGTCCGGGTGGTCAGGGTACTCCGTCCCCCGGCGGATGGCAGCGGCAATCCCCTGGGTGGACGGCAGTGTCGAAGACTCTACGACAGGCATCCCTCCTTCGGCATCAATGTAAAGGGGTTATAAGGGAAAGGAGGAGGCGAGAACCGGCTTGACAATATATATAAAGTTTAATGATAAACTTAAACAAAAACACATATAAACACATACAGGGCAGCTGCCTGTAGTTCTCTCTCTCTCTCTCGAACTGTCATCTCCGATCGCCTTTATCCCTTGCTTGCCTCATCAGGGTGATTGGGGTCCGGGCTTAAGTCATTCCGGCCCGGCCCCGCCCTTCTCCGCACTACACTCTGCTGCAGGTACCCCCAGCTCAGACTCCTGCTCTGAAAACAAAGGAGGCTTTTAACCAAATTGAACTTCAGATGCTGTTCATACCTGTTGTGTTGTGAATATATTCAACCCAGAACAGTTCTTTTCTCCAACGAGTGGGATCGGATGAGATGAACTATCAAGGTGGACTCCAGCTCTTGATACCAGTGATGAAATCCACAGAGATATGAGACCAAGGCCCGGATGGGAAGAGGAGTGGATGCAATAACCTTTGAGGATGCAACAAGGATGTCTTATTTTGAGCACAGGTGGGGCAGGCCGCTACAAAGGATTGGACCTCTTTCTACATAGTGGGCCACCAGAACTGCCCCTTCAGAAATGTCATCATCCTGCTACTGTCAGTATACAGGAATGTTTGGCCCCCTCTAGCCAGTGTTGCCACTCCTCTAAGGCTACCTTGACAGCAAGCAGTTCCCTGTTACCGATATCATAGTTGCGTTCACAAGGGTAGAGGCAGTGGGAGTGAAAAGTGCACGTGTGGATCTTGCCATCAGTGCTTGTTCATTGGGAATGTACAGCCCCCACCCCCACACAAGAGGCATCAACTTCAACAATAAAAGGGGAGTTCAGGGTCCACACTGGAGCTGTGGTGAAATGCTTCTTCAATTCCTTGAATGACTTGTCTGCCCCTGGAATCCATGATAACTTCTTGGAGAGCCACTTGATCAGAACTGAAAGTTGCAGTTATGGTGCTGAAATTCCTAATAAAGCATCAGTAAAAATTGTAAATATAGAAACACTGCAGCTCCTTAACTGAGGTGGGCCGTGGCCAGTCAGTAACTGCTGGAGTCTTACAAGGGTCTATCTGAGGCGATGTAGGACCTGTCTGACATGTTGCACATGTTCATGGAGGGTCTTGGAGAAGATAAGTATGTCATCTAAGTAAATAAAAACAAAGTGGTTAATCATATCTCTAAGCTGGAAACAGCAGGGGCATTAATTCATCTAAAGGGCATGACCAACTATTCATAATTACCACAAGGAGGGTTAAATGAGGTTTTCCATTCATCACCCTCACAAATGCGAGGTTGTAAACATTTCTACGGTCCAACATAGTGAATACTGTTTCTTCCTGAAGTAACTCAAAGGTGGACAACATTGAAGGGAGTGAGTAGCAGTTCTTTACTGTGATCTTATTCAGTCCACGATAGTCTATGCAAGGACGAAGCCCGTCATCCTTCTCAACAAAAAGAAACCTGTGCACACAGGTGAGGAAGAGGGGCAAATGAAACCAGAGCCCAGATCATTCTTGATATATTCCTTCATGGCAGCTCTTACAGGGGCAGAGGGAATAAATCCAGCCATGAGGGGGACAGGTCTCAGGCAACAATTCAGTGCCACAATCATAGGGTCGATGAGGGGGAAGGAAAGCAGCACGTGTCTTACAGGAGACCTCCTTTAAATCCAAGTATTCCTGAGGGACTAGGGATAGCTCAGTTTAGACTGAAGACTAAATCAGTGGATGATGGACACAGCTGAACTTCAGAGGATGGGTAAGTGGTGGAGTGATGTTCCCTCCTTCTCTCCCTTAGCCGATTATCTATCCAGATGGAAAGGTCAATGAGTGTCTCTAGATCTGTCACAGCTTCTCAGGATGCTAGTTCATCCTAGATAGTGTCAGAGTGGCCATGCTAAAAAGTTGTTGTCAGTGCTTCAGTGTTCCAGTTACTCTGTGAAGCTAGAGTGTGGAAGGTTATGGCATATTCAGCAATGTTTAGGCTCCCTTGGTAGAGTTGTAAGAGTTGTTTGGCAATTTCTCCTCCACTGATTGAGCGATAAAACACCTTTCACATCTCACCAGTGAAGAGCTGGTAGCTGAAGCATGGTGGAGTCTGCTGTTAGCAGATTGCAATAGCCTATGATAAAGCCTTCCTAGTCAGCAGGGTGATGAGGTAAGTGATCTTAGATCTGTCAGTGTGAAAAGTGGTAGGCTGCAGCTCAAAGGTCAAGGAGCATTGTGTGAGGAATCCCAGGCCCTGCCTAGCATTGCTATCATACTGCTGAGGTGGCGGAAGCCGAGGCTCGGGACCAGTTGAAGGTGGAAGTGACACAGGAACAATCCAGAGTTGGAGTTAACACAGGGGCGGTCTGAGAATCCAGAGCAGGAGGTGGTTATGGGTTGGTGGATTGGTTAGTAAGGCTCTGGAGTGTGTGAAGAATCTGAAAAAGCAGTTGTTGGTTTCTTCAAACCACAGCTTCTTTTCTGACCAACATTTGTTCGTCTCTGTCCATTGTGGACTGCTGACTGGTCGCAGAAGCAATGAGGTGTTCATACTCTGACAGGGCTTGCCTTGAGGTGGCTGCTGGCATTATATTTACGTCCCTTGTTTTCCTATCAATGTCTGCTGTGTCCATGCAGACTCGCTCAGTCTTGCTGTTAAGAGGGGTGCCAGGGTCGGGACTTGCACACAAAAGGCAGGAAGCAGTTTTTAGTAAAAAAAAAAAAAAAAAAATAGGCAGCCTTTATTGAACACAAAAAGGTAATCCAAAAGGAAATATCAGTGAGAAGGTAATCAAAATCCAGGCTTCAAAAAGGCATACAAATATCCACAGTGTAATGACAAAACAGAGAGTATCCAAAAGCACAAGAAACTCCAAAATACAGAGGGGCGAATCAAGGCACAGGCAACAAAGACTGACTTACATAGATAAACATTAAAACCTGAGCAAGCAATAACTGAAAAGACTGGGTTTAAATACAGATGACAAAACTAGGCACAGGTGAACTCAATTAGGTTAATCAACTGAGTGGAGAAAGTTATTTGAACTTCAGATCTCCCAGGGGTCAACCATGGAATTGTCAGGAAACCTCACAAAAACCTTTATTAATGGTTGAGTTCATGTTGATTTTGACTGACAGTGTCCCTAGAGAAAAGGAAAAAGTCTGTTTTTAGAATACCGGACAATTGACATGCTATCGCTGATGATTTTTTGTTAAAGAATTGCTGCTCATACAATATTTATTAGCCTATATGACAATGTTTGCTTTATAATGTTTCTTCTGTAATACATTGTAGATGATTGTAAGAGTGCATGTTTTGTTTCCCTTGTGTGTTTGTATGAGCTGGAACTTCATACTTTTTAAAATAAGAGTCCTGCGTTATGCAAAAAATCTTCATTTTTTTCTGGTTATTATTGGGAATTTGGTTGCACAATAAACACACGTCTGGGATTTTTTTCAATTTGGGCTCTTTCAACCTCTATGACTGTGCCCGTCACAGTCAGGAAAAACTAAGAATTGTTTTTTAACATTCAATAAATCTATTTTAAAACTATTGTCCAATTTTTTTTTTTTTTTTTTTGCCTTTTCCACCACCTTAGTTATCAGAATCTGCTAAATCCACTATCGGTCGACCTCTTGTGGAAATAAACTATAAATGTCTGTTAAAAGGGTTTATAAGAGGGCAGAATTGTATCTTATTCCTGGTTGTTTAAAATAGATGTGTTTTTAATTTAGTTTGTGCTCTGTTGGAAATCTTACCTGTTTGTTCATGAGGATGTATATTAGAGGGTTAATGACTGTGCTGCTCTTGGCAAGTAGAGATGGCACCACACTGGCAACAGGTGAGATAATTCCTGGTTGGCCAAATGTAGCCATCATGGCCACAATGCCGTATGGCATCCAACACAAAAGGTAACACACCACGGTGGTTATAACCATAAATAAAACATGGTATTCCCTTTTGCGGGCTGCCGTCTTGCGAATCTTCCCTACCTGGGAAAGAGAGACACAGAGACAGTTCCATGTCAGTGTGTGAATGAGGGAGTTTTCAGGTAGTAAAGAGTTTGCAAAAGTGACAAATGTGATTTAAAAATGGCATTTCTCCTTAAAGGTGCACTCAATTTGTTTCTCTTTAAAATGTTTTACCCCTACATAAATAACACTTTTCAAAAATGTTTAACTCACATGAGATGTAGACTCCAGTCATATCAATATCCTAATAAAAACTGCCTTATTCTGCATAGCAGAATACTACAACTCAAATTCCAAAAAAGGTGGGACAGTACGAAAAATGCTAATAAAAACAAAAAGGAGTGATTTGTAAATTATATTCACCCTTTGCTATATTGAAAGCACTACATCTAAACATTATATGATGTTTTACCTTGTGAATTTCATTGTTTTTTTAGCTTTTTTTTTATGCACAGTAATTTCAAATCAGATGTTTGCAACATGTTCCAAAAA
This sequence comes from Myxocyprinus asiaticus, assembly GCF_019703515.2. NCBI lineage: Eukaryota > Metazoa > Chordata > Actinopteri > Cypriniformes > Catostomidae > Myxocyprinus > Myxocyprinus asiaticus. The sequence goes on from NC_059353.1 coordinate 13,901,537, forward strand.
AGTTGAGACGGGCAATTTAAGACTAATAACAATTTGACGAGTTAAAATAACAAGGCAATAAGAAACAGGAGATGTTAAACAGGTGAGGCAATCGTGTCATAGTACATAAGGAGCCTCCAAAAACAGCCTAGTCCTTCAAGAACAAGGATCATTTGAGACTTGTCAATTTGCCAACAGATGCTTCAACAAATAATCCAGCACTTTGAGAACAATGTTCTCCAAAGGCAAATTGGAAGGATTTTGAGCATTTCACCCTCTACAATGCACAATATAGTTAAAAGATTCAAGGAATCTGGTCAAATCTCGGTGCGTAAAGGGCAAGACGAAATCACTTCTGAATGTGTGTGATCTCTGATCCCTCAGACATCACTGTCTTAAAATCATCATTCATCTGTATTGGATTTCATGAACATGAACTTGGGCTTGGGATTTTGTTAGTCATCACCACTCGCCGCTGCATCCACAGATGCAAGTTAAGACTGCAAAGAAGAAGCCCTACCTCAACACTGTCCAGAAACGCTGCCGACTTCTCTGGGCTCGGTCTCATTTTAGATGGAAAGTAGAACAGTGGAACCGTGTTTTTTGGTCTAATGAGTCCACATTTCAAATAGTTGAAAAACACAGCCGTCGTGTTCTCCGGGCCAAAGAGGAAAAGGACCATCCAAGGTGTTATCAGCGTCAGGTCCAAAAGCCAGTGTCTGTATGGGCCAGGTGTGTGTCAGTGCCCATGGCATGGGTAACTCGCACATCTGTGAGGGCACCATTAATGCAGACAGATATGTACAAATTTTGGAGCAGCATATACTGCCATCCATCACCGTCTTTTCCAGGGACGTGCCGGAATTTTCAGAAGGACAACTTCAAACCACATACTGGCCGAATAAGCAGAGTGTGGGGGTGCTTGATTGGCCTGCCTGCAGACCTGACCATCTCCAGTTGAGAATGTGTGGTGCATTATGAAGCGCACAATACGGCAACAAAGACCCTGCACAATTGTGCAGCTGAAGACCTGCATAATGGATGAATGGGGGAAAATTCGAATTTTTAAACTTAACAAACTTGTGTCTTCAGTGCCTAAATGCTTAATAAGTGTTATTAGAAGACATGGTGATGTTTCACAGTGGTAAACACTCGACTGACCCAACTTTTTTGGAGTGTGAAATTACTGTACATTAAAAAAAAAAAAAAAAAATGAAATTCACAAGGTAAAAACATCATATAATATTTAATTGTACTGCTTTCAATATAGAAAAGGGTGAATCTAATTTACAAATCACTCCTTTTTGTTTTTATCAGCATTTTTCATACTGTCCCAACTTTTTAGAATTGGGGTTGTACAGTAAAAGTAAAATTCATCATGTCTGACTGCTGGGAATGCATCACAACCGACCTTGGCCCGACAGAAGCAGCATTGCATCATCAACTCTCACCCTTGTGGATAAAAGTAAGTTCTTGTGTGTCTTTTTTCCTTTAAAAGAAAACTTCATAAAATGAGGTGTGCACGTTCATGAAGAGATACCATGCTGACAGAGTACTCAAGGTTTGAAAGTGTTGTATAAGCCACAACCTTACATTACATTTTATAATAAATTGAGAATATCAACTTGTAAACAATTGGTTACCAAATTCAGAAATTATGAAACTATTTTTATAATCGTTGCACAATTATTCAAATATTACTGTTATCACTTATGTTTTATTTTCAGGTCACATAAAGTAGTGATGAGAATCCTTCCATCCACCTTGAAATAATTTCCAAGTGTGTAGTATCAAAAGACATCTCAGAAGGGTTTGGACAAATTCTGAATAAAGGAATTGACTTAAATTGGCCACACCCCACAGGATGTTGAATTGGAATAACAAGAAGAGAAATTTACTGAATTGCAATTCAAAGAAATTCAACAGTCACACAACAGATTAATTTCATTTGCCCAACACAACAATTTTTTTTTTTGCAAAACAGATAAGTGTCACGTTTATGTGTTTTGTTCTTGTTTTCATGTCTTTTATTTTCATGTGGTTTCATGTCATATGAATTCCTGTTCCCTCATGTGATCTTGTCATGTGTTTCCCCTGTTCATGTGTCTTGTTTTCATTGGTTCATTGTTTGATTACTTTGTTATTAGTCTTGTCTTTTCATTGGTTAAAGTTCATTTAGTCTTGTTATCTTGTTTATAGTTTAGTCTTGTGATTGGTTGTCTTCTTTACCTGCTACCCATGTCCTTGTATTTAAGCCCTCATGTTTGCCATTGTCATTTGTCAGGTATTGTTAATATAATGTTGTTTCTATGTCAAGAAAAATCAAGTCAAGTTCACATCTATAGTTAGGGTTTCTGGTTATCACGATTGGAAATAAACTGCACTTGAGTTTCTCACTTCATCATTTTCTTTGTCTGTCTGTCATTGCCTGCTGAGCTTCGTTACAATTTCTACTATCTTATTCAAATTTGAATTACAATTCTGCACCTGTTTGCTACCTCAATTTAAATTCAGGAACTGAATTGGTATTTAAAAGGCATTATCAGTTCATGTTGCAAAACTCCTACATGAAATTCAAGGCTCCATCTGTAACCTTCCTCTATTGTTCACACACACTTTCAAATCTCCCAGTATTGACTACTGTAGTCAAACTTGCTTTGTGTAATTGTGCAGCTGAAACAAAACCAGTCCATTTTATTCCATGTGATTGTCTCCTCTACCAAGGGATACAAAACTCTTCACCTGAGCTATCGATTTTTGCTGTCTGAGACTGAAGAAAAGAAAGGTGTAGAAACAAAATGAGACAGAATTGATCATTTACATTCCAAAGAGAGTGATGTTTGTAGTACACTAAAGAGACAACATTGAAATGGGGTATACTCGGTATTCAGAATCTTAGCTTCTAATGCAAATGCTGCAGGTATATTCTCAAGCAATTGAAACTGAATAGAAAAACGTTACTGTTAACATTATATCCAGGTATATTAGCCTTGTACAATAAGCTAGGCACCTTACCCCATGCTTCAAGGTCACTGTCCTTCCAATTACTGTACTAGAAGACACCAACTAACTTACAATGACTGCTTGTAAAGCTGGTAGTTGACACAGGGATTGTAGGATTATTAAAGAATGGAAACAAAACACAAGAATTCGAGAAATACTGGAAACCATACACTACAGCCTACAAAGGATAAGAACTGACAAAGTCTGTTGATGTTTCAGTCGAGAATGATTCAGTGTTTTTGAATGAATCTTTAAAGTGAACAAATCGTTCTCATTCACCTCCATACACTGACTAATATTTCTCGATGAGCTTAGCTCTAGACTGCTTTGGTGGCTTTTCATGCCGGTCATTTAAGTCTGAACGAGATAAGACTTCTTGTTCATGAACAAACTGAATGTACTGGTAAACTCGTTCGCAAACTAAATAAATGACTCTGTCATCTCGTTCATGAATGAGGATCTGCTTACTGACTGAACGAGAGGAGGCATGTCAACAAGGAGAGAAAGGGGTGAAAAACACTTAAGTTTATAGTATGCACATAAATCCCAATTTTTTAATGTGTAAAAATTAAGACAATACAGTTAGCAATACTTGAATTACTAATGCAAAATGTTGTGCACTGGTGCAAAGTGTAAGTTAAAAATAAGACCTGATTTCTTGTCATTTGTGGTGAAAACAGTTATGGTAACCGTCTTCGTCTAGACATGCAAATTCCATTTGTGTTGCTTTGTTCTGCTTTTAAAGACTGACTTTAGTGCAAAACAAACGCATTTGAGTGCTGGCTGTGAAGAAGCATATAATTGGTTTGACCACTTTACTGAACTAATAGTTGGTCATTTGAGTCTGAACGAAATTAGACATCTAGTTTGTGAACTGAATGTACTGGTACACTCATTTATGAATTATGAATAAAAGTGAGTGATGATCATACATTACAGTGACAAAAGGATATTATTGAAATTCATTATAATTTTTTTGACTATTATTGTTGTCTTTTTTTGTATAGCTTGATAAAAAAAGTTGTGCTCAGCAGTTCACAATATGATAGACAGGGTTGGGGAGTAACAGAATACATGTAACGGGATTACATATTTAAAATACAAAATATAAGTAACTCTATTCCACTACAGTTACAATTTAAATAATTGGTAATTAGAATACAGTTACATTCAAAAAGTATTTTGATTACTGAAGAGATTATTTTGCATTTTATTGTCATTTGTTTCATTTAATATTTAGTCCTTTCAGATGGAAAACATTTATACATATAAATGATGCAATCCAAAGTGCATACAGCGGTGAAACACTTTCTTATGATGTGTTACATTCATACGAGCAGACAGAGAAGTATGTTTGAAGTAAGTTTGGAGCAGAAGAAATAGAAATAAACCTTGTGTAAATTGTCATATATTTCATATGATCATATTTTTTTATCAAGAAAATTCACGTTGGATCATAATTTCTTTTTTTTCTAGTAAGACCTTTGATATTAGGGCAGAAATATTATTCTTGATAATAATTTTTTTATTGTTTTCCTGTAAAAATATCTGAAAATCCTTAAAACAAGATCAGTTTGATTTATCTTGTTTTAGAAACAACACTGCATGAAATACTTAGGTTTTTCAGAGAATGTATTTTTAATATGTGTATTTTGTCTTACTGTACTGTACTGTACTTTACTGAGATTTTAATAGTCAAACCAAGTGAAAAAATCTACCAGTGCTGAAAAAGTAATCCAAAGTATTTAGAATACGTTACTGACCTTGAGTAATCTAACGGAATATGTTACAAATTATATTTTACAGCATGTATTCTGTAATCTGTAGTGGAACACATTTCAAAAGTAACCATCCCAACCCTGATGAAAGATATGCTCTGTTATCATTTGTGGGGAAATGCTTATGAACACTCGGCAGTGCTGAAGTCTCTAGAAGAATTGTAGACACGCACATTTTAATAAAGGATAATTATTCTTGTTCTGGTCATGAATGACTTTGTGCTATTTTTGGTTCAATGCAAGTACTCGTTCAAAGAGCAAAGGTGTCATTTTTTGCAGAAATTGACAATGAACGAAACATTGAACAAATCTTTTTGGTGAATGGATTCAAAAGATGCGAGTCACTAGGATGAATCAAAATCCCCACCACTAACAAAGAGACAGGGTCCTGGCCATTTCAGAGGTTAGTATAGCGTTGTGGGGAACGGAGGTTACGACAGTAACCGAGATGTTTCCCTTCTGTCACTCACTCGACGTTGTGTCGATGTAGTGACACTAGGGGTCCCTATACGAAACGCCACAACTAACTGAACTGTGTTATGTGGACTGCCGGTGTAGGTGCAAGCAAGCTGCTGCATGCATAGTAGCAGGTGCACCGGTCTGCACGTAGCCTCTCCCAACGCCCCAAAAAATGTCGTATAGTTCCCCACATCCCTGGGGGGGAAGGCCAGCCGCGGCATTTTCTCTCTATGTTTTCTCTCCACAGAGTATTCAGTTATTCAGCTGGGGCCATTTTAATGCTCAATATATGTGCCGGGGAAGGTGTTCTTTTCCTATCCTATTCTTTCAGGGGGAAAAGACCCCACGGAGACCACATCCTGTCAGGAGGGGAGGTAACATGTGGCAAGCACGTCATGTGGGCTCAGAGCTGCACATGGAAGAGGCGCGGTGGTAGGTCCTGCCTGAAAGGGGAGGAGCTCTACAAACATAGTGACTGGAACAGAGAGGGCTCTGTTGAAGGGAGACGCAGGTCTGCCATCAGGGAGACCGTACTGAGGAAAATACATCACAGGGGGTTACCGGATTAACCAGCACCTGTGGAGCACCTACCTCAGTAAGGGCATATTAGCACACGTACTGGTTCCAGCTGTGAATTCCTCTGCTGAATTCGCGAGCCACAGGGCTAGGGAGGAAGGACATCCACGAGTTCGTGAACTCGAATGGGAAAAGAAGCGCACATCTTCGCCTTTTTGGAGGGGAAAGGCACTATACGCAAGCGATACACCCGGCCAGCTGTCCGTATTCCCGAACTTACCTGTTCGTACCTGACAAAACACGGGATGAAACCAGCTCAACCCGGATATTGTAAAATCTTGCGAAAGTATTGGGTATCGCCCAGCCCGCTGCCCTGCAGATGTCTGCTAGAGAGGTGCCATGGGCCAGTGCCCACGAGCAGACTCCTTGTGGAGTGTGCTCATATTCCCGAAGGGGCAGGCACAGCCTGGGCCTGGTATGCCATAGCGATGGCATCCACAATCCAGTGGGCAAGCCTCTGTTTGGAGAGAGCGTTTCCTTTCCGCTGTCCGCCAAAGCAGACAAAGAGCTGCTCAGAGCGTCTAAAGCTCTGCGTGCAATCCAAGTAGATGTGCAAAGTACGCACCGGACACAGCAATGACAGGGCTGGGTCTGCCTCCTCCTGGGGCAGCACTTGCAGGTTCACCTCCTGATCCCTGAAGGGGGTTGTGGGAACCTTGGGCACATAGCCCGGATTCTCAGGATTACGTGAGAGTCACCCAGACCGAACTCCAGGCAGGTATCGCTGACAGAGAGCGCTTGCAGATCCCCGACCCTCTTGATGGAGGTGAGCGCAATCAGGAGGGCCGTCTTCAAGGAGAGGGCTTTCAAATCGACTGACTCTAGCGGCTCAAAGGGGGCTCCGTGAAGGCCCAGGAGGACCATGGGAGACCCCATGAGGGGAACAGGCATGGCCTAGGAGGATTCAGCCTCCGGGTGCCTCTCAGGAACCTGATGATCAGGTCGTGCTTCCCTAAGGACTTACCGTCCACTGTATTGTGGTGTGCCACTATGGCGGCCACATACACCTTCAAGGTGGAGGGGGACAGCCATTCCTCCAGCCTCTCCTGCAGGAAGGAAAGAATTCACCTGACTGCACATCTCTGAGTGTCTTCAGCTCGGGAAGAACACCAATTCGTGAACTGATGCCATTTCATGGTACAAAGCTGCCTTGTGGAGGGAGCTCTGGCCTGAGTGATCATGTCTACTACTGTTGGTGGTAGGCCACTTAGGTCTTCCGCGTCCCGTCCAAGGGCCAGACGTGGAGAGGTCTGGGCGCGGGTGCCAGATGGTGCCCTGTCCCTGAGAAAGAAGGTCCTTCCTCAGGGGAATTCGCCAGGGAGGGGCTGTTGTGAGGAGCGTGAGGTCTGAGAACCAAGTCTGGGTGGGCCAATACGGGTCCACGAGAGTGACTGCTCCTCGTCCTCCCTGACCTTGCACAGGGTCTGTGCAAGTAGGCTAACTGGGGGAACACATACTTGCACAGCCCCCAGGGCCAGCTGTGTGCCAGCGTGTCTGGGCTGAGGGGGGCCCCCGTCGGAGAATACCAGAGCGGGCATTAGGAGGTTTCTCGGGAGGCAAATAGGTCTACTTGTGCTTTCCTGAACCGACTCCAAATCAGCTGGACCACCTGGGTGTGGAGTCTCCAATCTCCCATGAGCGTCACCTGCTGTGACAGCGCATCCGCTGTGGTGTTGAGGTTTCCCGGGATGTGAGTGGCCCGTAACAACCTCAGTCGCCGCTGACTCCATAGGAGCAGATGGTGGGCGAGTTGCGACATGCGACGTGAGCGTAAGCTGCCTTGGCGATTTATATATGCTACTGTCATTGTGTTGTCCGTCTGGACCAACACATGCTTGCCCCGGATCAATGGCAAAAGCCTCCGCAGGGTGAGCAATACTGCCAGCAACTCGAGGCAGTTGTGCCAACACAGTCGCGGTCCTGTCCAGGAGCCAGTGGCTGCATGCCCATTGCACACGGCACCCCAGCCTCGCTTGGAGGCATCTGTCATAATGATGATGCACCTGGACACTTGCTTTAGGGGAACTCCTGCCCGTAGAAATGCAAGGTCTGTCCAAGGGCTGAACAAGTGGTGGCAGATCGGCGTGATGGCCACACGATGTGTGCCGCGGCGCCATGCCCATCTTGTGACTCACGTCTGAAGCCAGTGCTGAAGCGGTCTCATATGCATCAACCCTAGTGGTGTGACCGGCGCCGAGGATGCCATATGCCCCAGGAGCCTCTGAAAGTGTTTCAGTGGAACCGCTATTCTCTGCTTGAATGACTTCAGGCAGTTCAGCACGGACTGTGCGTGCTTGCTCGTGAGGCGCACTATCATCGAGACTGAGTCTAACTCCATGGTGAGAAAAGAGATGCTCTGAACCGGGGAGAGCTTGCTCTTTTCCCAGTTGACCCAAAGCCCTAGCCGGCTGAGGTGCCTGAGCATGAGGTCCCTGTGTGCGCATAGCAACTCTCGAGAGTGAGCTAGAATCAGCCAGTCATCGAGGTAGTTGAGTATGCGGACACCCACTTCCCTTAACAGGGCAAGAGCTGCCTCTACGACTTTCGTGAAGATGCGAGGGGACATGGACAGGCCGAAAGGGAGGACCTTGTACTCATACGCCCGGCCATCGAAAGCAAACCTTAGGAAGTCCGGGGAAGTGGCATGCAAATTCCACTCGCCAATTCTCACTGGCCTTTTCTCAAAAATCTGAGGTGCCAGGGCACCAGGAAAATCTAGGGGGGCAATGCCTTAAAGAGCATCAAAGCCTTTCCCTTATGATGTTACTGGAGGAACCATTGGCAGTCTTTCGATGTCTAGCAGGAAATAAGATATGCTTGATGTTTGAACATCTCATGGTGCTTAATTTAGGCTTACTTTTCACATTATACATGAAGCATCCTTCTTATTTTAATCCAACAAGTCCAAGGTGAGATAATGTCTTGATTAACATTACATAAGAGGGTAGACATGACTATGATAAAAATGTGTATATTGGGATTTGTATGGAGGTAAAAATAAAATAAAAAAAATCAGTTCTCTCAAGCCAGAACGAAATGTATACATTATCCTCCTCACGGTAGCTATGACACCTAGGAAAACAGCATCCAAATCCAGTCATGTTCCTCATAAATAGATGAGATGCTAATGCATTCTCAAAGAGATTTCTAAAGGAAAAAGCCGTCCTGTGCTGGATCACTATATCAGCATGGTGAAAGATCTGTGACAGAGCTTGCTTTAAGAATTCTTTTTTTTCCCAATATGCACCACGAAGTGCTTGCAAATAGAGCATAAAAAAAATGTGACTGATAGATAGATACAGGATAGAAAATACAATTTTTGCTTATTTTCTGTCACCATAGCAACATATAGATTATCTGTCCTTTCAGTTTCGTTAAAGGTTAGCCTTTCAAAGCTCTTTCATTTCACATTTATTGCTTTCATTATGAAGAACATCTTCATATGGTATCTGAAAAGATCGGTGTTTCTCAGTTGGATCAATCAAATGCATTAGTCTCTGCCTCAGATGGCATGCCCATTTACTGCCCACAGACTGTTCACTGACCCTCTGATGATACTGATGATACTTATGCCAATATTCAAAAGTTTTGTTATTTGTGTGATGTGGATTCTAAATTAAATCATGTAAAGTCAGCTCATTTTTAGTAAGCTAGTTATTCAAAGTAAATATCTTTTCACTGTGAAGTATGAGCAATGTAAAGTCCAAAACACACTGACTTAAATTGTCATTGTGCTTGTCTAAGTATTTTTATTATTATTATTATTATTATTATTATTATTTTATTATTATTATTATCCTGAGCAGCTAACACATTTGCTAAAAGTCAGCTATCAATTAATTTCTAATGGCTGTATCTCAGTGCTTGAGATTATATAACATACAATAACACTCTTGGCCAACTCTCTCTATAGATTTTTTGTACAATATTTAATGGGTTTTAAATTAAATTAAGACGGTCTGAAAACTGATATTCTGTTGCAGCGACCAATCAAACAGTCTATTTGTTCTGACGTGGGTTATTCAGTGTGTATCCACAAAATTGGCCATGTCTGAAAACATCCTGTGATCGTTGCAATGGCGCAAAACAGAATAGAATGGAATTCAGTAACAGATATACCTTTTCTAGGGCTGTCAATCTAACATGTTAATTTAGTTATATAAAAATAATGAGTTAAAAATGTATGCATTTAAGCTCACCCATGTGTTAATTGCTTAATAAGGGACTGTCCTACCATCAGAGCAATCCAAGCTTGCATACATGGAATACATGGAATGCGAGGCAACGTGCTTTGTCAGATACACCAAGTTATATACAATGAACAGAAAGCACAAAATAAGGAAGGAGCTGTTCACACATGACGTATTGTTGAGTTCAAAAACAACTCAATGGACACAGAGAAACTAAATGGAATACAGGGATCTCAAGACATAAAAATACAACAATAATGCATTTAAAGGGGTCATGAAACAGAGAATAAAATTTTCCTTGATATTTAGACATATAAGAGGTAACTGTACTATAAAAACATACTGTAAATTTCAGAACTCAAAACTTCCTCCTCAGTCTAAAATGAGCATTTATAGTTGCCACCATGCTGAAACATCTGTCTGTTCATGAAGTCACAACACATTGCTCATTTGTATTTACAGATCCCACAACATGAGTCATCGCACCCTTGGCCCCGCCCACTGGCGTGCAGTTCAAGTCAAGAGAGCAGGCTCAAAGGGTCCCAAAGGGGACCCATCTGGACTATTTTGGATTATTTTTGAATATATTAATGTACTAGACAGACATCTTTGACAGCTTGATACATATCTCGTGCCACTTTTAAAAGATGAGGTGTCAAGTTACAACTCTGAAAGAGAGAAGCAATTCTCTTTCATTCAGCTGCTGCCTCTTGTTGTTTTGAGCTCAAACGCACCTTGGACGTGTTCTTTCACCCATCTGCACTATTTTTAATTGTTGGTGTATGTAAACATAGGACGTCTTTGACGATGGACGTCTTTGGTGATGGACGTCTTTAACCGTTTCGGTGTGTTTCTGCCTCAATGCGCCTTCAGTATGTAAGTGCGTAATTTCACCGTTCTTTGGACTTTGTTTGCGCGTTTCTTTTTTTTTTGCTCATGTCAGCATGGACTGCTTGTAAACAGTCAAAATACGATTCAAGCTTTGCAAAGGAACTGTTATTGAAGAATGGGGCAGTTAAAAACACTTAAAAACATAAGTAAACAGTTTTATTCATGAATATTTCAAATGTCATGACTGTTTGATAGTTTATGGTGCTGAGTGTTAACAGTTGTGCTTGAGAAGAACAGTGTAATATATTCAGATGAAATGTGTTGGATGTGCATTATGTGTAAAAAGAGATTTGGTAACACTTTATAATAACTACATGGTAAAAAGTATTTGTAAAGCATTAGTTTATAGTCAGTTGATCATTAATAAATGATTGTTCCTACATTTATAAGCTACATACAAATAGTTTGTTATTTGTTTATATTCACTGTAGCAAATGAATTATTTTGGTTTAATAAGTTCATTTATAGGCGTTTCATTTTTTTTACATGAACAAGGCATGAATTCATAGTAAATAAATACATTATATATGTAATTAATTGGATTTACATTTAAACATAATTACTGTATTTGTTACTGTTTTAGTAATATTTTTTACTTAATATATAGGTCGTAATAAAGCATTGACTAATTGCTAACTAAGCATTTTGCATGACCTAATCTTAAGTGAGAACTGTATATGCTTAATTAAAAATGTATTAATGATCCATAAGCTACTCTGAAAACTTGGCCCTGAAATAACCATATCCACAGCATATCAGTCACAAAAGCTCAAAGCAGACACAAAAGCTTAAAAAAACAAACAAAAAACAGACACAACACAAAAGTACAGGAATACTAGTGAGAGAGGAAAACATTTTTTTTAAAAGAGATCCTCTAATTGCTCAAACACCACTTTAGCATGTTCCATCATATCAAGCTTTATGAGCAGACTTGTTCTCATTATTGCCAATTAAAATTACTGTTTAATTCAGTTTGGAAGCCCAGGAGTGCCATTTACAAAAGAATGACGGAATAAATTATCAGTCTATTAATTTGAAAATAAAAATGTGAATAAACCAATTTATAAATGGACAAATAAATAGACACATTTAAATGTGCTTATTTAAATCATGTTTTAAAATGTCCTTATATTTAGCAATAAAACAGCACAGTAATAAGTCATTTTTAAATGCACCTTTTAAATTGCGTTTTAAAAAGCATTTGGCAATTGCAAATTCCTCTTTTACAATTGTAGTCTGGGTCTTATGGATTTAACATTTTGAATTTGAATTTTTGATGAAATTACATTTTAATTGTACCTGAATCGATTGTTATAGGCAAATTTAATTGACACAGAAAATGGCAATTAACATGTCAAAGATGTTTGAGGTAAAATATCCAAGATTTAGGCCAGACATTTTCCAAGAGAAAAAAAAAAAAAAAAAGAAAAAGCAATAACCAACAAGTGTTTTACCCCTTCACTGCTAGAATTGTGTGAAATGAAACAGTCACTTAACATAACTTTTACTGGAAGAAAAAAAAGACCTTTTGGTTGTGTAAACGAAAGATAACACTTTATTAAGCTTTATAAACAGAAACAGATTATCAAAATTTCATTGTGTCCCAGTGCTTATGATCGATGATCTCACAGTGCACAGAAGATACAGTATATGGGCTTTGTTCAAAAATATTGTAGAGAGAGTGGTCATACAGTAATGAAACTAGCTTGAAAATGAAAAAATAACTGTAAGGTCAGGCAGTGCAGAGAAGCAATTGCTTTAGTAACCTCTGTGAAGTTGGCACCCCATATAATTAAATCATTACCAAATCTATACTGTTCGTCTGTGCTGATTTGTGCCTTAAAAATGAAAGTTTGTGCTGGTTCGGTGTTTGAGATATTAGACATTATTTTTGGACTGTGTGATGTCACTTTCCACCTCTTGTGGTCCAAATCACTCCAAACCAGTGCAGTTCATTTGTGCTCAGTTTGTGGCATTAAAAGAAACACTGTAACTATTTCCCTTCCTTAGATATACTATAGCAAAAACTTTTCGGGAACAGTGACGTCACTCTCCACCCCATATAGTCTAAATCGCTCCGAACCGGTGCCGTTCGTTTGTGCTCGATTTGTGCCGTTAAAAGAAATACTGTAACTATTTCCCTTCCTTAGATATAGCAAGAAACTTTTCGGGAGCAGTGACGTCACTTTCCACCCCATGTGGTCTAAATCGCTCCGAACCGGAGCCGTTCGTTTGTGCTCGATTTGTGCTGATTTGGGTCATTAAAATGTATCTTGTATCTATTTCCCTTCCTTTGAAATAACAGCTTGTATTCGGAACAGTGACGTCACACTCCACCCCATGCAGTCCAAATCGCTCCGAACCGGTGTTGTTCGTTTGTGCTCGATTTGTGCTGTCAAAAGAAACATTATAACATATTCCTTTCTTTGTATTAAACAAGATAGCTTTTGGGAGCCGTGAAATCACGCAGGCTAAACCCCATGTCAATCACTCATCTGTCTCCATCGTTTGTGCTCGCTTCTGGTTTGTGCTGTGTTTGGTATCATTGAAGAATACGTTTTTTAGCAAAGATTAATCTTTCAGCCCATTAAACTCCAAATGCAACAGCAAAAATTGTCCGTGTTTGTGTTGTAAATTATGATTTGTTTATAGGCTATATGTGAGACAGCTGAACAAAGCTGTACATCATGTTTATATAGGTTATTTATTTATTTAATAAATAAATTTTTCAGCTCTGAATTTGCTTTTATTTATTTTAGCTAGAAGCTGGCACGACTTGAGTTGACAGTGTTTGTGTAATTGCATAGGCCAATATGGTAGCTAATATTCAAAATATTTGTTTGAAATTTCAGCGCAATTTTTGAAAACATGTTAGGTGCCATTCACATGCTGGAATGCGTTGTTGTTGCACTAAAATTACACGTAGCGCCACAAAAGAGCAAAACGTATGTGTCTCGACTCGAGACGTTTAACAGTTTAGGTTGTTTTTTACTTGACATGGCATCTAAAAACACAAACAAGCAATCAAAGACATCTATCTAGCGCACGTTTACATTGAAATCAATTATAAAACAGCGCGGATGGACGCAAAAACACGCTCAATGTGAACGGCCCTTCAGTGTAAGACTAGAACTCTTTAGAAAAGTTTGGTCACACTTGCCTATTCTTTATTATTTGTTACTGCACATTTTAGAATTTAGAGTATAACATCATCAAAACTAAGAAGTAACACAAAAGTATGGAAATTATGCAGTAACCAAAACAAAATAAATCAGAACCATTTTCTATATTTCTATATGAACTTCTTCAGTGTAGCCTTTTGTCTTTTCCAGCTCTGCACACTGTTCATTTTCTCAAAATTTATTTTATATTTATATGTTCAAATATTTATTTCTACTAACTTTAAAAAATATGTATTATTTGATTTGTATTGTATCTTGCTATGTTTTGCTATTACAGTAGATAAATCTAGAATAACTGAGTTTCAAGTATTTTAAGTTTTTAAGCTTAAAGTAACCATTTAAAGTGATTTTAATTTAGAAATTTTACCAAACAATTTGGGCAAATTAGCTTCAGAAAAGATGACTTTAGCTGAAAGGTGAGTAATTTTCATCCCTGTGAAATCTGATATTTCCTGACAGAGAAAGAGAGATGTATTTGAGTTTGATGGGGTGAAAGATTAAATCTTTGCCAAAGATTTTACCAAATGAATGCTTCAATGATACCAAACACAGCACAAACCAGAAGTGAGCACAAACCATGGAGACAGATGAGAGTGATAGACATGGGGTTTAGCCTGCGTGATTTCACGGCTCCCAAAATCTATCTTGTTTAATACAAAGAAAGGAATATGTTATAATGTTTCTTTTGATAGCACAAATTCGGAGCGATTTGGAGTGACGTCACTGCTCCCGAAAAGTTTCTTGCTATTTCTAAGGAAGGGAAATAATTACAGTGTTTCTTTTTAAAGGCACAAATCAGCACAAACCGAGCACAAACGAACGGCATCGGTTTGGAGCGATTTGGACCTTATGGGGTGGAAAGTGACGTCACACAGCCAAAAAAATAAAAAATAATGTCTAATATCTCAAACATCGAACCAGCACAAACTTTCATTTTTGAATGGTATAGATTTGGTAAAGATTTAATTATATGGGGTGCCAACTTCACGGAGGTGCTTTAGTACAGGATCTGGCGGTATTCTTATATGTTTGGTACCTCAAGCGGTGAAGTGTGAGGCAAATGACGGTTGCTGCGCGTATTTAAGTTTGGGCGCGGGTTGGGAGGCTGGTTCTGTTAACAGCATCACGATTACCAGCTCCCATCCTGGACACACATCACTGTGCACGCTCAGGTAGGTCCGTGTTCAGCATTTCACAGCAACAGTGAACGAGCCACCATTAACTTCTGATATGTTTCGCATCCGTTTCATATGTGCGGGATTCACAGATCCAATAATATCACATAAATCGCTTGTACAGTTGTCCAATGACAGGCCGCCTTACATCCTCTTTGAGTGGCACGTGGGGGGGGGGGGGGGGTGTCTTATAACTGAATCGAAAGTTCATTGGTTGCTCTCAGGAGTCAACAGTCCAATGGCATTTTGTTTTAACTCGATTCTCAATTGGAGAAAGAAAAGGAAAAAAGAAAAGGAAAAGCAAAATGAGAAAGAAAAGCCATTGGCAAATGGATGAGGAAAAGCAACTGGCAAATGAATTAAGAAAAGCAATTGCCAAATATCTTTTTAAAATGTAATTTAAAAGGTGCTTTTAAAGCGCAATAAAAAGTGCATGTGACTCATTCATGTACTAATTTATTGCTATATTTAATGACATTTTAAACATGAAATAAATATGATTTATTAATGCACAATTTTACTGTTAAATATAATGACATTTTTAAACATGAATTAAATAAACACATTTAAATGTGTCTTTTTATTTGTCCAATTATAAATTGACTTATTTATTCAAGTTTTTATTTTCAAATTAATAGATTGATCATTTATTCCTTCATTCTTTTGTAAATGGCACACCTGGGCTTCCATATGGACCTACTATAAATATTTTATTGAATTTAATCCGATTTCATTAGGAAAGTTTTTTCTAAATTCCATGTTTAAAAGATTAACTATATATATATAGTTAACTTTGTGCTGTGACTCCAGCCAGATTTCCTAAGCAACCAAATTGGCCCGGTTGCTAGAGAGGGTAGTGTCACATGGGGTAACCTCCTTGTGGTCGTGATTAGTGGTGCTTGCTCTCAATGGGGCACGTGGTAAGTTGCGCATGGATCGCGGAGAGTAGCATGAGCCTCCACATGCGGAGTCTCCGCGGTGTCGTGCACAGCGAGCAATGTGATAAAATGCATGGATTGACTGTCACAGAAGCGGAGGCAACTGAGACTTGTCCTCCGCCACCCGGATTGAGGTGAGTAACTGCGCCACCATGGGAACCTACTAAGTAGTGGGAATTGGGTATTCCAAATTGGGAGAAAAAGGGGATAAAAAAAAATTTAAATAATAAAAACTTACAGTACATTCAGTACAACAGCACACTTTCTTTTGAAATTTGCTTAAATATAATTATACCTGATATAGTACATAAATATTTATCTTTTTTGCACCAAAAGCGATCGTTTTTGCTTTAGAAGACATTAATTTAACCAGCTGAGTTGTATGGATGACGTTTATGCTGACTGTCTGTTCTTTTTGGAGCTTCAAAGGTCGTACCACCATTCACTTGCATTTTAAGTACTTACTGAGCTAAGATATTTTTTATATTTTTCTTCAAATGTGTTCAGCAGAAGACAGAAAGTCATACACATCTGGGATGGCATGAGGGTGAGTAAATGATGAGAGAATTTTCATTTTTGGGTGAACTATCCCTTTAATCGATTGACAGACCTAGAATTCTCTGAAATGTGTAAAGAGTTTTTGCCTCTTATCTCATGCTGTTTTCTGACTAAAGAGACACAACACAGAATCACAGAGAAAAGTTTAGGGTACTCAGTAGATGTGATTGAATTCTTACCTGCTTGACAGCGTACAGCAGTCTCCCATAGCAGTAGACCATGATGAGCACTGGTAGGCCCAAGCAGAATATAAACAAGCAAATGATGTAAGCATGGGACTGGGTCGTGTGCTGGGTCCATGACACAGAGCAGCTTGTCCCCGCCCCCTCCAGTCCATAACTACTCCAACCCAGAAGGGGTGGCACTGTCCAGATCAAAGAGTACAGCCAGGAACCCCCTACTGCCAGCAGAGGTTTGCGATAATCTGGACCATGTTTATGGTACACTGTCATTGTGCTGTAGCGGTCGTAGGAAAGAACCACCAAGGATATCAGAGACACAATTCCTGAGAAAGAGAAAGATAAAGAGAAAGCAAATAAGTGCAGCCCTTGAGCTCTGAAGTTAAATTGATGGAAGCAGAGTTCAGTTTCTGTTTGAAGAGGTAATGTAGACTCTGAAGTGATTCTCAAAATGCTTGGTAGCTTTGATATTGTCTCCACTGCAACAGTGAAAGCCAGGTTCAAATGAGTGGAAGAGTGAAAAGAAGGAGAGCTTTGCAAGTATGTCTTTCAATAAAAAGAGCACATATTGAGGTGAACTGTCATTTAATTCAACTCTTCCATCTTTTTAATACAAAAAACACCTCTGTTGTTAAGTCTGCCTATTTCCATTTACGTAACATCACACACCTTAATGTTCAACATGACAGATGCTGTAATTTTGATCCATGCTTTCACAGCCTCAAATTTAGACTACTATAATGCCTTGCTCATCGGCTACCCAATAAAAACTAGGGCTGTGTCGATACAATCAAATATCGATTTATCGTGATACTTTTTCTCACTATATTGCATCGATACTTAAAATCCATGTATCATGATATTTATATTTAACTGTTTGTGTATTCATATCATGTCCAGCATTTCAATAAAAAAGAAGCAGATCGTCTAAATAAGTGCAAACTTAAGCGCTGTTCTTCAGTGCAGTCAAAAATGCTTCTATGAGGGGCTAGAGAGACAGAAACTGAGCCCGCAGGATTCACTGTTCTCTTGTGGACACGCTGGGAATCTCACACGTTTGGCATTACAGCCGTGCAAAAATATAGATTTTCTACTTAATCGCGAAGATATACTATCTTCATTTGACCGATCCGGATATCGATTCTTAAAAAGGTCACTCTTTTATTCTATATGCAACCCTCTACAATGCACGTATATGGTTAAAATTGTTAGTGATGATTAGCCACTTGCTGGTCATTTTTCAGATTTACCTCACCAGTGTTTGAGTTGAGTAGTGGCGTAGTTCAGCACAGAGATCTTTTCACTCCGTATTAAGAGTAAAAGTTTGGTTTTATTCTTTCCCTGTGATATGAGTCCAAAGACGAAATCCACACAATCCATTTGTCATTGAATAATGTCTCTTTTTTAAAATCCTTTCTGTACTTTACAGTCAGTAAAAAAAAAATCTAAGCACAAATAGCACAGATGCAGTCAAGAAGCCATTCAACCAAAACACTTTTGTCAAAGTCCCTGCCGCTGATCTTAAAGAGCATTTGTTCAACATATCTTTGTAAATACTTATAAAAAGTACAAATTAGGCATATAAACAACAAACATAAAATACATACATATATATATATATATATATATATATATTCAATATAATATATGCAATTTCAAGACATCATATTTATTGATGGAATACATGGATTTATATATTTTTAAAAAGCTAAAATGTGACCAAAATGAAGAAAAACTAATAAAATAAATTAACATTTATTATTAAATATTAAAAGTTAGAAGGTCCCCTGTATTAATAACAGCATTAGCTGAAAGATAATTTATTTAATATTGTATGTAAGCTAAATAGACATTATAACTGAAATATGCCCAAATTAATTGGAATTGAAAGCTTGTGAATTGGAATCGAATATGTATCATGATATATCAAATCGTGAGATATGTATCACGATGTATCGCAATATATAGAATCGAAACACATTGCTATATGTATCGTGAGGTGGCTGGGGATACCCAGCCCTTATAAAAACACTACAAGTGATTGTGTCCAAATGATGAGATTTTAGATTTGGACAGAACAAATATTACAAATCAGAATTAAATGTAATAAGCAACAGTTCTCATAAAAGGCATGTTTACACAAACTTATTAGATGCATGAATGCAGCCCAATAATTGATCCTAACTTCATATTAAATAAAAATTCTAAACCACAAAAAAAAGTGTTCATTGGTTCATTAAAAAAAGCCAGCTCATAAGAGTCATATGTTTGGGAATTACACTATAAACTGAATGCGCTGTGTGTTTCACAGTGGCGATTTTAGGGGGTGGCCTGTGGTGGCCTGGGCCACCCCTGAAATCTCATTGGCCACCCTGTGGCCACACCAGAACTGATTGGTAGTTCATCATGTTCATCAACACAAGAATGAAGAAACAATAGAAACACCTGTCAATCAAAGATGACATCTCAGGTCATTTGTTGATTTAGAGCCACACTGACCCAGGGTCAGTTTTATATTTCTGATCATTATAGTAGTGGTGGGACTGAAGCTGTGTGAGCTGATCTTTGATCAGTGGGGGGAGGGGCAGGCCGCGGGTGGCCAGGCAGGTACCGCAGGTCGCGGGCAGCGGGCGCCAGGTCTGGAGTATAATGGTCGGTCAGAAGCACGAAGCTGACACGAGCTAGCATCTACCTCCAACTTCCAATGAGTTGACGACGTCGATTTGTGGTCAAAAAGAAAGCTGTTATTTGAGAGGTATGTTCATCTAATCTAACATTTAATTTATCCCGAATTTCCATGTGAATGTGAAAACATTTTTTCATTGTTACAGTAGCTAGGTTAAAGAGTAAGCTAGACCCTACACCACATTCAGCATGTTATATTTACATTGACATGAAATATGAAATGCCATGTTTTCTGATTTAATGACGGAGGTGTGTAAAGCGTTTTACAGATGTATATGTTCAATAGCTAAAGTTATATATATGGCTAACCTGTGTGTGAAATGGAAGGGTTTGTGCTGTGACTGTACTTTAAATCTTTACATGAGTTATTTATGAGCTCTTTATGTGTATTATTGGTCAGTCAGACCAATAAAATCTTCAAAGTTTTTATACATTATTTGACATTTTAAATATGCAGAGGCAGGGCAAATTGCACTTAAATGCCGCAAATGATTTGACTATTTTATTTGGTAATATTCAAAGTAATTGAAGCTATCAGAACATGTGGAAAATAAACCTGAGTAGACACTGTAAATAGAGTTTTGTTTTTTACTGTATACAGAGCTCAATCTGCAATTTTGGGGTTTCCAGACAGACACCTATAAGCCCTCGTAGCCAATTTCACACACTGATTTGTACCCAATTTAACAATATTTCTGCTGGACAGTGCAGTTATAGCTAATAAATGAATGAATAATTTATTGAATGATTGATTGAATTGTGCCTCAATCAGTTATCACCTGTACTTGTATCTTTATATGATTATACACTATACCTGATGTTATATGCAGATTAATTCTCTACAATGAGAATAGCTCTTAAAAATGTGTAACTGACTTTTCTTAAACAATTACTGATTTAAAAATGGATGTTATGTTAAAATAACCAGAGATTCCCAGAAACTGTAATAGGTTGAAATAGAACAGGAATAGAAAACTGTCAAATGTCAAAACAACAGTCTGATATTGAATACAAACAATTCAATGAATGCTAACATGAGTTTAAGAATTCATTTATTCTACATGTGTAGATGTTGAAGCAAAGCAATGCGATATTTACACATTTTGATCATGTGCCATTCATAAAGGTTCTCCCGGTATCGCCACCCCACACTAGGTCTGTGCCACATCTTGGCCACCCCAGTAAAAATGTCATGGATACGCCACTGGTGTTTCACATTTTAAATAAAAAAAAATAATTAAAAAAAATGGCTCATTAGAATCATTCATTCAGGATTCAGACTACACTGGTCGTACTATGTTTTTAATACTCTAGATTCAGTAACGGGGGAGATCTGCCACTGGATAACACTGCAGGAATTCTCTGCAGTCACTGTAGTCTGGTGTTCCATCAGCATTGGCAGAAAATTGCAAAATGAGAATTTGTAAATTTTTATACACTTTCACACCATGTTACAGCAGAGATATTGGTCATATCCCCCCTTAATAACAGAATTAATTTAATCTCATTTGTAATGAAACAGTAATGAGTAATGAGCAAGGCAGCACAGTATGAACCACTCCAGTTCACACTGGAAAACCATTAATAAGCATTGACTGATTGAGTCAGGAATACGTCCTCTGAAAAAAAAAAAAAGATAAGAAAATAAACTTGTATGACTGCCCTCTCATTTCCATAATGATGTTATAGAAGTCATGAAATCTTAGAGGAACAGACTTATTGAGGTCCCACATTATCAGCAGAACGTGAGATGACTTAATGGAGTGGTTCTGCAACCTGTCCCATCTGGAGCTGATTAAGCCTCTCATAATGCAGGTTCATTTGTTTAGTGTGCTCACAACATTTCTGCATATCCGATGCATTTATACTTATCAGCAAGGGCTGTCTGCTAAAATATTGAGACAAGCTGTTTAAAGTGACTGGATGATTTATAAGATTTATATATGGATGAATGGTAGGAGAGAGATGACTGGGGCAAGAATGCACAAAAGGAAGATAAGAGGAGACCAGGAGAGAAGCAGAAATCGATAGGAGAGAGAAAAGAGGGGGTATTGAGTGAGAGTGAGAGTGAGCATGAGCGTGAAAAATAGAGGTAAGTGGAGAACATAAGAGTGGTAAAGAGACTCAATCAAATTGGTCTTTTTCACAGAAAAACAGTACTGTGTGAGGCTGGTACAGAGCTCTGCTGTAAGCCGAGGCTGCATACATTCTGGATGGAAATTCACCTCTGTCTTTGCTGCTGATCTCAAACACAAAGAGCACGTTCACCTTAATTCCCTGTGACAAAGCATGTGGAAAAATATGACAAAGCTTTATAGTCTGCTATGGCAATCTGCTGGGTGACTCATAAAGCTGTCTATCAAACACACTTATTTTACAGTATGGCTTTAATAGGATCATACTGTGTCCAATGTTGACTTGTCTGCTCTTTTAAATATACTTCTAGAAGTCTGTACAAATAAATGGGACAATTAAGGGTTTGGGAGAATTTTTTTATTTTTTATTATTTATTAACATGAAATGGAATCCAATAAGAAATGTTCCTACCATTGGACCAATTGGCTAGTTGCAAATGAAGGCCATGTTTGATTTCCGGTTAAGTGAATGTGGTCATAGCCACTTTGCAGGGCGCCGCCCCAGAGACCGCTAAAAATAAAATTTTATATGAGGTGTTGTAAAATGTATTGTAGCGTCGTAATGAAGACACATGAGGCCAATCTCAAGAACAGTGTGTTTATTTAAGGCTGTTGATGGTCACAGGCATGCCGTACACTCTGTTACTGTTTGGAGAACCACACTTGAAACAGTGGTGAACCCCTTCTGCCCACAATCTCCCCCTTGCACACCCTGAGCGGGGCCTCCCCACACACACATACACAAAACATTCAGGAACATATTAAGCAACGTATGACATGAGCTGAACTTTGTGCAAAGTTTGGATATAACTTTGCACAAAGAAGATTTGTGATTTTATCACATCAGTCTTATGCTGACATATTGTAATGTATACGTATATCAGTGTTTCCCATTAATTACCTAGATTGTGGTGGCCCGCCACAGTTTCATAATGAACCGAAAATATTTTTACACTTCTCATAATAACATAAATGATCTCTAATGTTGTGTTTTGCGCCGTTCCTTCGGCAAAGCATATCTCACTCCCAGTCAGTCTTTCTCAGCCCCACCCCTCACTGAATTTTACTTGCCCCACCAGACAAGCAGACTGATTAAATGTCAATAACTAAAAAAATAACCATATATATATATTTGTGATAGTCTAGGCCTGTGTCACTTTTTAGAAAGTTCATATTTTTATTCTGCTGTTGAAAGTAATCAAGAGCACGTAATTTTATAATTCACAAGCGATCTAGTAACAGCTGTGCCCTGTTTGATTGACAGGCGGCTTATGTGTGTGTGTTGAACATGTGCGTGTTACGAAAATGCTCACGCTAATGTGCACCTGAATAGTCAAATGCATTTCAAAATTCTGCCAAAATGCCTGTCTTGGTGAGGTATTCATGTAAACACAAAGAGTGATGTCTAAAGTGAACGTAAACAGTGGAGAAAAAAGCGGATTTGTATTAAAATGACAGACTTGTAAATATAAATGTAAGCTAATAGACCAGCTGCTGTCTAGTGTGTCATTATAATAAACAACCAGAACAAGAAAATGAGAAAACATACTGCTCTTGACTGGGTAACTTTAGTAGCTTTAAAAAGTATTAATGCATTATAATCATACAGTAAAGACCAGTAGTAGTTTTATGTTGCATTTCATTCTGAATGTTTACTTGAATACTTGATACTGCTTTTAAAATCTTTTAAAGCTGTTAAAAAAAGCACAGAATTTTCTTAATTTGTATTTTTTGTTCTATTATTTTTAATCTATTTATTTTCATTGCTGTTTT
Organism: Myxocyprinus asiaticus; assembly: GCF_019703515.2. Lineage (NCBI taxonomy): Eukaryota > Metazoa > Chordata > Actinopteri > Cypriniformes > Catostomidae > Myxocyprinus > Myxocyprinus asiaticus. The sequence continues at coordinate 13,925,038 of NC_059353.1, forward strand.
TCTTTTTCTTTTTTTTTTACTGACTATTTACTAGTCTTGAATAATTACTTAAGAACTTAAAACAAAGGGGCCTGGGTAGCTCAGCGAGTACTGACGCTGACTACCACCCCTGGAGTCGTGAGTTCGAATCCATGGTGTGCTGAGTGACTCCAGCCAGGTCTCCTATGCAACCAAATTGGCCTAGTTCCTAGGGAGGGTAGAGTCACATGGGGTAACCTCCTCATGGTCACGATTAGTGGTTCTCGCTCTAAATGGGGCGCGTGGTAAGTCGTGGGTGGATCGCGGATAGTAGCATTTGTCTCCACATGCTGTGAGTCTCCACGGTGTCGTGCACAACAAGCAACTGAGACTTGTCCTCCGCCACCTGGATTGAGGTGATTAACTGCACCACCATGAGGACCTACTAAGTAGTGGGAATTGGGCATTCCAAATTGGGGCAAAACTTGAAACCATTCCTCTATAATTAACATATCAGTTAGTGTTATTATTTGTTGTGGTATTAAAGCTGGTATTCAGAATTGTAAAATTTCTCTTCAGACTCCTGAGACTTTGGTATTGTGAGTTCCTGGGTAGTAAGTGTTATTTAATAATTGCTTATACCTCAAAAGTATAGAAAATGTGTTATTATTCCCCACAAACTTTGCTTTTGTGACCAGGACAGTGATATTTTGAAATGTACCTATTTCCAATGAGAAAACGGGCAAATTTGTGTCTTTTCACATAAAGTCAGAAAAAAAACAACATATGAATCCAAAATCCTTCTTTATCTGTGGTCCAACAAAGACACCGGCTTTGACCTTTGCCTCAGACAGCTTAGGGAAGAAGTCTTGAAGGTACTTGAAGGCTGCCGACTCCTTATCTAGAGCTCTGACAAATTGTTACATAAGGCCCCATTTGATGTGCAGTGATGGCATCAGCACCTTCCGGGGGTCCACCAGTGGCTCCCACTTGACGTTGTTCCTCCCTACAGAGAACATGGTCCGCTGTGGCCAGTCCCGCCTGTGGTAGTGCGCCTTGGTGTCCCTGCTGTCCCAAAGGCAAAGATAGCAGGGAAACTTGGTAAAATCGTCTTGGAGACCCATCAGGAATGCCACCATTTTGAAATCTCCTAAGACCTCCCAGCCGTACTCATCATACTTCAAGACGTCCAGCAAGGTCTTGATGCTGTTGTAATCCTCTTTGAGGTGCACCGAGTGAGCCAGGGGAAGAGACGGGTACTTGTTACCATTATGGAGCAGCACGGCTTTGAATATTACTTTAGTATAAATACATGTTAATTTGGATTCATATGTTGTTTTTTCTGACTTTATGTGAACGAAAAGACACAAATTCACCCGTTTTCTCATTGGAAATAGGTAAATAAAAAAATTAAAAATAGATTAAAAAACATTTGTTACACAGTGTAATGTATAGACTTTATTGTACATGGTAGATCTTGCTGCAATAACATGATGAACAAATTTTATCTCATTCCATAGAAGTGTGAGCACCCCTGCTGTTAATGATGGCAATGGAGGCTTTTCTTTATTTGACCACCATACGTAACATAAAATAATTATCATATGACAACAGTCTCCCAAGTTTACATTTATGTTGCAGAGAATTGAGTTGATTGTATAGGTACACTATTAGGTTGGGCATCGGCCATCATTTTAGAAAAAATATACAACATAAACTTTGACATGTTACTTGAGCATGTAAATCCTTTTTATCTCCAGACAAGTTACTTTTTTACTCGAACAAGTGAATGACCAATTTACTTGTCTGGAGGACAAGCACATGACAATGCTTAACGTCGAGCCCTGGCTCAAACATATGTTCTAGTTGATTTTGTGTTTTGACCATTTGTGAACTGTGTTAAACTTAACACGTTTCGTTTATGCTTTGTGGGTGTGACTTTTGTGCCATGTCATCACCATTCATATCTATACAACCAATGTGTTTATGATTAAATTACTACTAGAGCACAAAATAGTTTACAACAGCACAAAGTTCTTCATAGATCTAGCCTCTTAATTTTGCTCTCAAAATGCATTTAACTTTAATTTTGCATTTAACTTTCATTTTCTTATGGGAAGCATGCCCCCGGACCCCCCCCCCCCAGAGGGTCTGAGGTCCACCCACCATAGTCTCACTAAATCCTGTGGGAAACACTGTGTATATTTTATTGTAATACTTCAAAACAATCTGATAATTGTATGTTTCATTATTCTTGCAGTGTTGTTTAATAAACCCCATAGAGGAAATTTGAAGTGCATTACTGTAAATCTTTTTTTTTATATTTATTATATATATATATATATATATATATATATATATATATATATATATATATATATATATATATATATATATCAAGAGGTGAGTCTAAAATATTTTCTGTTGTTTTTTGTATTTTCAGACAGTATGAGGGTGAGCAAATGAGGAGAGAATTTTCATTTTTGGGTGACCTATTCCTTTAAGTTGTACTTAACCTAGAATATTCCTTTAATAATATATGCATAGCATTACAGCAGTATTATCTGCCCTAGTAGTTTGTTTTTCTCCTTTCATTTATTGAAATGTTTCTACACACTGTTCAATGTGATAAGAGTTAATGACTGAAATAAACACTATAAAAGCACAGATACTGGCTGAATGTGATATGTACATAAAGAGTGCTTTTTTCAAAAGCTAACACAATCATTTAAAAGCTTTTATAGTAGCCCATTCTACAATTCTAATATGTAATTCTGATTTTTTTTTTAAATTATGAAACCTATAAACTTATACAGTGGTGCATTTGAAGAGACATTGCCTGATCTTATTTTGTGTGATACTAATACTGAAAATATAATAGGTGTACTTATAACGTAAGACCTTAATATGAGAGACATTCCAATCTTTGGCATTGTGACTTGGCATAATTCAGGTCAACGGTGTAAAAAAATTTGTTTATTCTGTATACCACTGATGCTATGTTTAACCATGGTGGCGTTTTACCATTATAGGATAGTAGGGATTATGTATGGAGACATTCCACGTTCTGTTCCATTATGCCATGCTGACAGGAGATGGAATTTATTTATCAGTGTGAGGGGGTAACCCTGTGAAGTCTGCTTTACATTAAATAAAGACCATATAAGGACCTTTCCACAAGGACACAACCAGGTAATTCTTGCTAGCTAAGGGTAAAATGGGTAAAATGATCTAAAACTTTCTTTGTTTTTGTCTTATTTTCTCCCTTTCCTTTTCTTAATGTAAAGTGTTGTTCATCTATAAACCATGAAGAGGACAAATAAAATTGTCACAATCTTGTGATGTAATGGTACACATTTAACACAGTAGCAGTAGATTAATCAGCTGCCTGTAATGCCCCTCTTAAAGGTACTGTAATTGCAGTCATTTTGCTAATTTCTGCAACTTTAATACTAAATTAGACCACCCAAATCACTTCAACCACATGCAATCTCTCCAAAACCCCACCCTCAAAACACGTCAGCCAACTCAGTGTCAGCAAACCTGAACTTGCACAATGACTGACAGGCAGAAAATGTTTCAGCTAAAACAATGGCGGGCTGCTCTCCTGACACTATTTTGCAGTATACAGAGTATACAGAGCCTACAATGGTCACAGCTGTGACAGGTGTGATTTTTCAGGACATCCATTTCATTAAGAACAAGTCAGTCAGGTAGTAGAGACATTTATGGGTTGTATTCCCAAAAAAATGCTTGAAACACTCAAGGTCAGATTAAAAACTGAGAGGCCCATGGGACGTGTCACATGACTACATTCACCTTTATGTGCGCTACAGAACACTTGCCAGATTTGGTTGGATTTTTCAAACTGACGAAGAAAAGTTTGGAGCAATGTCTTACATGGCCAATTATATGTACTTTTTAATTATGAACCGATCCAAAATCATGTGTTATTAATAGGGATGTGCGTGGCATTCAAATACCAAAATCACTATTCAGTTAGTCTGCATGTGTTTAGAGGTCTTCAACCCGATCTGAGTCCGATGGTACCCGATAAACCTACAGGTTCGGGTCAATTTTCAAGTAGGCTATAGGGCGAGTTACGGGCTGTTAACATGTGTGTCGAGGCCATGTAAACACACATTGGATGGATGTCTTTGATCGTTGAGCCACAAATCACTGTTAAGTTTAAAAGAACTTTGATATTTATAAATGCATCTCAAGACACCTGCATTCTGTTTTACAATTCGTTGTGCAGGACCATCACATTTTTTTAGACACTGTTAACTTAAAAAGAATTTAAATATTTACAAATGCATCTTGAGACACCTGTGTTCTGTTTCACCATTTGTTGCACTGCATCAAGCTTTTTCAGCGCTGGTTTCACAAATCGACATTCTGATGGAGTTCAGGTTACAAAGAAGACTTAATGTCACTGTTACACATGATTTCAGATTGTCAAAAGTTTCCAAATTGGCAAAAGTTTCAGCGTTTGATAAACGGTGAGAGTTTTCCCCCTTTTGCTCTGGTATGCAAACAATAATTACACAAGTTAAATGCTGAATCATTTAAAAATCGAAGTATCCCGAAGAAGTCCTATAATCCGTAGCATTCGCTGCATCATGGAAAGTGAACATGCCCGGGCAGAATTACGCATTTTCCATTTATTAAGAAAAGGTTTACTATGTTGCAGGCAGTGACAGAGATTATTTTTGTTCGACTTTAATGTGATTTTATCATTTGAAGATTTATAGGTCTTTTGTGCTATTTAGGCTCATAGTTCACTGTGCACTTTATTCCCTGCTAATCTGAGTTTGTGTTTGACACATCCATGGCAATAACCATTCTTAATTCCTGAGTCCCGACAAATAACAGAATAACCGTTCGTGAACTCTCGCGGGTAACCAAATATTACAAAAGGTTACCGTGTACATATTTAGGCTATTATGGCACCTTTCTCTTTATCATTAAACATTAAATGCAAGCAGGACTTAAACATTTTAAAGTCCTCTATACTGTTGCACAAATTCTGTCGCTTATATGAATTTTAACCATCAGCTTTGTACACAGCCAGGGTAAACTGCACTTTATCTTTGTGTTTGGAAGCATTTTGTAAATCAGATGGTGTCCTCTGTACACCTTTAATTAAACATGCAGCACCTGTGAGACACAGATTCCTTGAGCGTGCACTCGAGCGTCTGTGCTCACGCTGCTGTCGTCCAATTTTCATTGGGACGAACGAATGGTATTTCACGTAAGGCTGACATTTACATGGATTTATAATAGGAATCTCAAAATAAATGAATTTAGGGCTCAGGGCCCTAAGAGGCCCCTGGACAACGGCCCAATCGGCCCAGTGGCTAATCCATCCCTAGCAACACCTTTCAATGACATACTTTCACACCTGTTGGCTGTGTGTATGTGTGTGTGTAAGAGAGAGAGATTTCCTCTGCAAATACCTTTTTAATCATCTTAAAAATGTTCTAAATTCTTAGTGATATTCTTCTATAAAAGAGGGGAGAAAATGAAACATTGAACTTTATGACCAAAATAATTAACATTGGGGGTGATGTGAATTAGCCAAGCAGGACATGTGCCTGGATCAACATCTTTTGTTGGTCCTGGAACAACATTCCAATCAAATAATCATAGGCCAAACCCTTACCCAAGGTTGTTTACCTTAACAACCATTCTGTTCCTCACTTAAAATGTTTGCTGTGCCCTTACATTTTAGAAAACAATCATTATATATATATACACATACACACACACACAGTACTGTGCAAAAGTTTTAGGCACTGGTGAAAAATGTTGCATATTAAGGATGTCTTCCAAAATAATGCCATAAATAGTTTTCATTTATCAATGAATATCAATCAAAGTCCAGTAAACATAAAAAAGCTAAATCAATATTTGATATGACCACCTTTGCCTTCAAAACAACGCCAATTCTCCTAGGTACACCTTTTACACGTTTTTCTTGATTGTTGGCAGATAGGATGTTCCAAGCTTCTTGGAGAATTTGCCACAGTTCTATCTATTTAGGCTGTCTCAATTTCAATAGATTTCCCAATGTACAAATAAGAGATATTAGTAACAGACCTACAAAAGCTTAGCTTTTGTCATGGATTTGTTATGGACAGTATGTCAACAATTTTAATATGTCTTAATCTGTTCACATTACTACTCTTTGTTTTTACTGTCCAATTCTATGTGCCTGTTAAATCAGAGGCAGATTAAAAACTGTCAATCAGACTCAAGACAATATAAATATAGTTGTGTGTGTCAAAGTGTAGATTAGAAATAACAACATCAGACTGTAACACAATGCAGTTCACTTCTCTGAAATTGAAAGGGAACTTAAGGGGAAGAGAGGCATTTCCGCCTCATTTATACTTCTCCTTTATTGTGTTTCCCAGTTAAAATTTCTAAGTTACATCAAGTTTGTTCTGACAGATGTAAAGAAATCAAGCTGTGACTGATTTGATTTGGGGTACTTACAGAATTTCATAAGGGAGCACGTGAATAATCTGACCCTTAGTGGGTGAAGGGGCTCTGCTCTATACCGCTTGATTGATATGATTCCCATAATTGCCATTTCTGTTCAGATTTCTGTTTTCTTTGTAAATACGGCATTTGTAGATGATGATGATGGAGTTGCTGCTGTTCTGTTGTTTCATTATTAGCAGGAGGGCAAACTCACTGTGTGGGCATACACACTCAAAGCTGTTGTTACTGAATGGATTCTTTTCTACCATTATTTCAATTAAATGCAATTGCCTGGAACACACTTACATCCAAGAGGCCTGCAGCCCATGTATAAAGCAGAAGGGTTAGAGAAATATTATAAAGTAAGTGGCTAACAAGCATTATTGAATAAGAAATATCTCCAAAGCCATCTTTACACTGCAAAGGCAGCACAGAAGCTGAATCTGAAGCTGCATATACACCACAAAAGGCGTGTTAAGGTGTGTATCTGATGCGTCATTTTAATTTTCACAGAACAAAAGTCACTTCTGAGCTGCCTCGGATAAAATAGGGGAAAGATGGGTCAGAGCTGGCATATTTAAAGAGTGGTTTTATGTAGTATTGTAAAGAATTAACAGATTTTGGAGGCAGCACAGAGCCACCTTTGCATTGACAGACGATGATCAACAATATCGGCAAATTACAAAACCATGGAGCTGGGATATCTGCAAATATATTAAATAGTAGCCCAGGGTATGAAATTAGCACCCACCAAATGCTGGTAGCCTATATCATGTACATGGCAGGTATTTTTGCTCATCTATTCACTACTGTGGTGGGCTAACTGTAAGACGTCTCATGACACATGACAATAAATGTGGTTAGACACAAAGACATGCACTTGAAGGAACAAAATGTATTATATTTTGAAGAACAGATGAAAGAAAAACCATCATTGCACGTCTCTGATTTGCAGTTTTTTCAGAGCCATGCAGAGGGAGCGTGTCTCGTGGAACACACACATGTAAAGAGTTCTCACTCTTATTCTTTTCTGTTTCAGTCAACTGAAATCTGATTGTAAGAATAGTGTCTTCTATGAGAATGCTGCAAATGACCTCAGAGCATCTCAGGATGTGCTCAAAGTTTAGTTCGCTTTATTTCCATGGAGCAGTTTGCGTTTGCATTTTGAACGCAACTCTGCAGGTTCACTTTTTTATAGCTTATACATGTTTTTACAACCTAAACAAGTTCACCTTGAAAATAAAACAGATTTATATTTCAATTTGTATTATTATTATCATTATTATCAATATGTTTACATTTATAATTGTCTTTAGTTCAATTAGTAGTGTAATTTGTATTTGTAATTTTCCACCTGTTGTAGACGGATACTTGCGTGACAGCAAATGGAAGGGTGGCTATGTACGATATTTTTGAACACTTTGTTATTTTAATTGCTTTTTCATTTGTTTGAAGTGCAATTTGAATTTAGAAATAAATTAATGAATTTAGAATAAATGTTTCAATATATTAATTTAATTTTAAAATCAAAGTCAATAATATTCACAGATCCCTGGCCGGGTGGTTGACGATGTAATCCTATATTGAGATTTTTTTTTTTTTTATAAAATATCGTGAACATATTTCTTCCATATCGCCCAGCCCTAACACAAAGCACACACATTCTTCACAAATGTAAGACACAATAGATTCAAAATGAATAGCAGAGCCCCTCAGCAGCAGAAATTAACAGACTGTGAATTGAATAGGAACTAATCAGGACCCGTTGAATACAGGCAAAATGTCACGTGAGAGGAGAGAGGACCTCCTTAGCACTATGATTGGCTATCATGTCCATAATAAGCCTGAATAGGTTAAACTGTTGGAAATGGATGGACTAAATACAGAGTTAACAATTCACCCACTCAAACACCACCATTTCCATTCACATCTGAATAGATATTGTCATGTATCCCGCCTTTGTTGTTCCTCCCGCTCACCACCAGAGGGCTCCATCACCTGGGGATTGACTTTAACTCTCTGGACTCCATTTCCCATAATCCCCGTACCTGTCACTGATTACCTGCTCAGCTGTTTCTCATTTACTCAGTTATTTAAATCTCACTGTCTGTCATAGCGAAGACTAGACCCTGGCTGACATTTCTAAGCGTTCTCTGAGGTTTTGCATTATCTGTTTATGATCCTGGACTGTTTACCCTGTTTTGACCCATTGCTGCCTGCCTACTACTACTGCCTTGTTTACCTGGAAATAACCTGTGATTGTCTGCCACCTGCCCTGACCTCTTGCCTATTTATTTTCTACCACTCTGGATTGCCTTTGTTATTACTGTTGCTGGTGACTGACCCTGCCTGTCTGTATTACGACGTTTATCATTATTAAAGCTGCACATTGCTCAACTCTGATGACTCATCATTACAGAAGACTTCGCCACAAACCAATCCAGTGGCTTTTTTCAACTAACCACCGAGGTCTCAACTCCTTCGTCAAACCCAGCACACCCGGCCTCATCTAGAACAATTCACCGCATCATGGATCTAGCAGCATTCTTTGTTCAACTAAGCCAGGCGAACTTATCAATAAGGGAGTACTCCCATTTCTTTTCCACCTTTGCCGCCAACACCGGTTTTGATGATGCTGCTCTGAAATCCATATACCACATCAGACTCACAGCACGGCAGTGGAGGGAATTGCCAGACTCCGGAGACTACACGGAGGGAGGTATATGTGAGGCTAGTACTCGACACACTCCCGGTTCCAACTTCCGAGTCAGCCACGTCTGAGTCTGCTCCACACCATGTCACAGCCACGCCTCAGCCTGCTCCATACTATGTCACAGTCAAACCTCAACCTGCTCCATGCCATGTTCATGACCACAGAGATTGTCTCCGAGTTTCAGCCTATGTTCACTACCACAGAAGTCGTTTCCAAGTCTCTGCCCATGTACACGACCGCAGAGGTCGTCTCCGAGTCTCTGCCCATGTACACGACCACAGAGCTGCCCATGTACACGACCACAGAGGTCGTTTCCAAGTCTCTGCCAGTGTTCATGACCACAGAGGTCGTTTCCAAGTCTCTGACAGTGTTCTCAACCACAGAGGTCATTTCCAAGTCTCTGCCAGTGTTCTCGACCAAAGAGGTCGTTTCCAAGTCTCTGCCAGTGTTCACGACCACAGAGATTGTCTCCAAGTCTCAGCCTATGTTCACGACCACAGAAGTCGTTTCCAAGTCTCTGCCCATGTACACGACCACAGAGGTTGTCTCCAAGTCTCTGCCCTTGTACACGACCACAGAGGTCGTTTTCAAGTCTCTGCCAGTGTTCACGACCACAGATGTTGTTTCCAAGTCTCTGCCAGTGTTCTCGACCACAGAGGTCACTCCCAAGACTCTGTCCATACCCACGACCCCAGAGGTCGTTCCCGAGACTATGCCCATGTTCACGACCATAGAGGTAGTTCCCTAGTCTCTGTCTACGCCCACGACCACAGAGGTCGTTCCCGAGTCTCAGTCCATGCCCACGACCACAGAGGTCGCTCCCGAGACTCTGTTCATGTTCACGACCACTGAGGTCATTTCCCAGTCATCCTGGACTCTTAGCCTCGAGCCTGCCACGGCTCTGCCTTCTACAACTTTGCCCCTCGAGCTTGCCATGGCTCTGCCTTCTACGGCTCTGCTCCTCGAGCCTCCCACGGATCCACCTTCCACGGCTTCACCCTTCGAGTCTGCCACAGCTCCGCCTTCTACAACTTTGCCCCTCGAGCCTGCCATGGCTCAGCCTTCCATGGCTTCACCTCTCGAGCCTCCTACAGCTCCACCTTCTACAACTTTGCCCCTCGAGCCTGCCATGGCTCAGCCTTCCATGGCTTCACCTCTCGAGCCTCCTACAGCTCCGCCTACCAAGGCTCCACCCTCAGAGACCTTCATGGCTCCAGTCTCCAATCTGGGGTCACCACCCAGTCCTCCTGACCCTATTTCAGCTCTGTGGTCATCAACCAGGTCTTCTGATCCAGTCCCTACCCTGAGATGGCCTCCTGGGTCTCCTGGCCTGCCGTCTGATCCGCTCTGATCTTCTGGGTCTCCTGGTCATCCACCTGATCTGCTCTGGTCTTCTGGGCCTCCTGGCCGTCTGCCTGATCTGCTCTGGTCTCCTGGGACTCCTGGCCGTCCGCCTGACCTGCTCTGGTATCCCTGGTCTCATGGCCATCCGCCTGGTCTGCTCTGGCTCCCTTGGTCTCCTGGCCATCCACCTGACCTGCTCTGGTGTCCCTGGTCTCATGGCCGTCCACCTGGTCTGTTCTGGCTCCCTTGGTCTCCTGGCCGTCTGCCTGATCTGCTCTGGTTTCCTTGGTTCCCTGGTCATCTACCTGATCTGCCCTGGTTTCTTTGGACCCAGGCGTTATTACTGTTGCTGGTGATTGATCATGCCTGTCTGTATTACGATGTTTATCATTACTAAAGCTGCACATGGATCTCAACTCTGATGACTCATCATTACAGATATGAACATGAATCAAAAAATTTTAAGTTTAAAGGTGCACCTTTGTGCCTGACACCATCAAAACACCTGCACTTTGTTTAACTGTGAGGATCTGTTGACTAATCTGAAAAGATGACTATTAATTAATAGATGAACAACAGCAAGCAGTAATAAAAGATACACAAAATAAGCTTGATGCTGTTTCATTGTACTTATTATTTTTGATGCCAAAAAAAAAAAAAAATTGCATAAAAATGCATAAACTTAGCACTTAATTTGATTTTAAATAAATGCAATGGTGTATTGAAAAGTAATTTTTCTATTTTCATTGATTAAAGTTTTATTAATTCACTTGATTAGACACCATTTTGATGATGAAATTAATTTAACTTTAAAACATGGAACAGAAAAAAAATTATCTGTGGGGGGAGGGAGGCGGAATTTAGAAGAACAAATAAAACTGATTTCATAGGGTCCTAAAAAAAACTTTAAGCAATTTTTACTTAATTGAGAAACTCTTCAAGGAAACATGCAATTGTTTTGATTTATTTTTTAACATTGATATGTTTATCTTTGTTAAATAGGCTAAAGGAGTGTGTTCAATAGCATATTACCTTCTTTTTTTGTGGTATCAAAATCGGTATTGAGAATCGTAAAATTTTACAGGTATTGGAACCGACTACTGAAGTGTTGGTATCATGACAACCCTAGTCCTAAGCAAATATGTTTTCCATTACAAAGCCACAAGGTTATAGAAGGATCCAAAGATTCAAATACACATGCACAAATATCAGTTCACACAAACCCTGTGTCAGCTTCACCAATGAATATATCAAGCTTCTAATCTACCAGAGACACCTTAAATAAATATAAAATGACCCTGCAACACATAGCCAGCAAATGTGTGAATGTTACACTAATAAGATATAGATCTTACTGTCTCCACTTAGCCTGGGGACCAGATAACAGAAACAAGGATGGACCTCATGATTAGTTTTCGACATTTTAGAGTCCCCCCCACCCCCGCCCCGAGAGTCCACACTATAGGGGTCAGGGGCATCCTGGCCCCTATAAGCATCAAACATCTTCAAAAACATGGTAAAACATCTCCAACAATCTGCACCGCACATTGAAAAACCATTAAAAGAACACTGTTGTCTGTCCAGTTCAGTTTGCTGTTTGGGTGGAGTTTAGTAGACTGAGCAAGCAGGGAGGCAAGGCTCAGGAGAATTAGAGAAAAGCACAGCAAGAACTTACTCTGATATGGACTGTCAGGAGAAAGAAAAGTGAATTTAGAAGGCATTGACCCACAGAATAAAAGGCTTGGAGATGCAATAGAACATCTGATGCTTGACAAAATTCTCTAGAAGCCATCAAATGTACTGCAAAGCTTTCAAGCACATGCATGCATAGACTTACAATGTGGTGGGTACAATATGGAAAAGAGAGGAGCTTGAGAAGGGTTCATACAGATATAAATCATTGATCAAGGATATCTCAAGTCGAAACTGTGAAATGAAGGGAATAGAGAAGTCAAAGAACATCATCTTCACAGGAATACTTACCTTATCGAGGTTGATGTACAGATGGTAGTCAACAAGATCAGGCCTAGTACCACCGCAGTCTCCACAGGGATTAATCATTAGCAGCTCTAAATCGTTAAGGGGCACTATAACCAGATCATTTTTAATAGGTGAGAGCTGAATGCCTAAAGCTCTTTCTCGCAATGTCACGACCATTCAGTTGGTAGCAGTAATGCAAGTTAAGCTTGTTTTGAAATTAAATACTAGAACATATTATCGGCCGATATTAGCCTTTCACCAATATATCGGTATCGGCGTATATGTTTACCGATATGCGCAGATATGAATAATTTTTTCAGAAGATATAATGCAGAAAACAATGCTTTAAAATTGGTGTCATAATGTAGTTTGTCCAGCAGAGCGTGCTCCGACTCCATTGTTTACAGAGCTGAGCTGACGGTGGTTCTGCAGACAGGGCGGAGTTCAGCAGTGTCTTCTCGGTAAATTGCTAACTAGTTTGTGAAATACATACTGGAAAGTTAATAAGCAATGACCCCATCATTTTATATAACTAATATAATGTTAACCCTGTCCCTGACAACCATGTCACTCATGTCGATCACATCTGTTTGTTATGTTAGCCAGCTATAGTTTGTCAGTGCAGTCAGTAATGTAGCAGATTGAAAGGTAAACATCAGAGCATCTTTTTGCAGCTCAGCAGACAATGGTGCGGTGGTGGATTATGTCTGTTGAGTGTTGGTTTCATGCTATGTTGTTACCTAGTTGGTGAGACACAGTGCTGGAAAGTAAATAAAGTCCATCTTTTACTCTCCATGGCAACGAGCTTATAGCTAACTAGCTAACCACATAGCTTCTTTCATACCTTGTCAGCGTGTAAACATGTATTCACCAAACTGTTTTGTTCAGGATTCACAGTTTGGTACCCTCATCAACCAAACAATTCCAGTCATTGCATTTATAAAATGTAATATTTAAAAGTCTGGTTTTCCAGACATTAAAATAGGATACGTAATAAAAGTAGATTTAATAAATAGTATATTTGCCCTGTGTAAATAATAGTATATAGGAACTGTATCTAAAATAAATAAGGGGTGATAAATAAATACTAATACAACAGACTGGAAAAATAGACATTTATTCACTTTAATATACTATATATATTTTGAATGTGTTGAAACTTGACACTGGGCAACGCACACTACAAACTGCACCGTTAGATCGGTTTCATACTGAAGAGCCACTTAAAAGTATGTTTTTTTTCTCTCTCTTGTAAATGTAAAAGAGTGTAAATGCCAACATCATCATATATGTTGAAAGGACTGAAGCCTGTCAACCAAAACATGAGCTCATTGATGGCATTAAATGAGTCTGCTTTTTTATTCCATCCATTACTCCTGGTCAGAGGCTTCTGTAAATATTTAGTTTATACATAGGGTTACGTCCTACATAAATGTAATGGTGCAACGCTCAAATATTTAGTAGTGCATACATTTTGACTTAGTGCCCATTTATGCCACAACTAGGCTAAGTTGTAACGTACGTATAGCTGGTGCAACAGGCCCCTGATGTTTATTTAGCTATTTATTTTATTTGTATTGATTTTTTATTTAAATGGTCAGCATTTTACTGATACTAAACAGTACTACTTATGTTTATTTAGCTATTTATTTTATTTGAATTTATTCTTTATTTTAATGGTCAGCCATTAACTAATACTAAACATACAGTACTGATGTTTATTTAGCTATTTATTGTATTTGTATTTATTCTCTATATAAATGGTCAGCATTTGACTGATACTAAACATACATTACTGATGTTTATTTAGCTATTTATTTTATTTGAATTTATTCTTTATTTTAATGGTCAGCAATTGACTGATACTAAACATACATTACTGATTTTTTATTTTATTTTATTTTATTTATTCTTTATTTAAATGGTCAGCAATTGACATATTAAACATACAGTACTGATGTTTATTTAGCTATTTATTGTATTTTTATGTATTCTTTATTTTCTCAGTGTTCATTTCTAGAATTTGTTGACAATGTATAATAATAATGTCAAATATTCTTTGATATAAATATTTAAGCAGCCTTCTGAGTATCTTTGCATAGTCATATCGGTGCAAAATCAATGCACAATCCACATGATTTCATTCCAGCTCAAAAATTAACTATATCGGCCACCATATCGGTAATCTGTGAATTTTCCCCCTCTAAAATCCGTATCGGTCTCAAAAATCCCATATCGGTCAGGCTCTACTTAAAACGTTAAAGTCTAGGTATACATAAGTCAGGCATGTGAGGCATCATTTGAAAGCTTAAAATTGCATTTTGCATTTATGTTACTTAAAATAACAAAATAAGGCCTCAAAACATTCGCGTTGAAAATTAGCGCCCCCCCCCCCCCCGCCCCCCAGAGGTAATGGGGTAGATATATTTAAATAAAAATAAAGTCCTTCACATAGCATCTAAATGGACCAATCATATATCAAATGAAAGCCCTCAATCTCAGGAATGTGACTGTACAGATACATTTTGTTGCCCTAATACCAGAGTTCTAAATAATCACAAAGTGAAATATGATTTCTGTAAGTCATCAAATACAAATGTCTCTTTTATGTTCCAATAACTGCTGCTGTAAGCCCCAAATAGCTAAAAATGTTATATCTGCTTTTACCTTAGGCTCTAACCTTTTTTTAAAATTAGCCATTGTTTACTTGTCTGTGAGCTTGCTTGGCTAAATAATCCAATGTTGTATCTTAGATGTCCAGAAAAAAATATGCCATCCAAAAGGAAAAGCATCCAAAACAAATCATCAGAAAATATGTTCTCGACTACTAATGATCAAATGTTCCATATCATCGCAAAGGGGAGTATCTCAGCTTTCTAATGACACATTGAGCATCTAGTCCACTAAGAGGCTACGATATTCAATGAAACAACAAAATTAGACTGAATTTCTATGGACGAGCACATCTGTAATGGCTAAAATGCATTAGAGTGCCACCTATATTTCAGATCTGTATATTGTGATGGAATGTGATAGAGAAATGTTTTATTTTTGTTAGTGTATCCTGCCACCTAGTGGAATAAAATAAGACTTTACAAAGTGAGGTAGAGTGAACAGAACCAGAATTACACGTTTATGAAGTTTTTTTTTTTTTTTAAACATGCTGTTTATCATAAGATAATAAACACATACAATATTATTTATTAATAATTGGAGTCTTTTTTTTATTTAGGTTTTTCTCTGAAAAATGTGACCAATTTTTGCAGTTAGTCCACAGTATGTGTGAATGGTGAGCTTTTAAATTTGAGTGTGAAAAATTGCGGTCGGCAGCCCAAAAATGCACCAGAGTTTAAGTTAAGGAAGAATAGAGATACACAACCAAAGTGAGATGCTCCAAAATATCCCACGATCCACAACGTGAAGTTTTAATGAACTCAATACAACAAAATGTATCTTGTATACAAGTTATAATTAACAGTAATTCATTAACAGTAATTAAGCAATTCACAAATTCTTCCTAAATGTATTAAAATACACTGAACTAAGAATATTTTAAGAGGAAAATGAAAATTTTAACATTAACGATTAATCAATTAATTAATCGCTAATTTCCATGACAATCAATTATGAAAATGTCTGAAAATTGACATCCCTAGTCTAAATGCTTAACTTGTGCTCATGCTCAGAGTAACAGATCTGCTCCGAGTTCAGTTCCGTTTGCTTACGTGCACTGAGAGCGATATTTTTAAAGTGCCCCAGATTCACTTTAATTTCACTTTTACGTAATTCCAAATATGTTTGGCCGCTACAAATTAATATACAAATTCAAATAACACACTCCATAAGGAGCACATTACACAGCTGTTGTAAATGTAACTCAGCTACATAAACTCTTCATGTAGATGTCACCAAAATAAAAGCTTGATGGTTAAGAAACTCTTTGGTTAAACTGAACCATTGCTTAACATAGCAATACCCCATGCAAGTTTAGATTTTATTGACAGTAATTGTTACATCCTGTACATGTGTCTGTGTTTTGATTTGTTGTTGTGTTGTCCCTCTGTCTCGTCTCCTCCTATCATGCTCACAGACAATCGCCATTGGATCATCAAAGTGTTAATCATTGTTACCGGTCTGACG
Source organism: Myxocyprinus asiaticus (assembly GCF_019703515.2). NCBI lineage: Eukaryota > Metazoa > Chordata > Actinopteri > Cypriniformes > Catostomidae > Myxocyprinus > Myxocyprinus asiaticus. The sequence continues at coordinate 13,941,662 of NC_059353.1, forward strand.
TCATTACCTATCTCCGCCAATCCACCGTCACTCCGTCTGTTTAAAAACACGTCCAAAACGAAATGTTGGCAGTCTGTTGTTGGCTCCGCTTTCTACCACGCCATTGTGTATTATCTGCTCTGAATAAAATTGTAAAACATTCTCTGTGTGTCACTGTGCTGTCCTGTTGATTCCGCATTCTGTCACTTGTTGTTCATTACTCGTTTCATAATTGTGACATTTGTATGTCTTAAAATGGGGAAAAGAGGACAGGTAAGTATGTCACATGACTTACATGGTGCACACATAGTTACGTCGTTTGTATTAGAAAAACTGGTTAAGGGGGTCACGTGAAGCCATGCAAGAGGCAGACGTGTGAGCCACAAGCTCTGCGCACTTTGCTAAATTTTTTTATTATTTTCATGTTATAATCTGGTGAAATTTGATACACCCAGTTACACATTTGCTCTTTGAGGCAAAACATGGCAAAGAAGTCAAAATCCTCGGCTCTGGAGACATTAAAAGACACTTACGGGTTCAAGATGAAAGCCCAGACAGGCCTACAGACCGGGGACTTGATTTGGATGGCGCAGCGGGAGAGGTGATCCAGTGTCAGTTGTCCAACATATCGATGATGTTGACGAAGGTTCTTGCTGACTTGGAGGATTTCGCTGTAATACGGCAATCGATTACGGCGATGGAAATAAAATTCTCTGAGATAGTTACAAGAGTGACTGATGTTGAGAGACGAATCGATTTTCTGGAATTTTCGGAGAGGGAATTAACCGCTAATCCGCCCGCGACCAAAATTGATTTGGAACATCTCCTTGAAAAGCTTGAAGATCTTGAGAATAGAAGCCGCAGGAATAATGTTCAAATTGTTGGAATTCCTGAGCATGAGGAGGGCAGAGATATGGTGAAATTCCTAGACGAGCTTTTCCTGAGTCTGCTCGACATAACAGGCCACAAGCTGGAAATTGAGCGAGCTCACAGAGTTCCAGCTCACAGATTTGCTGAGGGAGATAGGCCCCGACCGATTCTGGCCAGATTTCTGAGATCATCCGATAAAGAACTGGTGTTGCGCCAGGCGAGGATCAAAGGAAAGCTTTCTTGGAAGAACCATAATATTTTCTTGTTCCCGGACTTTGCGAGTTCGACAAGAGAGAAACGCGATCGGTTCAAGGAATGTAAGAAACTCTTGTATCGGCGAAAGATCTCGTTTGCTCTGATGTTTCTGGCCAAACTGAGAATAGAAATGAAGGTTGGTCACAAAGTATTTACATGTCCCAATAAGGCAATGTCTTTTATTGAATCAATGAGCGAGTAAACTGCGTTGGCTCCGCCGAGCAGCTGGAGCTTGTTTTGTGAATAACACTTTCCTTAAAGAAACTTTTGCATTGACGGAAGATTACTTTTGCATTGAAGTTCCCAGCCAGTTTGAGAGTGGGCACTGCAAAATATCTACATGCTCACACAAAGGATGTCTTTTATAAAGTTGACAGATTGTGTAACCGAGATGCTGGTTTTGCTTCTTTTTGTATTGGTTCCGCCTAGCGGCTGGAGCTTGTTCTATTGAATAAAACTCCTTTGGAACAGCTGTGGATTAATCTGTTCGTTCTTCGTGCTTATTCCTCCTTCTGGCTGTAGTTTGTTTTGTTGAGTATTTTTACGGGATATTGGAATAATTACGTCATCCGTTGAACTCATAACAGCCAGCTCACTGAACATATCTGAACGGTTTTATATCAGCTGGAATATAAATATAATATAAATATAAATTTGTTTTGTGGAAGATCACACCTTTGAGACAGTTCTGTGAATGAATCTACACATTCTTTGTGTTCATTTTTCCTATTTGCTGGGGTTTATTTTACAAAGTATTTTCTGTTATGTAATTTTGCCTCACAAATTTGTGAGGCAAAATTGAGCAATCCGATGGCAAAGTTGTCATGAGGGCTCGTGGGCGTTCATGGACCTTTTGAGTTTAGAGGGATTGTCGCCGGTTGGCGCTTTCGTGCTTTGCTCTGCTTTCGGTTAATGCGCACGTTTTTCTTTTTTCTGTTTGTTTTGTTCAGGGGGAGGTTCGGGGTTTGATTGTGGTCTGTATCATTTTGTTTTTGACACACAATTTATTTTTTCTACTATATCAAAATGTCAAATGTTAATATAAGTGTACTTTTTACTTTTCTTAAATGTAAGAAATATGATATAGTGTTTCTTCAAGAAACACATCTCTCCCCGCAGGAAGACATGTTTTTTTTAGTGCTGGCTCAAGTAAGAGCAAGGGAGTCATTATATTGGTAAATAAACATTTACAATTCAAATGTCTCAAACAGACTAAAGACAAATTAGGGAGACTCATTATTGTTTTAGCTGAAATTCAAGGGCAAAAGTTGATTTTGGCTAATATTTAGGCACCTAACACTGATGATCAGGGCCTTTTTATACATCTTGAAGGGATGGTGCAAGCCGCGGGCACCCCTCATGATATAATATTGGGAGGAGAGTTTAATCTTTTGATGGACTCAGTCCTTTATCACAGTGAAGCAAAATTGTGTAAATCCCCTAGAGCATCACTGACGCTTCACAGGATGTGTAAAAATCTTGGTCTTACAGATTTTTGGAGACTTTTGAACCCATCTGGTAGGGACTATACATTTTTTTCATCAGTCCATAAGATTTACTCTAGAATAGAATTTTTTTTTTATATCCAAATCCCTCATTTCATCTGTTGTGGATTGCTCAATTGGAAATATCTTAGCCTCAGATCATGCCCTGGTGAGTTTAGAGGTGTTGCCATATACAGAGAAAAAGAAATCATATAGTTGGCGCCTTAATGTGTCCCTTTTGCAAAATCCTGATTTCCAACAAATGTTTAAGACTGAAATCAATGTTTATATGAAGACCAATTGGTCCTCAGTATCCTCTGTGGGTGTGGCTTGGGAGGCACTTAAGGTGGTTCTTAGGGGTCAGATCATACAGTATGCCTCATTCATCAAAAAATTCAAAGCACAAGAACTTGTGGAGTTGGAAGGAAATATTAAAAGTGCCGAGGCAGAGCTGAAGCGCCTTATGTCATCTGATGGCCTCAGAGAACTGAGCCGATTGAAATATAGATATAATACTATTTTGTCACGGAAAGTGGAGTTTTGGTTATTCAGGGCAAGACAGTCATACTTTGAATCGGGGGACAAAGCAGGAAAGCTTTTGGCTAGATATATAAAACAGAGAGAGTCTTTTTCCACCATTCCCTCAGTGAAATCTGCTGGTGGTGAAATATTTACCTAGGTATACTGATATTAATAATGCTTTTAAAGAATTCTACCTTGATCTCTATAGTTCTACATCTTCTTCTATTGATGAAGATATTAGAAACTTTGTGGAACAATTAGAACTCCCTAAATTGACGATTGAGCAAAAAAACTCTCTTGATTCTGAGATAACCTTGGAGGAGCTTGATGAGGTAATCAAGTCCCTACCTACAGGCAAGTCTCCAGGGCCTGACGGCTTTGTCGACTCTGTTTGAGTTTTTCAAATCATCTGCTACAGAACTGGCTCCACTTTTGTTAGAAGTTTATACTGAATCATTAAAGAATGGAAAGCTTCCGCCAACCATGACACAAGCCCGGATCAGTCTGATTCTTAAAAAGGACAAAGATCCAAGCAAGTGTAAAAGTTACCATCCGATTTCCCTGATCCAGCTAGATGTTGTCAAAAATTCTGGCTAACAGCTTAAGTAAGGTTATGACATCTTTTATACATATAGATCAGGTGGGTTTTATTCGGGGCTGTAGCTCTTCTGATAACATTAGGCGTTTCATCAATATCATGTGGTCAGTAGCGAATGATCAGTCTCCGGTCGCTGCCATCTCACTTGACGCCGAAAAGGCATTTGATATGGTAGAATGGGATTATCTTTTTAAGATTTTGGAAATGTATGGGTTCGGGAGTACATTTATTGTTTGGATTAAGTTACTTTATAGACACCCTGTAGCAGCGGTACAAACAAATGGATTAATTTCAGATTATTTTACTCTGGATAGGGGGCACTCGGCAAGGTTGCCCTCTTTCCCCATTATTGTTCTGTCTTGCCTTGGAACCATTAGCAGCCGCGATAAGAAAAGAGGATGATTTTCCAGGGGTGATTGCGGGAGGTGTGGCGCATAAGCTTCTGCTTTACGCAGATGATATTTTATTATTCGTGTCCGACCCCACTAGATCTATGCCTTGCCTCCATAGAATTATTAATTCCTTTTCCAAGTTCTCAGGATATAAAGTCAACTGGTCTAAATCCGAAGCTTTGGCTTTGACAGCGTACTGTCCAGTAACGGCCTTCCAGCCGGGCGCCTTCCAGTAGCCCAAACAGGGCATTAAGAATTTGGGAATTTTATTCCCAGCAAATCTGTCTGATTTAGTCAGAGTTAATTCTGATCCCTTAATAAAAAGTTTTTCGAATGATGTGGACAGGTGGGCTTCATTACACTTATCGATGATTGGGAAGGTTAATGTAATTAAAATGAATTGTATTCCAAAATTCAACTACCTGTTACAATCTCTCCCTATAGATGTCCCCCTCTCTTATTTCAGGCAATTTGATAGCATAGCGAAGTCCTTCATTTGGAATGGTAAGAGTGCCAGGTTACATTTGAATAAGTGCATTATGTAAGAGATTATGGGAGAAAGATTTAGACCTGGAATTGGAGGAGGGAGAATGGGCTAGGATTTTAAAAAAACATAGAAACTGCATCTAGAGATGCAAGGGTGCTCCTTATACAATTCAAGATTTTACATCCGTTCTATTGGACCCCCTCTAAATTGTATAGGCTTGGTCTTAAAGACACACCCACCTGCTGGAGATACCAATCAGAGTATGGAGATTTACAGTGCATCCGGAAAGTATTCACAGCGCTTCAATTTTTCCACATTTTGTTATGTCACAGCCTTTTTCAAAAATGGATTAAAGGTGCAGAGTCTGGTATGTGAGGTGTTAGGTATTCAGGTATTATTCTGCCCCAGACTCTGTATCTTGGGTGATGGGGTGGTCATTGACATTGTAAGTAGACACATAAAGAATTGGGTCTTAACCAGTGTCATGATTGCCAGGCAGATCATTTTGAGGGGCTGGAGGTTGGCTGGAGCACCCTCCTTTCAGGAGTGGTGCTCGGAGATGGGAAGGGTGGCGGCCTTTGAGGAAGTTACTTTTAGAGGAATGGGGAGGTATAAAGTGTTTGTGGAGAAATGGGGCATGTATTTTCATTTGTGGATGTGTGATTACTGTTGTTGTGTTTTTTATTTTTTATTTTATTTATTTATTTTTATGTTTTTTTTTATTTATTTTTTTATGTGTGTGCATATGTGTCTATGTCATTTAAGACCACTTTTATGTTGCTGTGGTTAGGGTGGGATTGGGAGGGGGAGGAGTAATAGTTGGGGTTAAGTTTGATTCTATGTATATATGTTTTGTTCTATGAGATACATTTATGTGAATCAATAAAAATTGTTAGTCAGAAGAAAAAAAACTGGTTAAGGAGTGAGTGCCACCCCTTGTCAGTTTTGTGTTTGTGTTAGGCAGAGTATATTAGTAAGGGCATCTTGATGCTGAAGATTGGTTCTGAGTTTCACATTTTCTTTTGTTAGTCAGTCAAGAGGGATTGGAGTAAAGTTAGCGGGCGGTTTTTGTTATGTTCTTTGATTTGGCGCCGCTCACATCCCATTTCCCCTTTTGTTTACCGATACTGTAAATATTGTATATACTTCAAATTTTCACCTGTTGCGCATTACTCACTGTTCACTGCATCTATCATTTGTATATAAATAAACCACTTTGTTTGGGAATATAGCTCTGTTGTCTCGGTCTTTTATGTACCCAGTATCCACAACAATAATTTATTCTTAATGTTACAGTACACCCTTTATACCCCTAGGCATATTGGGGGTCATAACAGTATTACTACATAATATTAAAGAAAGATTTAATTATTGTAAATTAATAATCATCATCATTATCAATATATAATATTATTGTAATGAGGAGGAGGGCGTGGACGGCCGCGAGGATGCACGCCCAGGGTTGAGTTGCCCCATCAGCAGGAGAGAGATAAAGGAGGAGCCGGGGATGCCAGAGAGAGAGAGAGAGAGAGAGAGAGAGCGAGAGAGACACGGAGCTGTGTGTGTGTGTGTGTGTGTGTGTGTGTGTGTGTGTGTGTGTGTGTGTGTGTCGATGTCTGTTGTTATATTTCAGTACAGCATTTGTGTTGATTAAAGTCTTGTTAATTGTTTATCTGGTTCCCGCTTCCTCCTTTCCTGAACATTGTTACACTGGTGCCGAAACCCGGGAAGGGAGGAAGAGCACGCTGTCCAGGAGAACTCACCGCTGCCATCTGCCAGGGAGGCGGAGGAGCCGTTACTGTCCACCAGGGGACGGAGGAGTCACTGCCGTCCGCCAGGGGATGGAGGAGTCACTGCCATCCATCAGGAAGCGGAGGAGCCATTGCCGTCCGCCAGGGGACGGAGAAACTGCTGCCGTCCACTGGGATGTGGAGGAACCAATGCCATCCACCAGGGGATGGATGAGTCAATGCCGGCCACCAGGAGGCAGAGGAGCCCGCTGTCGTCCGCCGGGGGCGGAGGAGCGGCTGAGCACCGGGTGGGCGGCATGCTCACGGGAACCGAAATGGCTGGGGGGGGGTTGGGTTAAGTCAGACCAGAGGTTTCCCTGGCCTGAATCGGGCGGTGGGGTTATGTGAGGATGCACGCCCGGCGCTGAGTTGCCCCATCAGCGGGAGAGAGATAAAGGAGGAGCCTGGGACGCCAGAGAAAGAGAGAGAGAGAGAGAGACACACACGGAGCTGTCTGTGTGTGTGTGTGTGTCGACGTCTGTTATGTTTCAGTTCTGCGTTTGTGTTGATTAAAGTCTTAATTGTTATTTATTAATCCGGTTTCCGCTTCCTTCTTTCCCAAACCTTGTTAAAATTTTATATTACAATATGATTATACTTACTTCTCTTTCTGCACGTATGAATGCAACACATCCTAAGAAAGTGTTTCACCGCTGTTCAAATGCACTTTGGATCGCATCATTTATATGTATAAATGTTTTCCATCTGAAAGGACTAAATATTAAATTAAACAAATGACAATAAAATGCAAAGTAATCTCTTCAGTAATCAAAATACTTTTTGAATGTAACTGTATTCTAATTACCAATTATATAAATTGTAACTGTAGTGGAATACAGTTACATATATTTTGTAATTTAAATACGTAATACATGTATTCTGTTACTCCCCAACCCTGAATGTGAATATGAAGAAGACAAAGTGTTTTTTTTTTCCTTTCTCTCTTTGTATCAGTTTTATTTATTTACTGATTTGTTTGTTTTTTGTGGCTAAAGTAAAAAGGTCCAAGTTGAGTTCTCTTGACTGAAGTATGAACCCTCAAAAAGTAGCTTTTTTATTGGCAGTAGAACATGGGCAAAACATTGCCAAATTTTGGTCAAAAGGAACCATTTTTTTTACTATTTTTTGTTTTCCTATTACAGTTCAAATCGCAATATTTTTCTAAATAATCGCAATATGACTTTTTGTCCAAATTGTGCAGCCCTAGAATATATTTTAAATAATTGCCCAGTCACTCTGTTGGGCTATATAGCTCTCTACTGTACTTGTACTGAACTTAAAATTATTGCTTATGAAAGAGTTAAAAGTGGATTACTGCAAGGTTTCTAAAATTACTTAATAAACAGAATATAAATGAAATTAATTACTGAGTTACTAACTTTAGTGATAGAAAGATATATTGGTCAGGCCGATTAATCAGCTGGTTTCTGGCTATTTTAAGATTATCATATTGGACAATAATTGTGACCGCTTGGCTACTAAACAAAATGCGCCAGGTCCAAGGTCTTCCAAGAACCTTGTTTATGGATTTTTGCTAATTGTAATTGAACACTGTGTATATTAGAAATCTTTTAATTTTAGCAATGTTGCGTAAACCTGTTTACTTTCATTAAATTGCATCAGGTATTTATCGGCACATATAAAAATTGGTAACATACAATAGTTACCTTAACCTGATTTCACCATTACAATTAGTTTAGTTTTTGTAACTTAATGTAGTCAGGTGGATTCAGACATGTTAAAGATTTTTTTATTTTATTTGAATCAAACCAGTTCATTTAGATGTTACCACATGAAGCACATTTTATGTTAACTTTTTTTACAGTAATTGCATTTTATCAGCCACCTTGATCTCTAGATTTACACTACCGGTCAAAAGTTTTGAAACACTTGACTGAAATGTTTCTCATGATCTTAAAAATATTTTGATCTGTAGGTGTATGCTTAAATGTTTGAAATTAGTTTTGTAGACAAAAATATAATTGTGCCACCATATTCATTTATTTCATTATAAAACTAAAATTTAATAATAAAAAAAACGTTTTTGAAATTGATGACTTGGACCAAATAATAAAGAAAAGCAGCCAATAGGTGCCCAACATAACATCCTTCAATACTGTTTAAAAAGCATCCCAGGGTGATACCTCAAGAAGTTGGTTGAGAAAATGTCAAGAGTACATGTCTGCAAATTCTAGGCAAAGGGTGACTACTTTGAAGATGCTAAAATATAACACAGTTTTGATTTATTTTGGATTTTATTTAGTCACAACATAATTCCCATAGTTCCATTTATGTTATTCCATAATTTTAATGACTTTACTATTATTCTAAAATGTGAAGAAAAAAAAAAATGATAATAAAGAATGAGTGTTTCAAATCTTTTGACCAGCAGTGTATATATCGACCACTACTTAACTTTGTGGGTTAATTTAGGAAATATGGCAGTGAAACATCTGTATCACTATATAAAATATTTTGTCAACTAACCTAAAACTTACTTAATATGGTAACAATGAAAATAACTGGTTTTATTTGAGTCTTCTAGGGCTGCCCCTGGCCAAAGATTTTCCTAGTCGACTAGTAGGCGTTAATTTAAGCCATTAGTCGACTAGTCGCACATTTATGATATTAATTTAATTACTTATATATATTTTGGGGGCATCAGAAAATGGTTTGATTTCCAGGGCTGAGAAAGAATGTTATAAGTAACATTTCTAACACTGTTCTACATTACAGTGAAATACTAAACCGTAATAATGAGCCTTTAAAATATACATTTTACAAGCGAACGTACCAAGCGAGCCGCAGTGACACTGGCAAAGGTGGTAATGATTCTGAATGTGTTGGAAAAACCAGAAAGAGACTGTCTGAACATTTTGTTAATTTATAGAGAGAAATGCATATTAGAGTTGTGCCGACAGACGATGGTCAGAGTGATCGCCAATAGCTGATGCCTTTGACGATGTCAAGACAATATTTGGCTCATTTTCCAATGTATTAAATTATTATTATTATTATTATTATTATTATTAGGCTATTATTATTATCAAATTAATATGACAAATAATTTGCCTGTAGACACACAGACACACGCTTGAAGCAACACACTTTGTTATATTATTAAGAACAGATGACAGAAAAGCCGTCTATGCGCATGTATGACACACTGTTTGTACGGAGGCGTGCAGTCTCGTGGAACACACGTATGTAAAAGGTTCTCACTCTTTCTTAGTTTCTGTTTTTTTTTTTTTTCTTTTGCAAGAACAGTATGGTCTATGAGTGCTGCAAATGACCTCGGACATCTCAGTTCAGGAGGTGATTTGAGTTCAGTTCGCTTTATTTCTACAGAGCAGTTCATTGTGACCACAACTCTGCAGCCTATACATCTGTGATTAAAACATAAAATAATACAAAAACACGTTCACCTCAAACCATGATTTATATTTCAGTGATTATTATCATCATTATAATTATTATTTTTACATTTATAATTGTTTTTATGTCTTTATTTGTGTTAACTCTTTTTATTCTTTCTTTCACTCCATCACTTTAGCACCCTAACAACCAAAACCCATTGACTGCCATTCAAAAAGGCTTAGATGGATATCTTCAGATCAGAATGTCCTACAGACATGAGAGTTGGGTTGTTTTAATTGGGTGAGCAATCAGTCTTCAAGTATCATCATGGAAACTACTTAGCCATGCCCTAGCAACCATTTAGAGCACCCTAGCAACCAAACCCCACTAACTTCCATTTAAAATCGCTTATATGGGAATCTCAGGATCAGAATGTCGTAGAGACTTCATTGTTGGCTTGTATGACTCAGAACAGCAAGCAGCCCTCTTGGTGTCACACTGGCAACTGCCTAGCAACCACATGGGCTTACCCTAGCAACCAAGTAACAAATTACATATCTCTGCATCAGAACATCGTAGAGACTTCCGGGTTGACTTATTTCACTCAGGATAGCAAGGAGCCTTGATAAGTATCCCCCTGGTAACTGTTTAGCAACCAGATGGGGTTACCCTAGCAACCAAGTAACAAATCATATATCTCTGCACCAGAACATCGTAGAGACTTCCGGCTTGACTTATTTCACTCAGGATGGCAAGGAGCCATGTTAAGTACCAACTTGGTAACTGCCTAGCAACCAGATGGGGTTACCCTAACAACTAAGTAAAAAATCACATTTCTCTGCACCAGAACATCGTAGAGACTTCCGGGTTGACTTATTTCACTCAGGATGGCAAGGAGCCATGTTAAGTACCAACTTGGTAACTGCCTAGCAACCAGATGGGGTTACCCTAACAACTAAGTAAAAAATCACATTTCTCTGCACCAGAACATCGTAGAGACTTCCGGGTTGACTTATTTCACTCAGGATGGCAAGGAGGCTTGATAAGTATCACCCTGATAACTGCATAGCAACCAGTTGGGGTTACCCTAGCAACCAAGTAACACATATCTCTGAACCAGAACAACGTAGAGACTTTGGGTTTCTTTCATTTAACTCAGGGTAGCAAGGAGCCTTTTGAGTATCACCTTGGTAACTGCCTAGCAACCAGATGGGATTACCCTAGCAACCAAGTAACAAATCACATATCTCTGCACCAGAAAATCATAGAGACTTCTGGTTTCATTAATTTGACTCAGGGTAGCAAGGAGCCTTTTCAGTATCACCTTGGTAACTGCCTAGCAACCAGATGGGGTTACCCTAGCAACCAAGTAACAAATCACATATCTCTGAACCAGAACATATCTATCTATCTATCTATCTATCTATCTGATAGAATGAATGGTCTTATAATCTTTAAACTCTTAAACTTGTAACTACTTCAAACTTAAAACTTTCAAACTTCAAGCTTTTACAACTGCTTCAAACTTTCAGGCTAAGCTTTCTCGAGCCAACCTAAAGTTTGTCCACAAACGTTTTAATCTAGTTGGATATTGCTAATATATATATATATATATATATCGTGAAGGAGGGAACAAAACAAATGTATTCACACACATGATGTATTTTCCTGAACAACGAAATACCCGACCGGTATAGAATGCACAGATGAAGTAGGTTCTTTGCCAAAGAGATGTTGCCCTTCACAACTGTTGTAAAACCATCTTTCAAAAAGCTGAACACACATTTTAATTGCACTTAATTTTTTTCCAGTTTCATTTGAATTTTTAGTTAAAATAAATAAAAAATAAAGTCAAAGTTTGAAATCAATGTGTCTTGCTTTATTGTGTAAGCTTAACCCTAACCCTGCTTAACAAAAATTACCCCATAGTAACACCTAGCATCCAACCAGCGGTAATACTGGTGTTCGTCATTTTTCTGTGGAGTTTTTTCTGCAACCAACCGACCAATCAAAACTTGGTCGACCAAGACTCTTCTCATAGACTAACATTTGGTCGACTATCAAGGGGCAGCCCTAGAGTCTTCTATATTATTTAATGTGACAGAATCAACCTGAATACACTGGGTTACACCAACGAAAGCCTCACATGCACAGCCTACATTTTGCTCTAACAGGGTCTTGAACCTTGCTACCAAAAATAAACCTAATAATGCAAATTAAAAGTTTAGCGGGAAAATAATATTTACTTTTTCCTAAAATCAACATTTTAAATGCAGTCCAGTTTTCCCCTCAAGCCTTCCTTGTCATGATTTTGCTTTCATCCTTCCTGACTGATAAGCCCCAGTTCACTTTAAATAAAGCGTGTAAAATGCAAATAGATCAGCTGCAGCACAGTCAGGTTGTCAGTATATAAACGTTTCCCAGTGAGACAGCTACATTATAAATACGTCCATGGTTTACCTGCTGGAGTGTGTGTGCAGTGTAATCTCTTTTCATGAGGCTATTTGAAATTAACTCCCTACCATGTGCATGGATAATAAACATTTCAACTGATTTTAAACCCATTTTAGAAGTTATGTGTAGCATATTTTGCCAGTTGTTTAGTTATTTGTTCATTATTGAGCAGTTAAAGAATCTTTAGGACACGAAACGTACTGTATTTATAAAAGTAATCTGCATTTAGAAGCATCAAATATATATAATACTGTACCATGCTCGTAATCCGAGTACAAATCTGCTCGTGGCGACAATTTCTCGGATATCTTCTAAATACAAAGACTTGTTGGTCGTCTTATATTTTATATTTCTACTTTAAGTCTATCATTAAACTGAATTGGGTCATATATGGAATTTCAAACACACATTTAATAGAAATAGACATTGTAAAGAATGTCTTCTGGCTTCTGAAATAACAGCACGTACCGAAGCAGGAATTGATGAAGCCGTACCACATACATCCGTGCCGCCCGAGCAGCCATCGTCCCCGCACACTGGACGCGAAGCTCAGGGTCGTCCCGAACATACACACGAGCATGTCACTGACGCTGATGTTCAAAAGAAACATGTTAACCGGAGTCCGAAGCGTCTTAAACCTACAGAAGAGGACTAAGACGATAAAGTTATTGAGAAAGCCGAAAGTCATGATGAATCCCAGGACCACGGACAGTGCAATGAAGCCCGCCCGAGAGAGCGTCTCCACCGGCGGGTCGCTATAATCCTCGTCCAGTAGAGTTAACTGGTCTTCCTCGCTCATGTTAAAGCTACAGTTGAAATCAGCCTTTTCGGAAAACACCCTTAAAGATAGTTATAAAGTAACTTGTCTGTCAGTGCTGGATTTCTTGAGGCGCGTAAGTGAACACCTCCGCGCAGCCATGTGCATCACCATTTTAACTGTATACTGACAATCACTGACAGATGGAAAAAGAAAAAAAAAAGTAACATTTGAGAGCACTTCTGCAATATAAAGCGGTTGGTACTGAACTTCGCCTCGCATGAAGTTCAAAAGAGCCACTGAAACTGGCTATATATGCTATGAGTTCTTCTTATAAGAAGATTAAAAGTCAGCGACATCCATGACATTTATCGGACTTGTTAAAATTCTATCAGCTTTAAACGAGGTCCGAGAGCGCGCGACGCAACAATATAGTGACCAAATGTCACAAACATTGTCAGAATTATTGTTAACCGAATAAAGTCCGTTCATGAGCTACTTGTTTGTTTCATTTTATGAACGTGTCATCTCGTCGTTACCTCAGTATTCCCGCCGAGAGCGCGAGCTTTGCAATGCTCGGTGAAAGCGTCACGCGCAACAGGCGCAACTTAAAGCAAATATGACGTCACGTGAGAGCGATAGGAGCTCATCGACAGCCTGCCTCTGAGGACGACATACGAACTTCGCATTCATGTATTCAGTCAATAAGAATTTACTCCTTTTACGACATCATTTCACATATCAGATACGCATGATTTCCCCATTGACTGAAAGAAAATCACAAGTAGTCAGTTTCATATTAGTTAACCAGATTGCTGAGAATATGTACTTAGAGCACGGATAAAACAATAAAATGTTAAAGGGATAGTTCACCCACAAATAAAAATTCAGTCATTGTTTACTCACCCCTGTACTGTTATAGCCATAAATGACTTTATTTTCTTAACACAAAGGGAGAAATTGTTCCCAGTGATGTCATAGAATGGAAGTTTACGGTGACTACCTCTTCAAGCATCAAAAGAATGCAAAAAGATGATTCATGATTGTTATGAAAGAATACGATAAGGTTTGGTGAGAAACAAACAGAAATCTAATGTATTATTTAGTGAAACCAGTTGAGGCAGTTGACCTGCCGTTGATCTTCTGTGCGCGTTCATGATAGGGCACGAGAGCAACAGCCCCCTCACGACATGGGGTGTTCAAGCGAAAACTTGTTTTCTTTATCTAAAAACAGGACCGCCACAGCGATAGTGACAACAGAACACAACAAAGATGCACAAAAAACAGAGAACAGAACTTACTGAACATGTCTGAAGAGTTTGTAGTCAAAGAATTGATGCATTTCTGTGCCCAGCCTTATTTTTTTTAAACAGAGTACTCGAAAATCTAACAGAAACATAGAGGAGGCTACAGGCAGCCACAGTAACACCGTGTCCTAACCTGACGGCAAACGACACGCGATAAAAGGTATCCTTTCTATGTCGGCACAGCCATTGACCAGGAAAATAAAAAATGGCCCTCCATGTCAAAAAGGTTGCCGACCCCTGGCCTATAGCCTTTATATGTGTCTGTCTGTGTATTGATTGATTGATTGATGTATATCTAGTCTATCTATTTATCTAGTATATAGCCTAATTTAAATAAAGCAGCACTGTTATATTCTACTATTTTTGTTGTGCATGTGTGATATTGTACCTGAAGAACGCCTATATGTTTTTATACAATGTGTTGCTGTGTATCATTAAGCACATTATGTTACAACTTCACAAACACACACACAAAATACATCATTATTGTAACGATGGCTGGCAAGGCAATGACAGGCAGACGAAGACGAGATGATGTGAAGAACCCAAGTGCAGTTTATTACAAACGTGGAATCCAAAAACTGTAAATCAAATGTGAAACAAAACAGACATAAACAACTAGACTTGACTTGACTTGACCATAGAACCAACATTACACAAACACAATACCTGACAAAGGACCATGGCAAACATGAGGGTATAAATACATGGACAAGGGTAACAAGACAACCAATAAACAGACAGAACTACAAACAAGATAACAAGACTAATAAACTTAAACCAATGACAAACTAGAACTGATAACTGGCTGTGACATGGCATGGAGCTAACTCTGGCATGGCTGTGACATGGCATGGAGCTGACTCAGGATCCGGGGCAGAAGGTGGCGCAAGCTCATCGACCATGACATGGGACCCTGGCTCGGTGACCATGACGTGGGACGCTGGCTTGGCGACCATGACGTGGGACCCTGGCTCGGCGACCATGACGTGGGACGCTGGCTCGGCGACCATGACGTGGGATGCTGGCTCGTCGACCATGACGTGGGATGCTGGCTCGTCGACCATGACGTGGGAGGCTGGCTCGGCGGTAATGACATGGGACACTGGCTTGGCGGCCATGACGTGGGACGCTGGCTCGGCGGCCATGACGTGGGACTCTGGTTCGGCGGCCATGATGTGGAACTCTGGTTCGGCAGCCATGATGTGGGATTCTGGTTCGGCAGCCATGACGTGGGACTCTGGCTCGTTATCCGCCAAAACCACAGTGAACGGTGAACCACTTATCACTAGGGCAAGGTCAATATACTGAGTTAGGCTGTAGGTACTCCAACTGTCAGGCATCAGGGAGGAGACCAGCTCATTCAGCTCAAAACGGAAACAGTCCTTGAGGGCAATCTCATTAAAGTCGACCCTACAGGCCAGAGCACAGAAGTCCTCTACATATTCCTCCAGGGGATGATTCCCCTGACGTAGGCATAGGAGTTGAACTGCTGGGTTCATGGTTAGGTCAGGTATTCTGTAATGATGGCTGGCAAGGCAATGACAGGCAGATGAAGACGAGATGATGTGAAGAACCCAAGTGCAGTTTATTACAAACGTGGAATCCAAAAACCATAAATCAAACGTGAAACAAAACAGACATAAACAACTACACTTGACTTGACTTGACCATAGAACCAACATTACACAAACGCAATACCTGTCAAAGGACCATGGCAAACATGAGGGTATAAATACATGGACAAGGGTAACAAGACAACCAATGAACAGACAGAACTACAAACAAGATAACAACACTAATAAACTTAAACCGGTGACAAACTAGAACTGATAACGAGTTAACAAGACAATAAACCAATGAAAACAAGACACATGAACATGGAGGGAAACAGGATGATCACATGAATTGACATGGAAACAGGGAATCGCATGACATGCAGGGAAACAGGAAATAACATGACATGGAACCACATGACCTGAACAGGAACTAAACTTTAAAAAAAGACATGAAAACAAGAACAAATCACATAAACATGACAATTATGCTTAAGTCTGTTTTGTATAAGAAGGTGGTTTTAGGGAATTGAGTCTTAATTATATTTTAGTTAGCCTTTTTGGTGTTTATAGTCTTGCTACATATAAAGATCTCTTTATTGATTATTTTCGTTCTATTCCCTGTTTGCCCCTCCATCACCACATACTACTTTCTTTGGAATGTGAATGGCAGTGTGGCGAGCAGGGCGTCTTGGCAGAGTGAGGCCGGGGAGATGAGTGGTGAACAAGTTCCACCTATGTGCCACACCGGTCTCGCATTCCAGGGAGGAGCAGCGGGAGTATTTAAGGAGAGGAGACAGTGGCAGAAGGGGAGAGAGAGAGAGACTCACAGAGCTGTGTGTGTGTTTGTGTTAATGTGTCTGCTGAAAAGCAAGGCTGTTGTGTGTTGAATGCTTTTAGTTGATGTTCTGAAAAGCACATTTATGTCTGATGTACACTGAAAAGTGGTATCATTAAAGTTTTATGTTGGAGTGTTCACCCGGTCCCACATCGTCTTTCTGTAGAAAGGCAGAGGTCTGCCACATTGGTGCCGAAACCTGGGAACTGGAGGAGGATTGCATCAATCTCAAAAATCTGCTGATTAGGAACCACATCGATCTCAAACCCTCACCACTCAAGAACAACCATAACAACAACAACAACAAACAATTGCGGTAATTCATGGCATCTGCTCATATTATTGCTTCCTGCATTACATGCCAAATGTTTACTATAGCTTCTTCCGTCAGCAGTGAGGGATTCACATGTGATAAATGTAAGGAATTTGTCAGGCTGACAGAGAAGGTTAATGAGCTAGAGGCACGTATCCGAACACTTGTGGAGCTCAGTGAGAAAGAGAAGCCGGTAGATACTTTTTGGGTGACATCTCTGCAACATACTCGCTCAGAAAAGCGACAGCACTCTCCCATTCCTGTTAGGGTTTCCAATAAATTCTCCCCACTCAGTGATGCACCCACTGAGAATCATGTTGAAAGAGCCCTAATAATTGGTGATTCTATTGTAAGGAACGTGAAAATAGAGACTCCAGCCAACATTGTTAAATGTATTTCGGGGGCTCAGGCGTCTGACATCAGATCAAATTTACAAGTGCTGGCTAATGCTAAATGTAGATTTTCTAAAATTGTTATTCATGTAGGCACTAATGATGTCTGGCTTCACCAGTCAGAGATCACTAGAGATAATGTTAAAGAGGTGAGTGAACTTGCAAAAACGATGTCAGACACTGTAATATGCTCGGGCCCCCTCCCTACTCATCGTGGTGATGTGGTTTATAGTAGATTAGTGTCACTGAACAGCTGGATGTCTGAGTGGTGTCTGGAGAATTGCATAGGATTTACAGACAATTGGAAGAGTTTTTGGGGTAGACCTGACCTGCTAAAGAGAGATGGACTCCATCCCTCCAGGGAAGGTGCCACTCTTCTCCCTAGTAATTTGGTTCATAGTCTTAATAATGGTAGTATTTGACTAATTGGGGCTCAGGTCAGGAAGCAGACAAACTGGTTAATCCGAACGTCTGCTAGCTGACTTGAGACATCACACTGTTCACATAAACTACAACATATAGAGACTGGATCATCTAGGTATCATACAGAGACAGTTTCTGTTCCCTGAACTACCAAACACAAAACTCTCACTAAATCATTTAGAAAAAAAATGATTAAAGTCAAACTTGAAATTTTCTTTTAAAAAAAATAATAAAAAATAAATAAACGTCATATAAAGATAGGGCTACTAAACATTAGATCTCTTTCTACCAAAGCACTAATTGTGAATGAAATTATTACAGATCATAGTTTGGATGCACTCTGTTTGACTGAAACCTGGCTTAAACTGGATGAATATATTAGTTTAAATGAATCTACTCCCTCAGGTTATTGTTATAAACATGAGCTTCGTCTGAAGGGTCAAGGAGGAGGTGTTGCTACAATTTACAGTGGAGTTTTTGGTGTTACTCAGAGGACAGGATTTACGTTTAAGTCTTTTAAACTTATAATGCTTAATATAACACTGTCAGATATAAATAAAAAATCTCTGTCATCTTTTACCCTTGCTACAGTATATAGATCACTCAGGCCTTACTCTGGTTTCCTTGGTGAATTTGCACATTTTCTATCTGATCTAGTAGTTAATGTAGATAGAGATTTAATTGTTGGTGAATTCAACATTCACATAGATAATGAAAATGACACATTGGGATTAGCATTTATTGATATTCTCAACTCTCTTGGAGTCAGACAAAATGTGACAGGACCAACTCATCGCCATAATCATATGCTAGATTTAATTCTGTCATATGGAGTTGATGTTGATACTATAGAAATTCTACCGCAGAGCGATGGCATCTCAGATCATTACCTGGTCTCTTGTTTAATGCGATAAAATTAAAATATTCAGAAATAAAATTGGAACTATGCAATCAAATGTCACAGCACCTCAGAAAACAGTGTCTCATAATTTTGCTCATGAGCAACTTCAATCCTTCACTGTCATAGGTCATGAAGAGCTAACAAAACTCATCAAAAAATCAAAAGCCACAACATGAATGTTAGATCCAATACCAACTAAGCTCTTTAAAGAGGTATTCCCAGTAATCGCAGAACCTCTTCTAAATATTATTAACTCCTCAAACTGCTTATTAAGAAACCACAGCTTGATCCTGGAGAATTGGCTAATTACAGACCGATTTCAAATCTATCATTTATGTCGAAAATACTAGAAAAGGTAGTGTCCTCCCAACTATGTTCATTTCTACAGAGAAATGGAATATGAAGAATTTCAGTCAGGATTTAGGCCCCATCACAGTACAGAGACTGCACTTATCAGAGTTACAAATGACTTGCTCTTATCATCTGATCACGGCTGCATTTCTCTTCTAGTAATTTTAAATCTTAGTGCTGCCTTCGACACGATAGATCATGACATTCTCATGAATAGGCTGTAGAATTATGTTGGCATTTGTGGACTTGTATTAGCATGGTTTAGGTCCTATTTATCTGACACACTTTGTATGTGTAAACGAAGAATTGTCAAATCAAAGAAAAGTTAAGTATGGAGTGCCATAGGGATCAGTTTTAGGACCTCTGCTTTTCTCCTTATACATGCTTCCCCTGGGAGATATTATCAGGAATCATGGAATAAGTTTCCACTGTTATGCCGACGATACACAACTTTATATTTCTTCTAAACCCAACGAAAATTCATATCCCGAAGTTACCAGAGCCTGCCAGATCCAGCTCCATTCCTGCTTGGTGTCAGACTCCACTGCTATGTGTCGCTGAGAGATGACGACAAACTACAGCCGGTGCTCAGTTTTTTGACATCAGAGGATGAACTGATGCTAACTACAACTGTAAGACATCAGATACTTCAAATGCCACTGCCTGAACCTTGGACTTAGGATGGACCCCACTGAACCTCACCGAAATGACCTGCAGGTTGAACTGCGATGCACCTCATCATTTATCTCTGCCTGCATCACCTTTGTCTATTGATGGACAACACTCTTGAAATGGAATACATGGACTATCATTTAATTGCCAACAAAAGACTTCATCAGCCAACTAGCAAAGGACAATGCATCTATGTAAAGTTCTGCAGTTAATCCAGGATGGACTTCAAAGACATTAGTCAATAATCTTAAAGTTCATCAAAAAATGTTTTATTTTTATTTTTAAAACACTGGACCTTAACGCTTACTTAATTTACAAATTTAAAACCATGACTTGCACTGCACACAAATAACTAATATTGACATTATATTCATGTTGTTTAGCCAGAGGGGAACTGGCACCAACAGTGAGCCTGGTTTCTCCCAAGGTTATTTTTCTCCATTAACCAACATCTTATGGAGTTTTGTGTTTCTTGCCACAGTTGCCTTCAGCTTGCTCACATGGGTTCTGAATACAATTATTATTTAATTATTTAATTTCTATACACATTTTACAATCATATTTAATCAAACTACACAATGATCATTGTAAGACATTATAGATATTATAGTTTCATTTATTTATTTATTTATTTATTTTGTTAATGCATGATGTCCTGTAAAGCTGCTTTGAAACGAGGTGTGTTTTGAAAAGCACTATACAAATAAAAATGACTTGAATTCCTCTCTAGAAATGGGAGGTGGGGGGGGGAGTAAGTCACAGGCCGGATGGCTCCCTGGCCTGAGTTGGGCGATGGGGGTATGAGGCGAGCAGGGTGTGGCCGAGCGGCGTCTGGGCAGAGTGAAGATGGGGAGAGGAGTGGTGAACGAGATTCACTTGTTGCCACACCAGTCTTGCATTCCAGAAAGGAGCAGGGGGAGTATTTAAGGAGAGGAGATAGTGGCAGATGGGGAGAGAGAGATGCATGGAGCTGTGTGTGTGTTTGTGTTAATGTGTCTGCTGAAAAGCAAAGCTGTTGTGTGTCGAATGCTTTTAGTTGGTGTACTGAAAAGAACATTTATGTTTGATGTACACTGAAAAGTGGTATCATTAAAGTTTTATATTGGAGTATTCACCTGCTTCCTCTTTCCATAGAAAGGCAGAGGTCTGCCACAGGCAGCTTAGGGCAACAAAGCTGCCATTAGCATTCCAATGAAATTGTTACTGTTTCTGTAATATATCGTGTAATACATGAGCCCTCCACTGCATGCTCATGCTGCATCTATACATAAGGTTCACAGCACCTGCCAGTATTTCTAGGATATCATCAACAATGGCAGGATCATAAAGCCTGTTGTTTGCTCCATGTGCTGGGAAAAGGTCAGTGGTGGAAAGAGTACTTAAGTAAAAGTACTGCTATTGAAGATATAATTAACTTGAGTACAATTAGAAGTACTGAGAAATATTATGACTCAAGTAAGAGTAAATAAGTAGTTTGCCGAAAAACTACTCAAGTAATTACATTACATGTTACTTTATGAAAATTATATTATACATAGTATATACACTAGAACAACCGGGCTGAACCAATCGCTGTGGGATTCTTCTATTACTCCCATACTGAGCATTGCATCCAATTCTTCCTGAACAATTTTCTTTTTGTGCTCGGTTAATCGGTAGGGGCGGCTATGTACTACCACCCCCGGCTCGGTCTCGATGTGGTGATGAATGAGTTTTGTACGGCCCGGTAGAGGGGAGAACACATCCGCAAACTCCTGTTGCAACCTGGCAACCTCTGCGAGTTGACCCGGTGAGAGGTGGTCTCCGTAAGTGACTGGGGTGAAATTATTATGTTTTGAATTCACCTCTGGCCTGAGCTCCGCCCTCTCCGGAACTACCGTAGCCAGCGTCACAGGGACCGCCTCCCTCCACAATTTCAGGAGGTTGAGGTGGTATATTTGACGTGCGCCCCCTCTATCGGTTTGTTTAACCGCATAATCGAGATCCCCCACTCGTCATTTGACCTCAAAGTGTCCTTGCCACTTGGCAAGTAATTTAGAGCTCGATGTGGGAAGCAATACAAGCACTTTATCTCCCGGTGCAAATTCCCTTAGTTGAGTTCCCCTGTCATACAGTCGACATTGTCATTCTTGAGCTTGGAGCAAATTCTCCTGTGTTAGTTGCCCCAAAGTGTTGAGTTTGCTCTAAGATCAAGAACGTATTGAATTTTATTCTTACTATTTGAAGGTCCCTCCTCCCAGGCTTTGCGTAAGACATCAAGCACACCGCACGGGCGCCGCCCATACAGCAGCTCAAATGGGGAAAAGCTAGTGGAGGTTTGCGGGACCTCTCGTACTGCGAATAACAGGGGGTCAAGCCATTTATCCCAATTTCTAGCATCCTCGTGCACGAACTTATGAATCATGTTTTTAAGGGGTTTATTAAATCGTTCCACCAGGCCATTTGTTTGTGGATGGTACTCGCTGGTGCGAACTGATTTAATGCCCAATAATTTGTACAGCTTGTGTAGTGTCCGTGACATAAATGTTGTGCCTTGATCGGTGAGGATTTCTTTTGGAATCCCCACCCGGGAGATTATTTTGTAGAGTGCCTCCACAACACTGTGTGCTGAGATGTTGTGAAGAGGCACTGCTTCCAGATATCGCATTGCATTGTCCACTAGGACCAATACAAAGTGATGTCCGCGTGCTGACCGCTCTAATGGCCCGATGAGGTCCATTCCAATTCTCTCGAAGGGGACCTCGATGAATGGAAGGGGGCGCAATGGCGCTTTTGGGGTGGCGTGTGGGTTAACCAGCTGACATTCACATGCCGCACACCACCTGTGGACATTGCCGCCAATGCCCGGCCAATAAAAACAGGTTCAGTGTTTTTCTTTCTCCTAAGTGACCCACCATGGGATTATAATGAGCCGTCTGGAACACCATTTCCCGACGGCTCCGCGGTATCAAGAGTTGGGTTGTTCCTTCCTTTGTTTGAGCATCCTGCATCACTCTATACAACCATTCATTTATAATTGCAAAATAGGGATATGAAAGGGTGACGCTTGGCTGGAGTTGTTGACCATCGATTACTCTCACTTGGTCAAAGGCGTGCTTGAGGGATTCGTCCCGCGACTGCTCCAAAGGGAAATCCCCCTCGGGGAATACCCTGAGGATGGGAGGGGCTGCGGCCTCTCCCCCCTCTCATCATTCTGATATGGAGCTGACGAGGACGGCCCTGGCTCCGCCTCCCCTGCCAGAGCATCGCACATTTCCCATATCTTTAATTTAGTGCAGGACCCATCCGCTCAAATTCCCTTCAATAAATTTCTAAAATCAGACCAATCAGCCCCCAAAATTGGTGGATGGGTGAGGTGGGAACTAACCGTGGCCACCACTCTATGCTTTTTTTCCCCGGAATTTAATCGCAAGGGTCACCACAGGATAATTGTGAATATCCCTGTGCACACACTTCACCCTCACCATTCTATCCATGCCCAAAGCCTCATGCTGAACCAAGCGTTGGTGGATAGTAGTTTGATTACAACCTGTGTCCACCAATGCTTGGTGAGTAGCCCCCTTGACACTTACCGGTATCCGGTACGCTCCGTCCCGATCGGGGGCAGCCTGCGGAATGTCAGAGACCCGGACCACCATCCCCAGCTCCATCAGATGGCACTGATCCCGGAAGTGTCCCGGGTCTCCACAACTCCAGCAGGCTGGCCCAGGCGCTACGCCCGCACCTGCGTCGGCAGGCGCCCCCACCTGAGGGGGAGAGCGGCAGGGCATCGTAGAAATTGGGGGAGCCCCTCCTCGGGAATTGGCCTCGGTGCTGGTAGTCCTCCTCGCCTGCGCAGGGCAGGAACTGGCCCTGGGGAAAAAGCAGAGTGAGAGGAAGGAGGGGAGGGGGAAGAGATAGGGGAAAAGACAGGGGGAGGGGAGAGAGAGTAGGAGGGCTCTTCCGCCCTCTGGAACGCCACCAAGTGATCCTCCACAAGCCGGACAGCTTCCTCCAGCAACGCCGGGTGGTGGCACTGGACCCACTCCACCGTCCCTTTCGGAAGTCAGTGTATCAGCTGTTCCAGTACCACCTGATCGATGATTCCCTCAATGTCGCGGTCCCCCGCCAGCAGCCATCTCCGGCATGCGTCTCGGAGCCATTGGGTGAAGGCGAATGGGCGGTCGGTCTTCTTCAGTTTCATGCCCCGGAAGAGCTGGTGATTCTCTTCCGGGCTCCTGCCGACCCGCTGCAGGATGGCCTTTTTCAGGTCCTCATAGGCCAGGAGACTCGCTGCTGGCAGTTGTTGAGCCTCTAGCTGGGCTTCCCCGGACAGCATTGGGATGAGTTGGGCCGCCCATTGGCCGTGTGGCCAGGCCCAGATCTCAGCTATGTGCTCGACAAAAATCCAGGAACGCTTCTGGATCGTCTGCCGCCCCCATCTTCTGCAGCAAGGGTGGGGGCAAGGGGGAAGTGGTGTCCGGGGTCACGGCTGGGGCAGTCCCCTGGCTGAGGAGGCTCCGGATCGCATGCCGGTCCTCTGCTTGAGCCCGTAGGATCTCAAAAAAACATTGATCTTGGTCTTGCTGGAGCTCAAGGAGGGTTTGTTGGTGGGCCTGGTGTATGCCAGCGAGGGACTGGAGGATCTCCGTCAACTGGGAGGACTCTATGGGGCGACTTCCTTCCATCTTCAAAGATCCCGGGTTTCGGCACCAATGTGAAGGGAGGACACGGGGAATCATGTTTCTTCCACTCAGGTAAGAGTTTTTAATGGAGTAATGTGGATCTTACAGGGCTGCCACAAGGCCAGCTTCATAAATTTTAACAAAACTCTTTAGCTTCATGAAGAGGTTTCTAGACCCAGACTCTCTCTCTCTGGTCTGCTGGCGGTGTGGCTCTTTTATGCCGCTCTCCCCATGCTCACTATAATTAGAGACAGGTGTTAGACATAATTTAGTTCAGGTGCAAGCGCCCTTACCACTTTCTCTCTCTCCGGAAGGATGCTTGACCATGCCCCCGCTGCCACAAAAACTAAAATTTAATTTAAAAAAAAAACGTTTTTGAAATTGATGACTTGGACCAAATAATAAAGAAAAGCAGCCAATAAGTGCCCAACATAGATGGGAACTCCTTCAATACTGTTTAAAAAGCATCCCAGGGTGAAACCTCAAGAATTTGGTTGAGAAAATGTCAAGAGTACATGTCTGCAATTTCTAGGCAAAGGGTGACTATTTTGAAGATGCTAAAATATAACACAGTTTTGATTTATTTTGGATTTTGTTTAGTCACAACATAATTCCCATAGTTCCATTTATGTTATTCAGTTTTGATGACTTTACTATTATTCTAAATTTGAAAAATTATAATAAAGAATGAGTGTTTCAAAACTTTTGACCGGTAGTGTATGTCCAAGTATTTTGGCTATTTAGTTAACATACCATAAAAAACTAATATTATGCAATATCATAGAGGAGGAAATTTATCTTCTATGATATTGCAGCAATTATCCAGATATGGAATTAAATTAAGCAAACTGTTATCAATTCCTACATGCCAACTGAATAAAATAAGGCAAAAATAAAAATTTCACACAGTGTTTAGTGAGAGATATTTAAACACTAAAAGTGGTTGTTCTGTATACTGTATGTATTATTGTATTACAGTTGTAATAATAAATTCTTATTTAACATTTTGGTTATTTAACATATTGAAATATTATTATAAAGTAAACTGTAGCATTTGATTACATTATGATTTGTGATTTCTCATACTTTCTTTATATATCCATCCCTTGTGCACTTTTGGCCTCTAGCGGGTGAGGCTTTTCAGACAGATAAACAGCAGCACAGGGTAGGGAAGTACGTAACAGCACCATGAGCGAGAGTGTTACCTGCTAGGACAGTTTATTTTGAAAAACGGAGGCAAGTGGTTACGGAATTTACCACAGGAGTAAAATACTGAACTGATGCGGATTGATAGAAGTGGAGAGCCCGTCTGTGCACGTGATGGTGCGAGGAACCCGACGGCGGGAAAAAAAATATGTTCAGTTAAAAGACAAAAGAAGATTGCAATGTATGCAATTGTAACTATATCTGTAATGGACTCGACATGGAGGCAAAGGTAGAATCCATATGCAAGAAGTTTATTACAATCAGCAGACAAATCCAATACACAATGCAGAGACGTAATCGTTGAAGCAGGCAAAGTAATCGTTACACAGGTAATCAGTCCAACCAGGCAAATAGAGCAAAACAGTAATCCAAAATCTGTAATCCAGTAAAGCAGGCACAATGGTCATAACAAGTAGGCAATAAACAGGCAATGAGAATAATACTTGGTAAGGCAGTGAAACTGGCAAAACTTCACAAAGTAACAATGGAAAAGCATGGCTATTTATATGATGCAAACAGGAAGTCACCATAGAAGAAACGGTACAGCATCAGTATTCAGGAGAGGGCTCCCTCTGGTGGTTGGCTGAAGGGATACCAGCCTCATTCGTTACAATATCAGATATTATTAATAAAATACGGGAACTCATTGCGTGGGAACTTTTAACCCATATATTTTGAATACTGGGGATATTTTTGTCAATTTTGGTGGCATTTTTGCCCCAAGTCCCCGTTAATTTCTGACACTATTAGCATTGTATCTTTCTAAGGAATGTAAAAAGTTTATGCAAGCTGCTGTGCTCATGATGCTGTGCCCTGCGGGCTTCCGTCATGCCACGCACAGCGCGTTTTAGTTTATAAACAGATAGCGCTTATAACATGCCAATTTCTTCTTCCCAAAAATCTTCCCAAAAATGCAGAAATATTATGTATTTTTTGGTACTTTGTAATTGTGGTGAAAAATAACTGTAGCGAAGTAGAATACTTCACTTTTAAAAAAGTAGAAAAATGTGGAAAATGTACTCAAGTCCTGTAACAAGAGTAGTTGTAATTCATTACTTTCCACCTCTGGAAAAGAAACACAAACAGAAGGGAACTGATGTTCACATATTTCATCCCCCAGAGAGCTCACATTTTCAGGGATCAGAAGAATGACAGGACTAAATGGTTATGGCTGACTAGCAACTAAAGCCTTCTAAAAAATTTTTACCAGATGGATAAGCTTTCAAATACTAATCCAATCAGTATTAAACATAGATGTAAAAAAGGAATGTTGGCTGAAGAAGAACCTTAAAGGGAGTTCACCCAAAAATGAAAATGTTCTCATTATTTACTCACCCTCATGCCATCCCAGATGTGTATAGTTTTGAAAGAT
Source organism: Myxocyprinus asiaticus (assembly GCF_019703515.2). Taxonomy (NCBI): domain Eukaryota; kingdom Metazoa; phylum Chordata; class Actinopteri; order Cypriniformes; family Catostomidae; genus Myxocyprinus; species Myxocyprinus asiaticus. The sequence goes on from NC_059353.1 coordinate 13,968,602, forward strand.
TTTAAGAAGAATATTTCAGCTCTGTAGGTCCATATAATGCAACTGAATGGTAGCCAGAAATGTGAATATCAAAAAAAAAAAAAAAAAAAAAAAAAAAGATAAGAACAGCAAAAATGTAATCCATAAGACTATAACTCCAGTGGTTAAACCCATAATTTGAGAAGTGATATGATAGGTGTGGGCAAGAACAGATCAATATTTAAGTCCTTTATTACAAACAATTCTCCTCAGGTGGCAATATGCACGAAGAATGTGAAAGTGGAGATTTATAGTAAGAAAGTACTTAAATATGAATCTGTTTCTTACCCACACCTATCATATTGCTTCAGAAGATATGAATTTAACTGACTAACAGCATTAAGGACAGCTTCCATATGACTTATATCAGCGTTGCCGAACACATTAAACTCTATTGGAGTGAAGCGTCAGCAGTTAACAATTTTAACTTTGACCCTGTTGCCACTGACCTTTCAAAGAGTCAGCCAATGATTCCTGGGCAATTTGCATATATGCACACTCTGTCTTTGCAATGACAGTTCCAGCTTAACACTGTAGTAATTCAAATGTTTTACCTCACTAATGATGTCTTTTAGTATAAAGCATCAAGAAATAATTTGAAACTGTCCATTTATTTTTATTCATAAATAGGCTATTAACATTAACACAGAATTTTTATTTTTTGGGTGAACTAACCCTTTAATGACAAGAGATTTTGTCTCTTCTTTATTAATCATTGATAGCAGTATTGCACTGTATTGTAAGTAGAAAGACGTATGTTTGCCTCTCTGCATAGCGGTCCCTGTTTGAAACATGTTCTCATTAGAAATGCATGTTTAAGTTAATGTTGTCACAATAGCCATGCATGGCAATGAAAGCCAGTGCGTATAATTATCTTAAAGATAGCGTGGGCACAGACTGAGATCTGAATTACATGTTTGCTTGTAGACGGTATCCACACTTGTCAAGCTACTTCAGATGATACATGCTACAGAGCTCTGTGGAGAGAACATGTGAACTAAAGATACACTCAGAACAGAGCTGTGTGCATGATGCACAAAGCCAGGCATGCCATAACAGAGATAAAATATAGGAAATGGTTTTAGTCTTTTAGTTTCTTTGGAAATCCATGACTGACTGCCTTATAAGTGCACAAATCACTGAAGATGTGTCACTAGCAGGCTTTAATTTAGAATAGCTGTAATATTTTTTCTGACTTCATTCATCATAGTGATCAACAATATTACATACATGTGTGCTTTATATAATTGTGTGAGGCCAATGAGTTATTTCATTTGCACACCCACCTTTCTTTAAACATCTTAATAATTTAACTAGTGTTACAGCTCATCTGAGTTAATGCAGAGCAGTCTCATGACGAAGACGTCACCATAGCGACTTTTTGAATGCATTATGAAAACATCCTTGTCAAGCTGTTCTCACCTCAGTTTGGACAATTCCGCCAGAGACTCAGCAATTCTTTGGACTTATAAGCAGGCTATATAAGTTAGTTACATTATGCTATCATACAGCTATTTTACATCAAAACTTGAGATATAGGGACGCATTGTTGTGAGAGTATGTTTGTTAGTCGTAGGACATATGTTGCTGCTGTTCCATAGTGAGCTGCCTTGCTGTCCTCCCTACTCCCTACATAGGTAGCTCACATCCTTAGCATAATTTGAACACAGCCTCATAAATGGCTGATTTGGAATGCTTCACATAGGCAGCAACTCTGGGCGCAACACACTCTCATAACATCCCATCTGCCGTAACAGTCAAATTCCAGTCTCATTTAAACATTCCATTATGACAGCTTTGATGTCAGTGATGTCAAGTGCCATTGGCTCTCTTTTGTCTTGTGACCTATTAGGACATTCCAATATTGGATGTATATTTTTGAATGAGATGTAACTGCTTTCACAGAGAAGAAGATTTTCAGCAATTAAATGTATGCTGCCCCTTTTTTGGAACAGTTGAAAGATGTGTTGGCTTTACTTTGGAGTTCTGTTTTTTTTTTCCATCCAGTTTTATTCCAAGTGTTTTTTGTAATTCATGTCCAGTTGTTTGAAAACACAGTATAAATCACTAGTATGTCATCAAAAACCTGTAAAAAAAAATGAAATAAAAAAAATTGTTTCCGAGAGTTCCAGTACCCTAGGATCGCTCACATTATGCCAGCTCACTGACAAGCTCCATCTCCCATTAGACAATTTTGCATCGACTCAAGTGTGTTTACCTTCCCTTGTGGCGTGACCAGAAATGAGTTGTTTCAAAAGCGTGGAAGACCCAGATTCAGATCCCGCATTGAAACCAAGAAGTACTTGCGTTAGCATAATCAGTGTCGAGTGCAATTCAGAGGTTGGTTTGTTTCCCCTATAACATTATATTTGTTCTCCACTGATGGTTAGGTTTTGGCTTGGGGTTTGGGTAGGGGGGTTCAGTTTTATAAAATATGCCTTCCTCTTCACTGTATTACATCCTGTACAGCTGAAAACAATTCGATTCACAACTCGCTTTTGGCGCCCCTCTGTGGACATTTCACCTGGAAAATGGAGCTCACACGTGCCCATATGCCCAAGAACACTTTTGCCAATGGGGGCAGTGTTTAGGTAAGCACAGACCGATTTTACCTACAGAAAAGACAGCCTACTGTTTGTGATTTCACTGTGACATCAGTCTGGATCATACCACATTACAAGCTGACATCACTGGGTGGCAGGGCTTTCAGCATTACTACTCCAACATTATCAAACTCTGACTCCCAATCCCTTCGTGACCTCACCACCGTACACAAATTCAAAACCCACCTGAAAACATGTCTCTTTGAACTGTTGTGCTGATTCTTAATTGTTTTTCCTCTGTGACTGTACATTTTTTTGTCTGTCTTTCTCTCTCTGTGTTATTTGTATACATGTTTGGGATTTCTAAAGCGACCCTGAGTTTGAAAGGCGCCATATAAAATAAACTTACTATTATTTTGTGACTCTGTGAAAGCAAAGTCACCCTGATGCTAGAGAGCATGAAGCACTGCCTTACACTGGCTTTTTAAATAAAGCCTTTAAGCCATGTATATGGTGAACAAAATGCCCAAGTGATCTGAGGAGACCTCTTATCCTTTAATAAACAGGAAAAGCAAACATGACCTCAGCAAACATGCACATGGCTGTGTTTTCTCACACACACTTATATAGAGTCTAAGTTATGTGCGATAAATCCTTCACAGTGAAAGTGAAATGACAGTATTTTGCAGTATTTATTAGCCCTCAAGCACATGGTGTCCACTACAGTGGACATATCTTTAGTCATTCAGTGTCTGCTGTTACAGCCAAAGAGTCAATTACTCGAATTAATAGCAGTCTTCATTTATTCAATATGGCTGTGTGATGAGGAGGAGGGCGTAGCCAGGCCGCGAGGATGCATGGCCGGTGCTGAGTTGCCTAATCAGTGGGAGAGAGATAAGGGAAGAGCCAGGGACTCCGGGAGGGAGAGGGGGGGAGACACATTTGGCCACTCTATATGTGTGTTTATGTTGCTGTGTTTTCAGTTTGATGATCTGTCTAATTAAAGTCTTGTTGAATGTGGATCCGGCTCCCACTTCCTCCTTTCCCGACCGAACAGAGATCCTTTACATTGGTGCCGAAACCCAGGAAAGGAGGAAGGGCACACTGTCATCCTCCAGGAGAGAGTGAGAGAGAGAGAGAGAGAGAGAGAGACATAAATACTATAGCTGAAAAGATCCTAGAGCCATGTTTTTTGTAAATCATAATCCATCTTTATTTTTGAGCTAATATATATATAAAAGCTTGTAAATAATAAAATGTAACTTAACTTACCCTACTTTCATTATCTGGGATGATCTAGACAGATTTAAATTTTTTTGCTCTTGACGTCTCACTCAGTATGGCTCAGTCAATGCCTGCTGGGGTGTGGTGTGATTTGGCACAGCAAGTGGAAAGTGTAATATAGGATCCATTTCAAAACAGATGCAGAATTTTCTTTTTCTGCCTTTTTTCTCAAAAAATAAACATTGTGTTTTTATAACTGCTTAGAGTAAGTTAGGAAAGATTGTTACGATAATCAGACCTAACAAAGATGCTATATATCTTGGCCTATGCAGTTATGTTTCTATTCTGACTGAAAAACTTGGGCCTCTCCTTAAGAAACACTTGTCTACACTGATGAGCCAAAACATTATGACCACCTACCTAATATGCTGTTGGTCCTCCTTGTGCCGCCAAAACAGCGCAGACCCGCCGAGGCATGGACTCTGCAAGACCCCTGAAGGTGTCCTGTGGTATCTGGCACTAAAACATTAGCAGCAGATCCTTAAAGTCCTGTAAGTTGCGAGGTGGAGCCACCGTTGATTGGACTTGTTGATCCAGCACATCCCACAGATGCTTAATCTGACTGAGATCTGGGGAATTTGGAGGCCAGGGCAACACTTGAACTCTTCATCATGTTCCTCAAACCATTCCCGAACAATGTGTGCAGTGTAGCAGGGTGATTTTCCTGCTGAAAGAGGCCACTGCCATCAGGGAATACCATTGCCATGAAGGGGTGTACCTGGTCTGCAACAATGTTTAAGTAGATTGCACGTGTCAAATTGACATCCACATGAATGGCTGGACCCAGCGGAACATTGCCCAGAGCATCACACTACCTCCACCGGCTTATCATCTTCCCATAGTGCATTCTGGTGCCATCACTTCCCCAGGTAAACGGCACACATGTACACGGCAGTCCACATGACATAAAAGAAAACGGCACTCATCAGACCAGGCAACCTTTTCCCACTGCTCCAAGGTCCAGTTCCGACACTCGTAGGCGGACAGGGGTCATCATGGGCACTCTGACCGGTCTGCCTTTGTTGCCCTCATGCATCAATGAGCCTTAGGCACCCAACACCCTATCACGGGTTTGTGGTTTGTCCCTCCTCAGACCGCTGTCAGTAGGTATTCACTACTGCTGACCGGGAGCACCCCACAAGCCTTGCAGTTTCAGAGATGCTCTGAACCAGTCATCTGGCCATAACAATTTGGCCCTTGTCAAAGTCGCTCAGGTCTTTATTCCTGCCCATTTCTCCTGCATTCAACAAGTTGACTACGAGAACTGATTGTTCGCTTACCATCTAATCTACCCAGACCTTGACATGTGGCCTTGTTAGGAGAGGAGTGGTCATAATGTTTTGGTTCAGCGGTGTACTCCACCTATCATTAGCAGTTGTTGCATGGTTCATTAACAAGTTGGTGTCCTCCAAAACTTCAGGCAGATGGGTGTATAGGAATAAACCATGATAAATGTCCTCAAGTGAGCACTAATGGATCCCCAAGACAAGAGAAAAAGTCCTGTGTCACAAGATTAGAGAGTTCACCTTCATTCCAGAGCATTATACTGTGTTGTAAGGAATGTTTATTTCCAGACATTCTAGTCTGCATTCTAATGTTTAAAAGTATCAGAAATGTAAAAATATAGAGAAGAAAGCTAATGAGATCAAATGGCACAACTGTAGTACTGTACATTTATATGTGAATGTTTTTTTTCCTCTTTACATCATCTCTTTACAGTAATTGTCTTTAATGTTTGTGTTAGCGGGGGCGTGGTCAAGCGTCCGTCCGGAGAGAGAGAAAGCGGTAAGGGCGCTTGCACCTGAGCTAGATTATGTGTAACACCTGTCTCTAATTCCAGTGAGCATGGGGAAAGTGGCATATAAGCAGCCACGCCACCAGCAGAGGAGAGAGAGAGTCTAGCACAAGGAAGGCCACGGTGCTTCTGAAGCTGTTACATTTATTCTGTTATGTTTGTGAAGCTAATGAGTTACTACATGCCTGTGAAGCTGATGTGTTTAAGTTACTACGTGCCTGTGGAGTTGATGGGTTTAAGTTACTATATGCCTGTGAAGCTGATGAGTTTGTGAAGTTGTAAAGCACTGAAGTGGTTGATTAAAAGTCTTACCTGAGCCTGGAAAACCCGCTTCCCTGTGTTCTCCTTTCGCTCAAACCCCCTTACACTGTTTTAATGTAAATACTTTGTGTGTGTGTGTGTAAAGGCAATTTTGTGAATTCATGGGTGGAGAAAGTGTGCTGACTTCTACTCCAGTTACCAATTCCTCTGCATATTGACCGTTTGAATAGAGCTCTTTAGTCATGACTACAACTATACCATATGAGTTTAAGTGCTTGACAAAATATTATGATGCAACTTTTTAGCAACATAATGTAAAGTCTCTTCAAGTACCATAGACCTTTTTTCACTCATACACTCATAAATCAAAAGCCGGAATGATAAAAATGAATTGAAAATTATAGATGAACCCTTGGATTTAAGATGCTAATTCTCTTCTGGGTTCTAAAACTACAAAATATACAGTTCTACATTTCACCAAATTTTTGCAGATTGTAGTGAACCATCTGTATATATCCAATGATTGAACAATTGTCATTTCTATTTATCAGACAGATATGTGCTTTAAAGATCTGTCAACATTAGATGGACATAAAAGCTCCCAAGATGTTATTTTCCATTTACAAGGTTAAATAATAACAATTACTGCTCAAACCTCTTGTTTACATTTACACAAACACCAATGCCTCAGATGGCTTGTGTAACTTTTGCTCTATGAGCATGTTGTATTTTGTCAGTTTCATTCTGATTATAAGTAAAAATAGGTGCTATTGAAAATAATCTCTGAATGTCTGTGTCTAGATTATGGTTTGGAAGTTGAGTAGGTTGGAATAGGTGTGGTGAGTGAATATTATGGGGAGGTGCCCTGTGGCACTTTAACAGATGTTCAGTCACTCAAGTGAATGTCAGCTGAATACAGAGAAGCTCAAAGGTATAGTTAAGGTTCTGCCCAATGAGATTTGTGGAATTCATTAACAAATAGGATGTTCTTAATCTCACCACATGTATATAGTGGCAAGAAATAGTATGTGAACACTACTGGAATTACTTGCATTTACAGTATGTATACATTTGTCCTAAAATCTGATTTGATCTTCATCTAAGTTACAATAATGATCTGTTTTTATCAGATAACACACAAAATATTGTATTGTTCTTGGACATATATTGAAAAATGATTCAAACATCCACAGTTTAGGTTGAAAAAAGTATGTGAACCCCCTAGGCTAATGACATCAACAAAGCTAATTAGAGTCAGGAGTTGGCAAATCTAGCATCCAGTTAATGAAATGAGATTGGAGATGCGGGTTAGAGCTACTTTGACTTACAAAAAGCACTCAAATATTGCTATTTGGAAGAAGCATCTGCTGACCAAGCCTTGCAATAAAGAGATCTCAGAAGACCTACAATCAAGAATTGTTGCTTTGCATTAAACTGGAAAGTGTTCCAAAGTTATCTCGAAGAGCTTAGATATTCATCTGTCCACAGTTAGACAAACTGTCTATAAACGGAGATGATTAAGTACTGTGGCTACTCTCCACAAAAGTGGCCGTCCAGCCAAGATGACTCAAAGGGCACACTGTAGAATGCTCAATGAGGTAAAAAAGAACCCTAGAGTGACAGCTAAAGGCTTGAAGGAATAATTGGAACTGGTTAACATCTCTGTTCATGAGTCTACTTTATGGAAAACATTAAACAAACATGCTATCCAAGGCAGGACACCACGAAGGAAGCCGTTGCTTTCCAACAAAAACATTGCTGCACACCTGAAGTTTGCCAAAGGCCACCTTGACACTCCACAACGCTACTGGGAAATGTTTTGTGGACTGATAAAACTAAGGTTGAATTGTTTGGGAAGAACACACAGCACTACATATGGTGTAAAAAAGGGCATTCCAATCCGCATATCAACATGAAAACATCATCCCAGAGTTGAAGTACGGTGGAGGGAGCATAATGATTTGGGGTTGCTTTGCTGCTTGGGGCCTAGACCGCTTGCCATCATTGAGGGAAAAATGAATTCCCAAGTTTGTCAAGATCATACAGGATAAAGACAGGGTGGCTGTGCATCGGCTGAAATGCAGTAGAAGTTGGTTGATGCAGCAGGACAATGACCCTAAACATCAAATTAAATCCACAGAATGGCTTAAAAAAAGAAAATCCACCTTTTGGAGTGGCCCAGTCAGAGCCCAGATCTTAACCCAATAGAGATGCTGTGGAAGGACCTCAAGAGAGCTGTTCACACCAGACATCCTAAGAACATGGCTGAGCTGAAGCAGTTCTGTAAGAAAGAATTGTCTAAAAGTTCTTCTGAACATTGTGCATGTCTGTGAGGGTTTTCACAGACAGAAGGGAAGGAGGACACAGGGAAGCGGGTTTTCCAGACTCAGGTAATGCTTTTAATCGGCCACTTCAATGCTTTACAGCTTCACAAAACGCAACAGTCTCAGAGGCACGTAGGCACTCAAACTCATTAGCTTCACGAACATAAAACACATTAGCTTCACAAATGTAAACACAGCTTCCACGAGCACTGTAGGCTCCCTTGTGCCAGACTCTTTCTGCTCTCTGCTGGTGGTGTGGCCGTTTATATGCCGCTCTCCCCATGCTCACTGGAATTAGAGACAAATTTTAGACATAAACTAGCTTAGGTGTAAGCGCCCTTACCAATTTCTCTCTCTCCGCTCAACCACGCCCCCGCTTCCATAAGGTCTAATCCGCAGCTACCGGAAACGCTTGGTTGAGATTATTGCTGCCAAATGAGGATCGACCACTTATTAAATCCAAAAGTTCACTTACATTTTCCACAGCACTGTGAATGTTTAATGGGGTGTGTTCAATAAAGACATGAAATATTATAATTGTCTGTGTGTTGTTAGCTTAAGCACATTGTGCTTTGTCTATACTTGTAACTTTGATGAAGATGAGATCACAATTTATGACCAATTAATGCAGAAAACCAGCTAATTCCAAGGTTTCACATACTTTTTCACATACTTTGCCACTTTAGATAGATAGATAGACAGACAGACAGACGGATGAACGGGTATGCACTTAAAAAATTTGAAAATGCAGGTTGTCCGATTGTATTTAAGCCTCATGTTTGCCATTGTCCATTGTCAAGTATTGTGAATGTAACATTGTAGGATTGTTCATGTCATGTCATGTCATGTCATGTCAAGTCAAGTTTATTCAAGTCAAGTTATGTCAAGTTCATGTTTTTGTATTTTGTTCACGTTTGGTTACGGGTTTTGGATTTCACTATTGTTAATAAAACTGCACACGTCATCGTCATTGTCATTGCCAGCAACAACATTACAATGTTATGTAAAACTAAGGAAATTAATCATGTTAGGGACACATATAAAATCACTTTAAAGCTACTGTATCAGCTCACAAACAGAAGGGAAGGAGAACACAGGGAAGCAGGTTTTTCCAGGCTCAGGTAGGACTTTTAATCGGCCAATTCAATGCTTTACAACTTCACAAACTCGTTAGCTTCACAGGCATGTAGACTTAAACTCATTAACTTCACAAACATAACAGATTAAACGTAGCAGCTTCAGGAGCACCGTGGCCTTCCTTGTGTCAGACTCTCTCTCTCCCTCTGCTGGTGGCGTGGCTGCTTATATGCCGCTCTCCCCATTCTCACTGGAATTAGAGACAGGTGTTACACATAATCTAGCTCAGGTGCAAGCGCCCTTAACGCTTTCTCTCTCTCCGGACAGACGCTTGACCATGCCCCCGCTGCCACAGCTACATAAATGGGTCATGTAAAAATAACTTTATTCCATTATGTTGAAATAATGTGAACAAATTATGTTTTGTGACAAAGAATCAATGAGCTAAACCAAGAGGAAAAAATATGTTGATGTAACTTAATTGATTCATTAAATCATGTCAATTTAAAGCATGTTTTTTCCAGTGCGTATGTATGTACAGGTATGTGTGTATGTCATGAGTTCAGATGTTACTTTGATGTTCTTCCACATCAAAGGTCAGGGATTTAGATGACATGTCCATGTTTAATTTAGATGAGCACTTTAAAAATTGAGATAATGATGCTGCTTCTTACTTCTCTCCCCATTTGGCTCAAGGGAATATGTTCACCCCTTGGTCAGAGGAGATCAGAGGTTGATTATGTTTCAGGGGAAGCATATGTCAACCTTTTCCAAATATATTGAAGGTTTCACATGGCTTTCATTTTTTTATGTTTTCTTGGAAATCCTTTGCATGCGGAGTGCAATCAGGTTCTTGTAGTATTAGTAGTAATTTCTTACAGAAATGTAATCTTTAGCTTGACAAGTCATTAAAATATCTGACAAATAGTATATCAGCTGTAAATTCAGCACATCCCTTTCATCTCTAGCCAACACAGATGTAAAAACTGTGTGAGGAATAAGTCACCTGAAAGGAAAAAAAATTTTTTTTTTTTTTTTTTTTTTTAAAGATTAGATTCAGGGCCGGCGCTAGCTATAGGCAGTCTAAGCAATTGCCTAGAGCCTCCTTATTGTTGGGGGGCCTCCAAAAGACATGTGAACTTGGTAATTAGCCAGGGCTGTGAGTTATAAGTTTACATTTTAGTGCTTGGAAAATACACAAACGATGCCTATTGTCAGCATTGCAACAAATAAGATGTAAATTGAGTCTGGTGTCTACTTTGCTATCAGGAAATTTCCAGCGCACAAACTTTAGCGCATGGTCATGGACGCGTTTGCATGGTCGAGGTAATTTTCCCTCTGCGCTGCGTGAACCAAAATTTTATCCACTGCACACTAAAAAAACAAGAGCAGCAGAAACTGAGAGGCGATCAAATTTAAAGCGAGCTGTTACTCTTTTTGCCTGCAATTCTGTGAGTAACTAGATGCTTGACTTACAAAAAACAAGCTTAAATATATTTGTTATATTAGTGTTTATTAAAAAGCAGGAAATAAGAAAATGCATATTCTATGATGTGTTGGCATTTTAGCAATGGTTACATTGTATCATAACATGAATATTAATAGTAATACAAATATGTCATTATATCAAAATGTGTTATGGATATGGGATTGATTATTTTGCAGTCCCTTATATTTTAGTTGGTGTACTTACAAAACAAACTTGCCTATGGAATATTCATAGACCATTCACAAGCATGATGCATATTGCAGCAAAAATGTCAAGAGCTGGCAAAAAATCCATTCTGATTGTCTGGCTGCAATGCAACTCTTATGAGACAGGGGTGCACAGGTTTTTATCAGTTCATCAGTTAACATAGTTTTGTTTAGAAGTGACCAGGCTGCTACAATGAGCACCTTTGAGAAAGAACAAGTTAAAACAATTCGATTTTTATTAGATTTGCCAAAGCTTGCAAAGTTTATAATGTTTGAAGCAGATTATGTGATTAAGTGATTATTTGAATAAGCTACCACTTTGTTGCATGTCATACCACAGTAATGAATAAAAATAAGTACCGGTAAAAAATAAATAAATAAATAAAATAAAATTGAGCATTAAAAAGAATTCCACCAAATGTTTTTTAAAGCACAGATTAGTCTACACAGGCCTGAAGTCGAACACAGATATTGTAACATCAGTTAATTGTGTGAACTATGAAGTAAAACTATGAAGTACTGCTCTAACATAATACATTATTTTAGTTTCCAAATCAGAAATATGTTTTGTGAGGGAAGGGGAGTCTCCAAAATAAAATTTGCCTAGGGCCTCTTAATGTCTAGAACAGACCCTGATTGGATTAACCTAGAAATATTTACTGCCTTTGCATTTAGTAAGTCAACACAAATATCAAAATTAAGCAAAGTCAGTTTGCATTACATTTTTCCATTAAAGAATCTGATTTGACAAATTAAACTTGCAACATCTTGGAAGAATTGGGTGTTTTAAATCACACAACATTAGCCACAAGCTTGTATGCAGATAATGTGTTATTACAATAAAACACATTACAATAATCTATAAACATAATCAAGAATGACCCCTTGTTTCATTTACTGCTGAAAGCAAGAGAACAACTGGACATTAAACCTTCTTCAGTGGATAGGAACACAGATCCCATGATACAACATAAAAACCACACAAAATTCTCAAAGAGACAGATGTTATTCCACTGTTTACATTTACAGTATATCTATATACTCTTATATCACTTACTTATACATTAAATATACTGTGTTTAGCATAAACAGAACATTTATGTACTTTAAAAAAATCTCACAAATTAATTCAATGTGAGCCCCTAAAATTGTTTCTGCCCTGACATATGATACAACTGAGAGAACTAACAAAAGAACTGATTTCATTTGAGGATAAGTGTATTTAGTATCATAACCATAATTTGCAATATCATTATTTATGCACATCGCTGTAAATTGAGGATAAAAATTTCATTACCTCTTCCTATGTTTCAAGATCAATAAAAAGGGAAATTAACACTCTAATGCATATCCTCTACTTCTGACAGATCTTTAAAAGCCATTTTAACCATTCAGGGCATTGTTTCATCCAGATCACATGTGATTACCTTTGACCCTTTTTCAGTGACCTCGGGGTCTTACTGAGGAAACGGATGTGGGTGCGACTTCCACTGGAAATCGTTTCATAGCATTCGTTAGCTCAGGCTGCAGTCATTTTAGACCCTGTTTACAGCTCGTATTACGTTGTGTGGCCTAACTATTCCTGAACACCAATGCATATAAACATCGACTAGATAGATGTCTTTGACTGTTAATAATAATGATAATAATAAGTTTATTTTATACAGCACCTTTCTACAAACTCAAAGTCGCTTTAAAAACAGCAAAAAAAATAAAAAAAATAAATAAATAAAAAATAAATAAATAAAAAACAGAAGAGCAGATCAATTAAGAGTCAGAATAAAATAGGGCAAAGAAATATGTTTTCAGGTGGGTTTTGAAATTATGTATGGTGTTGAGGTCATGGAGGGATTGTGGGATAGAATTCCATAATGTTGGAGCAGTACTGCTAAAAGCCGTGCCACCCAGTGAAGGTGGGATGAGTAGTAAACTGGAGTCAGAAGACCTGAGTGAGGGGCGTGGTTATGACTCCGGACTAAGCACACATCTTTTTGTGAGCTCCTGGCATTATTCTTGTAAAATCCTGTATACTATCCGATAAATTACGGACACAAAGCTGATTCGACCTTATCAGTTCTCCGTGGTGCTAATATGTTGTCTAAAAAAGCTAAAAATAAGCACAAATCGGACTCTTCCCCAAACGTGGAACAGGATGAGGGGGATGCTAGCAGTGTAGGTATGGCTTGCAATTCCTCACAGCCCGAGGAAACTCTGGCCAATAACAGCCAAAATTCGGATGTGCTTCAAAAATAAGACATGATGAGGAGTGACTTTTCCACAAAGTTCGACGGAGTGCTGAATGCAATTTGTGACATCAAAAAAGATATGAGAGATTTCTCTGGGTGTATGGATTTGGCCGAAGAGCGCATTAGCAATGTGGAAGATACAGTTAATTCAGAGAAGGGGAAGATGGAAGAGATGACTAAATGTGTGGTTTTCCTCTCACACAAACTTGACGAGCTGGAAAATCATTCACGGAGATCAAACCTTAGGCTGGTTAATTTACCGGAAAAGGTGGAAAACCCCTTTTGCTAATGGACATAACTAATATTGTTATTTTAGAGCTACGAGGTTAATGTTTATAATTTTTCAATTTTCATTTCTTGCTGTTAATCCTGATGGCTGTTGGCAGAGGTGGGGTCTTGATCTTGTGGTCTTGGTCTCAAGACGTCTCGAGACCATATAAATGTGGTCTTGGTCTGGGTCTCGTTACTCAGTGTCTTGGTCTGGGTCTCAACATTTAAAGTCTTGGTCTGGATCTCGGTCTCTGCCTATGGTCTTGACGCTCAAGATCGCTGTGTATTTACCAGTGCACTAAATGCGATTATTATTTCAGAAACTAGTTGGCGCTGCATCTTTACCATTACAGAGAATTTGTGTCAGACCTCAATCCTAAAGTGTCTCTTCCCTCTCGGACCCACATTGTTTCAACAGTCATTCCAGATCTTCATGACAAGAAGACCCAGGAAATAAAGTCTTTGTTAGCTAAGGCTCATCATGTCGCATGCACTCTGGACATTTGGAAAGACTGTGTGTGCCATTCTTTCATGGCAGTAACAGCTCACACATTTGTAAATTTCACTGCTAAATCTAGTCTCCTCTCTTTTGAGCAAGTGAAAGGTAAATCGATGGGGTTCTTCAGCAGAATGATTTGCATTCCAAGGTCACATACTTCGTGACAGATAATGCATCAGACATGTGAAAAGCATTTACTGTCTTCAATGAGTTTAAAATCACTGAGCAGCAGCCAGACATGGAGGAACTTAGTGCTGAAGTTAATGATGAGGAGTTGTGGAGTGACTTGGAAGGCTCCGCAGCATCTGAGGTAAAAGATCTGGTCACACAAAACAGTCTCGGCCAGCTGGCATGCTTCGCTCATTCTTTACAACTTGTTGTTAAAGATGAACTGGAGAAATTGGGTGGCTTCAGGACAACAGTAGCAAAATGTTCAAAACTCTCAAGCTTGCTGCATCAAAGTTGCCAGTTTAAGGAGGTTTTTGAAAATGCGTTTGGACAGAACAGGTCGATACCAAACACTAATGTCACAAGATGGAGCAGTGTTCACAGACAGCTCTCTGCCGTGAGTAAACTTGATCCAACAAAGCTTTCATTCATGTTTCGTGATCGAGACTTGTCTCACTTGACCTTTACAGCAAAAGAACATGCTGAGATAACAGAACTGGTGGATATTCTAGAGCCATTTGCTGAAGCAACGGAGGTATGTCAGGGCAATAAATATGCCACAATCAGTGTGATTGTACCGTCAGTGGTGGCACTGTACAAGCACTTGACTAAAACAAAGTCTCCTGGAACATCAGCCTGTACAAGACATAATGTAGCAGTTGTTAATATGCTATTTGATTCTTTATGCCACAGATTCAATGGCTTGTTTCTGCTCTTGGAAATGTGCCCTCAAAGTGAAACATGTACTGAATCAGAAAAGCAAAAGTCATTTGGCAACATGATCTACCCAATGTTCTCAATGCTTGATCCAAACTATGCATTTGTGTGGTTAGAGGAAGATCACCCTGGGTCTGAGAATGTGAAATTGTCCTTAAAAAACAAAATAATCTATGCCATTATCAAAGAAGTCTTCAGAAATCTTCACATATTGTATGAAAAAATATTCTGTGTTCCAGCTACCTTTGCTGAGGTTGAGAGAGTTTTCAGCCAAGGAGGTATTTTCATGACCCCACACAGAGCAAAGATGTCTCCACAGCTCCTGTCCTCTTTAGTCTACCTCAGATGTAATAAATAAAACCTGAGTGTGACTGTTGTTTACTTTTTATTTTGTTTACCATGATGAATTTGATTTGCATTCACAACAACTTAATTTACTTTTACTACCAATTTTTTTATTATTTTTTTATTATTATTATTATTTTTTTAACTTTTTTTTATACTTACTAATTAAGTATTTAAGTTTATTTAAGTTATTTACACTTATCATTTATTCATTTTGGGAAACCTGAAACAAAAACAAGTATGATTGTTGACTTGTTATTCCTTGTTCAAATAAGGTGTTAAAGCAATATTATAAGTGAATACAATAAATTCAACATGTCAGTTCATTACAATTTACTGCCTGTTTCTTGGACCGACAGGTCTTGGTATGGATCTGGGTCTTGAAGAGTCTAGCCTTGGCCTTGTCTTGGTCTCAAGGGGTCTAGTCTTGGTCTTGGTCTGGGTCTTGGAGGGTCTAGTCTTGGTCTTGTCTTGGTCTCAAGGGGTCTAGTCTTGGTCTGGGTCTGGGTCTTGGAGGGTCTGGTCTTGACTACTCCTCTGGCTGTTTGTAAGTAGGATATTTTATTTAATGGTTGAGCTCATGTATCGATTAATAATCTAACCTAAATATTTGGAGTTAGCCTTTAAATGTGTGTTTGTATAACCTTGAAATATTGCCGGGAAACTCAAGTCTTTGTATTTTTTTTTTTTTTTTTTTCATTTTTGTCTGGATTTAGCTAATTACCAGTTTGGTTTGGTATAAGTGTTCCCTTGGTGACATTGGATCAGTGTTGGGACTTAACTAAATCCCAAGGAGATAGAGAGGGGAGGGGGTGGGATTGGCTGTCTTGTTCAGGGTGACAGCCAATGAGACTGGGTTGTGGCAGGTTTTTGAGGTGTTATTATTTTGTTTTTGTCTTAAGTACGATAATTACTTATGGTGGCAGATCTCCTGGCTAACTTCTACATCGAAATATTTGCTCTATCAGTCTATTAGTTAATTGTTTTAAGGTAAAGTAAAATCACATCGTTCAAGAAGTTAAAAATTGCCTCTTGGAATGTAAGGGGGATGATAAAAATGGTTAAGCTTAAATAAGTTATTACTAGGATTATACAACTTCAGTCATCCATAGTATTTATACAGGACTCTCATCCCATTCTAGGGGGGTTTTGGTGTTGATCCATAAATCAGTACCCTTTCACGTAAATAAAAATATCTTGGATAAAGCTGGTAGATATTTGATAGTGCAAGGTACGTTTATGAATAAAAATATTAATTTGGTTAATGTCTATGGCCCGAATGAAGATAATCCTTGAAAATCTTTTCTTGTTAATTGCCTCTCTCTCGGGTACAGTAATAATAGCTGGTGACTTTAACTGAACTCTCGATCCGTTGCTGGACCACTCATTAGGGTTGGATAGCTCTCACTCTCAAAGTAGAAAGAAAATTAGACAATTTATGAAAGAACTGAACTTGTGCGACCCCTGGAGGACACTAATTCCAGTAAAAAAGGAATATTCATGTTTCTCATCTTCAAAAACCTCTTCATGTATAGATTATTTTTTAATTTCTTATTCTCTACTTCCAAATATAGACAGCTGTATATATGATAGTACTATTATCAGATCACTCCCCCACCTCTTTATTCTGTTTAGATTCACAATTAACCAAAGGACCCTCTAGATGGCATTTGCATCCTAAATGGCTGCAAAATTCAGATAGATGTATATTTTGCAATTAATACAGATCAGACCTCTTAATTAGATGGGAGGCCTTTAAGGCATATATTAGAGGCCAAATCATTCGTTTTAACAGTTGAAAACTCCTCCGGCGTTTTTTCAGAGAGTAAGAAAGCTGCTTTCTAATTTTATATGGAATAATAGGAAGCCGAGACTTAGACTCTCACTTTTATATTTGCCATTTGATAGGGGAGGACTACAACTTCCAAACTTGCTATGGTACTATTGGGCCGTGCAATTGAGGGCTGCGATGTTCTGGTTTTGTAGAAATTTGCCCTGGGTACAGGCCGAATTGATGGTTGCAAGAGGTTTAACACTGGACAGTCTTTTACATTCAGCACCCAGTAAGGAACTAAAGAAAAAGATAGATAATCCACTTGTTAGAAACACTATTGAGGTTTGGCACGAAGTACATAAATATCTTGATGATTCCCCAGTGCTGTCTTGTTTTTCACCAATCTGGGGCAATGAACATTTCAGCCCGGCTAAAAATTATATGGGGTTTAAAATGTGGTTAAATAAGGGCATTGGTAGACTGATCGACTTATATGAAGATAATATTTAAATGCCATTTGACGAGTTATCAGCAAAGTTTGATATGCCTCCTAAACATTTCTTCAAATATTTACAATTAAGAAGTTTTATTTTTTCACAACTAAAGAACTCAGTACAGCTTCCTCCATTGTCTATATTGGAAACATTTTCTATACAGAATTGTTTCAGTAAGGGGTGGGTTACCCAATTATATTATATACTAGTGGAAAATCAAAAAGAAAATTCTGACAATTAAAGACTAATGTGGATACAAGATTTAAAAATAGATATTTCACAGGAGGATTGGGGGACAATATGCTTAAAGGCACAAACGCAAACCATTAACACACGGATGAGACTTATAAAATACAATTGGATAACGAGAATGTATAAAACTCTGGTAAAACTAAATAAATTTAATTCTGATATCCCGGATCTATGCTTTAAATGCAATAAACTTCAAGGTACTATATTTTATTGTATATGGGAATGTGAGGAGTTGCAAAAATATTGGAATGGGGTGATTCGATATATCTCTCAATTTACCTCTTCTTTAGTTCCATCAAACCCTGTATTGTGTATACTCAGTATATACCCAGACAACTGTTCTCTTTCTAAGAAAGAAATTAAAATGGCGGATTTATGCCTATTACAAGCCAGACGTGCTATTGCCCTATGCTGGAAAAATACTACTCTAGGTTTATGGTTAAAAAACTTAATATCAAGCTTGGCTCTCGAAAAACTTAAGGAAGAAGTCCTCTGAATTTCAGAATATATGGGAGGTTTTTCTGGATTTTGTTAAAAATTGAGATATTGAAGAAGCTATAGATGTGTGAAGTTATGGAGTATGTATTTAAATCAACATAAGGAATGTATAATATTTAATGTCAAAGCTGCTTTGGAGTGGGAAGGGGAGAAGAAAAGTTCAGTTAAGTATGTTTTCAATGTGTAAATTGTAAAAACTCAATAAAGATATGTTATTAAAAGAAGACCTGAGTGAGCAAGATGGTGTGTAGGGATGAATAAGATCTTTGGTGTAAGGAGGGGAAAGACCATGCAGAGTTTTAAATGTAGTGAGGAGTCATTTATACTGAATGCAGTAAGAGACAGGTAGCCAGTGCAGTCTATGTGAAATGGGGGTGATGAGAGATGATTTCTTGGAATAAGTGAGAACCCAGGCTGCAGAATTCTGAATTTACTGCAGTTTATTGATTGTTTTGATGGGGAGACTAGAAAAGAGGGTGTTACAGTAGCCGAGTCATGAAGTGATGAAAGTGTGAACAAGAGTCTCTGCATCTTTTGTATTGAGAATGGGGCATAGTCTGGCAATACTACTGAGGTGAAAGAAAGCAGCTTTTGTGAGAGAAGAGATGTGAGGGAGGAAGGAGAGCGAAGACTCAAAAATAATGCAGAGGTTTCTGACTGTAGAGGAGGGCCTGACAAGGACACCATCAATATCAACAGGCTGATCAGAGTGGCAAGATGTAAGATTTGTGGAACCAACTAAAAGTACATCAGTTTTGTCAGTGTTAAGTTTGAGAAAATTATTGGTCATCCAGGTATTGATGTCATTGATACATGCAGATAAGGAGCTTGCGGGTAAGCTGGCAGTGAGTTTTGAAATGATATAAAGCTGTGTGTCATCAGCATAACAGTGAAAGTTGAGTCTGTGCCGGTGGATGATGTGACCCAGGGGAAGCATATAAGTGATGAAGAGCAGTGGACCAAAAACAGAATCCTGAGGGACGCCTTGAGGAACAGGAGCTGTAGTAGATTTTGACTGACGAATAGAGATGTAGTGTTGTCGTTCAGAGAGATAAGAATTGAACCAGGATAGTACAGTGCCAGAAATGCCAATATCAGAGAGGCGAGAAATGATTATGCTGTGTGAGATTGTGTCAAATGCAGAACTGAGATCTAAGAGAACAAGAATAGTGAGGGCACCAGAGTCTGTGGCCATTAGAAGATCATTAACGACTATAATGAGTGCAGTCTCTGTGCTATGGGGTGACAGAAACCAGATTGAAAATATTCAAAGAGATTGTGTGAGGTCAGATAGGATTGTAGCTGAGAGGCAACCACTTTTTTCATAAATTTGGACAGAAAAGGGAGATTTGAAATAGGATGGTAATTTTTAAGGTCAGAGGGGTCTAGGCTGGGGGTTTTTTTAAACTGGGGTGAGACAGCTGCAGTTTTTAGTTCTAGAGGGACAATACTAGTACTAAGAAGTCTGTTGATGAGGAGGGAAATAGGCACCATAATGGCAGACAGGCAAAGTTTAAGCAGTGCGGTGGGGGCCAGGTCTAACTGAGAGGAAGTAGAATATGATTTCTTGATTAACTCAGTAATTGCAGGTGGGCTAGTAGGGGCAAAATCAGAAAATGTGCCAATCATGAGGTCAGTGAGGAAATCCTGTGGTGCATCTGGAGATACGATAGGAGGGAAAAGTTTGTATAGTCAATTCATTTTATTATTGAAAGAAGTGAAGAAATTACTGACAGAGCTCCGCAGAATCGGAAATAACAGACACAGGTGGATTGGTTGAGTTTGTTAACAGTGGAAAAGAGTGTTTTGGATCTGGCAGAGGCATTTTTGGTAAGGGAAGAAAAATATGCTGAGCATGCATCTACATATGGTCATTGTAGGCAGATGAGTGAACAGTTAAGCCAGTTTTCTTAAAGAGATGCTCAAGGTGGCGTCCTGCAGCTTTCAGAGAGCAGAGTTCAGGTGTAAACCAGGGAGATGAGTGAGTGGAGGGGACAAGTCTACTCTTAAGAGGGGCATATAAATCAAGGGCATTAGAAACTGATGTATTGTGTCTAGTGAGTATGTCAGTGGGACAGGTAAGTTCAGTAATATCTGTAAGGTTTGAGGTTTGTACTGATGCAGAAAAGGATACTGGATCAATAGATTTAAACTTGCGGTAGGTTATTATGGGTTTCTGGCATGACCTGGGGAGAGGGGTTTCACAACTTAGTTCAATGAATGAGATAGTCCAATCTGAGAGCCAAGCACAGAGACATTACTTAAACCAGCAGTACAGACTAGGTCTAGAGTTTGGCTACAAGAGTGTGTAGGGAAGTCAACATTAGGGCTGAAACGATTAGTTGACGTTATCGACAACGTCGACAGGAAAAAAATGTCTTGTTGTTGTTGAATAGTCGCTTTATTAAAGTTCAAATAATATCGAAACAGATCATGTAAATAACTACAAAATCCAAAACTGGCATTTCTTAGTATGGTCAGCGCCTCTTCTATGAGTTGTGCAAATGTCCCGATCTAAGGGGGAGAGATTGTAACTGCACCCGGCTGAGGCACACTCTGTTGCGGGGATGCTCATCCCCCGAGCACGCACGCTTAATGCAGCTAGATTATAATGTGATGGCTTGCGACTTGTTGAATCATAACATATGTCACTGTGCATTTCTTATCATGAAGAAAATTGGCAATACCCAGCTTTATTAATAAGAGAGAGTTTGTTTTTGTGTGAGTTAAAGATAGATTGAAGTGAACCAAAAGATGAGAGAGTCTTCGCCCCATTATTCACTGCAACAAAATATGTTGGCTTGTTTTTCAATATAAATATCTAAAACTCCTTTAAAACAATGTACATTTACTTTAGCAGCTATACTGCAGAAGAAAAAATTGTTATCTGAGAATGTTGAATATAATATTAAACATACAAATATTTTAAAATATCTAAAAATCCTTTAAAAAAAGATGCATTCACCTGAAAAGCAGCAAATGAGATGCTTAGACTTGCTTTTAGAGAATAGATCTTGAATATAGTATATTTTGTCTTTACTGCACTCGCAGAAGAGTAACCAAGTGAAAAAATACACTTATATACAATATACACTTATATTTAAGATACATTCTCTTAAAGCAAGTCGTATATGTTGCTTCTCAAGTAAATGTATCTTGTTTTAAGGATTTTTAGACCATTTTAAATGGAAAACAAGACAAAAAACACTTGGTAACAATAGGATTTTTTGCAGTGAATTTCTTTACTGAATTAAACTTAATAAAAAAGTATTTTTAATTCAGTGAATGTCATTTAGAGGTATTTTAACAAGATAATTTTGTCCTCTTTATTGTTAGTAAGTACGTTTAATACAACCTTTTAAGTCGGGGCACATGCTGAATAATTGGGTAAGAGCTAATGATTAATCATTGCAATAATCGTCGAATAGTCGAATAATCGTTCTAATAATCGTTAGATTAATCGATTATCAAAATAATCGTTAGTTGCAGGCCTAATCAACATGTTGTACTAAATTGAAACACTCAAACACAGACATGAGCTCATTGGCAGCAGTGCAGTCAGTATCTACATGTATGTTGAAATCACCAAGTAACAATACAGATGAACACATGGCACAAGTTATAGTTAACAGCTCATTCAGATCACTGAAGAAATTAGACAAAGATTTTGGAGGGTGATACACAAGAACCACAAGCAGTGGTGATTGACCAATAATTTTAAAAACCATGTTGTAAGGATTTTTAGTGGAAAGGAGGAGGCGAGAACTGGCTTGACAATTTAAATAATAATTTAATGAACAATTTAAACAAAACACACAACCAAAAACACACAGTACAGCTGCCTGCAATTCTCTCTCTCTCAAACTGTCATCCCCGGCCACCTTTATCCCTCGCGCGCCCCATCAGGCTGATTGGGGACTGGGTGTGTCTCATTCCAGCCCGGCCCCGCCCTCCTCGGCTCTACACATGTATTCAAAGGTGCTAATATCATGGAAGTCAATGACTTTAGTATGCAAGTTGCTGCGATAGACAGCAGCCAGACCCCCACCCCTGGAAATCAGACAAGGTTTAGCCAGGCAGTTGTATCCAGGGGAAGTTGGCAGGTTCATGTGGAAATAGTCATTGGGAATTTGCCATGTATCAGTAAGCAGCAGTATATCTAGGTTTTTATCAGTTATTGAGGTGCAAAGCAGTGTGGCCTTTTCTGTAAGGGACCGACAGTTAAACAGGGCAATGGCAGGATGTAAACAGTCATGACATGTAGATTGGTATTGGTGAAGCAGTTTGCATGGAATAGCTGTTAGGGAGCTATAATTTCTTCCACGATGAACAGCAGGCAGTATAGAGTAACGAGTATCCATATGATTTGACCAGATAGAGGGGATAGCAGAAGGCAACGAGCAGTGTGATGAGAAGTAATGATGAGGAGAGCGAAGGTTGTAGCAGGGCCGTCGGGTAATCTCAAGCGTTTTACAGAGGCAGTATGTAGCAATATTGAGCCGGAGGCGAAAGTTCAAGCTGCACAGTTGCAGCGGCGTATAACTAAGCGCCATGGCAAGGACGCAGCCGATCAACAAGCCTAGAGCAGCTGCTCTAAGCAGGCCGGGGGCGAATGTTTTTAGTCCAAAGTTTAGCATTGTTAGATCAATGACGAACAGCAGTGGAAACACAACATCACTAATTAATTGCTACTGTACCCCAGGGCTGACATGCTCTGTTGCCATTTGTACAACACCAGTGAGACACAGAGACCTTACCAGTTATTTAAGAAGCAGGAGGTAGCCTACCACCCAAATACTGTCCACAACAGTTAAATGAGAGAGTGGAGACTCACTCACCAACTATACGGGGAGGTACAGCAGAGAATCACAGAGGTTGGCAGCCGGCAGCAGAGAGATGGGGTAATAGGGTTCAAAACAGTGTTACTATGAATACAAACTTTAATACAGTGAAAAAGACACTCTATTAGCATAACATAAATATATATAAATAAATAAAAATTTCCAACATTCTTTTGAATGTCCATGTACTAAAATATAAATATTTGATGCCATGAGTGTACCTTCATTTACTATTACTATTATTTGAATGGCCATGGAAAATGAAGCATTTATGACACATAAGTGCCAGCTTTGTCAAACATTCTGCTTCCCACAGATCTCGACCTGGACTGGGAATTTTTTGTGCAAATCTTCTGTAAATTTGCACTTTCGTTTGGGCATTGTTTCCACTCAGCTGTCGTTTGCTGCTACTGTCAAGCAACTGTTTGATGCCGAACACAACAGCGCTTCATGCGTTCACGGAGAGGTTAACAGGCAAGAATTTGGCCAATAGTTGCTGCAAGCCTCTTATAATTGACCAATTGGTGTGCAAGAAGGCGGGACTTACAAAGAGGGGTTAAAGCAATGCAAATATGCACGCACACACAATGAAGTATTAGATCAGATGCACATCATAATGCAACTAAAGCCGAATCCTGGACATTTTCGCAAATTTAGAAATCCTGGTCAGACGCTTTTTTAAGGTCCGAAAAAGAGATCATGTCCAGGAAAAAGAGGACATATGGTCACTCTAGTAATGCTGCAGACAACAAGCAACAGTGTGTGAGAGCTAGGGTCAAAAATCCATCCAATATGCTGAGACCTCAAGTCGTCATTGATTTATTCTGTTACATGATGTTGTAATCAGACCATCAACTGCTTCATTCTCTGTTACATGATGTTGTCCTCAGACCATCATATCAATGCTGACCTCAAGTCATCACTGCTTTATTCTCTGTTACATGATGTTGTCCTCAGATCATCATATCAATGTTGACCTCAAGTCATCACTGCTTTATTCTCTGTTACATGATGTTGTCTTCAGACCATCATATCAATGTTGACCTCAAGTCATCACTGTTTATTCTCTGTTACATGATGTTGTCTTCAGACCATCATATCAATGTTGACCTCAAGTCATCACTGTTTATTCTCTGTTACATGATGTTGTCTTCAGACCATCATATCAATGTTGACCTCAAGTCATCACTACTTTATTCTCTGTTACATGATGTTGTCCTCAGACCATCATATCAGTGTTGACCTCAAGTCATCACTGTTTATTCTCTGTTACATGATGTTGTCTTCAGACCATCATATCAATGCTGACCTTAAGTCAACATTACTTTATTCCCTGATGGAGTGCCTCTACAGTGTTACAAAGATGACTTTAGACCATTATAATGTATTACCCCAAACTGCTATGATGACTCTGCTGTGATAATGACCTCAAACTATTTTAGAACATGTTGTCCCCAATCTGCAGCAATTGTCATGTAATGAGATGGAAGGATGTGGCAGCACATATTCTTTGCAACTGCTATAATGAAAATACTTCATACTTTTAATTCTTAAAGAACCAAAGAAATCAAATTATTAGGCCAAACACAGTATCATAATAGCATCATAATAACAAGTCATTCTGTACCTGATTCAGATTCAGATTTTTAAGCACCGTAGTTTTTGTGCTTTGAAATACATGAATAAGGGATCTGCTCTATGATATGTTCATATCATCGAAATAGTTCCGTAACTAATGAAGAAAAATACTGCATCCAAACATTATTCAGTCATATAAATCATGTGCTTGTAGTTGGGTTAGGGTTAGGCATTATTTCCAGCTGTCATTTTTATGATTTTATGATACTTAAATTTATGTTTTTTTAATGAATTTCTCAGTAGTCATAATATGGATGTCAAGGCAGCCCTCTGGAACACTTTAGTGTTTTCCCACCCCTGCCCAGTTTTTGATTTAACATATTAGAATCCAGATGAATAAAATATAACAAATGTTGTACTCAACAAAATTGCTTCCCTGCTGGTTATATGATGGCCTCAGAGTAGACTTTTCAGTGAAAGAATAACTGTCTTAATTATTGCCTGTGTATTTAAAGGACAGCAAGTGGCTGTAAGAGCACATAATGGATGGTAAGATTTTGCTTTATTTAATGTAATTTAATGGAATACATGTAACTGGATTATGTATTTAAAATACAAAATATAAGTAACTGTTAACATTGGTAATTAGAATACAGTTACATTCAAAAAGTATTTTGATTACTGAAGAGATTACTTTGCATTTTATTATCATTTGTTTCATTTAATATTTAGTCCTTTCAGATGGAAAATATTTATACATATAAATAATGCGATCCAAAGTGCATTTGAACATTCTTATGATGTGTTACATTCAAACGAGCAGACAGAGAAGTAAGTTTGAAGTAAGTTTGGAGCAGAAGAAATAGAAATAAACCTTGTGTAAATTGTCAGCTTTACGCTAAGATAAAATGCTATTTCTAGCCGTTTTACATGCACGTTACCAGGCACGATCATATTTTTTATCAAGAAAATTCACGTTGGATCATAATTTGGTTTTTTCTAGTAAGACCTTTGATATTAGGGCAAAAATCGTGTTCTTGCTAATAATGTTTGTATTGTTTTCCTGTAAAAATATCTAAAAATCCTTAAAACAAGATCAATTTGATTTAACTTGTTTTAGAAACAACACTGCATAAGATATTTAGGTTTTTAGAGTTTTTATCGTCAAAACAAGTGAAAAAATCTACCAGTGCTGAAGAAGTAATCCTATGTATTTAGAATACATTACTGACCTTGAGTAATCTAACGGAATATGTTACAAATTACATTTTACAGCATGTATTCTGTAATCTGTAGTGGAATCACTGATCTATATATATAACTGAATTGCTCTTGATGTAACAACAGTGAAGCTACTGCACCGCTATCTTTGTATTCCCTATCATTCTTTATTCCTATGGGTCTCAATGGGAAATCATCTGTTTTGGTGAGTAATTTTTACCCATCCAGTCACTTAAAAAAAAAAAAAATAATTAATTCTGCATATACAGCATCACAATGCAATCTTCCTATACATGTAATTTGTTATTTATTTGGACTCTCATTTTTTCCCCCTGCTTATTCCAAGTGTGAGCGTGTTATGTTACTCTTTATTGCAGCAGCATTACCTTCAGCGGCACACGGGTTACCTCAGTAGAAACAAGTTTAAGAAACTGAGGTAAGATATCAGGAGACATTTTCAAACATATGTTTGGCAGGCTTTAAAGTGTTTATTCTGAATACATAATTATGCTTTGTACATTTTGTTTACGTTGAACATTCATTGTGGTTATTTTCTTAGGCTAAATTAATATTAGCTATGCAGCTAACGTTAGCTTAGGAAAATAACCACAATGAATAACAGTATAACTCACCAAGTTAAATTTTTTGGTCAAGTTGAATATCTATTGGCAGATCAACACCAGTGACACAACTGATGAATATAACGTGGGCTTGCATTAATTCTCCGTGTGTGATTTGTACTTTTTGCAGTGCTGGCCTGAATACGGCCCAGCTCACGGGCATAATTTCTAAAGTGGTCAATTGGAATTGACGAGGAGCACATGGATATTGTAGAAGTTAAACAAGGTAAGTTTGCAGTTTGGATTTCATTAATCATCCAGCTGAATGTTAGATAAAACCGGAAATGGTTTGCAACAGGAGGAAAAGCTGTATGAGGAGACAGCTGTCAGCCTGGCTTCACTGAAGAGCTGTTTTAACAGTTAAGAGAACAGACAACAATAACTGAGTAAAAAAGATTATTCTATCTGTTTTTATTTGCAATGAAGATACTTTTGCAACATGCAGTACAACAATAGTCTTATAAAATTACTGTTTCAGATAGTTATAACTTTTAATGTTAATAGAAAAGTTGACCCAAAAATCTAAATTCTGTCATCATTTACTCAACCTCATGTCCTTCCAAATCCATGTGACTTTCTTTTGCAGACCCCAAAAAAAGGTATTTTGTATTCCATATAAGGGAATTAAATGGTCCCATGTCTGTAGAGTCTTCAATATGTTTTCCAGTTTCCTGATAGTTGAATTAGGCCTATTTATGTCTTAAATGTCATTTTGTATAGGCTCCACTAAATTGTTAATAGCATTTTCAGATTTTGTCTCATTTATCTCCTTTAAAAGTACCTTTGCAAGTAGTAGACAAGCACATTTTTTATGATATGAGAAAGTACAGCAGTCACATACATTTGTCCCAGTTCATGGTTTTGATACTACTCTGCCAAATAAGCTTTCAACCTCTAATTATTCTGAGGCTTTGCAGAAACCAATTTGTTGAGCCAGTCTGTCCTCTCTTTGAAGGAAACATAGGCCTTACATGCTTTGGCCTTACGACTTTGGGGCATGCATGCTCCAGAGTGTTTATATGTAAAGAAGAAATATCCATCTTTCTGATTTTGCAGACTTGCAGAATTCACACTCCTAAAATGAGCATCTTTGGAGGTGTTTATTGTGGTGAGCCTATCT
This sequence comes from Myxocyprinus asiaticus, assembly GCF_019703515.2. Taxonomy (NCBI): domain Eukaryota; kingdom Metazoa; phylum Chordata; class Actinopteri; order Cypriniformes; family Catostomidae; genus Myxocyprinus; species Myxocyprinus asiaticus. The sequence goes on from NC_059353.1 coordinate 13,996,242, forward strand.
TGAATGAATTCTTAAGCATCAGAATCATTTTCCAGAACATGGACTGTTATATCTGTCTTTTTGTTGTTTCCTTTAAATCTCTCCTCATTGTATACAGGTGTCTTTATAAATTCCTCCATCTTGCAGGTTGTGGTGTACAAAACCTAGAAAGCAAAGGGAAACAAACAATTAGGCTAAAAACATAAATGACGTAAAGACATAAAAATGCATGATAATCTCAAGAAAGCAATTCACGTTGTGAGCTCAACCTGTATTGAATAATAGGAAAGATGGATGGCCTTAATAAAGAGGCCTTAATAACCTAATAATAGACCTTTCAACTAACTGCACCTTATGTAAATAAAAATATGTGATGTTGTCTAATTCTTATTACTGTCTATGATTCCTATGCACTCCAAGCAGGGCACTGTATCTGGCACTGTTAGACGAACAGTATCACTTACTGCTGACTACTGGAAGTCTTTACCCTACTAGGTCTTGTGGTACCCAATTGTAAGTCGCTTTGGATGAAAGCATCAGCTATGACTAAATGTAAATGTAAACAAACAGCAATACAATATTGGAAGCTCAAAATCTAAGTCTACGCTATGTAAAGAAATTCATGAGAATCTCAAATAATTATATGACATCCACAGCTTAATATAGGCTTACAGTACAATGAGAAATCCATGAAGATCTCAACCAAACACCACTACATGTTGTGGCCTCAACATCTAGTCATAGAGCAGAATCCATTATGATTCTAAAGACAAAAATATAATGTTCTGATGTTAAATGTACAATCAAACATAGGCTATTTGATTCAAACAGCAACATAAGGGTAGCCCCCACCCCAGAAATCCAACATTTAATTTTTCAATTCTGGCAAAATTACTGATACGAATGTCTTGATATATGGACTAACAGATTCTAACAGTATAATGCCAATTTTATATGTGCCGGTATGTTTAAGTTGTACTTTTGTTTTTTGTTTTTTTCTAAACATTGGAGTAAAACAGAGGTGTTTTGAATTTTGAGTTAAGATAAGCTAAGAAAGTTCTAATGTTAATTTTGCATCTACACGCCAGTGTCTTCAAGACCATGTGAATATAGCCACAGTTTTGATGGTCGTGATGGTCTCAAACAAACAACACCATGATGTTCTGAACTCAACATCTGGCTGAAGCCTTCAATGCAGTTGCAAGTAATGATGATCTCAAGTACAATATGAAGATATTCTGAGCTAAACATCTACATTTAAAGTAACCCATGATGATCTAAGTCAAACAAGACTGAAAAAATAATAACATGAAAAAACAAACAAAACAGAGAAAATATCGATATACCTGAAGACATTATCAGTTTAAATGTGTAGCAGCAAAGTTTTCTTGAGGTCAACACTGATATGATGGTCTGAGGACAACATCATGTAACAGAGAATAAAGCAGAGATGACTTGAGGTCAACACTGATATGATGGTCTGATGACAGCATCATGTACCAGAGAATAAACAGTGATGACTTGGGGTCAACATTGATATGATGGTCTGAAGACAACATCATGTAACAGAGAATAAACAGTGATGACTTGAGGTCAACACTGATATGATGGTCTGAAGACAACATCATGTAACAGAGAATAAACAGTGATGACTTGAGGTCAACATTGATATGATGGTCTGAAGACAACATCATGTAACAGAGAATATACTGTACCCATAAACTTGCAGAATGTAGCACTACCCTGAGCTCCACCAACATCAATAATGGAGGAAAGTTTATGATTTGTTAGCTAAGGCTAGATATTTTGCTAGTGCATAATTGAAGGTTTGGTTAGTATTGGTTTGGTGGCTTGCTAGCTTACTCATGTTTACTGGCTAGCTAAGTTTTAGCTTCTACATATTACTAAATATTATCTAAATATTACTTTCAGATTGTTTCAGTTTGAGCCAGAAATTTAGCAATGCTTATCAGTTTTGGCTGGTAGCAACCTGGTTTACTCTTAACTCACTTATGCAAACTAATGTTACCTTACTTCCATGGTGGAAAAATATTATTCTAAAAAGCAAATATACATTTTATTAATCATCATAATAATAAAGCAGTAGTAGCAGAGTTGTGTAAATTAATAAGAAAAGATGGAAACTTCGATGTTGGTCTCACCTTGTAACTTGCACGTTTTTGCAGAGCCATTTGTTTATTTTATTTATTTTTAATTTTTTGGCAGGAATCGGCAGGGGAGCAGGGCTCTGGGTGATGACATCACAAACGTTGATTGGCTGAGGCAGTTGTTGTCCCAGGGCTATCATACAAAATGTTGGTCTCAGGACAACAACCACTTGGCAAAATCAGGACGTGCGGCACTTTATTAGGACCATAGTGTTCCTAATAAAGTGCTCAGTGAGTTTATGTTGCCTGTTGGCCGAATTCTGAAGTATATCACAAGATGCTGGATCTGACTTTTTTTCTCAGTGTTTATACTTGGTTTCATAGGGGATGGCTGGCTCTAAGGTAGGCCTTAGTGGTACAGTGGGGAAGTCTGTTAGATTGGTTAGTTGGAATATGCTAGGTTTAGGTGGACTATGGAACATTTTCAAATAGTTTAGACATACCACATATTGATACAGATGTAGCAGATAACCTTGATTAAACTCTGAGTCTAGATAAGATATAAAAGGGTCTTCAGCAGATGCAAAGTGGTAAGGCAGCAGGTCTAGACGGCATTCCAATTGAATTCTACAGAAGGTTTGCTGAACAATTGGCACCTTTATTGTTAGATATACACTACCGGTCAAAAGTTTTGAAACACTTGACTGAAATGTTTCTCATGATCTTAAAAATCTTTTGATCTGAAGGCATATGCTTAAATGTTTGAAATTAGTTTTGTAGACAAAAATATAATTGTGCCACCATATTCATTTATTTAATTATAAAACTCAAATTTAATAAAAATTAAAAAAAAAGAAAAAAACGTTTTTGAAATTGATGACTTGGACCAAATAATAAAGAAAAGCAGCCAATAAGTGCCCAACATAGATGGGAACTCCTTCAATACTGTTTAAAAAGCATCCCAGGGTGATACCTCAAGAAGTTGGTTGAGAAAATGTCAAGAGTACATGTCTGCAAATTCTAGGCAAAGGGTGACTACTTTGAAGATGCTGAAATATAACACAGTTTTGATTTATTTTGGATTTTGTTTAGTCACAACATAATTCCCATAGTTCCATTTATGTTATTCCATAGTTTTTATGACTTTACTATTATTCTAAATGTGAAAAAAAATTATAATAAAGAATGAGCAAGTGTTTTAAAACTTTTGACCAGTAGTGTATATAATGATGATTCTGATGTTAAATTGCTGTGTAAGGTTCTGGTGTGCCATCTGGATCCTTGTTTACATAAAATACTTTCTGAAGATCAGGCTGTTTTTATCAGGGCATGGTAATTATCATCCAATATTTGATGACTCTTAAATATTTGTCTCTCTCCATCTACTTCTTCAGCCAGTTGCTTCTTCAGAGTGCAGTTATTTATTTACTACAGTATATTGGAAAGATTTGGTTTTGGCCCATATCTTACTTCATGGATACTCCTTCTTGACACTGATTCTTTTGCAAATTGGAGAATTTTTTAAAAAAATTTTCAATGTTCTCAGTATTTTCCTCTTACCAGAGATACTATACTTTACCCATAAAGGGTGTCCTCTGTCAATTTTATTATTTGCTTTAGCAATAGAACCTCTCTCCATAGCTTTAAAAAGCTCACAGTTCTTCTTAGGTATTCTTAGGGGAGGTATAGAACATTGCTTGTCGCTCTATGATGCTGACTTCTTGCTCTATGTTTCTGACACCATCAATACAGTTTCATATATTTTTTATACACCTTTCTTTTTCAGGATACAAGCTTAAATAAAAGTAAAAGTGAGTTTCCTGGTAAATAACTCAGCTAAGCAAATTCAAGCAGGGATGCTGCCATTTTGTTTATCTTCTACCCAGTTTCATTATTTGGGTGTTAACATTTCACATTTCCTTGATTTACTTCATCAGTTTAATTTTAGGTATTTACTTACTTAAGTTAAAAGTGCTGGGACAAGTTACCTCTTACTAGGGCTGTCCTTAGGATGGTGCAACTGGTGTGGTTTTTCGGACTCTTCTGGGGTTTCTACCCAAATTTTTATTTTTATTTTTTTGGATTGGTTATTTCTACATATACACTCACTTAACACTTTATTAGGAATAAGCAGTTACAGAAATACTCAAACCAGCCCATCTGGCACCAACAATAATGCCACGGTTGAAATCACTGATACCACATTTCTTCCCCATTCTGATGTTTGATGTGAACATTACCTGAAGCTCCTGACCCATATTGCACTGCTGCCACACAATTGGCTGATTAGATAATTTCATGAACAAGTAGGTGTACAGGTGTCCCTAATAAAGTGCTCAGTGAGTGTATATGGCAGGGCAAATCTCCCAGAGTAAGTAAGGTGAATCTACAGAGGAATAAAAAAGATGGGGGTCTAGCTCTGCCTAATTTAAAGGTGCTGTAAGCATTTTTTCATGGAAAGTTATGCAAAAAATTGTCCTACTCCCTGTAAGATATTACTGAAATAACTGTCGTGAGATATCTCACCAGTTTCTGTGACAGCTCTGGACTCTGTAAACAGCAAACACCTCCGCGGTCTCTGATGCTTTTGACCTGTCATAATTTTGGCAGTTTTCATTTGATTGTTTTTTCAGCAAATTATTGTGGCTTACTGCCATTGTATGCCATGTTGTTCATAACAGTTGTCAGTTGAGGGCACTATTTTGCTGCTTTTATTTTTATTAACCATTTCTGCATGATGTCAGCCTCAATAAAGCTCATTTGGTATCTTTGGAGTGCAGGGTTTTGGAAAGAGGGGGCATGGCTAGTTCAACGGCTCAGTCTCTTGGAAGTAGAACGGCTAAAATCGCTTCCAGCACCTTTAATGGTCTATTACTGGGCAGGCAATATTAGCAAGATTCATAGTTGGTATAACTGTCCCAATACAGACTGGTGTAGGGTACAGGCGCAGTTTTTCTCTTCATCTTCTCTTTCTGCCTTTCTGTCCACTCGCCCCTTTTTTTCTTAAGACACAATCACGTATCAATTCTTATCAGTCTTCACAATAATGACTCTGACATTACAGATATTAAAGCTTCATTTTCTGTTAAAGCAGGATTTTCTGTAAAACTGCTTTGAAACTATGTGTGTTGTGAAAAGCATTATACAAAAAAAATAAATAAATAAATAAAATAAAAAGGATTTGACTTGAGAAACATCAGTGAGGGATGGAACTAGGATGAAGCCTGCAGGATCGGTGGGAGAATGCTGCTGGCAGGGTTAATTCTACAACATCCTGTGCCAGACTAGTTCTGTTTAAATTTAAGGTTTTCCATCAAATTCATTTTACAAAGGTCAAGTTAAGAAAGCTCTTTCCAGGCACAGACGATACTTGTAATAGGTGTACTCTTGCTCCTGTTGACCACACTCACATAATTTTTTCTTGTCCAGTTTGGGTAATTTTGGTCATCTTTCTTTGACACTCTTTAAAGCATTTTTGATATTTCCTCTGGGCCATTCCCCCTGATTGCTATCTTAGGTGTTCCTGCTGCTCTGGATGAGCATACTAGGAAGTTTGCTTATGTTATTGCCTTTGCTTCACTTATAGCTTGCAATAAAAATTGTATTGCATTGGAAATCTTCTAAGCCTCCTTCCACTTTCTCTAGGTTAGAAGATTTGATGTCTTTTCTATATTTAGACAAAATTAAGTTTACACTGAAAGGCTCTACTGACAGATTTTATAGTCACTGGGATCCATTACTTCACTTTATTGAGCATTCGTAATTTGCTTTTAACTCATCATAACCTTTATTTATTAGCTTATGAATTTATGTAGGCATTTATTTGTTTTTGATATGTTTTCTTTCATTTTATTCTCCTCTGTTGGATGTTGGTGGGTTGGGTGGGTGGGTGGGGGTTAACTGAGTTATGGGACTGTTCATGTTTGTGTCTATCCTTAGAGTTTGTGTGTGTGTGGGGGGGGGGGGGGGGGACTGGAATGTATACATATGTATATCTGATCTTTCTGCTGATATTGTACTTATATATTGTAAGGCTGGCACCAGGATGTCTATACCCAAACGGCACCATTTCCGGTAAAAGTCAAAGAACTCTGCGAATCAACGTCATAGAACTCTCTCACAAAAGCTGAAATCTACACCTGAATATCACCACGTGTGATAAATTGCAAATCGTCTTTGCATTGTTTTACAAAGCTGAAATCTTCACCTGAATATCACCACAGTGTGATAAATTGCAAATCACCTTGCTGCCCCCTCTTCTCTCACTCCCCCTTCTCCCCTTCAACAGCTCAGGACCAATACAAAATCACAAGATTTATATGTAAAAATATAACAAATACCATGAAAACAAAGAATGCAACTGTATGTGTTTGATATCTTTTAAGAGGTCTCTGTGCGACTGGTATAATGATCTCTTTCCCATGTTGGTAAAACTAATGCTGACAAAGTTATAAGGTCTTTGCCAAATACTGCATAATTCTGGAGGTCTATCCCCCTCCTTGACCTACAATTTAAATTATCTCCTGTATGTTAACAAGGTTAAACCCCAGGAAGTCAAGAACCCATTCACCCCCAAATCCTCATTGTTCAAAGGATAATACCATTTGGTACACAATGTTTATTCTGTCTGGGTATTTAAGGAAGGTTGGCCAAGAGCTCGAGGAGTCTGTATTCAGATATCCCACACAATTTCTGTGTGTAGTTTTCTCTACCAGGAATCTGTAGTCAGATATCCCACGCTTATCCCTGCGTGTCACTTTCTATTGCCAGGTATGTTACTTTGACTTGTCTTTTATTTTTAGAAATGTTTGTTTATTCTTATCATGTGTGAAATTGGCTTTGATTGATTTTGTAACTTATGTTTTAAATCCTACCTGGCAAATAAATTGTTATTATTTGATTTATTCTAAATTCTTCAGAAATGATTTGTGACCAGTAGATTGTGTTAAGATACTGTTTGTTACCGCAAGCATGAGACCAGGATAAGACCACTATTGAATTTTTATCGATAGGAGAATCCATGTAAGACTTCAGTCACTACTTATCGTCCGTCATAGCATGTTGTGTGTACGTGTCTAAGCGATGGTATCATCTGATTATGAGAGAAGCCAAATCAGATGATATTTAGATTACCCTACAACCTCTGACTATGAACTGAGCTGGCTATCTTGTGACGTGAGATCCTCGTAATTGAAATAACGGCTGGCGTGAGACTGCGACATTCAAGTACTGATCGAAAGGACAAATGAAAATGAAGATGATTCAGAGTAATCAATAACTTAAAAAGATCAAATTAAAAGAATGATCAGAAATCAATTAGAGCTGTAATCTAAATTAGAGGTCAATTTAAATTGGAGTCAGATTAATATAAAATTGGAGTCAAATCAAATTAATAATGGAGTCAATTTATAAAGTGCAAATTAATAAGTGTTTTTGTTTCAGCACTCAGAAAAGACAGAACAACGCAGAAACCTTCAGGGGCCATTCTATTGGAATCCGACATCGGACCAAATAGTTTTGGTTTTACCCTTTATTTTCCTTTCTTACAATATGTTCCAATAATAAAAATGCATAACAATATAATAGCCAAAACAGTGCCGATCTGCTGAGGCATGGACTGAAGGTGTCCTGAAGGTGTCCTGTGGTATCTGGCACCAAGACATAAGCAGCAGATCCTTCAAGTCCTTTAAGTTGTGAGGTGGAGCTGCCATGGATTGGACTTGTTAGTCCAGCACATCCCACAAATGCTCAATAAGATTGAGATCTAGGGAATTTGGAGGCCAGGGCAACACCTTAAACTCTTCATCATGTTCCTCAAACCATTCCCGAATAATGTGTGCAGTGTGGCAGGGCACATTAGCCTGCTGAAAGAGGCCACTGCCATCAGGGAATAACATTGCCATGAAAGGGTGTACCTGGTTTGTAACGATGGTAGGTGGCACGCATCAAATTGACGTCCACATGAATGGCAGGATCAAGGGTTTTCAAGCAGAACATTGCCCAGAGCATCACACTCCCTCCACCGGCTTGTCGTCTTCCCACAGTGCATCCTGGTGCCATCACTTCCCCAGGTAAACGACGCACATGTACATGTGATGTCAAAGAAAACGGGACTCATCGGACCAGGTGACCTTGTTCCACTGCTCCAAGGTCCAGTTCTGAAGTTTGCGTGCCCACTGTAGGCGCTTTCGACAGTGGACAGGGGTCATCATGGGCACTCTGACCGGTCTGCGGCTACGCAGGCCCATACGCAGCAAGGTGCGATGTACTGTGTGTTGTGAGACATTAAAATTTTCTGTGACTTGTGCCACAGTAGACCTTCTGTCGGTTCAGACCAGATGCAGGTTTTTTGAGTAACTTGCTCAACAATGTACATAACGCAATGTTAAGATTTATGGTTTGATTTTGAATCAGTAGGAATAATTCAGGGCATATCCCTCTGAGACAAACTCTTCCAAAAGGAGGGCAAGCAAATGCATAATTCAATAAATGACACTCTCAACCCATCACAGACAGAATGGAAGTCATAAACACACCCTGGCAGTGGAGAGTAGCTATAGACATGGGAGGGTCTCTATGATAGTGTAAAATTAATCAACACTTTCATTTGAGTGCATTACTGAAAGTTACATATCACTAGGGCATTTATGTTCAAAGGGTTTCCAGCTGATAGATGAGCTGCGTTTAAGTAATTTAATACAATTTAAAATGTTTACTTAAACAGATTAACTAAAGCACAAATTAATTTTATCCTCGATAAGCTCATGAACTTAATTAGTCATACTGTGTGTCCATGGAGTACATACCATGAAATGCATCATTAACATGCTTATTACAAACAAGGGATAATGTACAATCATCTAGTTATTATTGCAAAATAAAACCTGACAGGGTGATCAGGAGAGGTCTTGTATCATTCTGAAGGGGTTTATTTAGCGATAATGACCAGCTGACTGTAATTTATCCCACTTATTTCATAGCTATTCACCAAATACGTCAATAAATAGACAAGAAATATTTATTTGAGTTTAAATTGTTTTCTTATGTGAGAAGAAAGAGACCGCAGAATTTTTAGGAACATTGAACTCAACCTCTGCTTTATGTGGAGTCCTTTTCAACCTGTCAGTGTTTATTTAGAGATAAACATTCGACTGACTGTAAACTATTCCACTTTTTTACTTTGCTACTTAACAAAAAAATAAAAATAAAAATACTTGAGCACAAAATATTGATTTGAGATTTAATTATTTTATTAGCGTACTTGTAGAGCCCAGCTTAAATTATTTTATAAACATACTTGTTGAGACTGCAGAGAGGCAGGACACAAGCACTGTATGTATGAAACATAGGTTTCCTGGATGAGCGGTCAGGTGTTGCTATGGACAGTGGTCATTATTCCGAAATATTTCACAGCTGAATACCATGATTGATCAATCAGAAGAAAGTATTCCACACAGCCTGTGTAATAACCTGTTTTAAAGGTGGCCTTCTGGTGTGTACAACACAACAAAATAAAGTAAACCAAAGAGAACTAAGTCACAATTTAAGAGGGGTTTGGACTAGGTGTTTTAAACCAACATGCATTATATACAGGAGACTATGACAACTAGTCCTGTACGCGTAAACTAAAACCAGAAATATAAAGAAACATTACTATTATCACTTTTATAAGGTTTCATACCAACAGACAATTTTAAACATTTAAAAATAAGGTAAAATCATAGTCAGTAATTGTACTAATATTTTCTGTGACACAACCATGATATCTCAACCTGTCACACAAATTGTAAAGAACTTGTTTGGGATTTTTAAGTCAAGTCAAGTCAAGTCATTTTTATTTGTATAGCGCCTTTCACAACACATAAGTTCAAAGCAGCTTTACAGAAAATCATGCATTAACAGAAAATGAAACAGTAATATCTATAATGTCTTAAGATTCATACTTGTGTAGTTTGATTAAATACAATTATGAAGTGTGTATAAAAATAAGTAATTAAATAATAATTGTATTTAGAAACCCAGTGAGCAAGCCGATGGTGACTATGACAAGGAACACAAAACTCCATAAGATGTTGGTTAATGGAGAAAAATAACCTTGGGAGAAATCAGGCTCACTGTGGGGGCCAGTTGCTCTCTAACAGCATGAATATGATGCCAATATTAGTTATTTATGTGCAGTGCAAGTCATGGTTTAAAATTAGTAAACTAAGTAAGTGTTAAGGCCAGTGTTTAAACAAAGATTTTGTAAGAACTGTAAGATTAATGACTAAAGTCTTTGAAGTTCATCCTGGATTAACTGCAGAAGTTCACATAGATGCATTGTCCTTTGTTAGTTGGCTGATGAAGGCTTTTGTTGGGAATCTATTGATAGAATATGTATTACATTTTAAGAGTGTAGTCCATCATTAAACCAAGGTGATGCTGGCCAAGATCAGTGAGGTGCTTCGCAGTTCAACCGGCCGGTCATTTTGGTGAGGTCTATCCTAAGTCCAAGGTTCAGGCAATGGCATATGAAGTATCCCATGTCTTATGGTTGGAGTTGGCATCAGTTCATCCGCTGAGGTCCATCGTAATAGACTGAAGTGATATCTGGCTGGCACTGGCTGCATTTAAGAGACACGTAGCAGTGGAGTCCGATACCAAGCAGGAATGAAGCTGGATCTGGCCGGATCTGGTGACCTTGGGATAGGAGTCCCGAGGTTGAGACAAATAGAATAATATTAGCGTAGATGCCATTACATTTTTTGCAAATTTATAGATCATGATCGATGTTTCAGGTTCTGGCAGACCTAACTAAAGCAGCCTAATTGTGTGATGAAGAATAAATTAGGTGTATGCCTGGCTAAATTGATGAGTCTTTAGTCTGGACTTAAACTCAGTGAGTGTGTCTGTGTCCCAAACAGTGTTAGGGAGACTATTCCATAGTTTAGGAGCCAAATAGGAAAAGGATCTACCTCCTTTTGTGGATTTTGATATTCTAGGAACTATTAACAGGCCTGAGTTTTGCGATCGTAATGAATGTGATGGAATATAGCGTGGTAGAAGGTCACTTAAGTACTGTGGTGCTCTACCATTCAAAGCTTTGTATGTAGTTAACAACATTTTTAAATTAATACAAAATTTAACAGGTAGCCAATGTAACGATGATAAAATGGGGCTAATACGATCATATTTCTTGATCCTAGTCAGCAGTCCAGTCTGTTCATTTTTAGATAATTTTCCTCAAGCAGGGCCTGTTAGTAGATTGCAACACCAGGAAGAAATTGGCCTCTGCATTTAATAATCCGCATTTACAATTGTGACTGAAATTTTGTTTGAAATTTGAAGGGTTTAAAAAGAGTTGTTGATTGATTTTATAAAGAGTTGTGAATTGTAAATGAAATTGCAGATTGTCTTGATTTCATGTGAACGTTTTTACATGAGTGGTGCAAGTACTCACATGACCAGAGCAATTTAATTACACTGTGCAGCTTTAAAGATTATATAGGTGTCAAAACTTCATAAAAGGAAGCAAATAAAACCTGTCATGATAAACTTACAACTACCATATTTTGTACATATAATGTTTAAAGAGTCTATTATTGATTTATTAATAAGTTGCTCAGCCTCATATAAATTATGCTCAAAGGACAAGTTAACATGTAAGTGGTCACAACTGTGGGAAAATACAGAGACCCATTTGACTGATTGATTCCCATTATAAAACTGCAGATTTCAAAGTATTATTACAACAAATAAAACAAAGTAAAAATAAATATGCAGTTATTCTTGGTTTGTCATTCCCCTTTCCCCACAATTGATTGATAGTAAAAAAAAAATCAAAAACAAAAACAAAATAATAATAATAATAATAATAATAATAATAATAAAAAATGTAATTATGTTACTTTATTGTTTGCAATTTTCTGTTGGGCCCTGTTGAGCAACTGGGCAAAATGACTGTATCACACTTACTCTGTATTTTCCCACTGGTTACAACTGTGACCATGAATAAATCTAATACTTTCAATAATAATAATAATAATAATCATAATAAAACAATTTAATAAAAAATATAAAAGGTGGTCAGTTTCTTTCATTGGGCTATCCAAGAATTAAAATACATGTGCCCACTCAGCTGGGGAAAATGTGGGATTAAACGGGTTTAAACAAGTTTAATGTGTCGTTTCCACAATGGGGGCAGGAAATGACACAACCCCCAGAGTAAGAGCAGCAGGAGGGAGTGAAATGGCAGCACAAAAACCAGAGTGGGTGGAGGAAATTACAGATATGATCCGGGGGTTGGCTGTGCCCCCACCCACATGCCAACAGACTAATAGCCCGTCTCTGTTGGGGGTGTGGTCAGCTGAGACACTTGGTTAGAAGCTGCCTTGCATTAGAAAAGGTGACAGGAAACAAAATGAGGTCACAGTAGGAGGGACGCTGCAGGCCCCCACACCCATGTCCCGCCTCTGGTAGACACAGGGTCTACAGTTACAGTGGTTCGGCCTGAGGTGATGCCAAAGGGAACACACCTGGAGGACACAGCAGTTCAGCTTTGCACAGTTACTGGTGAGCTAGCATCAGTGAGAGGAAGGGGACTGCTGACATTGATGGCTGGGGGAAGAACATGCAGCACCTTTTGTGGATAGCAGAGGTACAGGACACATGCATTCTGGGTTTGGACTTTTTGAGTGACCACGACTGTCAGCTGGACTTGGTGAGGGCCACGTTGAGTTTTGGTGGTGGTCATGTAGTGAAGATGAGGCCACCACATGTCCAAAAGGAAGAGGAACTGACAGCCGGGGTCCAGACATGCAGAGTGGGGGAAGGTAAACAATAATCTGCTGCAGCACCACACAGTATGCCCCAGCCCAAACTCCAGGTACAACCCGCACAGTCTCCACAACCTAGAGAGCCTAAAAAGGGAAGGGTCCTGAATAGCCTCTGGGAGACTGCTTTGTGGGAGGTCTGGCAAAGTAGTGCTTGGACACACAGCAACAGGAAGAGCTATGGCGGCTGCTGATAGAATTTCAGGACTGCTTTGCATGTGACGAGGGGGAGTTGGGGCAAACCTCCCAGGCACAGCACAACACTGACACAGGGGTTGCTGTGCCTATATGACAGCACCCACGATGCCTCCCTCTGGGGTCACAGGAAGGCACAGAGCAGGCTCTGGTAAAAATGCAGTGTGCTGGTATCACTGAGCCTTCTGAGATCCCCTGGGCATCCCCGGTGATCATGGTTCCTAAAAAGGGTGGTGATTGGCACTTTTGTGTGGATTAGAGGCGGCTCAAAAAGACTCATACCCCCTCCCGCATGTGGATGAATGGCTGGACCTTGTGGCTGGTTCTCGTCATTGGATTTAAGAAGTGATTACTGGCAGGTACCTCTTGCCCCAAAGGCAAGGCCCAAGATGACGTTCTGCACAGGGAAAGGGCTGTGGCAGTTTAAGGTCCTTTGCTTCAGCCTTTGCAACGCACCCGCCACATTCAAACATCTTATGGAAAGGGTGCTGGAGGGGGTTCCACGTCATCAGTGCCTTGTCTTTCTGGACAATATTCTGGTCCATGGGAGCTCATTTGACTCAGCTGTCACTGCCCTGTGTGAGGTGCTGGGGAAAATCAGGGCTGCTGGACTGAAGTTGCACCCTGATATATGCAGGCTTCTGAGCAAGGAACTGACCTTTCTAGGACATCAGATGGCAGTGAAGGGATCGGCACTGCAGAGGTCAAGGTGCATGTCACACGTGAATGGCCCATTCCAACTGACCAGAGAGAACTCAAAAGCTATTTGGGACTGGCCTTATATTACAGGAAGGTTGTGCGGGGGTTTTCCTGCATTGCAGCCCCTTGTACAGGCTCTTGCAGAAAGATAAACACATTGTCTGGTCAGAGGACTGTCAGGAAGCCTTTAAACACTGCAGCAGTCCCTAACAAGAACACCTGTGCTGGCACCCCCTGACCCCAGCCTACCATTCGTGCTGGACACTGATGCAAATGGAGAAGGAGTAGGCACAGTCTTGTGACAGGTGGGGCTGAGGGGAGAAAGTAGTTGCCTATTTTAGCTAGGTGCTAAACAAATCTGAACAGAGGTATTGCATGACACGCCAGGAGCTGTTGGGTGCCATCTCTGCCATCAGACATTTCAAATATTACCTGTGTGACTGACACTTCACCATTCCCTCAGATCATGCCTCCTTGCAGTGGCTAATGTTTTTCAAGGAGCCCGAAGGCCAAGTGGCCCATTGGTTGGAGGAACTGCAAGTTATGGGTTCACGGTGACCCACCGTGCAGGAGAGTACCACAGAAACACGGACGGGCTGTCCCGACAGCCATGCAGCAAACAGGAATGTAGGTACTGCGAGCGCAGATAGATCAAAGACTGTGAGCTATGCCACAGGGCGGCCATGCATGTGTGCCGAGAGCTGCAGGAGGTGAATGCTGCTGAGTGGGCAGAAAAGTAGGGGCGAGTCCCAGACCTGCAGCCTGTGATACTGTGGGTGGGTGCGCAGCAGAAGTGGCGGCCCTCTCTCCATTCACTAAGGGACTGTGGGCCAAGTTCAACAGTCTGCGGCTCCTAGAGGGGGTTCTCCAATGAGCTTGGGTGGTACCTGCAACAGGGGAGAGGAGGTGGCAGGTCGTGGTACATGGGGTCATGCAGGAGGCAGTATTAAAGGCCATGCATGGATCTGCAGGGTTCAGTCACTTTGGGGTGACAAAGAAGCTTCGCCATCTGCGTCAGGCCATCTACTGGGGATGGCTGCGGTGGGACGTGGAGGATTTTTTGTAATCGCTGCAACCTTTGCACAGCATTCAAAAGGACCGCAGGGCCAGTCCCAGGCCCAGCTGCAGCAGTTTCCGGTGGGGGAGTCGATGCATAGGGTGGGAGTGGATATTTTGGGTTCATTTCCCTGCACAGCACATCTTGACCACTACGGATTACTTTACAAAATGGCAAGAGGCATCCGCATTGCCTGACCAGGAAGCTGAAACTTTTGTTGATGCCCTGGTCGAGGGGATGTTTAGCCGGCTTGGGGTTCCCCAGAGTGTCCATAGCGATCAAGGGAAAAACTTTGAGTCATGGGTATTTTCCACCACGTGCGAGTGGCTGGGAATTGCAAAGACCCGAATCACTTCCCTCCACCCTCAAAGTGACGGACTTGTGGAGAGAATCAATTGGACCTTAGCGGAGCAGTTGTCCATCTTAACATCCATGCACCAGCACGAATGGGACACTTACTTACTACTGGTCCTGATGGCATGCCACTCTGCAGTCCAGGACTCAACCTCCTGCACACCTGCCCTGCTCATGTTGGGCAGAGAGATCAGGACCCCCGCAGAGCTGGCCTTTGGACAGCCACCAGATGCTCCACCTGCCCGGCAGAACCTGAGTATGCAAGAAAGCTCCGAGACCGCTTAGAGTCAGTGCATAAATATGTCAGAAGTCAACTGTGAAGTGCAGGGGTGCGACAAAAAAGGCCTATGACCTCCATGCCCGGTAGTATAGTGTGTTCAAAAAGGGTTTATTGTCATTGTTATGTTTTTGTTGTTAGAGAACGTTGGTTTTGCATTTTTCTTTCAGAGCTGTTCAGTGTGAGGTGTGTGTGTGTGTGTGTGGGGAGGCCCTGCCCATAGGGTCTACTGGGTTCATGCTGTTTCAAGTGAAGTTCTCCATTTACCGTGTATAGTCTGGAGAGGATATAATCTTTTCTGCACTCTGCATACACAAACCATAAATTGTACAGTAGGGTGATAAAATCACTTTTGATACATTCTTAAATAACCTACTGAAGAACAATTAAATGTGCAAACTTTCATTTCAACATACTCTCATGTATGTTTTTGCAAGATACTTTGACCTTTAATTGAGTAAAAATGACAGTACCCATGCTTTCACTTTAGTGCAATATCTGTGCATTGAATGATCCATAGCACATTGCCTGATAAAGTAATTATGTGGCAAAAGTAGAACGCTTCATTCAGCCCTTTTGGAGAAGAAGCAGGATGCTGTATTTCGCTACGGGTTGTCCAGAGACCAAGAAATAGCCAACGTGGAAAATCACTGACTTTTTTTATTGCTCCACTCTCAAGTTATTCATGAATGGGCTACTGTTCGCGAGGTGAATAAACCTTTGCTTGATTACTCTCCTCTGACAACGCACAAAACTCACTTATAAAGATTGCGCATTTTGTATTCACGCCTACCAGGAATAATAATAAAAAAATATATATACATATTTTTTAGATGAGCTCTTCAGATGGCGTTCAGTCTTTTAGCTATTAGAGCCGCAAACAACTATGCTTTTATGCTCTTGCTATCGCGGCAGGGTGATTAATTGATAGCGGAAAGCATCGCTTATGTTATTCTATTCTGAGAAGCTGAAACGCAGTCGCTTTATCGCGTTACCGCTTCAAATAACACAGCTGGACTTTTTATTAATGAAATTAGTTTATCGGTAAACCCTTTTCCCTGAACTAAACTGAGGCTGTAAACAAAACCCGTGATATTGAGTGATATTATAGTAGTTAGCATCTCTATCTACAGGTCTGTAGTCATGACGCTACATTGCTAACTGGGAAATAACTGCCAACCAACATGCCGTTTTACTTTCTTGAACTGATAAACTGAGTTCACTTGTATGTCTGCTGAAAGATAAATGTGTCTGACTACTTAAACTGTCACACATTGTTTTGGCGTGGATATTAGCCTGGTTAGCTTTGTGCGGGCGCTTGTGTTGCTCCACACATACAACTGCGTTTTCTATAGAAACTGTCATATTTCAGTATAATAGTGGATTTTAACTCATTTGTGAACGTATATGCTTGAGTACTTTAAAACTGAAGCGGACTGACAGGTCTTTGCCCAGCCCGGTCTTTAATTTGTAACTTTCAGGCGTGAATCTCATGTATGAATGTGAGATAAATGCGAGTGAAATGCAGTGGTGAGGAAGAGATCAATGCCGTGTGTGCTGGAGGATGATGCGGATGAGTTGGATGATCACTGTCATTAACAGAAGAATAATGAAGATACTGATCGCCCTCGCTCTCATTGCTTACATCGCCTGTGAGTATATCAGCCTGTATGCCACTGACACACTTTGAGAAGATGAAAGCTATCTGTCTGTCACACCTTCTCTCTTACTATGGTGGTATCATGGCACGTGATGATGATGCCATACTATTGAATGGTTACCATGTTCATGTATCATGGTATTATCATGTATGTGCCCAAAAACTATTATTTTACCAGGGTGAAATGTCTAAATGAACATTGTTTTATCATGCAGTGTTCACACAGTCATAAGGACATTTGTGATTTCCAGGCCTGGTTAGGTCACATAATTTCTATTGTGAATATGTTTTTCTAGATATTTCGTCAGCTTGAAATAGCATTTTGTGACTTGTGAGTGCAATCTTTTAAAATTATAAAAAATAACAAATTAATTCTTATCCAGTAATCACAAACGCTTAGAAAACTAGTGAAAATGTCATGGAAATGTCATGGAATTTCATTTGTCAAAAGTTGTTGGAACCATGGCACTTAAGTGTTTCCCACAGGATTTTTTGAGACTGTGGTGGGTGGACCTCGGACCCTCTACATTTACATTTGAAAGTTAAATGCATCAATCTGGTGCACTTTGAGAGCAAAAATTAAGAGGCTATATATATGCAGAACTTTGTGCTCTTGTAAACTATTTTGTGTTCTAGCAGCAATTTAATCATAAACACCATTCATATTAATAAGTATGAATAGTGATGACATGGCACAAACACATGGTATAAACAAGACAGAGTTTAACACAGTTCACAAATGGTCAAAACACAAAATCGACTAGAGCCAGGGCTTGACGTTATGCATTGTCATGTGCTTGTCCTCCAGACAAGTAAATTGGTCATTCACTTGTTCGAGTAAAAAAGTAACTTGTCTGGAGAGAAAAAAGGACATTTAAGTTACATGCTCAAGTAACTTGTCAAAGTTTATGTTGTATATTTTTCTAAGATTTTGACCGATGCCCATCCTATTAGTGTACCTATACAATCAACTCAATTCTCTGCGACAGAAATGTAAACATGGGAGGCTATTGTCATATGATAATTATTTTATGTTACATATGGTGGTCAAATAAAGAAAAGCCTCCATCGCCATCATTAACAGCAGGGGTGCTCACACTTCTATGGAATGAGATCTACTTTTTCATCATGTTATTGCAGCAAGATCTACCATGTACAATAAAGGCTATACATTATCACAATACCAAAGTCTCAGGGGTCTGTAGAGAAATTTGACGATTCTCAATACCAGCTTCAAAACCTCAACAAATAATAACACTAACTAATATGTTAATTATGGAAGAATGGTTTCAAGTTCTTAATTATTCAAGACTAGTAAATAGTCAGTAATGAAATAACAATAAAAAACAGCAATGAAAATAAATAGATTAAAAATAATAGAACAAAAAATACAAATTAAGAAAATTCTGTGCTTTTTTTAACAGCTTTAAAAGATTTTAAAAGCAGTATCAAGTATTCAAGTAAATATTCAGAATGAAATGCAACATAAAACTACTACTGGTCTTTACTGTATGATTATAATGCATTAATACTTTTTAAAGCTACTAAAGTTACCCAGTCAAGAGCAGTGTGTTTTCTCATTTTCTTGTTCTGGTTGTTTATTATAATGACACACTAGACAGCAGCTGGTCTATTAGCTTACATTTATACTTACAAGTCCGTCATTTTAATACAAATCCGCTTTTTTCTCCACTGTTTACGTTCACTTTAGACATCACTACTAGATCACTTGCGAATTATAAAATTACATGCTCTGGATTACTTTCAACAGCAGAATAAGTATATGAACTTTCTAATAAGAGACACAGGCCTAGACTATCACAAATATAGCTGGTAATTTTTTTTGTTATCGACATATTAATCAGTCTGCTTGTCCGGTCGGGCAAGTAAAAATCTCTTTCACTTGCCCCTTCAAAAATCCACTTGTCGCAGATAAGCGTTAATGTCAGGTGCAGAAGCAACCGAAGTAGCAGCGCAAAACACAACGTTAGAGATCTTTTATGTTATTATGAGAAGTGTAAAAATATTTTCGTTTCATTATGAAACTGTGGCGGTCCTCACAGTCTGGGTAATTAATGGGAAACACTGCACTTTTTAGTTAGTCTTTCTCTTTTCTCAATTTGACACATTGTGGCTGTTGGTAAATGTGCTGGCCAGGGTGACTTTATCATTTTAGCAGCTGTTGCACTTTTGGCAGCAACAAAATTACATGTTACTGGAATTACTGGCTGCAGGACTGTTTAACAGGCTTTGCAGATCAGATCAGTGTACAGATACAGTATGCCTGCAGCTGATTTGATGTACTTAAAATGTGATCCATTTAGAGATGATTCTCTAATCATTGAGGACTTGAAACTAATTTAGTTCATCCCTTTAATTAGCCTATATGTTTTAACTAATCCGTCAGATGTCCTATATAAAACAAAAGTGTTTCATTTATGGATGTGTATGTATGTGTACTTTTGTGTTTGTTTGTTTGCCTCTTTGTGGGACTCTGAGAGTAAGAGAGTGTCGTTGTCGTTAACCTGATTTTTGGAACTGTGATGTGAAATGGCTTTATAGTCAACTTTATATTATGTGACAGCTTTAGGGCAAGTGTAGATGAGCTTCCTTCTCTTTCATATTTCCAATAATAATCCAATAATAAATTTTTTTTTTTCCATTTAATTCTGTTACCTTTGGCTAGCAGCAGCAACAATTAGACAATGAGGAACAGACTAACGTGACAATCATTAGCTTTAGAGCAGCAACATAATACACAAAAAATACACACCTTACATTTCAGTTTTCACAGATGTTTCTTCACAAGCTAAATTAGGTCAAATTAGAAAAAAGCAATGTGTAGAGATATTTTTCCTGAATAAATGGTGTACGATTATGTTGTTCAATGATCGTTTGTGTATTTGAAGACTTGCAAAAGGAATATTTAATTATCAAACAGGAATAATATATTTAAATTAGGGCTGTTGATTTAACACGTTAAATACATAAAATGTCATGATTAATCTTGGGCACCACCAGCATTTGTTCGCTTAGTAGTTGCTTGTCCATCAGTCTGCAGTCATATCAGTTGCATTAGAGACTATCATTATTATTCAGTTTTGCTTTGCCCATTATACCCTTCTGCTGAAAAGACCAGTGAAAATAGAACAATTTTCCAATTATGCTGTTCACATTGAGAGTTGCATAGCGGGCTGTTGGTCACACTGATGGCTAATAGATGGAGCAGATTATTTAGAGATTATCCACTCAGTTTTCCTCTCTGTTGGTGAGACTTTTCTTGATTTTTAAATTAAGCAGTTCTTTGAAAACAAACGAAAAACTGCCCATGCTGAAATAATACAAATACAGTTGGACAATACACAATGTTGACAATGTTAAGAATCATTTATGCTGGGTTGAACTTCTTGATTCATTAATATAGGCCATATGCATGTCTCGGAACATCATCTTATTCTGCAAAGATCCTCTTTTTTAAACATGCTTGCAGTAACATCTCTTTATTTATACAAAATATTATTATTAGTGGAAAAAGCAACAAAAAAGTAGGTTTAGATGGATTACTCCAAGAGATAGTTTGGCATGCTAATGCAAGGGACAACTAAATAAAATAAATTCCATTGATATTATTCTTTCGCTATTATTGCTCGCCTAAGGATGCCAACCCCTGTATCGGTCTGAAAAGTCTGAACAGTTTTATGTTTTATTTTTATATAATTTGCATATAAATCTACACTTCTGGTATCAGATCACTGTAGGACAGAAAGGAGTTACCAGCATTTGGCTTTATGGGGTCGGTACTCAGCAGCCCTGTGAAGTGTTGGTTTATGTGCCTAAAGCCCCAGAGTTGGAAATTAAAGAGAGAGATTACTGAGGATCAGTGAAAATCAGTCCACTAATGGTCAGTGATCTGACTGTCTCAGTCAAACACAGCAGGGCAGACAGCATGGTTCAAACATTGCTTTGTGTACCACAGGGCATAAAGTCACCCAAAAGCCACAAAATTGTATGTCTCTAATACTAGAAAGGCTTAAGTTTGTCCACTTGACATAGTAATAGTTTTTTGTCCCCCCTTTACTTATAGCATGTGCCTAACTCTAGTGAGACATTAATGATAATACATAGCTATTTTTGGTAAAACTTGCACATTTTTCTTTTTTGGCTAATTTCCATTTTGCATTCTCCACTAATGCAATCCATTCATCTCCTCCATGCTAATTAAACATGGCTAGTCTTTATTTGCATATTCTCTATATTAAGCCCTGTCATGTTATTTCAAATCGACAGCCCAGAGTTTTCATGGCCCATCTGAGCTGCCAGTGGTCATATTCAAATTGATACACAGTGAACCTATAACCTAGTTTTCTGCCTATTAAAGGACACAGGTGAGATACTTTAACCTAGATATAAAACACGAGAGGCAATTCACTTCGGAGACAGTTCGTGTTAAGATTTTATGATAAAAAAAGTGTTCCCTTTGGTAGGGATTGGTCTGCCATTTTGAGGATTTGTAGGGATTTTTCTTTTTGTCTAAGTTCGGTTTGTTTGGGTGGCTTTTTGTTCTTTGTCAGTTATCTATCTTTGTTAGTCTTACACTGTCTTCCTGCCTCTTACTTGCTAATGCCAGCCCTGTCCTTCCCCTGGCCACGCTCGACGTCTCTGGGAGATTCGCTGCCTTTCTGGGATAATCATCTTAGAAAAAGTCAGACACTATTCCAATTTCAATCTACAGTAATTATCCGCTTATACTGGCCACTATAAAAAGTCAATTTGGGGAAGTTGCCGTAGAGTTTAAATTCCAAAGTCACCTTTTCTGTTTTGTAGGGAAGTTGCAGAGCTCAATTGAACCGAGTGTGCAAATGTAGTGTTTAACTGTTAAATAGCCTAATATGAAGTGTAGGGCAATATTGTGTATATATGATGTGTAGCTTTATATGATACAATCAAATGTCTATATTGTGATACTTTTTCTCACGATATTTTCAGTGATGCTTTGGATCCTTTTATCAATATTTTATTTATTTATTTGTATATTCATATGATGTCCTGCAGTTACAAAATTAAGCAGGTCATCAAAATAAGCACAAACTCGGATACCTGGATTTTTCACTGTGGTCACGGGGATCAGAGACCCCCCACTGTATTTTTGGCATCAGTAGGTTGAAAATTCTTCAGCTGAAATCAGTCTGTGCTTACCGAATTTCTGTATAATTCAGCCTGCCATGGGCAACGCTGAATTATACTGTACTTCCCTTCTCCATCCATCACCATATCTTGCAGTTACAAATGAGTCCACTGGGGGCAGTGTTAATATGTGTCATTTGAGTTGTTGGATGAGAGAAGGAATTATGATGATGTATTTGGCCAAGTGTGAAGTTAAGTGTGGCAATACTTGTAATAGTTTGAATCTTATTGAATTATACTGTATTGGTAATCAGTTCTTGCTGAAGCCATGCATTTTTCCTGGTGGAAAAAAAATGTGAAGCAGTACGAGAAACTCTGAAGCTTATCAGACCATTGTGTGTGGATTTGCGTTACATCGCTGAACACTGACAGAGCGCATTTTATAAAAAGCCAACTTTCACCACTTGTTTTTCTGAATAATAACATGTGGAGTGATAAAGAAGTTGTAGCCTTTATGTAGACTCTAAGTTTTTAAATGTGCATTACCCCAATGCAGTCAGAATTGGTTTCTATGTAAGTTCGGTATAAGTTCAAATGTTTTTGCTGAAAAAAATACCCATATTGTTGTTGTTTTTTTCTCCCCAAAAAAAAAAAAAACAGTTTATTGAAGTCAGCTAACTGTTTTTGGTCATACTTGTTATTTTTAACTTACATTTTAATCAATTACTTGTTTGTCTGTGTGTAAGAATACTCGACTACAAAATTCCCTTCCCTAGTTGTTGAACCTATGGGCATGTGTAAACTCCAGTTTCTGGGTGAAATGTCCACAGAGTGGCGCCTAAAGTGAGTTGCTTGTAGTTGTAAATAATGTAACAGGAATGCATGTTTTGTTAACCATATGCCCCATCCCCAAACTTGACACTCAGTGGAGTAAAACATTTATTTTAGAGGGAAAATGCAACATCCGAATAACACTCATTGATTATGTGAATGCAATTACTTCCTGGTTTCTACGGTAACAGAACTCATGTCTCTAAGGCTGCTATCAGAAGCCCCACAGAAAAAGGTAAACATGCTTGAAGTGATGCACAAATGTCTTATGGGAGATGCCGCTTGTCAGTAATTGGCAGAATGGGGTTGACGTCAGGGTACTGGAACATTCGGAAGCAACGTGTCGACTTCATGTGTGATGATGTTGTCTATGAGGAGCAAGAGAGATTGAAACTGAACCTGCAGACTCAATCGTTCTCTCTTACAGACATACTGGAACTCTCTCACACATTTGTAGCAGTTTCAGTTGCAATCCAATTATGAAATCATTATGCAATTTGCAGTATCTTGAATCATAACATACAGTTACAGTATGTAATTCAATTCTCAGAATCTTGCGCGAGTGCCATGTTTAAGTGATTTGTCAATCTGTCATAATTCAAAACGCTGTCCATCATTTTGACATAAAAAAAGCAAGAAACTCAGCTTAAAACATCTTTACTTGGTATTAGTGGTCGACCAATATATCGCCGAGGCCAATAAACCGGCCGATATTCTGACTTTTTTAATTATCGGCAATAATAGACCGGTGTGCAACACAGTGTCATTTAAACGGTCCATATATCAGAGCCGCGGCAGACGTGTTTGAGCTCATAGTGCTCGTCTGTTTCATTCTCCCTCTCTCTCCTCAGCAGTTCCCTTTAACTTTTAACTGTCTTGTCTAATGATTAAAAAGGTAAATATCAATCAAACTCATATTAATCTTCCTCTGAAGCATGTATTCTATCAGCCAGAATCAAAACTTCAGGATCAAAAGTTCCTCTGATTCACAAATCATGATGACAGTCCAAGTAGGCGATCCAGGCCATTTAAACTGTCAGGAGATTGCTGCTCGCGCTGGATACGCACGAGTGCGTGAGTGCAACCAAAGTCTTTCTAGCAAGTCAGTCCACTGTCAGCCATCTTTGGAACACTCTCGGGAGGCTATTTTGAGTGCAGCTCCTATCTACTTGGAGAAAAACCAAAATCTCCTAAACGGTTGATAAAGATTCTGATCAAAGAACATATTTCAACAGTAAAATCTGACAACACTGGTATCATAAATGGTGTTTCTTTACCTCAGATTATGCTAAAAAACAAAATTTTCCCAGCTTTTATTGCTAATGTGCATGCGCGTTCATGTTGATTGACAGGTGATGTCTGTATCTAAAAGGTGATTGGCTCTTTTACCTGTAAGGCGGGACTTCCTATCTACATCCGTTGACCGTTGGCTGCAATTGGGCATTCTAATTTTTCCCATTCATTTTAATAGAAGTGGCCCGTTTCTGCTAAATATTCTCTGGTGCAACTTCAAGGTAAAAGCACTTCACGTGTGCGATAAGTAAATGTCTTATTCACTATGCACTGTATGTACAATTGATTACGATTTGATTTTGTATTTTTTGAGTAAATGAGATTAACGTGGACATGCCATCCATGGTTGCTGGACTACTGTGTGTACTGTTATTTCTTTCTTCCTGATATATTAACACTTTCTTCATGTGCAAATAAATTACTAAAATTTGATGACTAAACAGAAATCAGAAGAAACTGCTATCTACCATTTAAAATACAATTATTATTATTGTATTGTTTTTACAAAGTTAAAGTGTAGGGTGAAATTGAGTTAATAATGTGTTAAATAAGAGTTTATTATAAAAAATTTTTTGGCAGAGTTTATTTACTATATTAAATTGTGTTATATATCGCCATAGATTTGGCCTATTGGCCACCCTACTCTATGGATATCGGCATCGGCCATTAAAAAACCCATGTCGGTCGACCACTACTTGGTATATCTGCATACGCAGCAACATTCTCTATAGGTCTCTGCGTGCATGTTTGAGAGAGATTGCAGAGCACTTGCAGACATGTGAGTGTGAGAAAACTGCGCTCTTAATGCAAAAATCCCCCTAACATGCCACTTTTAAAAGTACTTTGCAAATGAGGATAGATGCTACAGTATACGTTCATGAGTTCGGGTGTTAGATCAACTGTCACTCGCACCTGTTTGGCCAAATCATTTTTCACATTTACACTCACAAATGCCCTGAAAAACCTGTGTTAGACTACATATACAAGAGTCACAGGTCGTCAAATTACTACATATGAAGGGGTGTGCTTGAGGCAGAATACTGAATTTGTGCTAGCACATTGTTTAGTCTGAATGAAACATAAGGATATTTTTATCTTTGTCTGTTATTTAAAGCATCAGATTTGCCCTTTAGGGCTGCATATGGTTCCCTCTGGTCCTCTCCTTGATCATCCCACTTTATGAATATTCATTAAATTTCCTGTTTGGCAGGAATAATGCTAATAATGTGTGTGATTTCCTCTGGTGTTCTCATGTGTCTTTTTTGTTTGTCTGTCTGCATAGGCTGCAAGAATTGTTTGATTAGTATATTTCTCATTAGAGCAAGATCAGTTTGGGCATTATCGGTCTAATTTTCATCGATTTTCGATGTTTATTGTGATATTACATAAAACATGAATTGCATTCTTGACACATTTTGGAATGCAACGTTATGTGAAATTGAGCTTGCCTATGGCTAGAGGCATCTATGTTCACATCTTGTATAGAGTACAGTGTTTCCCCTAGGATTTTTTTCAGCAGCGGTGCTGTTGTGCATGTGTCCACAAGCCCACAACCTCAGACCCGTATTAATGTGTGTTGGTCGAAGAATAGATTATTCAAACTCAATTTCAGCCTGGCCACATCAGGGTTTATTTGTGCCCTCAAAGGGCCCGTTGAAAATGTGGCACCAGCACCTTCTTTGGTAGCACCCATGCAAATTTGATTGTTACGTGCACTGAAATGCACATTTGAGAGCACAGCATTGATTTTGAGGCTGGGATGCAGATAGAAATTATGATATTAACAACAGTAACATCTGTGGAAAAAATTAACATGAAAATGAATTTTTATATGGCTAAATTGAAATATACTGGCAATGTGACTAAGTTGGGTCTTTACAGATTCCTTTCATCAGGCTCCTACTAATTAAACTACAGCCTTGTCTTGGAGTTTCTGAAGTCAAACAAAACAACTTACATTTTCAGAGAGCATTACAAGAGTACAGATTTTACACGGATGGAAAACTGATAGCTTGGTTCTTAATTATCAAAATGCACCATAGTTCTTCCATAGTTTTAGCAATGATATTTGTAATAGTTCATGGTAACCATGTAAAACCATGCATGGATCCTCACTACCATGGTTAGTAACTATGGTTTCTATATAAAGAACTATGGCATTTTTGTAATGAAAAAACAGCAGTCTAAATACATTTAGAACATTTTTCAGCCACATCTACCATAGGTAATATAGTACAGTTAGTGTTACTACAATAAATCCATGGTACATTTTTGGTAGTATTGCGATCTATGAATTGAAAAGCCTGCTAATTTATTTTTTCTTTGTCAGTGCCATTTAGAATGTGGGGGCTGTTTGTTTTAAAATAATTTCATCACTGAGACATAAGAGTTTTGCAACAGACAATTCTATACTGCATTCAAACGGGTTTTGCAATCCCCGTGGCACATCTCACTGGTTTACATCACAAGTGCATTTAAAATAATCCGTGCGGTTGAGACCTGTCCACGAATTACCGCACCTGCTCTGCCCTCGTGCTGCTATGATTAAGCCGTGTTGATAATTGACCCTTGTTGTGCTGTTTCTTTCTGCATTTGAAGTGAGCAAAATGTGCTCCAAAACATACAGATGACAGGGAAAGGCTCATTTATTTTCATGAGGAAAGAGTTAACTGATTGTTCAGTGAAATGTTGCGATCCCCTGCCAGCCTTCATTACAGAAATGAGCTTGCAGGCCACTTGAAATGAAGCGGGTTTGACACGTGCTGGTATGTGGTGATGTCACTGTGAATAAGTGCGTGTATTGGTGTGTGTATGTAGTGGGGTCTCTTTCGCAGTGTACAAAGCTCACAGCTGACTGGGGCTGCCAAAGAATTATGTTGCGTCAAGAATATTAAATGAACCATGTGAAATCCCAAAAGCTGCTGCAAAATGCATATGGGGAAACACTGAAGTATGTTTCAGGCTTAAGTAAACTGGAGATGTACTAGTAAGAGATTTCATCCTGAAATCAAGATGTAGAAATTCAGGAGAATAAATTTGGGTCATGGAAATTGCTACTTTGATGAATGACTGCGGCAGTTCTTGTGGATCCTGAAAAAGGCCCAGGACTCACCACAGATGCTCAACAACAGAGTGACCTTGGCAAACCAGACTACTGTTGCCCACCTGCCCCAGCCAGAACACAACTACCCTCCCTTTTCACACGCCTACTGATGGGCTGTGCTAAAAATAATATTGCCACTGTGAGAACTTGGCCAGATGTATTTGGACATGGTCCAACAAATTTATTTCCTGTTCATTCGAGTCTGTCTGTTGGCCAATTTGTTTTGTGTTATTTAATTTTGTAAAAGTGGCCATTCCTCTCTTCTCTGATTTGATTTATTTCTCTGTGCTTTTGGTTTAATAAATGTATTTAGATAACTGAAATTTTCTCGTAAAACATTTTTCAAAGTTAAAAACTACTTTTAACTTGACACGTTGTCCTAAAAAAACGTTTAAGGTTCTGAAAACCAGTTAGACATGACACAAGCTAAGTGAGACACTCAGTGTCCCTCTGACACATATATGTACATAGACCAGGAATTAAAAATAGCGCAGATGGAATGTGTCCTGTGAGACTTATGAACTCAGTTGAGAATGGATTGATGTTTGCGACTAGGCTAATAATAGGCTAATGTTCAATGAAATAAAAATACAACAAGCAATATACACCCACTGAGAACTTTATTAGAAACACTACTAATACTGGGTAGGGCCACCCTTTGCTCTCAAAAAAGCCTCAGTTATTTGTGGAATGGATGTTGGAAACATCAAAGATGTTGGAAACATTCCTTTGAGATTCTGGTCCACGTTGACATGATTGCATCACGCAATTTCTGCAGATTTGTCAGCTGCGCGTTCTTGTTGCGAATCTCCCATTCTACCACATCCCAAAGGTGTTCAATTGGATTCAGATCTATTGTCTGGGAAGGCCACTGAAGAACAGTGAACTCATTTTCATGTTCATGAAACCAGTTTTAGCAGACTTATTCTTTGTGACATGGTGCATTATCATGTGGGAAGTAGTCATTAGAAGATGGGTAAATTGTGGCCTTGAAGGGATGCACATGGCCAGCAACAATACTCAAATACAGTAGGTTATGGCATTCAAGTGATGATTGATTGGTATTAATGGGCCCAATGTGTGCCAAGAAAACATTCACATCATTGCACCACCGCCACCAGCCTGGACTGTTGACACAATGCAGGTTGGGTCCATGGATTCATGCTGTTGGCACCAAATTCTGACCCTACCATCTGTGTGTCTCAGCAGAAATCGAGATTCATCAGACCAGGCTACGTTTTTCCAGTCTTCAACTGTCCAGTTTTGGTGAGCCTGTGTCCACTGCAGCCTCATATTTCTGTTCTTGGCTGACAGAAGTGGAACCCGACATGGTCTTATGCTGTTGTAGCCCATCCGCATCAAGGTTCGATGTGTTGTGCATTCTGATAGGCTATTCTGCTCCCTAAAATTGTACAGAGTGGTTATATGAGTTACCATAGCCTTTCTGTCAGCTCAAACCAGTCTGGACATTCTCTGTTGACCTCTTTCATCAACAAGGTCTTTCCGTCCGCAGAACTGCCGCTCACCGGATATTTTTTGATTTGGCAACATTGTGAGTAAACTCTAGAGACTGTTGTGCATGGAAATCCCAGGAAATCAGCAGTTACAGAAATACTCAAACCAGCCCGTCTGGTACCAACAATCATGCCACGGTTGAAATCATTGAGATTCCCCATTCTGATGGTTGATGTGAAGCATTAACTGAAACTCCTGACTTGTATCTGTATGATTTTATGCATTGCACTGCTGCCAAATGATTGGCTGTTTAGATAATTGCATGAATAAGTAGGTTTACAGGTTTTCCTAATAAACTGCTCAGTGAGTGTATTGTCTGCTAAAGCCAGTTTTTGTATTGTATAATCATGCTTTTCTTGTCTTCCACAATAATGTGAAGTATTTTGATTATTTGAAAATTTGATTATATGTTGGTACATTTTATAATTATTGAAATAATTATATATTCAATTATTTTTATATGGGGGCCTTTCTCAGCAAATATTGCTATGTGATTAATAACAATAAAGTTGATTAATTAATTGGCACATCATGTAATTAATTTGATTAAAATATTTTATCAATTGATAACTCTAGTTAATGAAAAGAACACTGGTCACAGCCTAACACAATCCACTTCCTCATTGATCGTCATGGTGGCAAAATGTTTATTCCATCAGGCATCTAGTTCTACCCCTCTCAAATAGATTGTGTGACATATATTGCTGCTCCTCTCCTGTTTGCATTGGCAAAGCATTGGGTAGCATGCGCCAATCTGGCCATTTACGACAGGACAGCCTGTCGTAAATCATGCAGCACCCAAGCATTTGTGTTGACAGCTGCAAGGCCATGGGGAAAGAACTTCCCAGATTGGGAACAGAGGGATTTGCATAATTACTTCAGACTCTCTCTTCTGGAGACCAAGTTAGCTGTTTACACTCACATCTTGCATTGAATTCTTCTTTTACCTGTGTCTTTTTGTATCAACTGTGCCAAGGTTTACCAAGCCACTTAAAACAAAGAGCTACATAAGTTATGTTGGCGGTTTTTGCCTTGAGCGAGTGTAGATGTGAGAGATGGATGTGAGGCAGTGGAGAGTGGGACACGTGCATCTTTTATATTATTTATGGTGATTTTCACCTGATCAATCCCTGGTATTTGTCTTTTGAGATATGCAGCCTTGTTGGTGTTATAGAGGGAAATAATGAATTTATCAGAGAAAGGGCCTGTGTTTTCTCTGTATTATTAATGTTCATGATACTGATTTATTTATGAAGGTTAGGCCTCACATACCCAAGGCAGATTCCTATTCATTACATACAGTTGTGCTCAAAAGTTTGCATACCCTAGCAGAAATTTTGGCATTGATTTTGAAAATATGACTGATCATGCAAAAAAAACTGTCTTTTATTTAAGAATAGTGATCATATGAAGCCATTTATTATCACATAGTTGTTTGGCTCCTTTTTAAATCATAATGATAACACAAATCACCCAAATGGCCCTGATCAAAAGTTTACATACCCTTGAATGTTTGGCCTTGTTACCGATACACAAGGTGACACACACAGGTTTAAATGGCAATTAAAGGTTAATTTCCCACACCTGTGGCTTTTTAAATTACAATTAGTGTCTGTGTATAAATAGTCAATGAGTTTGTTAGCTCTCATGTGGATGCACTGAGCAGGTTAGATACTGAGCCATGGGGAGCAGAAAAGAACTGTCAAAAGACCTGCATAACAAGGTAATGGAACTTTATGAAGATGGAAAAGGATATAAAAAGATATCCAAACCTTGAAAATGTCAGTCAGTACTGTTCAATCACTTTTTAAGAAGTGGAAAATTTGGGGATCTCTTGATACCAAGCCAAGGTCAGCTAGACCAAGAAATATTTCAGCCAAAACTGGCAGAAGAATTGTTCAGCATACAAAGAAAATCCCACAGGTAACCTCAGGAGAAATACAGGCTGCTCTGGAAAAAGACGGTGTAGTTGTTTCAAGGAGCACAGTACTTGTTGACCCCTCTCCAAACATAGCGCTTATGGTTGTGACCATAAAGCTCTATTTTGGTCTCGTCACTCCAAATTACAGTGTGCCAGAAGCTGTGAAGCGTGTCAAGGTGTTGTCGGGCATATTGTAAATGGGCATTTTTGTGGCATTGGCTTCTTTCTGGCAACTTGACCATGCAGCTCATTTTTGTTCAAGTATCGTCATATTGTGCTCCTTGAAACAACCACGCTGTCTTTTTCCAGAGCAGCCTGTATTTCTCCTGAGGTTACCTGTGGGATTTTCTTTGTATGCTAAACAATTCTTCTGCCAGTTTTGGCTGAAATATTTCTTGGTCTAGCTGACCTTGGCTTGGTATCAAGAGATCCCCAAATTTTCCACTTCTTAAAAAGTGATTGAACAGTACTGACTGACATTTTCAAGGTTTGGATATCTTTTGATATCCTTTTCCATCTTCATAAAGTTCCATTACCTTGTTATGCAGGTCTTTTGACAGTTCTTTCATGCTCCCCATGGCTCAGTATCTAGCCTGCTCAGTGCATCCACATGAGAGCTAACAAACTCATTGACTATTTATACACAAACACTAATTGTAATTTAAAAAGCCACAGGTGTGGGAAATTAACCTTTAATTGCCATTTAAACCTGTGTGTGTCACCTTGTGTGTCGGTAACGAGGCCAAACATTCAAGGGTATGTAAACTTTTGATCAGGGCCATTTGGGTGATTTCTGTTACCATTATGATTTAAAAAGGAGCCAAACAACTATGTGATGATAAATGGCTTCATATGATCACTATCCTTAAATAAAAGTTTTTTTTTTTGCATGATCAGTCCTATTTTCAAAATCAATGCCAAAATTTCACAATTTCTGCCAGGGTATGCAAACTTTTGAGCACAACTGTATGTGTGCTTTTCTCAGAACACTCATAGATGAGAAACATGATGGAGGCAGTATGTGTCTGTGATTTATTATTTTAGCTTGTAAATACTGTTTATAGACGTTGGATGCTTATTCTTTTATTTATGTTCCACCATGCTGAGGAATTGCCAGGGAGATGAGCCCACTTGGAGCAGCCTGGACTAGAACTTAATAAATTTGTTAATTACTTACTGTCTTGCAAAGGAAATCCCATCACAGTCCCACTAGTGACGGTTAAAAAACTGCTATCGCACACCTTGTGATCTGAGAAATTTGGAAATTTCAGTCTATTTAAACACACATTTTCTCACTGCTTTCCTCTCCACAATAAATATTGGATATATCGTGTAGTCGTGTATCTTTACAATACTTATCTCCCCTTTTAACTGAATAGATTTATTACCACCTGCTTAAGGAACCTAACAGCTTGTTCTTATATTTATTTATAATCTCTTAATGGTAATGACTGAAAACTCTAACTCTGACCTAATTTGCATTTGAATGGTGTGATGATGATGTTGATTTGTTAGTGATGTCTCATTTCTTCTGTTCACCTTTCAGCTGTCTGGGGAACCTACGCAAATATGAGGTAATTACGATTTATTTTTGTGCTTGCAGAAGATTCAGGTTTTTCTCTAGCTCAATGTATTGCTAAAAAAAAAATCCCAGTTCTTTCTCTTTTTGTTGTGTTTGATGTCAGAGGACCTGTTTTTCCTGTCAATGGGCTACTCAAAGCTGTGGTTGTTAATAGACCCACATGGAATCTGCACTCTATTTTTTGTTTCATTTTGCACTCACTGTGGGCAACGTAAGCATACTGTAAAGCGCCTTATTCATGAAACACAAGCAGAAAAAATGTGTGTAAATCGTTAGTAAAACCCTTGTTAATTAAATTGTAACATTCTTAATTTATCAATGTATATTATTCTTAAGACATATATATATATATATATATATATACACACACACACACACACACACACACACACACACACAATACTGTGCAAAAGTTTTAGGCACTTGTGAAAAATATTGCCTAGTGAGGATATCTTCAAAAATAATGACATAAATAGTTTTCATTTATCACTTAATGTCAAACAAAGTCCAGTAAACATAAACAAGTTAAATCAACATTTGGTGTGACCACCTTTGCCTTTAAAACAGCACCAATTCTCCTAGGTACACCTGGACACAGATTTTCTTGGTTGTTGGCAGATAGGATGTTACAAGCTTCTTGGAGAATTCGCCACAGTTTTTCTATCTATTTAGGCTGTCTCAATTGCTTCTGTCTCTATGTAATCTCAGACTGACACAATGTTCAGTGGGGGGCTTTGTGGGGGCCATAACATCTGCTGCAGGGCTCCCTGTTCTTCTACTCTAATCTTTTCTATTTGCAAAAGTAACATTAGGAGTCTAACATTTATATTTCCTATTGACACTAAAGCTGAAGATATGAATAACCATATGAAGACAAATGCTTTTCTTAAACGTTTTATGTGCCTAAGACCTTTGCACAGTACTGTATATATACATACAGTTGAAGTCAAAAGTTTACATACACCTTAGCCAAATACATTTAAACTCAGTTTTTCACAATTCCTGACATTTAATCGTAGAAAACATTCCCTGTCTTAGGTCAGTTAGATCACTATGTTTTAAGAATGTGAAATGTCAGAATAATAGTAGAGAGAATTATTTATTTCAGCTTTTATTTCTTTCATCACATTCTCAGTGGATCAGACGTTTACATACAATTTGTTAGTATTTGGTAGCATTGCCTTTAAATTGTTTAACTTGGGTCAAGCATTGTGTGTGGCCTTCCACAAGCTTCTCACAATAAGTTGCTTGAATTTTGCCCATTTCTCCAGACAGAACTGGTGTAACTGAGTCAAGTTTGTAGGTCTCCTTACTCGCACACCATTGTCCATTTGTAAGACCCATTTGTGACCAAGCTTTAACTTCCTGGCTGATGTCTTGAGATGTTGCTTCAATATATCCACATAATTTTCCTTCCTCACAATGCCATCTATTTTGTGAGGTGCACCAGTCCCTCCTGCAGCAAAGCACCCCCCACAACATGATGCTGCCACCCCCATGCTTCACGGTTGGGATGGTGTTCTTCGGCTTGCAAGCCTCAACCTTTTTCCTCCAAACATAACAATGGTTATTATGGCCAAACAGTTACATTTTTATGCCGGTTTTGGAGCAGTGGCTTTTCCTTGCTGAGCAGAATTTTAGGTTATGTCGATATAGGACTTGTTTGACTGTGGATATAGATACTTGTCTACCTGTTTATTCCAGCATCTTCACAAGGTCCTTTGCTGTTGTTCTCGGATTGATTTGCAGTTTTGGCACCAAACTACGTTCATCTTTAGGAGACAGAATGCATCTCCTTTCTGAGCGTTATGATGGCTACGTGGTCCCATGGTGTTTATACTTACATACTATTGTTTGTACAGATGAACGTGGTACCTTCAGGCATTTGGAAATTGCTCCCAAGGATGAACCAGACTTGTGGAGGTCCACAGTTTTTTTTTCTGAGATCTTTCCCAGAGGTGCTGAGTTTGAAGCTAGGCCTTAAAATACATCCACTGGTACACCTCCAATTCAGTACACCTCCTGTCAGAAGCTAATTGTCTAAAGGCTTGACATAATTTTCTGGAATTTTCCAAGCTGCTTAAAGGCACAGTTAACTTAGTGTATGTAAACGTCTGAGCCATTGGAATTGTGATATAGTCAATTAAAAGTTAAACAATCTGTCTGTAAACAATTGTTGGAAAAATTACTCATGTCATGCACAAAGTAGATGTCTGAAATGACTTGCCAAAACTATATTTTGCTAATATTAATGTAAACTTCTGACTTCAACTGTGCGTATGTATAATATATATATATATATATATATATATATATATATATATATATATATATATCAGGTGCATCTCAATAAATTAGAATGTCATGGAAAAGTTCATTTATTTCAGTAATTCAACTCAAATTGTGAAACTTGTGTATTAAATAAATTCAATGCACACAGACTGAAGTGCCACAAACTGATCACCTCCATGCCACGCCAAATTGAGGCAGTAATTAAAGCAAAAGGAGCCCCTACCAAGTATTGAGTACATATACAGTAAATGAACATACTTTCCAGAAGGCCAACAATTCACTAAAAATGTTTTTTTTATTGGTCTTATGATGTATTCTAATTTTTTGAGATAGTGAATTGGTGGGTTTTTGTTAAATGTGAGCCAAAATCATCACAATTAAAAGAACCAAAGACTTAAACTACTTCAGTCTGTGTGCATTGAATTTATTTAATACACGAGTTTCACAATTTGAGTTGAATTACTGAAATAAATGAACTTTTCCACGACATTCTAATTTATTGAGATGCACCTGTATATGTATATATATATATATATATATATATATATATATATATATATATATATATATATATATATATATATATATACACACACAGTGCATTCAGAAAGTATTTTAATGTCAACCAATAGCCCCATTTTATGTTGCAGCCTTATGCTAAAATACTTTATTTATTTTTTTCACATCAATCTACACTCCATACCCCATAATGACAAAGCAAAAACCACATTTTTTATAACTTTGCAAATGTATTAAAAAGAAAAAACTGAAATATCACACTGACTAAAGTGTTCAGACCCTTAAATCAGTACTTTGTTGAAGCACGTTTGGTATGATGCGACAAGCTTTGCACACCTGGATTTGGGGATTTTCTGCCATTCTTCTCTGCAGATCCTCTCAAGCTCTCTCAGGTTGGATGGGGACCATCGGTGGACAGCTATTTTCAGGTCTGTCCTGAGAAGTTCATTTTGGTTGAAGTCCGGGCTCTGGCTGGGCCACTCAAGGACATTCACAGAGTTGTCCCCAAGCCACTCTTGCATTGT
This sequence comes from Myxocyprinus asiaticus, assembly GCF_019703515.2. Taxonomy (NCBI): domain Eukaryota; kingdom Metazoa; phylum Chordata; class Actinopteri; order Cypriniformes; family Catostomidae; genus Myxocyprinus; species Myxocyprinus asiaticus. The sequence goes on from NC_059353.1 coordinate 14,032,086, forward strand.
CTTGCCTGTTTGCTTAGGGTCATTGTTCTGTTGGAAGGTGAAACTTCTGCCCAGTCTGAGGTCCTGAGCACTCTTTACCAGGTTTTCATTATGGATATCTTTGTATTTTGCTTTGTTCAGCTTTCCTTCAGCCCTGACCAGTCCCCCAGTCCTTGCCACTGAAAAACACCCCCACAGCATGATGCTAACACCACCACCATGCTTCACCATTGGGATGGAGTTGTGCAGGTGATGAGCAGTGCCTGGTTTCTTCCAGACATGACGCTTGGAATTCACGTCAAACAGTTCAATCTTCGTTACATCAGACCAGAGAATCTTGTTTTTCACAGACTGAGAGTCCTTCAGGTGCTTTTTTATGTCTTGTACTGAGGAGAGGCTTTCGTCTGGCCACTCTGCCATAAAGCCAAGATCGGTGGAGTGTTGCATTGATGGTTGTCCTTCTGCAAGTTTCTCCCATCTCCACACATGATCTCTGGAGCTCAGCCAGAGTGGCCATTGGGTTCTTGGTCACCTCTCTTACCAAGACCCTTCTCCCCGCCAATTGCTCAGTTTGGCCGGGCGACCAGCTCTAGGAAGAGTCCTGGTTGTTCCAAACTTCTTCCATTTAAGAATTATGGAGGCTCTTTGGAACCTTTAATTCAGCTGAATTTTTTTTTTTTTTTTTTTTTTTGCCTTCCCCAGATCTGTGCCTCGACACAATCCTGTCTTTGAGCTCTGCAGGCAGTTTCTTTGACCTCATGGCTTGATTTTTGCTCTAATATGCATTTTCAGCAGTGAGACCTTATATAGACAGGTGTGTGCCTTTCCAAATCTTGTCCAATCAATTTAATTTTCTACAGGTGGACTCCAATCAAAGTGTAGACACATCTCAAAGATGATCCAGAGAAATGGGATGCACCTGAGCTAAATTTCATTTTTTCAATTTAAATGTCATAGCAAAGGGTCTGAATACTTATGTCAATGTAATATTTCAGTTTTTTATTTTTAATAAATTTGCAAAATTATCAAAAATCTGGTTTTTGCTTTGTCATTATGGGGTATGGAGTGTAGATTGATGTGAAGCAAAAAAATAATTTAAAGCATTTTAACAAAGCTGCAACATAACAAAATGGGGGTCTGAAGTAGCACTGATGTAGGGCCATATAACACGGTTGTGAGTGTGATATTGCTTATACAGTTGAAGTTAGAAGTTTACATACACTTAGGTTGAAGTCATTAAAACTCTTTTAGGACATCTACTTTGTGCATGACCCAAGTAATTTTTCCAACAGTTGTTTACAGACAGATTGTTTCACTTTTAATTGACTATATCACAATTCCAGTGGCTCAGAAGTTTACATACACTAAGTTAACTATGCCTTTAAGCAGCTTGGAAAATTCCAGAAAATTATGTCAAGCCTTTAGACAGTTAGTCAATTAGCTTCTGATAGGAGGTGTACTGAATTGGAGGTGTACCTGTGGATGTACTTTAAGGCCTACCTTCAAACTCAGTGCCTCTTTGCTTGAAATCATGGGAAAATCCAAAGAAATCAGTCAAGACCTCTGAAAAATTGTGGACCTCCACAAGCCTGGTTCGTCCTTTGGGAGCAATTTCCATATGCCTGAAGGTACCACGTTCATCTGTACAAACAATAGTATGCAAGTATAAACACCATGGGACCATGCAGCTATCATACCGCTTAGGAAGGAGACACATTCTGTCTCTTAGTGATGAACGTAGTTTGGCGCGAAAAGTGCAAATCAATCCCAGAACAACTTCAAAGGGCCTTGTGAAGATGCTGGAGGAAACAGGTAGACAAGTATCTATATCCACAGTAAAACAAGTCCTATATCGACAAAACCTGAAAGGCTGCTCTGCAAGGAAGAAGCCACTGCTCCAAAACCGGCCTAAAAAAGCCAGACTACAGTTTGCTAGTGCACATGGGGACAAAGATGTTACTTTATGGAGAGATGTCCTATGGTCTGATGAAACAATATTTTTACTGTTTGGCCATAATGACCATCGTTGTGACATCAGCCAGGAAGTTAAAGCTTGGTTGCAAATGGGTCTTCCAAATGAATGATAACCCCAAGCATACCTCCAAAGTTGTGGCAAAATGGCTTAAGGACAACAAAGTCAAGGTACTGGAATGACCATCACAAAGCCCTGACCTCAGTCCGATAGAAAATATGTGGGCAGAACTGAAAAAGCCTTAGCCAAAAATATATCCAAAAAGTTCCTAACTGACCTGAGACAGGGAATGTTTTCTACGATTAAATGTCAGGAATTGTGAAAAACTGAGTTTAAATGTATTTGGCTAATATATATATATATATATATATATATATATATAATTTCATAATCTTTCATCAAAATGTAAACAACTTTTTGTCTTCATATGAAACAACTTTTCTTTGCTATCACCTAGGCCACAAAGACTATTGTTTAATGTCAACCAATTGCCACATAGCAATTTAGCCATTGTTTTAGGCCACTGTTGTAGTTAATGCAGACTTCCTAAGATTCTGACATAAGTTAACATAAATGCAATGCTGCTTAACATTGCTGTGATAAATATTATCCCAATAATAGCAAATAATGATCAGTTTGGGGGAAAAATATCATGGGATACCTTGAGATTTCAAATATTTTTGTCAGATAGAAATGCTGTTGTCATGTTGATTTTAGTTGACTGTAGTTGAGTGCTACAGTCTTATTGCTAGCTGAAATGAACCCAAAGTTTGCATTTAAGTAACAAACACTAATTCAGAACTTCATTACAAATAGACTTGAACAAACAGGCAAGTGGGATGTGTGGAATATTGTAAACAGTTTTATTTTTTAGCTTATGTTGGCGATCTGTGGGCACTGATAAAATATTGGTCTTATTATGAAGTAATAGACTGTTGTGCGTTAATCAGAAACAGAGATTAGCCCCACTCACTGGGCTGTGGTTTGGAACCAAAGAGGGAGTTCGATAGAGAGCAAGTTTTATTTTAATTCAACACCCATCATGTGGTATTGTTGACTCTGTAAGACTACATGTCCCAAGCAGAGCTGCAAAAGGGATAGTAGTGTGTTCTTAAATAAGCTCTGCTATGCAACTGTGAATGTTTGTGTAATTGTGTACATCTCTGTGGGTGTGATAAAGCCCGCCTGTTGTTTTTTTTTCCCCACAGGTCAATACAAGAACATGGAGAAATGAAGGTTAAGCAGAAGATAGATGAGGTTTGTCAACACAAGATGGTCATGTGGATTTTCACACTGTGTTTTAAGTTTTTATGATTTTGTGTTTTCTATTCTGTTTATTATTGTCAACACCTGTCTAATTTTCACTGGAAACCATGTGTCCCTGACAGCCAGTATCCATGCTTGAAGCCCGTGGAAAAACTTTGTGCTACTCAAGAGTGCAATATAATTAAGATTTTAACTGTGCATGCCTTTTAATAGCAGTTAAGTTTCCTCGTCAGTAGGCACAGAACCAGCAGTGCTTATGTTACTATTCTGCCTGGATAGTTTATGGTTCATTTACTGAAACAAAGGAATAGTTAAAGAAACACTACAAAATGACTGTTGTTGCCTGCCATATTCTCTCTCTCTAGGCCAATCAGTGACTGATAGATGAAATTAAGTCCAACCATGCTTTTTCTTTTCTTATTGAATATCCAATTTCTTGTCTCTCTTTTGACTTGGGCCAGTAAGAAATGACCTAAAACACCCTTTAACCACCTAGTGACGTTCTAGCAACTGATGAGAACACCCTAAAAGCACTGGCAACCATATAGCAATGCTCTAAGGCCAGATCTACACTAATAAGTTTTTGGTCTAAAACCCTGTTTTCCGCTTCCTAACGGTAACATTTTCGAAAATATGCAATACTAGAGAGCGTTTTCTAAAATTTTCATTTTCGGTGCAGCAAAATGCAGTTTAATTGAGGTTTAAACAGCAATATCAATGCATTGAAAAAAATTAATAAATAATATATACAGGTGCATCTCAATAAATTAGAATGTCGTGGAAAAGTTCATTTATTTCAGTAATTCAACTCAAATTGTGAAACTCGTGTATTAAATAAATTCAATGCACACAGACTGAAGTAGTTTAAGTCTTTGGTTCTTTTAATTGTGATGATTTTGGCTCACATTTAACAAAAACCCACCAATTCACTATCTCAAAAAATTAGAATATGGTGACATGCCAATCAGCTAATCAACTCAAAACACCTGCAAAGGTTTCCTGAGCCTTCAAAATGGTCTCTCAGTTTGGTTCACTAGGCTACACAATCATGGGGAAGACTGCTGATCTGACAGTTGTCCAGAAGACAATCATTGACACCCTTCACAAGGAGGGTAAGCCACAAACATTCATTGCCAAAGAAGCTGGCTGTGCACAGAGTGCTGTATCCAAGCATGTAAACAGAAAGTTGAGTGGAAGGAAAAAGTGTGGAAGAAAAAGATGCACAACCAACCGAGAGAACCGCAGCCTTATGAGGATTGTCAAGCAAAATCTATTCAAGAATTTGGGTGAACTTCACAAGGAATGGACTGAGGCTGGGGTCAAGGCATCAACCACACACAGACATGTCAAGGAATTTGGCTACAGTTGTCGTATTCCTCTTGTTAAGCCACTCCTGAACCACAGACAACGTCAGAGGCGTCTTACCTGGGCTAAGGAGAAGAAAAACTGGACTGTTGCCCAGTGGTCCAAAGTCCTCTTTTCAGATGAGAGCAAGTTTTGTATTTCATTTGGAAACCAAGGTCCTAGAGTCTGGAGGAAGGGTGGAGAAGCTCATAGCCCAAGTTGCTTGAAGTCCAGTGTTGGTGTGCTTGACTGGCCAGCAAACTCACCAGACCTGAACCCCATAGAGAATCTATGGGGTATTGTCAAGAGAAAAATGAGAAACAAGAGACCAAAAAATGCAGATGAGCTGAAGGCCACTGTCAAAGAAACCTGGGCTTCCATACCACCTCGGCAGTGCCACAAACTGATCACCTCCATGCCACGCCGAATTGAGGCAGTAATTAAAGCAAAAGGAGCCCCTACCAAGTATTGAGTACATATACAGTAAATTAACATAGTTTCCAGAAGGCCAACAATTCACTAAAAATGTTTTTTTTATTGGTCTTATGATGTATTCTAATTTTTTGAGATAGTGAATTGGTGGGTTTTTGTTAAATGTGAGCCAAAATCATCACAATTAAAAGAACCAAAGACTTAAACTACTTCAGTCTGTGTGCATTGAATTTATTTAATACACGAGTTTCACAATTTGAGTTGATTTACTGAAATAAATGAACTTTTCCACGACATTCTAATTTATTGAGATGCACCTGTATATATTAATGTGATCATGGTTTAAAACGTATTTAGAAAACCTTAGTAACCACATTGCAACTCCCTGGTTTCGGCTCACAACATTCCATCATCGTGGCTACGACTTTTGTACAGGCATTCACCACTCGTTTTTGCCTCAAAAAAATTTGGTATTGCTGTATACTGTCCTTATGCAGTATCAAAGCTGTAATGTATAGTTTGCTGTATGTGTAGTTTGTGTTATTTATTATTCCCAACATGTTTCACAAAGTGTACTTTACGGAACAAGATCACATTAATGTCTTGTTCAGATAAAACTGGATGAAACTTATTTAACTCTGCTCAAGTTGGTTTGTATACACACACACATTTGCATTAAAAGTCAGTGCTATAACTGTGATCTCTTTTGTCTCATTACAGAACCTAAATGTCTGCTTATCACTAGCAAAAGCTCATTAGAAAACGCCTTTCCCTTATCTGCCTGACCTTATAGTTAAAAGTGGCTATAAGTTCATACACATACCGAGGCTGATTTGGCAGCATCTGCGATAGCTTTTAGAAAGGGTGACATTTATTCTCCTGCCTGAAGTTTGATGTTTCATTTAAAGAGGTAGTATAGTTTGGAAACATGTGCAGACACAGATCTGTGCTCTCGCTGTTATGAGTCAAATGTCATCATTCAGAATGTTAATAAAGTCAGGAATTATAATTTAACATGATGAGAAATAAGGAGGATAATTGCTTTAAACACAAAAACTTTGGGTAATTAAAAATTATTATGCAAACAAGAGTGCCGTAGTACTGAATATCTGCATATAGCACAATTGTGAGAGTGATAGTGCTCTTACACAACAGATCTAACAAGAAGTTAAAAGTGTTCCGGGATCAATATAAGTTTAGCTCAATCTGCAGCATGTGTAGCAAAATGTTTATTACTTAAAAAAAAAAACAATTGACTCGTCTCGTAAATAAAAAAAAAAAAAAAAAAGGCATATACAATGATAGCTTAACTTTTATTGAACCTGGAACATTCCTGTAATATTGAGAAATGTTGCAGATACATTTTGGCCAGTTTGTTCGTGTATTTTCTTTCTCAGCCAACGAAAATAGTTTCAAAATAAGCCCAAGCAGGATGAACTACTGCGTGTTATTGAGCAAAAAACAGACTGTCTGTAATGCTATGTAAATAGACAAGCAAAGAGTTACAAACAGACTAAAGGCTAAATTTTCTTGCTGATCAGTATTATTAATCATTTGTATTACATTATCATAGTATCATTTATAATTGTATGTTGTCTAATGTGCATGCCTAAGGCCTAGTGCAAATCAAACTTATAATTTCCATTATGTCAGTCGTATATAATGTTTGGATGTAAAGAAAAAAATGTATTTCAAATTATGAGGGGAGGGGAAGTAATATGTGTGATATGGGCTCATTTTAAACAGTGGAAGGATGTGGTGGTGTTTTTTTTTTTTTTTTTTTTCATGGATGTACTTAAATATGCCCTGTGTCTTCAAGGCAGTCTAACATTTCAGTGCTGCTAAATGAAATATATGCGATTTTAGAATGCCGCTTGCCCAGTCAAATAAGAGGTCCGGAGCTAACACTTGTATAAATTAAGTACAGGTATACTGTACACTGGAAAGGCTTTATCCGAACCAGACATTTCCCCCGTTCTGCTCTGTGATTTCTGATTAGTTCCTGAATTTAAAAAGTGAATAATTACCAAAATATTAATAATCTAATTTAGTAACTATTTCTATTCCCCCACCAATGTCCTTTTCCATTTTTTTAATCTTCCTTTCACATATCTTTCCTTTGACTGATCTTGTTTGTTGTTTGATTTGGCTTTGAATCTATAAATCAATTTGAGGGCTGATAGTGCTTCATGACTGTGTCTTAGAGAGAGAGAATGTCCAATTGGCTGTTCTGTCTATACTGTTTTCCTTTAGTAGGCTGTGACCCTCACTGTCTCACCCGGTTAATTAATGTATTTACTTCACCTCCCATAAATCTCCCTCTAATCACACATTTTCCTGTCCCCCTTGTCTCACTCTTACTTTGCCACTTCGTTTACATGCACAGTTACAATGGAGCTACAGCAGGTTTTTTGTGTAGTTAAGCTACAGTCTTCATCTGTCTGTCCAATTATACATGACAATGCATAATAGAATATCTAAAGAAAGGACGTCAGCTGAAGAACTGTAAAAAACACGTCTTTTGTAGCATGTGAGCAATGCATGCCCATATATGCAGAACAACAGCAAGGCCTGTTGTCGTCCATTTAATGTGTATTCTTGCTGGACAAAGCCAAGCCACAAATTCATTATCCAGTAAATGTTAGTACCACTTCGCAAGAAAAAAAATTGTGATGTTATTTAGTCCGATTTCAGTCAGATTTAAGCAGTTACATGCCTTTTTAAAAAGGTAAATTATGGTTTAGTCTGACTGAAGTCAAACGGTGTGGTTGTTTCAAGGAGCACTATATGACAATACTTGAACAAAAATGAGCTGCATGGTCGAGTTGCCAGAAAGAAGCCAATGCCACAAAAAAGCCCATTTACAATATGCCCGACAACACCTTGACACGCTTCACAGCTTCTGGCACACTGTAATTTGGAGTGACGAGACCAAAATAGAGCTTTATGGTCACAACCATAAGCGCTATGTTTGGAGAGGGGTCAACAAGTATTGTGCTCCTTGAAACAACCACACCGTCTTTTTCCAGAGCAGCCTGTGTTTCTCCTGAGGTTACCTGTGGGTTTTTCTTTGTATCCCGAACAATTCTTCTGGCAGTTGTGGCTGAAATCTTTCTTGGTCTACCTGACCTTGGCTTGGTATCAAGAGATCCCCAAATTTTCCACTTCTTATTTAATGATTGAACAGTACTGACTGGCATTTTCAAGGATTTAGATATCTTTTTTATTTCCTTTTCCATCTTTATATAGTTCCATTACCTTATTACGCAGGTCTTTTGACAGTTCTTTTCTGCTCCCCATGGCTCAGTATCTAGCCTGCTCAGTGCATCCATGTGAGAGCTAAGAAACTCATTGACTATTTATACACAGACACTAATTGCAATTTAAAAAGCCACAGGTGTGGGAAATTAACCTTTAATTGCCATTTAAACCTGTGTGTGTCACCTTGTGTGTCTGTAACAAGGCCAAACATTCAAGGGTATGTAAACTTTTGATCAGGGCCATTTGAGTGATTTCTGTTATCATTATGATTTAAAAAGGAGCCAAACAACTATGTGATAATAAATGGCTTCATATGATCACTATCCTTAAATAAAAGACAGTTTTTTTTTTTGCATGATCAGTCATATTTTCAAAATCAATGCCAAAATTTCACAATTTCTGCCAGGGTATGCAAACTTTTGAGCACAACTGTATATAAAAAAAAAACTCTGCCTTCCAGGCCCACTGTATCAGTACAAGTCTTAGGACTGTTTCAACCATGCATTAAAGTGGATTTTAATGGGAGAGAATATAAAATAGTGTATTTCTTTTTGGATTACCATGTTGTTGTTTTGGCAGTAGATAGTGTTTATTCCAGGGGAAATGTATGAAAATCACATTAAGCGTTTTAACTAAACCTGTACTGTTTTGTACTTTTGTACTTTAAGTGCTGCTGGTTTTCTCACCATCATTTAGCTGAGTCTCTCTTCCAGAACGAGCACTGAGATATGCAATGTAATGTTATGTCATTAATTACTGGTGTTTTTAAAATCACAGTGGTGAGAAACCAAATCATGCACTCGAGTGCTTTGTTTGACAAAATTCTCCTGCTTCTGACTGAAAACACGACAGAAAATGTGCACTGATTTTCACTGATCTCTCCCCCGACCGCTTCTGTCAAGTGTATCATCCATCTAACGTTTAACACCTGATATTTCACACAACTTGCGTTTTCTTTTTTAATGTTCTCAGCAGTTTGGGTGTGAGGTGCTAAAATACAGGACAAATTGCATCCTGCAAGGATTTTATACGGAACACAATTTTGTTCCCTCAAATACGGAACGATTATGTATTATATGGGACGGTTGGCAACCCTAACTGAGTGTCTCGTATATGTTTCATTGCCAATCCTGTACACTTGTTTTTCATAACGTTCTATTTCTATATTCTCTTTCTCACAGGCAGTGGCACCTCTCAGGGAGAAAATACGGGAGCTTGAGCTAAGGTATGTTTTTGTATTACACCCACAATGCTTTGCTTTTTTTTAAGTCGTCTTGAACATACATTTGCTTATTGCATTGTTTGCTGGAATACTCAATTCAGATTGGTCACTTGCAGCATTTTGTGGTCAAATACTTTTGTATAATATCCATTAAACTTTGTTTGACTGCTGCCCCGGGCAACCAATCTCCTGCACTGTGCTACAGTAGTTTCATGTCTCAGGAGCATCTTTCTTCCCACATGATAAAATATAGCAGCGTAACAATTCACTTGTTTTCTCGATACATCGATTACCAATCCTGCCGATTCATATACATCGATCTTAAAATGCGAGTTTTGAATCGAGAATCGTTAGTGTTAGCGTGCACTCACCCCAAAGATTCACACCCTTAATAAAATAATTTCAACTCAAATCAATATTTCATGTCCATTTTATGCATTAACTTGGTGTAATAAGCAGGGTAATGTACAGTCAGCTGATCATTATCCCAAAATAACCACCCATCACCATGATAAAAGACACCTTCATTTTGTGCTGGGTTTATGTGCACCTCGTGAAGGATTATTTTTCAAAAATGGCTGACTGGCTTTACTTGTTTTATTTTTCATAATTTGGCTGGACAGCAAAAAACACAGATTTTGTCCTTATACGTACAATTATCTATTCAGATTGTTTCTTTTGTTATTTAGTAAAATTTGTGATGGTCACAGTGTGACTTCATCAACAGTGAAATGAAGAAATGCATCAAAATGAAAAATATGGATTTAAAACAATAATATTTAAATACAGTATATTGGTGTCATCTAATTAATATCTATTTTCAAATCATGTCTGATCATGAATTTCATGAAATTTAAAGAAGTCTGTACTATTTTGTCACCAAATTATTCTTGTGGAGCGTCTCACAAATATCAATTTCTAAAATCCATTTTAATTTCCTTGAAAATGTTGCTAATCAGAAATGAGAAATTGAAAGTAGAAAGACATTTTCAGCCTTGCATGTTAGGAAGAGTGATAGTTTTACCTCCCACTAATCATTAAATTTGTAATGTTCAAAGCTTTTTTTTTTCCTTTTCAGTCCTGCGGTGTGAGGCCTCAACATAAGATACAATTTCAACATTAATAAGCGTACAATATGTCAAAATAGTTGAAATGTCCTGCAGTGACAGCAGTGTCCAGCTGTGTGCATTCTAAATACAACCTAAAACTAATTGAAATAGCATTTTTCAAATTGTTTTATAATTATACATGCAGTTTCCATGACCTGTTAACATGAAGGGGCAATAAACTTGACCAGTTAAAGCATCTATAGCTATACATTTTCCTGTGTACGGTATATCATTTAATTTACAATTATATATATATTTGATCTAAAATCTTAATGTTGAAACTAGGTGTCAAACGACCCATTGTTATATTTACTACCCAGAATCCAGTTGACAAACAATGTATTGTGGTAGTGTGAAAGAATGGCCTGATAAGATAGTAATCAGTTAAATAGGATAGATTTGTCATAGGCATAAGGAATTTCACAGCCTGAAAGTGCTATGACAGAAATTACACAGTAAGTTTGCCTCTTGGAGCACCATGTCTTCAAACAGACAGACAGGGTTCAGCTGCAATCTGGAGATGTGTGAGCAGGGCTGGACAGAGGATGGATGGGGGGGGGCAGGGGGGGGCAGAATCACAGCACAGTCTTTCCTCCGTCCCCAATTACTTTTTGATGAGGTGTGAAATCTCCAGCTGATGTGGCTGTCTCACTCTCTCTTCTCCTTGCCACATCCCAGCCAGGGCTAGAAGAGATTATTTGAAGCTTTTTGATTGGCCCTGAGGCCAGACTAAGCCCAGAACTAATGTACTGTACTTGTAAATTACCTGTGTTAGAAGACTTATCAAACAGGCTCTAGTTTCATGACAGCAATATGAAAATGAATCTTGTTGCTACTGGAAGTAAATCTCTTTGGCCAAACTGAGGAAATACAGTTTTGTGATTATAATGAAAACAGCTATTCGATGGACATTTTTCACCTTGAAACTGGAGACCACCAGCATAATCAGTGCTTAAAGGGATATTCATTTTTACTCCACTTAACACTGAAAATGGTTCTTGCTCTCCAACTAGATTGCTCATTTTGGTAGTTTTTACATTGCATCTTATGGAGACTGGAAGCATAAAGTCTGGCAGCAATTAGAATCATTATGGTGGCGCAAAGATTTTCTTTCCATAGAAAAAGAATAAAAACTTATTATTATTATTATATTAATGTCAATTTTTTTTGCTTTCCTAAAGTGACCGAACTCTCCTCAAGATAATTTACCCAGAGAACATGTTGGATTTTGAATCTAAACACTAGATTGAACAGATGACGCAACTAGAGATCGTTCTGTATTTGTGTTTCTTGTATTTTTTTTTTTTTTTTTTTTTTGTGCGAAATTGATGTCTTTGGGGGGTGGAGTTTTGGAGAAAGGGCGTGTTTTTGAAGTTAGCAAAATGAGGGAGTTTAACAAAACAGCAAAAATTACTTACAGCATCTTAAATTTATTTTTTGTGTCTGGATAATGTACAGAAGACATGTTGCTTCACTTTACGGTATTCAAAGTTTTCATTCATTTTTACAGTTTTACCCAGAAGTACCCACCTGTGAAATTCTTGTCAGAGAAGGATCGAAAGAGGATATTGGTGAGAATTCAACTTCTTTTCTCAGCAGCATCCAGTCTTAAATTCTAATAGAACTGCTCTTTTATTAATACATGTACAATGAATGTGACTCGTCTCCCCATCAAAGATGCATGACATCCCTTGCACATACTAAATTTGTTTGTATTTTGTAATCTTCAATGGTCCAGTGAAATTTTTTTGGACCAATTGAAATTATATTAACCCTATATTGTTGCCTGTATAAAATTTGATATGCTATTTTCTAAAGCCTAAGCATCATTAACATAATAAATTTTTTTAACGAAAATCCTGTTGTCTGCAATGTAGTAGATGTCTGCTACCACCTGGTGGACGTTTCTGGGCATTTCGTGATGGAAAAATATTTGTAAAAATTTTCCAAAAATGTCTGCTTTTGTATTGCATGGTTTTTTTTTGTTTTATGTGAAATATTTGCTGATGTAGTAAAAGTGGCAGTATTGATTATATTGTTACTGACTAAAATGAGCATTTGCTGAATATAAGCAACTTGTGCTTGGATACAATTTTGTATATTATTTTTTTGAAAAAGCTGGTTGAAATCCATGCATCAAATATGATACAACAGGCTTTTGACATATATCTCTCAATTACCATTACATTCATGCCCACCACAAAAAAAAAAAAAAAAAAAAATCACAGAGCTTTGAAAATTCTGACATATACTTTTATTAGATATATTTATAGTGTGAACTAAAATTTCTGTGTATTTTCATATACACTGATCAACCACAACATTAAAACTACCTACCTAATATTGTGTAGGTCCCCCACGTGCCGGCAAAACAGCGCCAACCTGCATCTCGGAATAGCATTCTGAGATGCTATTCTTCTCACCACAATTGTACAGAGTGGTTATCTGAGTTACTGTAGACTCTGTCGGTTCAAATTAGTCTGGCGATTCTCAGTTGATCTCTCTCATCAACAAGGTGTTTCTGTCCGCAGAACTGCTGCTCACTGGTTGTTTTTGTTTTTGGCACAAATCGGAGTAAATTATAGAGACTGTTGTGTGTGAAAATCCCAGAAGATCAGCAGTTACAGAAATATTCAAACCAGCCCATCTGGCACCAACACTCATCCATGCGATTATCTAATCAGCCAATCATGTGGCAGCAGTGCAATGCATAAAACCATGCAGATACGGGTCAGGAGCTTCAGTTAATATTCACATCAACCATCAGAATGGAGAAAACATTTTTATCTCAGTGATTTGGACCACGGCATGATTGTTGGTGCCAGATAGGCTGGTTTGAATATTTCTGTAACTGCTGATCTCCTGGGATTTTCACGCACAACAGTCTCTAGAATTTACTCCGAATAGTGCCAAAAACAAAAAACATCCAGTGAGCGGCAGTTCTGTGGATGGAAATGCCTTGTTGATGAATGAGGTCAACAGAGAATGGCCAGACTGGTTTGAACTGACAAAGTCTACGGTAACTCAGATAACCGCTCTGTACAACTGTGGTGAGAAGAATATCATCTCAGAATGCTATTCTGAGATGCGGGATGGCGCTGTTTTGGTGGCATGAGGGAGACCTACACAATATTAGGCAGGTGGTTTTAATGTTGTGGCTGATCGGTGTATGCAGCCTGCTCTGTCATTATAAAGATCTCGTTATTTTACATTACAAGCTATTATGATGTCAACTTACCATAAGTTCCTGAGACCCAGCGAAAAAAGGTTTTACAATTTCCCTTTTTTAAATTTCAATATAGTGTTATTTGATAATTGTTCACTGAAAAAATAATATTTTATTCATATTATATTTGATGTGCTGAATTGAACTGTGATACACTTCAATCCATACTTATAGACCAAGGAAAGGAAATTGTCATGGCCAAACTCTCAAACATTTGGTATCTCTGAAAAGTCCAGGGAGTTCTCTGATAATACCCCAAGATTTGGCACTGTAGCATTTTCTGACAATTCTTTCATATGTCAGGCTTTACAGGGTTAAAAACATTATGATGAAATCCCCTACATTTATAACGATACAGTGTCAGATTCAAGCATGATCAATAAGGATTTGGAAGCAGTGTGTTTCACTGAAATAACTATACAGTTAGAGAGGAAGTCTACCGATAGTTTGCATCACATATAGATAATTTAGAGTGAAATTACGTACTATAGCAGTGAAGTGGAAAACAGCAGGGTGCTGGAAGGCTGCTCATTTCCTCTGATTGCTCCCTGCTTTGATTTTAACCCCATGTTGAGATTCAACACCATATCCGAGCCCTTTGAAAAACTGAACTCCCTTGGAGACCACTGCTTTATTTGAATGTTTTGCAAACTTAAGTGAATAAAGAGTCATTTTTGTGAAGTGTAAAGTTTTATGACTGCTTTTCTCTGGTAGATCACCGGTGGAGCAGGTTTTGTGGGCTCTCACCTCACTGATAAGCTGATGATGGATGGTCATGAGGTGACCGTGGTGGATAATTTCTTCACTGGCCGCAAGCGCAATGTAGAGCACTGGATTGGCCACGAGAACTTTGAGCTGATCAACCATGATGTGGTGGAGCCTCTCTATATCGAAGGTGAGGCATATGAAATGCAAAACTGCATGTGAAACATCACAATTTCTAGCTTAGTAAAATAAATTGAAACAAATGTTAATAGCTATGTGTTTGGAGGAACACTTGGAAGCATTATAGCTAATGTTAGAGTTTAACATTGTCATATGTTTTTTTAAAGTTAGAAAAATGTTCGTTTTTGGACTTTAAAGGGGTCATGAAATCCTCATTATCTTCCCTGAGTTCCACTGATAGTGTTAGTAAAGTTTTTTTTTTTTTTTTTCACCAAACAGTCATAATTTTGTAATATTTGATAATTTTCCACCCTGTCTCTGACCATCTTTCTGAAAAGCTCGATTTTTGCCTCAGCTCCTCCTTTAAACTTCAGTGTAAACGCCCTCTGTTGTGATTGGCTAACACCATGCAGTCCCTCAAATTCAGCTATTTTTGAAACCCAATCAGAAGAGAATAAACAAGCACCAAAACATTAGAAATTTACATTTCATGGTTTACACGTAATGCACATCCAACACATTGCATCTGAATATATTAAACTATTCATCTCAAGCACAACTATTAGCACATACCCTGTCTACGCCGGACGCTATAATCAGTGATGCTGTTGACCATGGAAGCGTCTGTTGTTTACTCCAACAGTAAAAAAACAAGTGCCCGTTCCATTTTGCGCTGGAGCTACTACAGCCAACAACACAAAGAAACGTTTCAGAAAGTTTGTGTCGACGCATCTGATGTAGACAGTGTGTCAGCATCATACACAGTCATGACATTTGAAATATTAATGAATGGAACTGTTTGCTTATGTTTTTGATCGGATCCAATAGTGTTTTTAACTGCCCCATTTCCTTCAGTGACTATTCCTTCATTTTATGTCTGCTTCACAAGATGCACACATTCAGTTTATCATCCTGCACTGAGGTGCACATCGCCAGAAACAAATCAAAACGGTCAAAGACGTCCATCTAGTGCGTGTTTACAAACACCAACAATTTAAAATAGCACTGATAGGCAAACGAACAGTTTGGTGAGCAGTTTAAGCAACAAAACAACAGCAGCCACAGCAGATGATGAAATGCATATTCTCTTCAGAGTGCATGCCAGAGAGATGACAACAGTCAAAGATGTCTGTGTAGTACATGATGGTATACAAAAATAATTCAAAATAGTTTCGTGTTCAGGAGTAGTTAGGCCACAGACAGTAGGCCTTTTGTCCTTCTCTCTGTCTCCGTTTACGAGCCAAGTGAGCACCAGTGGGTGGGGCCATGGGTGCGAAGATTTTAAAATAGGCATTGATAATGTTGCTGTATAGGCCGTTTTGAATTAATGAGTACCCCAAGTGACGTAGGGAAGTCGCGGAAGTAGAGAGGGCGTTTTGGCAGCTTGGTTTTAATAAATGCTTTTATTGCATGGGGATTAAGTTTTGAGTTCTGGAATTTACAGAATGTTTTTATAGTAGAATAACCTCATATATGTCAAAATATCAAGGAAAATTTGATTCCTCATGACACGACCCCTTTAAGTTTCACTGTAATTGTAATTGTTAACAATGTGATAAATAATTTTAGTTAATTAAGAATGTCTTTCTGAGAAATTATTTGGAGGAATACTCACATTTTATGTTCACCAACACATTTTTAAAGGGGTCATGACATGCTCTTTTTTATATATATATATATATATATACAGTGGTGTGAAAAAGTGTTTGCCCCCTTCCTGATTTCTTATTGTTTTGCATGTTTGTCACACTTAAATGTTTCAGATCATCAAACAAGTTTAAATATTAGTCAAAGATAACACAAGTAAACACAAAATGCAGTTTTTAAATGAAGGTTGTTATTATTAAGGGAAAACAAAATCCAAACCTACATGGCCCTGTGTGAAAAAGTGTTTGCCCCACCTGTTAAAACATAACTTAACTGTGGTTTATCACACCTGAGTTCAATTTCTCTAGCCACACCCAGGCCTGATTACTGCCACACCTGTTCTCAATCAAGAAATCACTTAAATAGGACCTGCCTGACAAAGTGAAGTAGACCAAAAGATCTTCAAAAGCTAGACATCATGCCGAGATCCAAAGAAATTCAGGAACAAATGAGAAAGAAAGTAATTGAGATCTATCAGTCTGGAAAAGGTTATAAAGCCATTTCTAAAGCTTTGGGACTCCAGAGAACCACAGTGAGAGCCATTATTCACAAATGGCGAAAACATGGAACAGTGGTGAACCTTCCCAGGAGTGGCCGGCCGACCAAAATTACCCCAAGAGCGCAGCGACGACTCATCCAAGAGGTCACAAAAGACCCCACAACAACATCCAAAGAATTGCAGGCCTCACTTGCTTCAGTTAAGGTCAGTGTTCATGACTCCACCATAAGAAAGAGACTGGGCAAAAATGGCCTGCATGGCAGAGTTCCAAGATGAAAACCACTGCTGAGCAAAAAGAACATTAATGCTCATCTCATTTTTGCCAGAAAACATCTTGATGATCCCCAAGACTTTTGGGAAAATACTCTGTGGACTGACGAGACAAAAGCTGAACTTTTTGGAAGGTGTGTGTCCCATTACATCTGGCGTAAAAGTAACACCGCATTTCAGAAAAAAAACATCATACCAACAGTAAAATATGGTGGTGGTAGTGTGATGGTCTGGGGCTGTTTTGCTGCTTCAGGACCTGGAAGACTTGCTGTGATAAATGGAACCATGAATTCTGCTGTCTACCAAAAAATCCTGAAGGAGAATGTCCGGCCATCTGTTTGTGACCTCAAGCTGAAGCGAACTTGTGTTCTGCAGCAGGACAATGATCCAAAACACACCAGCAAGTCCACCTCTGAATGGCTGAAGAAAAACAAAATGAAGACTTTGGAGTGGCCTAGTCAAATTCCTGACCTGAATCCTATTGAGATGCTGTGGCATGACCTTAAAAAGGCAGTTCATGCTCGAAAACCCTCCAATGTGGCTGAATTACAACAATTCTGCAAAGATGAGTGGGCCAAAATTCCTCCACAGCGCTGTAAAAGACTCATTGCAAGTTATCGCAAACGCTTGATTGCAGTTGTTGCTGCTAAGGGTGGCCTAACCAGTTATTAGGTTTAGGGGGCAATCACTTTTTCACACAGGGCCATGTAGGTTTGGATTTTGTTTTCCCTTAATAATAACAACCTTCATTTAAAAACTGCATTTTGTGTTTACTTGTGTTATCTTTGACTAATATTTAAACTTGTTTGATGATCTGAAACATTTAAGTGTGACAAACATGCAAAACAATAAGAAATCAGGAAGGGGGCAAACACTTTTTCACACCACTGTATATATATATATATATATATGATTGTATTATCTTCCCTGGGGTCCACTTATAATGTTAGTATAGTGGTTTTTTGGGGGTTTTTTTTGCACAATAACAGTCATAATTTAGTCAAATATAATAATTTTCCACCCTGTCTCTGGCCCTCTCTCTGAAACTCTAAGGTGCCTGGCTCTTTAAGACTTCAATGTAAACGCATACTGCTGTGATTGGCTAACATCGTGCAGCCCTTCCAAGAGCCATATTTGAAACACAATCTGAAGAAAATGAATAAACTCCACAATACCACAACATTTATAAAACTAAATTTCAGGACATAACATATAATTGCATCTTTTAAAAGCAGTGCGAGATGTATGATAAAGGTCAAAGCCGTGCACGTTTAGTATGTAGGAAAAACATTTAAATCCACTTTGGATGAATTTCCCATGACAGGCCCATCTCTCTGCTCTTTACCTTTGTGTATGTGTGACTGACTGAGCACCAGTGGGTGGGGCTAAGGGTGCAATGATGGAAAAATAGGCGTTGCATATGCGTATTTGGTCCTTGTGACGTCACAAGTTCCACGAATTCCAAACAAGCCGTTTTTGCAGCTTGGTTTAAATAAATGCTCTTTTTCTATTATGGAGGAAGTTTTCAGTTCTGAAACTTATAGTATGTTCTTATAGTAAGGACAATTTGATTCCTCATGTCATGACCCCTTTAATGTTAGTCCAATACCGTAAGTTGGTTTAAATAGTGTGTAATTTCTGCACCACTAGATGCACCAAACGGAATTGCGATCTCTGTTTGTATGGCCTGAGGAAATAACACTGGCCAATGGTGTGAGTTTGCAGGGGGACTATCTGTTTTTCAAAGATGGCAGAAATGTTTGTGCTTTTTTCAAAAACATCCCTTACAAAAACTAGAGTCCTGGCAAACATGCTGCAAATTTGCCACTCATTATTTTCACTTGCAAATGAACTTTGTGCCAAGCTCTTTATTTTTGTCAAAGTTTTCCAGAGAAGTGTTTGCCAGCTGTGGAAAACTGTCCATTGGAGAGCTGGAAACTTCTGTCAATAATATGCTGCAAATGTACTATTTATTAAGTGCCACTTTTCACAAATAAACAATTTTTGCAAAGGATTATATTTTTCTTTTGGCAATTCTATTTGATGCAGAAATTACTTCACCATTAATGACAATTTTTAAAAGCTTGATTAAAAGTAAACAAAGTGGTCAACACTAATCTTGAGAAAGGAAAATAAAAGGCAAACTTTTCTGTCTTGCAGTCAGCATGCATTTATTATAAAACTCCTGTCCAAAGTGACACAGCTTGAAAAGAAAAGAACAGCTTGAAGAGGACAGCAAATTGCACATGTTCTGACATAATGCCAATCTCATTTTAAACTAGTTTCACATGATTTGTTTTTGAAGCTCTCAACTCCAGCCCCTTTAAAGGATAGCAATGATTTTTTTTCTTCAGCACAACTAATATAGATGTGCTGAATGTTCTCAAAGGAAAACCTTACTATTACTCCAAAGCTGCTATCCACAACAATTCTATTACAGGTTGGCGAGATTTAAGTGAGTTTAAAACAAATCATTAATTTGAGCTATAGGAAATCTTTTCACCTCAGTGCAGTTGTCACTACATATCTGGTTGTCTGTAAAATCCACTTCCAGAGTGCAAGGGCTTTCTAAAAAGGGAGAGTTTCTAAAAAGGCATTGTTTTTTAACTGAAAAGCCTTTCACAAAAAGAGGAAAAGTGATTGATATTCAGCTGACACGGTAAATATTGAAAGTTGGAGGTATACCGAAATAACAGTTATTAGACTAAGCGATGGGCACTTGAATGCAGCAATGAGTCTATGAAGAGCTTCAGGTTATTCTTATGGCCCAAGTGTGAGAGGGACAGGTCTTTTCTGCCTCTCATTTTCAGGCAACATCACACATCTCACTGCTCCTCCTAATCAAACCAGGAGAAGTGAGAGGAAGGCTGGTTAAAAATTGTGTCCTCTATCTCTGTAATGGAAAATCTCCCCTGCTGACTCCAGCCCTTGATGAGTATAGCCATCTGCTGACATGCTCAATTATGAGTGTCCAGTGGACATGTCATGTGCGTCACCATGTTTCTCAGCTTGTGTTTTTTTTGTATGTGGGTTAATGATAATGAATTAGTTTAAGTAGTGCTTGCTACTAAGGCAAGCATCGCTAATGCTCATACTTATTATGGCTCAAGAAATTATAATTGTCTAACACCTATTGTATGGGCAACTTATATAGAACTGTATGGTAAAAATAAAATAATTGCACAATAAAAATGTAGTGGAATTTTTGCTATTGTTGCATTTTACATAGAGCTGTGCAGATATGGTCATATATCAATATATTGCCATACTTTCACTCACAGCATTGTATTGATACTTTAGATCCCTGTATTGATATTTTTATTCAACTATTTGTGTAATAATATAATTTCCAACAGTTGAATAAAGAAGAAGCAGGATGTCTAAATAAGTGCAAACTCTGAAACTGGCATTTCTCACTGCAGTCAGAGACGCTTTTTGAAGCACGAGACTGAAACTGAGCCCGCATGATTCACTGTTTCTCTTGCGGACATGCTGGGCTTAAGATTTTTCTGATTTCACTCGCCAGTGATTGAGTAGTATATTGGCTAAGAAGTTCAGCTCTGATATCCTTTCACTGCATGTTGAGAGTCAATGTTTGGTTAGACTCATTCCGTGTAATATGTGTCCAAAGACAAGATCCATGCAATCCATTTGTCATTGACAATCCATTGTTGATAAATAAAAAAAAAAGTATCATTTAATTTTAATCTCACTTAGCACAGATGCAGTAAAGAAGCCATTCGACTACTCTTTTGTTAATATGCACTCAATCAACACAGTTCTGTGAGACTCTTGCTGAACTGCCACTATTGAAGAGACAGTACCGTTTTAGCATGTGTTCTACATAATGTAAATACTTGTAAATAGTACAAAGTACAGTATGCATGTAAACAATAAACATATAACTATATATAACTATTTGACCAAAATGAAATGAAACAACTTACTATAAATTGCGATTAGTAAAATTTATATTTTCGTAATGTACCAAGTTAGAAGGTCCCCTGTATGATTAACAGCATTAACTGAAAGAGAATTACTTTCGTATGTAAGCAAAATGGACATTATAACTGAAATATACCCAATTGAAATTGAATCGAATTAAGAGCTTGTGAATCGGAATCGAATCAAATATGTATCAATATATTGTAATATATGAAATCGTGACATGTATCATGACACTTTAATTATAGTATCGTGAGGTGGCTGGCGATACCTAGCCCTAATTTTACATATATTGATATCTGAGATGTTAAGAAACAAATCAAAAAAATATTGTGGTGTATTTAATTTCCTTGTCAAGTGGTTTTTAAGCTTAAAGGAATAAATCACCCAAAAATGAGAATTATCTCATTATTCACTTACCCTGATGCCATCCCAGATGTGTATGATTGTCTTTCTTCAGCAGAACACAAATTAAGATTTTTAGAAAGGATAGAGCTCTGTCAGTTCCTTATAATGTAAGTAAATGGGTGCCAGCACTTTGATGTTCCAAAAGTCTTATTTAGGCAGCATAAAAGTAGTTCATGCTACTCCAGTCGATCAGTGAATGTCTTCTGAAGCTAATCGATAGGTTTATGTAAGAAACAAGTCGATAATTAAAACGTTTTTAACTTAAAATTGGTGCTTCCATCCAGGGCTCTGATGCATTTTGAAATGGCCGAACTCTCTGACTTTGCGTCAGCTGCTGGCAGAAAGCACTTTTTAAAAGTTAATGTTTTTATTATTGATTTATTTTTTTACACAAACATATCAGTTTGCTTCAGAAGACATTCATTGATCGACTGGAGTCTCATGGATTACTTTATTGCTGCCTAAGTGTGACTTTTGGACCGTCTAATTGCTGGCACCCGTGTACTTCCATTATAAGGACCAGACAGAGCTCTATCTTCTAAAAAATCTACATTTGTGTTCTGCTGAAGACACACATGGGATGGCATCAGGGTATGTGAATAATGAGAGCATTTTCATTTTTGGGTGAACTATTCCTTTTAGACATGACATTTTATTAAGTCTTAATATGTTGTCAAGGTATTTGTTGGCCACATGGAATGAAAGGAACCCCACATGGTGGTTGTATAAAAACCCCAGTCAAATTGCTGTGATTTAATGTTTAATTAATAAATTATCTATTAACAGTCAGTTTGGATCTAGTCCCAGCCACCAACAGCACACCCACAAACAGTTCGAAACATGTTGGGAACTGTAATGGCAAGAACTGGAGAAAACCACTTGATCCAATTTGATTGCCTGGCCATCTCTGGGAGAGGAATCACACAGGTTTTTTTCTCTCAATCCAACAAAAGTTACAGTGAACCAACTGGAGCAAATAGTTGCAGGATTTACTGAAATTGTGAATTTCATGGCAAGGAATCTTTGAAAGTTATTTAAGTGTTTTGTAGAGGAACTTAAACCAGCAGCAAGTGAACCTTTCTGTGTGTTCTGCTTTGTTAGCAGTGTTACAATATTTCTGTCAATTATTTTTACTTTACATTTACATTTATGCATTTGGCAGATGCTTTTATCCAAAGCGACTTACAGTGCCCTTATCACAGGGACAGTCCCCCTGGAGCAACCTGGAGTTAAGTGCCTTGCTCAAGGACACAATGGTGGTGGCTGTGGGGATTGAACCAACAACCTTTTGCTTACCATTTCAGTGCTTTAGTCCACTACGCCACCACCACTCCTACTTTAGGATGGATGTAAATTCTGGCCAGAAAGTCTACACACATTTTTCACCAATTACTTTGTACAACTTTTTGCAGAGACTGCTGTGATATTATGTGAATGAGCTACAGGGTTCCCACAATCAGAGACATTTCTGTAGTGAATTTATATTTCTTTTATGTTGTTCTCTGCTCTAAAATATTTAATTGGCTAAAGATTTCTCTTTGTGAGTACAACCTCTAGTCAATGAGTTTTAAGAATCCTTCTCCAGTAATCAAAAGCGACTGTACCATTTTACCTATCTAATATTGTGGTATCATCGATTTCAGATTTAACTGTACTAAAATGTCTTGAACAATGAACTGTGGTTCATCATTTTACTAATTCATCTTACATTCACTTCCTATCTAAGTGAGTTTGTCAGAATAAGCTACAATGTGCACCAGACTCTATGATGAAAGTCAACAGAATAGCTGCAGGACTACTATGATTCTGACTCAACAAGGTGTGCTGTAGGCATGGTGTGCTGGTCTCCACTCTTATGGATCCTTAGCTGAAACCATTTGGGTAGACCTTAAAGGATTCTTGCTCTTTGCCTCCATACCAACAAATGCATAGCCCAGGCCTGAGTTTTGCCAGCTGCTGTATGCCACTCTTATGGTTTCATTCATTTTCAGTCAGCTACTCTTTCAACTAATCTCCTTCCTAAGCTTTCTTTTATTGATCAATGTCTATCACCATGTCTCGGTTGTGCAGGGTGAATGAGGACTGAATGAGGTGTATGCATTTTAGTTCGAACAAAATATTGACTTACTAATGCTTTGTCAGTCTGATTCACATCCTCTCCTAATATTCTGAGTGTCATACTTCATATAAAAGATGAAGCATGAGTATAAAAGAATGGAGATAAGGATGTTAGATATTGTAGAACATGACCTTTCTGCCAAATGTGTGTGTGCCCACCATTGGACGATGCATTTTTATGCTGTATGAGTTGAAATAAGCCTCTCCATATCTGTGGATTTCACTCCTGGCTGTGTTGCAAACATTAGCTCATTGGCTGAATGCCAGTAGCATTTTTAGTGCTCTGACGTTTCTCTTGGAAGAGTACAATGTTTGCTAACTTTGTTGACAAGTTGAAGATTCTGGGACTAATTAAAATGTTGGATGATAATCTTCAGCCACAATAGTCCCCCCTCAGGCAGTAATCATTGATTTAGCAAGATGACAAATTTGGTTGGGTTCATATGCTGGCAGATGGTAACTGTCTATTTAGGCCCAATTCAGTATCTGCAAATATTACACAGTTGGTTGATGTTTATATTAGTATAAATGGAAATGTTTTTCTCTGTCCAATCTGGTTGAATTTTTGATGCTAGATAAAATAATTAAAAATGAACTCCTCAATAAACAGTGTTTTCCTTGACACTTTTCAATTTCTCACATTCCAACTCTATATCCCTCCATTCTTTCCTCAGTTGACCAGATATATCATTTGGCCTCCCCTGCATCGCCACCCAACTACATGTACAACCCTATCAAGACACTGAAAACAAATACCATTGGGACTCTCAACATGCTGGGTGAGTAATTCAAATTTGAGGGTTGCAACAAAAAGACTCTGACTGTATTTTCAAAACACTGTAAAAACATGGTACAGTAGTTAAAGAAAAAGTGTAGCCTTTTACATAGCAGGACAGTGTGTAGGCTTTTTCATAGCAGGACAAAGCAAAGCATATATTGCATGCCAGATTCATTGTCCCATTACAGGCAGAGTCAGCAGTTTCAGAACAGGAACACTCCTTGCCCCTTTTCCACTAAAATTGTGCTGGTGCTAGGCCATGGGGATCTGCGATTTCACTGCTATTTTAACTGACTGCGTTTTTGCTGACTTGAGAGCTGAACAATGTAGCTATCTACAGAATATTATTAACATAACCTGCCCACCAACAAACCAGTCTTATGGTGCGTTCAGACCAGAGGCGTCGAGAGTGTCAAATCGACCGGAAGTCATTCATTTTCTATGGCAGCCAGCGTCTCTCGGTGGCCGGCGTGTCTTGGGCGTTGTGGGCGTCAGAGGAAAGTTCAAGTGCGGGCAACATTATGGTAATGAGCTTTGACGCGGTTCGGTGGCAACCTATTGGAATATAGAAGTGCTCCGCTCTAGCAAAGTCTAGAGAACACAACAGTGTAAACTTTGATTCCCACCAAACAATAGTTCAGAAGACAAAATGGAGGAGAAACTAATTATTGCCGTGGCAGGTTTTTTTCCGTAATATACGATCTGTCCTTGTTTGCTTACAGGGATATAAATTTAAAAAAGTTGCGTGGACAAAGGTGTTTGATGAAGTGGATATTATGGTTTATATAATATTATATATAATATATTGCATGCTAATTTTGGCACCATAGCATGCAAAACCGTGCTGTCTGATCAATCGGTAACACATTTATACCATCAGCGTTTGTCTTTTTATATTTAATTACTTTCTGCCATCTATTGATTTCTTACTTTCACATTTAAAAGATTTCATTAGGATATACGCTACTTGTGATAGGTCAGCAGAAAGATACTGGTCGACATGTCTGAATGTTTTGCGGCCCCTTTAAATATAGTTCACAAAACCAAGCATTCTGAATGAATATTGCCGCCTATTTCAACTACGTCAGAGCGTCCACGAATCTTCGATAGCATTGTTGGCAGGGCAGCCAGAGCGAATTTTGACGCTCTCGCCTCCTCTGGTCTGAACGCATGGTTACTCCTAGTTTGACAGCATATTTTAGCATCTTTATGGCTTTGATTTAACATCAGAAGTTACTTAATAAATAAAATTCCTATCAATCAATTCACACATGATATTTGTAAATAAAATAATTTTATTTTAGATGGACAGTGAAAATAAAGTGGCTGGAGTAGCTTTGCCATGCAATGAAATAGGATGGTGTTTCTTCAACTTCAGGCACTTTTAGCTGCATTTCTAGAAAATAAAGTTTAAACATATTTTTTTACACAATCATTTTTTTTTTATTTGTCTGCTAAAAATTTCGAACAGTGTTTGTACATGCCTCACAGGAGATTTGTAATTTTTGTAATTTTTCCCTGAAAGTCATGAAGAATTCTTTTTTCTTATACATTCAAATTTAATTAACTGCTATTGCAAGTTGTTATGCTATGCTTATTAAAATATCAGAAAATATCTGTATATGTCAGATAAAGAGATAGAGATGAGAGATGTAACAGGTGTTTAAGCATTTATCTTCACCCTGCAGCTGAGTAGTTCTGGTAGCATTTTTCCTATTTCTGCCTTTCTTGTAAATAATAATATTTACATACATACAATAACTAAAACATATACACAGTACATTAATACGACATATCATCAAACATACATTAACTAGATAAACAGAGTACAGGACATCAGTACAACATATTATTGTTGTCTAATATACAGGTCACATAACGTTATTTCCAGTGCGACATCTCAGTTTCACAGAACAAAACCTTATTCACTGAGTAGTCCAATGGACATCGGAATGAAAGAGCACTTGAATTTCTTAAGTCTGTGTCTGGGCATCCTAAACCTCCTTCCTGATGGCAGAAGTTTATACTCGTCGTGAAGCACATGTTGGCTATTACCAGTGATGTTACGTGCTATTCTAAGTACCCTCTGCTCGTGATCATACTGAAATATTTCTAAAACAGGGACCCCTACAAGCTTTGAGCATACATTGAGGAGTCTGTTTGATTTTGCCCTAAGCTTTACTGTAATATTATTGTACCGTGCTGCCACCGCATAGAGCAAAATACTATGAATGACTGCACAATAAAACAACAACAGCATTTGTTTGCTGACACCAAAAGACCTCAGTCTCCTTAAAAAGTAAATACGCTGCACTTTATTGCATATATAGCTGGTGTGATAATTCCACAGTAAATTAGAGTCCATGTAGACACCCAAATATTTATATGATGCAACCACACAGTTTGTTATTATACAAGAAGAAAAACTGTTGTTAATCTTCACTTGCTGTGTTCTGTTCATCTGAAAGCTAAAATACCAGAGTATTAAATGAGTATTAACCCTGAGATTCATAATTTTTGACAACAGAATATCAGGTTTTATGGTATTGAAAGCAGAAAAATAACTCTTGTATAAGTAGTTTGCGACCAGTCTAGGTGTTTACTCACTAAATGTGTCAAAGTAATGATAGCATCTTCAGTACTGTAGCCTGCTTTATATGTGAACTGATATGGATCTTGGATGTAACTAGGTGTTTTACTAAATTTTATTCTCTAGCACTTTCATTAAAATGTGGCTAAGGGCTATTGGTCTATAATCCTTCTCCTTAGGGGATAATGTTTTGGTATGGTCATGATATATGACATTTTCCAAATGGCTGCAATTACTTTTTCATCCAGTGACCACTGAAAAATCTTCTGCCACACAGGAGTCAATTCTGAGGTAAAAGTTTTTAAAGTAGATGCGGAAGGTAGTCTGGACATGTAGCCTTCTTTGTATGCAAACGATGGAAAGTATTCCTTACATCTGTCACACTAATTTCTACTTTTTGTACATCCATCAGGGAGACATCCCTCAACATATTGACACATTTTTCCTTGGTGTCTACTAGGGGTGTAACGGTACACAGAAGTCATGGTTCGGCACGTACCTCTGTTTTGGGGTCACGGTTCGATATGAGTTCGGTACAACAGGAAAAAGCAACAAATAACAAATGCTAGGTTTCTTTTCATTTATTTTGAACAGAGAGTAGTGCAAATTACAGTTTGTTCCACCTGGCGGCATTTAGACCCCCCTGAGGCAGTTGGTACAGTACAGCCTCCTTTAGTGTATTAAGCACTAAGCAGTAAACAGAATGCACTCTTGCATAGGCCATATCTTTTTGTAGGATTAATAAAAAACAAAAGGTATTTTGTCACAATCAGCTACAAAACTGAAAAGTATCTCTTGGGTTATAAAAGTACAAAATAAATAGAATAATGAAAAATAAATCTTGTGCATTAGGAGAAGCCATTCTTGTTTTGGGTTGGTGCATAGATGGTCTCTTCTTCTGCTCTTTTTCCTGTTGTGGCGGTTAGCAAACAGCATTGCATTACCGCACGCGCCCCCTTATGGATTGGAGTGGATCGCCTGTGACTGACTCAGATGTATTCTTCGTCTGACTGCATACATCGAACCATGACGTCAGTACCGTGATGGTTCTGGATGAATACATGTACTGTTACACCCCTAGTGCCTACTAATTCAAACCTATTTTAGTCATTCCCGCCATGCATTTCATAGTACATTTCAGTTCCCTTTTAACTTGATGAAATTCATTATGGTATTTGTTTTTAAAAGCCATTTCTTTCCTGTTAATCAGCTGCTTGATATCTTAGTCACATAGCTCTTATTGTTTGTATACACTTTCACTTTCCAAGTTGGTATTAGTGTCTGTGTACACAATTGTATATATTCTGTCGTAACTGTTGTGGTATCGTCTATATATTCTCATAAAACTCATCCCACAGCATGCTTTGAGCTTGTCTGTGTTTTCCTCTGACCATGTCCTAATTACTTTGTGCACCAGTTTGCTGCTCTTCAGTTTAGTCTTATATGTTGGTATCAAGAAGACCACATTGTGATCTGAACTGGAGATTGGTGGTCTAATGTGGGACTAATACACCCCTGCCACACTGACAAAGCATTTAGCTAGTATATTGTCCTTTCTTGTTCCATGCTTCACATACTGGAAAAACCTGGGGATTGTGTGCTCAACCACGCATTTGTTAAAGTCCCCAAGTACTATAGCCGGTGCCTCTGGGTGTTGCTGCTGTAGTTTGTAAACTCAGTCAGCGATGGTATCAGCAGCTTTTGAAGCTATGCTATTCGGAGGAGCATACACGGCCACAAGCA
This sequence comes from Myxocyprinus asiaticus, assembly GCF_019703515.2. NCBI lineage: Eukaryota > Metazoa > Chordata > Actinopteri > Cypriniformes > Catostomidae > Myxocyprinus > Myxocyprinus asiaticus. Next base: position 14,060,780 of record NC_059353.1, read on the forward strand.
GTACACAGCCAAATTCCCTAGCAGATAGTAAGGCCTGAGTTGAATACTAAAAATTTCAACATTTGTGTCACAGATCCTGTCCCTTACAGTGTATTGTGCACACCATTTATCGTTGATATATACGCAGATTCCCCCTAAAAGGTGCTTTATTGTGAGGGAGACGTGGTACAATGCCATTCACATGTCAAATTAACAGGTTTATAGAACTGTAATATCTTAATTTTAGTATGCAACAACGCTTCCTCACTGCGTGTGCTCACACTAATCTAAACGTGTTCAATGAGCTGCTGCTGTAAGTTGCATGAGAAAGAGAGAGTGGAGCACGGATGAGCTGATTTATTCACTCTGAATTGTGCAGAATCTGGAATTACAGTTCGATACAAAGACAAGATTAATGATTTGATTTGTTCATCTGTTTGGATTGGTTTACCATTCTCAGCTACATGTTGCAGTGAATTAAAGTGTGCGGGAATTCCCTGCATTATGATTGTGAAACATGCTGGAATGTTTACATTTGTGCGCAATTCCTGCAACCCTGCGGCGAATTTCAGGCCCTGGTTAATACAGTGGGCATCCTGTGTACGGCAATACGGGCTGTTTGTCAGGGGGAGGGGTCCGCTTCAATCTGGAACATGTTCCTTTCTATTGTGCCTTCAATGATGCGCAATTTGTGTCAAACGATTAACTGACGGTCAGGCACTGAAACTATTAGGGAAAGCCTAATACATCTTTGTTTCGCTAACATGATTTCCATGTGGGTTTTACCTTTAAATGCTTCTTTTAATCATGATGTCATCTTTACAACTGGAAGGCATAAATTGCACGGAACTGTAAAATTGTTTTCCTTTTCTCTTTTAAAAAGACAATGTCGAAATTTCAGCAAAAACAATGGGTTTTCTCAATTGGTCATCGCGATGAAACAGTAGTGTTGTGAGACAGGTGTTATTTGCTCATGCAACAGTGATTGGCGCCACTGACTTACGTGAGACACAAAAGAGAACCAGAAGAGATGTCGAACACACCCGAGCATTTGTACCACTCTTAAACAAGCAGCAGTCTATATCACTTTATGTAATGGATTACAGTTACACATTTTTTTATTACATAATGCTGTTACCAGTATTCTGTTATTCTGTTACTCCTCAAGCCTGGTTGTCACTGTCAAAAACCCTGTAAAGTAATAAATACCATGAGTGTTCAACATCACATCCACCAGAGATGCATTCAAAAATCAGGAGAGATATATCCAAAACTACTCCAGTGACAACTTTTCAAAATTAAGCTTTACTCTTTAGCGTGAAGTAACGCAGATCACTAACACTATGTAACACAATTTTTGTTCCTGGGTAGTAAGTGTTATTTCCTAATTGCTTATGCCTCAAAAGTATAGAAAATGGCTATTATTCCCCACAAACTTTGCTTTTGTGACCAGGACAGTGATATTTTGAAATTTACCTATTTCCAGTGAGAAAACGGGTAAAATTTTTGTCTTTTTGTTCACATAATCCATGTCCAAAATCCAAATCCAGAATCCAAAATCCTTCTTTATCTGTGGTCCGACGAAGACACCGGCTTTGACCTTTGCCTCAGACAGCTTAGGGAAGAAGTCTTGAAGGTACTTGAAGGCTGCTGACTCCTTATCTAGAGCTCTGACAAATTGTTTCATAAGGCCCAATTTGATGTGCAGTGGTGGCATCAGCACCTTCCGGGGGTCCATCAGTAGCTCCCACTTGACGTTGTTCCTCCCCACAGAGAACTCTGTCCGCTGTGGCCAGTCCCGCCTGTGGTAGTGCGCCTTGGTGTCCCTGCTGTCCCAGAGGCAAAGATAGCAGGGAAACTTGGTAAAATCGTCTTGGAGACCCATCAGGAATGCCACCATTTTGAAGTCTCCTATGACCTCCCAGCCGTACTCATCATACTTCAAGGCATCCAGCAAGGTCTTGATGCTGTTGTAATCCTCTTTGAGTTGCACCAAGTGAGCCAGGGGAAGAGACAGGTACTTGTTACCATTATGGAGCAGCACGGCTTTGAATATTACTTTAGTATAAATACATGTTAATTTGGATTCATATGTTGTTTTTTCTGACTTTATGTGAACAAAAAGACACATTCACCAGTTTTCTCATTGGAAATAGGTACATTTCAAAATATCACTGTCCTGGTCACAAAAGCAAAGTTTGTGGGGAATAATAGCCATTTTCTATACTTTTGAGGCATAAGCAATTAGGAAATAACACTTACTTCCCAGGAGCAAAACAAAACAAACAAACAAACAAACAAAAATTGTTACACGGTGTAATAGTGGCATCTCAGCATTAGTGGCAGGTGGGTTTGTATTAGATTACAGTAACTGCAAAATAATTAGTCTTTAGTTTTAAGCTGTTCATGCTAGTTAGTGAGAGAATACGCACAGCCTTTGATAATTTGCCTTTGCCTATATTTGGTTTGCTTTCACTGTCACTTGAGCTTTTTGTTGTGTATGTTTTAGTGATGTTTTGTACTGAGATTATATTATTAGGGATTGTTGTGCATGGCATCATGTTGGGTTAGGCAAGTGATTGTTTGTGCCCAACCAGAAATAATGAGCCTGAGATGCCACTGTCACTAATAAGCATTTGCGTGAAGGTGTCTTAATGCCATTATTGCAAGACAAACTATTTACAGAAAACTACAGTAAATTGAAAATTGATACCTCACAGGTCATACATATTTGATAGGTTATCGATAAATATATTTTTGATGATGAAATCATAACATGGGCCACAAAAGATGGTGCCGCATGTTGAGCAGTGCTGGCCTAGGGGTTCATATCTACATGGTGATAGAACTACTAGTACACTTGCACTCTAGAGAATTCCATTGACTGCAGTCACTTGTGATATCTACCGTCTGATGTGGTTGCATAACCAGATGAAGATAATGGAAATGTAACTCCGATATCTTGGATGCCACTGCCGTCACGATGTAAAATTGAGACTCTCTACTGTCTTTCGCCAAAAAAACATACATGGCAATGTTTGTGTGTCATCTTTGTCAGAACAGTTTAGTTTTTCTTTGTCTTGTCATACCAAACTCTATTACCATTACTGAAAGGGTCCAGTCCTGCTGCTCAGCTGTCTCTGGGAATATCTATGATGACCATGCAAAGATCTAAACTCTAGTGTTTGGATGAATTGTAGTTTAAAAATAACCTTCTATAACAATATGGTCTTACTGCTTGTGTCCCAATTATATCAGCTCAGTCTGGAGCCAAAAGTTTTAGACCATGTTCCATACAAATCCATTTAAGATGGAAACCTCTTTTTTTGAGGTCCTAATGTCACCATTTTCCAAAGTATGTGGTTATGGAGAGCATAGTAGTGTGGATGAGTGTCATAAATGTAGCAAAATCAGTGTCAAACGAAAATGCATTTTTGTGGACTTGGCCTTACCTGCAATTATGAAACATGTTTAAACTGACAAACTAACAACGCTTTACAGTTCTGTATACCAATCAATAAGGTATAACACAGCCCCTGGTTTTAGTAATGGAACTGTGGAAGTAAAGCCAGAAATTGCCACATGGGTAAAAACCATTTAGTTCAGTTTGATTTTGTGGCTTTCAATTTGAAAAGGTTAGCTCCTTTCAGTCATTCTCTGTTCAGTTTCTTTGCGCTTTTCAGTCAGACGTCCACTGTCTGTAAGTACAATAGCAAATAGCTGTAATATAGATGGTTTGGTGATTGAGGTTTCCTGAGCTGTCATTTCTGTGTTGACATTAAATGAACCATCTTCCATGTCACCTCTGCAATTAAATATATAACTACAAATGGAAATTCTTCAGATATCTGCAGAATTGGAATGCTTGTCATTCATAAAGTTTTTGTATCACTCCACTGTTTGTGGTGTTCTAGACCAGAGTATGTGAGAGGTGCAGAATGAAAGAAGAGTTTGATTTTTGCCTCGAGCAGAAGCAGGTTTTTTGAAGTCAGAGTGCACCTGTGTTTTCTTTTGCTCCAGGATCACTTTGAGCAGGGTTTCTCTCACTAATGAGGGTGGATCGAGGAGAAAACGCAAATGGAAAAGTTGGAGTGGAGCTTAAGTGGATTGATAAGGGAATGCTTTGAATTGGAAGGGGAAATGTGTCACTCCACTCCACATTATACAGTTCTAGTCTGTGTGTTGCTTACCTTCTTTTAACTTCCTCATAGTTTTATCTTTATTATGTTTAAATCATTGTTGCAGAATACCACATATTTCCCCCGAAATCAGCACAGAAAATGTAAAAATATTACCGATTCCATCTGGACCTGATGATTGCTTTCATCTGAACCAGACAGACAGAAGTAAAAATTCCTCACTGATCTTAGCTTTAGTTGTAGAAAGTATCCCTGTTGTTTTAAAAATCTGCCTTTGGTCACTAACCAGCTGTTTGTGTGAGGTACAAAAATGGCAAATCAAATCTAAATGTATAAGTGTGCATATAATCATTTATATTGTCCATGCTATGCCCATCCTGCAATAATAGAGCGACTATCTGAATATTTTTCTAGCCAGTCAAAATGCTTAATAAGAAAGCAATAATAAAAATGTAACACCTTAATCCAAACATTGAGTTGTGAAAGAGAAGGACAGTTGCTCATTAATATTCTTTGGCTGATATCTTAATGAGGCTGTGTGGTTAGATTGTTGTAGCCTTGCTGGCTTTTTCTGACTGATGTCTAGTTTTGTTGTTTCTGACTCTCCCAATGGGAGATGCAGGTAGAGTCATACTCTACCTTGTTAGATACAATTTAACAAATTATATTCTCATGTCTCTTTCTATTCACAGGTTTAGCCAAGCGAGTCGGAGCTCGCCTGCTCCTTGCCTCCACTTCAGAAGTATATGGAGGTATGTGTACATTCATAAAGCTCTCTATTTTAATGCTTACAGTGATGTTAAAAGAAAGTATAGCCTATGAAAAGTCATTTAGAATCTGGGAGAGATGTTCTCAGGTCTCGGATACAGAGTCCAAGTGAGGTCTTTTGTCACGAGTCTATGCAAAGTCTTTAAAGGCCAAGTCTTAGTCAAGTCTTTAGCTGTGTCCCAAATGACACACTATACACCAGTCACGTGCAGTGCATTAACCAAGTATCCTTTCACCACTCCTCAATAAAGGAGCCTAATGGACAATTAGAAGAAAAATCTACAGGAAGTCTGAAGATGTCTACCAAAAGAGTGCCCACCCACTTTTTTTAGCTCTTTTGGTTCTGAAAGTATTTTTCCCTATTCATTTTGTCCATAGGGATTTCATAAAATCATTTACTAAAAAATTATAAGACATGAACCCCAACCCACTCCAAGGTGAATCACATAACAAATTTAAATTTAAACCTAAACAGTATTTGAAAACCGGGCAAAAAGACAAAGGTACGAAGTTTTAAATGAGGGAACTAACTGTAATCCCATGAAGCATGGTGTATGACGTAATCAAAATAAAAAGAATGGTCAGTTATAAAACTATTGATTTAAAATTGTTGATTATAAGTGTAGAAACAATATATTTTAAGTTTATTGCAAAATATTCAGATATATACAAATACGTAGTTTGAGAGTGTAATGAGACTGACTTAATAACTGATTCGTGGAATTTTCCCCTCCGCTATTAAAAACGATTTTTGGAAAGTGTAGTTTTTCAATTCCACTATTTAACATAAATTCTTTTAAAATTAATTTTAAATTGTACAGACTGTTGACTTCAACAGAAGAAAAACCATTAACAGTGTCGGAGCTCGCGGTAGGTCTTTTTTTAAAGGTTTACAATTTATCAATCAAAATCTATTCCCTCAAAACATTTTTATAGGATTTGCGCTGTTTTAATTTTTTTTTAAACAGTTATTGGCAAGAATTTTTGCTGTTTGTTAAAATAGATCTCCTTTATCCAATAGTATTATGGAACTGTTAATTCAACATTGTTTGGCCTCTTTTTCCTCATCTGTGTATCCATTAGTGATGCACTAAACAAAACAAATGCCCTTAGCCACAAGAAATACTCCAAAAGACTTGAAATGCCTTTCATTAAACATTAATTGCACTGCTGAGAGGTCATGATGAATTGGGCTGTATATTTAGAGCACACACATTCAGGCGTCTGAAACAACAAACCTGTTTGAACCAGAAAATCTCCAGTGACATACAATGGTTTTGCATGCTAGAAAATAACATGACCTGTCTACATCTCTTTGAGGAGAGGTTATTTATTTATATTAGACTGACAGAGAGGAAGCCACAATTGATCTTTTAGATTTTGATGGTCGGATAATGAGCTCGATTGGGAATGCTCACAGATCTCCATCCATGATTGCATCGAGAGAGAATTGAAGCTGGCCATCTTACCATTTATTACCATCTTATTGCCATCTTACCAGTTATGGGGTGGACAGATGAGATCAGAGGGCTCTCTCATGTTCAACTTTGGGTAACACTGTGAATCCAAAGACTCTGCATGCATTGTTTGTACTTCTCAACCATCATCTGTGAAGCTCATTTTCGACCCCTTTGCGCATGTACATTATTGCTCTTCTCTGCTGTGTCTTTTAGCCAGGCACATGTCATTCATTCAGGAGAAAGACAGAGATTTTCCTCCGAAACAGTTTTCACAAGAGATTTTCTATGCCATCAGTTCCACTGTAGAGGCCTTAACCTTTACTTTCAGACTTTTAGCTTAATTAAAAAATTGCCAAGAACATTGCTGTGTAAGCAACTTTTGCAGTGGATAGATGGAATGTACATTTGTAATAACACACACAAGTCCTTCCATACATGCGTAGAGCTTATTTAGAGAATTCTAAATTCAAGTCAATCATTTTTATTTGTATAGCACTTTTCACAACACACATCATTCAAAGAAGCTTTACAGGAAATCAAGCATTAACAAAAAATGAAACTGTTATATCTATAAAGCCTTAGAGTGATCATTGTGTAGCTGTTATTAAATATGGTTGTAAATTGTGTATAGAAATTAAATAAATAATAATTGTATTTAGAACCCCTGTTCTAATTCAAATGTACAGACCAATTCAACTGCTCTAAACTTGCTTACCATGAACATTGAAGCAAAATAATTTTCCTCCCACCAGACTGTACGATTATATTTATTATTATATTTTTAAAGTACAATGCAGAGATGCATTTGACTACATTATCAATGATGCAAATTGTGCATTTATTTGACTTTCTAGTATGATGTAAATAATCATTCCCATGCCAATGTTTGCCTTTCCAATTTGATTGCACTGATTTATATTCAATTCAATTTAGTTTTTGTCTATCTATCCCTTTAATGGCCACTGTCCTTTTTACAGTAGAATATTGGCAATATGTGTGTTTATACAGGATTGGGTTTTAGATGTGTGTGTCTGTGTCTTAAACTAGACCCAGAGGTGCACCCCCAGAATGAGGAGTACTGGGGCCATGTAAACCCCATTGGTCCACGGGCCTGTTATGATGAAGGAAAGCGTGTTGCTGAGACCATGTGTTACGCCTACATGAAACAGGTACAGTAAAAGTGACTTTCATCCAGTGTTGGGTAAGTTACTCTAAAATTGTAATTAATTACTAACTACTAATTATATCTTCTACAGTGTAATTAGATTTCTGTACTAATTACTGTCTGAAAAGTAATTGCATTACTTACTACTAATTACTTTCTAAAACCCTTATCAACCTCGACCAGATGAAAAATACAAGGATAGACATGAAATTGTTCTTTTAATTCTTTCAAATATATCAAATAAAATCAAATAAATTATTCTTGAACTGGCCAAAGAATTTAAGGGGGCTGCATTTAATTAGAAAACATACATTTTAAATATGACACTAGCAGGAAGGCTGGATATATACGTTTTAATGAGGAAGCAAATATAGTGGTGCAGGACCAAGCAATTACCAGAATTGCTGGCCTCAAACAGTGTTTTCAGTTTATTTATTAGTATTTATATGCTGCTGTTAAAGGTACTTTTGCAGAGGCGTAGCATACAGTAATATCTAGAGGTGGTTTGTAGACATTCTACTTTACAGTAGATCTGCACTGTTGGAATAACTGGCTTTTTTAAGTCACATTCTGTTACATCATACTTTTAAGACAAGAGGGCCACATTTAAACCACAGTAGATGCAACAGGCCACAAAAAGTATTTGGACACTCAAGCCACATTTAAAATGTATTGATGTCATTGCCTTAGATAACAAAATATTAAATCAACTGGCATCCAAATACAAATGATGCTAGACCTTTTCTGAGAATTAACCTCGGTCCCACTTTATAATAGGTGCCTTTAACTACTGTATACTAACATTAAAATACATAAAATATATTGTATTTAGCTCCTACTGCGGAGTAGGTGCTTTGGGGGCGTATAGGGACTGTGGCAGACTGTGGGAGGAGCTCCAGCCTGTGATTGGTCAAAAACCTATGACACACAAAGCATTGAGAAAGGAGGGGATACCACAGCTGCCATTAGTAAACAGCTAGCCTGCTACTCAGAGGATTGCACTAATTTTACAATTCCCTTAACAGAAAAAAAAAAAAAAAAGTATACAAAGAGGATCACCCATTTCACATATATGTGTGTGTAACTTCATCGGGAGACACGCTTTGAGTTTTCATCGCATCTGTACTGTTTGTACATTTCTGTGACCTCTGGATTACTACATAAAATTTTTGCTGGGATGACGGATATTTATAATCAGATGTTTATCGAGAGTGGGTAATTCTACTCTACACTAAACCGTCATGAAATCTAGTTAACATGAGGGAAGTATTGCGTGCCTGTTACTGTTTGGTAACTTGCATCAAGACATATGTTTTTAAGTCAGTGAGTGAGTATTTCAGAACAGTAATATATGTTGAGTCATAAAAGCCTTTATTGTAAAATGTTGGGTTGATAATAGGTTTATAGTGCTTTCAACATGTTGTCCACTAAATTCAGCACATGCTGTGTGGTAGTCTGACCGCTCGTCTCATCTCTCACTCCGGCTGCAGCAACACAGAGCTCCACATGCACAGCTCTGACACGCCCAGTTTAAACTGTAACCTGAAGAAACATACTGTGTCCGAAAATGGGAAAATGCTGCCTTTGGGGGCTGTATAAGGAGGTAGGATGAAATAAGGTGCTGTTTAAACTGTTCAGTTTACTTTAGTGTTACATTCATCCAAAAATGCTGTCATTTAAACCATTAATCGATTAGGCAGCTGCCTACGTTTTTGGATGCAGCCAGAGCTTGTGTAAAACAGCCCTAAAAAAAAGTGTAACTTCGATCCCGGCATCCTCCGTCAGTGTTGTTGATTTCGTTGTTGTTCTTGCTGTTACTGTTAAATAACACGTTCCAAACATGTCAGAAAAATGGTCGATACTAGATGACGTCACTACAGTGCTAACTTTTGGCCACTGGGGAAAAGTCTCCTTGACTGTTCCGTTCCTTGTAAGAGTTCTCATCTAGAAAGTTACTAAAGGTAAAGTATCAGGACTGTAGGTGGGAAAGGGCCTTTTTACACATGAGGAACTGTATTTACTTTTAGCCGTTTACAGGGACATTTTTTGCTCCTACTTGTAGTCCACATGTATGATGGACAAAGTCCTGAGAAACATGATGAGTTTAGCATCATAGCATCACATGGTTTACACACCCATTATAACCTGCTGATGCAGTTTGTGAAAAACAGCCCTAACAAAAGTGTATCTCTGATCCTGTCATTCTCCATCAGTGTTGTTGTTGCTGCTATGTTGTATCACACGTGCAAACAACATCAGTAGAAAAATGGTCGACACAATATTATGTTGTCACGGGTATTTTGTAGGTTTAAATGCAAGAGGGAAAAGTCTCTTCCGGAATGTAGTTCTTTAAAAAGTTGTCTTTCCAGAAAGTCCCCCTTGGGGAGTACCAGAGCTCTAGGTGGGAAAGGGGCTCAGACACCACTTGTTTAAATATCTTTAACGGGGTTCGAGTGGAATGATTGGAGAGTTGTTCACTAGTGACCAAATGTGCACAGAAAACAAATAGCAGACTTGAGTTGTTACTTAGATGAACACCAATGCAACATTTTTATCATCGACTGTATAACTTGGAGAATCACCTCGATATTTACATCAAATACTTTTTGTACATTAAAATGAAAGGTAACGCACAGACAGTAGTAAAGTGGTGTGTCAATCTAAAAAAGTTTACTATGTTGAAGTTTATTGTCAAGTTCGATAAAGGTAGAATTTATTTATCAAAACTGACAACCCTTCATTGACAAGAATGCAGGCAGAAGTTTGTTTACCCAACTATCACACTTGGGCCACTTCCACACTAATCTTTTTTATTTGAAAATGCATTGATTTTGCGACATTTACGTCTCTCGTCCACAATGGAACAACATTTTCAACTTCTGAAAATGCTTTCAATAAACACATACTTTGGAAAACGATGATGGAAAATTTAAAAAGGGGGTTTCAAACTCTGGACATGGCCTTGGATATGATGTTTTTTGTCTGGTTTAATCTAGCTTTTTTCAAAATCTTTTGGATTCAAATTGATAAGATGGCACTAACAGCAAAGATAGTAAATTAAGAGAGAAAATTTGGGATCATAAATTTGTTGATCATAAACCGTGTCTTAATGTGATAAGATTCCAGTGATAAGCTATTTGTGTGTCCGACGCGGCACAATAACCACCAATAAGAACATATCCGAGTTGTAGAATGCAGTTATGTTATTCAGTTGGCAGATGCTTTTATCCAATGTGACTTATGATTCATCATAAGGAGACAGTAGTACAAAAAGTGCTGCATCACGAAGTTTCAATTGCATCAGAAAAATATTATCCAAGACAGATAAGAGTGCAACAAGAATATATATATATATATATATATATATATATATATATATATATATATATATATATATTAGTCACAAAATCTCAAATGACTGGAAGTGAGTGGAAATGCGATGGTCAGAGAAGAAACTACACTGTGTGCAATCTAAAAGCTGAGAGCAATCCATTAAATAGAGTAGTAAAGTTGATATGGAAGGAGGGAAGTGCATGAATAGAAGAGTGATTCAAGTCAAGTTGAGCATAAGAATAAGAGTAGAGAAGTCTGCACGGACGGATGAAGCATCTCCACCAGCTCACTGATCTTTCCTCAGACACAGGAGGGAAAACAGGAAGATGGACAGATGGATATGGAAAGGAAGAGACCCCACTGAGCAGGAAAGCAAAAAAGAGATAAATGAGAGCAAGACAAAGCCAGGGCAGCTGCCCATAGTTCTCTCTTTCTCTCTAAATGCCATCTCCGGTTGCCTTTATCCCTCGCTCGCCTCATCAGGCTGATTGGGGTCTGGGTGTGTGTCATTCTGGCCCGGCCCTGCCCTCCTCCGCGCTACACATTTTATATATATATATATATATATATATATATGTGTGTGTGTGTGTGTGTGTGTGTACAGTGCCTTGCAAAAATATTTAGACCCCTGACCAATTCTCTTATATTACCGAATTACAAATGGTACACTGAAATTTCATTCTGATTGATATTTTATTTCAAAACACAAATTCAAAATCAATTATTGAAAGGTGACATTGTTTTTTTGTTGGGAAATATTTTTATGAAAAATAAAAAACTGAAATATCTTGCACAAGTATTCAACCCCCACACATTAACATTTGGTAATAGCCACCTTTTGCTGCAATAACTGCTTTAAGTCTTTATGGGTACATATGTACCAGCTTTGCACACAGTGACGAAGTGATTTTGGCCTATTCTTCTTGGCAGATTTGCTCCTGGTTGTTCAGATTGGTTGGGTGACGCTTGTGGACTGCAATTTTCAAATAGGATTGAGGTCAGGACTTTGACTTGGTCACTGTAGGACATTTATCTTTTTGTTCTTGTGCCACTCCTATGTTGCTTTGGCCTTGTGCTTGGGATCATTGTCATGCTGAAAGGCGAATTTCCTCCCAAGCTTCAGTTTTTTAGTAGACTGAAGCAGGTTCTCTTGCAGTATTTCCCTATAATTTGCTCCATTCATTCTTCCTTCAATTCTAACAAGATACCCAGTCCCTGCTAATGAGAAGCATCCCTACAGCATGATGCTGCCACCACCATACTTCACTGTAGGGATGGTGTGTCTTGAGGCATAGGAAGTGTTAGGTTTGCGCCACACATAGCACTTTGAGTTTTGGCCAAAAAGCTCTTTCTTGGTCTCATCTGACCACAAAACCTTCTCCCACATCACAGCTGGGTCACTCACATGCTTTCTGGCAAACTCCAGACGTGCTTTCAGATGGTACTTTTTGAGTAACGGCTTCTTTCTTGCCACCCTCCCATACAGGCCGGCGTTATGCAGTGCTCTTGATATGGTTGACTGGTGCATCATTACTCCACGCCCAGCCACCGAACTCTGTAGCTCCTTCAAAGTGATTGTTGGCCTCTGTGTGGCTTCTCTCACAAGTCTCCTTTTTGTTAGAGTGCTGAGTTTTGAGGGACGGCCTTTTCTTGGCAGTGCCTGGGTGGTGTGGTGCAGCTACCACTTCCTGATTATTGATCCAACTGTGCTCACTGGGATATCCAAACATTTGGATATTATTTTGTACCCTTTCCCTAATCTATGCATTTTTATTACTTTATCACTAACTTCTGTGGAATGCTCTTTGGTCTTCATTTTCTTTCAGATTCACAGCCTGACCAATGATCCTTCAACAATCGGTGTGACAATAATATTTAGACTGAATCGTATTTGACTACGAGAAAACAGTGCACTCAGGTTGAAACAAATATATACCCTCCTTAAGAGGTTGTTCAACTGGGGTCCCTCAGGGGTTTACACTTGGGCCTCTACTCTTCAGTTTGTACTTGAACGATCTTCCACATGCCTGTCCGGATGTACATACTCAAATGTATGCAGACGATACTGTGATTTATGTACATCCCAAAGCTAGTGAACAGGTGGTGCTCAAGTTATCATCTGCAATGACAAAAAATTTTTATTGGCTTACACAGTGCTGTCTTGAAACTTTCAGAAAACAGCATGTATGTTTAAAAAATAAAAAATAAAAAAAAATGTTACTAGTGCAAAATTACAAATTGTGCCAGATTTTAAATACCTTGGAATTATTTTAGACTCACATTTGACATTTGAAAAGCATATTAAAAAAGTAGTTCGTGCAGTTACATTTAACATAAGAAATTTAAAATGTATACGGAATCATCTTTCAGTAGATGCTGCTAAAGTATTTTTACATTCGATTATTTTTTTTCTCATTTCTCTTACTGTATCACATCATGGTCACAAGCAGGAAAAACTACCCTTAGACTTTTACACAGTTTATACAAACGGGCATTAAAAATATTTGATAAAAAACCAAATACATATCATTGTCATATAATTACGAAGTATAATTTTTTTCATTTTGATCATTTTGTTAATTTTAATATTTGTTGCCTAATGTATAAAATTATTAACAACTTCGCTCCACCACCTTTGAAAGAATTTGTGTCATTGCACTTGGAAAACAAGACATATTAGAGCCTCTTTAAGAGGAGATTGTGAAGTGCAATACAGGGCCACAGACTTTGGTCGTTCAGCTTTCTCTATAAGAGCTGTCAATATGTGGAATACGTTACCAACTAACATAAGACAATGTCATACTCTTGCACAATTTAAGTTACATCTGAAAATATGGTTAAAGACAAGCCAAATTTGCAAACATTGAATAATTTGTAATCCGGTAATTTGTAATCATAACTTTGAGCAGTTTTTAATTTAGTAGCTTAATATTATTTATGTATTGTTATTAGTACTGTATTTTTACTTTGGGTGCTATGTTTTTGTCTGCTGTCTATTGACTAATGTTTTAATGATGCTTTTGTAATGAATTTTTTCTGCCCAGGGACTACAAATGAAATTTAGCTCCGTAGCTAATTCTGGGGCAGTCATTGACTGTCCATTGTCCCTGTTAAATAAACTACTAAATAAATAAATAAACATTTGTTTTTTTATCCAGAAAATCTGATTGCAACTTTAACGATTCACAGGTGGATGCCAATGTTAAAGTAATTGTGTCGTCGTAAGGGCAATTTCTTTCATCGGTGTAACCTGGAAGCTTCCACAGCACAGGGGTTGAATATATATGCAAGCAAGATATTTCAGGTTTTTTTAATTTATTTATTTTTTTATATATATATTTCCCAACATAAAACCAATGTCACCTAACAATAATTGATTTTGAGGTCCAGTGTTTTAAAATATCAAACAGATTGAAATTTCATTGCACCATTTGTAATTCAGTAATATGAGATAATTGGTCAGGGGTCTGAATACTTTTGCAAGGCAATGTGTATATACAGTTGCAATCAAAATTATTCAACCCCCCTGACCAGCAATACATTCTGGTGATGTGAATTAAAACACATCAACTAAAACCTCAGTAAACAGTCAAAGTAAGTTTTTAATACACATTTGTGAGTGATTTTGAGAACAAAGAGTTCAGTTTACCCAAATTTAAAAATAAAAAATAACTAATTCTCTCCACAAATGTCATGTCAAAAATATTCAGCCCCCAAAGTCAATCATTTTGGAATATCCTTCATCCTTAATATCAGCAAATAAATGTTTCAGGTAAGTGTTCTCAGGCTTCGGACACCTCTCTATTAGAATTGAGCAAAAGCTTCCAGCTCATTGACATTCTTTGGTTTCTGTGCTGCCACTGCTTCCTTGAAATCCCAACAAAGGTTTGCAATGGGATATTAATGATGGACTGAAAGGGCCATTTAAGGACATTCCACGACCTATCCCTGAACCAGATTTTGGACAACTTGGATGTATCCTTGGTGTTATTGTCATGCTGGAAAGTCCAGTGATCACCGAGCTTCAATTTACACACTGAAGGCATCACATTTTTCATGCAAAAATGGCCTGATACCTGAAAGAATCCATGGTGTCAGTCACATAGTCAGGATAGCCGTTTCCTGCAGGCACAAAACACCCCCATAACAGGACTGACCCACCTCCATGCTTGACTGTGGGGATGGAGTCGTTCTTGTCATCACCTTGTCATCTTACTCCAGACTTACTGCTGTGTCATACGTCTATAAAACTTTCTTCCAGGACTCCACAGGTCTTTCCTAATTACTTCTTGAATATTCAAGTCGACATTTCCTTTGGTGAAGTTTTGCTTTCTTCCACACCCCAAGAAGGTTGCTGTTTAACCATATTTTAAAAATGTATGAATGGTGCTGCCAACTTTGTCTATTGGAAATTGAAGTGCCTTGGAAATGTACTTTTAGCCATGACCTTTCTTGTGTAATCTCCTCTATTAGCTTTTGAGCTTATTTTTAATTGCATTTTTTGCATAGAAATACATTTTTGCTTACAACGCTAAACTTAAATTTTAAAACTTAAATAAGTGCCATTGCAGATTGATGACTTAATTTTGTTTTAAAACAATCACTTGTGTAGCCTTACATATTTAAGAAACAGCTACATGCAATAGGGGTTAAATAATTATGACATGGCTGTATTTAAAAAAAAGTCCTGCTATTTAGAAATATTAGGTTATATATTCACACTATGACTTTGAATGTGTCACTCAACTGATATAGATGTAAAGTTTAAAAGTCATCAGAAAAGCTTACCTTTGTAAATCCTTACTGTCTTGGGGGGGGGGGGGGTTGAATAATTTCGATTGCAACTGTGTATTTGTGTGTGTGTGTGTGTGTGTGTGTGTGTCTGTGTATATATATATATATAAAATATACACACACACACCGATCAGTCACAACATTAAAACCACCTGCCTAATATTGTGTAGGCCCCCCTCGTGCTGCCAAAACAGCGTCAACCCGTGCTATTCTTCTCACCACAATTGTACAGAGTGGTTATCTGAGTTACCATAGACTTTGTCAGTTTGAACCAGTCTGGCCATTCTTTGTTGACCTCTCTCATCAATAAGGCATTTCCGTCCACAGAACTGTTTTTTGTTCTTGGCACCGTTCGTAATAAATTCTAGAGACTGTTGTGTGTGAAAATCCCAGGAGATCAGCAGTTACAGGAATACGATGTGCTATTTCCAACATTCTGTTCACGTTTCATGAAGTAATATGCAAAAATTAGCCCTCAAATAACATACGTTTTTGTCGCCTTTTTGTTTATTGCCTCATGAAACATAAACAAAATATGGGAAATGTCATGTTGTTACTTACAGCAGATGATCCTGAAAAAAAAAAGACCCAAAACAAAGTAACAAGGTGCAGAGATGTTGAAATAATCCTCACAGAGCAACACTGTCAAATACATAGTGTATGCGCTGTCGCTTGAGACTGCCCGAGTCTCTGTCTGAAGGAAAGTAGCCACAGGCATAATATCGGCGCTAATTCCGTTATTGGTGTGACAATAATATTTAGATTTTCCCGGTTATCGGCCAATAACATATCGGCCACCAATATATTGTGCCTCCCTAGTTTTTGTCCAATTAAATGCTCTCTAGAATGAAAATACCTAATACCACCAGCCACTGACTAGCAGTATCAAAATTGCCTATGTCCAAACCCAACTTCCTGGTTCAATTGGAAATACATCAACACAGGAAGAAAAACTGTGATAGTCAAGCAATTTTTTGGGGTCTTTAGGTTTGTTCCACCATTTTAATCATCTTATTGCATTTACTAGTTCATTGAAAAAGGAAAAATTTAAAAGTATGAATATGCATCTATTATAATTATAATTATTACTGCATACATATTAGTCAAGAAATAATTTTCAAAATGCAGTTTAAAATACAACCCCAATTCCAAAAAAGTTGGGATGCTGTGTAAAATGTAAATCAAAACAGAATGCAATGATTTGCAAATCTCATAAACCCATATTTTATTCACAATAGAACATAGAAAACATATCAAATGTTTAAACTGAGGAAATGTACCATTCAAAAATTACAAGGTAATTTTGAATTTGATGGCAGCAACACGTCTCAAAAAAGTTGGGACAGGGCCATGTTTACCACTGTGTTGCATCCCCTCTTCTTTTAACAACAGTCCGTATACGTTTGGGAACTGAGGAGACCAGTTGCTGGAGTTTTAGGAGAGGAATGTTGTCCCATTCGTGTCTGATAAAGGATTCTAGCTGCTCAACAGTCCTGGGTCGTCTGTGTCATATTTTTCATTTGATGATGCACCAAATGTTTTCAGTTGGTGAAAGGTCTGGACTGCAGGCAGGCCAGTTCAGCACCCGG
Organism: Myxocyprinus asiaticus; assembly: GCF_019703515.2. Taxonomy (NCBI): domain Eukaryota; kingdom Metazoa; phylum Chordata; class Actinopteri; order Cypriniformes; family Catostomidae; genus Myxocyprinus; species Myxocyprinus asiaticus. The sequence goes on from NC_059353.1 coordinate 14,078,007, forward strand.
ACTCTTCTACTATGAAGCCATGCTGTTGAAATAGATGCAGTATGCGGTTTAGCATTGTCTTACTGAAATATGCAAGGCCTTCCCTGAAAAAGACATCATCTGGATGGAAGCATATGTTGCTCTAAAACCTGTATATACCTTTCAACATTGATGGTGCCTTTCCAGATGTGCAAGTTGCCAATTCCATAGGCACTAATGCACCCCCATACAATCAGAGATGCAGGTTTTGAACCGAGCACTGATAACAAGCCGAATGGTCCCTCTCCTCTGTAGTCTGGAAGACGCGGCATACATGGTTTCCAAAAAGAATTTCAAATTTCAATTCGTCTGACCACAGAACAGTTTTCCACTTTGCCTCAGTCCATTTTAAATGAGCTTTGGCCCAGAGAAGACGGCGGCATTTCATGTTCACATATGGCTTCTTCTTTGCATGATAGAGCTTTAACCTGCATTTGTGGATGGCACAGCGAACTGTGTTCACAGATAATGAGTTCTGGAGGTGTTTCTGAGCCCATGCAGTGATTTCCATTACAGAATCATCCCTGTTTTTAATGCAGTGCTGCCTGAGGACCCGAAGATCACGGGCATCCTATATTGATTTTCGCCCTTGTCCCTTGCGCACAGAGATTTCACCAGGTTCTCTGAATCTTTTGATGATATTATGTACTGTAGATGATGAGATATTCAAAGTCTTTGCAATTTTACGTTGAGGAACATTATTCTGAAATTGTCCCGCAATTTGTAGATGCAGTTTTTCTCAGATTGGTGAACCTATGCCCATCTTTACTTCTGAGAGACTCTACCTCTCTAAGTTACTCTTTTTATACCCAATAATGTTACTGACCTGTTGCCAATTATCCTATTTAGTTGCAAAATGTTCCTCCAGCTGTTTCTTTTTAGTAACACTTTTCCAGCCTTTTGTTGTCCCCGTCCCAACTTTCTTTGAGACGTGTTGCGGCCATCAAATTCAAAATTACCTTATTTCTTTCTTAAAATGGTACATTTCCTCAGTTTAAACATTTGATATGTTTTCTATGTTCTATTGTGAATAACATATGGGTCTATGAGATTTGCAAATCATTGCATTCTGTTTTTATTTACGTTTTACACAGTGTCCCAACTTTTTTTGGAATTGGGGTTGTAATTTTAGATGGAGTGTTGTCTGTCACACTGCAGGACATGTCATCTTCATAATAAGAAATATTACATATGTAACTACCCATGTGCAAAAACACTATGATGCTAATTTTATGGCAGTTCTGGCAGTGGCAGCTACTCTTGGATGATGAAAATATGGGGAATATGGGAAGATTTGATTATTATCATCATTTTAAACCTGTTCGTCCATCCATTTATTCAATAGTAAATCAGCAGTCATGCCATTTCCCCTCCATCTCATTACTAAGGGTACACAATAGTGTGCCAATGCATGTGATAAGCGTGCAGCGTGGAAGGCCTTTTACCTGCTGAATTGTCCTCCCATTGTTATTCTGAGCTCAAAGTGAGCAGCGGAATTACAATTCACACCCTGCTGCTTTTAATACAAGCTTTCAGCATTTAGCAGTCAGTCAGCAGGCAGGACTCTCAGTCCTGCGATGCTGGAATATGTAGGAATTCAATGTGTGCATTTTATGTTGTTTTATAATACAGATATTTCCATCTCTAGAATCTGATTGGCCATTCTAGGCTTTTCCATTATTTATCTATTTGAAAAGGCTGTTGGAATAAGACTGTTGCAGCTGTGTTGATTTGGAGGGTTAGGAAGGCATGTGTAAGGTAATTTTGTAGTCACACACTTGGTGGCCTAACAACAACAGACAGGGAGAATAAAGAATGTACCCAGTAATGAATGTTGTGCCATTGTTTTGTGTTTTTTCTCCCAAATCCACTGTAAAGTTCATCCATGCCATGCACACACTCAGTGTGTTTGTGTGTGTTGTTAATATCTGTGTGCAATCAAATGATAGCCTTGCAATCAGGCAAGTGCAGTCCTTTTTAGCAAGGCCACTTAAGTATGCTGTCCTTGTTTTGTCATCGTTATGTGTGTAGTCTGCCATTTTGGTTTCCATCCTTCATTTATAATGCTATTCATATGAGTTTTCATGTTTTTATTCATGTCCACAGAGTTAAAAAAAAAAAAAAAAAACTGTTGGACATAAAAGTTCTAGCTATTCCAGTTAAGTTCCTAGTTTCTCTCTGTAAGTAGAGCACAGTGATTCAAGGCGAGTGTTTCATGCGAATGAATGAACCAACGTTACATTTATTTAGCGCATTTCTGACACTACACTCAAAGTGCTTTACACAGCGAACAGGGGGTTCTCCTCAACCACCACCAGTGTGCAGCATCCACCTGGATGATGTGATGGTGCACTATGGCTGCCTGTATGCTCACTACACACAAGCTATTTGTGGAGAGGAGAGAACAGAGTTATAGAGCCAATTAATGCATGTGGATTATTAGGAGTCTATGATTGAGAAGGGCCAATGGGGGAATTTGGCCAGGACACTGGGGTTACACCCCTACTCTTTACGAGAAGTGCCCTGGGATTTTTAATGACCACAGAGAGTCAGGACTTTGGTTTAACATCTCATCCGAAGGACAGTGCCTTTTTACAGTATAGGGTCCCCATCACTATACTGGGGCATTGGGACCCACACAGACCAAAGAGTGAGCACCCCCTGCTGGCCTCCCTAATACCTCTTCCAACAGCAACCTTAGTTTTTGCAGGAGGTCTCCCATCCAGGTACTGACCAGGCTCAACCCTGCTTAGCTTCAGTGGGAACTGGTCTTGAGCTACAGGGTGATATGGCTGCTGGCTACGTGGACCCCATTCACTTGGTTTTACCTTGAAACCATATAAATCTCTTTGATTTATGTAGCTGATATCATATCAAGTCTCCTTTCCTAGAAGACTGTTCTGTTTTTTTTAAAACTGCATTTTTATCCAGAGATGAGCGGTATTATTTTATGGCCATGACTTGTACAGTGCATCCGGAAAGTATTCACAACGCTTCACTTTTTCCACATTTTGTTATGTTACGGCCTTATTCCAAAATGGATTAAATGGAATTCCTCAAAATGCTACAAACAATACCCCATAATGACAATGTGAAAGAAGTTTGTTTGAAATCTTTGCTAATTTATTAAAAATAAAAAACGAAAAAAAATCACATGTACATAAGTATTCACAGCCTTTGCTCAATACTTTGTTGAAGCACCTTTGGCACCAATTACAGCCTCAAGTCTTTTTGAGTATGATGCTACAAGCTTGGCACACCTATTTTTGGGCAGTTTCTCCCATTCTTCTTTGCAGGACCTCTCAAGCTCCATCAGGTTGGATGGGGAGCGTCGGTGCACATCCATTTTCAGATCTCTCCAGAGATGTTCAATCGGGTTCAAGTCTGGGCTCTGGCCGGGCCACACAAGGACATTCTCAGAGTTGTCCCGGAGCCACTCGTTTGTTTTCTTGGCTGTGTGCTTAGGGTCGTTGTCCTGTTGGAAGATGAACCTTTGCCCCAGTCTGAGGTCCAGAGTGCTCTGGAGCAGGTTTTCATCAAGGATGTCTCTGTACATTGCTGCATTCATCTTTCCCTCGATCCTGACTAGTCTCCCAGTTCCTGCCACTGAAAAACATCCCCACAGCATGATGCTGCCAACACCATGCTTCACTGTAGGGATGGTATTGGCCAGGTGATGAGCGGTGCCTGGTTTCCTCCAGACATGACGCTTGCCATTCAGGCCAAAGAGTTCAATCTTTGTTTCTCATGGTCTGAGAATCCTTCAGGTGCCTTTTGGCAAACTCCAGGCGGGCTGTCATGTGCCTTTTACTGAGGAGTGGCTTCCGTCTGGCCACTCTACCATACAGGCCTGATTGGTGGAGTGCTGCAGAGATGGTTGTTCTTCTGGAAGGTTCTCCTCTCTCCACAGAGAAATGCTGGAGCTCTGTCAGAGTGACCATCAGGTTCTTGGTCACCTCCCTGACTAAGGCCCTTCTCCCCCGATTGCTCAGTTTGGCCAGGCGGCCAGCTCAAGGAAGAGTCCTGGTGGTTCCAAACTTCTTCCATTTATGGATGATGGAGGCCACTGTGCTCACTGGGACCTTCAATGCTGCAAAAAATTTTCTGTACCCTTCCCCAGATGCCTCGATACAATCCTGTCTCGGAGGTCTACAGACAATTCCTTGGACTTCATGGCTTGGTTTGTGCTCTGACATGCACTGTTAACTGTGGGACCTTATATAGACAGGTGTGTGCCTTTCCAAATCATGTCCAATCAACTGAATTTACCACAGGTGGACTCCAATCAAGTTGTAGAAACATCTCAAGGATGATCAGTGGAAACAGGATGCACTTGAGCTCAATTTTGAGTGTCATGGCAAAGGCTGTGAATACTTATGAACATTTGATTTTTTTTCGTTTTTATTTTTAATAAATTTGCAAAGATTTCAAACAAACTTCTTTCACTTTGTCATTATGGGGTATTGTTTAGAAATTTGGGGAAATAATGAATTTAATCCATTTTGGAATAAGGCTGTAACATAACAAAATGTGGAAAAAGTGAAGCACTGTGAATACTTTCCGGATGCACTGTAACTGCCACCCTATAACATATCACCGCGCTACACACAAATAATGAAGGGGTTCTGATTTAACCGAGTGAGTTTACGAGTGTGAAGAAGGGAGACAACCAAACAATACAATAAATGCATAAGTCTTTGGGAGTATACGTTTGAAGTCCAATATGCTCTCACCAGTATATACTGTAAATCGAACATGCTCGTTATCAAACCCTGTTGTGATTGAGAGGTAACTACTTCCTTGGCGCAATTGTCCACAAGTGTGAGTACTCTGCTATCAAAGCAACAACTGATCATGGAACCAACAACAGGTCCCCACTCTTTGTCATGCTGGCTAGTGTTTATGTTTGTTTATCTTCCCTGTGTGGCACTTCTACAATCCAGGCTGTTTGTTCAGCCATTTTTGCTCTTTATCACATATATTTTGCATTGTTTATATGTCATTCATTGACAGTGACTTTCACCCAAAATTGTAGTTACTCACCCTTTTATCGTTCCAAATCTGCATGCTGTTTCTTTATGGAACACAAAATCTCCACACAGGTCTTTTACATTTACGACTGTAAAGCTCAAAAACTAAACATTAAAAGCACTCTTAAAGTAGTCCATGCAATTTTTGTGTTACATTCCAAGTCTTCAGAAGCCATACAATAGTTTTGAGTGAAGAAGAGACAGAAATTGATTTAGTCGCTCACTTTCAAATCAGATAATTTCTGCAAATCCAGGGCTCAACATTAAAAAAAATTTCTGCTGGCACAGTTGAGTCAGTAGTTTAGATTTTTACTTGGCCTGCCAACATTTTCACTGGCCCTACCACAAAAAGTGATTCAATTTATTGTTAACAATATACACTCACTGAAACATTATGGTTATGTGTGCAATATGTTGAACATTAAAGTTCCTGATGTGGTCTTCTGTAAGCCCATCTGCCTCAAGGCAGGGTTTGATGTGTTGTGCATTCTGAGATGCTATTCTGCTCACTACAATTGTACAGAGTGGTAATCTAAATTACCGTAGCCTTTTTGTCAGCTCAAACCAAGTCTGGCCATTCTCCCTTGACCTCTCTCATCAACAAGGCGTTTTTGTCTGCAGAACTGCCGCTCACTGGATATTTTTTGTTTTTGGCACCATTCTGAGTAGACTCTAGAAACTGTTGTGCATGAATCCCAGGAGATCAGAAGTTACAGAAATACTCAAACCAACCCATCTGGCACCAACAGTCATGCCATGGTCAAAATCACTGAGATAATGTTTTCCCCATTCTGATAGTTGATGTGAACATAAACTGAAGCTCCTGACCCCTATCTGCATGATTTTATGCACCGCATTGCTGCCACACGATTGCCTTATTAGATAGTCGCGTGAATATGTAGGTGTACAGGTGTTCCTAATAAAGTGCTCAGCTTTAACCATTTTCTTTTTCTTTGTTTTGGTTTGTCTCTTCCCTGAGAACTTAGATTTTTATTTTGTCTTTATAAATTGGTCACAGAAGCAGCAGTGTCTTCTGGCTGTTTCTCCTAGTATTGATTGAGTTTGCAAGCGTGGAGCATTGTGTCAGTGAGTGATGACACTGAGTGATCAGAGTCTTTTGTTGTGTTTTTGTCCATTCTGAGTGCTAGAGTAGCCTTAAAATCAGTCTCTCTTTGAGTCTTTGTTCACTCACTTTAAATGAAACAAACAGATATTTACATAAAGCACATGATGGAAGACAATGTTAGCATCCGTTAGTTTCACTTTTAAGTGGACAGCGGTTAATTAAGGATTTGTTTGTGTGTTTGGACCATGTCTACATCAGGAGTGTCTCAAAAATGACGTGGCCTTTTCTAAACCCAACTATTTTAGAAGACATTGTTGTATGTAGCTAGACAATAACGCTGTAGCACAGTGAGATTGGCTGTTGAAATTAATATAGCTGTACTGGAAGCCCAAAGTACAGTATGTTGTGAAAGGCAATGTCAGCTATCAGAAGCATAGGGTGCAAATATGTACTAGCATGATGCAAAAGAATGAAAGAGTTGCATGTCTTTACAGACACACAGCTACTGCTGTGACCAGAATTTAAATTCAAAAAGCATACATTTAATATAATGAGGTATAGACATACTGAATGGATGACTCCATCATATAATGCCTTTGTCTCCATTGGCTCCATGATTCTGTGCTGTTAGCCTGTATTCATAACAGGCTTATATAGAAATTACATAAGAGGAACACTAGTAGGGCTGGATATCACCAACTAGCTTGCAAAACAAGACCGGTCATGATTCAATAAGTCGCAAACTATGCCAATATCATCATGCCAATATGCCAATTTCTTTCTGGTTTCAGAGTTTTGTGTATTCCGTTTATTTCGACAACCTGCTAAATAATGTATGACATGTATGGTATTATAGATATATTAATATATGATTGTATCGGCACAGCTCTATATTCTTGAAATACATTTTGAGCTACATCTGGATATAAACCTGAAAGACACCTTTTATCATACAATGTTGCCTCTTTAATAAATAATTAAGGCTTACAGCAGAGTTGAGGTGTTGCTGATGGTATTTTCCGTGTGTTTTGTCTCACAGGAGGGAGTGGAGGTGAGGGTGGCTCGGATCTTCAACACCTTCGGGTCTCGCATGCACATGAATGATGGGCGAGTGGTCAGTAATTTCATTCTGCAGGCTTTACAGGGAGAGCCACTTACAGTAAGACCCATTCACCTCAACAATGCATTGAATCATAATCGCACACACAATGTTAATCACACCTCCTAACACTCACATCAAGATGTTTTGACTCAGCTCTACTGTTGATTGCTTGCACACATAGACATACATACAGTGGCCCCATAAATTATTTGGAATCTTAAGATATACTTAAAATGAATTAATTGCATTAGATAACACAATTTCAAACTAAGTGGCATCTGCAAATAAATGCTAGACCTTTTTCTAGAACGAACTAAAATTTTCTTATCTATTTTTGCAGTTAAGTTTTAACCAACTGGTCTCAAGTTGATTTTTTTTAAGTCTTGCTTGAAAAGTGTACTTGTGCTGTGTTTCTTTGAAATAAATGACACTTGCTTTGATATTTTGTAATATAATGCAAAGACATTCATAGATCTTGTGCCTCAAGTGTCCAAATATTTTTGGTGCCTCTGTAAATGCACACTTGCTTACTTTCTGACTGTTTGAATGCGCTTGAGGTTTCCACATATTAACTGAATTACTTTGAAGTATCTTATTGAATGTGCTCACTCTGATTATTCATTGTCTGTCTTCTGCACCTTTTCAGGTTTACGGTTCAGGGTCTCAGACAAGAGCTTTCCAGTATGTGAGGTAAGTACTGATATAACACTGTCAAAAAAAGATGGATGTTTCCTTTAATGGATCAGATGAGTTTTTATTTGTTTCATACCTCCCAAGAGCACTTTGGTTTGCTTGTGGTTTACTTTAGTTTGCTTGTGTAATGGGCACACATGTAGTAGCTAAATATAGTCATGCTTTTTAAGCATAATTTACAACCCCAATTCCAAAAAAGTTGGAAGAGGATGCAAAATGCCAACAAACATCAAAATGGAGTGATTTGTAAATTTACTTTGATTTGTATTAAAACAAAAATAGTATACATTTAAGGTACTTCATGTCTTACCTAATAAGCATTGCTTTTGAATATATAGACTTTTTCTGAAATTGATGCCTGAAATTGAAGAGCAAGAATGGGTTGAGGCTTGCCAATTTGCAAACAGATGCTTCAGCAAATAATCCAGTGATATAAGAACAATGTTCCCCAAAGATAAATTGGAAGGATTTGGGACATGTTAGCCTCTACAGTGCACAATATTGTTAAAAGATTCAAGGAATCTGGTAAAATATCTGTGTGTAAAGTGCAACGCGCAAAACCATTTCTGAATGCACGGGATCTCTGATCCCTCAGACGCCACTGTCTTAAAAACCGGCTTGCAACTATATGGATATCAAGACACGGGCTCAGGAATACTTCGGTAAGCCTTTGTCAGTCAACACCATTTGCCACTTCATCCATAGATGCAAGTTAAGGCTTTACTATTTAAAGCAGAAGCCTTACATCAACACTGTCCAGAAGCTTTGCTGACTTCTCTGGGCTTGGTCTTATACGAGATGGAAAGTAGAGCAGGGTAATCGTGTTGTGTGGTCCAACGAGTCAACATTTTAAATACTTTTTGGAAAAAACAGCTGTCGTGTTCTCCGGGCCAGTAATCTATCAAGCAGTTGTTAGCGTCAGGTCTAAAAGCCAGTGTCTGTAATGGTATGGGTGTGTGTCAGTGCCCATGGCATGGGTAACTTGCACATCTATGAGGGCACCATTAATGCAGAAAGATATGTAAAAATTTTGGAGAAACATATGTTGCCATCCAGACGCTTCCAGGGATGTACCAGCATTTTCGAGCAGGACAACGCCAAACCACATACTGTTCGGATTGCATGGCTGCATAAACAAAGGCCCCATTTATACATTGCATTGCGTTTCATATCTGGACAGTATCTGGATATTGTTTAGCTGGATTGTATTTACACCTTGCAGTCAAATGCGTTTCCACTGTGATACAATAGTGATCCGATCAAAGTTACCCATGCAAAATGGAAAAGGCTACTTACATATACTTACATCTCACTTGCGCTGCTCGCAGGAAAATGTCCTCTTGCAAGACCAGCAAAGTAGCCATGGAAATCACTTTGGTGGTGGTACGGGAAGCAGATTTCCAAAACGTTGGCTTGCAAGTTGCTATGGATGTTTCCACATTTCAGTCTTTAAATCTGTGCGTGCTTAAATGTTATTTTCCCACCGAGCTGGCTTTTTCAAGCGCAGGATAATCGCCTCCCCGATAAAGGTGAGTCAGGTCCCATCCTACACCTTACCATGTTGACATGTTAATTTTGTTCATCAAAAATGTATGCTTTTGACTAGGTAGCCTAGAAAATGACTATTTTAGGCTAGGTATGCAAATTATTTTTGCCCTACTGATCAAGAAGGCTATTTTCAACGATGTGCTGACTTCATCTAATGGGTTAAACCCTTTTATTCTGTGTGCATGTCATGTTTTGAACAATACATTAGGTTTGTTGTACATTTCTCACAGGCCTATTTTTTTCTCAGTCCTAGCAAGTTTTTGTTTAATGTTCATAACCGAACAGCTGAGATCATAGATCATAGGCTAATGCATGTCTTCAAATACACACAACTTTTCAGTGCATTTTTTTCCGTAGATTTGGCTTACCTGTGAATTATTTTCAACAATGTCCTGACTGTTTTAATATGTTGTTACATTTACTTGGTGATTTCCATTTAGAACAAGCTATTAGGGTTGCTCTATTGGTCCTGCACTATTCATTCAGTTGTTTTCTATAATTATGACTGTATTTGCTAAAGTTGATTTATTAATTATGTCATGTTCCATATTTAATGTAGCCTACAATGATGATAATACAAGTCAAGCACATCGCTGATAAATGCCCCTTTTTCAGTGGAATTTAGCATCGGATTTGGCTGTTGGAAGTATTTTAAATAGGTTGCTTAAAAAAGCGACCAATTATTTTTTTTTTTTACTGTTTTCTGAGGGTTTCATTTTAGACTAGTCGACTCAAAGATTAGTTTTAACGGCAGTTAAATTAGTCGGTACACACATCCCTAGTGACAAGATTGTAAGACAGCGGTGTCTTTTGTGTTCACATTGCAATGGCTGCATTCACAGAAAAAAGCAATAACACACAACACAGCACTTTAACAATAGATGACTATAGTGTAACCTCATCACATAATTAAGTATCTGAATAATGAAGATATTGCATTTGCATTTACACCTTCTTTGAATGCGATAGGAATCCATTCATGACAACCTCTGAATGTGATTTTAGTGATCCGTTCACCGTGCGTCTTGGGTGGATTTACACCTGTCATTTAATGTGGTAAAGTGCAATCCGATCACCGAAAGCGCATGTTAATGCAAGGTGTAAATCAGGCCAAATTGTGCTGGTGCTAGGTTGGCCTACCTGCAATCCTGACCTGTCTCCAATTGAGAATGTGTCACATGAGAGAAGATGGGACCCTCTTAGTATTATGATTGGCTGATTACTTTATCAATTAAATATTTTTTATAAAATAATTTTATAAAAAAAGTTTGACTAATTGTCTGAAAAGAAAGTATTGGTGATCATAATATTAATAGCCAAACAACAGCTAGTAGTAATAAATTAAAGATGAAAGAAATATGATTTTTATTTTATTATTGTACAGTAGTTATTATGTTTAAAGAAATATAACAATGTGTAAAATGCACAAACTTGATGATTTAATGTGACTTAGTTTTATAAATAATATGTTAATATAAACATAAATATAATGTAAACAAGGGGCCATATTTTAGGAACGCTAGCGCTAAGGACAGCTCCGTGCGAAAAGTCATTCACTAAAAGTCAATGGGCATCACCGTGAAGTTCTGGCATTTTCGTGCCAGCATGCACTAAGTCTAGACGCAAGTGGGTTGGGCGAAATTGCATGCACAAAGTGTGAATGGGCTGGGTCAAGTGCAACTTAATTCTGAGGTTCTTCTCCAGCTCCATCTGCGTTGTATTATATAGTCCATTCCCCATCAAGCACCAGTGATATAAACAAACACAGCACATTCATAAGATGTTGGTAGTGTAAGTGGACTGTATGCAATGAATAGAAATATGGACTTACGTTTTTTGTGCATTAACTTTGTCCCTGTTGAATGTCAGGCATATTTCTGTGACCGCTACACGCTCCTTTTATATACTTGGGAAATGTGGTTCTTGTCAGGATTTGGATTTATGTTTCATTAAACTAAAATGTCCTAGCGCAATGACCTATTTCTCAGGAAATTAGTAAATCGTGCATTGTGGCACTTCATTAACATACAATACATCCCCAGTTTGCGCGCATACACCCACAGATAGCACAAACACTCCCACGCATGCCCACTTGCACTTTATGCTATTTTTAAGCACAAAAATTGCGCTTAGAATTAGCGCTCTCAAGAAAATTAGATAAGGCGTAGCGCACAGCCGTAGCGCTGCACTTTGCGCATTCACAAAAAAAAAAAAAATAGTCTTGATCTTTGATAGTCTTGAGCCTTGATAGTCCCAAATCTAAGGTCAGGGGTGTTCCATATGCCTTAAACCCAGAAAATGTGTAAATGGCATAAAGGACTGTAACATAAATTTAAATTGGACTTAAAAAAAATTAAAAAAAGGGTTTGATGCCTTGTTTCAGAAGTCCAGTACATACCATTTCCATGAAGAGACTTTAAACATTTAGATGACACGTCTATCTGTCCCCACTTTCCAGCTTTTCATTGTCAACTGTAGTTTTATTTATTCTGCTTTCAAATATTATTGTGCATTTGAATGATAAGAACACAGAGAAAACCCAGCTGGACTCTGCTGTCAAAAGAAGAGGGAAAAAACATATTCAAATGACACTGACTGCTTCTGTGCAGGCCCATCTACTGTATGTCTTTTTTTATGAAATAAACCTTGGGGGGAAAGCAGACCTTTCTTGATGGATTGCTTCATGGTGTTTTCAAGGATGGAGGCCTGCTTTTGGTGGGATTACTAATGCTTTCTGGTAATTGCGTTGAAGGTATTTCAAAGGCTGAACTCTGTTTTGATTTAAAAGGCTGCAGTGTTTGCGTACAGACTGATGATGTTCTTTGGCGGGGGCAAATGTATCAGTTTATTAACGGTCTTTGGAGACATCCTCATGTGATAGCCATGGGATTGTTGAATACAGGGGAGAATTGAGAGATTCTGGAAATTCCGTTTGGCAGGAAATTTGTTCTCTTTACTATACAAGACTTTCGTAATACAGGTGCATCTCAATAAATTAGAATGTCGTGGAAAAGTTCATTTATTTCAGTAATTCAACTCAAATTGTGAAACTCGTGTATTAAATAAATTCAATGCACACAGACAGAAGTAGTTTAAGTCTTTGGTTCTTTTAATTGTGATGATTTTGGCTCACATTTAACAAAAACCCACCAATTCACTATCTCAAAAAATTAGAATACATCATAAGACCAATAAAAAAAACATTTTTAGTGAATTGTTGGCCTTCTGGAAAGTATGTTCATTTACTGTATATGTACTCAATACTTGGTAGGGGCTCCTTTTGCTTTAATTACTGCCTCAACTTGGCGTGGCATGGAGGTGATCAGTTTGTGGCACTGCCGAGGTGGTATGGAAGCCCAGGTTTCTTTGACAGTGGCCTTCAGCTCATCTGCATTTTTTGGTCTCTTGTTTCTCATTTTCCTCTTGACAATACCCCATAGATTCTCTATGGGGTTCAGGTCTGGTGAGTTTGCTGGCCAGTCAAGCACACCAACACCATGGTCATTTAACCAACCTTTGGTGCTTTTGGCAGTGTGGGCAGGTGCCAAATCTTGCTGGAAAATGAAATCAGCATCTTTAAAAAGCTGGTCAGCAGAAGGAAGCCTGAAGTGCTCCAAAATTTCTTGGTAAACGGGTGCAGTGACTTTGGTTTTCAAAAAACACAATGGACCAACACCAGCAGATGACATTGCACCCCAAATCATCACAGACTGTGGAAACTTAACACTGGACTTCAAGCAATTTGGGCTGTGAGCTTCTCCACCCTTCCTCCAGACTCTAGGACCTTGGTTTCCAAATGAAATACAAAACTTGCTCTCATCTGAAAAGAGGACTTTGGACCACTGGGCAACAGTCCAGTTCTTCTTCTCCTTAGCCCAGGTAAGACGCCTCTGATGTTGTCTGTGGTTCAGGAGTGGCTTAACAAGAGGAATACGACAACTGTAGCTAAATTCCTTGACACGTCTGTGTGTGGTGGCTCTTGATGCCTTGACCCCAGCCTCAGTCCATTCCTTGTGAAGTTCACCCAAATTCTTGAATTGATTTTGCTTGACAATCATAAGGCTGCGGTTCTCTCGGTTGGTTGTGCATCTTTTTCTTCCACACTTTTCCCTTCCACTCAACTTTCTGTTAACATGCTTGGATACAGCACTCTGTGAACAGCCAGCTTCTTTGGCAATGAATCTTTGTGGCTTACCCTCCTTGTGAAGGGTGTCAATGATTGTCTTCTGGACAACTGTCAGATCAGCAGATTGTGTAGCCTAGTGAACCAAACTGAGAGACCATTTTGAAGGCTCAGGAAACCTTTGCAGGTGTTTTGAGTTGATTAGCTGATTGGCATGTCACCATATTCTAATTTTTTGAGATAGTGAATTGGTGGGTTTTTGTTAAATGTGAGCCAAAATCATCACAATTAAAAGAACCAAAGACTTAAACTACTTCAGTCTGTGTGCATTGAATTTATTTAATACACGAGTTTCACAATTTGAGTTGAATTACTGAAATAAATGAACTTTTCCACGACATTCTAATTTATTGAGATGCACCTGTACCTTCTTCCTCTGACCATCAAACACTATACTATTTATGTTCTGTCTGCCTTCATGGACATAGAAAAGAATAAATTAGTTTGTAGAAGGTCTTTTTACTATTATTTAATCAAGCCACTTTCATCTATCGGGTGTGTGGTGCTTTTGCTCTCACCTTAGAAGACTCAGCAGTCAGGAGAGATAAGAGATCAGAGCCATCATTGGCTATTTGAAGCCTCCATATCTCAGCACAGCAAACATTCTCCAGGATGTGCAAAGTTCACTTACAGTAATTGGGATTGTGCAAAATAGGATTAACCACAGAATTTTCCTCCAAGTTTCCTCCAAATCTTTTCAGAGTTCTGGCTTTCTAAGGCCACAGTTCAGTCTGAAGCATAAGACTTTGAATGAGTCTAAGGCACTGTATTAACTGTCTCAGGTGATCCAATCTTAGGATTGATGTCAAAAGCAGAGAAAAACTTGATAATTTAAAATCTAATGTAAACGCAGTTTATTATAAAATATTTTATTTTATATAAAATAAACTCTCTCTATATATAGATAGATAGATAGATATAAAAATACAGTTGTGTTCAAATAAATAGCAGTGCTTTAATAAAAGTGAAATAAAGCGCAAATATTTTATAATAGCTTTTATTTCCATATTTCAAATGAAGTGGAAACACTACACATTCAATTCCAAATCAAAGCATTAACAAATTTTATCAAGTCTGCGTTATTCTTTTACAGGAAGCAAAGGAATATTAATCTGATAAAAATAAAAAAAATAGCAGTGTAGACATTTTTCTCTTCAAACTCAATATTTAATTGCATAACCATTGTTTTTGATAACTGCTGCACATCTGCGTTGCATCAAGTCAACCAACTTCTGGCACCTAGAAACAGGTATTTCTGCCCAGGATGAATGAACTACATTCCACAGTTTCTGTGGATTTTTGGGTTTTGCTTGAGAAACTGCATTTTTAATGTCACCCCACAAGTTTTCAATGGGGTTGAGGTCAGGGGATTGAGCTGGCCACTCCATTACCTCAATCCTTTTTGTCTGGAACCAAGATGTTGCTTGCTTACTCATGTATTTGGGGTCGTTGTCTTGTTGAAACACCAATTTCAGGGGCATTTCCTCTTTGGCATAGGGCAACATAATCTCTTCAAGTATTTTGATGTATTCAAACTGATCAATGAACCTTGGTATATGATAAATAGGCCCAACACCTTAGTATGAAAAACATCCCCATAGCATGATTTTTGCGCCACCATGCTTCACTGACTTCACAGTGTACTCTGGCTTGAATTCAGTACCCGGGGGTCGCCTGACGTACTGTCGATGACCACTAGACCCGAAAAGAAAAATTTTACTCTCATCAATCCACAGAATGTTACGCCATTTCTCTGTGGGCCAATCGATGTGTTCCTTGGCAAATTTTAACCGATTCTGCACATGCAGTTTTTTCAACAATAGTGCTTTACGGGGGCTTCTTGCTGATATGATAGCTTAGCTTCGATCAAACGTCTTCTGACTGTAACAGTACTTACATGTAATTTTAGATAATCTTTGATCTTTCTGGAGGTGATGATTGGCTGAATCTTTGCCATTCTTACTGTTCTTCAATCCATTTTAACAGTAGTTGCTCATTTTCTTCTGTGTGTTTTGGGTTTTTGTTGCCATTTTAAAGCATTTGAGATAATTTTAGCTGAGCATCCTATAATTTGCTGCACTTCTTTATATGTTTTCCCCTCCCCAATCAACTTTTGAATCAAATTACGTTGTTCCTACGAACACTGTTTGGAACGGCCCATTTTACTTAGCAATTCAGAAGGAAATATATTTTATAACAATGTGTGAAACATTTGCTTCCCTTCCTTAATAAAGGACAATTAATGACACCTGTTTTTTCACAGAATGAACGAATTCTCTAATTAAACTCCACACTGCTATTATTTTGAACACGCCCCTTTCAATGAATGAGTCAATTACTCAGAACAAGCAGCATGCATGTCATGACAGTTGGGTTCTGTTGTTTTTCTATTACACTACATCTACTAGTAAATTATTTGCAATGCAGAAATATCACTACTACTAATAATAGTGGTTTATCAGGTTACTGATGTTGTACTGCTATTTTTTTGAACACAACTGTATATATTCATAAAAAGTTACCACTCTGAGCTGATGAGAAAACTGAATCATATTTAATAGTCTGCGAATATTATTATTGGAACTGCATCCCTTAATGAAGCCTGTTTGATCTTCTTTAATGAGCTGGGGTACTAAGTCTTCAAGCCTTGTTGGAAGGATTTTGGAAAGGATCTTAAAATCAGTGTTCAACAGAGATATTGGCCTATAAGAGGCACAATCCTTTGACTGTTTCCCCTTTTTTAATAATAAAGAAATATTGGCTTCCCGTAAAGAGGGTGGAAGAATACCATTCTCTAAGGAATGGTTAAACATTTTCAAAAGCGGGTCAACTAAAATATCCTGAAATTCCTTATAAAATTCATCACCCAGTCCATCTGGGCCAGGAGCTTTTCCAGCCTGCAGTCCCTTAAGAGCTGTTAACACCTCTTCCCTCAAAATAGAATCATTAAGGGCTGACTTCTGGTCATCAGTTATGAAGGGTAACTCAATTCTATAAAAAAAAAAAAAGCATCTATGAGGTCTATTGAACTAGGTGGAGTCTCAGATTTATACAGACTTTTGACAATTTTTACGAATGAACTATTGATTGTTGTAACAGAAGAAAGATGCCCTTGATCATCTTTAATTGAGGAAATCATTGGAGAATCTGCTTTTCTCTTAGTGAGGTATGCGAAATATTTCCCTGCCTTATCGCCATGCTCATACAGCCTTTGTTTAGCAAATCTAACTTTCCTCTCAGGGTGTCTTGTAACAGGGAATTTAAAGCAGAACATAAGCAGTAATTTCTTTCAATCTAGCTGAGCTTGGATTCTGGATATGCTCCCCTTCTGCCCATTTAATTTTTGCCTCCAGAATATCTGTCTGTTCAGCCTGTCTACGCCTCTTACTAGAAGTGTAGGAAATTTTAAGACCCCTTGAGAAAGCCTTTATTCTCTCCCATAACAATGATTTATCTTCCGTAGGAGCAGCATTAATGGAAAAAAGTTATTGGAACTCAGACGTGAAGAAATAAATGCTCTATCCTTAAAGATAAAAGGGTTAAGTCTCCAGTACCTAGTCTGATTTAGAGGGTCCTGAAATTTCAAGTATAAGAAAACAGCAGCATGGTCAGATATTACTATATTGCCAATGGTACTACGATCTACAAAGGGCAACAACCCCTTAGGGACAAAACAAAATCTATTCTTGTGTGGCAGCAGTGTTGTTTAGAAAAAAAGGAAAATTCTTTGTCAGCAGGATGCTGAGCCTGCCACACATCCACATAATGCAGATCCTCACATAAAGAATGAATACATTTAGCCTGAAATGAGGGAGCCATAGTACCCGAGGGAAATTTTTCAATATGTGGATTCAGATGTCAATTAAAATCTCCACCCACAAAGGAACATTCAAACCTTACATTCAAACAGTTTGGTAAATGCACATGTTAGGAAATCACATTGATGGCCAAGGGGAAAATACACATTCATAATGGTGATCTCTTCCCCATAAGCATACCTATATCTTTGACACAATTTAGCAATCAGAATGGTAAAGATTTTCTAAACAGACTAGCCACCCCTCAACGACTCGACGTAAATGAAGAAAAAAAATATGACCAAAGCCCAACTGTTGCAACTTATGGTGTTCTTTATTATCAAGATGAGTCTCTTGTAAAAGGGCTATATCAAAGTTTTCCTTTTTAAGAAATGTGAGAACTGTCTTTTGCTTCACAGGCGTATGTATCCCATTAGTGTTCCAGGAACAAATCTTAAGAGTACTTTTTTTAATACATATCCCTATCAAAGATAACTCCCCTAAAGCTGAGAAATAAAAAAATAAAAATAAAAGACAACACACACCTGTAATACAAGAAACAATGCAAACTGCACGAAAACTTAATCATACAAACATACACATGTGCCAAACTACTAGGATAGCAGTAAAAGTGGCATGACATTGAAAGGGTAAAGATGCACTCAGACAGTTGGGGGTATTTCCTCCAACAACGCCAAGTAGTTGTCCACATCAGAAGGGTCTTGAAACACATTGGTGGTTAAGGCAGTTGGTGGTTGAGGCAGGATAGATCTGCACAGAAGTAGCACCGATGGCCCTCAGACATTTCTTGATCTCATCAAACCACATGCGCTTACGCAGAACGGCTGCAGAAAAATCCTGAAAAATTCTCACCTTAGAGTTCCCAAACATCAAGGCTTGTTCTCCGTTTCCTAGCACTCTCACTGCAGTAATGACCCGTTCCTTATCCAAATAATTATGAAATCTCACTAAGACCACCCGTGGATACTGAGGTGTTAAGTTGACAGACCTGCCTGGAACGCAATGGGCTCTTTCGATCTTCATTCGTCCTGTTTTTTTTTTTTTTTTTGATACTTAAAGAGTTCATCAGAAGCCTAACTGCATATATTCTTCCTTCTCCCTCTATTTTCCAAATCATCCAAGTGCTCTGTCAACTCACAAACCTGTCTCAAGCGTCTCCAGTTTGCCCTCAACCAGGGTAGCAGCATCCTCCACCGTGGATATTCGGCTCTCTGATTTGGTGATCCGTTTATTGTGATCGTCAAGTTTTTCATTCTGTTGGTGCAAGAGTTGTGAAAGCTTTTCATTTATCAACTTTGAGATATTGTCTGTAATCTCCATGATAGCCTGGTGAAGGGAAGGGGCTGGAAAACTAGCATTAGCACCAGAGCTAACAGCAGTATTGTCCTCAACCTGTCGGCTATGCTCCGGCTCTGATTTGCTTGAATATTTAGTATTCCTGGCATGCTGATCGACTGTCTCAAAAAATAGGTATCCAGACTCATAGCAAGATGTGCAACAGGCAATGCAGGAAATAATGGGCTCTTCTAATAAAAATGATAATAAAATGGATGTAATGGTATGCAGCGTCTGACGAACGCAACCATTCTCTAAGCCGCCATCTTGATTCCCCCAAACGCAGTGTTCTTGCTTTGTCAGATTTGTTTTTTACAAGATGATTTTTGGGAGTTATCAGCATATTGGTGTTCCTTTTAATTGTTTTAAGCTTTGATAGTGTGCACATTGGCCTTTTGAATAGCAGGATGTTGACCTGTTTCAAAAGAGGATGAAAGCAGATTAAAAGTGTTGTAGAGAATTATAGGGTTTACAATGGGAGGAAGTATTACATGCTGTTAGATCAAGTGAGTCTGCACAATCGAACCTACCCTGGATTAGTAGTTCTGTTGCACCACACTCAAAGTAAAAAAAAAATACTTTTGTGAATGCCAGGAAAGATACAGCCAAAGCTTGTGATTTATATCAGTGCTCACAGTGAAACACTAATAAGATTTATTTTATAATTAGAAAAAGACTGACAATGCTCAGAAGCATGGTCAGGCAGGTAGGCCAAAAGGCCAAAAATTAGTGCCGTCAGTCGATTAAAAATTGTAATCCCAATAAATCGCATATTTTTTTTTAATTTATTTTTTTAAGTTAATCGTGATCAGTCACATTTTGAAAGTGCTGAAATTTGGTGCTATATATACTTATTTTCTTGTCAAAATGCATTTATTTCCATCTTAGGAAAGAAAACAAAATATGTAACAATATAATGCTTTATTAACATTTTCCAAACAAAGCCTTCCACAAGAAATGCACTAAAATAGCACCAATTCGAGTAACATTAAAAGTTTCCCAAAGTCTAAGTGGAAGGTTGACTAATTGAAAGAACTAGTTTCCCCATAGGTTGCATATTCATTGCAATGGGCATTAAATCTTTTAAACTCTCATCCTCCGCAATATTAATCTGGCAGTAGACTGTGGCTATCTGCTTTGTTACAGCAATCATGAAGCTGCATTCATGATTCGCATCAGAGCATCAACGCCTGAGTCAAGCTTTGAACTCACCATGAAAAGCGCTTCAAGACCAAAACGTCTCATTCTGCATTTTGATGATAGTTAAGACTTGACTTGCTTCTGTGGTAATTAAAATGTGCCTTACAAGTCCAATCTGGGCTTGTTTTGTACATCATACAGCGCTAAGAGCTCCTTTCTCCATTTTATCACTGACAGGGAAGCGCTGTAAAAGAGATTCTGTTTATTTATTGAGATAACAATCTCCGCGTCTCTATCATAGGGAGAGTATTATGACAGTACCGCTCATAGAATGTAAATGGTAGAGCTGCGTTATGCTATTTTATGCTAAGCTTGTAGACTCTTCTTGGTAGAAGGGCTCTGGCTCGGTGTCTGTTTGTGAAGTGTGCGTCAGTGTAATGACTCTGGGTGGACACATTACAAAGGTTCCGCCCTTCACACAAGTGTTTATGCCGTAGTAACGGTAAATGTGTTAATCTCAATTAAGAAAAATGTATGTGTTAAACTTTAATTAATCGCATGCATTAACACGTTAATTCTGACAGCTCTACCAAAAATACAGCCTTGTCTCATAGAATCACATTACTATGCCTGCATTTTAGCAAATAGATTTTTACTTGGCTCGTTGTACGTATCTCAGCAGTTTCTTGGTGAAATAAACACCAGAGACGTTATAACAACTATGACTTTTATTCACTTTCACACATATCACAAATAAAAGGGCATATTATCTTGGGCTGCCCCCAAACAAAGATTTTTGTAGTGACTAGTAGTCATTAGTTTAAGCCATTAGTTGACTAGTTGTCACACATTTTTGATATTAATTTAATTATATATATTTTGGGGGGGCATCAGTAAATGGTTTGATTTCCAGGGCTGAGAAAGTATAAGTAACATTTCTAACACTGTTCTACATTACAGTGAAATACTAAACCGTAATAATGAGCCTTTCAGATATAAATTTTACAAGCGCACGCACGAAGCGAGCCGCAGTGACTACGGAAAAGCGGTAATGATTCTGAATGTGTTGGGACAAACCAGCAAGGAGACTGTCTGAACATTTTGTTAATTTATAGAGAGACATGCACATTAGGGTTGTGCCAACAGACGATGATCTCGGGGATTGACGATGGTCAGAGTGATCGCCAATAGCTGATGCCTTTGACGATGTTTGGCTCGTTTTCCCATTAATGTATTCAATTATTATTATTATTATTATTATTATTTAGAGCTCACACACCCCCAAAACATCAGTGAGCCACCACCATGCTTCACAGTGGGGATGGTATTCTTTTCACTATAGGCCTTGTTGACCCCTCTCCAAACATAGCACTTATGGTTGTGACCATAAAGCTCTATTTTGATCTCGTCACTCCAAACTACAGTGTGCCAGAAGCTGTGAGGCGTGTCAAGGTGTTGTCGGGCATATTGTAACCGGGCTTTTTTGTGGCATTGGCGCAGTAAAGGCTTCTTTCTGGCAACTCGACCATGCAGCTCATTTTTGTTCAAGTATCGTCGTATTGTGCTCCTGGAAACAACCACACCATCTTTTTCCAGAGCAGCCTGTATTTCTCCTGAGGTTACCTGTGGGTTTTTCTTTGTATCCTGAACAATTCTTCTGGCAGTTGTGGCTGAAATCTTTCTTGGTCTACCTGACCTTGGCTTGGTATCAAGAGATCCCTGAATTTTCCACTTCTTAATAAGTGATTGAACAGTACTGACTGGCATTTTCAAGGCTTTGGATATCTTCTTATATCCTTTCCATCTATATAAAGTTCCAATACCTTGTTATGCAGGTCTTTTGACAGTTCTTTTTTGCTCCCCATAGCTCAGTATCTAGCCTGCTCAGTGCATCCACGTGAGAGCTAACAAACTCATTGACTGTGTCACCTTGTGTGTCTATAACAAGGCCAAACATTCAAGGGTATGTAAACTTTTGATCAGGGCCATTTGGGTGATTTCTGTTATCATTATGATTTAAAAAGGAGCCAAACAACTATGTGATAATAAATGACTTCTTATGATCACTATCCTTAAATAAAAGAGTTTTTTTGCACGATCAGTCATATTTTTAAAAATCAATGCCAAAATTTCACAAATTCTGCCAGGGTATGCAAACTTTTGAGCACAACTGTGTGTGTGTGTGTGTGTGTGTGTGTGTGTATATATATATATATATATATATATATATATATATATATATATATATATATATATATATACACACTATATTGCCAAAAGTATTCGCTCACCTGCCTTTAGACGCATATGAAATTAAGTGACATCCCATTCTTAATCCATAGGGTTTAATATGATGTCGGCCCACCCTTTGCAGCTATAACAGCTTCAACTATTCTGGGAAGGCTTTCCACAAGGTTTAGGAGTGTGTTTATGGGAATTTTTGACCATTCTTCCAGAAGCGCATTTGTGAGGTCAGACACTGATGTTGGACGAGAAGGCCTGGCTCGCAGTCTTCGCTCTAATTCATCCCAAAGGTGCTCTGTCGGGTTGATGTCAGGACTCTGTGCAGGCCAGTCAAGTTCTTCCACACCAAACTTACTCATCCATGTCTTTATGGACCTTGCTTTGTGCACTGGTGCGTAGTCATGTTGGAACAGGAAGGGGCCATCCCCAAACTGTTCCCACAAAGTTGGGAGCATGGAATTGTCCAAAATCTCTTGGTATGCTGAAGCATTCAGAGCTCCTTTCACTGGAACTAAGGGGCCAAGCCCAGCTCCTGAAAAACAACCCCACACCATAATCTCCCCTCCACCAAACTTCACTGTCGGCACAATGCAGTCAGACAAGTACCGTTCTCCTGGCAACCGCCAAACCCAGACTCGTCCATCAGATAGCCAGATGGAGAAGCGTGATTCGTCACTCCAGAGAACGCGTCTCCACTGCTCTAGAGTCCAGTGGCAGCGTGCTGTACACCACTGCATCCGACGCTTTGCATTGCACTTAGTGATGTATGGCTTGGATGTAGCATGAAGGAGGGAAAAAAATGAATTTATTCACACACATGATGTATTTTCCCAGACAACGAAATACCCTTCCAGTAGAGAATGCACAGATGAAGTAGGTTCTTTGCCAGAGAGATGTTGCCCTTCACAACTGTTGTAAAACCATCTTTCAAAAAGTTGAACAACACACATTTTAATTGCACTTAATTTTTTTTCCAGTTTCATTTGAATTTTTTGTTAAATAAAAAATTAATTTCAAAGTTTGAAATCAAGGTGTCTTGCTTTATTGTGAAGGCTGAACCCTAACCCTGCTTAACGAAAATTGTTCGTCGGTTTCCTGTGGATTTTTTTTTTTTTTTTTTTTTTTTTTTTTGACCAACCGACCAATCAAAACTTAGTCGACCAAGACTCTTCTCGACTATAAGGGGGCAGCCCTAATATTATCAGTTCAGAAGCACTACTTTTCACAACTCTTTTGTGACATCAAAACACTTACTATAGCGCATAAGTTTTATGGTGAAATGTTTTAACATTTGCATTACATAACCAACTACATTTAAAATCTTGTTCAAGCACAATGAAGTTGCAAAAAATCTCAAATGATAGAACTTTGCACTTCCGATGCCAAGGACCAGTTTACGAGTCCAGAAGAACATGCAAATTGACACGTGAGCCAAAAGTGTCTTTGAAGCACCACAAAATTTCATGGTTGCTTCAGCATTTACATTTTTCAGAAGTTGTGTTAATTTGGCTTTAGAGGAATAGTTCACACAAAATTGATCTCTGACCATTTAAACACCTTTATGCCTAAGACTTTCTTCTGTGGAAACAAAGGAAGATATTTTGATGGAGAGATGATGTGTTATATCCATACTATGTATTTGTATCCATACAAATATTGTCTTGACATACTTTGGGGTCCAAAACATTCAAGCTCAAAAATTTACATAAAGGCAGCATAAAGGTAATCCAAACAACTCGTGGTTTAATCCATGTCTTCCGAAGGGAGATCTTTTCACTCTAAATTTTGACATCTCCATTTTCTTTTGGCTTATACATCAAGAACAAGGAAGTGAAATGGAGCTTTACAGAAGCATGTTAAAAAATTGGCTCCTCAGTGAAAAAAGTTCCCAACCCCTGCTCCAATGGATATCAAACAATTGCAAACACAAGTTTTATTTTTGTCAAATGTATGTGTGGCACAATTATTGGCACCCTTTCATTCAATTCTTTGTGCAACCTCCCTTTGTCAAGATAACAGCTCTGAGTCTTCTCCTATAAATCCTAATGAGTTTGGAGAACACACAGCAAGGGATCTGAGACCATTTCTCAATAGAGAATCTCTCCAGATCCTTCAAATTCCAAGGTCCATTCTGATGGACTCTCCTCTTCAGTTCACCCCACAGGTTTTCAATTGGGTTCAGGTCAGGGGACTAGGATGGCCATGGCATAACCTTGATTTTGTGGTCAGTGAACCATTTTTGTGTTGATTTTAATGTGTCTTTTGGATCATTGTCCTGCTGGAAGATCCAACCATGGCCCATTTTAAGCTTTCTGGCAGAGGCAGTCAGATTTTGATTTTTGATTTGTTATCTGTTGGTATTTGATAGAGTTCATGATGCCATGTATCCGAACAAGATGTCCAGGACCTCTGGAATAAAAACAGCCCCACAACATTAAAAATCCACCACCATATTGAACTGTGGGCATGAGGTACTTTTCCATATGGCTACCTCTCTGTGTGCACCAAACCCATCTCTGGTGTTTGCTGCCAAAAAGCTCTATTTTTGTTTTATCTGACCATAGAACCCAGTCTCATTTGAAGTTCCAGTAGTGTCTGGCAAACTGAAGATGCTTGAGTTTGTTCTTGGATGAGAGCAGAGGCTTTTTTCTTGAAACCCTCCAAAACAACTTGTTGTGATATAGGTGATGTGTGACTGTAGTTTTGTAGAATTTGACACCAAGACCCAACTAATTTCTGCAATTTTCCAGCTGTGATCCTTGGAGAATTTTTGGCCACTTGAACCATCCTCCTCACCGTGCGTGGAGACAATATAGACACACGTCCTCTTCCAGGCCGATTCTTAACATCTCCAGTTGATTGGAAATTCTTAATTATTGCCCTGATTTTGGAAATAGGTGTCTGCAATGCTTTAGCTATTTCCTTATAGCCACTTCCCATTTGGTGAAGCACAACAATTTTTGTACATCATAACTTTATTCTTTGGTCTTACACATTGTGATGGATGACTAAGGGAATTTGGCCTGTGTGTTACCTCATATTTATACCCCTGTGAAACAGAAAGTCATGGCTGACAATTTCCTAGTCACCCAGGTGTACTACATTTATTTTTTAATATGAATAGGATTATACTTCAGATATATTTTATTCATGTGAATTTCTAGGGATGCCAATAATTGTGGCAAACATATTTTGGAGAAAAATATTTATTTAAAACTGCACTACGTACAATTATTTGGTAAAAAATTAACAAATTGCCATTATTGATTGAGTACATATACAATCAATGTTCAAAACGATGTCTTTACCCCGATTCACTACGGTAAGCCTATAAAAATTATTTTTATTTTGAGCTGTCGGGTTCGATTTGGTGCGAAATTGCTGGCTTATGATGTTCATCTTTGCGTCATTATGTCATATCCGCACACACAGAAAAAAGTACCGTCTGTCTCATGTTCTGGCTGGAGAAACTAACTACGCTGTTCAGCTCAGTTCAGTAACACTAACAGTTCAGGACAGCTTCATTGCGGTCTAGATGGATGTTTATCTGTTATCCGTTTGGTGAAGTTGTTTACCTGCTATAATGCTTGGATATGTTTTCTGGTAGGGCTGTTGAAGCTTATATTGCTTGTCATGCTTTTATGAATCGAGCATTACTTGTGTGTTAACCAATCACAATGTATCTACGTTGTTCATTGAAGTTACTGTGACGTTTAATATGCATGACTTCTGAAATTTACTTCTTGTAATTGTTATATTGCATATTTAAACCTATTATTTTTATGTTTAATGAAGTATATTTTATCCCCATCATTATTGAATCCTTGTTTTATGTTCTTAGTTTATGGTGTTATTGTGTGCATTGCTTTTGTAGTAACTGAGGCTGGACAATATAGTATAAAAATAATGAAGTTTTCTATTGAACTTGTATCAGCCATATCACCTCTTAAGAGTTTGACCACTTAAAATGAAAATGGTAGTACAATTCAAACATTAATAGTTGATAAAACACTTGAATAATCATATTAAGATATACTGGTGGTGGCTGAGGAGAGTCCCCTGTTCTCTATTTAAATGTGCTTTGAGTGTAGTGTCAGAAAAGTGATTTAAGTGTAAAATTCATTCAAACATGTAAGTAAGAGTGTTGTTTATCTTCATCAAATCAAGTAATATTTCAGTTTCAAATGTTTAATCGTATAACATAATATCAACATGAACGTAGCACGTTATGACTCTGGCTCCAGTCATGATCACACACAGGCTATGTCCAGTTAAGCTCAAATTGGGAGATTCATCCGCCAGAAGAGCAGTGCCAGAACACGAGTATGTAATGTATTTTTTCCGCAAATTGCTTGCAATTTTAAGTTTCAACCACAGATGTGGCTTGAGAGCACAAAGTTACGTAGTGCAGCTTTAATTATGAAATTTTTCCCCCATTTCAATTTGTTTAATTAAAGGTTCGATTTTTGTGAATATTTTGAATGAAAGATCAAAAGGATAAAAAATAAAGACATATTTTTCACGGCCTTCTTTGCTCATATTTACCAAGGGTGCCAATATTTTTGGCCACAACTGTATATGTCTATTTTCTAGTTATGCTCAGCTCTAAAAAGATGTAAACTGCTAGAAATTTTAAGTGCATTCTCTATAAAATGATTTTAGTAAAGTAAGCATGAATGTGTGGAAAAGTCATGAAAATTCATTGAAAATGAAAAAAACATAATAATAAATTGGGAATGTTACTATTTTTCTTTTAAAATAATACCAGTCTTGTTTTGGAGTAAATTACTGATTAGTCATCAATATCACCAGAGAACAAGAGAGAGAATGGAATCAGAGAGCAGAAAAGGTAAACTCAAAGGAACATGCCAGCCGGTTGGAAAGGTTGCTTTTCACAGGCTTTTATACCCCTCCCAGGGTCAGAGCCCACACCGTTCTAGGAGACAGCTTTGTAGCCCTGCTCTGATTCATCCTCGAGATAAATGCCAGAATGTTATCTCAAATAGGCAGTGCCCACACTTTGAAGAGAAGATGGACCAATATAGTTGATCTGACAGTGTGATGAAAGGGAAAGAGACACCCATCTTTATCTTTCCAACTTTATTTACAGGTTAAAGGAAACTCTTGGGGTTAGTGTCTGCACAAACCTTGTAGTAGCAGTTCACCCCAAAATTAATAATTTGTCATCATTTACCTCTTGTCATTCCAGGCCTGTATGACTTACTTTCTTCCAAGGAACACAAAAGGAGAAATGTTAAAGAATGTTGGCCACTCTTTTTCATATGATGAGAGTGAATGGGGATTCAGCTGGCGACTGTTGAGCACCAAAATGGCAATACAAGTTAAATAAAAGAAATCCTCACAATTTCTTTGCTATATTCCAAGTTGCTTTGTGTGATAAACAGACCAAAATTTAAGTCGCTATTCACTTATCTTCCCCTCTTGTAACTCTATCTCATTCACACTTCTGCATTTTAAAACTTGCAGCGTTGCAATCAGTGACACCCAATCTGTGACTAACAGCGTGAACCTTAAAACAATCGTAAAAAAAAGACGATATAAACAACTTTACAGCTCAAATAAGTTTTAAAAGAATTAGTGTAAGTGCTTTTATAAAACTGGCTTCCTTCATGTTTTCTCTCTGACAACAAAACATTTGAATGTGACATACTTGTTATTGCAACATCAGAAGTGGGAAGTAGGAAAATTCCAATGGAAGCATCACTCCACGATCGCTCAAAACTTTTTACTACCACAGCTGAGGAATAGAGTGTAAACACACTCGCTCAGTCGCTCTCTCACACACATATCCTTGTTACTCCAGTAACTTGTTAGAAACAGCCCAGGCTGTCATTACTAGTTCTAAAATGATTAGTAATGAAGGCTTGGGTGAATCTTTCAAACTAGCAGGGGATCCTGATCAGAAAGAAAGTAGTTCTACACACCAGAGCATTTTTTCTGATGCATCTTTTGGTTTTCCTTAATTATTTATTTACTTGTCCATTGAACTGTTGTATAAAAACGATATCACACTCTCATTCGTGCTGTTTTGTCCGTAAATCAGCACGGCTGTGTTGACCTGATATACATCCATTACAGCACTCTTGCTCATGTAATATTGCTTCAGTAAGCTTCACATTTCTGCCTTTAAACTCTCCTAAAATTGGCCCCATTCCCTTCCATTGTCAGTGCCTCACTGTAACCTAAAGAAAAGGTTTATGTGTCTAAATCATCCATGTGGTAATCAACATTATGCCACATATGCTGTTGATTGTGCTTGCATTGAGCTTGTATTGAGCACAGAATATTCCTTTAAATTTCAGTCTGTTGTACAGAAACCAGTTTTTAGAGTCCTAGAGTACTCACTATAAACTCTGTGTGTATAACCTATATTTTGTTCTCTGTATAAAAAGTCCTGTAATTGTATAGAGAATTATTGCATTCCATAATGTAATGGTTGGATATATTGTAGTTCTAAGACTCTTCATTCAGCCCTTCATTAATCATCCCCTCTTCTTTAATTGCTGTTGGCAGAGCCCCCGGGTGTAAAGTGATCATGACCATGAATGGCCAGCCTTGCAGATGGCGGCCTCATGATCACAGAGGCCTTCATTTCACCCCACTCCCTGATGAGCAAGAAGCATGTCTCCAGTTCAACTAAACAGCTTTGTTTCTTAAACAAATGGCCATCCAGTTCCCCTTTCCCCTAAACTCTTCACCATGATGTCTAAAACATAATAATTTCCCTAGCACACTACCTATCATGAAAATCCTGCCAATGTTTGTGCTATAATGATAGTATTTAGGAACATTACACACAGCCCTGCAATTTGCATATATTCGATGAACACTGCTGACACATTCTTCAGTCTTTATTCGTTTTGGTATTTGCTGCCGAAAGTCACTCCTAATTTTCTCAACTTTCTGAAGTTGCTGGACACGGCCACATCTAGTGGCTGTCGCTCTTGTCACCGAATGTCAGAAGCTCTCATTGAAAATGTATGAGATCATGTTGCTTTGTCACTGGAAGTTGCTGCATGTGTGAACAGGGCTTAAGTGATTTTTTATGAAATTTTCAGTTTACAGCCTCATTTATGACTTAAGTTCAGGCATGAAACTCTGAATGACCCAAGATGATAGGTTCTTTGAACGTGTTTTCTGTTAGCCAATCAGCACACACGTGATATGTCAAGCAGAACGGCTCACATGGTGTAAGCTAATAGGTCCTTTGATGTGTAATTGGGTAGCCAGTCAACGTGTATACTCTCTCTTTGCTTAGCATTTAAATTTGCTCAGGTTGCATGTAAGCCAGTTTAACTGCAGTGCGCTGCGAGAGTTTTCTCTGAAAATGTTTTGTGTTATGCGTTTATGCAGCTTCCAGGCTTGGTTGGGGGATTGTATTTATGTCTAATTGTGCATCAGAATCAGAATGAGCTAAACTGCCATGTATGCTTACACACACAAGGAATGTGACTTGGTGACAGAAGCTTCCAGTGCACAAACAATGCAACAACAAGACAGAAATCATAAAAAATAGAATAAATAATAAAAATAAGTGAAAAAAATATAAAGTTTATATAAAAATACACAATAAGACAAAAACAATATATGTATATATAAATATAATCTGTTATATACAGATAGTGTAAGGGAATGTAATGTGCAGAAGAGGTAGGATATTTTAAATAAATATAATTGACTAAGCTTGTTATTGCACATAATTATTGCTCAATGGGACAGTTTTAACTGTTCATGAGATTGATGGCCTGAGGGAAAAACTGTTTTTGTGCCTGGCTGTTATGGTGCTCAGTGCTTTCTAGCGCCGGCCAGAGGACAACAGTTCAAAGAGGTAGTGGGCTGGGTGAGTGGGGTCCAGGGTGATTTTTCCAGCCATTTTTGTGTACAGTTCTTGGAGGGTGGGAAGGGGAGAGCCAACAATCCGCTCAGCAGTCCGAACTGTCCTTTGTAGTCTTCTGATGTCCGAAGCTTTGGTAGCTGAACCAAACCAGACAGTTATTGAAGTGCAGAGGCAGACTCTGACTGGCTGAGAAGAACTGGATTAGCAGCGCCTGTGGCAGGTAGAACTTCCTCAACTGGTGAAGGAAGTACAAAGTGTTTCTCCTGAAGTCCACAGTCATCTCCACTGTTTTGAGCGTGTTCAGCTCCAGGTTGTTTTGGCTGCACCAGACAGCCAGTTGTTCAACCTCCCTTCAATATGCAGACTCATCTGCATCTTGGATGAGGCTGATGACAGTAGTGTCATCTGCAAACTTCAGGAGCTTGACAGAGGGGTCCTTGGTGGTGCAGTCATTGGTGTACAGGGACGAGAGTATTGGAGAGAGCATACATCACTGGGGGGTGCCAGTGCTGATCGTACAGGTGCTGGAAGTGAATTTCCCCAGTCTGGCTAGTTGCTGCCTGTCTGTCAGAAAGATGGTGATCCACTGACAGATGGAGATGGGAACAGAGAGTTGGTTTAATTTAGTCCGGAGAATAGCTGGGATAATGGTGTTGAAAGCCGAACTGAAGTCCACAAAAAGGATCCTTGCATATGTTCCTAGTGTGTCCAGATGTTGCAGGATATGATGCAATCCCATGTTGACTGCATTATCCACAGACCTGTTTGCTCGATAAGCAAATTGAAGGGGGTCCAAAAAGGGTCCAGTGATGTCCTTCAGGTGGGCCAACACCAGTCTCTCAAATTACTTCATGACCACAGACATTAGAGAGACAGGTCTAGTAATTAAGTCCTTTGATCTTGGGTTTCTTTGAGATGGGGATGATGATGGAGTGTTTTAAGCAGTAGGAACTTCACACTGCTCTAATGATCTGTTGAAGATATATATGAAGATGAGGGCCAGCTGGTCAGCACAGGCTTTTAAACAGATGGGTGAAATGCCATCTGGGCCTGATGCTTTCTTTGTCTTCTGTTTCCGGAAGACCCAGCACACATCCTCTTCACAGATCCTGAGTGCAGGTTGAGTAGCATATCATACATGCTTGATGCAGCATGTCATGTGTTTTTATTAATTATGCAGCTGCAGCAGCCTGTCCTCATACTTAACTCAGCATGTCTGTGTTTGTTCTAGCAGTAGCAAGTCTACTTGCTTGCTCTGCAGCAGCAGCTTAGCAGATCTTGTCCACCAAGACCAATCTACTGTATATGTCATACCCACATTAACATGCTAAATCTTTCAGAGAGTTGACATGACTGAAATATAATATGGAGTAGGTGCATGTCAGTGAACATGTGTGAGAACATTAAAAGCCCCCAAACACAACTATTTGCTGTGTTAAGGCTCATTACATATACTCTGTATACTACGTAGACGTACATATACTACGTATAGTTTTTCTTCGTTCTTTGCTCAGAGCCAAAATAAAGTTCGAAACACCTTTGTTTTGGCCAGATTTTGTTTGAATCACACCCATTAGTTCTTCGATTTTGTATTAAGTATATGTCATTCCAAACCCCTGTGACTTACTTTCTTCCATGGAACAAAAAAAGGTGAGTTTTTGAAATATCATGGCAATTTCCATATAATAAAAGTGATTGGGGACTGGTGGGGACATTCCAAGAAAACTTGCCTAACATTTCCTTTTGTGTTCCAAAGAAGAAATTTGAAGGCCCTGATTCCTCCTGGTATTAAGATGCATTTTCTGTGATCTGATCACAAGTGGCCAGCTGTGACACATATCTGTTTCCACCTGGTATTACCATGCATCTAAAATGTGTCTCCTGTGACCACTGTGTTTGGATTTCCGGGGGGGATGGGGTCTCTGATTTCATGATGACATACATCACTGTCAGTATGTAACTGCATGATAGTAAATTCAAAAAAAGTCAGAAAAGACAACGAAACCATGAAAAAAAAGGGCACATTGTTTCTCCCAAATGCATCTGAAATTTAATCTAAGTACAAACGCAACATTTCGAACAAAATTAAAAAGTTATTTTAGTCAATTCCCTGTATTAACCTGGGTTTGAGATGTGTGTACTTCTCATCTGTGTATCTGCATGTTGATATCAGACACACTGGAACTTCTGGACTTCACACTGGAACAATTTCTTCTGGAAGTTCTCATGCTTGTATATGTATTCGCTTTTTAACATTTTCAGATCGTACTGTAAGTGTGCCATTTCTGTCAAGATCAAGGGTGTCCACAATCTCCAAAAACCTTTCTCTTTTTCCCTACATTTCTTCTCATGTTTTTGTTGTTGATCAGCTGCATATGTTTTTACATTTACCTTGTTATCTTTTCTGTATATTCCAAAAAGCCTTCTCAATTTTTTTTTAATGAAACAAAACCCAACACACCAGCCATTTATTCTCATTTCTTGTTTTTTTGCATGTGCTAATCAATTACAAACACATTGTCCCATGTATGCTACACATGAATGCAGACATCTAAATAGGTTTCCTTTGTAATTCTCTCAATGGCAGCAGGTCATCTGAGATGCTGAATTACTTATGAACTTTGTCTAAAATAGAGCAGAGCTTTGGGTGATGCCATGTAGACCATAATATAGTCAAGGCAGTCATTATGCCATTATTATGTAGGACAGTGTAATTTGAATAGCATTATTCTCTGTGGCATTGACTGGAAATCAGTGGAGTGTGTGCTGTGACATTCTATCGCCATGTCCATTCTCAAGCTGTGTCTGGCTTTGTGTTTGCCCCCTTGCTTGAAGCATAAAGGGGGTTTTGATTAAATGTTATGAATGAGCTACAAATTGTGTAGCTTATTTAGGAGATATGTGTGATTACTTTTTTCTATTTCCTTTTGATATTTAACTTTTATATATGTTTTAAATTAATAGTTCACCAAAAAAAAAAAAAAAAAAAAGGAAGTTTTGTCACTATGAACCTCTATGACTGTCTTTCTTCCATGGAACCCAAAAAGTGAATTTTAATGTATATCCTGACCTCCTTTTCCATTTAAATAAAGTGAACTGGGCCGTCATGCCACAAAATGACAAAAAAGGTATCAAAGTAAAACAAAGAGGAGAAGAGTGGCCAATTTATTCATAAAAAACATTAAAAAACATTATCTTTTGTGTTCCACAGAAGAAAGTCTTACAGGTCGTGAGGGTAAGAAAATGATGACAGAATATAAATTTTTAGGGTGAACTATTTCTTCCTAAAAATGAAATATAAAAGCCTTTCCTGAACTATCCTTGCCATCTTTTAGCATTCTTTATTACTCACAATGTGTATCATGTCCAAATATGCCTTGGCACATAAAAATAAAAGCTCCTAGGCATTGCAGTTTACTGTCTTGGCTTCTGCTGGTAGGATTTGTTTGGGTCTGTCGTCCTTGGCCATGTGTAGATGAAAACATGAGTGGTTTCTAAAAGCAAATGTCATTAATGTTCTTAAAATGTATTTGCCCATTTCTAAGACTGAATGGATCAGATATGTGTTGGAAAAGAATGTGGCGATGAATAGAGAACCTGATGTTGAACACAAGTGGTTGAATGGCTGTGCTTGTGCGTTAGTGAGAGCTCTGTTGCCCCACTGTGTTCATGCCCACACACACTGAACAACTAAAGCTATGAAAGAATTCACATAAGCATGCTTGAACACCCATAAGAGGAAATTAACTGTCATTGACTCATTTATACAACCAGATTAGCAAATTACTGAAGGTCTCTTTTTAATTAAGCAATTTGGATGCAGATGTGTTTATTATTTAATTTCCTCTGTTCATTTGCTCCTCACAGTTACTGCATATTAAGTCATCACATCAGTCTTTTACTGTGATGTGTCACAATGCCACATTTCTGTTGCTTTCTCCTCCAGTGATCTGGTGAACGGTCTGGTGTCCCTGATGAATAGTAACATCAGTAGTCCAGTCAACCTGGTGAGTTTTGAATTTTTCAAACCTAAATTTACAAGCCTTAGGGGCCATTCACACAGGATTCATTATTTTCTAAAAACTGCTAGACGGAGCACAACATAATTGAACAACACATTTATAGCTGCATTAACTCCCATACACCATTGCTATGCACTCAATACACTTAATATATGCTTATCCCATTCTCATCTGATTAGTCCACTTTTTAAAAACTAACATTGGTAGGCTGATATTGGCAAAAAGCTGAACTATTTTTAACTTGCCCTAAACGGAAGGCGTGAGATGTCCATCTGACACAATGTGTACATAGACCAACAATTAAAAAATAGCACAGGTAGTATGCATACTGTGTGAATACCCCCTTCATTGTTGTTTTGTATTTCACTTCAAAACAGTTTATTTAGATATTTGATGATTTTATTAGTAATGCTGTCGGACAGTATGAAAATTCCGTAAAGAATTTATCTACCAACAGAGCAATTCAATCTTAAAGAACCACATCAATGTATTTGCGACTCACAGTCGGCAGGGGGCAGTCAGAGCAGCTCCAGCTGTACAGGCAACAAACTGACAGCAGTGCAAAGACAGCTGGTTGGAGACAAAGCACAAATCCAAATGCAAGTCTCGAGAGACAAGTTTTTTAAACCTTTAGACTACATTAAACTCTACTTATCGTCCTAAAAACTGAGCTTTTGGAGCAAGACACTGAAAAAGAGTGAAACGTGACACACCCACAAAAATATCATAAACTGATGCAAGAATATGTGTGAGAACAGCCAAAGTCTATCTGGAAAAGATTGATGAATTCAATTGCAAAATATATAGCTATTTTAGGGGGCCTCAGAAAATATTGATGAATGTGATTAATTGTAATTAATTATATTAATCTGAATATCAGGTAAAGGAACACTCAGTAATAATTTTTCATCATTAAAAAAGTTAAACTCCTAAAGACATGAATTGTAATTTTGCAATATATGTTGGAAATCATGACCACTCACATTAAAATGAAGACTCCAGTCATATCAGTAACCTTATAAAAGCTGTTTTATTCTACATGGGGAGGGTCCCCTCATGGGGGCTGCCATGTTAGAATCACATGACCAGCTGAATATTACTCGCTTAATCTCAGTAACCCTCCTGTTATTTGACACTTTCACTCACTGATTAAAGTAATCATGGCTGACTGTGAATACTAAATTTCTACAATGGCATCTGAAACTGAAAACTATTGATTTTAAATGATGCTGCACCCAAGCCACTAGGTGTCAGTGTAAGTCCAAGATGACACAAAGACAAGTTACTGAGTGCACCTTTAATTCGATTAAAATGTTTAATTGATTGACAGCCCTATTAATTAGATAAAAACGTGTATATCATGTTCAGACAAGCAAGTTACTGTTGGTGGTATATAAATGCACAAATAATCATAGTTTTTGCAGACAGAAAACCAATATTTTTTATCCTTCATAAATCCCAAATGGGCCACAATCTGTTGTCACATTGTTCCACTTACCAGAGCTGTTTTAAGACCGTTTGACAAAATAATTCTGTCTTGGTGTTACCCGTAAATTGAACTGAGAAGTCAGACAGCACTTACCTCTAGGCACATTGTCCCAAGGGTAAATTGCTTTGCCTTCAATCAGAGCCAGTTCAACTTGAAGTTGATATTAAGACCCTCACTGTCACTCTTACGTAGCCGTATTGATCTCTCTTCTCTATTCCTGCTCACTCCTCTCTCCTAGGGAAATCCAGAGGAACACACCATATTGGAATTTGCTCAACTTATTAAGAGCCTAGTAGGTAAGTAGGAGTTCTGTAAAATTGCAAATGGGGAATTAAAACATTTCATTAAATTAAATGATTCATATCTTGATTGCCTCCTCAGTGAGTCGCAGTCATATTCAGTTCCTTCCAGAAGCACAAGATGATCCACAGAGACGACGGCCAGACATCCGTAAGGCCAAAATGCTTTTGGGCTGGGAGCCTGTGGTGAGTTACAGAACTGTTATATTTGACCTATTCAAATCTAATTTGAGAATATCTTGACCACTGCTGGCTTAAAATAAAGCAATAAGCCACCAGAGGCTGTGTGCCATACTGTGAGTGATTTTACCATAGGTAGGGGTTTTATTAGGCACAACGTAAAATGGATGTGATAAAAGTCAGCAATATAATATAAGACACCAATGTTCAATTAATACAGTAGTTAAAGGAATAGTTCACCCAAGAATGAAATTTGGCATTCAAAAACCATATGACTTTTTCTTCTGCAGAAAATCTCATTCAATCAAACTGATCACAGCAGAGAAAGGGAGCGCAACCATTGTGATAAATCTATGTAGTTTGATAAAATGTTGGGCATCAGATTTAGCTTTGAATGTGACCATTTATTGAAATCATACATATCATGCAAGAAAATATATTTTCAATTGTGGGATTATAACACAGTCCTTTTATGTAAATCCCTTATATTTACAGAATAAGGACATTAGGCTACAGGTGGACAAACTGTTTTCACAATATGCATTTTTTTTTTTTTTTAATCGATTTTGTACACGTTCTATAGCTCCACAACAGTTTTTAAATACAATTTTAAAAAATATTGCATTAAATATAGGAAATCAAATTTTCCTTTTTTTTTTATCAGATTAATTGAAGGAATATTCACAGATTATTCAATTATCAAAATAATTGTTAGTTGCAGCAATAATGAAATGTATGATCGTGTGTGTTGATCATCAGTTTACAACAGCCTTTAACGCAGCTCATCCAACTCAATTAAGAATTATCCGTTTCAATTTGTGTGTTTGTAGGTGCCACTGGAAGAAGGCTTGAACAAAACCATTCAGTACTTCAGTAGAGAGCTGGAGCATCAAGCCAACAATCAGTATATTCCCAAACCCAAAGCTGCACGGATGAAAAAAGGGAGGCCCAGACACAACTGAAGAATTGAGTTTATCTCAGGGATGCTGTGATACTGAAGGACCTTAGACATCCAGCAGCCATTTCACAGAGTGGGTTTGCCATCCCCCACTTAAAGATCTTTTTGGAAAAAAGAAGAATATTTTTTTGATGTTTTTCTGCAATGCTTTGAAGAGTTTGTTTTTCAGTCAAACGTTCCTCAAAGAGATCCAATTTACAGACTTTGCCTTGCACTTTTTGATTTGTCTGTTGTCTGTTTATTTAAAAGCCAGCTTCAATCTTCATGTGCATTTTTTGTTGTGTGTTTACATTCTGTGCCATTTTAATTAATGTGATATATTTATATATCATTGTCAAAGCTAGCAGTGATTTTTTTTTTTTTTTTTTTTGAGTGGACACCTCTTCCGATGTTAAAAATGTATAATTGAAATTGGTGGTTGCAATTTATTTCAAGATCTTGAATGTTTGATCCAAAGCAGGAAATCTCACCCAGCTCTGCCACGAATGATTTGAGCTTTGGGAAATGTTCTTTCTGCTTTAATCTTTGTGGTGATTTTGAAAAGCTGTTGTTACCTTTGTGAAACTTCGTACAGAACTTTGAACCTATTATTGATTTCAGGTGAAAAAGAATATTTTAATAAAATATTTGCTGTGATTTTTACTGTATTCCCATTTTAATCTTACTTTATCTGCCTTTCCACTCAATGGTGGCATCCCTATTCCCCATTTATATTGCTTTTATCTCTTGTCTGCAGTGTTCCCCTCTCAAATCCTTTAGCTTTTTCTGTCCCTCCTTCCTTCTCTACCTTCATCACTGAGTGGTGCATGTGTTATTTTAATTTTACAAAACCGCACTGTTGCTATGCAGACTTGAGGTTTGATGGGAAAAGTGTACTGTCAATGAAAGAGGGGATGTGTAGTCATGTCTTACATTCTTCCATGGAACACAGAAGTTATGCAGAATATATGCCTCAGTCACCATTCATTTTCAGTGAATAACGACATGCATATGAAACCTGTTCATCACACAAAGTGTGTGCCTTCAGAAGACTTGTAATATATCCATACTGAGTCATATGGACTACTTTTATGATATTTTTATGATGCTTTTTTGTCATTTCGGTGCTTTGTTGCACCTGTCCCCATTTTCATTAAATGGAAAATAGCGGCCACTGTATTCTACAAAAATGTCACCCTTTGTTTTCCACAGAATAAATAAGTTACAGGGCTTTGGAACGACATGAGGGTGAATAAATGATTGAGTACATGAAAACACAATAATAATAAAAAAAGACTTTATTCTTGATTTTGGCCCATTACTAACTGCAAAAAGGAAGTACAAAAAAGGAGTCCAAGCTACAAAAGGAAGAAGCAAGTTGGCATCATGGTAAAGTCAATTAAGAGAGATTATGTCAACCACAGAATCCTGTTCAGTTTTGCAGCAGTGAAGCAGTTCTGAAAGGAAAAGGGGTTTTAGTAGTAGTCATAATTGACGTTTGTGCCATGCCTGTATGACCCAGCAGCCCAAGGTCTCATGGAAGCGTTTTCATCATAGTGATGCTGGTGACCCTGGTCATTGGAATGGTAGTGGTCCATCCAAGTAAAAAAAAAAAATATTACATTACAGGGTCAATGAAGTATTATTTGTTCAAATATATTAAAGTAGAACGTCATAAATGTGTGTACAGTATGATGCAGGATGCTAGGAAATCACAGAGACACATGACTGTGTCAAGATATGTTTTTTATTTTATTAAGATATTTTTACCTTTTAATGACATTGGAAGGCATGTTTAGGTTGTCAAATTGTGTAATCTCAAGAAAAACATGATTCTCATGATTCCAAAATGCATGATTTTTGCTGTATTAAGGTGCTATTCATTGTAAAGCTGCTTTGGAACAATAATTATTGTAAGAAGTGCTATACAAAGGAATTTAATTGTTATTTTTACTATCAAAGTGCTATACAAATAAATTGAATTACATTTTTAATATGAAAAATCTTTATTTTGTAAAATAATACCTAAGATGTGAATACAAGTGTATTCAAGGGTAAGGAAAATATGTTACTACTTTTTACTTGGCTACACCACTTCACCTTTTTAGAGTCCTTAAATTAAAATGTGTTGAAAATAGTAAACGTTTTTCAAAAAGATATGAAACCACAGGAATACATAATTACATGCCTGAGAACTGACAACTAGATTGTGTTCTTCTGTTGCTTGTTTGCCTCTTCAGGAATGCAACTTCTGTTTGCAACATCTATTTAGTACAAGGTGAAAATACACACTGACTTCCTGTTCAGGATGCGCTCTTGAATCCCCTTTGTACTTTTTTTAATTTATTTTAATTTTTTTTTATGTATTGTTGGTTAATTGTGTGTGGGGGGGGCGGGGGGGTTGGGTCTGTGTGGGTGCCTCATGCCGCCCCCCACAAGATGCTGCCCTGGGCAACTGCCCATGTTGCCCATGCCTAAATCCGCCACTGATGGTTCTCACTGTATTTTCAGCATCCATGTGTCAAGTAAGGGGCTGTTCACACTGGATACATTTTTGCTTCCGTCCTCACTTTTTATCAGTTGTTTTCCTTTGTAACTAGGCGTTAGACAGACATGTTTTACTTTTTCTTAGAAAGGAAACGCCATTTCACAAATTTGGTTACTCTTTCCGTATTTATGTAATACAAATTACTGATTTATGTCAATAACCTGTAATATGCTTCCCTTGTCTCGTTTTGAACCCCAATGTTTCCTTTCTACAAGTCAAGTCATTTTTATTTGTATATCGCTTTTCACAATACACATAATTTCAAAGCAGCTTTGCAGAAAATAATACAGTAATGTATTAAATGTCTTAAAGGTCATCAGTAATATCTGTTGTACACAAGTTATTTTCCTCTTAAAATAGGCCAACCAGTATTGTGTAAATGCTTGTGTATAGTTTGATTTTTTTCACATGCTGGATCGTCTTGCACACGGTCATGCGCTCTGCCTTTCAAAGTACACTCACTGATCTCTTTATTAGGAACACCTGTACATCTACTTATTCATGTGATTATCTAATCAGCCAATCATGTGGCAGTAGTGCAATCAAGCAGATACGGGTCAGGAGCTTCAGTTAATGTTCACATCATCCATCAGAATGAGGAAAAAATGTGATCTCAGTGATTTCCACCATGGCATGATTGTTGGTGCCAGATGGGCTGGTTTTAGTATTTCTGTACCTGCTGATCTCCTGGGATTTTCATGCACAACAGTCACTTAGAATTTTTCAGAGTTTACTTAGAATGGTGCCAAAAACAAAAAACATCCAGTGAGCGGAACTGCGGATGGAAACGCCTTGTTGATGAGAGAGGTCAATGGAGAATGGCCAGACTGGTTCAAGCTGACAGTAAGGCTACAGTAACTCAGATAACCACTCTGTACAATTGTAGTGAGCAGAATAACAAGTCGAACCTTGAGGCAGATGGGCTACAACAGCAGCAGACCACATTGGGAACTTTATTAGGACCATATAAAGTACTCAGTGACTTTATACTCTTTTGACCGTGAGCAAATACAAATGTGTTTGTACATGTGCACTACTACTGCTTTGTGATACTCTTTAAGTTGTCAATGGCAGGAGCATGCACAGACGAGGACTTTCTGCGTGTCGAGAAAAACTGGGGCGCACGTGGACAGTCCTAGCAGATTGTGCTGATGATGAAATTTGCATCACGCTGCAAACCGAACTATACTTTGGCCTTTAACATGGAAGAAAGAGAAACATCAGTGCTTTGAATGAGTGTTCTTATGTGTTTTCTTAAGTGTAACCCCTAACTAAAACCCCAAATCTAAACCTAACCAGAAAGACTAACCTCTTACCCAAACTCTAAACCTAACAATGAATAAAATTATGGTTATGTTTGGGGTTTGGATAAGGGGTGGCCTAATGGTTAGATTTATGTATGAGTTAGTGGTTTAACTTTGAAAAAATCATAACAACGTTGTTCGTAGATTCATTTAATTTTCTCTATGGGAGTAAAAGTCGTATATAAAGTCGTATACAAAATAAACATGCTGAAGTGTTTCTTTGAATTATTGAAAACTGTATCAACTTTTCAAATAGTTGGACCTTGGCAGTCCAAACTGCATGTTCACAGTGTGTAACAGGGCTTTCACATATGGGGGTTGATTCTGTATTGTTAATATTTATGGAATTGAACAAAGGAACTGATCGTGTCCTTCAAAAAATACACTTTCTATTTGTATCCTACTTAAAGTTTAGAAAGTTGATAAGTCATGTCATTTTTGTTTAAAAAGCACATTTACAACAGAAGTTGACCCAAATGCTGTACCAAATTTCTAACAAATGATTTTTGAAGATTCAGCTCAAAGTAAAGAAACTACCGTGAAGAACTGAAAGAACCTGAAAGAATGTTTATTGGAAAGGAGGAGCTGATGATATCCCTGTTTTCTTTGATGTATACTGCTTAGAATGCACTCTAAATCAAACCTTCTCTCTAAGGATACAGGGATGGGGAAAAGAGCAACAATCACAACTGACAGCAGTTTTCATAGAGGACTGCATTTAAAAACATCAACAACTTAAAAACATATAGGTGATAAAGAAGAAAAAAAAGATAGAGGTATAATACTTCTGAACTTTTAATTGTGGCATTTCCTGAATAACCTCTTGTCTCTTGTTAGTCAAGGACATTTGATTTCAACATATTAGTACATAACCTCATTAACCATTCACACTTAGTAGATCACATCAAAATGGTTTGTATAGGATTTTTAAAGGCATAACACATAAGCACGCTTCATCAAATCCCATGTACATAAATTGTTGGATTCTCTGTTGAACATCAGGGCGGCTGCGGTCCCATAGATTTATTTTGGGCCTTTTTAGGGATGCCAGAAACAGCTTGGCCTTGGATGGAGTTACCACCACAGCAGCAGCTGGGTTTACATCACCATCCACTAGTGAGAGACAAAGCAAAGGGACAGGAGGACACAAATGGGGTCATAACAAACCCATAGAAACTTATGAGTTTCTCATCAAAAATTATATTGAGTATATTTGCCTTGTTTTCCTGAAGAAGAAAAAAAGTAAAAACAAAAGTAGTAAAAATCCATAAGATATTAAAGACCCCATGAAATCCGTTTAGTCTATATCTATTAGCTTTGAAACCATTTTAAACTAGTGTACTCCAAAATGTTGAAAAAATGCACGTTTAACAGATATACAATTTTTTTGTGCCTAAACAGGCATAAAAAAGACAAAAAATACTACTTACTGAGACTTGAATTTTCATCAGGCAAGAAGTCACTTCAATCACAAATGTATTTTCTCAGAGAGCTTAGTTTGGCATATTCAACCCCTCCTAGGACTGAAACAAATTCTAGTTTTTGTCTCATTTTTTCATGTATTCAACAAACTCTCTGAGACAAGGGGAAAAGATAGGAGGGAAATCATTAGGCAGAGAAGAGACGCTAAAACAAGCCTGCACAAACATAAAAAAGAAATAGTCCTAACAACACTGTGAGTAGGTGAAAGACTCAGGAGCATTTATGACATTTGCAGAGTGATATGCGACAGTGGAGATTTCACAATTATCACTGCAAAAGCTCTTTTCATGAGCCAGCTCATCGTCTCTCCAACTGTTTACATCTACCACTCCTCTTCATTTCACATATGCTGTTTCACAGGAGGTGTGTACAAAAAAAACAAAAAAACAATAACAGAGGATAAATCCCTATCTTGAAAAATGCACCCCCACATATCAGTATTCAACAAAAAAGCAAATTATATTTCTGCCTCATGCTCACTGACCTTTTGCACAATCAAATGAAAGATACTTTTCCATACCTCATTAATTTTTCAGACAATAACTTGAGTGCAAGCAAGAAACTGTAGCAGACAGCTTTGAAAGAAAATCCCTGATCTACAAAGGAATGAGAAAAGAGGGAGGAGATAACTTTACCCGAGAGAGCCAGTAATGTCAAAGTGTAAGGTGACATAGGTGAGCAGGTGCAGGTAAAACTTTTGAGAAACCATTATTTCCTGTCTTCTTCTCCACCGATTTGCACAAAAGAGTTGATCTGCGAGCATAGAGGTGAGGAGAGAGCCAGAGGAAAGCCCACGCAAACATCCTCAATGGAAACTTGCCTGCCTGGAGCTGGCAAATCACTGTAAACTAAGACAGCTAACAGATAGGCCCTGTACTTTTGCATATTTAAGTGATTACACATGTGCAGCCTGAGTACTTTACCACATTTATTGTGTTGCAGCATTCAATACTGAAACGTAATGCAAGTTTGTAGTGAGCTGACCTGTTCAAACCTCTCCCATTAATATATTCAGTTGTTACAATGCAACAACACATGTAAACTGAGTACACTGTATCAAGTGCTTAAGTACATAGTAATTAAAGAAGTCTAATATAAAGTGGGTCCGGATAAAACGAATAGGCCTAATTCACTAAGCTTTGAAAATAGTATTTCAAGAAATACATCTGATGTTTCAAATAGAATAAAAAAACCTGGAATTTTTTTGTGGGGCAATTTTTTGGGACCACAATATGGTGCTGTTTTTGCCACATTTGGGGCATTTCCCTGGTTAATATCTGACCCTGGAGCTGAATGAATGATATGTCATCAGTGGTATTT
Organism: Myxocyprinus asiaticus; assembly: GCF_019703515.2. Classification (NCBI taxonomy): domain Eukaryota; kingdom Metazoa; phylum Chordata; class Actinopteri; order Cypriniformes; family Catostomidae; genus Myxocyprinus; species Myxocyprinus asiaticus. The sequence goes on from NC_059353.1 coordinate 14,121,623, forward strand.
GCTTGAGATTTGTGGTGGCTCTTAGGCAGTGCATGACAGAATTCAGAAAAATAGTCCCTCTGTGCAGTCAAAGGTGAGTCAAGGACACAGAAAAAAAACAAAAAAACACCTGCAATTCACTTTCAATAGAGCTCTATGTTGTGAGGAGGTGTTCTGAGGCTTCATGATTTAAAATCTTGATATTTAATAGATGCAAACATTTGATCTTTGATGGGTAAATTAATAAATCACAAAGGGGGAAACAATTTTAAGTTTCTTTTAACCTTAAACAGGAAAATAATCATTCTCTATCTTACTTTTCTTTAAATAATCTTTTATAGTTACACATTTGTCCACTGCAGCAGAAGATAGTTAGCTATATTCCAGGGGAACTTGGTGCATCACCACTTTAGTCAGCCATTTGAAATTATGTTGTCTAAATGTTGCAACTGGATACAATGATAATGACAAAAACGTCTGAATAAATGCATGAGATTTTGAGGTTATTTTATTCATCCGTCAGCTGAATAGAGACTGCATTTGGAGACATAAGTTTCTAATAACACTGTTAGCTCTGTGCATGTCAAAACCACACATTTAACAGTGAAGTGTGAAATTTTTTTAGAGGTTAAGCAACTGTATAAGCAATTCGAAGGTTGATTTCTCTGAAAACACTGTGGCTCTGGTGCTTTCAAAATATTGCTCTGTTTGTTTAAAGGGATCATTCCTCCCAAAATGTAAATTCAATCATCATTCAATCATTTACTCATCCCCATGTTGTTCCCATATTACCTTTTTTCTGTGAAACCGACCATTCACTTTCATGTTGTGTGAGCCATGAATGAATGAAAGTCATACAGGTTTGGAACAAAATGAGGATGAATATATGAATTTTCAGAATTTGTATTTTTTGGTTGAACTATCTATTTAACTATTCCAACCAGCCCAACACAGCAACATAGGTTCAGTCAGTGGAGTGAGTTCTGGGTGGGACTATCTGTTTTTTTGTTTGTTTGGTTTTTTTTTTTACTAATGGAAGACATGAGGAATGCTCGGAGTGCTCAGTTATTATTTTTGCAATTATGTTTTTCTTTCCTTCTTTGTGACACAAACAAAATGATACTTTCTGATATTACATAGTTCACCTTTAAGTGAAATTCAAATTCCAGAGACTTTTCTGAAAAAAACAAACAAAAAACGATTAAATGATGGGAAGGCATATGGATGCTGACTCACTGAAACCCCTGTGAATCGCAGAGCTTTTTATTACAGAGATACTCACAATTTAACAGAGCACCGAACACGACAATTCAGTCAACCCACAAAGCTGAGCTCTAAAGCAGAGCCATAAAAAGTGAAAAGTGCCAAACCAAACACCATGTAACACCAAAGTCATTTTATTCCTCACAGAATCCAGTTCTTCCCTCAGCAGGGTAGTAAATTACAGTTTGCGACTATAGGCTTGTGAGAAGACAATTTGGTCTCTCAGCAGTGATGGCGAATCATCTGAAGCAGTCTGAACTTCCTCTTGTCTCAAGCCTTCAAAGCGCTGCATGTGTCGAACCTATTAGTAATGTCCTTCAGTAGGTTTTCTTGAGCCATGATACATAAATGACTGCATAAACTCCAATCCCAATCATTTTCAGATGGTTTACAGTTTTGGCTGAAAGCTGATGCAAATATTAAGAAAATGGTTGCAAATGGTATTTGTGGCGGTGGATCTGTCCATATTTCCACATATTCATAATCCTATGGAAATATTACATTTCTCCAGGTGTGTACTGAGCAATCAAAACAGAGAAGACTGGAGACCCTAACCCTGTATTAAGGAGAGATTTATGATGCTTTTAAAGTGGCATGAAATTAAATCTTACCAACCGTTACATTTCAGTTTTTAGCAAACATGAAATGTTCTTGTTCGATATTTTCACACTATTTTTTTGTGCTGGAGAGACACACTCATGGAGATATTCTCCTTGGCAAAAGCTTTTGGCTTTGAGGCTCGGTCACATTCACCCTTACATGGCAAAATTCCTTGGGCAAAAAATAAATTTCCTAGCACGAGTTTCACATGGGGTTAAAGTTTGGTGAACTTTGTATACAGTGCAGCTTAAAAAAAGAGGCTGCTTGGCAATTTGTTTTTGAGGGATTCATGGGTGCTTAACATGCATCCATGCCTTTCTTCACCTGCAGAATTTTGCTGTGCAAAGGTAAATGTGAACGAGCCATTAGTTGAGCACCTTTGGACCTGATTGCTCCTGCAACTATGCACATTAGTTCTACTTTGGGAAACAGTTATTATTACATCATCAACCTAAATAATGAAAAACGTATTTTTGTGATGATCTTAACCCTCCTATTGCATTTGGTAATTTTTGACCCAGGAGAGGTAGATAATCATTTTTAAATTCCACATAGTTTTTAGTACGGGAACCAAACTTTGTGACATTGTCAAGACAATCAAAATACACATAATATTTAATTTTTTCAGATTTTTTGTAATAAAATTATTTGATATAACCATAAAAATAAGAAATAAATAAATACAAATTACATCATATGCGTTTGCGGGTCAATTTTGACCCGGCATCAATTGTGAGTTTACACATGATATTATGTAGATATTTTTTTCTTTTTTTTTTTTTATCTATGAATTCGATTTTTACTTATAAACACTGCTTACATTTTGCCTCTTACTCATACTCACACACTTTCTTGTCTCTCACTGGGACTGCATCTTGTTTACAAACATGCACACACACATACACATACACATACACACATATATTCCTGTACAAGACAGACATGACAGATGTAACAAACATGACAAATAAACAAATCAAAGGTACTACAGTCTAAAGGGGGTGTGGGGACAGCAAAAGTTCATAAACACATTTGTCTAAACAGGGCTTGAAAGAGGAAATTTTCCACATTTTACTCTGCAGCCATCTGATGCCGAACCAGCTTACAGCATACTCACGCATCAACATTCAGCAGTCCATGCAAGTAAATAGAATATATTTTGCTTAAAAACATAGTAAAGAAGTTTTAATGTTGTATACTTGAGTTGTACATTTGTTTTGATGAAGTTTAGTTGAAAAAGAATAAGTTGGTTTCATAACTTTTGACCATCAAGTTGTATTGAGCAGCTATGAGTAATAAGAAATTCATTCAAATTACTAGTAATTCTCACATCACAAATAGTATATTATGTTACATATACATTCATACAGTATATTAGAAAAACAATTCACAGAAATGTTGATAAAATTTTTAGTTTTTTTTACATGTATCACACTGGATTTTCTGTAGTAAATGTATATTTTGAAATGTCAAAGAATTTCTACATTTTATTATTTTAAAAAAAGCATAATAATAATTAATTAATAACTTTTATATTTGTCAGTTAACATGCAAAAAATATCAATCTTTTTAAATGTATGAACAGTTAAGAACCTATTAATGACTTACAATATAGTATTAGATGAAAACCATCGGGCTATGAATGATTTATAAGCTTGAATCCCACCATGTCAGAACTGGCCCACAAATGCAAAAGGTGGATGCAGACTCTGAATGCAATAGGAGGGTTAAGAGCACCATTTGCCATGTTACAGCCCATTCTTCCAGAATCTTTCTTCTGAGCCCAGGTATTGATCTGAGATTTGAGATTGCACCAATTTCACCAAATATAAAACAATAATCTGCTATATTGGACAAGCACGTCCAAAGTTGGTATAATTTATTGCAATTTGTAGTTCATTGATGTAATGCATTGTTACTAAATCTTGAGCTGTTTACAAAAAATAATAATTAATATCATATACAGTATAAATGTGGCAGCGATCAGTCTTCATTATTCATACTTTCATCCTTCTCTCATTCAAACATTCATCCTTACTATTATTCAACAATGGCACAGACATTCTTTTTTGCATGAAAAGGCAATTGGGTGAAGCTTGTTGTTATTTGTATTGTTATAACACATTAATAACCTGATATGAAATTGCTGCTGAAGATTTGGCTTCCAAAGCCCTTATCAAATAAATCCAGATGTCCTTCATAAAGTCTTTGGTGTACAAAGTGCTGTACTAACAATATGAATGGATTATTTGCGCAGACAATTCACAAGGTTCCTCATAAAACAAAGAATGAAAGAGCAAGCAACAGAAAAAACAGATGGGTGGAAGGCTGCAGGATAATGCTCTATAGTAAAAAACCATGTAACAGACGCAGCCCAGATAATGGAGGGGGAAAATTACACAGAGGAAGCCCATTGGGAAATGACATCGCAACATCTATTTCAGTTTTCAACCTCCTGCTCTGAATGGTTGTATTGCCCTGGGGTGCTGTCATAACCTAGAAAGCCGGCAATGGAAAAGTGAGTAGTGTGTCATATCCGCTCTGAGATCGCAACTCCTCCACCCAGCCATAGAAATCTGGTATGGTATACTCCTCTTTACCCTGCTCTCCTTTTGAGCTGGAACACATTATACACAACATAAAGAACCCTAAATGAACAGGAACCGACTTTAATGGCTTAAAGAAATTGGAGTTTTGAGGCTTTTAGTCCATATCTGTTAGTTTTGTGGCCATCTGCTATTGCACTCCTAAAAGTTGGCAAATGTATCTTTTAACAGATATACATATTTAAACATGTATTTCTCTTTCAGGACAATGGAAAAAAAAAATTGATGAGTCATCTTGCCCTTAGGGGCGTATAAATTCGACCAATAAAATGCTCTATAGAATGAGAATGCCCCCCTCCTAATGCCACCTACTTCAAACTAGAAATGGCAAGTAACAATTCATGCTTCAAGCTGTGACGTGAAAATTATTGGTTATTGAATATTTGAAAAAAGAGGAGCTCTTCAATATGTCCCTTCCAAACATCTTGTTTTAAAGCAAATACATCAACACAGGAAAGAAAAGTGCTCATAAGCCATTTCAAAACATTCAACTTAAACTGCTTTCATCAGATCTAACAATGCATACAAAATGAGAGGAGACATAATTTCTCATCACTGCAGGAGAAACTCAAATACAGCATTTAAGACATGTGCCTAACCACGTTCAGGAATAACCTTCATCTGAATGAAGATATCTCTTCCCTTTCTCAGCTCCTGTTGGAGAGAAAAAGAAACATTTTAAGACAGTAGAGTATGCAGTTATGGCTAATATAACACACTTACATAACAGTCAATTAGTTCCAGAGTTAGTTTCAAGTCTTTATTGGCAAAACGCCTGTTAAATAAATTCCCATAATGCTATTAAGCTAGACTTGCTGGCCAAATGTTTGGACTATTTAGTCTGGCGTGATAATGGATCTGGCTTAAGCTGCAACAGACCAGCACACAGGCTAAGCAAGCAGCAATAAAAAAATGTCTAAAGAACAGTTAATCACATCAGCAGATGGGAGAAGTGAGAGACTTGAGATCGTACCTGCTGCACAGAAGAAAATCAACACCACGGTGCAAAGAAGCACTGAGACACAGATATGAGACATCAAGTCCCTCTATTTGCTGGACAGTTCATGGGAGAGAAAGGTTGCAAAAACTTTGCAGTCATCAAAAGTTTGCAATCTGGTGTTGCAAGCAACAACTCTGAGAATTACATAAAAAGACAACTAAACAACTCATATATTTATGTAAAAAGCATCACATAACTATTTCCTTTTACAAAACTAATAATCCCCTTATTAAGAAAACAGGCTTAAGACATTAAATGAAGTTACTATGCATGAAACACCACAAGCATAAACCTGAGTGTAATTTGGCAACATATATAGAATATATAGACAAAAAATCAAATGTTTGGAATTATTGGCGGCACGAGGGGTGGGCTACCGGGGCTTAAGCCCCAGATGTTTTCAGTAAAGCCCCAAATGTTTTTATTATATTGTAGTTATGCCATAAGTACCAGTGCTTCAGTATCAAATTAACACTAAATATGAATGTACAGTATTTTAATATTAAGTAATATATAAGTTAATGATACTGGGTTTTCTAGAGCACAAAACCAAATACAGATACAATTCAGTGTAGATACTGTATATCACTGTAGTTAGATATATAACCTTTTTTTGCAAACTTTAATTCACGGGCAGGTAATTCACAAAACTCTTATTCAGAAAGTATTGAGTCATGAATCTTGCACACTTTGGCAATCTAGTAAAAAAAATTCAGTCACCTAGTTTAGCCTATTTACAGCCTGCTGTCTTCTAAACAAACTTAAAACACCCGATGAATCAATAATAGGCTATGAAACTGTCAGTTCTACACAATGTGCATCGAACTACGGAAAGCCGCAAGGGATTTGTCTTCCAATAATGTTATTTTATTTTTATGTATTTTTTTTTTTTTTTAAATCACGTTTTAAAGTACATGGCATAGAATTCAGATTTTACAACTTGTTATTACGAGATCTATGAAGATGTGAATGGTTTTTACAAATCGGAATCTCGTAATTACTGTAATTCCGACATGACATGAACGCACCATAAGGCCACGTCCATACTAAACCATTTAAATTTGAAAACGTTGTTTTCAGTTTCCTAATGTCATCGTTTTCCAAAGTAATGAAGAACATTTTCAAAAGTCTTTTCTGATGGGTTTTTTGTAATGTTAAAATATACACTGGGATGGCAAAGTCCCATTTTCAGAAGCCATTACTTCAGTAAACTAAGTAAACACTGTTACAGTATCTCATCATTAACAAATTCTATTGACTGATGAATGTTGATAAACTATAATACATTTCCCTCATCTTGTTTCGAACCCAATGTTTTTTTTGTTTTGTTTTTTTTTCATTTCCGGGTACACAAAAGCTATCTTCATATTAAAATACTGGTTAGGTTTAAGGTTTTGGATAATGGGGTTAAACTCGTAAAAATCAAAAGACGCTCTTTCAAAATCCCAGTGTTTCTCTTTCTTCCGTGGTACACAAAAGCTATTGTTAGGTTTAAGATTAGGTTTGGGTTTGAAGCTAAATAAGGGAAATATCGTAATTACATTGTTTGTAGGTTTCTTTATTTTTATCTATTGGATTAAAATGTATATGCTTTTGTATGAACTCGTATGACTTCATACGATTTCACCATCTTGTTCTATTATTACGACTCATCAAGAGACAGGGTTGAATAACATGCCAATGGCCCAAAATAGCCACATTCTCTAGAAGCTCATCTGTTTATCATTCTTTTGAGAGATGAAGGGCACTAAAAGAAAGCAGAGAGAAATGGATGGCCTTGATGCTGCACAACAACAACAGGACAAGTACAGTACATGAGTCTCTAGTTTCAAAAACAAACTCTTCTCTCAGGCCCTCAACTAGCAGCTTCATTGAGATATACATGCCAAACACTTGTTTCATCTTCAACAGCAAAGAGAAGACTCCAGAGTTTCAAAGAAAAGCCTCTAAAACTGGAAAAGAAGAAAAAATAAATAAAGGTAGAATGTCTGGGGTGTTGAGCTGTTGTAGGAATTGGTCGTATGGTCCAGATGAAGTGCCCTATAACTATGGGAAGTGCTTCAGAAATCATGGAATTAAACTTCTTAATACAATATTAATAAACTGATTGCTAGAATGCTTATTACTGCACAGCTGTACTTGCTGCAAGTGCAGTTGCAAATTTGTTTCGTCCCATACAGGACATTTCTTGTCCCATTTGTGTTATGCCAAACTCAGGAAGGCATTAACCCCACTAAGAGGAAATCAATGGCCAGAATTCATGATATATTCATTTAGCTAAAGCTATTTTTTTTGTATTAACATCACTATATTTCAAAGCCTTGTCCATGCAACACCAACAGACCTTATTCACAGCAGCGCCACCTTTAATTTCTTCATGGGAATGACAATGAGGCTGTGAGATATAGACATACATGGATTGAACTGTTGTTTAAAGTGCTTCGGCTCATTCTGCTTATGAAACATTTCTTGGAAAGCTGTATTTAGAGTTGAAAATATGAGTTGTGGAAAATAAGACATGATCTAAGAGCTGTATACGATGGATAGCTCTGAAAATCAAATATTATCCCACCCTGTGTATCTAGGCAACTGTTCATATTTTTTGTCATGTGAACTTGCAATCAGGAAGTATTCATCGTTTCTATCTGGCTGTGAAGAGGGATGTTTTTTTGTTGTTGTTGTTTTTTCAAAGTGTTTTTTTGTTGGCCAAAATATATATATATATATATATATATATATATATATATATATATATATATATATATATATATATATATATATATATTTTTTTTTTTTCACCCACATTTGAGGTTCACTGATTGTTTTGCCACAGCACATTTATAAAGACACAAAATGATAAATGATAATAATAATGGTGTATATCCAGTGAATAAATACCCATGATTTGATAAGAACAATATTAGTCCTGAAGTACTAAGCTAAATGTTTTTTTCCAAAATCATCACTAAATGTGGGCAAAATTAACTGAACAGTCTGGGGAAAGTTGAGCCACCGGTTCATACTGAAATTTGTTCTAATAATTAACTGTTTCGTTTATAATGTTTGCGATTAAAAGAGGACTTAAATGAGTGATTTTTTTTCCACCAAAGATTTTAGTTCAGCTATATCAGAAGTTTGTATCAAAACAATTTTGTTCCAATAACTGTTCTGTTTATAATGTTTGAAGTTTAAAGAAGTGAGTAGTTGTGTGTTTTCTGGCAAAGACTTTAGGTATTTACTGTAGGCTATGCTAAGTGATTGATCCAAATTGTTATATGCAATAACAATCCTCTGTGTTAAAGGAAACAAGAGTAAAGTAGGAGATTATATTTAATAAATAGATTATAGATTAGAAATTATAGATACAAAAAATAATAATAATAATAATATTTGTGGAATTGTATTTAATGTTAACTCAAAAAATGTAATTGGGCAACTTACCCCCAGATGGCTCATCTTACCCCTAAGCTGGGGCAAGTTGACCCAGTGGATCAAATTTCTTTTTTTTTTTTTTAATGTGCAGTTGTTTGTGGCTTTTTGTCACAGACTCGTTTTTATAATATCAATTGATAGCACCTGACACCTTGAAATAAAGGTAGCTCTATTTTTTTACCTCTGTCAAATTTTTCCTCATTTTACCCCACTCTCCTCTATGTGAAAAAGGTCTATTGAGATATAAACAGTGGTCTCTACAGTAACATCTGGAGGCACGTAAGAAAACATTTTTTGTGGTTCATAACGTATAATCTTTTTATAAATATACCTGTTTGACTACTTAAAGCCACACATCAGTGATTATTACCGAAATAATAATAATAATAATAATAATAATAATAATAACATTGAGCAGCCAACTAAAAACACGTCAAGTAAATTCCACAGTAAATAAATCCCTAATTGAAATGTCTCTCAATATTTCTGATACATAAAGTGGAAATTTTGTGCACATTTGGTAATTATATAATTATGGAGGCTATAACTATGTAGTAGGAATATGGGGTGCTTGGAGGGGCTACGAGATTTGCAAAGTTTGGGAAGTTCATCATTTCCCCCTCTGTGCACTGTTCTGCTCTGATAGTGACATCCACTGGTAAACTGCAGACATGGCACTCAGATTTTGTAAACCATACTTTTGAGTGTGTGTCAATTTAAAGGTGTTTTGATGTTTTACTGTCAGGTCTTCTTTTAACCATGGAAATCAATTGATTAGGCCAGAACAATAAGGAGCCTGGGGCCAGCTTAAGGAAATTTGAGTTGATGGACACTTCACTTACCCTCTCGGGCCAGGACTGTGTTGTCACTCCATCTTGCCTTTGTTGGTCATGTGCATGTGCTTATATGCAAATTAAAACCTTTTTATTTTTGTAATACATTAAACATTGTTGTCAAATTTCCGATTTAAATGTGTCACCATGGTAATATTATTTAGCCAGCTAATGTGTCACAAAAAACCCTAGAAGATGTATTTGCCAGTCAACAGGAGACAAAAGTGAAAACAACAACCGTGGATGTGCACGTCAAGAATGTGTGTGAGGTCTGGACATACCTGCATTTGTATAACTCGAGTCTGAAGGAAAATAAAGACATTATGTGTCTAAACTCCTGAGGAGAAATAGTCCAGTATCTCATATCAGTAGTCGTAGCACGCATGCGCCAACCGCCTGTATATGTGTGCACGGTCAAATGAAGTATACTTTAAAAGGCTAGCATTCGGCTGAACGCAGACGCTAAGCATTCACTTCAAAGCTGAAGTATAGTTTGGGCTTAATCCTAAAATGGCAAGTAGGTATAGCTCCAAGCCGAAGATCTCCAAATGGGGGCAAAATTTCCAAAAAGAGGGTGGGGTTACTCCAAAAGGTGGTTGCACCAACTCCAAAACACATTAAGGGAAAGGGTAAGCCCTTTAAGCTCTGAAGGCGTTTTAAAAGATTTCCTGTTTCAGTGGCATACCCAAAATTAAAGACTTATAATTCCTTTATAAGACTTATGTTATCCTTTAACTATAACAAAAAATAAAAAATAAAATAAAACAAAATAAAATAAACAAACAAGAATGGTAAAGTGTTTGGTATCACTTTAAAGAAAACTTTTAAACAATTTTAATGATATAGATTAGAATAAAATCTGAGACTCTCAACCTAAGAAACTGCTGAAAAAAAAAAAAAAAAAAAAAAAAAACTTGAGCCAAAAATGAAACCATTTTTCTTATTTTTCTGATGACATTATAGATCTCAGGATGTAAATATGGTAGCTCCGAAAAACTTTTTTTGTTGAAAACATGATTTTGTTCCCAATCATGTCACCTGTAATGGAGTAAAAGTTTGTGTTGATATGACAAAGCAATCAAAAGTTATAGCATTACAAAACAAAATAAGTAAATAAATAAAATAAAAATATCCTAGTGTCAAAAAATGTCTCCAAAAAAATAAAACATAATAATTGTACATAGGAACTACAACCCCAATTCCAAAAAAGTTAAGACAGTATGAAAAATGCTAATAAAAACAAAAAGGAGTGATTTGTAAATTATATTCACCCTTTGCTATATTGAAAACACAACAACTACACATATATGATGTTTTACTCTGTGAATTTCATTGTATTTTTTATGTACAGTAATTTCAAATCAGATGATTGCAACATGCTCCAAAAAAGTTGAGACGGGCAATTTAAGACTAATAACAATTTGACGAGTAAAAAAAACAAAAACAAGGCAATGTGAAACAGGAGATATTAAACAGACATCACTGTCTTAAAAAACATAATTCATCTGTATTGGATATCATGAACATGGGCTTACTTTAGTAAACCTTTGTTACTCAACACTATTCACCGCTGCATCCACAGATGCAAGTTAAGACTTTACTATACAAAGCAGAAGCCCTACATCAACACTGTCCAGAAGCACTGCCGACTTCTCTGGGCTCGGTCTCATTTTAGATGGAAAATAGAACAGTGGAACCGTGTTTTTTGGTTCGATGATCCACATTTCAAATAGTTTTTGAAAAACACAGCCATTGTGTTCTCCGTGCCAAAGAGGAAATGGACCATCCAAGCTGTTATCAGTGTAATGTCCAAAAGCCAGTACGGGCCAGGGGTGTGTCAGTGCCCATGGCATGGGTAACTCGCACATCTGTCAGGGCACCATTAATGCAGACAGATACGTTCACATTTTGGAGCAGCATATACTGCCATCCAGCACAGTCTTTTCCAGGTACGTTCCGGCATTTTCAGAAGGACAACTTCAAATCACATACTGGCCGAATAAGCAGAGTGTGGGGGTGCTTGATTGGCCTGCCTGCAGTCCTGACCATCTCCAATTGAGAATGTGTGGTGCATTATGAAGCGCACAATACGGCAACAAAGACCCTGCACAATTGTGCAGCTGAAGACCTGCATAATGGATGAATGGGGGAAAATTCGAATTTTTAAACTTAACAAACTTGTGTCTTCAGTGCCTAAATGCTTAAGTGTTATTAGAAGAATAGTGATGTTTCACAATGGTAAACACTCGACTGTCCCAACTTATTTGGAGTGTGTTGCAGTCATCTGATTTGAAATTACTGTACTTAAAAAACAAACAAAAAAACAATGAAATTCACAAGGTAAAGCATCATATAATGTGTAGTTCTAGCGCTTTCAATATAGCAAAGGGTGAATATAATTTACAAATTACTCCTTTTTGTTTTTAATTAGCATTTTTCATCCTGTCCCATCTTTTTTGGAATTGGGGTTGTAATTACACATGCAATTACAACAATGACTAAAGGTATGCTCTCCCTCTCCAAAGCATCCAGGCATGAGTAACGAGATCTCATTCAGTTCCATTCTGTGTCATTTGTGCCATCATTGAGTCTGTGTCATGTACTTGGCGCCATCCACTGGTAGCCATATGTAATTAGAGTGAACAATCCTCTCTGCCCATATTTGGATGACTTCCACCTCTGGTTGCAACAATCTAAATCCTAACACGATTGGTTTAGCATTCCATTACGCTGGACAATGTACTACATCATTTCCGATGAAGTCATCTGATTCAGGAAAGCTAACATGTTTTTAGCCAGATTGCACATTATGTGCTGTGTGCACATTGTGCTTCATGTGGATTATATAATGATCTATGCATCCGATTACAAAGATAATCCCCTCCTCTAAGTAATGGTATGTGATATTTTATGTTCTGTTTATTTTACATGACATTATAAGCAAATACACGGCATATAAGCAACACCTGTTTACATGTAACATTTATGTCAAAAATGTACTTGGCTATTACTCGCTATATTTTTGTGTTTGAGTAAAACAAATGGCTGGTTGTATTCTACTCTTTGAGAGCTTTCCAACGACATATGACACATGGCTATTTGATCAGTTTGATGTTTTTACCGATTACAATAATATGTGCATTGCAAAATTATTAATACATTATCAAAACAGAACACTTCTGATTTGTCCGCAAATTTTAAAGCACTTGTTCAGTTTTGTTCATAATGACTACATGAATTTTAAAGTACAGCTTCTAAGCTATAAAACGCTACCTATTTTGTGTTGGTCAAGACTGCAGTTATTTATATTTTGATAATTATTCTTTCTCGGACAGCCTGAGCTCTGCCTGCAGCTATATCCTTCTCCAAAATGTGCTGGAACTGAAGATATGTGCACTAATTCCTGAACACGAAAGTGTTTTCACTCACATCAGGATATGTTTTTTAGTGGATAAAGTGATATTTAGCATATTACATTTGATACTTTAGAGAATTGCGATTATGGCCGTCTTTTGACAGTGCCTCACCTGAGTGGGTAGATGACATGAAGCGATGGCCCAAGGTAAGTAACGTTAATATAATTAACTACTTCAAGTTGTTATGACAGCCAACAACTGCATAAGTTGAGCCTGAACTCATTTTTACTCCAATTAACACTTAAAAAGGGTACTGTTCTCTGTCTGGATCGCTTATTTTTAATTTAAGTTTTTACATTGCTTCTTTTGGAGACCAGAACCAGAAAACATTCCGGCGGCAATAAGAATCATCAAGACGGCACCCAGTGGTTAGTCAGGAAAACTATAGTTTTTCTGACACAAAAAAACATGTTGCTAAGCTTTTTATTCTATTTGGTGATGAGGCTAGTAAAAATGTCAGCAACTAATGGCCCAATCGGGGCAGCAGAAAAAAAATAAAATTGTGTTGAGCCCTTTAGTTGGAAAAATTAGAAAAGCAAACAGTGCTGAAGGTCTTTTTAAGTTATTCTGCAAAACTTTTATTGAACAAAAGTATTTCAATTCTCACCACACTGTCTTTAATACAGTACCATAATGCATATATGCACCATATCTTATATATATATAAATATATGTATATATAGATATATAGATATATGTATATATATGTGGAAAGAAGAATTCAATAACATTGCTCAATAACATTCAGACAGCCTTAACAAAAGAAGCTGAAAACCCCTTGACCAACACTCTTATTGGCAAACAGACAGTAATATGACAAAAGTAAATAAAATCATATTTTTTTGTATTATTACTCTTAAATTAGTGTTCACAACCAACTATGTGTTACTGAGAGCAGATAAGATGCATTTTGGTGAGGTGCAATAAGACATCAACAGTAGCAGAACTGGAAGTGGGTGGCACATTTGGTTGAACGGACACACATTCAAACTCTCGCCTGGGCCACAGAAACTACTCTTTCTTAGAAGCTCTATTTGCCCCTTTCTATTCTTCCTGTCATAACAGAGGCATTCATCTTCCTTTATGAAGCACCCCGACTCTGAAGAAACCCTGAATTGACTCGGATTCAAGAGAAATACCTGGAAAGCTGAATATGTTCACAATGTTAGAGCAGAGAAGTCCAAACAGTGTCTCCACGAATGCTGGACGGACTTTTAGATGCAAAAACAGTCCGTGTAAAGGCCCGTAAGATGGGAGAGCACAGCTTTATTTCAGGATCAAACCTTAAAAGTCATCCTAACTATACGTTTTAAATTAGATTCAGACCATGTTATGTGATAGGCAGCTGAAGTGTGGACATACATGGAGAAGATGCGTGGCTGACAGACGAGCTCTCTGAAAGGAGACATACCATCTGTTAGGATTAAAATCACACTCCTCATTCTACACATGGTCACTTTCTCTAAAGGTTCAAGATTAAGACATGCACATGAATCTGTTCTCCACTGCTAATTCAGTACAAGAGTTACAAATGTGACCATCCTCTTAAAGTGGATCACCTACCATTTGGGGTCTTTGAGTGTGCAGAGAAAGGTAAAAAAAAAAATGTATACCAGTATAAAATGGGTTGAGGTCATTGATTAACACTGTTTTACCAGCAACAGGAAGAGCCAAAGAACTGCTGGCCAGAGGCCGAGAAAGTTCTACAGATGTCGCTTAGTGAAGATGGCAATATATCCTGTACCAAAACCTCGAAAATGTCTGTAATCACTTTTTAAAAACATGACATACATGTATCAAGTAGCCAGAAGGATATCTCTGTTTAAAAGAATGATGAGTTGTTACTGCTTTCTACAAGAGTGAAGGTAACATAGGTCTCTGGAACGTCCAAGAATCCTTAAAGTTCTCGGAAAAGGAGGTTCCATCTTCTCCATCACTCAAGGCTTCAGTAAAGTCCCAAGGAAGAGAGGCAGAGTGTGCAGGATAAGAGAGAAAATGGATAGAGGAGAAATGGACAGAGAGGGAAGAGGTAACGACTGTTGAAAAAGCACTGAGTTCAGGCGAGAGGCTTGACAAGGTAGAGTTTGTCTCCTTGCTCACTTGTAAAGATGGGCGCTTTCTTGTAGTGCTCTACAAGCTCATCCATACTGCTAAAACGCCGTTGACCGATGCAATATACTCCATCCTGCAGCTGCACCTTAAAGTGCTTGTTCTTCCCCACTGCCTTCAACGAAATTGAGAAATCACTGGGCTGAAAAAAACAAAACAAAACAAATTGAGACATTGAGAGTTACATTGGTGGAACAGTGTTGTGCTGCTGCTTTCCATGTCTAAACACCAGATGGCAGCATTTACTCATCTAAATTAAGGACACCAAGTCCTGGAAACACAGCGGAGATATGAAAAACTAATGCTTGTCCACTTATTTTATGCAAATTCATAATTTATGCAAGTTCCTTCTTTCCTGATATCAAATACAATCCTAGGTCTAATATTCGATATCAGGCGTCTTCAATGTTTTTCAGGCTAAAGATCCCTTTGTGGAAAGAGGTGAGCAGGGACCCCCTATTACATATAATATCAAATTGAATGTTGCTTGTTTAAGTCTGGCAGTAACATGCATATAGTACCTTTTTAAAGTATTTTACATACTTTCTGATGCTTACACTGCAAATCTGTTAAAATAATGATTATTGATGTACAGAGTTCATTTTACTTGTAGAAGGGACAATGCAACATTTAGCTGATATTCTTAGCTGAACTAGCTTCTTAAATTTAGCTTTGGTTGAAGTTAATATAGTATATATTTTTTTTTTTACTTATATTTAAATTTTTCCCCACAAAATGTGGTTTGAAATCAAACAATAATTGGTGGACCACCGCAACACTGCCGTGGACCCTCCTGTTGAAGACCCCTCAATATTGTTGATGAGAAGTGCTATTTTTTAAATTTTTCATCTTAACAGGGTTATTTTCGTTAACTGAAATAAAATAAAAATGGCAAGGTAAATGAAAACTAAAACTAAACTAAAAGTAATAGTTTCTATTAGGGCTGTCGATTTAATGCATTAATTTAGTGCAATTAATTATATAAAAAAAATTAATGCAATTAATCATGTCCCCGGACAGTAATAAGGAACATTCCTTCCATATGAGCAATTCAAGCATGGAGTGCCACCTGTTTTCTCCAGGGGGCAGTAAGCGAAACTCGCTGTAAAGGCAACGCGCAGCTTGTACAGACACTGAACAAACCACACTTCCCGAGATCAGACAACACAAGATGAGAACACGTCTTGACACACTGACCTAAAAATGGTAGGATTATGACAAAACCGAGACACTCAAATAGTGGCCGTCTGACGCAGGTGTTCATTGGCACGTGCTTCGACAAGCCTTTATATTAAATCTCGGACTGATTGACAAATTTAATTGCTAAATGGATTGCTGTGAACTGTAGGCCAATGATAGGCTTATGTTCAATAATATGGAAATAAACAATATATTGCATTTTAAAGTCTCTTTTTGTATTGTCTTTTTTAATGCTTCACTTGTGTGCCAAAATAATGTAATGCATTTTAATTATCTGTATTATTATTATTTTTTATAATATATATAATTTTTATTTATAATTATTTAAATAACTATTTATAATTATTTAATCATTACATATTGAATTATTGTTATTTGAAAGGCTTTCTCTTTCTATTTATATATGCGATTCATTGCGATTAATCGGCATACCATATAATTAATTGGATTTTAAAAAAATGAATCGATTGACAGCCATAGTTTCTATAAATAACTGAAATAGAATAACAATGATCAAAAATAAATTGTTTTCATAATAATCGTGCATTCACTCATCACACAGCTGAATAATCGAGAATGATATAGCTGCAGGCAGAGCATCAAAAAGGGGAGGGAGCTCCAAACTGCCAGCAAATATACAGGGAGCCCCTAACATTAAACATGTGTGGAAGTGATGGCCCCTTTTGGAGTTGGTGCAACCCCCTTTTGGAGTAACCTTACCCTCTTAGGAGATTCCTCCCCCATTTGGAGATCTCTGGCCTGCAGCTATACCTACTTGGAATAATCTGACCTGTATGGCTGTGTAGCTAAAGACCTGCAGATTGCAATGTGGCATGTGTTGTGTGTAAGGTTAGCTGACACTGATACTGATATAGATGACAGTGACATGAATGATGGCTGGTTGGAAACGACAGAGCCCTATGTGGGATTAGTTTGAGTTTAATTATGAAACTGGATGAAGCAAATGCATTGTCATGACTAATCATGAGATTTGTGGAGTTTAAATTAAAGGAAAAATCTCACAAACCAGAAAGTGCATTTGCAAAGCAACCATCGTGAGTACAAATTAATCATGGCTGAAGGTGTGGAAAGGAAGAGAACCATCGATAATAATGAAGCCTGTGCTAGTAGCTTTTAACATGGGAAACATCAGAGTCTGATTTCATGTTTCCAAAGACTGAGGTTTGGGCAACAATTTCACATGAATATAAGAAACATGAAAACGCACTTGTAAATTTGTTTGTTGAGACTGTTATGTCCACTAGACTGTGTGGTTCAGCAGCGTTCAAAGCTTTTAATGCTGCCTTTGACAACAAGTTCATCGCTCCAAGCACTGCAGAAATGAATCTCATGATTGCACTACAAATGCAAACGGTAACTCATTGTGTAAAAGAAATGCTGAGAGTGTAGATGGACTGAAAAAACAGGTTTGACTGCTTCATTTTAGGGTAAATTTTGTTCTGTTGATTGCTAAACTATTACTAATAAAACTGAAACTAAAATATATAAAACAAAATAGAAATGTGTCCACAAAATAAAAACTAAACTGTAATTAGAAAAACCATTAATGAAACTTAAATGTATAGCAAATTTGAAAACAATATTAAAATAAAAACTAATTTGAAAAAGCAAAACTATAATAACCTTGCTTCTTAATCACAATTTCTTAATCCATGTTTACAAGAGCACAAAGCAACAAAAAAAAGCATAGTATGTCAAGGTGAACAGGACACTAATAAAAGTTTTGTGAAATGGCACGTTTGTACCTCTAGGATAAAGCTGCACAGTAGAGGCATATATACCACTATGGGAAGATGAATTCTGGAGTGCAAGTTTATGCAGCAATTTCCAAATTGGTCTGTGCCATGCTATCAATTCAATGGGTCCAGCAAGCAGATCCGCTCTGCACTATCCAGTGGGTCGCGCAGATAATTGGCCCACGCTGTACGGTTCAGTTGGGTGGTGCATTTTCTTCCCACTTTGACCCATATGGCTTCCTATACATTTCATAACTAAATAATGCAATGTGACAACGAGGAGAACTACTACAAGGGGTACTTTGGCATGCAGATGCAAATGTTAAAAAATAGTTCAACTTACCGATGACTCACTGTCTCGTATCAGAAAGTCCCCCTCCATTCCTCTCTCATTAAGTGCACACTCGGCTTGGTGCCGTGTCACATTACCATAGTACCAATCCTTTCCTGCAAATTTTCCTGTACGTGAGGGCCCTGTGTGGCTGATGTGAGGGGAACCATGACTTGGTCCCAGGCCCTTCACTGCTGGTCCATCATTGACCACCACTACATAGTTCTTGGGCACAAGGCCGACCATGCCGTGACTGTTTTTACACCTCCACCACTCTGGGTCATTCTCTGGCTTCTCTAAAACCTCCATAATCTCCCCTTTTTCAAAGTTCAGCTCTTCCTCTGTAACTGAGCTGAAGGGGTACAGAGTTTGGACCACATGGAGAACAGAGCTACCCGAGCCCCCTGGCCGGCCGTTAGCCATCGCTGCCCCTTGTCCCAATCTCAAGGACCGGAAGCCCCCCAATGTGTCCCCGAAGACCCCATCATTGTCTGCAAATCCCACCTCCTCTTGGACATAGTTGGATGGGAACCAACCGACACGGCCGGCATGGCTACCCCTCCACCAGCCATCGCTGCACTTCTCCATGACAACCACCCTCTCCCCTTTAATGAGGTTGAGTTCATCTTCCCGCTCCGCTGCATAAGAGAACTTTACAAGTGCAGGAATGTTCAGATCATAGATCCGCTCAGCTCCACCACCTCCACCTCCTCCTGCGCTTCCATTAGACTGGTACTCTGCCTCTGTGCTGGGTGTGGGAGAGGGATCACGGGCACTAGTCTTCCTTTTCGTTTTTCCCAGGCCTGAAAGGAACAGAGAGAGGCAGAACAGTAAAGAAGGGGAAAATCTGGGAATGTGTCTTCACATATCATTAAACCACTTAATCGTTATACCAATTAGTCTAACATTTCCAAGCAAATGCTTTTACCATCTGTTAAATACATCTTTAATATGCTTCGAGTTGCATGAATTAAACTGTCTCTTTATTATTATAGCGACCCAATGTTACATGAATTAAAAACACTTATTATAGAAACCTTACATATCTCAGGTCTTTCTAATGAACCACAGACTGCCAAGCAGCCCTGATGTCTTAAAACATTAAATTTTCTCTTACGAAAATACAGCACCAACACGTCCAGGCAAAAAGAGGCTAACTAACACATGGCTTTAGATCTGACTGTACAGGTGGTGCTAGAGGCCAAGTAACAAAGTAAACACTTGAGTCCCAGGGGTCCAGTGAGAACCATGAAAAAAACAGAGATTAGGGATTGAAGACTTTGAATTTCAGCTTTAAAGAGAGATACAGGATATGGGATTACTCTGATCCGGTAATCTAACAAAGGAACAAGTAACTTAAAAAAAAACTGACAAAAGTGAGAGCACAGAAATATGCATCTCACAAATACTCACATGCACACTAGTTTACTGGCAGCCTGATGTATATTGCACACTAAACTGTAAAGCACTGGTGAAAACCTAAAGCTCCAATCAGATTGCATGACTGCAACAACTTCTGGCTATCCGGATGCACCGGTCCACTGGAAACAAAGTCGTGTTTACAGTGCTTTTGAGGAAGAACTAATCATTGGATTTGCCAAAGTTTGTCAGGTTAATGGCATCAAGTATTCTGAGTTTTGTTTGAGTCTCTTAATAGCAAGTTAAGTAGATATCCACAAGCAGAACACTATACTCTGCTTTATTTTTAGAGTTGTACTTATTACTATGAATGGGCAGAAATTTTGATCACAAAATTTATGCACAATCTCTGCTATATTTTCGGTGTTCTGTACAACCGTTCACTTAGAATGTTGTAATATTATTTCATTTTATTTAATTCACAGTGGTCTATTATTGTGGTAGAATCCATTTAAAATAAACCTGCCTCTAAATAGCACCTAAAACCATGACAAACTGTGGTCTCTTTACATGTCAGTCAGGTGGGCTATTCTTGCCTAAGTGGGTGTTTCATGGCCAGAATAAGCTGCAATGTGGTTTGGCTATGCGCGACTAGCTCACAGGTAACACAGGAGATTGGTCTCTACTTATGTTCCTCCCTCCTCTACTGATCCCATGTGACTTTGTACAGGGCTTCAGAAGCTTCATGTGTGTGCAGAAAGAGAAAGTGTAGTGAGGTGTGGAAATTGAGCTAAGACCTGGCAACTCCTTGCAGACTCCATACCCCTGCTTTCTGTGAGCAACTCGAGCGCAATGGGTGTCCTAGGCAACGGGAGCAGTATGCTGGAGCTGCCTCCTCCTGATAAGACAGGGAGAGGTGGAAGGGGAGGACAAGAACAATGCACTAAAAGACCTCATACTGGCGTGATCTGACAGGAGAAAGAGAAGTCAATTTGGCAAGCAGTGACCCACAGAATAGCAGAGGCATGGGGATGCAAAAGAAAGTTTGATGCCTGCCACAATTCTCTAGGAGCCCATCAAATAAACTGCAAAGATTTCACAAATGCATGCATGCTTGCACACATGCATATACTCACAAACGACGCTTGCACGCAAGCAGCATGTCTCAGCACTAACAGATAATAGAAGACAAAAAAGAAGCCTGCTTTCAATCACTCCTCCTGGGTCCTTGACCACTAAAGTACACTTCACAGGAACTTCCTCTAGGGATGTCAGTCTCACACTACACTGCACATTAACCTGGAAATACCTCTGATAAAGGCTTTCTGAGGTGAGCATTAACCTGCTACCATCCCTGACTTCAAACTGAGATACAGTCCAGGTATCTTACACATCAAGGTAGCAATGGACATGAGCTCCCGAGTTCTCGGAAGGGACACTAATGATCAATGGTAAAAAAAAAAAAAAAAATCAATAATTGCGTGACTTTTCTCAACTTCAGAACATTCCACACAATCAACATCCAGAAACATCTTTCTGCAAAGACTAAATGGGGAATTTTTTTTTACATTTATTGTTTGGTTAAGGTGTAATTTTCAGCAGTACCTTGTGGTCCAGATTCGTCTGATATCAATTTGCAGCAACACTGTACATGGTAAATATCAGTCCAGGGAAGCAAGAGAGAGGATTGTGGACATTCACACAGGATGCATTCTTGTGTTCAAAAACAGTGAGATGGAGTGCAGCTGAATGGGACAGAACTCTCGAGATATGTTTTTAAAAGATGAACTGTTAAACTTAACATGGCATCTTAAAAAATTACTTTCACTGCTGAGGATTGTAAAAACAGCAAGCTATTATATAACGGCCAAAAACATCCACATAGACTAACCCACCCCCCACAGCTACTATCTGTCGAGTGCTCCAGTATACAAAATGAGCAACATGCTCATCCATATGATAAGGAGGAGTGACCTGGATTACAAAAGAGAACAGTGAACAGTCAATCTTCCAGTTTAAAGGGAGCTGACACTTTTACTTATGCTGGTACATGAAGAACATGTTGGCTGAGAGTGGCATGTATTTCAAAGGCTCGGGCTGACAGGGAATGAAAACAGCAACACAAACAGAACAAAGACCTTCTGGGAAATCTAGAAATAGAAGCACGTCCCACCACCAGGGACACATATGTGAGAGGAACGCCTGAGAAGGCTTACAAAAGGAAGATACTGAAGATAGAAAATCTCTGAAAACTGGGTATAAGTTGTCATTGTGGTGACACAATGTGAAAGTCCCAGAGAGAGATAAAGATGTTGACTTGAGCAGAGGACATGTGAAGAGCTGATCTGGTACATCTCAAGTGACAAAAACATGCCAAACTAAACTACTACGGAAGTATTACAATGATGAAAACTCCCTGATGACCAATACAACACAACGGCCTGCATATTCATGCACTATTACACAAAGGTATTCACACAACAGCACATACACAAACTTTTCTTCTCCCTCCTTCATTAACACATCAACCTCTACACCTACTGTCTTCTGTCCAATATTGAGTTGACTTGTTAACATAAGATTATCCAACCATCACATATATAATAATGGTGCTCCCCTATTATTATGCTTTCCATTAAGCACCATAGCACAATATTACAGAATAACCTTTAATTCAATTAACTCTCCATCTTGAAATGTAAACCACAGTAAACCTGTTGGCTTGATAAACTATTCTTTAAGACCTGCCTCTTTTAGGGAAAAATAATAGCCACTTTTCCAATATCAGGCCAGTGCGAGCCAGGCCTATCAACTGGTCAGCCAGGGCCAATAGCCTCGGACCTCGAGCCGCAAGATCAAAATCGATCTGCGTTCCCACCATCAGGCCAATAGCCCCGCAGCATTGCCCTAAAACCTGCACTTAATACACCACCCTGGTGCAAACGTCACACACCCCCCCATTTTACAAGCAAGAGGGAAGCTCAAGCTGAGGTATAATGTTATCTAGTTGTCTAGAATATCGAGTTTATATCGTATGTAAACATTAGCTATCTAGCAAGATAGGTTCCCAACACAACATCCATGATCTTGTACCATGGACAATTCTTCCTTTGGGCACCGCTTTTTCCACTGTGCGTTTTAACATATTTGTAGTGTGCCCGAATTTTTTTTTTTTTCCTGAACCCGTACCATTGTGCTCTGGATAAACAACCTGGTAAGTTCGGCGATCTTGGTGCTGACCCTCTGACCGGACTCAGAGAAACTCTGCCCTTTGACACTGACCCCGCCTCAATCCCCAGTTGGCCTTTTTTGGCCCAAGGGTAATCAGCGGGTTAAAGACCATTGGCCGCTGGCCCGGGGAAGCCCCAAGAAGGCACGATGAAGCCCCGGAAGTAACAGTGGGAACGCAACTAGCCCTAGCATGCACTAGCATGCCCTCATTTGGCCCGACAGTAGAAACACGGATAATATTGCACATCAAGAATGTTTTCAGAGAGAGAGAGAGAGAGACTGTTCCTTTACAGCACATTTCAACATCTGCATGTCGCAGAGTTGAGCTTTTCAAAAAGAGGTGTTACCCTCAATAGCATCAGTTGAAGGAACAAGCTAAAATAAATTTATAAATACAAATAGCAAGATCTCATGATTGTTCAGTGTGAGAAGGCAAGAAATAAGTGTAGCCACAAAAGACATAACTAACTAGATTAATTTTAAATTAAACACCAGAGTAAACCACACTTGACTCAGTCACAGTAATGTTTTTTTAAAAAGCCATGTGGTCAGTTAGTGGTTCTATTGCACTAGTTATAATATGTAAAATTTTTAAGTCTTGGGGCCAGCCATTAGCCATCGCTGCCCCTTGCCCCAATCTCAAGGACCGGAAGCCCCCCAATGCGTCCCCGAAGACCCCATCATCAACATTTGAAACAGTGCATATTGGGATTTAGGTGGAATGTTTATTACTCGGCCCTGTGTAGTTACATTGTAACTGTAATCACAATCTGTTTTATTTTATTTTCTGACAAGATCAGGGATTTGCTCACTCTGGATAAGATGGGATGGTTTACTAAAATACTCCAATTCACAGTACAATTCTCAAGAGATGCAAATGAAATGATGGTAAGTGTGTGTGTGTGTGTGAATTTTGGAACTCAGAGGTGCCAAGATGAGGTGTGTGTGTACGACCCTCTGATCTTCAAAGAGTGACAGGTTTTGAGCTCAACAGGATGGAGTGCAGGTATCCGAGACAACCACCAATCAGAGGTCCCTTGTGGCCACGCTGTGGGAATTAATTCCCAATTAAGAATTTACTCAGAAGGAAAATGCCACATATTCATGACCCTCCTCCTGGAATACAATAGAACACTGCCCTGTAATCTTTTTTCCACATATTATAGTGGAATACTAATGTAACAGGACTCCAAATGATTGCAAATGAACCAAAGCAAAAATAACATAAGGTGGAATTACCCCTTTTAGGAAAGTTTGTGTCCTAAAGATGCTTACGAAGACCAACAGGATGGCCTTTGAAAACAGGATGCTGGACACCTTCGCTTTCTTTGTTCGCTATCTCAGACCTGGACGTTTTGCTGTGGATGGACAGATTAAATATGAATAGGATGTCTCATTTTAACACTTGTCTAACCTGCTACAACAACTGTCTTGGTATGTGCCAAGAATTCACACACAATTTACTCGCATACAGTGGAGCACAATGGAATTGAACCAGGTAAAATGTAACACCGTTTAAAAGCTGAACGATGACCTACTCCAATTTCATTGGCTGTCTCAGAGACTTGGGGGAAATGCCTTGCATTGAACAACTTCAAAAGCCATTAAGCCTCTCCGTGTCTCTATGCCTGCAGCAGAGGAAACATTATTGATTCACTGTTTCCTGTTGTTCAGAGCCCATTAACAAAATAACAAAATGTTGTTCAGAGCTCATTAACTAATAATAATCACATACATATAGGATGAACAAATGCACTGACAGAGCTAACCATGCTCTTATGTAGGCATAATAATTATTTTTGAATGGCATGAAGATTACAAAACACAAATATACATTGATCATTACAGTGAGGATGGTGTCTTGAATAAATCTGAATCCAATTAAAATCTGGTCTGCCGATGCAAAAAGCTTTCCATATTCTCTTTCCAAACATTCCAGGTTACATCCTCAACCAGCGGCAATTAATTTTTTTTCCTTGTCTGCAGAACCTGGAAATGGAAACACGCTGGCCTAGAACTCATGAGCAGGGCAGAAATTGGGATGCACTGGACCTAGAAATACATAAATCCTCACACACCTGTAGTGTCTTAACTAAATCTAGGTCTTGAGACATCCCATAAAACACCTGATGAAGAACTTGCACATAACTGATTTAGTCTGGTTGGGAAAAATATTAAATATCAAATTACTGTTTAAAAAGTAAGCAAGAAAACACAACAGTAAGTACAGCTAGTGGTCGACCGCTATGGGTTTTTTAATGGCCGATGCCGATATCCAGAGAGCAGGGTGGCCGATAGGCCGATACTATGCTGATATCCAACACAAGTTAATATAGTAAATAACAAATTTTACTAAAATAATTGATAAAAAAAAAAAATATATATATATATATAGTATAAACTCTTATTTAGCACTATATTTACACAAAACTAAAAAATAATATTTTATTTTAAATGGTAGATAGCAGATTTCTGTTTAGTCATCAAACTTTAGTGAAGACACATGAAGAAAGTGTTAATATATTAGGAAGAAGGAAATATCAGTACACACAGTAGTCCAGCAACCATGGATGGCATGTACGCATTAACAATCGCATTTTCTCAAACACAGAATCAAACCAATTGCACATACAGTGCATAGTGAATAAGACATTTACTTATAGCACACGTGAAGTGCTTTTACCTTGGGCTGCATCTGAAAACATAGGCAGCTGACTTGCTGCCTCTCTGCCTAATCAGTTAATGGCTTAACTGACAGCTGTTTTGAATGAATGGAACTCTTAAGGAAACTGGTCTCCGAACAGTTTGAAAAGAACCTTATTTTCATCCTACCTCCGTATACAGCCTCCGGAGGCAGCATTTTCCTGGTTTCGGACGCAGCCTTGAAGTTGCACTCACGCGCTCGTGCGGATCCAGCGCGTGCAGCAATTTCCTGATAGTTTAAATGGCCTGGATCGCCTGCTTGGATTGACACTTGGAGTGACCATCATGATTTGTGAATCAGAAGAACTTTTGATCCTGATCCTGAAGTTTTTGATTCTGACTGATGGAATACACGCTTTAGAGGAAGATATTAGATTAGCGCTAGACGGGAAGAAAACACTGGATTTTCGTGAGGTTCGTGAATTACATCTGTTTAAACGAGATTTCTGCATATTTGCAAATGGTATATAATACAAGTTTTATTGATATTTGCCTTTCTATCATTAGACAAGACAGTTAAAAGTTACAGGGAACTGTTGAGGAGAGAGAGGGAGAATGAAACAGGCGAGTACTTTAACATTATGAGCTCAAACACGTCTGCCTAATATGCGGACCGTTTAAATGACACTGTGTTGCACACCGGTCTTTTATTATAGTAGCACGATGGCACGTAACAACAAAACGAATCGTGACTGGTCGTTTACATGTCTCAGTCGCTTCACATGCAAGCAGGCGATTCTCAACGACCTCAAGAAACAAATCGGCCAAACGGGAAAAAGTAATGTCTGATAATTAAAAAAGTCAGAATATCGGCCAATTTATCATCTCGGCAATATATCGGCCGACCACAAAGTAAACACATCAACACATCATCTAGATAATGTAGTATGCAACCGAGAAAAACAATTCCCATGAGATTGTTGAAAAAGTTCACCTACAACATTCCCATGAATGATGACACATGGCGCCTCAGTGATAAATTCGATACCTGTTATAAAGGGTCATTGCGTAACACATGCAATCAATCACACTCAACTGGTTCAGTTGTTTCCTTGTGCATCTATGTTTGTTTATGTGGCGTAAAAGCTACAGTCCCAAGAGTCTTCCTTAGTGCCTTGAGATGACAGATTGAGTGTTTAAAAGGCATGAAGGTCTGGAGGCGAATAGGGGGAAGTAGGGAATAGCAACTGCGAGGGTGTTAAATACACGTCAGCACCTGCTGAAGGAGTACTAGGTCTAGATGTGCACAAGCTCTTCAGTATGGCACTCAGATTGAAATAACAACACAATTTAGATAATGACTCAACCAGTCGTGAGCAGAAATGTGCAGTATCAGACTGGTCTTCTTCAAAAAAGCTGAGGCTACAAGACTAAACTACATCAAAGTAGAAGAGAGCAGTTTCCTAAAGGCACTTTCTTAGGGCATGTCTCAGGGATCAGGAAATAGCATTGTTTTTTTTAGTTAGAAAGCATAATTTACAACAAGTATTTACGAACATATTTACGAGTATATAAATGCAACAACAAAGTCACAATTACCAGTGGGAAACTCAAGATTTTCTTTAAGCCGTGACTTTCCGTGTTGGGAGTGTCAGTTTAATAATCTTTAAGAACTGGTATGTCTAATTGTCCGGCAGCAGCATGTCCTACATGCTCGAGGAACCATGTCTTATGTTTGCCTAATATGTCATACCCACATTAACATGCTAAATCATTCAGAGAGTTTATGACTGAACTACATTTCCCATCATTCTTTGTGATGGCAAAAGATGATAATACACAGATACAGTGTCATTTATACACTAAATGCACACTTTCCCTTTATTTCATTGCAGTAACACTAAAAAAGCATTCTGTTTGTAAGTTAAACAGAAAGAAAGAAAACTGCCCAACGAATACATTTTTCAGACAAAATAACTTAATAATTACGACTTCCCGAGCTTGTCAGATCGAACTTCAAAGGAGGACTTGAACGCAGCATTATTCTGACAGCAGGCCCTAGTCTGAAGGGAGAGTACAAGGAAGAGAAGACAGACCACTTGTAGAAAAAATAATGGGAGAAATCACAACACTCAATATGGTGGCTGTAGGAAAGGAAGTCTCACCTTTCAGTCAAAGGGATTACCTTCTTTTTTCTATAATTAGCTAGACCAACCTGAAACCAAATTTTTTGTAGCATGATTTAAGCTGAAGTTGCAAAATGTATGATACCATTGCTGTCAAATTTTAATGGTTTTCAGTTTTGTATTTTGTCAACCATTCTGGAGATTTCAGTCTTTCCCCATTCAAGAAGATAGAAGCTTTACTTGCTTTCCTTTTGCCTACATAGAACAAATATGCCCGTGGGGTATTACCAAGATTGTCGCCAAGTGTAATGACTTGCCGTAAAGGGTCTTTGCTAGATCGGCGGAACTGTGAATTGGTGAAAGATTTCAGTGAACTTTGAAACTTCTTACCGAGAGTGTCCTTTAGGTTCTTCACTAGTGAGGTTTTCTTCAGACTGTTCTTGCGCTCCACGTAATTGGAGGGGACATAGCCGGTGCGGTTGGATGCGTTGCGGACTCTCCACCAGGTCTTGGAATCATCCAGAAGCCACAAGCGCTCGTTCTTCCGGATGTCCAGTTCCTGATCTTGCTGAGCAATGTAGTCCCACTTGGCTATAACAATCACCTCCTCTGTCATCTTTCATCGAGTCCCACTGACAAGAGAGAGAGAGAGAGAGAGAGAGAGAGAGAGAGAGAGAGAGAGAGAGAGAGAGAGAGAGAGAGAGAGAGAGAGAGAAAATGGAATAAAGGAAGATAAAAGAGTAATCCTTAGATCAGATCCTTACAGTACTGAATAAAAAATAAGGCTAGAACCTAAATAATTTAACAAATGATTGATTGACCAACTACAACATTTATAAAGTGCTAAGATAAATGTACAAAGAAGACTGAAAACTCATTTTAAATGGTCTTTAACAGAGGTCCAGACCTTCTCCTGCAGTAAGACATTAAGTCAGGTCTCTCTGACAAATGCATGACTCAGACAACAGACAGACATGATTACATATGCTCTATTTAACACAGCTTAATCGGCAGGTGAGCTTACACTCCCTTTCCTCTTCCCATACACAAGAGGGAGGGAGAGAGAAAAGATGTAACAGGGTGAGGGAGGCAAATAAGAAAGAAAGCAATTTTAGGGTACAGAGTAATACTTCAGTTTAACAGGTCTACTGCATTACTAAATAATAATAATAATAATAATAGTATTTATTTATCACGTTATACATTTGCACATATACAGTGAAATTCTTTTTTTCACATATCCCAGCTAAGCTGGGGTCAGACTGCAATAACCCATAAGAAGCCATGTGGTTTTACCACAGGTAAAAGGTTTTCTTAAAATTATTATAATGTACAGCATCTCAAGGACTATTGCTTATATGAAATGATGGCAACAGTAATATGATAAAGATGCCAATGTTTAATAAACAGTAGGAATGCACACAATTAATCAAACAAAATAATCAAGATTAAAATTACAATTGCCAAAGTTTTATAATAGTGAAAAGTGTCAATTAAATAATTTTTGTAGCTTTACTCCCACTGCATCAAAATTTTCTATTTACAGTGTTATCTTTTGCAGTGATTGAGCTTTGTAACATGTAACTAACATTGGAACATCGTAACTTTTACAGATTTCTGTACATAATTTATTCAGAATTTGAAGAACAGGTTTGTTTTTCATGCCGCTAAAAGGACCAATATGACATTGACCGTATAGGCTATGTCTTGATTTACCAATATATAAAAAGTATGATTATGTATAAAGCATAAAAATTATAAAAGCAATGAATAAAAACAATTAAGTAATTCAGGAACACAGTCCTTGGCTTGTTTTGGATATGTAGCCTACACAAAGAATATGATGTGCAGATGCCCCACACGAGAGAAGTATTTTAATAAGTGCTGTAAGTCAATTAAAAAATGTTATCGCGATTAATCGCACAATTTTCGTAGTTAATCACGATTAATCGCAGATTTTGAAAGTGCAAAAATTTGAGCCTAAATGTACTTCTTTTCCTGTCAAAATGCAGAACAGAACAATATGTAATAATATAACGCTTTATTAATATTTTCCAAACAAAAGCCTTCCAGAGTGCAAAAATAGAAATGCACTTAAATAGCACCAATTCAAGTAAACGTTTTGTTACAGCAAAGGGTTAACTGTTACAGTTTCGTTCATGATTCGCATCAGGGCGCCGCTTTGAAAGCCACATGAAAAGCGCTTGCAGACAAAAACGTCACATTCTATGTTTTGGTGATAGTTAAGACTTGACATGCATCTGTTGTATATAAAATGCACTTTACTTAGGCTGAAAATTACTTCTGTCACAAGTTCCATCTAGGCTTGTTTTAACAAACAGCGTTAAGAGCTCCTTTCCCCATCACATTATCACAGACACTGAATCACTGCTGTGTGTGTTGTGTGCATTAGTGTAATGTCAATGTCAAATTTATTTATAAAGTACAATGTATACAACAGCCATTGACCAATGTGCTGTCCAACAAGAGCTATAAAACAGATATAAAACCATAAAATAAGACAAAAGAAAATAATAAATCATTAAAACATAAAACAGACATTACGCTTGATTAAAAGTCAAAGAGAAGAATACGTTTTTAGCAAAGATTTAAAAACCGGTAATGTCAGAGCTGTTCTTATGTGTGCCGGTAAACCGTTCCGAAGCTCGGGATCAGCTATGGCAAAGGCATGATCGCCACTTTACTTCAGTCTTGACCTAGGTACAACAAGCAGTCTTTGATCCCAACTTACCTTTACCAATATGATGTATTGGTAATGGTAAATGCGTTAATCGCCATTAAGAAAAATTAACGTGTTAAACTTTATACATTAATTGCATGCATTAATGTGTTAATTTTGACAGCTTTAATTTTAATGTAAATTCTATTTCGATCATGACAACTCTCTGAAAGAATTTGTTCATGTTAATATAGGTATGAAATATTGACAGGACATTGGTCTTGGCAGACTAGATCTGCTACGCTGCTGCTGCTGCTGCAGAGCAATTACGGAGACTTGCAACTGCTAGAACATACACAGACATACTGAGTTAAGCATGTGAACATGCTGCCACACAGTTAGACATAAATACAATCCCCATGTAGCAGATCTAGACAGGTGGAGCTGGAGAGGGAAGGTCTCAGAGAAAACTCTAGTAGTGCACTGCTGTGAAACAGGCTCAACAAATTTAAATGTTAGGCAAAGAGAGAGTATGCAAGTTGATTGGCTACCCGATTACAATCCAAAGGACATATCAGCTTACACCATGTGAGCCGATTGGCTTGGCATATCACAAGTGAGCGAGCTGATTGGCTAACCGATAACAAGAACCTATCAGTTTGCGCCATTCAGAGTTTACTGCCTAAACTTAGTAATTTATCAAAACTAATCACAATTACAATATCAACTAAAATAATCAACATTTATGAGTTTTCTCATAATCATGCAAGCCCTATTAAATAGTTACATTAATTTATATTAGTAATTTGAATAAAAAAAATATTCCAACAATTAAAATAGTCCATTAGCCTAACTCTAGGCAGTTTACTGTCACATGTGTGCATTTGTCAGTATTTTACAATGGCTTTGAACATGGCTTATCCAATCAGAATTGATTCATATATTGGCCAACGGCCAGCCTACTCTCTAGATAATAGTATTGGCCATTAAAAAATTCATGGTTGACCAATAAGACTGATATAACATCCTCATTCTATTAAACAGTGAGACTGGATAAATCTAAATATAGATGACAACAGCACTAACAAGTTTTAAAACAAAACAGATAATGAAAATGAGGATTAAGAAGAAAGACTGATTAATAAAGAAAAAAACAAAGGATAAAGAGGAAGAGACGGAAGGAGAAAAGCATTCTCACACACATTAGTGAAGGTTAAGCCACTTAATCCATGACATTGGTCTCTTTAAATAAACAGCCAAACATTGCAAAGAAAAACCATTAAAAATGTCAGACTGTCAAAGGCTGAGCAGAAGTAGTTTTCAAAATACAAGGACCACACTTGTTCCCCAAGCAGAATGACAGAAATGATAGTAGGCAATTGCTGAACCCATAAATAAGTAGGCAGGTTTATTGGCATGGCAGATTTTAAACGCCTTGCCTGGGACGTGAGGTATAGCTGCCGATGGATTAAATATGCACTGAATAGTAATGGACTGATTAAGTATTGATGGTGTTTCAGGCAAGCACACTTAAAGCTCTGTTCCCCCACTGAGAAAGGCTTTAGGCATGGCTACTGAGTCAAATGCACAGCCATTAGAAGAGAGAGAAACCTAGTGAGTGTATGCACACGTGGGTGTATATGCGTGAACAACAGCTTTCATTTCACGCAATGCCTAAAATGCACAAGTGATGTATATTCCATATGCCAGGCTTTCTGATTTCTGAATGCTAAAGGACACTCATTCGTTACCCAAACTGCCCAGTTAGTCAAATGGTGCTAGTCTATTTTATTTTAGTATTCTGGTGTGTTTATCTACTAGTTTAGCAAATGTTAGTCTTTTAGTACATCTACTGAATGTTCATGTAAGCAATGTGACCTCATGACTCTCAGCCTCATATGGCACATCCATGGGCCACCATGGATCGGTCAGATGGGCACATACCATCTAAGTAGGTTCTTGGCCACAATAATCTGTGCAATAATGTGGTGCAGACTTTATGCTGAAAGTTAAAGGTCTGGCTACGTGAGACTAATGTGACCTGTGAATTATGAACTCTAAATTCAAATGCAGATTAACATCAGAAACTGATCTACAGATGAGAAAGAAGGCTGATTTCTTCTTTTTTTACCATTTTTGTTTTATATCTTTAATGAGATGGCAACTCTAATATAAACAGCCAAC
Source organism: Myxocyprinus asiaticus (assembly GCF_019703515.2). Classification (NCBI taxonomy): domain Eukaryota; kingdom Metazoa; phylum Chordata; class Actinopteri; order Cypriniformes; family Catostomidae; genus Myxocyprinus; species Myxocyprinus asiaticus. The sequence continues at coordinate 14,154,372 of NC_059353.1, forward strand.
ACCCAGGGCACATAACTCAAGAGAAGCCTCCCACACAATTACACCACATAAAAGGTTTCATTACCAACGGTGAGATTCCCATTGAGATGACTATATTTCGCCGGTGGAACATCACCGTGCAAAGGTTAAATGTGACCGATTCTTAACACCACTTTCACTACCTACGATCCAATTTTTTAAATTATAGATAATGCCTTTTCACAAAAGTCAGCGCTATTTGCTTGCCGTAATTTTCCCAAAAACAGGCAGTCAGTGTACATTTTCTAACAAACATGGCAGCAGTAATGCATCAAATGATGATCAAAAGATAGAGAAGAGCATTAGAACTGAGCATATATCCAAATGCATAGTGTTTTGGATTTTAAAGAGCCATTTCAGGTGCCTTGATTGCAGTGATAGAGCAATCCTGTTCTAGAAAAGTGTGCCAGATCAGGGTAGTCTGCTGCATCCACCACAACCTAACTCACAGAACTGGCCTGCAAGATGGAGAATTGTGCCATGCAAATTGAACGCAGCACAAATTTTTTGGCTGTGTTTGTTCCGTTACCTGATATGATTGAATTAACCTTTAGTAAATCGAGTACTAAAAACAATGGCTGCAATTAATTCTTACTGAATCATCCCCCAAAATGAATCTATTGCAGCAGCAATAACAGGCATCAGACAACAGAATGGGGCAGAACTTCTCCAAAAGAGCACTGCAACAGAACAATTTAGCACAGTGAAAAATAACTTGAGAAAATGTTTCAAGTACCATCTGCTGGGATGACAAGATCAACAACAGCAGCTGAAGGCTGTCATGAGAAAATAAGCATGGAGCATGTTTGTAGAATAAAATGGGTGACAGATTAATGGATATCAACTTGCATGCTAATCACATGTCTACTAATCAAGCACTGCACCGCCATCTTCGCTCATTGTTTCTGTGGATCCAGTCAGAACTGTGGGCACTGAGTCGGAGGACACTGTTAAAGGTCTACGTCTATCTTGTTCCTCTCTCTCCTCTTCAGAGAGCCAAGGAGGTCTTAGTCCTAGCAGTGTGGTGATAGATGACACTCATTTTGCTAATCGGAGACCCAACCCCACTCCACCGTAATATCCACACAGCTTAGCCCACCTCCTTAATAACAAGGGCTGTTAAGAAGACAGATGACTCTGCCACGGGAAGGCAGATCAATCCTAAAGGCTCAGCGTTTGCTCAGATGCCAGAAAGCTACTTGGTAACAATCAATCTTACCCAGCTCACTGTCAGCTTATGCTCACTTACAAGCGCACACAGGAGACACCTTTTAACTGAGAAGAGACAATTAGTCGGGCTATAAACATTTCTCACCAGAGGCAGAAAAACAATTCTACCCCAGTTCCCATAAATAGGCAAACGGTTCAGACCTGTCAATTAGGGCTGGGCGATATATCGAATATTCACAATATAATTCCAATGATTTTGCTGACAATATAAAATTAAGCAATATTGTGAATATTGTGAATTTAATGTGCTTTTTACTTGGCCATTAAGTTTCATAAAAAGTGCAACAGTAGACTCATTTCACGATCCGTCAGAGCTGCACAATAAGCCCTAATCAAAATAACACCAAAATGGCAATATGTGATTATAAAACTGCAACTGCAAAGACAGATAAACATGGTCTGTGTTAGCGGTAGACCAGTATATCGGTTTTACCAATTAATCGGTGTAGATAGTTGCATTTTGGAAATGTAAGTATAAGCGTAGTTCTAACAGGAAGATCTCGGGATTCATCTATCAGGCATCTCAACCAATCACAACACAGCCTGTGCTTTAAAAGCCTGCCAGCTGTCTCTCATTGTTTGCATAAGTTCCGTGTTTTTTACCCACCATCCCACCCCATTCTCCACCAGTTTAGGTTCCGTCCTGGGCGGGGGTAAGCTCCGCTCCCCTGCCGTCATAGCCTCTGGTAGGATCTGACGGTTCAAGCAGTATCTGAGCACTAAACCATAGGACATGTCTTATGACAAATGATACAAGTATCTTTTCATTTGTATTAATTCCAATAATCTCGAATCTTTCTGATATAACTATCAGTTATCTGCAAAAATCATTGCCGATAGTTGCCAATAAATTTTATTTTTATTTTATTCCAACAGTATAACAGCAGCCTCTAGAAGTGAAATTAAAAACAATCACTAACTACGTTTCCATCCAAGGATATTTTGCGAAAAAAGTTTTAGCGCATCAAAATAAAGCTGATGGAAACGCAAATTATCACTAAAATTTCACAAGTGTCGACATAATATTTTTCCGTTTAACTCTAGCGCATAAACTCTATGTCAATACTTCAAATGTCGCGAAAAACTTGTTTGGAAACACTATGTCGAGAAAATTGGCATTAATGCAAAAATTTAGTGACACATGACTGAATTTACCCCAATCGTTAGTATACATCCTTGAAAGATGATTTATTGTACGTTTTTATGGATTGATCTTAATGGCATAATGATCCGATCTGTAAACATGACACTTCCAGGAGTGCCAGTACACATATCTCGTATCATGCACTCTTTGCAATTAATTTAATCATGGTAGACATCCGTTTATTTATTAAAGTTGCTTTTCCACACCATTCAAAATAATAGATGGCAGTCACCGAATTAGCCCACAATACAAAAAACATATAATTTCTGTTTCCACCACTACTTGGTGCAGGTTGCCAGCTTGAACAGGGCCATGACGATTCGCTTCGGAACCGGTGGCAACCTGCGATAGGCGCAACATCAGGACCAATATTACAGTCCTATCAGAAGGGCAACTGCTCCCTTTTGATTGCAATTCCTCATCTTCTGATTGCTTTTATTTGTGAAATTAAAATGACAGTAAGCTGGCTAATTTCAATGAATTGTCTCAATACTCTCCCCATTTTACCAAAAAAATTAGGGACATCTGGGAGGCGAATTAGTGATAAACACACATTTCTGAATGGAAACAACTTAAGGACAGATTTCTTTTGAGATAAACCAAAACTTCTGCGACAAAGTGTGTTTTTTTGGCATGATGTCATCACGCACACCATTTTTATTGATAAAAGGCCATTTGAATGGAAATAGGCAGAAGACGGCAAATTTTGCAAAAAAATTGTTTGCATTTTCACTTTGTCGATAACAATATAGCGCAAAAAGTGGATGGAAACTAGGCTACTGACACCTTGTGGGGATATGTTGGATATAAATCTTTCATCAATATTCATCCATATGTTTATCCTCACTTCAATGCATATTTTGTTATTGGATTAGATATTCAAGTGTTCTAAATTGAAGCAAGAGCATGCAAAAAAAATGTGACCATACAGAAACGTGCCCTGCAGAACATACATAGTGTCTCCAACTTTCCTGGGAAAAATAAATAAAAACCTCACTTGGTGATATATAAAATACTCAATCTGGTGAATATAGGCTATAAAAGCTTTATTTGGTTTTTAAAAAATAAATTAAAAAAATCCCCAAATAATAAACTTTTTGGGCATTCCGGGCTTGTTTTAGTTTAAAAGTCCTGCATTAAGCACCAAACTGTCATTTTTTCTTGTTATTATTGGGATTTGGTTGCAGAATAGACTGCATCTGGAATTTTGTAGCCTCCATGTCTGTCCCCGTTTAAGTAAGGAAAGACTAAGAACATTCTTTTTAACATTTTTAAATCGATTTTAAAAACTATCAGCTGATTAATCGGTTAACGGCCATCTGCCTTTTCTACCACCTTATTTATTGGTATCTGCAAAATCCACTATGTTCTGTGCAAGCGTGGGGCTCATGGGCTCTTGTTTTTAGCGCTTTTAGAGCAGTCCACATGCATTGTAAATGTACTGCATGTTCAAGCATTCGTGCAATTCCAAACTTTAGAAACCGCTACAATTTACTATACAAAGGAACTAAACTAAATAACAGAAAAGAAGGAAATGACAGCGTTTCACCAGATGCGAAACATTGTAAACTGTCAAATACATGCTGTACTTTCAGTGCCAATATAAAAGCTCCAGATGAAGGTGAAGTTATTAGGACATAAATATATAATTTTATATAAAACAAATCTAATCCTCAAAAAATTATGGTAATTCATTATATTATTATAATAATAAACTTAAATGGATCCCACAGTAATTAAGTATCAAGTATTTTGGAATATTCGACTACGTTCCAATTTTTTTATTTTATTTTAGTAAAAATATATGAAGGTAAATAATGCTTTTTATTAAGCTACTATGTATCACTGTATATAAAATATAAATATAAAAGTGAATATCAGTGAAAATGATTATATCTCATTCTCTCTTGTGTTCACTTAGTGAAAAACTTGCCTTTATAATTTTTAAACAGATTTTTATTCAATGCCTTTAAAATACTGAATCTACTTGGCTACAGTAGTGAATGGGTTCTGATGAAATGATGGTTCCTCTAGTAAAAAAAATAAACAAAATGTAAAAAAAAACATCACCTTTGAGCCATTTCAGAGCATATACATAATGATCAAAATAAATATGGAATATCATCAATAGGCTGCAAAATATCAAGATATCATTTTTGTAATGATATCGCCCGACTTTTCTCAGAGTGTTCAAGTGTACAATGTTTGCAAGAAGAGAAGGAAGCCACTCTCTGACCTTGAATTGATCTATCCACGGCCAAGACATATTCCCATAGTCCAGAAACTCTTAGCACTCCCACACTCTGAGCTCTGCACTCTAGGGACAAAAAGCATTTAATACGGCTAAAACATCCGCTAGCCTAATGTCCAGCTCACATTCGCTTAACCCAGCTAAACATGACTCGCACGCAAAGCAGGTTCACTCAGCAAATATCTGCCAAAAATGTACAGATTACACAATATTCGTTGCAACACCTTCATTATTATCTAGTATTCCCCAAAAGGAAAGAAAGATCACAATATTTCTCACAATCTTTCAAATCTGATCTCTTTAATGTCTCAATTGTTTCAATAAGACAGCAATGAGATTAAAGGGAGAGCAAATGAGACTTCTGCTTTAGTCTCCTGCTTCTCAGATGTTTCTCCTGAGACAAGACCCTTGTAATCTGTGAGCTCTGAGAGGAGTCTCAAACTGTGCTCAGCCATTGAGCCTGATCTGAAGAAAATTATGTGACTATAGTGACAATTTTTACAAAATTATTTTACGTGGCTCTTTACGCGTATCTCGTCAGTTCCAAGGTGTAATGTCCAATGTGTGGCACTTAAAGCAAGTTAAGATTAGGCCTGTCACGATAATTATGTTATCGACTTACCGTATGATATATGGACATGACCTAGATCATTTTTGCTGGCCTCGATATTGCCCATTGTGTTTAAATGCATGTTTGTTTACATAAGAATGAATGTCTTTTTTGTCGGAGGTGGGGCTCAGGCAGCTCCACACACACACACACACACACACACACACACACACACACACACAGAGTGGACAGCGACAGGTGAAGATTACATGTTACTCGAGGCTAATATGTGTTTTAATACAGTGCTCGACATTGACGCTTGTCCAGGACAAGTGGAAATTCTGAACGGGCACGTTAAAGAGAACTTTACTTGTCCGAACGGACAAGTAGCCTGATTGAAATCTAAATAACGAATATTAGCTCAATAGCACGGGATTGCGGGGATTGAGCACAATTTTAATCATTCCTGCATGTTTCACTTTCAAAATGTGGGGAATTCCCTCTATCGCGTCGCCCTCTCTCCCTCTCGCCTTCACTCTTGTTGCACCATTAAGCAGCTTATGAGTGCGAGCAGTGCGCATATCTACCGAACTTTAGATTTTACATATATAAACAGGTATAAACCTGTTAATTGGACATGCAAGTGGTGTTGTGCCACGTCTCTATAAGCGAGCGATGCAATAAAACTATTGCTCTTGTTTATAATCAACAAAGCTGGTGGACCTGGGTAGCTCAGCGAGTATAGACGCTGACTACCACCCCTGGAGTCACGAGTTCGAATCCAGGGCATGCTGAGTGACTTCAGCCAGGTCTCCTAAGCAACCAAATTGGCCCGGTTGCTAGGGAGGGCAGAGTCACATGGGGTAACCTCCTCGTGGTCACTAAAATGTGGCTCTCACTCTCAGTGGGGCGCGTGGTGAGTTGTGCATGGATGCCGCGGAGAATAACGTGAAACCTCCACACTCCGCGGTAACGCGCTCAACAAGCCATGTGATAAGATGCACAGATTGACGGTCTCAGATGAGGAGGCAACTGAGATTCGTCCTCCACCACCCAGATTGAGGCAAGTCACTACGCCACCTCGAAGACTTAAGAGCGCATTGGGAACTGGGCACTCCAAATTGGGGAGAAAAAAAAAGAAAGAAAAAAAGACTATAATCAACAAAGCTGTCTTCATCGCAAGCACGCAACGTTGGAGAAATCTAATTTTGTCTCGTCACATCTTGGCACTACCTCATAAAACAGCAAGAAAGGCAGAAATTGCAAAAACGCTTTGTGCAATAAAACCATCTGTAGAGTGAAGAGAAACACTTAAAACAGACTTATGCAACCCTCATCTTCTAGAGCTCCATCTAATGTATGTATCCGAGGTATTTTCTCTGCCATGTGAATCAGTCAATTTTAATAAGTATATAACAATATACATTACAATAATATTAACACTATAACATGAATACATTATACACAATGAAAACATAATATGCATATCTGTTTTGAATATACAACATAACTGATTTAGCAGGATTCTCTCAGGATTTTATCTGTTAACATTTTCAATGCAATTTGTCAATATTAAACAGCCGTTTTTAATGCACCTGGTGAGAATTGGCTTGTACTCTCAAAGAGATGATTTACCCAAAAATAAAAATTGGGTAACACTTTACAAAAAGGTTCAATTTGTTAATGTTAGTTAACTACATCAGTTAACATGAACTAACAATAAACACCACTTTTATATTATTTATTAATCTTGGTTAATGTTAATTCCAACATACAATATATTAATACATTTTCATACATTAAAATAAAAAGTTGTATATGTTAACATTAGTTCATGCACTATGAACCAACAATGAACAACATTTTTTTTTTTTTTTTTTTTAGTAACTAACATTAACTAAGATTGATAAATGCTGTAAAATACTGTTCATTGTTAGTTCACGATAGCAAATGCATTATCTAATGTTAATGAACCTTATTGTAAAGTGTTACCAAAAATTATGTAATCAATACTCGCCCTCATGTTGTTCCAAACCTATCTGACTTTCTATCTTCCATGGAACTCAAAAAATGATGTTAGTGAGAATATTAGTTTCACTCTCAATCCACTTTTATTTTATGGAGAAACAAAAGATGCAGTAACAGTGAACAGTGACTGTGACTAACATTCTGCCAAAAATCTAATTTTGTGTTCTTCAGAAGAGAGAAATTCATACAGGCTTGAGGGTTAGTAATGATTTACTGTCTTTCTGCACTGTGTTCTTAATCCATATCAGGTGTAAATGATGACTTTCTTACATCCTTTCTTTTCTTTTTGTCTCTGGACAAGTAACTTGTTTACTCGGACAAGTGAATGACCAATTTACTTGCGCAAAGGACAAGCACATGACGATGCTTAATGTCAAGCCCTGTAACAGGTGTTTTCCCGACGACTGCATAATTCCAGCCAGAAAGTTTGGAAGAATAAGTCCAAATGGACTTGGCTTCAAAGCCGCATTCCATAGCTCCGGTGTGGGAACATTTTGGCTTTAAACCGAATGAGAGAGGAGAGTCCATGAACGTGAACGAGCCAGTATGCCGACTTTGTTTAAAGACAGTGGCAATGAAAAGTGGCAATACAACTAACATAAAAGCTCATCTAAAACATAACCATCCCATCCAGTTTTCCGAGCTGGGAACAAAAAACGCAGTTGGAGATGGAAAGGGGCCTTCCCGTTTCTTTTTTTTTTTTTTTTTGACTTTCCGATTCCAATGTCTGAATATTCTTAAGAATTAAAAGTTCATTGCTCTTTGAAAGGGTGTCTTTGCATTATTTTGTTATTATATTATTATATCAGTGGCATAAAATGGTCTATTGCAATTATTTCTGGGACAATATATCATCCAACAAAAATTAGTTATCCTGACAGGCCTAGTTAAGATCTTCCAAACAGATGAGGATTTTAAGGTGAATGCTCAGGACTTGTACCCTTTGCATCAATTGAGACACTGCACAATTTGACTGCATTCATGACAAGCAAATGTCACCTTAAAGGAATAGTTCACCCAAAAATGAAAATTTGCTGATAATGTACTCACCCTCAGGCCATCCAAGATGTATCTGAGTTTCTTTCTTCATCAAAACAGAATTTAAGATTTTTAGGATTTCATTTCCTCTTCTAAACAATGCAAGTGAATGTACTCCATTTTTTTACGGTCCAAAATGCATATTTAGGGTGCATCAAAATAATCATTCTTCTGAATGCAAACGATTGATTATTTTGAGAAACAAAACAATACTTATATACTTTTCAACTACAAATGTTCACTTCCGTACATCTCTGTGACACGCGCTCATGACAGAGATGACGTAAGCTCGTTGGTAAGGTCACGCGTCACGTGGTGGAGGAGTCAGGAAGCGTGTCATTGTTTACAAGAGAAACTTGCACAGACCACAGACCAAGTGCTGCTCACAAACCAAAACAGTCCAAAACAATTTCATGTCATTGGATTTTGATTTTAGAAGAGAAGAGGAGATGGAGTTTTTCACCCAACCCTACCTATCTGAGCCCGAATACACCGATGAGGAACTTAGGGGGATGGAGGAGGCTGCAGCAGTGGCGCAATCACAAGTCTTGGGGAGGTCTATGGAGACATGGTGGTGCACATGTAGTGCCAACCAATGCCAACAGAGGCAGAGAGCCTGTGCTGCCATGATTGGACCATAGCAATCCCACCGTTGGAAAATTAGCGAGGTAGCCGGTGAGAACACTCCTAGTCCTAGCTGCATTACTGAACATAATGGTTTTCCACCATTACTGAGCCCCAGCGTTTTAGAGGTGTTTTTCAGTTTGCTACGAATAAACTGGAAGCGCCATCCGAGGCCAGAAGGACCCAATGGCACCCTATCAGTAGAGAAAGTATCATGTTTTGTTTGTTACTATAGCTACTATATAGAAATATATAGGCTATATGACAAAGTTTTCACATATATCGGAGTTCGCTGGAAAAACAGCACAAAAGACAATTAAACATTTGTACAGTGCTCCTTCTCTTGTAAACGATGACGCGCTTCCTGCCTCCTCCACGCGTGACCTTACCAATGAGCTTACGTCATCCCTCTCATAAGCGTGCATCACAGAGACGAATAGAAGTGAACATTTGTAGTTAAAAAGTATATAAGTATAGTTTTGTTTCTAAAAATAATCAATCGTTTGCGTTCAGAAGAACTTTATTTGTCGACTGGAGTCGTGTGGATTATTTTGATGCACCCTAAATATGCATTTTGGACCGTCAAAAAAATGGAGGACATTCACTTGCATTGTTTAAAGGAGGAGGCCCAAAATGAAATCCTAAAAATCTTAAATTCTGTTTTGATGAAGAAAGAAACTCAGATACATCTTGGATGGCCTGAGGGTGAGTAAATTATCAGCAATTTTTTATTTTTGGGTGAACTATTCCTTTAAGTAATGCATTATAGTAAAAGTTTTGTTTTCATGTCATAAAATAGCATTGTTTGAAGAACAGAGCAAAAGATAAGTGTTTATGAATTTATAATCTTGTGATTTGTGTGAAAGGGAATATAAATCATTGTTGATTTAACACCTCTAGTGTTCATTTCACCAGGAATGTGTCACAAAACATACAACAAGCCACATAAAAGAAATTTTGCAAAAATGTAGGTATAGTAACTACAGGTCGACCGATAGTGGATTTTGCTGAACTAAGCTGATGGAAAAGGGCGATAACCGATTAATCGACCAATAGTTTTTTTTTTTAAATCAAGTCTTTCCTTCCTAAAAAGGGCACAGGAAAAAAGTCCCAAAAGCAGTTTATTGCTCAATAATATCTAGAAAAATTACGATTTGGTACATTACGGGGGACTTTACTGGTTCATTAAGTCCGATATATATTCACCAGATAAAGAGTTTATATTTATGTTTCACCAGATGAGGATTGTTGATGAGGAATAAAAACAATCAGGAAAAAAAATAAAACTAATCAGCATAGATTTTTGCAGATAACCGATAGTTCCGAAAAACAACTATCGGCACCAACGATATATCGGTCTACCTCTAATAGTAACAGGTTTTTATGAGATCAGGTTGGATATTTTAAAATAAACTCTTCTTCCAAGACAATATTATTTGAGCTATGCCATGCCATCCAAAATAATTTTATGGCTCTGTAGTTTTTCAGAAAAAGACAACGTTGATACTTAATTGAAACCTAACTAAGAACTCCATTAAATCTCCAAAGCCATAAAAGAGAAACCTATGAGCAATAACAATACAATTCCCCTGAGTCGTAATGGTTTATTCCCTTAGCAGCTATCCTTTCTAAAAAAGCTCACACATATATAGATCACACTGCATTTGCTTTTTATTTTGCCAGTTCAAAGAGGCCGATGTAGAAGAAATGAAGCAACAAGATAAGGGACAAAAAAAGCGAGCGCATAAGAATTCAAGAAAAACAATGTTGCAGACGGTATCCTTACTTCAAATGCAGCTGGCCTGGCCTGCCCCCCTCAGTGGGAATTTCAAGTGTGAATTAAAGAAAGACTTTTTGGCTGCATCAGCACTCTATAGAAAGATGTTCTCAAGTTCTTTACCCAGCATAAAAACACTGCAAAGAGTGGATACAAAGAAAGAGAGAGCGGGAGACAAAAAAGGCCCACCAGATTCTTCAGTATACTTCATTTAGGTCGAGGACAGATCCACCTGTCATCTCACTGCCATTACCTCTTTCAGATTCCGGTCATGTCTGTAGCAACAGTGGACGTCTTCATTCATCTTCATCTAGCAAACATCTCCTGGAAGTAATGCAGATTTATTGAAAGTCTACCAAATGGGTTCAAGAATTAGGCTAATGTGGTGGAGTGTGGAGCTTTGGGAAAGAGTAAATTTGGCCCAATGTGAAAGCATTGGAGAAATCAGGTCAGGACTTCACTAAACAGGGACATGTGTTTTCCCATTGCCTGTGTTAATGATTAGTCTGAACTAGCAGTCCACCCATTGCACACTTCCCTGCCGACAAATAAACTTTCACACACACTGAGCAGGCTGTTCTGATCTGAGAAATGTAAGACATTACATCATACAACAGTTTAAAATAGAAAGTAGCGAGAAGGGATCAAGTTTGACAGTGACATGTCGACAGACATTTCAAACCAGTTATTTGTGAAAATGAGAGACTATGTCAACATCAACATATCAGTTGTGCTAAAGGACAGCAGTACTCATCAAACTGTACACATGGCCAAAGGAACTAGGCTACATAATACTATATTCAAACTTTATGGTGAAAGAAGCAAGCTACCAAGCTACAATGTATATAACTGTGCAGCCTCCTTAAAATAATATTATTGTAATCTACATGCCAGGGACTATAACTTCTACATCTATCCGCTGCATGTCATGCCTAACAACACACTTTAGCAATGTTTTGGCCTAAATGTATAATTAAGCACAGCCTCTCCTACCTTATTGTTTAAAAATGTATATCTATGACTCTCCACCTATCAAAAGAGTCCTGTTAAAAGTGACACATTTAACGAATCAAACAACAGCAATGTCCTAAAGGCCAAACTGCAGAGTGGGTTGGGCTTGCGGTGACGCATAATGCCTCTGATGAGGTTAGCGGTTGCTCCTCTTCAGTACGCAATAAAAGAAAATTAATGACTGTTTAACTGCTCGGTGACGTCATCGAAGAAGCCTTGATACAACTGGCATTAAACCATATGGCTAATGGCAAACAGATCTCAGCAGAGGTTCAAACGTTTGATCAAAATGACAAAATAAAATGAAAGAAAAATCTACAGAAACTGACTGACCCATATTACTGAGCACTAGGGGTGTAACGGTATGGCATTTTTCCATTACGGTATCACGGTATTGAGGTGCATTAATAATATTATTAGCGGTTTAATATTTGGTTATGATATACAGTATGTCTGATAAACACACAGAGAAATATTTCAGTCATAACCAATTCTTGAACACTATTTTGGATTTCTTCCATTTTAATACTTTAGCTTTTGAAAATCACAAACAGGTAAAACAATAATAGCAAGAAAAATTGCAACATGTTCAGTAGTCAGATGATTATAACAAAAACATTTTTTTTTGTTATTGTTATTTTATGATTTATGAAATTGTAAATTTCATTTGTGATTTAGTTTAATTCTAAATAATACCTACTGACAATATATTATTAATCTGCAGTTTATTTATTGCCATTTTGTCCAATACTGTCTATTTCCTGCCACAGTTTCACTGTCAGTTTCCCACATGCATACTGCCAACGTCAGTTCCCTGCACATCAAAAGCCATGCACTTTGTAAACCCTATTTAATACTATGTTTTACAGAAAAACATTATTAGTAGTATCAAACACATTATTGGCCTACAGTTGCGCTGCACTTATGAACAAACAGTTGCCGCATCATAATGCTGAACAAGTGCTTAAAACAGTTTGCTGCATTTGTGAATGTGACAGAAAGCATAAACATAACTTTAGCCAACCTAGTCATTACAAATGTTGTAAAACTATATTGAATCTGGTGTCTTTATGAAACAGGGGCTATTATTTATTATCCTGTATACTGTATTCCCACTTACATCATCTCCGCAAATTCTCACAAAGATGATGCTTAAGGTTTGAAGTGTTTCCCGCCTGAGCCGATACTTTTTTGCGACAAACTTTACAGAATGGGTAATCATCAACATTGATGGTGCCTCGTGGGTCTTTAACATACCTAAAGTAATCAAAGATGTTGGACTTCAACCGCTTTGGCAGCGGAAATAAAGGTTCAGGCTCGGACATGTCTGTATGATGCGCTTCTGATGTGCTCATGGTGCGCTGCGCACGCAACACCTGCATGCCTTCTTAAAAATTTAGTGACAGTCGAATGTAACATGAGGAAGGCGCAATTTAAAGATTTATTTTATCTCGCCAAATTTACATGATGCTGTGTAAATGACGCCGATTCTGTCTTAATTAAACTGATTTGGATTTTAGAAAAGATCTGAAAAAATCTGTCTTTTATTCATGCAATGAGTCAATGAGAAGATTTCAACGGTATGATAACCGTCCGTTTTAAAACAGACGGTATATTGTGAAACCTTGAAACCGTTACATCCCTACTGAGCACAGTCTTAAAAAAGCCACAGCAGTGTGATTTTCAGCAGTGATTTTCAGTATGTCCTGGGGTGATGTGATCGCACACTATGTTTTTCTTACAAATAACAACTTTGTTCGTATCACAACCAAATAAGGGTGCTTTTTGTTAACACTTTGCATAATAGGCACAATCTGAATTAAGAAGACTTTGAGTACAGTGAAAAAAACATGGTAATCTAATTTGTCTTTGATGTCATTCCTCCACGATGTTCCAGTAATGCTTTTTCCACAGATGAATTCAGCATTGTTCAGCAAACAATGTTTCCATTGTTCAACATGCATCTCAGACCTCTGAGTAATAATCTAAAGAACCCCCTGATCCTGAAATGACCCTTGAACCCTGACATATAAAGAAAAAATTCCCACACAAATATGCACCACTAAAGAAAATCTTTGCTTTCACTGAACACTATTACTGGACAGGTAACATATAATGTGTATTAGGGTTGCACGATTTGGTCAACAAAAATCATATTACGATTATTTTGACAAATATTTCAAGGCTAAAAGCATAATAAGCGTAAAATCACAAGATATTTTCTCAAATTTAGATGACATGGGTCATTTAAACGGTCAGTCATTTGTTTCCTGGGATACTTGTGAACACTCCACCATTCCTCCTTATGCTACATTCATTTATATCATAGGTCTGACAGCTCTCACGCTCATCTCGCCAGGATAGATTACCACGCAAGAGAGCGTCAGCACGGATCCCCTTTTCCGCTCTGAGCATTTTCACTCTGCTTTTTCCTTTTTCTTTATTCCCTCCATCCTGGGAGAAAAGGCTATTGTTTGCTGGTTTCCAAGCCTGCCCTGTGGCGAGGGACAGACACGCGGATGGGTGTCAGGACATTCAAGCTGAACAGAGAAAGGCCATACAAATTGAAACAAAAGGATTTGCTATTCAAAACACTCCAGAGATACACTGAACAGGTGGTCCTGAATGGCAAACTGCATAGTTTGGAGCATGCTCGATTTGTACAAATCAGGAATAAAACTGTTGTGTCACTTATATTCTTATCAGAGCTGTGGAAATTCACACATTTAGATCCCATTTAGGGGTGGGCGATAAGGTCAAAATCTTATATCATGAGTCATTTTTATTCCGCAGTTATGGTACGCATCATGGTATAGTTATTTTAATGAAATTGTTGAAATGTTAATTAAGAAATACGTTTATATGATAAATTTCCATGTGGTAATGCCTGTTTTTGGATAATCCAGTGAATTAAATACTTCATTTGATCATTGTCTCTTTTAGACCAAAAGATGATTATTTTATTACAAATGATAAGTATCATTATATAATACCAGATTTTAAAATCAAATACTAAAAAGAAAAAAAAAAAAAAAACATTCTAAAACGTTTAGGCCTTACTTAAAAGTCTTATTGGATTGGTCACGTTTAAATTTGTAGTAAAAATAGCCTAAATAAACACACCTGTGAAAGTGATGAAATTTAAAAAGTACCAATATTCCAGTTTCTCATTTAATATAAAGTCATAAAAGCTGCATAATAACTATAAAAGAATTAGTATAAAATAGTGTTTCGGTGGAATATATCATGTCACATCACAGGACATGTAAAATTTCCAAAAGTATTTAAATATCAACTACCCACATTACAACTGAGTTAGTCAAAGGGTGGCCAGACATCCCATTTTTCCCGGGACAGTCCCATATTTAAACACTTTTTCTAGTGTCCCAACTTATTCTGAAAAAATCGTGTTTCGTCCCATATTTCCCCTCTCCTAAAATTTCTCTATCACCTATGCGGCTTTCTCAGTCACGTGAGTATTCTAATCAAAGGTAGCCAAGGATACGGCTTGTAAAACCAATAAAATCACACCGTGTTTTTTGAAGTACATAACTGGATTAAACTCTCCAATCACAATCCCCTATCAATAGACGTCCGGTTAGTGAACTGATTGAAGAGTCAATTTGAAAGAGCACACAGATGAGAATGCGGCTTAAAAAAATGTCAGAGGAAGCGTGCATGTACATTTAATGAGGATCTTCAAAAAGAGTTTACATTTCTACAAGCCTAGTAAAGTGAGGTGTGAGATTTGTGGAGCTCGCTTTTCCATCGCCCATGGAGGCCGCACCGATATTGTGCAGCATGTTCATACAACAAAGCATGTGGATGCTGCTAAAAGTAAGTGTGCCACACCAAGTGTTAGAGATTTTTTGTGTGAAGCAAAGTTCAGAATCTGAGAAGGTGCACGCAAGTGAAGGGCTTTTTGCTGCTTATTCTGTTGTGCACGGCCATAGCTTTGCACATTCATGACCTGAGAAAAGTCTTGCAGGCCAGGCTGGAGGAATCATTAATACCCTCTGACATTAAAAAGAAGTTGGATGCCCTGGTTGAAGCTGGTGACATGCGAGCGGATGATTACTTTTGTGCAGTGACAAACTTTTGTTCAGCATTGGTGGATTACCTACAAAATTGGAGCCGCTCATTGGAGAACATAGAAAAACTTGAGTGGGCCCTACTGAGAGACATCCCAGAGTGGAAGACATTCAGAGCAGCCTTGAACACTTCTACTCCAGAATCTCCGTTGTCAGTTTGATAGTCAAAACAACGCTCTTTGATGAATGGACTTGCACAAAAAACATCGTCACTCATCATATTTCTGTTTACATGCACTAATTTTCGTCAATCCGAATAAATTCAATCCGACTGCAGATTCCGAAAGTACTGTTTATATGTCCCCTAAACTTTGCAATCTGATACAAATATTCGTTGACATGTATTCCAAACCAAACTTCTGCACATGTGTAGAGCATCAGTCGCTGCATTCTGAAGAAGCGGAGAAAGGCTGAGAAAGTAAGAATGGCACCAAAGTCCATAACTGGTGTTTTTGCTTTGTTGAGATATCTAAAAAATATGCCAGAAAAGCTTTCTTCTTATGTTACTCACTCTACTTGGCAAACAGAGAATTAGAAGCAGCGTCTAATACCCTGTCTGAGTATACCATGTATTTGCCTCATGCCCATTCCTCATCCAATCTAACTGCAGGCATCTCTGGATGCGAGTATGAAGTAAAGACAGTGGATGAAAGTTGTCCTTAAAGGAGTATACAGATGTGGAATGGAAATAAAATAATAGGGACTTTAAGCAATATCTGTGGACGGAACGCTACGCAAAAATCACTAAGCAATTATGATGGTGGAATGGAGCCTTTAGTCATTCAAGAAGAAAAAAGGTAGGCTATTTAAAACAGCAAGTGAAGGGATGATTGCAGTGTTAAATAACTGTCAGAAGAAGAGTTTTACTCTTGTACGATATAAATAGCCTACGTCTAAAACATAGATATTATTATTAATAGTCTACCGATATTTTTTTTCGGGTTTTTTTATTCAAAGCCTATAACTGTGTGTAATTTAACATAAGTTTTGAGGAGGATGTTTAGGCTATTTACGGTGTTCACTTTGCATCATATCTTGTAAAACATATTCTAACGTTTACTTTCCAAATCTGTCACGTATGATCGACTGTCACTATAGCAAAGAAGAAATGCTTCAGAAATTATAGTTTCGACGTCAGGAAGTGAAGTCTCGTACACGCAATGGAACACAGAATGCTGTAACCGCACCTGCTGCTTAAAGTCCCTATTAAGAATGGCACAGCATTTTTTTTTTTGCTTTATGTGATGACATGAAAGAACATATGTGCCCTGCAGAATATTCAGTGTGAGCCCGCATACCCTTAATAATGCTTTCTGTCATTGCTTTGTAGGTTCATGCGAAGAATATCATGTATAAACATACATACGAACCACATCTCTGCACATGAGGGCAAGGTATTTTGAATACAATTGAGAAATTAGTTGGATTCAAACGTTTACATGGCTAATATTTTTATTTTAATCTGATTATTTTAGGTCTACATCACCCCCTTCAATCGGATAGAAATTTCATTTGGATCCAGCTCAATCGGATAATTTTTGTGTTTACATGAAGGCTTTTCAATCCGATTGAGCTATCAGTCAGATTCTAAACGGATTTTGTGGAATATGAAAAAGACGGCCGTGTCTGAGAGATGGACAGATGTTTTTTGTGAGCTGGAGAGCATGACCATCAACTTCGGTGTCTTAGCCAAGGTCGTGGAGTTTGTTTTATGCCTGCTTGGGACATGTGCATCTGTGGAGCATGTGTTCTCATTAATGAGTGCAGCATGGACACCGCATAAATCTAGACTCGGTGTAACAGTCATGAAGGCAATGCTTTTCGTACATCTTAATTTTGGACTGGACTGCTCTGCATTTACGATAAACTCTTGAAAGACAAGAACACACTGAGAAAGATTGCTGCCAGTGAAAAGTACAAGGTGACAATAGTTACAGATGTGGATGCACCCTCTACTTCGCATTGAACTAGGTAAGGATATGTCAATTTAATTTTTGCTGGGAGGGGGCTGTCCTGTTTTCCACAAACAGGAATCTGGTCACACTAGTTAGTCATATCCTTTGGAAAACAGTCAAAAATAAGGATCTCTAATCCAGAAAACAAACCAAACTCAAGCTTCATTAAACATGCTTGCAGTAGAACATTCTGTGTCTGTTGCAAATTCAGCTGATATTCTTCCCTTTCATTGGTATTTATTTCCTCAGTAGTTTCAAGTCTGTAATCAAATCTCATCTCTTATCCTCAGGCTGATTTCCATGTGAATCTGAATGGAATCCGTCAGCCCGGGTATAACTGTTGCCTTAACACATATTTGATGAGGGTGAAAGAACAATGTGTTGCCATTTAAAAATCTCAGTTTAATGTACAAAGCTAACAATAACACACAAGACTCGCATTCAGTCTATAGCCTAAAGGCTTGGGTATACTTGCACATGCACATGGTCGAGCACTCAGCCTTTAAAGTATACTTTTTTGACCGCAAGAGAATAAGAATGTATTCAACGCATGCACACTACGACTGCTCTGTGATACTCTTTCAGTACAGTCAATGGCAGGCGCATGTGCCAATAATGCGAAGAGACAAGAACCGTCCTCGTGTCGAGAAAATCTGGGACGCAGGTGGACAGTCCACGCCGACTTTGCTGATGACGAAATTTGCATCACACATACTGTGCGCATTCCGATCAGCAACACGGACAACTTTAAGGCCTTAAAAGGAAAATTGACAACATCCTTCAGCAGTTACAGTGGGGGAGGTCTTCCGTTAACAGTACGCCTGCAGTAAATCAGATCTAACTAAACTGAAGTGTTGCTTTGATACAATCTCAAAGTAATCCAGTTGTGATCAAAAGGATCTGTGGGGCACTAAACAAGCCAGCTATGCCCTGCAGCAAAGCATGCATAATAAACAAACATGCTGAACAGTACACGTACAAAACACACCACTAAATCATCTACAGTGTCATCACGAAACAGGTACGGACAAAAATACAAAAGGCCCTCCAACAAAATGGCCATTTAAAGAAAGCACAGGATGTCACAGGTTTATGGTGTTCCATTACCAGCTCATCTCCCTCATGCAAGCATTTGACCTCACCGTCACAACAGGCCACTACAGGCAAGTTCCCTCCATGACTTCCAACATCCCTTTCTAGACTGCATGCCTCTCAAATTGAGCTACCATACAAACGCAGTGCAAGAGAAGGGCTTCAGCAACTGTCAAAACAAACATGCCCGGCACACGTCCACTGAGTCAAACCACAAGAGACCTCAGTCAAGCAGTCAATCAATTATTTTACAAGACATCCTAGCCAGCCCAATAATTCCACCTTATTACTTCAACAACACAAATGCTCAGCTTGATTCTGTCTCTACTAGGGATGTTAATGAATAATCGATGATCGAATATTTGTCAATAAATATATTTTATCACAAATGCATTCAGTAATCATTCCAGCAGACTGTCTATACAGTCATCCGCCGCTTGAGGGCACACTGCTGCTTGCGGGCTTCGTGTCACGTCGTGTCAGCCACACAGAATAAAAATAAGACATCCTTCACTTCGTTTCTCTATAGATGAACAATAAGTTTACTGCATAAACCGCGATAGTGAGTTAAAGTACAATATGACAACATGCATTGCTGATCCACCAGTCTCCCTGTAATCACGTCAGTTCTCACCGGCAGTGCCAGGCCTACATAATAAGCGAAACAAGTGATTGCATAAGGCCACGTGACCACGAAGCTCCCCCTAACACCTGTTCAATATAGCCATATAATTATTTGAACTAAGCAGGGCCTGAAATTTGGCACGGGATTGATGGTATAACGCACAATTTTAATCATTCCCGCAAGTTCCACGTTCATAGCGTGGGACATTCCCGCTCAATTTTATTCACTTAGTGCAGCTGCAAATTATTAAACCAATAGATACAATATCTGTATAAATAGCCTTGATGTGAAATAAAACATTATTAATGATACAATAATAATTTTCCATTAACCACTTTTGTTGTATGAATCAAATCTCTGACAAATTTACAATGTGAAATGTTTATTTTTGCATTGTTTTATTCAATTCGCATGAAGGAGTTGCTAAGTTTTAGCAACCTTTCCCCACCAAAGTGTGTAAATCCCCCCATATGAGCCGTATAAGGGGGGAATTCCCCCTCATTTTCATAAATGAATTTCAGGCCCTGACTAAGTGTAAATAACCCTGGACACACAGCCCGGCTATAAGCACGCCAATAGTCCGATGGAACCAGTCAAAACTACCAAAACATATTATATTATTGTTGAAGAAAAAGCATGGAGACATACGTATGTGAATTTGACATCAGTATATCTAAGAATTGGCATGGCAACATTTGTATTGCAGTTTTTTTCCAGTGCAGGAGTTCGAGTCTGCCTTTTGCATTTTCCCACTTTTCCCCATATCCATCCAATGCAAGCGAAGACAGACATTGGCTTAAATATCAATAAACACAAAAGGTGTAAATAAAGTATAAATACTTATACTACATACACTGAATATGTTTTATAATACACTATAATATTATTATAGTACACTACTGTGCAAATCGTATCGGTCACAATTTACACCTGGGTGCAAATAGCATGTGCCACTATTTACAATAAGTGTAAATACCTTACCCTAATTTGGTAATTTAATTATTTTTGATGTTGACGTTTTCTACTTTGCATTAGAATGGAAATGCCACTCTATTCTCTGCCTGTCCATGGTGTACCGCATACAAGCTCACCAAACAACAAAGAAAAGGGAATTACATTTGGATGTGAACAAGAGAAGTAACTGTAAAGGAAGCTGGATGAGAAATTACAGAATATAAAAGTACATGCATTTATATGATAATACTCGGAACAAAATTTCATTCATTGACACACTGCAATGCTTTCTCACATAATTCTGCATTGACACACAGAAATTCATAATCAGTATTTTAAATTAATTATTGATTTTGTTTCTTGAAATAATAGCTGTAAAAACATTATAGATACAGTTAAGTGCCATGAGTTGTGCAAAATATGCCACACTAAACGTCTGTGTGTTTCCACCTAGAGCTAAAGGAACAACATCCTGTTCTTGTGTCAATTCTGTAGAGATATTCCTCAAGCAAGCATCAAAGCTTCCATATACTTTGTAAAGGATAAAGCAAATTACTAGATCAGTCACATGTTTTATTGCTAAAAGGTTTTTGCTTGACAATATAGTGATTGCAATATAAACCTCGCCATAATAAACATTAATCTCATACCACTCAAATGCGCTGCAGGAAACACTGTCAGAGTAATTTAGTACAATATTGCACGTTAACTGAACAGAAAGTCATTGAAATCAAACAATTCTGGTATTTAAAAATAAATAAATTATCAGTTCTGAACAAAAAACAGTTCTCAGTTCCCAACCCTACTGCTAGTTCGATATCAATGCTAAAAGAACAAAAAAGTATCGCATTAAAACAACTCTCATGTTCAACAGGGAGTGTGAAAACTACAAACTACCAAGTAGTGATCAACCGATATGGGTTTTTTAATGGCCGAGGCCGATATCCAGAGAGCAGGGTGGCCAACAGGCTATTTAATATTAGGGGTGCACCGATCGATCGGCCGCCGATCGAAAACGGCCGATCTTCCCCTTAAATCCGTGATCGGCGATCGGCCGATCGTGCCTAGAATCAGGGCCAATCTTTTTTGCAGCACGCAAGGAATCACACATACACCGCTACTCTACTAAATGGGAGCTTTCTCAGCCCTTGAGGCATGACAGAGTGGCCTTTGGAGGGTGAATTGTTGACAATTCACAAATGTAAACTTTCAGACACATTTATGCAGTTTTCTTTTTTTTTTTTTTTTTTTTTTTTTATGTGTAAGAATTACACGTGTATGAATATGAGTTGCCCATTTTCTAGAGTCATTACGGTAGTAATTCTGACTCACTGCACAGTGAGCAGGAAGAGGATAAAGAGGCTGCTAACGGGTATAAAAAACGAATTCAACAAAAAATAAACATGCGAATACAAATCTGAGTACACATGACAATCAGACGTTGTGTGGAGCGATAGAGACTGTTTGAGTCTGCATGAGCGCTTTTAGCTTCACTCTCTTCAACATGAGCGCTCTCGGTGTCAATCAAACAAGCGTACTCTCCAGGTTCTCTCAATATCTCATCAACAGTCACTCATCCCAGCGTTATTCTGTGAGGATCCCAATTTAAATCAGATTAATGTTGGCCACAATACCACTAATAACAGATGTAACTGTTAAACCTTCAATAACGGTACCACATCTTCACGCATTTGCTTAATAATTAGTAATTTGTGTTACAACAAGACACCAAAGACAGTAAACAAATCATAGATATTAATGATTTCTCACTTGGGCAGTTTTAGAGCTTGTAATGGATATATTTTTCTTATTTTTGAAAGTATCTCTGCTGTGTGTGATGCTCTCATGGTTTTTACTGGTTGCCAGTATGTCACAATGACCTTTTGATATTGACAACAGAACTATTCTAAAACTGTTTTCAATACAAATAAATGTTAGAAATTCAAAATTAATGTAATTTTGGTAACACTTAATAAAAAAGGTTTCATTTCTTTAACATTAGTTAATGCAACAATGAACAATATATTTTTTTACAGCATTTATTAATCATAATGTTAGGTTGTTTTTTAATAATTTTTTTATCCCCTTTTCTCCCAAATTGGAATGCCCAATTCCCACTACTTCGTAGGTCCTCGTTGTGACGTGGTTACTCACCTCAATCCGGGTGGCAAAGGACAAATCTCAATTGCCTCCACTTCTGAGACCACGCATTTACATGAGGAGGTTACCCCATGTGACTCTATCCTCCCTAGAAACCGGGCCAATTTGGTTGCTTAGGAGACCTGGCTGGAGTCACTCAGCACACCCCGGATTCGAACACGCGACTCCAGGGTTGGCAGTCAGCGTCAGTACTCGCTGAGCTACCCAGGCCCCCTAATCATAATGTTTGTTAATAAAAATACAGTTGTTCATTGTTAGTTCATATTGCATTAATGTTAACTAATACAACTTTTGATTTAAAAAATGTATTAGTATATGTTGTAACTAACATTAAGTTCATTAGTTCATGTTAACTACAGTAATGTTGTTAAATAATGTTAACAAATGGAAACTTTTTGTAAAGTGTTACTATAAATTTACTGTGTGGGGCATAAACATATAACTGCACAATATAACTTGCAAAAGTCTGGCAAAGGGCACTTAAAAAAAAAAAAAAAATAAAACGGTATCGTATCAGCCTAAAATTTCCTGATCGGTGCATCACTATTTAAAGGTGCAGCATGTAAGATTCAGAAACCCTTGTTATTAATGACACCTGTGGCCGTTAAGTGAACTGCAGCCTGTAGCTCATGATCGCGCGCACTCCATAGGGAACAAAACAAAGAGACTGAACGTGATTCACCGGCATCATGCTGACAGATGAGGTAGCATAATTAAAATTACACAGTTATGATTGTTTTAATACAAACTTTGAGACTGTATATTATATTTGACTCTCCAGTGCTGGAACAGGGCTAAAACAAAGTGTGGATATAGGTCTGACTATGCGAGACTGTAGTTTGAAGTAATCACTTTTCTTTGCGTGATACATTGACTGCATTTATACGATAGCCTATGTCGGCGTTAGCTTGCTAGCCAGTTTTATCAATTGCTGTTAGCTAAATTTGGTGGATGATGACAGTAGCTGTTTATAAAATAGACTGTACATTATAAATATGTTGACACAATTCAGTATTGATGTGATTCCATCACAACTGACATTTTGATATATCGAATGTGCTATTGTTTTATAATTATAGATTGTATATATTTTCTGTATAACTCATTACACTAAAGAATGGGTCTTTTTGCATTATCTTAAACATTGTCTAGCATTCATTTCATGTATTATTGTAGTTTACCTTGCTGAATAATTACAGATTAACATTATGACAGTTACTGTGAATCACCATACCTGACTTTTAGTATAAAGAGAAGATCGTTGAAATTATTTGAAAGTTACGAAGCAAGGAAGCTTGCAATTCGTCAGCGTTAGCAGTCAAGATCAAGTTAGCTAAAATTACACAGATCAATCCTTATGGCACTATATTTCACATGCTTTGCAGTTATGTAAGCTTACCAGTCCAATAAGAAGAATGCCAATTCAGGGTCGGTTTTGATCCCCAAAACCGAACGAAGGTCATTCCAGGAATCAAATGCCCTGCCGATGTTCACTCTAGTTTTCGCTCGACCACTCATGTTCCCGCTTAGCTAGACTGGATTCAGTAGATACATTTATTTATTTATTTTTAATTATTTTGGCTTACTCGGAGTTTGTGTAGTAGTCGATGTTGTGCTGGGAGCCGGACGTTTGCTAGATTCCATCTCTAAGATAACGTTACCTAGTGTTACAGTTTGTTGTCGCTGTTGAATAGCGGATGCACTGAGGCAAGGCTCTCAGGAGCGCGCATAAATGTCACATCCTTTGGATTTTCCCAGCAAAAGCGACCCGCTCCCTTCGCATGAAAATCAGTCTACAGGCTTTAATAGGCAACCTAGGAAGTCCGGGAAGGGCTCATTTTTTAAGTTGCGTTACAAGCCGTTCACAAATTGGCAAAAAAAAGGCGGATATTACATGAAAAAAGTTACATATTGCACTTTTAATATAGTAAATAACAAACATAAAATTGCTAAAAAATTTATAAACTCTTTTTTAGCCCTATATTTACTCAATTTCACACTAAACTTTAACTTTATAAAAAATTATTTTTTTTTTTTTACAAAAAAATAAATAAAATAATATTATATTTTAAATGGTAGATAGCAGTTTCTTCTGATTTCTGTTAAGTCAACAAATTTTTATAATTAATTTGCCCATGAAGAAATTCTTAATATATTAGGAAGAAGGAAATAACAGTACACACAGTAGTCCAGCAACCACGTATGGCAATCGCATTTTCTCAAAACCGAATACAAAAAACAACTGTACATACAGTGCATAGTGAATAAGACATTTATTCATAGCACAGGTGAAGCACTTTTACTTTGAAGTTGACTCACACGCTCATGCGGATCCAGCGCGAGCAGCAACCTCCTGACAGTTTAAACAGCCTGGATCGCCTGCTTGGATTGTCACAGAGTGACCATCATGATTTGTGAATCAGAGGAACTTTTGATCCTGATCCTGAAGTTTTTGATTCTGGCTGATGGAATATGCACTTCAGAGGAAGATATCGGATGAGCAATCGACGGAAAGTAAATGCTGGATTTCCGCGAGGTTTGTGAATTACATCTGTTTAAATGAGGTATCATTTACAAATGTACAAAACGGTATATAATACAAATTTTATTGATATTTGCCTTTTATCATTAGAAAAGAAAGTTAAAAGCGACAGGGAACTGTTGAGGAGTGACTGTTAGAATACGTGCTTTAGAGGTAAATAAATGAGCACTCCACAAGATGCTGGATTTGCTGAAGTTGAGTGAGGTTGGGTTATTACATCTGTTTAAACGAGATATGCACATATTTGCAGGCGGTATATGATATTAGTTTTATTTATATTTGCCTTTATCATTAGATAAGACAGTTAAAAGGGAACTGTTGAGGAGAGAGA
Organism: Myxocyprinus asiaticus; assembly: GCF_019703515.2. Taxonomy (NCBI): domain Eukaryota; kingdom Metazoa; phylum Chordata; class Actinopteri; order Cypriniformes; family Catostomidae; genus Myxocyprinus; species Myxocyprinus asiaticus. Next base: position 14,179,793 of record NC_059353.1, read on the forward strand.
GGGAGAACGAAACAGGCGAGCACTTTAACATTATGAGCTCAAATGCGTCTGCTGCGGCTCTGATATGTGGACCGTTTCAATGACACTGTGTTGCACACCGGTCTATTATTGTAATAACATGATAGCACATAACAACAAAATGAACTGTGATTGGTCTTTACATGTCTCAGACACTTCACATGCAAGCAGGCGATTCTCAGTGCCCTCAAGAAACAAATCGGCCAAAAGGGGAAAATTTATCGGCCGATGCCAATAATTAAAAAATTCCGATATATACTTTAGATCGACCACTACTATCAAGTGATGCTATCTGTCTCCAAACTAAGTGTTGTTTTTCTCATGTTTTGCTGCCAATAGAGAAAGCCAAGCCTTTGCACACAAAACGTGAATTTTCTCACCGCGATTAACATTTTGAATAGAAACAATGGATTGTTATAAAGCCAATTCACACTTAAAGCAAACATTTATGCACCGACAAAGCAAGTTTTTTTTTTAAAGTGAGTGGGCTTTTTTTCAATCACCTGTTGATGAAATGCCCTGACCAGTCAAATATTAACTTTGGATCACGTGTCAAGAGCCGCTGTAATTACCAAAACCAGCGCAACTCGTAATTACTGCTGCAGCTTGAATTTTTCAGATTGGCTAGTTAGAGAATTCGCTTGCTTGTCTTTTGTATTGTGAATCCACAGTAGTTTACAACTGAACTTGTCAAGTTGTTGTTCTCATCCGTGATGGGCGAAGGTAGACCAGCTGAAAGGCGCTTTGCGCCACCTACCTTATCGGGATAAAGTTGCTTGTCAATTAGTGTCACCTATTCTAGAGGCGTGAATGCGCCAACGACGCTCATTCTCCTCGCTTTTAATGTGAAAGGGCCATTTGCCGGTGATTTGTTTAGCATTATCACATCGCTTCTGGTATGCAAAGGCCTGCTTGGAATATGTATAGTAGATGACAGGACAGAGTGTCGCCCCTTCACTTTGAAGCATGCAGGACACAGCAGATGCATACTATATTATTTCACTGAATCACAGCCTTTAACGGTTTAATAACTGCAATAAGGTCTTGTCTCCATTTCGAGTTTAACCTGATAAATTGCACAGCCCTAATTTTCGCCATCTTATCAATACATCAAGAATAATTTTATCACATTGTGATTCCATGAATCAAAATCGAATTGTGAAGTTCCTAAAGATTCCCACCCCTATTATGTGACAGAACAGAGCTCGAAAAATTAAGCCTTAGGACTTGGGACTGAAATTGTAGAAACCCCCATATCGCAAAATTCTCTCACCACGCTTAGTCTCAGGCTGTGATAGCTTTTGGACTATAGGTACAAGTTCCAAACTCAGACTTTAAAGCAGAAACACAGACAGATGAGATGCTTACGAAGCAAACTTTGCAGCAGCGCTAACTAGATTGGCCTGAAAGTATACTCTAGGCTCCAGTATGCTCTGTGTGTTTGTGTGTGTGTGTGTGTGTGGGCAGGTTTAAGTGGATAACGAGGACTTTTTTTAGGTTACAAACTGGTAATTACAAGGGTATTATGCTATAAATGTGGTTTATGAGGACATTTCTAGTGTCCCCATAATTCAAATCTGTTAAAAAAAAAAAAAAAACACATACTAAACTATGTTTTATTGAAAATGTAAAAATGCAGAAAGTTTTTTGTGAGGGTTAGGTTTCGGGGTAGGGTTAGGGGATAGAATCTATAGTTTGTACAGTATAAAAATCATTATGTCTATGGAGAGTCCTCATAATGATAGCTGCACCAACATGAGTATGTGTGTGTGTGTGTGTGTGTGTGTGTGTGTGTGTGTGTGTGTGTGTGTGTGCTTGCCATCCAGCTGCTTCCGCTGGGACAAATAATGACTCACTATCTGCCCCGTTGGCAATGTATCCACTAGATGCTTACATACTGCTCTCATGACTGCACAGATAATATATGCACCCACACACACGGTAAAGCAAACACACATCTTTCACAGCTCTAAATCAGAACAGGCATGTCTCTTCCCACACACAAACACACAAACACACACAGAAAAAAGCTTGTGGTCTATTATAGTGCACACATGTGTGCACAGAAAATAGAATACCTGCGTTCAAATGCCAGAGCATGAACAAACATCCGAAGCTACACATGCCTACAGATTCCATGTCTGATTTCTCCGTGTATGTATTGTAAGTGAGCAGAGATATGGCAATTGAACCGGCAGCTATGATCGAACATGGAGCTTCAATTTGAGTGGAAGGTTATGAGCACAAGCTCTGGGGATGGAGACGAACGAACGAGGGCTTGTAGCTGTTAGAGCCAGTGAAGAATTCATTCATAAAGATTGAAGGCATCTCTATCTCTGACTGAGGTAATGAAAAAGGGCTTGTGAACATGAAGCTTCTGGCTGAGAGAATAAAGCTTGTCAGGAATGAGAGAGTAGAAGATGTTTTCCGGAGCCTGGCATGATCATGGCAGGGCTGTTAATAGGCCTACAGCCATAAATCTCAATCTATAACAGCAGCGCTACACAGACATATTCACACACACAGCTGTATCTAGGCCATATTACAATACAATTTGACTGTTGGAAAAGCAAGACAATGAAACTGCAAATCTGTGGCCACCCTTTGCGAACCAAGCACACAAGTTTGCAAAGGGGAAAAATAAACAGGCTAGGAAATCATGTACACCTGGTATCCATCTTGGTGATTCAATTACAAGTGGTCAACAAATACAGGTGTAAACCAATCACAAGTGGACAGGCGAGACACATCACCATTTATACCTGGCCGTAATATGCTTCTCTTTTGACCACTTGTGTTTGGATTTCGAGGGGAGGGGGTCTGATTTCAAGACGACACATCAATCCCTACATCATTGTGTGACTGAATGACGACATACATCAATTCTCAGTCATTTTAATGGAGTATCTGTATTAATTGAGCTTCGGCTGTGTGTGCCTCACATCTGTGTTGCTGCATACTGATATCAGGCATACCAAAGAGGCTTCCAAATTTCCAAGCAGATGGTTATTTTCTTTATAAAACTGCACATAATAACTAGCAAAATTTAAAGCTCTTGTTTTGGCTCAGTGGTTGACTGACATATGAGTGGGTGGTGCTTCGCTGATGTTCAAACGTATTCGAATAGATGAATGTTACACTACAAGCCCAATGTGGTCACATGCATTTTCGATCACCTTCGAATGTGGTTGAAGTGGACAAACCTCAAAACGTTTTGAACCCTATTTACACCTGTCTTTAGCATCGTCCCATTTTAAATGGATAGCCCCAAACGCATCTTAATACCAGGTGTAAATGGGGCCAAGAGCTTCAAACTTTGCCAGTTATCTACTTCTAGGGCTGTGCCATAACAATCACATAACGTTATGTTGTGATACTTTTTCTCACTATATTGTATCGATACTTTAGATTACTATATTAATGTTTTTATTGATCGGATTCTTTTCTCTTGTGGGCACGCTGAGACTCTCTTACATGTTCGGCATGGTTTTATTCGTGATTCAATTATAACATTGTGATGTATCGCGATACATGTTACAATTCAGTGTATCACAAGATGTATCATGGTGGTTGGCAATGCCCAGCTATATCTACTTTTTTGAAAGAAAACAACCAACCAATTTTACACATTTGTGTTTACACTACAAATGTTAGGCGCTCACGTGCATTTCTGATAATCTCGGAATTTGGTTCCCCCCATTATTTATAGGGATGCACCGATACCACTTTTTCTCTTCCGATCCGATTCTGATGCCGGAAATCTCAGTATCGGCCGATACCCATCCCGATCCGATACCAGTGTTTTTTTTTTTGTGTGTGTGTTTTTTTTTTGGGTTTTTTTTGCATAATCAGTTTAGAATATCTTTACATTATTGTGTGGAAATAATTGGGAGTACTCTTTAATATGTAAAGAAACACAAACCTCTAACTACACATTATTTCAATATAAATGTATAGCAAACTTAAAAATATAGAAAAATTAACAGTAATTCCAGTATAAGTCATCAGTAGAAAAGAAACCACTGTTTTATTTTTTTTTCCAACTTGCATCTGGACTTTAAAGGATTCAGATCTCTTTTTTGTTAAATTTAGTTGCAAGACATCAGCTCACTTTTCATTCACACAGTATTTTTTGGAACCTATTCAACTTAAATATTGTATAAATTGTAAACAAATACTAACGATGACAATAATAATAATAATAATAATAATAATAATAATAATAAATCGTTATTAATATTATTATTATTGACTTAACTTTAAGTTTAAATACAACAGTAATATATTTAAATTGTGCACTTTTTAAACCCTCATGCTTTTATTTTGACATTCTAAACTCCCCAGGAAGTCCTGTATGTCTCTGTTTGCAGGCAAGTTCACAGTAGTTTAATTCGCTTCTTATTAAAATTCTGGCAAAAAAAAAAAAAAAAAAAGCAGTGCCGTTCTAAATTCATATTATAAGTGAACCGAACTACTGAGCATCTACATCTGAGATGTTGTTTGTGAGAAGCGCTCAAATATTGTGCACTGCTGTGAAGGTTAAAAATAGCCGAGAGTGCATCACCAGCCTGTGCGTGAGTTTCCATCAACAGAGCAGCGCCATTCACCAACGCACTATTGCTGCGCATACTACATTTACTTATTAAACACAGCCTTTTGTGATTCACAGAGCTATCACACATCTTTAAATGGCTTTGAATAAAATGCACGAGTCATGTGAACTGCTTTAATGGTGTTTTAATGGTTCTTTAATGTCATTTTTGGAGCTTGACAGTAACGAACACGACAAACACTCAGTATCGGATTTGGATCGGGCTCGTCGGACCGATATCCGATCCGTCTAAAAGCTTCAGTATCAGAGCCGATACCGATCCAGGTATCAGACTGTGCATCCCTAATTATTTATACCATGATCAATGGAAACATGGGTAAATGCTTCACACTGCAAACCCCCCAAATGTTCAAGCCAAATCTACGTCCTTGGGTTTGAGTGATCGAATCACAAAACATTTTAGACCCTGAGGATTTAGTGCTGTCCACTTGTGATCGGATTCTTCATACAAAGCCAGGGATGTCACCTCTAAATCCTATTTCCCTCTTACCGGTGTTTGTTTTGTATGTGGAGACCTATTAAGCTCACAGTAAATAAGGCTTAACTAGAATCTGTGTGAAATTCAGAGGCGTTGAGGAATTCAACGCATCTGCAATCCCTTGCCTCTGCCCAATTAAACCCCAGCATGATGTGGCCGGTTGTCCTATAACTCCCTTTGAACTGCAGGGCTTGGCTCTGTCTTCATCTCTATTCCATATGCAGGTCTCTCATGGCACACAGTTTGGACAGCATTAAAGATCTGCTCAATTTCATTCCATCACAGTCCCTCTGAGACGTCCATATGGAGGGGCTCATAGTCTCTTTCTCTCTTCCTCATTACTCCACATACCGTACACCCCAGTTGAAGCATGTCAGGCATAATCCCATGCTGTAATAAGACGTGGATAATTTTTTTAATAGGCTGGCTTGAGTTCTACACCTCTCTCACTCCCCTTGGATAATTCACAGAGAGACTCAACAATAACTCTCAAATATCATCTGTATGCATGGAGACAGAATCGCGAGGATGGAAAGGGCGAAGGAATATTCATGTTTCTATAATAACTGGATGTGAAGAATTAATAGAATTACTATAATTTATTAATGCGGTCACTTTAAGGTGGGTTACAGACTAGAAGAAATGCATGTAAATGTAAATGTATGCATTTATTCTTAACAGCAAGGGGTTTTCTATACTGGCTGGACAATATATATTCAAGCTACATTTCTGATGATTTTACTGGCAATATTAAATAAAGTTTCACTGTGAATATCACAAAGACTTTAAAGCATTTTATTTGGCCATTAAGCTTCCTAAAGATGGTCATTAGACTAGTTTTGCAATCTCTTCTTGTCCCACCTCTTGCATGAGAGTATGAGAGTGTTCAGACAGACATTTTAATAGCATCCTCTATTTGAAATTCATTTACAAAAATTATGCTAGACTTAGTAAGTTCAATTCTGTAAATCACTTCAAACTGTTTGTTGTTTCAATGAATGGATAATTGAGGTAAAAAAAAAAAAAAAACATTGGCATAAGGAGTATCTCAACATCTCATTACAGGAAACAGTGGATAACCACAGGACAGTTCTTGTAGATACAGTAGACTGTCAACAATACAAAGATCTCCCTCTCTCTCATATGCAAACACACCCTCTACAGATGCATACTGAGCAGATCATAATAAGTGAGAGAGTCGGGCTGTGCAGTCAGATGAGATGGACTGTTTACTCACACTGAGATTGTCCTTCTCCTTCCCTTTGTACTATAGAACTCCTCTCTGTTCACTGCTGAATTATTCCCTTTGATGAACCTAAACACACACAGAGTGTGCAGACCCACCACAGAGCCCCTCTTCCCTTTCAATGGATAGACCTCAGGGTCTGAAGCTCAGAACCATGTGCTCACATCATGCTTAAATCACTTGACCATGATAAATGTCATGAGCATAGGTGTCAAATGAATATCGCTCTGTAGCTCTCATTGAGAAGCATTCGAGACGACAGATGCAGTGTGTGTCTTTCTAAAAGTATATATAGACATCACTTTGTTGAGAGCAATAGTTCAGATGATAAAACTGAACTACTTGGGCCAAGGACACTTTTTATTATTTTGATTGATTCAGCTAACGATTATTGAAATGATTAATCGATTATTTGACTGATTTACACATATTAATCAAAAGCTCTCAATCAACTACTCAGCTTTTGTCTTTAGTTAGAGGTAGTACAAGACATGTGCTAAATAACAACTTACAAAAGATGAAACCATCTTTTGAAAATATTTAATGACCTATACTTAAGTGTTTTAGAGGAAAAACTCTTTATTACTCATAAGCTGTGAACATTTTCCATTCATTTAAAGGATTAGTTGAATCAAAAATGAAAAATCAGTCATAAAATCACCAGGTTTGACGTTTATACACCAGTTTAAATATCTGAATGATATTTGAGAGCTGAGAAGGATTTTCAGTGAGTATCACCTTGCATTTCAGTTTGTTCCTCACCCAAACCTTTAATGTCCCCATCTGATCTTTTGACGTCCAGTATTTTCCCTGAAGTGTGCCTGGACTTCAGGCTGTGTCATCATCTTCTGTCGGCTCTAATTAAGACGTCATACATCTTTTGCGTTTAAAATGATCTATTGTTAGGTCTTGTGAGATCAAATGACTATTCGAAAATGAAAATATGTGTCAACCATTTTCAACTATTTCATTCAAAGAACCAAAGTAAGAGCACAAATTCAAAAGCATGATTCAGGTGTGGTATTTGAGTTAATACAAACAAGCTTTTCTTCCGCCAGGCTGAATGCAAGCAAAACATTATTTTTTTTACGTTTTTAGGACAAAGGGCAAAAGCTAATGGTGTCAGCTCGCTGATGCTTGTAGGTCAGCGCATTGGCCATGCATTTATTGAACTCGCAGAGAAAAGGCTCGAGTCAAAAAGGGCATTTCTATGCCATCCAAGGGTGGGATGAGCTTAAAGACCCTGGGATACTAACAGAGAAGTTCTTATTGGTTCTTCACTCAGTGCCAAAAAGCAGCTCGAAACAACTGAGCAACGACATAATGTTTGCAAACATTCAGACACTGGCCACGCCACTGGGGGAGACATTTAGAGGAGCATTTAAATATGAGGACGCACAAGACAACCTGTAAAACCTTAACTAATGTTACAATAAAATGTGTTATCAATTACTTCATGCATCATTCTATGAGTAGAATTAGTAGATTAGTAAAAGAAGCTGTTTTTACCACTCAATGATGATTTAAAGTAATATATATCAGGGGTGTAACGATCCATCGATCTGGATCCATGTATCGATCCAATAACCAACGATCCGATGTTATCGATACAACGCGTAAATATCTAATATTTTAATACTCTCATGTCAGCCATATCCGTGCGCATTTCCGTCAGGCAATGAAGCAGCCTTATTACATTCATTTCACTTTATGAGCGCTAAATACGCTTTTCATGTGGGACAAGGATGTGCGCAGGATCTGTGAAGCCAAATTGCGCTCTGCTATCAGTGCGCACACGAAACGCGAGCTCCAGACCAGTGACAGGATCAGTGCGAGCACGTCAACCGGGCGCTCCTTAAAATGCAAGCTCTCATGACAAACGCAGAGCAGCTCACATGTGCGATTAATTCTGGCTTCCCAAATGCGACCCATCTGAATTTTACATGAGAATTTGCTATTTAAAAGTACCATGATGGAGCAGTTCAACCATCATGTGAAACGTCTGGACAACGCCGACATTCTGAACATCACTAACGAGGGAAAGAGAAACACCTGCTCAGCTCCAGCATCAGTTATAAGACTTTACACATCTACACATCAACACCCTTACTAACATTTACCACAGTTAACTGTAACAGAATATTTCATTACAACTGTGGAAGTTGTAGCCAAGAAAATCGCAGACAGCACAGATAGTTGGAAACAAGTCATGGGTATGTGAGTACTTTGAATTGGATTAAACAGAAAATAAGCTGTAATCAAACGATTGATGATCACTTGTGTGTGACGTTATTTTTTATATTATTATCTGTATCATATTTTGTTTCAACATCTGAAGTACCTTATTTTGTTGTGGATGTCCCAATATGGATACTGAATTTGCACATTTCAGAGAGCTCATTATAATATTCAAATTATATTTTGGTTGAATTTGAGGGCAAAACATTTTTTATTGATTGTGTAAAATAGGCACATAATATCGGAATATCAATCGTAGGGCCCTAAATCGAATCAAATCGATTGGAATATGGTTCATGTAACATGTAATGTTTACATTCTGCATTTATGGTGTTAATGTGCTTACATGCTAAACGCGGCTATAATGTGTGGTAACCCTCTGTTATTGTAATTTATGATGACTGATACTACTGCAAAGATGGTTGTATAAAAGAGTGCTAACGGGTAGATTACAGACAAAAGAATGATGATTAGAGAGGCATATCTTACTTTAGGCAGATGCATAAATGGCTTTAGGCTGCAGGCAGCACATGAGTGAAGCAGCATATCAAACAACAGATTGAATGGGCACTTCAGAGTACAGAGCACAAATCGTATAGTTTTCCATTAATATCGACCCAAATCTTTATCAAAGGACAGAGATGATTTACTCTAGTATAACTGGATGATATATTGTATATAAGTATCTTTCATAGAGCCTACACAATGTATTTCAATAACAAGTGTCTTTTTGTGGTTTGACAGCTTGAATGAAAGACCTATTCATGGCTACATACAGAGAAATTTCATAATAAATGTCGCACAGTTAAACCAGTTTCACTAACCTGCAAACTCATCAACGTCACTTTGTTAATTCTTGAAGAAGTACAAAAACCTTTGTCACCTTGGACTGCCATCTGCGCTGCTTCAGCTCATCCTGTGTGTGTACGTGTGTGTGTGTGACCGCGACCTGCTTCAGTAAATGATATATAGCCCTCGTGTTCTCACAATGCTATTACACCAGACTGCTAAACAAAGGCCAACTGAGAGAATTGGAGAGCATGGCAATTGGGCTTCTAATTTAAATATCGGCTAATTGTAATATATCGATGTCTCAAAAATATATTGATAAAATAACATGCCAATCAATAATCAATATATCGATATTTAATGATATCCCTACAAACCACCAAAACGAACTCAAAAACACCTTCGTTTTGGCCAGGTTTTGTTCTAAATGACATCACACATGTTCATTCTTCGAATTTGTAAAGTGTGCTAGAGCCTAAAGGGGGTGGCGGGTCATAACATAACCCCTGTGTGTTCTCATGATATAGCACACAGTTCTGGAAAGCAAGGTTAGGGTCCAGAGGAAAGACAGGAAGCTTCTCGCTCAGAGCAGATTGTGTTCTGGGCTTCTGAAGGGCAGAGCCTGGCAGAGTGTCCACGCACAGCATGCCACACTGAGTCAAAACAACACTTACGGCTGAGACAGCAAAAATTACATCCTGCCCCTCCCTCTACCTCTACCTATCCACCAACCTTTCCATCCATCACTCAATTACTCACCCAGAGACATTCATGCAACCCATCCCTCACTCATCAGTCTGTCAAACACAGCAGGCAGATATATTGTTGGGATGATTTTGGTGGCAACTAAAATGATCAACATTGTAAATATCACAATGATTTGAATGCACATTTGATTTGGTCAATAGTTTCCTAAAGACTAGTTTGACTCATTCGACTATTTTTTTTTTTTTTTTATCCCTCCACGTCTCACGAGAATGAGACGTTATGACAATCGTGAGAGTGTTAAGAGATGTTTTAGAAGCGTATCTAGGGTGCATTCTATTCAGAAGTCATACTCTCTATGCCCTATCAAAGGCTTTACCATCCACTGTGAGAGCTCTGAATGGCTGAAAGGTACGGGGCACAAAAATAACACTAATTCGGAACTTACCTTTAAAGTCATTTTTATTTGAAATTCTGTTTGAAGCGATATTACAGCATGGCTATAATGATTGTTCTCCCTTCAAAGTGCCCTTTGGAGGCTGATTTACCCCATTAAATCAGGGCTAAACTTCAGTACCAAAAATAGCATTGGATTTGGTATGTTTTATTCATTTCGGTGAATCAGTTCAAACTGTCCAATTCAATTAACTGATTCAAGACTGTGACTATTTGTTAGCATCAGAACTGATACATTTTCACTAAAGACTTATTTTTCAAATATTAAACTATTTTAGAGAAAAAATATTTATTGGTAAATATTACAGTTTCCTGCTACGTTTTGTTATATTGGTGCATTATTATGCATATCAAAATGATTAAATATTATTCCTTCTTATGTTCATTTAGTCAAGAAAAATCTGGAAAAAATGGTTTGATTACTCAGGCCTCCAGACTGCGACTAAAATGGTTGCAAATTTGACCAAACATAAATGATTGCGACAATAATTTAAAATCTAGTCGCCAGTCGGGATGTGTGCTTTCATATGCGGTTTCGTCAGATATCATCTTGTGAGTTATTAAATACATCTTTAGAGTGCCAGTTTGTCTCGCGCCGCTTTTCACCCTTTCTGTTGATGATATGAGCTCGCTGGCCGCACACAACAACAAACACAGCATGAGCCATGATGTCTGATTTGTGAATAAATTACTCTTTTAACTGGGTCTTTATAATGAATCACCCAAAAAGTACATCATATAAACATCAGTACTGTATGTTTAGTATAAGTCAATTGCTGACCATTTAAATAAAGAATAAATAAAATAAATACAATCAAATAAAAATCAGTTCTGTTTAGTATCAGTCAAATGCTGACCATTAAAATAAAGAATAAAAATAAAATAAATAGCTTAATTAACATCAGTACTGTATGTTTAGTATCAGTCAATTGCTGACAATTAAAATAAAGAATAAATAAAAATAAAATAAATAGCTAAATAAACATCAGTACTGTATGTTTAGTATAGGTCAAATGCTGACCATTTAAATAAAGAATAAATAAAAATACAATAAACAGCAAAATAAACGGCCGGTTGCACCAGCTATACGTACGTTACAACTTAGCCTAGTTGTGGTGTAAATGGGCACTAAGTCAAACTTTATGCACTACTACATATTTGAGCATTGCACCATTACATTTATGTAGGACGTAACCCTACGTATAAACTAAATATTTACAGAAGCCTCTGACCAGGAGTAATGGATGGAATAAAAAAAGCAGACTCATTTAATGACATCAATGAGCTCATGTTTTGGTTGACAGGCATCAGTCCTTTCAACATATATGACGGTGTTGGCATTTACATTCGTTTACATTTACGAGAGAGAGAGAAAAAGTAAGTAAATAAAATAAAATAACTTAAGTGGCTCTTCAGTTTGAAATCGATCTAACTGTGCAGTTTTTAGGGTGCGTCGCCCGGTGTCAAGTTTCATCACATTCAAAATATATTTGCAGCCTGTTGTAATAGTATTTATTTATCACCCCTTATTTATTTTAGATATAGTTCCTATATATTATTATTTACAAAGGGCAAATATACTATTTATTAAATCTACTTTTATTACGTATCCTATTTTAATGTCTGGAAAACCAGACTTTTAAATATTACATTTTATAAATGCAACGACTGGAATTGTTCGGTTGAAGGGGGCACCAAACTGTGAATCCTGAACAAAAAAATTTGGTGAATACATGTTTACACGCTGACAAAGTATGAAAGTAGCTACATGGTTAGCTAGTTAGCTATAAGCTCGTTGCCACGGAGAGCAAAAGATGGACTTTATTTACTTTCCAGGATTGTGTTTCATCAACTAGGTAACAACATAGCATGAAACCAACACTCAACAGACATAATCCACCACCGCACTGTTGTCTGCTGAGCTGCAAAAAGATGCTCTGATGTTTACCTTTCAATATGCTACATTACTGACTGCACTGACAAACTATAGCTGGCTAACATAACAAACAGATGTGATCGACATGAGTGACATGGTTGTCAGGGACAGGGTTAACATTATATTAGTTATATAAAATGATGGGGTCATTGTTTATTAACTTTCCAGTATGTATTTCACAAACTAGTTAGCAATTTATCGATAAGACACCACTGAACTCCGCCCTGTCTGCAGAGCCACCGTCAGCTCAGCTCTGTAAACAATGGAGTCGGAGCGTGCTCTGCTGGACAAACTATGTTGTGACACTAATTCTAAAGCATTGTTTTCTGCATTATATGTTCTGAAAAAAGTTTTCATATTGGCGCATATCAGTAAAATATACGCCGATACCGATATATCGGTGAAAGGCTAATATCAGCTGACCGATGTATCGGTCAGGCACTAGTTAGCAGTTTGAAACCGAGTCACTTTCTCAATTGAAACCGTAAGTGAATTCACAACTGGTAGCGCAAACATTTGAAAATAGTAGTCCCATGTGTATTTTGGGCTTGTTTACAATTAAAAGTCCTGTGTTCTGTACCAAATCTTTTTTTTTGCTGGTTATTATTGATTGGATTGGAGTAGCACAATAAACTGCATCTGGGATTTCATTCAATTTGCACACTTGCAGTCTTTGTGTCTGGACCATCTAGTCACAGTAAAGAAAGACCGCTCAGGAGACGTGTTCTGTCTCCAAGAGATGAATGTAGTTTGGTGTGAAAAGTGCAAATCAATCCCAGAACAACAGCAAAGGACCTTGTGAAGATGCTGGAGGCAACAGGAAGACAAGTATCTATATCTACAGTAAAATGAGTCCTATATCGACATAACATGAAATGTTGCTTGGCAAGGAAGAAGCCATTGCTCCAAAATCAGTTAAAAAATTCGTTTTAATGACTTCAAACTAAGTGTATGACTTCAACTGTATATATATCAAATATCATCAAAAGTCTGAAAAATATTGAGATTTAAAATCTTTTTAGTTATATTGCCCAGCTTAAATGCAAAAAAAGTCTGTCCTTGGCTCTTTCTGGGTCTCAATTTACATCTTTATCTTCCCGCAGATGATGCCATTGTAAAGGCATGTGCCAACTAAACAAGAGCTGGCAAGGGACTGGATTGTGGGATTTAGGATCATGGAGCACTAACAAGTATGCAAGCATCCTTCTGTTTACTGCATCCCTGCATGTCCTTTCTTTTGACATCAACTCAGAACAGCAATGGCTTAGGCAGTGAAACAGAACTTTAATTACACACTCAACTGGCTCGGCTCGAGCAGTTCTGGGGGCAGAGAGGAGACTCTTGTTATGATTGCTCTCTCAGCTTGAGGCTGCATTGCAGCTGTCACAGGCCTCTATTCTCATGGCCTAATAAGCCAGTAATTCAAAATCTCTATAAAATAAAACCTTTGCCAACCAAATTTCTGTGATGGTTGAGAGGGTCTTTTTATTAGAAGCAGAACCCCATAATTATCATTCCACTTCACTAAGTACCGGCCCAACAATTAATGTGTCATCCAATTAACCCACCAGGAGATCCATTAAAAGTCCACTTTTGTTACCATGTAGATGACTCGAACCCTGTTAAAGCTTATATATCTGCAGGCTCAGGTTAGCATACATCTTAATATGTAAGTTTCAGTTTATTAACTTAACATAATCAACTTAATTTAAATCACTCATTGAAGGGGTCTTTTGCAGAGGTGGTCCTCACTTTAACAGCTACAGACTATAACCAGGGTTTTTTCTGTCAATGCTATTTGAATTGAGAAGATTCACTGGCCATGAGTATGTATTTTGCGTTATTTGATATAAAATTTATGTTTTCACAGATACAGTCACAGGTTACTGTGTTGCTTGCAGCATACAAGCCAATTTCCATCTCTCAATAAAACTGCACCTGTCACAAAAAAGTGAAGATGACAATTTTGTACCTAATATATTTGTTTTGGTGCCTTAAAGGTGTTGCAAGTGATTTTAGCAGTTCTAAAAATGTCCACAAGCTGAGTCGTTGGATTAGCCACGCCCCCTCTTTCCAAAACCCCGCACTCCAAAGATACCAAATGAGCTTTATTGAGACCAACATCGTGCAGAAACAGTTGTCAAAAACAACAGATTCAAAATAGTGCCCTCAACTGACAACTGTTATGAGCAACATGGCATAAAAATGGCATTTAGCATCAATAATTCGCTCCAACTAAAATACTATGAGAAAGTGCAAAATTATTGACAGGCAGAAAGCGTCAGAGACCGCGGCTCGCAAAAAAATTTTTTTTTTTTTTTTTTACAGAGTCTAGTGCATTATATCACGATACTAATTTCATTAATATCTTTCAGGGAGTAGGAAAAATGTTTGCATACCTTTCCATAAAAAAGAAAAATCGCTTACAGCACTTTTAATGTGAGGAACAGTCAACAGTACGTGTCGTCAAATGGTTCAGGAGAGAAAAACAAAACTTAAAGGTGCACTTAGAATTTTTTTATGCTATCGTCTTGGACTTACACTGACACCTATGCAGCAACATTCAAAACACAACAGTTTTCAGTTGCCAATGCCACTGTAGAAATTCACTATTCACAGTCAGCTATGATTAATATAATCCATAAGTGAAAGTGTCCAATAACAAGGCAATTACTGAGATTAGGAGAGTAGTATTCGGCTGGACATGTGATCGTAACATGGCAGCCCCCA